>NC_141695.1:821585694-822785694 GCF_964263255.1 Lissotriton vulgaris | reverse complement strand
GAAGCAGGAGGCCTAGGGACGTCGTGTGCAGAGTGGGAACTCTCACGCGTGATGCGGGACAAAGTCTATGGATGCTAGTAAATGCAAAAGTCAGTGTTCTCGGGCGAACACGACTAGGTAGGTCAAAAACGAAAGTGGATCTAGACACTTAGAGAGTGGATCTACGCTGGAGCACCGTGGTACTCGGTTTACCTAGCCCAGGGGCTGCGGCAGCATAGGGTTCAAGTGTCGTCGGGAATCCTCGTTGACGAACCAGGAGCCTGAAGTGGAAGTTGCTGGCAGGCGACCAGTGAAGATGTTCCGGGCTGATCCAAGGACTGGATCAGTGAAGAAGGATACCTGTAAGCAGAGGGGACCACGTTCTGAATCACTAGCCAGTGATTAGGTGGGCACCAGGATGGCACCGGACGAGGTCACTCAGCCAGGCGAAGAGGTGACACTGGATTCTGCTGCTGCACGGACCAGGGCGCTGATGTCGACCAGGCTGGAGGTCTGCGAGCTGTCCCACGTCGGATGTCTGCTGCTGGCGATGCTGGATCCGGTGAAGGAGGCAACAAGCCTTGGCTACGGCAAGCCCACGTGGCGACACAAAATGGCGTCTTGAGTGGACCAGGAGGGTCCGAGGAGGGTCCCCTTCAGGAGGAGACTAGGGCCAGTCTAGAAGAGCTAGACCAGCGGTGAAACAAACGTAGGACGTCGTCTGGAGGGTCACTAGCCAACGGGCAAGTGACCGGACAACGTGGCAAGCGACACAGAAGCAAAAGGGCCCCACGCAGATCTGGAGGATGCTGGGGGGCTGGACATCGGTGCTCGTGCTGCTTGGGGTTGGGGCTTCTCTTATCCCAGTGCACCCACTCGAGGGTCCCTCGGTGGTCGTGCTGGTTCAATGTCGTGCCGGTTCTGATGATCGCCGTGTCCTCTGGTCTCGTCGCACCTACGATTCTCAGCTGTGCTGTAGAGGCAGGTTGAGGTCAGAGAGGGCAGGGAGTCCGGGTCTAGTCGAGCTGGGCAGTCTGGTTCTGGAGGAAGGACATTTCAGCAAACCGCAAGATACTTAGGTGGTGCCTGCTGCTGCAGGGTGACTACTCCTTAGTACCAAGGGAGAAATCTTGAGAAGAAGTCTTGAGTTCCTTTCGTAGAAAGTAGTTTCAGGATTCAAAGATGATCTAATTTGGAAGGGGGCCCGCTCCTATCTTTATACTAAGGAAAGGGGCTGGCAAGCGACTAGGTCCTGCCCATGGGTGGGACCAGGAAGGGGGGTGGTTACACCCCTCTCCCCTGTCCGGACTTTCCCCAGGTCAGGGGCTGGTGTGCCCCTGGAACTGGTTCAAGCCGGCATATGCACAGTGAGCACCTGGGTGCCTCTTGCTGTCACCTTCCTCTAAAACCCTGCCTACCTGGGATACACAAAACCCTGTCTGGGATGGTGCTAGCACCGCCCCTGACAGGAAACCCTTTGTCCAAGCTCTCCTCGCTGGAAGGACTCCCAGCAGCAGGAGGCCAGACTTGTGTCTGTGGTGGCAGCATCCATTTTGTGATGCTGAGGCTTGAGTTTACTTTAACCGGGGTTCACAGTTACATACATGTCGTGTCCCTCTAGAAGGGTGGAATGCTAACCCCGTCGCCAAAATTGGTGAGGGGTTAGTATTCCAATTCGTATGACACCTTACTCGACATGTTTTGATAAAGCGATACCAAAGTTGGCAAATAACCGCGAGGATTATAAGGCACTTAAGAGTATATGGTACGCGTTATCATAGAACAGCTATTAGGACTTGGTTCCGCAAGCTGCAGACGGGCTCAGCTCATGCCAGAGCACCATCTCACATAATTCCACGCACTCTGCCTTCAGGATTGTCAAGGCCTGCCATAGGAGTGACTGATAGGAATATATGTGTCCATTTTAGGGTTAGATATAGGTATACTATATCTAAAGCAAAGGGTGATTACACCACCTTGCCCCAGCTGTCGTGCGGCCAGTTGTGTCAGATTTAGATGGCCAGCCAGGGGTGGCATAATACATGCTGCAGCCCCTGGTAGGCCCTTGGTACACCTATGCCCTGAGTTACAGGGTCTGATAAGGTGGCCCAGTACCAATCGGTATATGCACCTAAGGTACACGTGTCAATTTAGTGAGAGAACAGCTAGGCTGTGGGTCTGATTAGCAGGCCCACAGCCAGGGAAGTCGTAAACCAGTGAAGCAAAAAGCAAAAATCTGGGGTGATCATAGGATTGCAGAACCTACTCTCCTACAATCATGGCGTAACTCTTTTGGCAGACGCGGCAAAAGCCACTAAGAGCTCTTTGTTCTCGTGCTTCATCGATTACAGCGCCGCATTTGATCACGTAGACCGCCACAAACTCTGGCAGAAACTGAACAAATGGGGAATCCTAGGCCCACTTTTACAGCAGCTGATAATGCTATACACCAACACCTGGGTCAGGATCAAACTGGGATCTGCTACGCACCTCTCAAGAGAAATCAAGACCAGCAGAGGCCTGAAACAAGGCTGTGTCCTAGCCCCTATGCTGTTCAACCTCTTCCTTGCAGATCTCCCTGGCGAGCTGGAGACAGCCAAATATCTTGCACCACGGCTGGGTAACATCATACCGTCAAATCTTCTCTACGCAGATGATTTAGTGCTCCTCTGCCGGTCCCCAATCGGCCTCCAACATCTCCTGGACAAAACCAACGCGTTTTCCACAACCAACTCATTAACAATCAATTTAAACAAAACAAAAATCATGACAATGAATCACCATAGCAAACGGAGCTTCACATTGCTTATGGATGGACAGACGCTAGAGCAGGTAGCCTCTTATAAATATTTAGGAGTTATATTAGATTGCAACGGCTCATTCAAACAACAACTATAGGCTATCTGTCGGAAGGGCATGACATTCCACCTGTCGATAAAGCCACTGCAGAAAGCTCTTCCTAACCGGACACTGGGCACCCTCCTACAGGTAATAAAAGCTCGCTTACAGCCAATACTCACTTACGGCAGTAAATCCATGCGTGGCAAATATGCAACGACATTAGATAACACCATTAGTCAAGCATACAGGGCAATATACCACCTGCCTACTTACTCATCGCACGATCAAATCCGCCTTGAATTCGGACTGCAGAAGCAAACGGTGGAGAGAAGAGGCGTATACATAAAAACCTAGTGGAAAATCAGAGACGCCGAGCATGGATCCCTAAACGCCCACCTCTGGATTGAACTGTCCATCAGAGATAATTCACCAGCAAGGAACTATCTAATAGAATCACTGGAGACCCTAGGACTATCAAACCTATGGAGGTTACCAACCGATCTTGGTACCTTCAAAAAGATGGTATCGAAAGTCACCAAGATGGTCTCATTTAATGAGAACAAAGCCACCCTAGCAAAGAGAGCGCACGGATGGGTGGTGCTGAAAGGCTACACTGCTCTCAAACCACAACAGTATCTCACAACTAACAAAAAACAAGTCCCTCAATATGCGCCTCGGTAAAATACCTATTACGCCTCACCTAGCACCCTGGAAAAGGGAAAACACAGCAAATTCCTGCCGAATTTGTTCTTCCGGAAATGAGGACCTCATACACATCATTTGCATCTGCACAAACCTTCTGGACATAAGACGTTCCTTGCTTCGAGCCTTATGGAATCAGAAGGGCACAACAAGCTGCAGACAGGCTGTGATGCTTTATTTTAACCCCGTAGAAACCCAGTTAAACTGCAGGACAACAAACTTTTTGGACATAGTAGCCAGCAGATTACAAGAGACAGCCACAGGGTCTACCGGAAGCACTAGCCAAACTAAAACAACAGTATGCACCTAGTCCCTCTAATCTTAATTGACAGCATCAATCCATTTGTGACTTTTAAAATTTTAACCACGTGAATCTACACACTCTTTTTAAGCTTTATCTTTTTCTACTGACTCCCTTTCATATAATTGTACATTTTAAAATTGTGAGTTTTTATTAACTGTACAAAAAACAAATCTTAAATCTTAAATCTTAAATCCCTTGCACGTGGTGCAGCAAAGCCCCTCCCAGGGGTGAGTCCTCCTTCGCCCGCGCCCACATAACTGCATTCCTTTCACCTTTCAATGACTCCATTGGCAACGTGATTTGGTGCCTTAAAAGTCGCGGTTTATTTAAAACATAACATGGTCGTACATTTCGCAAATCATCTGGTCATTCATAAGCCTTCATATTATTGCATACTTTCGTTGTCTTTGTACATTCATCGTTGTTGTTCGCTCACAGACCCTACATTTAGCAAGGTGCCCTTTCTGCTGGGCCTTATTTATTTATTTTATTTAGTTATTTTAGAGGTTTTATATAGCTCTGGCTGGACCCAGAGGTATAAGAGCACTTTACATGATAGAGCTGGTTGCGGTAAGAGACAAATTACAGCATAAAAGAATAACAAAAATATCAGAGCGCTTTGTAAGACTGAGATAAACTGTAAACTTTGTACTTGTATAGCGCACTTATACCCTGAGGCATCTAGGTGCTGTACGCATACCGCTGTGGAACCCTTCCTGGCTTTTCCCTGTGAGGTGCCCACTCCTGGGCACCCCCATGGTGAAGCCAGGAATTCCAGCGCTGATGGGGCCGTTGTGGAGATTAAGCAAGCTATTGCCCAGAGTTGCAGAGTGGGACCCATGATTAGATAAGGCACTGAGGCGAGAATTATCAGGTCCGAGGAAATTGAGCCCAAGACCCGCCAAGGCAGGAATTGAACACTGGTCCTGGGCCAGACTTCTGCATCAGGGCCTGCCTCTCTAACCATTGAGCCACACTTCTCCACAGATACATATGGTAAAACAAAATTACAACATTTACAACATCATTATAGGATACACAGCAGGTAAGACAGAGAATAACAAAAGGCTTGAGGTTATACATATCATCTAAACAGATACTCGGAGAAAAGAGTTGAAAAACCTATAAGATATGGAAGAGCCAGTTTAAGGCGCAGGTAGAGACCCCCAATATTTATTGAGGAGTTGAATTTTTAGATCTTTTTAAAACTGGGGTAGAAAGGGTTGCATCGTAGGTTTTGGGGGGGGCATTCCAGATGTATGGGGAATTTCCGGAGAAGGAGAGGATTGAGTGGATTTCTTTTTTAGCAGGGGTGGGACAAGGAGGAGAGCGTTAATGCTTCTTAGGGGCCATGTGCTGCCTGCTTTGCAGAGTTTATTCGTAAGGTATGGTGGTGCATTTTGATGGAGGACTGTGTGTGATGCATGCGTTTTTGTAGGTGGATCTGCCTTTGATGGGAGCCATTTTAGAGTTTTGAGAGCTGGGGAAAAGTGGTTGAACCGTTTACAGTCGGTGATGAGCCTGGCTGCAAGGTTGAGTACAGATTTGAGTGGAGCTAGGTGGACCTTGGGGATTCCGGTGAGGATGGCATTGCCGTAATCGATTCGTGAAAGGACCAGGGATTGAACCACTAATTTAAAATGTTCAGTTGGGAGAAAGGGTTTGATTTTCTTGAGATGATGGAGAGTGAAGAGGGCTCCTTTAGCCGAATTTTTGTTGTGGACATTGAGGTTTAGACTGTTATCGATGGAGATACCAAGAGATTTTACTGAGTTGGACAAGGAGAGAGAGCAGTTGAGGGCATTCAGGTCAGAGATCCAAGTTTGAATGGGGAGAGGGTTGTTTTATTAGGAAGAAGAGGATGATTTCAGTTTTTTGGGGGTTGAGTTTGAGATGATATTGGATTTTAGTGAGGGTGTTGTTAAGGTGCACGATTTCAGCGTGGGTTTTGATCTTGTAATAGAGTTGGGTGTCATCGGCATAAAGATGGTATTAGATATCAGCTTGATTTAGAATGACGGCGAGAGGTTCCATAAAGGGGTTAAAGAGTAAAGGTGAGAGAATAGATCCCTGGGGGACTCCTAGGTTGACCAGATGGGGTTTAGATAAACAGTCTTGAATTTTAATTTGTTGGGTTCGATGTTGTAGATAGTAGACACACCATTTATGGGTAGTACCATTGAGGCCGAAGCGATCTTTGAGCACATTAAGTAGGGCAGTGTGGTTAACAGTGTCAAAAACTGCGGAGAGATCAAGGAGGATAAGAAAACATGTCTCACCATTATCAAGGGAGTGGAGGATGTCATCAACAATGTTTAGTATGGTAGTATCAGTGCTGCAGCCTTTTCTGAAGCCTGATTGTATAGGGTCCAGAAGGTTGCATTTTTCGATGTGTTTGTCTAATTGGAGCAGGACACATTTTTCATGGGCTTTCGAAAGAAGAGGGAGGATAGTGATGGGGCAGAGGTAGTTTAAATCATTAGGATCAGCATTAGCGTTTCTGATAATGGGGGAGATTTGACCAAGTTGGAGGGACCTAGGGACACTTCCTGTAGCAAGGGAAGTGTTGATGATTGAGGTTCAGGATGTAACGATGCAGTGCTTTAGGTCTTGGACAAGGTTAGAAGACAGGGGTCTTTGGTATGGGAGGATGGTTTTAGTTTAGTAATAATGCTGTAGACTTCGTGCTCAGTTACAGGGAGGAAATAATGCCAGGAGGCATTGTTTTTTGGTCGTGAGTGTGGGAGGTTGAGTACAAGAGGAGAAGGGGTGGGAAGGTATGAGGGGAAGTTTAGGGAGGGAATAGGAGGAGGAATGTGTGATGAGGGGTTAGGGTGAGGTGAGGTTAGTGTGAGTATGAGGGGGGAACTAGGAGTGTCAGGAGTGTGAATTAGAAGAGATGACAGGAGAAAGTAGGGGGTTGGTTGGGATCTGGGTTGACTGGAAGGATTGATCTATTTTAGCGATTTTTTCCAAGAAGAAGTTGGCAATTTCTTCACATCTAGCGGTTGAGACCGTCGGGTTAGGCGGAGCTGAGAAGGTTTGGTGCCGGATAATGTTGAACAGTCCGACTAGGACCTTTGTGTCTGCGGTTCCAGGTTTCACCTTGCTACCAAATTTTGTGGGCATCAACGGGGCGTGGCCAGGCTACTGACCAAGATGGCCGTGTAGCACTGGCACGCCTCCATCAGACTCAACATCCTTCGATAAATCAGCCCTAAAAGTTAGCCATCCTGTTTGCAGGAGATCCGTCGGTGTGAATGCAGGACTGCTGTGAGGTGTCCTGACGATCCGGAGCTGCCCGGCGCAAGTTAAGGGTGATTCACTGGCGGCGGCCTCCAGAGCCGCGCATTCACAGAGAACTCAGCTGCATCACACAAGACTCCGTGGATTCTGTGATCTTCACTACGGAGGAGACCCGCACCCGCCGCGAGGAGAAAATGGGCATCACTGAATCGGCCGCTCCCCTCACACACAGCGGTGGAACCTGGCTCGAGTGCGGAGGCTGTGGGAGAGCGGCGCTCGGTGTGGCCTTCGCTAGATTTCAGGGCCATTGCTGAGGAGCACTACAGAGCCTTTCTTGCAGCTCCAAAAGAACTGAAGAGGCCAGTAAAGAACTGCGGCGAGGTCTGCCGGACGGCCCCACCCTCCACATCCCGTCGAACGATTGCCCTAGCGGGTAAGTGGCGCTTTTCTGCTCCCGGAGGCCCCACGGCGTTAGGGGCTGTGGCAGAGCCTTGGGGCTGGCCACCTGAACAATTAAACAGCAATATTGACCCGCTGGGTGCCGCTCGCAGCCGTCTCCTGGAAAGACACTCTGCCTGATTGCCGGATTGAATACGGAGCAACCATTGAGGAGGTGGACCGGATAGTAATTGCCCTAACTCACCGGAGAGACCAGAGCCTGACTGGTTTGTGGGTGCGGGACTGCGAGTCCCAGCAGGCAGAGCGCTCGAACCACCAGCGCACCTGCGACTCTTCCCGCCCCACCCCTCCCCTGTATATAGGTCAGCCCACAACCGCGCACGCAGGACGCGCGCGGGGCGAAGCCCGGGCCAAGGGCGTGCCCGTTTTTGCCCGTTCTTGACTGACCTAGACCGGACCGGGACCCCCCTCTTACTTTGGTTATCAAACTTTTACCTGCTAACTCCGTAAACCATGGCTGGACGCGAAACTAGGAGTAAGTCATCGACAGCCGGAGGGTCTATAGTGGGAGGTATGGAAAAATTCTTGATCAGAGCTAACTCTATTATTGATACTGAAATTACTGTCCTGGAAAAACGTTTGTCTCAAGAAATATCGGCTATTAAAAGATCTTCACTGGGGACTATGGCTAATGCCAAAACGCCAGAAAGGTATTTGGATACTGTTATTGCAGCTCCCTGTGTGGCAGACCTAGCCACTATTCCCGAAGGGGATGAACATGTTTCACAGGATTTGGACATTTTAGTTAATGAGATCCTGCCTGAAAATAACCTAATTCTTGATAATCATGCATCTACTCCCTCTGATTTTGGTGGTACTACTAATAATACATTGTCACAGGGGGCTAAAGAAGGAGCTATCTCTAAAGAAAGAGGGCTTATAATAAGAAAGATGGAAGCAAGGCTAAATCAGCTAAGCTACAACATGACAGTAACTCCCAATCAACTCCATCCGAAGGGCAAATAGTTCCTACAAATAGGTCTGTTGTTTTTACCCAATCTCCATCCATTAACCAGCCTGGCAATGATTTATCTATCGAAAGCTTTGGAGCTTTATTTAAATCTATTTTATTCCCCCTAGAAGCCAAACTGGAGCAAATTGAACTACGATTGACTAATATAGAGAAGGTTACATCCGCCATACTAGCGAACCCTAATAAACCCTGTAAGCCGAGTGCTACCCTTGCCCTTGTACCTCAACCCGGAGGACCTGTCGCTCAAGTAGACGGCGGGGCCCAAAACCATAACTGTAGACCCCCGGGTTTTCCAGGTCCTAATCCGGTGAACCAGGTACCACCCAAGCTGACATCTGCACCCCTACCAGGGGATAGTTGTGCCCAGGGGAAAACCGATCTCGGTCAACAAGACCAACCGGCCCAAGTCAAAGAGTTTAGAGCCTCCAGACAACGCTTACCAGACCTCCCACCCGAAGCCAATCGCTTCATGGTGGTCTTTGGAAGAAGGGGAAGAAGAAACCTTTAGTTCCCTAAAAAGCAAGGTAGTGAGGTGGCTAAACTGGAATAGACCTCTACCGGCCCATTTACATAATGAAATCATCATGGTAAGAAGGGTGCCTTGGTTGGGTAAAACAGTTAAGACCATAATGGGGGACTGTATAACCGTAAACTTTAGAGACCCCAGAACTGTTTCCCATATCTGTGCTGGCTTTAATAGATCTTTTGACTCTACTATCCAGACTCTCCCATTGTCCTTCTTTTTCCCACCTAATTGTATGATCTATGGAAGAAGAAGGGATGACTGGATCAGGGTTGAGCGGAGGGGTAGAAATAGAAGACATGATGTAAGACCGGTTCCCATGCCCTTGAACGCTACCTTCTGTGATTATAACCGGTTCAGTTGTCTGGATGCAGTTGACTGACTACCCTCAGCTGCCCAACCACCGTTAAAGGAGGGATTTTCCGACATGAGTAAAATAATAATGGATGGATCTGCTGAGCCCAACGGAATTACCCCTGCGGGTGCTTGCCTACAGTTATAGCTCCTCAGGGGATAATTCATTTATTCGCCCCTACTACCACTAACTCCTTGGAGTATTTTACGGTTGATGCAGTTCATCCGGATCTACTTCATTCATCGGTCCCCTCTGCTAATAATCATAAGGAGCAGTTGCCATTAAATCTAGTACCTGTAAGGGATTCCCTGGTCCCTGGTCCCGGAGGTTGCCCCCTGTGAACTTGGTTATAAATTAATGAGCTGGAATATTGCCGGTTGGCATCAGAAGGAGGAGTCTCTTGGCTGGAGGGAGTCCATTACTAATTATGACATCCTCTGCCTTCAAGAAACATGGTCTAGGGCCGAGATACATTTTGATGGATTTGTGTCCTATAATTGTCTTGCCCTAGAATGCATTATGGGCAGGGCAAAAGGCGGGCTGGTGATTTTACTGTCCATTAATTTCCCAGCCTGAGTGAAATCCCATACCACCATCGGATCCCATTCGCAAGTACTATGGCTGGAGCAAAGTGGGGGTCGAGATATTTTGCTCATTAACCTTTATAACAATGTGTTCGATCCCTCTAGCACCTGTGTTGTTAATGAACTAGAGACTGTTGTTATGAAAATTGGTCGGGCTATCCATAACCCTTATGATATCATATGGGGAGGGGATTTTAATATCCATACATGCCCTCGTTCATTTACAAATGCATGTGGTTTTGATGGGGCAAATGGGGAGGACCGGGCCCATTTTGTCCACACAACTTATGGTGACTCCCTTAATACTCTCATGCTCAACTTTGATTTGTTAATATATCAGCCAGCTGACGATAGCGAAGGTAACATTGTACCGACTTTTGTAGGGAGGAATTCTGCATCTGTAATTGACTATCTGTTGGTTTCAGTTAAAATTAGCCCTCATTGTACTATACCCGAAATTGTTGATTTAGGCCTTAGCGACCATAATGCCATCACTATTTGGGGGGCAAAGTCTATAGTCAAGTGCGGGACTGTTGCTGAAATAATACCTAGTAGGCAGAATGGTATTAGGATCAAATGGTGTGGAGACAATTCTGAAAAGTTACTGCGTAAAATCGTGGTAGCCAGTTTCCAAGAGCTGCAACGTTGTCTAGATGATGATGCTGTTCCATCATGTACTGTTACTGAATTTGAAAAACTTAAAGTTATTATAAAAAGGACTCTCACCATTACTAATGTTAATAATAAGAGGGCTGCCGTAGGCTGGTTTGACAGAGCCTGTACGAAATCTCTACTAGATCTAAAGAAAGCCCTCTCAAACCACCCTAGGGACAGGGAAGCCGTTAAACATCTTAGGGCAACCTACAAACACCATCTAAATCATAGAAAACAGGAATTAAGGGAAGAAGCATGGGACAACCTGACAAAAGCGGCGGAGCTGCGAGATAGTAAGCTTTTTTGGAGCACCGTCAATAGCCCCTTCCTCCAAAAGGAGGAATTTCCTGTTTTAACTGCCCAGGTTAGCGAGGAGAGCTGGGTTCAATACTTCACTGGAATCTTTGACCCGGCCGGGGAGGACTCTATAAGTTCTATAAGTTCCAGTGCTGAAATTATTGGGCCCAAACTACCCCTCGAGATTACACTGCTTGAAGTCGACAAGGCTATCTGGAATAGTAAGGGAGGTAAAGCCCCAGGACCAGATGGGGTCCCGGTTGACCTGTATAAAACGGACCTATCATTATGGAGTCCCCTTCTGACTCAGGTTTTTAATGCATCTGTAAAGGAAAGCACTCCATCTACCTGGGACGATTCCATATTTTATCGATCTACAAGAAGGGAGATAGAGGAGAGGGTAAGAACTACCGCCCTATCTCCCTTCTTGATTCATCGTTAAAGATAATGAGTAGGGTTCTTTTATTACGTCTGGAGGAATGGGCCGAGGCTAACGGTATCCTCGCGGATTCCCAATTTGGATTCCGCAAGGGCCTTGGCACTATCGAGCAGTGTATCAATCTAGAATTAATTATTGGCAAATACACTAAAGCCAAGCAGGGCTCTTTATTCCTCTGCTTCGCTGATCTCTCCAGCGTTTTTGACCTGGTGGATCATGCTTTACTGTGGTCCACATTGCTTGAATTGGGAGCCCCTGCTGCAATTATTTATTTCCTGGCCAGATTATATAATAAGTTGTCAGCCCAGATCCGTTTCGGCCAAGCAGGGGAATGTACTAGGAAGATTAAGGTTAAATCTGGAATCAGGCAAGGTTGTGTTTTAGCCCCGTTACTTTTCTCCCTTTTTATTAATGCCATGGATTCCGAGCTGAAGAAGGTCCAAGCTGATGCACCCGAAGTTGAGGGCCAAGCGATCCCGGTACTGCTATATGCAGACGATACTGTCCTACTTTCTAGAACACCAGTAGGTCTGCAGAGATTAATGAATTGTTTCTTTGATTTTATAAAGGGGACGAAACTTAAAATTAATAATTCCAAAACTTTTATTATGGCATGCGGGGAAAAGGTGAAAAAGCTGAGACCATTCAAGTTTATGGATCACACAATTGAAGTGGTGGATAAAATCTGCTACCTTGGAATTACATTTAGTAGCAGTGGCACCTGGGCATCTGAGATTCTTAATATTAAGGCAAAGATGGGTAAGCGGTCTCAGGGTTTTTTAGATTTGCTTATAAACTAGGTAGTCGGCGTCCACTAGATATGTTAAATGTATACCGACATAGATGTGCTTCAGTGGCACTCAATAGGTCGGGCGTCTGGGGACATTGCCAACAAGGGGATTTGTAAGTTGTCGAAAATGTCTTCTTAAAGAGACTTCTTTGTCTTCCAACGTCGGCCTCAAATGAGCTGGTTCACAATGAGGTGGGGTTGGAATATTTGACTGACTTAACAGGATTGAGACCCCTTATGGCCTGGAGGTCCATTTGGGCCAAGGACGAAACTGGTTTTACCAGGAGAATAATAAAAGATTGCCTCCGCCTGGACAAATTTAGCCAGATCCCTTGGCTCAAATATGTCTTGACTTCATATAAAGACGTGCATGGTTTGGATGTCTTTGTGGACCCAGTCAGCGCCACTATCATCTCAAAACAGGAACTCAAACTTGTCTTTTTGGGGGATAAAGCTAAACTATGTAGAGAAGCCAGCTGCCAGTTTACTATACATCTATTTTACAATTCTAACAACTTGGCAGGTCATGGCTTTTCCAAATATCTAAAAGTAGTTACTAAGCAATCTCACCAGTATGTTCTTACTCGGTTGAGATTGGGCATTGTTCATAACCTGGTGGCTTTCCCCCTGACGAGAAAACATACGACAACACCGTGCCCATGTGACGGAACTTCTAAAGAGAGCACGTTGCACTTTTTGATAATCTGCCCCTTGTATTTACATCTTTGTATTGCTTATCTCAAACCCCTTTTTACGAAATACTCTGTGTCTACGGTTACAACTTCTATGAGACTTTTATTTGCTCTCGATGTTCCGGATGTCTGCTTTTATACTGCAACTTTTATTCTAAAATCAGTGACTGCTAGGAAAAGCATGGAATTTATGTCCCAATTGTGAATATACCCCTTCCTGTATTAATTGCTGCTATGCCGATCTTACCCCCCCCCCCTTCGTGCAATTGTACTGAATCCTGTATTTTACATGAACTGTTTTAATGATTTTATTGGTGATGTATGTAATATTTTGTGTGCTTTTATGATTGTTTATTGAATGATCGAATAAAGCTTTCAAATCGAATCGACCCGCTGGGGCACGCGATCAGACAGCCAGCACTTTGGGTCCGCTGCAAGTTACGGGCCCACCGAGTTGCAGAACAGACTGCATCTGGTGATTGTGGTGGCCTCGCTAAGAAGGGCCAATATTTTGTTCCCAGTGGCACAGAATGTTATTGAGCTCTCCTTCACAACAAGGCCCCCCTGCACTTAGCTTCATTTGCCATCCCTGAGCCACTGCGGCCCACAGTATTTACTGGCACTCCTTGATGGCATTTTCTACGTCCAAAGCGAGCCCTACTGGCATTGTTTAACTGCGTCATGGTTCGAAAAGATCCCAAGCAAAGGGTCTTACAATTCACGAAACCCAGTGGCGCGCAGGGAGGCACTGATATTAGCATGGTGGAAGGGGGCCTGCAGCCAGCCGCATTGGGGCCCTCGTCAGCTATACCAGATGCATTGATGGTGGAGTTAAGGGACGGATTCAAGGCGCTACATGGGTGCTTCGACGTCCTTGAGAAGCCGCTAGACAATACGGGTGCTAGACTAGTTGGCCACAAACGCTGCTTGGATGTTGCAGAGGGCAGGGTTTTCGATCTGGAGGATGGGGCCGCACAATCACTCAAACGGTTGGATAGGATGGAGAAGATTTTAAAAATCAGTCGCCATGAAAAACGAAGATTTAGAGGCCGGGAGCAGGTGCAATAAGGTGCGCATTTTGGGAGTTGCTGAGTCAACGAACACTGGCCGCATGGGCATCTTTGTTGAAACCCTACTTATGGCTCTTTTTGGCCCGGAATCCTTCATTTCCACCTTCCTAGTGGAGAGAGCGCAACGCACCCTGGAGCCTAAGCCCATCCCTGGCGCTCCACTGCGTCCTATTTTGTAATGTAATGTAATGTAATGTAAAAAGGATTTATAGAGCGCAACATACACCGGACGGTTTCTTGGCGCTGTTCACTAAATCAGAAGGAGACAGAGGAGGGAGGGGGAGGTAGCTTATGTGTAAGCACAGCGGAAGAGGTGAGTTTTTAAGAGAGACCTAAAGTGAAGGTAGGAGGAGGAGAGTCTGAGTTCCAGTGGGAGAGAGTTCCAGAATGAGGGGGCCAAAAAAGAGAATCTGAGGCCACCGTGCTTTTTGCGCCTAAACCTGGGCGTCTGAAGGAGAGCATGGTGGGAAGATCGGAGGGGTCTAGAAGGGGCGTACGGGAGCAGGAGCGACGAGATGAAGAAGGGGCCGATGCCGGCCAGGGATTTGTGGGTCAAACAGCCTAGTTTGAATTTACAACGCTCTGATACAGGAAGCCAATGAAGGGCTTTAAGTAGAGGACGAACGTGATGATGTTTTGGTTGGTGGTAAATCAGGCGGGCTGCCTGATTCTGTATCAGCTGTATTCTTTTGATTTGGTATTGTGGGATACCTGCGTACAAGGCGTTGGCATAGTCAACCCGAGAGATGACTAATGCCAGCAACGTCAGGGTGAGAGCTTCGGTGGTCAGAAAATGGGCTATTTTACGAATTTTTCTGAGCTGGTGGAAGCAGGAAGACACTGTAGCACTGACCTGAGGTTGCATGGAAAGATCTTGAGAGATATAGACCCCCAAGCTTTTTACCTTGTCAGCAGGGCAAGGGGAGGGACCAAGGGCAGGGGGCCAGAAGGTGGAGTTCCAGGGGTTGGATGGGCCTCCGACGAGAACAAGCTCCGTCTTGTCGGGATTGAGTTTGAGATGGTGAGTGCCCATCCAATTGCTGATATGACAGAGGGTAGACTGGAAATCCTGAGCCGCATCCTGCGAGGAGTCAAGATTGAAAATGAGCTGAATGTCATCTGCATAGTTAAATGCAGTGACGTTCCTTCCCCGGAGGGAGCGGATCAGGGGGGTAAGGTACAAATTAAAAAAAAGTGGGGACAGAGACGAACCCTGTGGCACACCGCAGGTGAGTTTCATCCTGTCAGCCGAAAAATGGGAGAGTCGGACAGATTGGTGGCGGTTCGTCAGGAATGAGCGGACCCAATCAAGGGCCGTCCCTCCGATACCAGCCTCTTTGACACGGTCGACCAAGATGGTAGCTTGCCTCTTGAACTACCGTGACAGAGACACTGCACTTCGTCTGGCCCATGAACTGGGCACCCTATTTTGGCAAGGGTCCACAATTACTTAATTCCCAGACTTTACTGCCATGGTTCAGGAAGCACGGAGGAAGTTAATCAGAGTGAATGCCACTCTCCGTAATTGGGTTTCAAGTACCTAATGATATACCCGGCACATTTGCATGTAGATGTTGCTGGTAGAACCAGATTATTCGACTCACCCACAGAAGTACAAGAATTCAGCCGTTATTATAAGGGTCCTGTCGGCACATGGGCCAGCGCCACTCTGGGTGCCTCTCTGCCACACAGTGGCTCCGCGGCTAGTATGGAACTCTTTTCAACCGAGTAACTTGAGTTCACAGCTGTACTGTAGATTGCCAGTGACCATTGACATTCACTATTTTGCTTAGACGTTAGGTCTTTTGATTGTTATGCTTTGTAACGTTGGGTAGATTGCGAGGCGTTGCATTCCCTTAACTGTGTATCACAGAATATTGATATATTGCCCAGAAAGTATGTTGTTTCTATCTACTTCCCATGGTTGGGTAGATTTTCTATTGCATTCTGCCTATTGCTCATTGGGGTATCTCCCTGCAGTTGGGGTAGCGGGGTTGGGTGCAGGGTGGTTGGGGGGTTTGTTCGTTGAGGTAGTTTAATCTTGCATTCAACTTCGGTCCCTTAATGTCACTGTTGTGTTGCTCTGCTGTCGAAGGATACAGGTTGGTTTCCACCTTAGATTATGGTGGTGAGGGGTCAACTGTCGAATTTTTCTAATGTTACGCTGCTTACTTGGAATGTCAGGGGCCTCAATAATGCAAAAAAGGTAAACAGGTGTTAAATTAGGTAAGCAGACATAATATTGAAATTTTTATATCCATGTGACAGAATATCGAAGTTATTATATCGATGGTAAAGTATATCGAATAATAAAATATTGACTACAAAAATATTGATTTAAGTATGTGTAATTTTATATCGGATGCAAAAATATAGTAAGTTAAAATATCGTTGTATAAAAATATCGATATAAAGTAATTATTAGTAAAAATTGATTATTTTTTAGAAATGTTTCGTGTTTATTAATAATTAGTAATTTCAATCAGTTATTTAAATGTGATTTTTATATTTTTTTAAAAAATAATATATCATTTTAGGAGGGGGATGTTGGGTTTATAGGGAATAAGGGTGGGTAGTGTTTTAAAATTTTAAATATTTGAAGTAATATTTGTAAAAAAAATTAAAAGTTTAAAAAAAATAATTATTAGTAGTGGGATGTTGGGTTTATAGGGGAAAAGGGTGGGGAGTGTTTTAAAATTTTAAATATTTGAAGTAATATTTGTAAATTTTTTTTTAAAAAGTACAAAAATTCAAAAATAATTTTGTAGCGGGATGTTGGGTTTATAGGGGATAAGGGTGGGGAGTGTTTTAAAAATGTAAGAATTTGAAGTAATATTTGTAAAAAAAAATTTTTTTAAATGTAAAAATACAAATTAAAAAAATATATATTTAGTAGCGGGATGTTGGGTTTATAGGGGATAAGGGTGGGGAGTGTTTTCAAAAATTAAACATTTGAATTATTATTTTATTTTAAATGTAATTTTTTTTTAACAATTAACAAAAAATAAAAAAAACAAATATTTAGTAGTGGGATTTCGGTTTTTTAGGGGATAAGGGTGAGGAGTTAATTTTAAAAATTTCTACTGTTAGGAAATAATTGTTTAAAAACTGTAATAACATAAAAAATAAACAAAAATTAAAATTAAAAAAAATAACAATTTGTAGCGGAATGTTGGGTTTATAGGGAATAATGGTGGGGAGTGTTTAAAAAAATTATAAAAATTAAAAAATATGTATAAAAAATGAAAAAAAATAATTGGGAAAAAAAATAATTATAAAAAAAATTATATTTCAAAAATAATTTAAATTAAATTTACAATTCAATCTTTTTTATTAATTTAAAAAACAATTGTGCATATATTTCAAAATTTCAAAATAATATATTTAGAAAACACATATTTTATTACAATATTTTTTTATTTTTGTTTTACAATTTTTTTTGATGTATTATAAATATTTTTATTGGTTTACAGCTACTACTTAAATTTAATGTAGACTGGAGTGGGAATAGTAAATAATTTAAATTTAGTGTCCAGCACCTACCCCAATTTAATGTAGAGGGGAGTGGGAATAGTAATTTATAATTAATTAGGGGTCGATTCCGATTCGGGAAAAACCGCTCCGAATAGCCGTTCTGAGCGTTTTTCCCGTACGAATCGTACCCTGCAACGTCCCCCGTACGTATGACGAAGTACGATTCGTACCAGGAGCCGTACTCCGTACGAGTCGTACAAGACACCGTACGATTCTAATCTCCATACGATTCTCCCTCGGAACCCGCTGTACGCGACATCTGTGCGGTTCGCGGCTGGTTTTACGACCCAGCAAGTACGATACGTGTCGGGTACCGTACAACCCTTTTTCTACGGGAGCTGAAAACAGCCGTAAAAGCAGAGTTCGCGCCGAAACAGGTACGGAACAGCCCCCCCGGGTACGGTGCGTACCCCCATGATCGCAGGGGTATGCACCGTACCCCTGCGATCATGGGGTGTACGTCGGGTCGTACGGCATGTTCTCGTCGGGTCGTACGGCATGTGTATGAGTCATACGGTATGTGTATGAGTCATACGGTTCACGGTTTCAGCCTTGCAATAGGTACGGATTGCGACGATTCGGACGGATTCACGGAATACGGATCGTACTTCGCGACTCGGACGGACGGGTACGATTCGTATGGAGAGGGCTCCGGATACAAATTGTACGGACGTTTTTTTTCCCGAATCGGAATCGACCCCTTAGTGTCCAGCACCTACCCCAATTTAATGTAGACTGGAGTGGGAATAGTTAATTATATTTAATTAGTGTCCAGCACCTACCTCAATTTAATGTTCATTGGAGTGGGAATAGTAAATTATAATTAATTAGTGTCCAGCACTTACCCCAATTTAATGTAGACTGGAGTGGGAATAGTAATTTATAATTAATTAGTGTCCAGCACCTACCTCAATTTAATGTAGTCTGGAGTGGGAATAGTAAATTATAATTAATTAGGGGCCCATTAGGATGAAGGGCGGACTTTGTCCGCCCGTCATCCTAGCGGGGAATGGGACCACCCGCCATAAGGGCGGGGGTCCCGGGGGTGGCATTAGGATGTGCCCGCCACTGTGGCGGGCACATCCTGCATTTCTAGCATTGTGGCGGGTGGAGCGCTCAGCACCGCCCGCCACAATGCTAGAAATGCTTGTCAGCATTTGCATATACAAAGCGGCAGGCACCGCGCGGTGCCTGCCGCTTTGTATATGCAAATGAAGGGGGGTACCATAGGTACCCCCCCATGTGCACCCCCCACCTGTACTTCACTCTGGGAGCCCACAGGGGGCCCCCAGAGTGAACACCGCATGCCTTTCCGTGGCGGCATTGCCGCCACGGAAAGGCATTGAGACCAGACCATTGTAATATGGTGGGCGGTGTCTAACAGACACCGCCACCATGTTACTGGTTTTCCGCCCCGGCCACAAGGCGACCGGGGCGGAAAACATGCGGGCGGTGTTTGTCACCGCTGCGGTCCCCTCCGCCATCGTAATATGGCGGGGGGGAATGCAGGGAAGGATGGCGGGCGGATTGCCTCTGCCAGGGTGGCGGTGGCCACCGCTACCCTGGCGGAGGCAATCCGCCCTCCATCCTAATGGGCCCCTTAGTGTCCAGCATCTACCTCAATTTAATGTACATTGGAGTGGGAATAGTAAATTATAATTAATTAGTGTCCAGCACTTACCCCAATTTAATGTAGACTGGAGTGGGAATAGTAATTTATAACTAATTAGTGTCCAGCACATACCCCAATTTTATGTCGACTGGAGTGGGAATAGTACATTATAATTAATTAGTGTCCAGCACTTACCCTAATATAATGTAGACTGGAGTGGGAATAGTAAATTATAATGAATTAGTGTCCAGCACCTACCTCAATTTAATGTAGACTGGAGTGGGAATAGTACATTATTTATGACTATAAATAAATGTATACAATTTTTGTGTAGTTGGAATCTTTTATTTTTTTAATAACATGAAAAAAAACAATAGGAACAATTAGTATTACATTTTTGATTCATTAATTCTGTTACATATATGAGACAAAAAATGTTAAGTTCAATTTACATTTTTAGATTTTTTTGAAATTGTACATTTTATTAAAAAAATGTTTTTAATACAGATGTAAGTATGGTTTAAAATGGTAACAAAAAAGTAAAATTTTTTCACATAATATATACATTTTTTATATTGTTATACATGTTGGTTGTACATATAAATTTAAAATTATTATTAATATTAAAATTAATAATATTAATTTTTCAAACAATATATTGAAATGAAAAAAATATTTTAACACAGGTATATTTATATACAAATTACACATTTGGTTCACATATTTTCGTACAATTTTTCCATGTTTTAATAATTATAAGAATAAATATTATGTATTTTATAATATTTATTTTGATAATTTTACAAAATATATACATTTTGTTAAGTTTTTTAATACAAATAACAAAAACACATTTTTTTGGACATTGTATTTATTTTTAATTTAGTAAAGGAATATTTAAGAAAATGTAATAATATGTTTGTAAGGTTAATCTATTTTATTATTTTTGGGTCTTTTATTTTGTAACAGCTTTACGTCGTTTTGTGTCATTTGGATGAAGACTAGCTCGCGGTTGGGAGACACTTCACATCGCTGATGGTAAGGTTTGTTTTATATGTTTTAAGTGTGTTTTAAAGTAATTTTGATAGTAGTGTGGTACTATTTAGTGTTGTTAGAAGTAAATTAGTTACATTAAACTGTTTGATATGTTGTATTTACGTATGGTGGATGTACGTATTTTTAGCTTGTTCTAGGCTTGTTTGTATAGTTAGTATTTCGATGTTAAAAGTACATTTAGGTGAAATATAATGTTACTAGTGATGTTAGTATGTGTTGTTTTATGTGGGTGGGAATGTATGTGTTTGTTAGTTTTATTAACTAATGGATTTTTAACACTTCTTTACATTTTTCGGGTTTCCTAGAGCGTTTGTTCTATATTTTCCAAATTTTCTGTTTTTTTATGGTTATTCGAAGGATATTCGTTGAATGGATTATTCAGTTTTGGGACAGTTGTATTTTTTCATTTTTTTTGGGGCAAACTTTTTCCTTACTGGATTGTTTTGGTGAAGATGGATTCTACAGCATTTGGAATATGCTTGGTAAGTTTTTAAAATTTTATTTATTGTGGGTGGGTAATGTTATTATTATAATTGTTATGTTTTATTTATTTCAAATTTAATTAATGTGTGTATATATATTTAATAACATTTTAGATATATTGCACACATTAATTTTTTTGAAATAAAATATATTATTGTTAATTATATTGTATTGGTTTTATTTTTTAGGACTGGTTTGATATTCACAGTAATTTAGAGTAGTGTTTTGGCTATTATGTTGAGGTATTCAATGCCTTTTGTGCTAGGGTACAACTTTACTTGCTGTTCTAGGTATTTGTGCATTTGTTTGGTTTGTTTAGATGTTTTTGGAGTTAGTTCAGTAAATGATTGTTCCATTTTGAATTCTTGATAGCTTTGTTCTTTTTGTAGGCATTTTATGAATTTTTCTAAACTTGGTTTAGTTCGGCCAGTTGATTGTAGGAAGGCATTGTGCCAGCCTTCAACAGCATTGTTTGTTTTTGATTCACCATTTAAGGTGCTTCGGTAAACATTCCACCAGGGTATTAGGAATTTAGGATTTCTTCTGTGGCCAGATCTGTGGAGTCTGCCTACCCAGGTGTCTTCAAAGTAGTCTAAAAGTTGACTTAATTTAGCTTAATTTTGTTTATAATAGGTGCTATCAATTAAAAGAAGTTAAAGCTATCCTCATGGCTAAATACACTTGCACTACCACTTTTGATCTTTTAAGATTCTGCGTCGATCTGTACTCGTGCTTGATCCATTTGCACATATGTTTTTACCTGTATTATCAACCTTACCCGATTGTTCATACTCCCTCCTATCTGTATTACTTGCATTGATGACCTACCTTCCTAATTATGCTCCCTAATTATGCTCCCTCGTGTACCCACCCCCCTGGCCTATGTAAAGCGCTCTGTTATCTGCAAAGATCTTGTTCGCGCTATATAAAACTTTCAAAATAAAAAGGTTGTAGTGTTCTACTACGTCTGTTTCTGAAACGTAAGCCAGTGCTGTGAGTTTTTTTATTTGATGTGCAAAATATGAGTTTGTTGCATATTCTATACTTAAAGTTGTCTTTTGTAAATGTCTCCATAGACACTGGTTAAAGTGATAATAGCAGCCTTGAATACAGGTATTTTTAAAATACTTGAAAGCATTGCTTGTTCAAAATCAAGTATTATTTTTTCAGGGGAATATTCATTAGTTTTTTGTTTGATTGTGTTCCATATATGTGGAATTAGTTTTATTTGGTAGTAGTGCATAAAGTAGAAGTATGTTGCAGTTTTGATATAGGCCATGTATTGTATATAATTGGAAAAAAGGTTTGGGACAGATGTTAAAAGTCCCATCCATCATCCAATATTGGCTTTGCTGAAGTTTTATGAGGTTTATATTTGTGCCAAAAATGTTATCATTGCTTTCATTGTCGTAAATGACAAATGGTCGTTTGTTTAAAGTTATAGTTTGGTTAGGATTTAAATTTATATCGCTATATGTTCTAGGAGGTGGAGTGGTAGTAGTAGTTCTTTTTGTTCTGGCTATTGTTCTTTTTAGGGAAATAATATTTGGCATCTGAGTAGTCGCTGTGTTAGGTATTTTGGGAATTTGTTCTTTTAAGATGGCGCTTGTTGGTTTTTGGGAACCTGTGCTTGCCTCTTTTATGTTTTCCAATGCTGTTCTAACTTCTATTTCTGTTACGTTTGGTGGGTGGTTGTGTTTCCTAGTATAAAGTACTGTTGCTTCTCTAGTAGTTGCTCTTCCGTAACATTTGTTGGAGTAATATTTGCAACATTTCCAATTAACTTTCATGCCAAATTGTTTTTCTTCAGTATAAGTGTAACCCATGTAGCAGAGTAATAGTTTTCCTTTCTGGCTGGTAACAAATTCAGCTCCTTCAGTCATTTTGTTGTTTGTTATTCTACAAGAAATATATGTGGTAGTTATTACAAAAATTATGTATGTATTTTAAGTTCATTTAAAAAACATTTCTATACTATATACTTACATTTTTAGAAAATCTGTCTTTGATTTTGATGTACTTGACTGTTTAGTTATGGCCCTTAGTTTCTGTGTTTTCTTGATCTGTTATGAAAAAATGCATTTATTTGTGTTAATTGTTCAGAGATATTTTTTAGGTTGCAATTACAGTTTTTTGATACATTTAGCTTAAACTAATGTAATGTGTTTCAGAAAATATTATAATATACTTACTTTGTTAGTTGTATCTTTGTTTTCAGATGTTTTTTCTCTGTTCTTTGTCAGTAGAGTATTCTGTAGTGGTAGGAGAAAATAAAAAGTAGATATGTATTAGTAATTTGAACATGTTTGTAATTTTTAACATTTTAGCACTTGGTTTAATGTTTGAACATACTTATTTTGTTAGTTGTATCTTTTTCTCACATTTTAGCAGTTACTTTTATTTAGTTTATTTTAGTTACTTACTTTTAATCCATAGAATTTTCAGTCCAATCTTGATGTTCTTGTAGGTTTCCTCGAATTTATCCAATTTATTTTCTCCTGTCGTTTTTTTCTTCAGGTGGTTTGTGTTTAGTGTGTAATTGTTTCTATAGTGGTTTGGAGTTAGTAATTAGTTTGCTATTGGTTAATTTATATTTTCAGTGTTTTCATTGGTCAGTTTGTATTTTTGAATATTTGTTAGGGTATTTTTTTATATATAAGGCAAACGTAAAATAATAATTTAGCGTCTTAATTTTATATAATTAAATAAAAAACTTTAATTACAAATTGTAAATTTATTAGATGTTTAATAAATCAGAAATGTAATTATATTTATAGTTTGTTATGAGAGATGTGTATTTTGGTCTTAATTAAATTTTTATATGTTGGAAAGTATTGGTATATATATATAAATAATGTCGATATATATATATAAAATAACAATAATATTGTTGTCTATAAAAGTGTGTATGATAATTTTGACCTAGGGTATACATTTTAATGTAGTCGATATTTAAAACTTTCGATATGTATGTTGTCGATTTTACTGAGATCGATGTTTATGTAGGTCGATATTGTGTATCCAATATTTTTGTATGTTTTTAGTTATGTATAGGATGTCGATATTATTGTGTTTGATAATTTAGTGTCGATAATTTTGTAGGACGATATTGTGTCTATCGATAATATGTCAGTGATTCGTTAAATTACTTACTGAGGCATCATGTTGTTATAGCATTCCTGCAGAACACTCTCTTGCCCAAATCCACGACATCTCGCTTTGCATTCTTCTGGGGTCACCACAGGTACTTGCTAATTACAGCACTTACGCACAGGGAACAGACATACTTATACATAAACAATTGCCCTTTTGTCTCTCTGACGTTTGCATCGACGTAGAGGGTAGATACAACATGGTAGTGGACAGCTCATGGGGCGCCGAATGGCATTAGTCTGTCTTTACGCGCCAAATGTAGATGACCCATATTTTTTTCACTCATTGCATTCCCAGATCTTATAACTCGATGCAGACTACATTTGCATGGGGGGTGATTTTAACCTTCTGTTGGATCCCACACGAGACAGCACCTCTACATCTCCAGATACGAAGCCCCGTGCGTGTAGCGCCTTAGTTGAACTGTGTAAAATGTTCGGTCTCATTGATGTGTGGCATAGCTGTAGACCCGGGGAATCTGCGTAAACACACTATTCCGCCCAGTATGGTACCTGGACGAGGCTAGATTTTTGGTTGGTAACCCCAAATCTGGCTACTTGGTACAATGATTCCCTCCATCTCCCTAGAACCCTCTCTGATCATTCCCCAGTAGCACTTTCACTTAAGGTCCCTAGGCTTTTTTTGTTCTTAACTTCATGATGCCATTATAGAATATTTTGAAATAAACAATCCTGGGCTACTCTCTGGGAGGCTTTAAAAGCATACACGAGTGGGATCTGCATCTCTAAGCATGCGGGGGTGTTGCGTGATGTAAGGCATATGCTGTCGGAAGTCGGGAAGAAACTGACTGAACTGGATCGGGAGCAACAGGCAGGCCCCAATTTGGCCCAACAAGGCCGCCGATTGACGCTATTGCAGAAGTTAAAAGAAGCGTCAGAACACGCGCCACGCTTCCTCAGCAAATAAGAATTCACGCGCAGATATGCGGAGGGAGACAGACCGGGCCGCACCTTGGCGCGACTGTTGCGACTTCCGGCGGGTAACTCTTACATAGTAAGCTTGTGATCGTCACAAGGGCAGCTTCTGACTGGCACTCCTGATATTTAGAAAGAGTTTCTTGAATATTACACACAATGAAATGCTACGCATGTGGCCCATACAGGGGCTGACCGCGATGCCTACCTTGGAGAGGTAGCGCTTGTTTGGCTGGTAAAAGCCATGCAGCAATTTCTGGCGGAACCGTTTTCCTCGGAAGAAATAATCAGCGCCATAGACGCTATGAATAGCACGACCACTCTAGGATTAGACAGGTTTACGGGCTGCTTCTACAAGGCCTATAAGGACATTTTAGCCCCTCACCTCATTGAGGTGTATAAAGAGAAACTTGAAAGGCGAGAACTTCCCCCCACCCTGCGAGAGGCTGTGATCCTGCTACTTTCCAAGCAAGGCAAGAACCCGCTTTTATGTGGGTCGTATAGGCCATTGTCTTTGCTAAACCCGGATACCAAATTCTAGCTAAAATGATAGCGATGCGCCGCACGCTGTTGCTGGATCCCATTATCTCCTGCGCAGTAGGGATTTGTGCCTTGAAGGTCTACTGCCTTCAACCTTCTGTACCCTCTTTGCCACCTTTAATAGAATGGATCCCAACCTCCCAGCCGCTGCTGTGTTACTAGACACGGAAAATGCCTTCAACTCCCTTGAATGGCCTTTTTTCTTGGCGGTGATGAGATAGACGGGGATGCCGAAGGGGTTTGTTGAGCTTCTCTGTTGTACACTTCTCCCACAGCCAGATTGAGACTTAATGGGACCTTATACCCTCAATTTAAAATGTCACGTGGTACCAGACAGGGTTGTTCGCTCTCGCCCCTGTTGTTTATAATTGCTATGGACCCATTGGTTCGGCAATGTCAGGAGCAGCACCTGCACAGAGGTCTACAGTTCAAGACTGGTCCTCTTTTAATTTTCCTATATGCGGATGACGTCATATTATATGTCCGACGTGCCCAAGAGAATTTAGAACCGATAGTTCGAGAAATCATCTGGTTTGGTGGATACTCTGGACTAGGCATAAATAGGGACAAATCGGAAATCTTTCCGCTCACGACCAATACTACCAGGTGGGATTGCGAATACCCACTGAAATGGTGTATTGACACCACCAGATATCTGGGGATTCAAGAACATATTGAGGCTGCCCAAGTCGTGTTGCTTAATTATGGTCTGGCTATACATACTACCCCTCTCAATAGCGGGGAGGGTGGCTTTTTTTAAATTGGTAGTTCTCCCTAAATGTTTATATTTGTTTCAAAACATACCCATTCCCTTAACAATAGTTTTTTCCGCACACATACACAACACATCTTATCATGTTGGTTTGGGGTGGGAAGAGAGCTAGAGTCAGTAGGGACACTTTGACACTGCCATACGACAGGGGTGGACTTGGAGTTCAAAATTTTCAGACTTATTATTTGGTTGTGCAGTGCAGCTATGTGCCCTTTTGGTATCATCCAGATGCACGCATCCCATATTTAAAAGTTAGAGGCAGACCTGGTATTCCCGGCTTCATTAGAAACAATCCTACCCAAGGGATTCCCCAGAGACTCCAGAGACATTCAAACTGTATCTACCACTTGTTGGGCGTGGAGGAAACTTGCACGAATCACTGGTGACCATAAATTATATTCTTAAGCGCTACCTTTGCTCAATAACCCTTGATTACCCACCACCAAAGAAAAGTTTGTACAATGCACTCTTGTTTAATACTCCCTAGACACCTGGGGTGAGTTATTCCTAAACTGGCACATTTGGCACAGCTCTGAGACAGCAGATTCAGTGAAGCTTCGTTTATGGACAGTTTCGTCCTCAGCAGGCTTCGCGGCTCATTTTGGTCCTTGTTATCAGAGTTCCCTCTTGAACCGGAGTCATTTGCACCTTTGTCTTTGGTAATTACAAGTGCTGGGGGGGACATTTAATTTCAAAGATCAATAAGACCTGCATGACACTAGTACCCACCAGAGATGCCAAAATCTCCGAAACCTGGGAATGTGACCAGGGCGTCCCACAGAAGATTCCCATTGGACCTTCTGCTGTACTCAAACAAAGGAAGTCTCCCTTAACAGTCGCCATAAACTGATTCATTTTAAATTCCTGTGCACAGCCTGTATGTCCCCATCCAAACTTAATTTGATTGACCCATCTAGGTCACATATGTGCCCCAAATGGGGGGCACATCACACTGACTTTGTTCACATGACCTGGAACTCTGAGGAAATTAAAGGGTTCTGGAGATCAGTATATCTAATCCTCTCTAAGATCACACATTTGAACCTTCTCCCAACTCCGGAAGTCGCCCTAATAGGCTATGTCCGTAATATCCCCAAAGCTTTACGCCGCTACACCTCTATTGAGCTACTACTTGCTAAGCGAGAGAGTGCGCTGCATTGGGGCGATAAATTTACACCCACCACCAAAGCATGGTAGAACAGTCTTGTTTATTGTAATACTAATGGAGAATTGTTTGCATCTACACTTCCAGCAACGTCAAGGCCTAGAGACATCTGGAACCCCTTAAAGGATTACCTACAGGAGCTAGGGTCTACTGTTTCATCCCAGCCTCCTCCAGGGGTTGCCTCAACCGGGGTGGGCCGATCCTTTCCCCCTATTCAATTCCTCACCACGAGAGGGCAAGGATATGCATCACGGCAGGCAGTTAGGTAATTAAACATTGGATTGCATCACTGATATGCTTGTATCCCACTTGACTTGTAAATTGGTACTGGACTATAATGTATCTTATTCCACTGTATGCCCTATTGGAAACTTGTTCTGTTTATTGTATGATGAAACCGGTGGCACAATCCGCATTGTGGTAAACTGTAGATGAAAAAATGTTAACTAAAGTTTAAAAAAAAAAAGTTTTGAGGGCGTCCGTCAGGACCTGCCCAGGCTGCAAGTGCCGTTCCGCTTGCCCTGGACCCTTTGCTGGCCACTTGCCTGCTCCTCGGGGCCACAGCCGTGAGGCATCCCAAGGGCCCTAGTGGGAGCACAATCTACTGAGACTGTGTGCCGGCATTAGCTCCCTCAGTGCCCCTGCCGCGGAGCATCCCAACGACACTGTGTGAGCCTTCTATCTACCTCTAGTAATTTTTCTCCCATTTGTGTATCTTTCCTGGGTTTTTTCGCCTCACCTCTGACTTGCGGCAGCTACCCCCGCTTCCTTTTGGTGTGGGTGGGATTCCATGTTCCTCTTGCGGTGGGGGGGTTATGTGCTATTTTGGTGCCTTGTGCCCCTATGTAAGCCCCCCAACCTTCTTGGTGCCTCATCCCCTGATTGCGGGGGTGCTGGCTACCCTGGGGTGACCAACCCCGGTCGCCCCCCTTTTCGCGGGCTTCCGAGACAGGGAGGGGGGGGGATCTCCCGCCTCCGAGCGGCATTTGCCCCGGGTCCCTTTGTTTCCGGCTACGCCTTTCCGGGCCCGGGTTTCAACCTCTTCCAGGGGCAAGTCCTCCTTACCCTCCTGCCCACATAACTGCGTCCATTTTAATTACTCCACTGACAACGTGATTTAGTGCCTTAAATGGTCGCAGTTTATTCAAAACATAACATGGTTGTACATTTTGCAAATCATCTGGTCATTCATAAGCCTCCATGTTATTGCATACTTTTGTTGTCTTTGAACATTCATCGTTGTTGTTCACTCACAGATTGTATATTTAGCGAGAGGCCCTTCCTGCTGGGCCTCTGTGTCTGTGTCTGTTTCTGCGGTTCCAGGCTTCACCATGCTACGGTACTTTGTGGGCGTCTGTCAGGACCTGCCCGGGCTGCAAGTGCCCTTCTGCTTGCCCTGGACTTTTTGTTGGCCACTCGCCTGCTCCTCAGGGCCCCTGCTGTGTGGCATCCCAAGGACCCTGTGTGAGCGTTTCATCTACTCTGCCCTGTGGGAGTACCAACTACTTTGCCTGCAGCTGTGTGCCATCATTAGCTCCCTTAGTGCCCCTTCCTTGAGGCATCCCAAGGACACTGTGTGAGCCTTTCATCTACCTCCAGTAATTTTTCTCTCATTTGTGTATCTTTCCTGGGTTTATTCCGCCACGCTACATACAGTTTGATGATCGGAAGGAGCTCCCCCAAGGTCCCCACTCCCCTTCTTCAAGAGAAACCAAGGTCCTCTATGACCCCTACAATCTTAAGTGAGAACCTGACCGTCTCCATCCCTGTCAGTAGTCCCCCGTTATCAACTGCCATATTCTGCTAACTTGGCATTGTCAGCCTTGACTAGCCCAGGTAATCAAGGCTGAATGGACTCATTGCCTGGCAAAAAAAATTGCAGGATTCAAATTACCAGTTACTTCTAGAACGCCGGCAATTATTCTTGTTCAGAATCACAGGATGCTGAGCCTATGTGAGGCTTGAACCTGTTTTCTCCCTAAGAAACAAGGCATATATCCCGCTTTGCCTTCGTGTAACTGTGAAATCTTGAAAGACCTTTCACTGTCCGCAGCACATTAAATGTATCTAGTTACCCACATAAATGCAATTCAAAACAACGGTAAATTAACTGTCAAAAAACGCAGGGCCAAAAATCATTACACTTGAAATACATTGCAAGCAAATCTCAGGGGTAAGTGCAAAACAAAAGCTCAGACGATTTAACATTTGATTCAATTTGAATACTAGCTCCCCAATTAAAATTACTCATACAATAATGCTATTATATATTATCTTACACTTTTACAGTTATCGCCTTCTGTCTCCCAAACAATCGTTTCACCCGGGCATGTCCCTAAAACCCCAGCGCCTCCTATTACACACCTTGTGCATCTAGCATACGGTGGCCCCAAAATAATCTAAGCAGGGCCCTGAGCAAAATTTGCGGCGCATATAATGCACTTTACGCCCACTATTCTAGAAAACTGAGCCTTCCAGGTTCCCTCCCGTGCTCACTTTCCATCCATGACGCAATTGTTGGAGGACTCTGCCTCCTGATCCTGCTTCGGGGGCACTGCCGCCCGCACCAACTGCCTGTGCAGTGTGAGGTCGGACAGAGCCAGCCCTCCCTGTGATAGCCCGTCGCTAAGTTCAGATCACGGAGCCATCCTCTCCACTGATCCTGGGCTGCCCCTTCAGGCGCCGCTGTGTTGGCATCAGGGCCTCCATTGATGGGCATATTCTCGTCATCGCTGATGCCTCCCGGAGTCTGCTGCCTCCCCCTGGGTGCCACCGATTCGCTTCTAGCTGCTTTCTGCTCCCCCAGCTGGATTGCCTGATGGCTCTCCAATGAGGCTGGTCCGTCCACCATGATCCCTTCATTGATGGTGACGGCGACCATTCCAAGATGACAAGGTATTCTGTGTTCCACTTGCGGGAGGGGATTATGTACTATTTCTGGGACTTTTGCCCCTATTTAACCCCCCACCTTCTTGGCGCCTTGCCCCCGATTGGGGGGGGGAGGGCGTTGGCTACCCTGGGACGACCAATCACAGTCGCCCCCTTTTTCGCAGGCTTCCATGATGGGGAGGGTTTCCTAACTCCGGGCGGCGTCTGCCCTGGGCCCCCATTGTGTCCAGCTACGCCTTCCCCAGCCCGTGCTTCGACAAACAAGTTACTTACCCCAGGTAACAATGTATCTGTAGGAAACATAGATTCCTTACCTTAGAATTACCCCCAGGTTTAATACTGGATCCAAAAAGTTTTTCATCAGCAGTACCCCTGCTCGTCGAAAGGTGGCGTTGGTCGGCTCCACGTTTGTCGTTGGCGTTGTGATCGCTAGGATGACGTTGCTGTAGCTACTTAGACGCCCCCTCACGTGCTGCCGTCAGTTCTGTACACAACTTTCCACGCAGAAGCGCAGAGCCATGCAAGACACTCTCCACTGGTGCACAAGACAAGGGCCCTGAAAGGAAATCCTTAACCCCAGAAGTCAGTTCTCAGAACTAACCTGTATTTCTTCCAGAAATATTGTTACCGAAGGTAAGTAACTTGTTCATCTGAAAGAAACAGTTATAGATTCCTTATCTTAGAATAGATACATCAGCAATACCAACCCCGGAGGTGTGTCTGCGAACCAAGTTCACACCAGAAAGTCCTGGAGAACAGAACGGCCAAAGAAGGTGTTTCTCCGGGCTTGGCTGTACAGGCAGTAGTGTCTTGTGAACATGTGCAGCGATGCCCACGTAGCTGCCTGACAGATGTCATTAAGAGGTAGCTGCTGTCGCCCTGATGGAATGGGCACGCAACCCCACTGGCGGTTCCTTCAATGCCAAAGAAAACAAGATTTTATGCACAAAACAATCCATCTAAAAGGGTCCATTTGTACATGGCTCGACCCTTTTGGGCGCCCACGTAACCAACAAAGAGCTGGTCATCCACCCAGAATTGTTTTATGTGATCCAAGTAAAAGGAAAGCGCAAGCTTTGGATCCATACGGTGGAGCCTCTCTTCTTCTTTGGACAGATGCGGAAGGTGGGGCAAAGTGATGGTCTGTCCAATATGGAAAGGAGTAACCACTTTGGGAAGGAAGGAAGGACGAGTTCTAAAAACAACCTTGTCCGGATGAATAGTCAGAAAAGGAGGTTTAGAAGAAAGACCTTGGAACTCACTCACCCTGCACGCAGAGGTGACGACCACCAGAAAGGCAGCTTTCAAAGTCAGAAGCCTGAGAGGACAGTTATGCTCAAAGGGAGCGCACATAAGATATGCAAGAACTAAATTCAAGTCGCACTGAGGCATTACGAAGGGAACAGGAGGAAAAAGATGAGTAACGCTCTTAAGGAAGCGATTTACAACAGGGGTCTTGAAAAAGAAGGCGGATCAGGAAGCCTAAGAAAGACTGAAATGGCCAAGTGGTAGCCCCTTAGCGTGCCCAGAGCATAGCCCTGCTGGGCCAAAGAAAGGAGGAACAAGAGGACCTCCGAAAGAGGGGCGGAAAGGGGATGCACAGCCTTTGCTGTGCACCATGCCACAAATTTGTTCCATCTGCTGGTGTATACCGTCTTAGTGGAGGGACGCCTGGCTGCCAAGATAACATCACAATTTTTGGGAGGCAAGGCAAATGGCATCAACTGCCGCCGCTCATTCTCCACGCTAGGAGGTAGAGGCTGGACAGGTTCATGTGGAGGACCGCCCCCTGCTGCTGCGTCCTCGGCCATGTGTAGCAGTTCGGTATACCAAACTCTTCTTGCTCAATCTAGAGCCACAAAAATGACTTGGGCCGGTTGCGCCTGATCTTCTTCAGTACTCTGTGCAGAAGTGGTATAGGCAGAAAGGCATATAGAAGACCGCAATTCCACTTGGCGCAAAAAGCATCACCTAGCGAGTGCCGCCTTGGAAATTCCAAAGCGCAGAATTGCTGACATGGTGCGTTCTCTTCAGTGGCAAATAGATCTAACCAAGGCTCTCCCCACTGTTGAAAGAGACCTTGCACCACCTCCAAGTGAAGACACCATTTGTGATCCATCATGCACCTGCGGCTGAGTTTGTCCATCCTGGCGTTCAGGGAACCTGCCAGGTGTTGAACCGCCAGGGATATGCCCTGATGTTCCAGCCATGTCCAGAGACGGAGAGCCTCTTGACATAGGGTCCATGATCCCGCTCGCCTCGTTTGTTGCAGTACCACATTGCTGTGGTGTTGTCCGTGAACACCTGCATTCCTCTACTAAAAATCGCCTGAAGCTTCAGAAGGCTGATGTGGAGCCCGGACTCCGCCGGAGAACAGAGCCTCTGATCTCCACCGCCCCATGTAGCCGCCCCATCCCAGAAGTGATGCATCAGTCACAACTGTGAACTCTGGTTGGGAAAGGAAGAGGGATATGCCGTTGACTAAGCATGGGCGGAAAATCCGTTTCGCTCGCGGATTTTGCGGATTTTCGGTAAATTCGCAATCCGCGAGATTCGCGAATCTCCCGCAAAATCCGCAAATCCGCGAGCAGCGGATTTTGCTCGCACTGTTCGCGTGAGTTCGCGGCTTCCCAGTACAACTTCACGCCCCGCGAATAAGTGCAAAATTGCAGAAATACGATCCTAGCAAAACTGAAACTACTTACCAGGTTCAAAAGTTCAGGCTCATCATTAGTAGCCATTTCCTGTAGTGCTTCCTGAGGGGCCCCTCCAGAGTTCAGTTGCCAGTTGCAACTATTATGTGACCCTGCTCTGAACCTCAGAATAGTTACACATATGCCACAAAGGTCCTGAATTACAGCTAAGGGAGACAAGCAGGAGCCAGGCTGGAAGTTCAAATCCATTAATCAGCCCCCAATTCATTATTGTCAGTTGGGGCAGGGCAGGTGTTGTAACTAATTTTGCAACAATGAAAGCACTTAGCAAGTGCAAAAGATCACTAATCAGGAAGCACTAAGGAAGCAGGTGCCAGCTAAAAAAATATTCTGTGACACATTAATCAGCCCCAAATTAATTCAGGTCACTTGAGGCAGGGAAGGTGTGCTTGCGTTGCCACAATAATGTACACTGACTGGACAACCAGAGGGTGCTGTGATGAAACAGAGGGTGGCATGGGTGGGCCAGAGGGTGGCATGAGTAGTCAGAGAGTGGCAGTGGTGACAGAGAGTGGCAGTGATGAAGAAGAGTGTCCCAAACAGGCTGGACACGTAGAAACAACAAGTTCGCGAAACTTGCGACCCGACAGGTAAGTTCGCAATTTGCGAAATTGTACAAAACCCTCACGAACTGGCAGAAACCCACGCAAACACAAAAAAAAAAATCCGCAAATTCGCGAGAATTCGCGGATTTTGCGGATTGCGAGTTCGCAAATCCGCAAAATTCGCGAACGCGAGATTCACAAAATTCGCCCATGCTTACCGTTGACCCAATCCGGGTTCGTTAGCCACCACTGCAATTGGTGGGCAGTGCCCTCCGAGATCTGAACGCAATTGGACAGGTTTCCCTGATGTTGTGCCCACTGGAACTTCAGGTCCCACTGCAGAGCCTACATATGCCATCTGGCATGGTACACCAGCAGGCTGCAGGAGGCCATCAAGCCCAGTAGCTGAAGGATCATTCTGGCCAAAACCCGGGATAGAGGCTGAAAGATCAGAATCTTAGCCCGAATATCCCGGACTCGCTGTTTGGGAGGATAGACCCGAAACTATATCCTGTCCGGAACCGCTCTGAAGAAGAGGAGCTTCTGAGAGGGAGTCAGGTGTGACTGGAGAACCCCAACGAATGCAGGAGGTCGGCCATAGGGTGGAGGTAGGAGAAGACAGCCTGGGGCAAGCCCGCCTTCAACAGCCAGTCATCTAGATAGGGGAAGACTGCAACCCCTGATCTGCGCAGATGAGCTGCAACCACCGCCATCACTTTCCTGAACACACGAGGGGCGCTGGTAAGGCCAAAGGGGAGCACAGTAAACTGAAAGTGTGCGTGGCCTACCGTGAGCTGTAGGTAACGCCGGTGGACCGGCAGGACGGTTATGTGAAAGTAAGTGTCCTGCAAGTCCAGCGCTACTATCCAGTCTCCAGGGTCGAAAGGCATACAGGACCTGAGCTAGCGTCAACATTTTGAACTTCTCTTTCCGGAGGAAGCGGTTGACATTCCTGGGATCCTAGATATGGCACATGCCTTTGTCCTTTCTGGGCACCAGAAAGTAGTGAGAATAGCAACCACAACCTAATTCTGGGACAGGAACTCACTTGATGGCTCCTTTGGCCAAGAGTGCCGAAATGTCCTGTTGGAGAAGGGCCAGATGATCCTCCGACATGCAATGGTACTGAGTTGGCATGGATGGAGGGGTAGTCTCGAAGGGGAGGGAGTAGCCCCTTCAGACTATATGCAAAACCCACCTGTCCAACGTGATGGTGTCAAAAAAGGGTGTGGGGGGTGCACAACTAGATTGGATAGGAAGTTGACGCAAAGGTTGTTGAAATTTAGGGTGCTCTCACAGGGTGGTGTTGTCCGTCTGCACACCACAGGATTATGCTATAGAGTTGTGTTTGCGGGAACCGCAGGTACATCCCCAATGAGGCACACCAAGAATGATCACCCAAAGTGCTTCGTGAATTCTTTGAAATTATGACGTTTATTCTCTTTGAAGTTGTTTCATTTATAGTTTGTTTGTAATTTGCTGATATTTAAAGCATATCAAAAGACAACATCGTTGAACATCCGAACAGTTATATCCTATGCATTTCGGGCTGTTTAGCCCTTGGTCACGGATGAGCTGAGGAGGAAGAATACATAAGGGGGTGTAAGGGGTACTGCTGTAAAGTGACGTGGGTACATTGTATAAAGTGCTCATGGTGCGATTTAAATAAGTTATCTGCTATTGGTGGCGTGAGGGGATTGTGACAAAAATTAACAAAAGTACACGAAATGATTTCTAAACTATGCGAGCAAGGTTAACTAGCAGAGTCGGGTGGTGGGGCTCCAGTTATTAAGTAACGTGCGTATTCTATGAGGATGTTTAAGCCGGCGAGGGCGTGCTCCGGAAAGAGACCGGTTGCGTGTTTGTTAAAGCTAACAAGCCGCGCGTTGGCATGCACTTACTTCGAGATGAATAACATAGCGGCGTGAAGACGCGTGCTCATGCAGGTAACAGCCGGTTGTCTATCGTGCAAGGACAAACACGAGAAGATAAATGAATTGAGGAGTGAAAAGTGAAGATGGACTAACACATAAAGGTAGTGCTGGGAAAGTGTGGCAGCCATATTGGAATGGTGATGTGATGGCGGATATAGGAACAAGGTGAAGCAAATGTGTGAGCAATGTCCGTTATGTACATAACAGAGTTATACAAAACATTTTCAAAATTATAAAAAACAACTAAATTCAGTACGGTCATTGAGCCCATTCGGCTTAAGGGTCTGTAACATGTAAATCCATTCAAGTTCTCTCTTGAGTAGGAACTTGGTATTGTCAATTCCTTCTCTTTTGGAGACAGTTTCAAGAACAATGAATTTCATTTGGGCAATGGTGTGGCGAGCATCAATAAAATGCATGGCAATGTTTGATTTTTCTGATCTCAGTCTGATATTGGACTTATGCTCGTTGAGGCGTACTTTCATTTTTCGTTCTGTCTTGCCTATGTAAAGTTTGCCACACGGGCATTTGAGTGCATAGATCACATTGGCTGTATCGCATGTCGCGTCCACCTTAAGTTTCACATTGTGACCTTTCATAGGATGCTGTATGGTATTCCCTTTCATTACACTGTTACAATGACTGCAATTTCGGCACGGTTGGGTGCCTCGATGTTGTTTAGGTGGCTCTGTGGATTTTGCCAAAATTTCTTTCAAGTTGTTGCTTCTGGTATGTGCAAATATTGGTAATTCCACAAAAATTCCCTGGAAATCGGGTTCATTTTTTAACACAGGCCAATGTTTGCAGATGATTTTTTTGTATTTGTAACTGACTGTTGAATACTTGGAAACAAGCACCATACGCTGATCTGAGTTCTTTTGAGTCTTGGTCATACTTTCCGCTCGTGATATGGTGGTGATACGATCACGTGCTTGTTGCAAAACATTGTCGGGGTAACCTCGTTCAAGGAACCTGTTTTGCATTTCTGTGATGCGGTCTTCAACCAACAGTTCATCAGACACTATTCGTTTGACGCGTAGCATCTGGGAAAATGGGAGATGTTTTTTAAGGGAACCTTGATGAAAACTAGCATAATGTAAAGAATTGTTGCGATCAGTACTTTTTCTATAGAGGTCGGTGACCAATCCTTGTGGGGTATTTTTTATATGTACATCCAAGAATGCGATATCTGTATCGCTGATTAGCCATGTCAATTTGATGCGTGGATCTTTATCATTGATTTCAGTCATGAGGTCATGTAGAGTTTCCTTGGTATCTGACCACAGAAAGAAGAGGTCATCAATGTACCGTGTGTACAATTTGGCATGATTCTGAAAGTTCGTATTGGTGTATATGTAGTTCTTCTCGAAATTTTCCATGTATGTATTTGCGTATGACGGGGCAGCACAATTCCCCATGGCCATCCCTGAGAGTTGTAGAAACCATCGATCATCAACTTTGAAGTAAGAATGGTATAGCGTGAAAATCATTAATTCAATTAGAAATGTTTGCATTTTCACGTCAATTCCGCTGTTCAGTAAGACTTGTTCAATTGCTTCAATTCCTCCTAGATGCGGTATAGAGGTGTATAATGAACTCACATCAGCTGTACATAACACGTAGGATTCATTGTTGAGATTTGGTATTTTGGAAAGTTTAAACAAAAAGTCAGTGGTGTCTTTGATGTAACTGTGAGATTGAATCACTAAGGGTTGCAGATATTTATCAATGAATTTACCAGTCCTCTCATGTATAGACTTCTTCGTGGATACTATGGGCCTGAACGGCGGATCCATCAGATTTTTGTGGATTTTGGGGCTCATATGTATCGTTGGGCTTTTTGGACAGTCGATAAGCAAATATTTTTTGGTGCGTTCTTCAATAACCCCGTTTTGAAATGCTTTGAGAATGATATCTTTCAGTAAATCTTGGTATTCGTTAGTGGGGTTACAATTCAGTACCATATAGGTTGAGGTGTCTTCTATGTGCTCTTTAAGTTTGTTTCTATACATCTCACTGTCAGGAATAACTAACGCACCGCCTTTGTCAGCTTTAGTGATTTTGATGTCGGGGTTGTTAGCCAATGATTTAAGTGTGTCACGGTCTTTGGTGGTTAAGTTATGTATCTTCCTTGGTGTTTTGAAGTTGATGCTGGAGAGATCCTGGCGAACTAAAGTTTCAAATAAATCTATACATTTGTGGCTGGTTGGTGGTAGATATGTGCTTGGTGGTCGTAATCCTTTGAGTTCATCTTCTTTAATGGTAGTTGCAGGAGGTAAAACATTGTCAAAAAAGTGTCTGAGTCTGAGTTTACGGGTGAATTTGAAGGTGCTTACTTCAAGTTCCAACAGGTTAGTCGAAGTGGTTGGGATGAATGAAGTACCTTTCTCCAATAGTTTCATTTGATAGTCGCTAATTTCTGTCTTCGAAATGTTAATTACGAGACTTGTTTCTTTTTGGCAATCGTGCTTCTCGTGGCTGGTGGACTTTTTTCTCTGTCTTTTGTTTTTGCTCCGCCTGGGTCGTCGGGTGGAGTTTGGCTTACCTCTAAAAAAGACTGCGAGGATGCAGGTACGTCTTGTGGTTGATTGGCACTTGATGTGCTGGCTTGTTCTTTATTAGTTGGTTGCCTGAAAGGTTGGGGACGTTTAGGTGGAATTCTAGTTGAATCTGAGTCAGATGATGAAGTGTCAGTGTTCATGGTCGATGGTTTATTACGGCGTCTTTGGGCATAAACATCGGCCCATGAGTAAACTTCATCAAGCTTGTAGTCAAGCGTATCCCGTCGAAATTTTCTGACTTTGCGTTCAAGTATTTCTTTCTGATATTTATCCAAGATGGTTTTGGTGTCTTCAAGTATAGATGTTAATTCCTCCGGTGTTAGTAGGTTTTTCACTTCTTCCTGTATTTCTTTCATTTCCGTCTCCAAATCTTTGAGAATGCCTGCCAATTCCTCGACAATCAACAATATGAGGTCTAGGCTACATTTGTTTAATATTCCATTCCATTTCTCGAGGAAGCTTTTAGAATTTTTGCATAGTGAAGGTTTTAATGCGATGCGAAGGCCACGTGGGATCCTGAGTGCCCGGTGATACCGCAGTAAAGTGCTCGCGTGGAGCTTCTGGTTGATGTGTCTTTTTGACAAGTAGATTAATTGCCTCACACATTGTTCCTTTTTTCTAGTGTTAGTGGTAGGGCTTATATCTTCCTCAATCAGCGCGTAGATTCTGTCTTTTTCTGTGTCATCGTATGCCAATGTGTGTGCTCTGGCTTCCGTGCTTCTGCTGATGTCTTCAAATTGCATGTTGAAAGTGTGCTACCCCACCGTGGGCGGATAATAAGATATATCAAAAAAGGGTGTGGGGGGTGCACAACTAGATTGGATAGGAAGTTGACGCAAAGGTTGTTGAAATTTAGGGTGCTCTCACAGGGTGGTGTTGTCCGTCTGCACACCACAGGATAATGCTATAGAGTTGTGTTTGCGGGAACCGCAGGTACATCCCCAATGAGGCACACCAAGAATGATCACCCAAAGTGCTTCGTGAATTCTTTGAAATTATGACGTTTATTCTCTTTGAAGTTGTTTCATTTATAGTTTGTTTGTAATTTGCTGATATTTAAAGCATATCAAAAGACAACATCGTTGAACATCCGAACAGTTATATCCTATGCATTTCGGGCTGTTTAGCCCTTGGTCACGGATGAGCTGAGGAGGAAGAATACATAAGGGGGTGTAAGGGGTACTGCTGTAAAGTGACGTGGGTACATTGTATAAAGTGCTCATGGTGCGATTTAAATAAGTTATCTGCTATTGGTGGCGTGAGGGGATTGTGACAAAAATTAACAAAAGTACACGAAATGATTTCTAAACTATGCGAGCAAGGTTAACTAGCAGAGTCGGGTGGTGGGGCTCCAGTTATTAAGTAACGTGCGTATTCTATGAGGATGTTTAAGCCGGCGAGGGCGTGCTCCGGAAAGAGACCGGTTGCGTGTTTGTTAAAGCGAACAAGCCGCGCGTTGGCATGCACTTACTTCGAGATGAATAACATAGCGGCGTGAAGACGCGTGCTCATGCAGGTAACAGCCGGTTGTCTATCGTGCAAGGACAAACACGAGAAGATAAATGAATTGAGGAGTGAAAAGTGAAGATGGACTAACACATAAAGGTAGTGCTGGGAAAGTGTGGCAGCCATATTGGAATGGTGATGTGATGGCGGATATAGGAACAAGGTGAAGCAAATGTGTGAGCAATGTCAGTTATGTACATAACAGAGTTATACAAAACATTTTCAAAATTATAAAAAACAACTAAATTCAGTACGGTCATTGAGCCCATTCGGCTTAAGGGTCTGTAACATGTAAATCCATTCAAGTTCTCTCTTGAGTAGGAACTTGGTATTGTCAATTCCTTCTCTTTTGGAGACAGTTTCAAGAACAATGAATTTCATTTGGGCAATGGTGTGGCGAGCATCAATAAAATGCATGGCAATGTTTGATTTTTCTGATCTCAGTCTGATATTGGACTTATGCTCGTTGAGGCGTACTTTCATTTTCCGTTCTGTCTTGCCTATGTAAAGTTTGCCACACGGGCATTTGAGTGCATAGATCACATTGGCTGTATCGCATGTCGCGTCCACCTTAAGTTTCACATTGTGACCTTTCATAGGATGCTGTATGGTATTCCCTTTCATTACACTGTTACAATGACTGCAATTTCGGCACGGTTGGGTGCCTCGATGTTGTTTAGGTGGCTCTGTGGATTTTGCCAACATTTCTTTCAAGTTGTTGCTTCTGGTATGTGCAAATATTGGTAATTCCTCAAAAATTCCCTGGAAATCGGGTTCATTTTTTAACACAGGCCAATGTTTGCAGATGATTTTTTTGTATTTGTAACTGACTGTTGAATACTTGGAAACAAGCACCATACGCTGATCTGAGTTCTTTTGAGTCTTGGTCATACTTTCCGCTCGTGATATGGTGGTGATACGATCACGTGCTTGTTGCAAAACATTGTCGGGGTAACCTCGTTCAAGGAACCTGTTTTGCATTTCTGTGATGCGGTCTTCAACCAACAGTTCATCAGACACTATTCGTTTGACGCGTAGCATCTGGGAAAATGGGAGATGTTTTTTAAGGGAACCTTGATGAAAACTAGCATAATGTAAAGAATTGTTGTGATCAGTACTTTTTCTATAGAGGTCGGTGACCAATCCTTGTGGGGTATTTTTTATATGTACATCCAAGAATGCGATATCTGTATCGCTGATTAGCCATGTCAATTTGATGCGTGGATCTTTATCATTGATTTCAGTCATGAGGTCATGTAGAGTTTCCTTGGTATCTGACCACAGAAAGAAGAGGTCATCAATGTACCGTGTGTACAATTTGGCATGATTCTGAAAGTTCGTATTGGTGTATATGTAGTTCTTCTCGAAATTTTCCATGTATGTATTTGCGTATGACGGGGCAGCACAATTCCCCATGGCCATCCCTGAGAGTTGTAGAAACCATCGATCATCAACTTTGAAGTAAGAATGGTATAGCGTGAAAATCATTAATTCAATTAGAAATGTTTGCATTTTCACGTCAATTCCGCTGTTCAGTAAGACTTGTTCAATTGCTTCAATTCCTCCTAGATGCGGTATAGAGGTGTATAATGAACTCACATCAGCTGTACATAACACGTAGGATTCATTGTTGAGATTTGGTATTTTGGAAAGTTTAAACAAAAAGTCAGTGGTGTCTTTGATGTAACTGTGAGATTGAATCACTAAGGGTTGCAGATATTTATCAATGAATTTACCAGTCCTCTCATGTATAGACTTCTTCGTGGATACTATGGGCCTGAATGGCGGATCCATCAGATTTTTGTGGATTTTGGGGCTCATATGTATCGTTGGGCTTTTTGGACAGTCGATAAGCAAATATTTTTTCAAATTTTTTCAAATTCACCCGTAAACTCAGACTCAGACACTTTTTTGACAATGTTTTACCTCCTGCAACTACCATTAAAGAAGATGAACTCAAAGGATTACGACCACCAAGCACATATCTACCACCAACCAGCCACAAATGTATAGATTTATTTGAAACTTTAGTTCGCCAGGATCTCTCCAGCATCAACTTCAAAACACCAAGGAAGATACATAACTTAACCACCAAAGACCGTGACACACTTAAATCATTGGCTAACAACCCCGACATCAAAATCACTAAAGCTGACAAAGGCGGTGCGTTAGTTATTCTTGACAGTGAGATGTATAGAAACAAACTTAAAGAGCACATAGAAGACACCTCAACCTATATGGTACTGAATTGTAACCCCACTAACGAATACCAAGATTTACTGAAAGATATCATTCTCAAAGCATTTCAAAACGGGGTTATTGAAGAACGCACCAAAAAATATTTGCTTATCGACTGTCCAAAAAGCCCAACGATACATATGAGCCCCAAAATCCACAAAAATCTGATGGATCCGCCATTCAGGCCCATAGTATCCACGAAGAAGTCTATACATGAGAGGACTGGTAAATTCATTGATAAATATCTGCAACCCTTAGTGATTCAATCTCACAGTTACATCAAAGACACCACTGACTTTTTGTTTAAACTTTCCAAAATACCAAATCTCAACAATGAATCCTACGTGTTATGTACAGCTGATGTGAGTTCATTATACACCTCTATACCGCATCTAGGAGGAATTGAAGCAATTGAACAAGTCTTACTGAACAGCGGAATTGACGTGAAAATGCAAACATTTCTAATTGAATTAATGATTTTCACGCTATACCATTCTTACTTCAAAGTTGATGATCGATGGTTTCTACAACTCTCAGGGATGGCCATGGGGAATTGTGCTGCCCCGTCATACGCAAATACATACATGGAAAATTTCGAGAAGAACTACATATACACCAATACGAACTTTCAGAATCATGCCAAATTGTACACACGGTACATTGATGACCTCTTCTTTCTGTGGTCAGATACCAAGGAAACTCTACATGACCTCATGACTGAAATCAATGATAAAGATCCACGCATCAAATTGACATGGCTAATCAGCGATACAGATATCGCATTCTTGGATGTACATATAAAAAATACCCCACAAGGATTGGTCACCGACCTCTATAGAAAAAGTACTGATCGCAACAATTCTTTACATTATGCTAGTTTTCATCAAGGTTCCCTTAAAAAACATCTCCCATTTTCCCAGATGCTACGCGTCAAACGAATAGTGTCTGATGAACTGTTGGTTGAAGACCGCATCACAGAAATGCAAAACAGGTTCCTTGAACGAGGTTACCCCGACAATGTTTTGCAACAAGCACGTGATCGTATCACCACCATATCACGAGCGGAAAGTATGACCAAGACTCAAAAGAACTCAGATCAGCGTATGGTGCTTGTTTCCAAGTATTCAACAGTCAGTTACAAATACAAAAAAATCATCTGCAAACATTGGCCTGTGTTAAAAAATGAAAACGATTTCCAGGGAATTTTTGAGGAATTACCAATATTTGCACATACCAGAAGCAACAACTTGAAAGAAATTTTGGCAAAATCCACAGAGCCACCTAAACAACATCGAGGCACCCAACCGTGCCGAAATTGCAGTCATTGTAACAGTGTAATGAAAGGGAATACCATACAGCATCCTATGAAAGGTCACAATGTGAAACTTAAGGTGGACGCGACATGCGATACAGCCAATGTGATCTATGCACTCAAATGCCCGTGTGGCAAACTTTACATAGGCAAGACAGAACGGAAAATGAAAGTACGCCTCAACGAGCATAAGTCCAATATCAGACTGAGATCAGAAAAATCAAACATTGCCATGCATTTTATTGATGCTCGCCACACCATTGCCCAAATGAAATTCATTGTTCTTGAAACTGTCTCCAAAAGAGAAGGAATTGACAATACCAAGTTCCTACTCAAGAGAGAACTTGAATGGATTTACATGTTACAGACCCTTAAGCCGAATGGGCTCAATGACCGTACTGAATTTAGGTGTTTTTTATAATTTTGAAAATGTTTTGTATAACTCTGTTATGTACATAACTGACATTGCTCACACATTTGCTTCACCTTGTTCCTATATCCGCCATCACATCACCATTCCAATATGGCTGCCACACTTTCCCAGCACTACCTTTATGTGTTAGTCCATCTTCACTTTTCACTCCTCAATTCATTTATCTTCTCGTGTTTGTCCTTGCACGATAGACAACCGGCTGTTACCTGCATGAGCACGCGTCTTCACGCCGCTATGTTATTCATCTCGAAGTAAGTGCATGCCAACGCGCGGCTTGTTCGCTTTAACAAACACGCAACCGGTCTCTTTCCGGAGCACGCCCTCGCCGGCTTAAACATCCTCATAGAATACGCACGTTACTTAATAACTGGAGCCCCACCACCCGACTCTGCTAGTTAACCTTGCTCGCATAGTTTAGAAATCATTTCGTGTACTTTTGTTAATTTTTGTCACAATCCCCTCACGCCACCAATAGCAGATAACTTATTTAAATCGCACCATGAGCACTTTATACAATGTACCCACGTCACTTTACAGCAGTACCCCTTACACCCCCTTATGTATTCTTCCTCCTCAGCTCATCCGTGACCAAGGGCTAAACAGCCCGAAATGCATAGGATATAACTGTTCGGATGTTCAACGATGTTGTCTTTTGATATGCTTTAAATATCAGCAAATTACAAACAAACTATAAATGAAACAACTTCAAAGAGAATAAACGTCATAATTTCAAAGAATTCACGAAGCACTTTGGGTGATCATTCTTGGTGTGCCTCATTGGGGATGTACCTGCGGTTCCCGCAAACACAACTCTATAGCATTATCCTGTGGTGTGCAGACGGACAACACCACCCTGTGAGAGCACCCTAAATTTCAACAACCTTTGCGTCAACTTCCTATCCAATCTAGTTGTGCACCCCCCACACCCTTTTTTGATATATCTTATTATCCGCCCACGGTGGGGTAGCACACTTTCAACATGCAATTTGAAGACATCAGCAGAAGCACGGAAGCCAGAGCACACACATTGGCATACGATGACACAGAAAAAGACAGAATCTACGCGCTGATTGAGGAAGATATAAGCCCTACCACTAACACTAGAAACAAGGAACAATGTGTGAGGCAATTAATCTACTTGTCAAAAAGACACATCAACCAGAAGCTCCACGCGAGCACTTTACTGCGGTATCACCGGGCACTCAGGATCCCACGTGGCCTTCGCATCGCATTAAAACCTTCACTATGCAAAAATTCTAAAAGCTTCCTCGAGAAATGGAATGGAATATTAAACAAATGTAGCCTAGACCTCATATTGTTGATTGTCGAGGAATTGGCAGGCATTCTCAAAGATTTGGAGACGGAAATGAAAGAAATACAGGAAGAAGTGAAAAACCTACTAACACCGGAGGAATTAACATCTATACTTGAAGACACCTAAACCATCTTGGATAAATATCAGAAAGAAATACTTGAACGCAAAGTCAGAAAATTTCGACGGGATACGCTTGACTACAAGCTTGATGAAGTTTACTCATGGGCCGATGTTTATGCCCAAAGACGCCGTAATAAACCATCGACCATGAACACTGACACTTCATCATCTGACTCAGATTCAACTAGAATTCCACCTAAACGTCCCCAACCTTTCAGGCAACCAACTAATAAAGAACAAGCCAGCACATCAAGTGCCAATCAACCACAAGACGTACCTGCATCCTCGCAGTCTTTTTTAGAGGTAAGCCAAACTCCACCCGACGACCCAGGCGGAGCAAAAACAAAAGACAGAGAAAAAAGTCCACCAGCCACGAGAAGCACGATTGCCAAAAAGAAACATGTCTCGTAATTAACATTTCGAAGACAGAAATTAGCGACTATCAAATGAAACTATTGGAGAAAGGTACTTCATTCATCCCAACCACTTCGACTAACCTGTTGGAACTTGAAGTAAGCACCTTCAAATTCACCCGTAAACTCAGACTCAGACACTTTTTTGACAATGTTTTACCTCCTGCAACTACCATTAAAGAAGATGAACTCAAAGGATTACGACCACCAAGCACATATCTACCACCAACCAGCCACAAATGTATAGATTTATTTGAAACTTTAGTTCGCCAGGATCTCTCCAGCATCAACTTCAAAACACCAAGGAAGATACATAACTTAACCACCAAAGACCGTGACACACTTAAATCATTGGCTAACAACCCCGACATCAAAATCACTAAAGCTGACAAAGGCGGTGCGTTAGTTATTCTTGACAGTGAGATGTATAGAAACAAACTTAAAGAGCACATAGAAGACACCTCAACCTATATGGTACTGAATTGTAACCCCACTAACGAATACCAAGATTTACTGAAAGATATCATTCTCAAAGCATTTCAAAACGGGGTTATTGAAGAACGCACCAAAAAATATTTGCTTATCGACTGTCCAAAAAGCCCAACGATACATATGAGCCCCAAAATCCACAAAAATCTGATGGATCCGCCATTCAGGCCCATAGTATCCACGAAGAAGTCTATACATGAGAGGACTGGTAAATTCATTGATAAATATCTGCAACCCTTAGTGATTCAATCTCACAGTTACATCAAAGACACCACTGACTTTTTGTTTAAACTTTCCAAAATACCAAATCTCAACAATGAATCCTACGTGTTATGTACAGCTGATGTGAGTTCATTATACACCTCTATACCGCATCTAGGAGGAATTGAAGCAATTGAACAAGTCTTACTGAACAGCGGAATTGACGTGAAAATGCAAACATTTCTAATTGAATTAATGATTTTCACGCTATACCATTCTTACTTCAAAGTTGATGATCGATGGTTTCTACAACTCTCAGGGATGGCCATGGGGAATTGTGCTGCCCCGTCATACGCAAATACATACATGGAAAATTTCGAGAAGAACTACATATACACCAATACGAACTTTCAGAATCATGCCAAATTGTACACACGGTACATTGATGACCTCTTCTTTCTGTGGTCAGATACCAAGGAAACTCTACATGACCTCATGACTGAAATCAATGATAAAGATCCACGCATCAAATTGACATGGCTAATCAGCGATACAGATATCGCATTCTTGGATGTACATATAAAAAATACCCCACAAGGATTGGTCACCGACCTCTATAGAAAAAGTACTGATCGCAACAATTCTTTACATTATGCTAGTTTTCATCAAGGTTCCCTTAAAAAACATCTCCCATTTTCCCAGATGCTACGCGTCAAACGAATAGTGTCTGATGAACTGTTGGTTGAAGACCGCATCACAGAAATGCAAAACAGGTTCCTTGAACGAGGTTACCCCGACAATGTTTTGCAACAAGCACGTGATCGTATCACCACCATATCACGAGCGGAAAGTATGACCAAGACTCAAAAGAACTCAGATCAGCGTATGGTGCTTGTTTCCAAGTATTCAACAGTCAGTTACAAATACAAAAAAATCATCTGCAAACATTGGCCTGTGTTAAAAAATGAACCCGATTTCCAGGGAATTTTTGAGGAATTACCAATATTTGCACATACCAGAAGCAACAACTTGAAAGAAATTTTGGCAAAATCCACAGAGCCACCTAAACAACATCGAGGCACCCAACCGTGCCGAAATTGCAGTCATTGTAACAGTGTAATGAAAGGGAATACCATACAGCATCCTATGAAAGGTCACAATGTGAAACTTAAGGTGGACGCGACATGCGATACAGCCAATGTGATCTATGCACTCAAATGCCCGTGTGGCAAACTTTACATAGGCAAGACAGAACGGAAAATGAAAGTACGCCTCAACGAGCATAAGTCCAATATCAGACTGAGATCAGAAAAATCAAACATTGCCATGCATTTTATTGATGCTCGCCACACCATTGCCCAAATGAAATTCATTGTTCTTGAAACTGTCTCCAAAAGAGAAGGAATTGACAATACCAAGTTCCTACTCAAGAGAGAACTTGAATGGATTTACATGTTACAGACCCTTAAGCCGAATGGGCTCAATGACCGTACTGAATTTAGTTGTTTTTTATAATTTTGAAAATGTTTTGTATAACTCTGTTATGTACATAACTGACATTGCTCACACATTTGCTTCACCTTGTTCCTATATCCGCCATCACATCACCATTCCAATATGGCTGCCACACTTTCCCAGCACTACCTTTATGTGTTAGTCCATCTTCACTTTTCACTCCTCAATTCATTTATCTTCTCGTGTTTGTCCTTGCACGATAGACAACCGGCTGTTACCTGCATGAGCACGCGTCTTCACGCCGCTATGTTATTCATCTCGAAGTAAGTGCATGCCAACGCGCGGCTTGTTCGCTTTAACAAACACGCAACCGGTCTCTTTCCGGAGCACGCCCTCGCCGGCTTAAACATCCTCATAGAATACGCACGTTACTTAATAACTGGAGCCCCACCACCCGACTCTGCTAGTTAACCTTGCTCGCATAGTTTAGAAATCATTTCGTGTACTTTTGTTAATTTTTGTCACAATCCCCTCACGCCACCAATAGCAGATAACTTATTTAAATCGCACCATGAGCACTTTATACAATGTACCCACGTCACTTTACAGCAGTACCCCTTACACCCCCTTATGTATTCTTCCTCCTCAGCTCATCCGTGACCAAGGGCTAAACAGCCCGAAATGCATAGGATATAACTGTTCGGATGTTCAACGATGTTGTCTTTTGATATGCTTTAAATATCAGCAAATTACAAACAAACTATAAATGAAACAACTTCAAAGAGAATAAACGTCATAATTTCAAAGAATTCACGAAGCACTTTGGGTGATCATTCTTGGTGTGCCTCATTGGGGATGTACCTGCGGTTCCCGCAAACACTACTCTATAACGTGATGGTGTGCCAGTGGAGGAGGTGATGGCAAATCCTGTTACCCACTGGCGATTGGTGGCCCTAAAAGGTCAGACTAAGATGGTTTGGAGGCTGCGGCAGAAGGGGTCCACCCGCTGGCCCTCAGAACCACAGTCCCTAGCCGCGCAGGGGCTGAACATCTTGCGCTCGCCTGTGGCTCTGGGCGGAACGTGGCGGGCATCCCTTCCATAGCCACGAAAGGGGCAAAAAGCAGACTGCGCAGGGCGGGTGGTGGAGAGGCCCAGGACCTGGCCATAGCCCGAGAGTCCTAAAGCGCTCCAGCGCGTTGTCTGCCTTGTTGCCGAATAGGCGACAGCCATCAACGGGCATGACCATAAGAGTGTATTTGAAATCCCCTGAAAAACCAGTTGACCTCAACCATGCGTAGCGTCAAAGGGCTACTGATGTGGAAACCATCCTGCCTAGTGCGTCGGGTGTATCCAGCCCACAGCGTCTCTTCCTTCGGCAACTGTATGAGAGAGTATGGCCAAGGCCTTCTCTGGGCACTGGGGCAGCACTTGAGCCACCGTATCTTACATGGAGTGGGTGTAACAGCCCAACAGACATGTAGTGTTTACTGACCGCAATCCCAAGCAGGAGGAAGGAAACATCATCTTCACAAGATGGTTCAGCTTTTTGGATTCCCTATTGGGTGGTGCGTTAGGTAATGAGCCTTTGGAGGTGGAGACTTGGACCACTAAGCTCTCAGGGTTGGGGTGTTGGGAGAGGAAAGAGGGGTCGCCCAGGGCCAGGCGGTGGCATCAGGCAATCATCCTATCCACAGGAGCCCCTGTGTTGGGCCTGGACAAGGTGCCCAAAAGGATATAAGTGAGGGCTTCATTAAACAGTAGCAGGGGCTCCGAAGAGCTTGCTGCTGGTTGGAGCACCTCTGTCAGGAGGTTAGTCCTGACTGCCATTGAAGGTAGCTTTAGGTGGAGGGCCTCGGCCACCCTACGCAACAGCACCACATAAGACACTCCCTCCTGCGTAGCTATGGTAGTAGGAGACAACATGCCAAGATCTGGTGAGGTATCCAGACCACTGGCTTCCCCCAGGTCCTCTCCTAGTCCTCCTCACCTTCTTCTGGCTGCCAGTCTGGTCCAAAGGAGCCAGGGTAGAACCAGAGCACAAAAGTACCCGTTGGCACCGGATTCGGCGTCGGTTGACTCTGTCTACATCGAGGTGGATGGCAGGGTCGATGTCGGCTGGGGACACAGCCGACGCCGGCTGCGGACGTGGTGCTGGTGGAATCGGTGCCGGGGGAGGTGTAACTAGGTCAAGCGGCTCTGATCCGAATCCAGACCTAGATCCAAGTGGACCCTGGGGCGCCAAGGCCGAAGCCACCGGCATCGAAAGCTCAGGCTCACAGCCGATTCCGCAGGGCCAGGAGGCACGTCAGCGGAGTTGGTCTGCCCAAAGATGACATGCATCACTTCATAATATTGGCAAAGCTGGGCAGGGGTCGCTCCAGGTCCCCGGGAAGGGAGTGAAGCCGGGAGTCGACCCTTTGGGCTCTGCATGCGGAGCCACAGGAGGGGTACCACCCGCATCCCTTGTCGCGTTGGACGATGGAATGGGAGAAGTCAAAGAGCGACGATGCTTCTTCAACTTCTTCTTGTGCTTCGATTTACCTGACCCTGAGTGCGAAGACTTGGAAGAAGAATGATGATGATGATGATGATAACTCCGCGACCGGTCCCTCGACCTCCCACGCGACAGGGAGCTCAAAGGGCGTGGAGCCGACTGCCGGGCTTCGAGAAGCTTTCGGGACCGCTCACGTAAAGTCTTCAGATTCATGGTCTGGCAGTCGCAGCACAACTTGGGGTCATGGTCGCGCTCCAGGCAGAGCAGGCACATGCGGTGTGGATCCGTCACCGACATCAGTCGGCTACAGGAACCGCAAGCCTTGAAGTCGGGCATCCCTGACGTGCACCAGGAGTCGAAGACTCGAAAACAGTGTAAAAAAAAGTCGGCAAAAAGTCAGTCAAAAAGTGACTGGAGGTACCGCTCTCTCCGGATCTGAGCTGGCTGGCGCAGAAAAAGAAAGAACTGACGTCAGCGAGTAGCTACCGCGACGTCATACCGAGGACCACAGCGCTAAAGACGAACGCGGAACCGACAGACGCCACCTTTCGACGCGCCGGGGTACTGCTGACGAAAATTGTTTCTGGATCCAGTCTGATGCCTGGGGGTAATTCTAAGGTAAGGAATCTATAACTAACTTTCTTTATGGGAGAGGATAACAATCCAAAGGTGCAACGTAGCATAGAAATAATTTGTGGAGCTGGGAATCCAACATTTTTTAATGACACTGCAGACTTCTTTTAGACTCTTGAAGGCAAAGATTTTTAAGTAGCTGATGAAGTCTTTTAAAAACAAATATCTGAGCTGCAGAGTAGTAAAACGAAATTGAACAATGCAGGTTGTGAAATTAAATCAACAGTAGTTCACAGACCATTCTCACCTTGTAATCTGAGTTTGGTGGAACTGGAAAACCTGGTGCTAATGGCATATCTCCCTCCAACATCTCTGTACGGATGTACTCTGATAAGTATGTTCTACACAACCTGCGGTCCCAGTCATCTGTGATGTGACCCCCATACATTATTTCACCAAAAAGATATCGCAGGTCATCAAATGGAACCTAAGGAAAGGAAAGAGTCAGTAAGAGTAAGATTACTGTCATACAACTCAACTGATAACAACTGATATTTTCCTTGAAATTCACTATCATACCCTGCTGTTGGCTTCCAGATAATTGAAGAGCACACTGACAGATATTGTTAAATCTCCATTATTAAAAGGATAAGTTCTATTCCAGCCCTGAGCTCCGAATTTACGTCTCTCAGCAACCACAGCATGAAAATAGCAAAGTGAAAACAAAATGACCTTGAATTCAGATTCCCTGACACACATCTCCAAAGTGTCCTACAATAAAGCACAAAAAGAATTTAGTTAAACAAAAAAAAGCATAAGAAATTAGTTAAACAATCTTTGCAAGATTTCTACTAGAAATATACTTTTTCTTGTGGAGTTATCAGATTCAGAAACTATATTCCACAATGAGAAATAGCCATAACGCGTACAGATTATACATTATCATACAAATTCTCCATAAAAAAGAAGTAACATCTCAATTCATACCATCATTATTATTAAAAACTCATAAAATGACATTTTACAAATTTGTAGTGATCACAATCAGTTTGCATCTCATACTGCAAGATAACATTTCTTTAAAAAGCTAGAAGAAAATTATTAATAAAATCAGTCCACTAACGTTGTCCTCCCAGAGGATACTGCGGCATGGATAAACATACCCACACAATGACAGTATTTGTTATCAATTAAAATTCATAGATCATGATAAGCCTGCGTGCAAGATTGTATCTTTCCGAGACTCATAAAGGGCCCCAGAAATCTTTTTGTGTACAACACATAGTAGCCACCCCAAGAAATTAAAATGCATCATGGAATGCGTTGCCTTGTTATTGCATAGGCATATCCTAGAGTCAAGCTCCTGCTGATGCCACAGAGGGAAACATACAGAGTATTTTACTGTAACCGTCCTAAAGCTGAACATTTAACAAGTGTAACCGAGCTCCTGTTAGTATTTCACAAATATTCCGAAGGTGGTTCCCCTAAATTAAAATGCAAGTAAGTCATGACACTCTTGTCCCGATTCACAGAACTAACTTAAGACAAAATCCTAAACTTACTACTTTTGGTATTCACAGAAGTTAGGATTTTGTCTTAAGTTTGTCTTAAGACAGACTTAAGACAAAATCCTAACTTAAGTCTGTCTTAAGTCTGTCTTAAGTCTGTCTTAAGACAAACTTAAGACAAAATCCTAACTTCTGTGAATACCAAAAGTAGTAAGTTTAGGATTTTGTCTTAAGTTATTTCTGTGAATCGGGCCCTCTATGTCTGGCTTTCCCCATGCAGTCTATCTGTTTTAGCTTTCTCAAGTAATAAAGACTTCACTAGCTTCCTACAGGCAACAGTCTGTGGTACTTTATATAAAAATGTATCTATTAAACCTATTCTCCCCAATGTGTTTTTGACGTAAGCCAACCAGGGAATAGAAAGGCTGTTATCACAGGCCAACCAATCATTGATTATAATCTTTATTAATATTGCATTTTCTGAGCTCCAAATGGGTAACCACAGATTGGCCGGTCAGCTAATATAAACACTCAAATAATCCATACCTAGCTTGCTGTAGCAGCTAAAATGGGCGGTTAAAACAGGGGCTGACAATATTCTCCTTTAAAAAAATGTCCTCCCTCTGAAGGTTCATCGGCTCAGCTAAACCCCAAACTCCTGTTCCATAAGTCACAATTGGGGCACATTGTGTAGAATATATTTGCATTAATGGTTTAAGGGGCCTCCCTCCCCTTGGTGATGGTAAACTGAGTAAGAAAAGACCCAACTGCCCTTGAGAACTTAACTCTGTTTTGTGTAATATGAGGGAACCAAAACCAAGAATAACTGAAAATAACCCCCAAATAGGAGAAAGTGCTTGTGCTTGCGCCGACAGTAATGGAATGTAATCTCTTACACTCTGGGCCACATGTCAGTTCAGTTCAATAGTCTTCATTTGAACATAACAATGGCCATAAAACCACAAAATTAAAGTACATTATACATCATTTAATTTTTCGCATTCATAGATTATTAAAGAACTTTGCACATTAGATCAAAACAGATTTAGAACCTCATTAAATATGACATTTGCCCAATTATATAAACTTAAAAAACAAATATAAATAAAATTATATTTGGCACCCTTAGTGATTAGTGCTCATTATAACTATTAGCATTCTCTTTTGACCAAAAATAAATATCCTTATAAAGCATACCTCTTCCTCAATATTAAAGTGGATCAAATGTAGTTGAGGACAAGAAAAGAAATCGTAGGGGTTTCTATACATTTAAAAAAAAATCCCTCTTGGTATGAAGTAAAGTGCTTATGCTTTAAAATGGTCGTAAAAGGCGTCTTCCCAAGGTAATGTATAAAGTTCAAAAAAGTATATAGTGAATTGTTGTTTGTGATGAGGAGTTGTAACATGGGAAAACCGTAAGAAATTCAAACCAGGAGCCCGGGTTACAGAAAGCAAACAAAAAATGAATTGTATTTAACCTGAGCCTTGTAAGATAAAATCTATGTTCTGTTTTTTTATCCAGGTTAAGTACTGCTCTGTCCATGCATTGTTAAAATAGGTAGATGGTTAAGAACTTAAGTTAAATTACTTGCCCTTGCGAATCTAATGTCTTCATGTATCATAGTAAATGTTTCCTTAACTATGGCCTTAGTTCGGGGCCCAATGCAGTCTGGAGAGTCAAAAAGGTTAATCATGCCCATGTTATTGAAGCTTTTCTTTACATATGCCAACCACTGGATAGTATGAGAAGATATGGGTGACCCAATAGACCCTTGTAGGCTTGGGCAATGTGTAGGTTAGGATAAGGAATGGCTACAAGGGATTGTATTTATAAACTAAGTACCTGAGGTTTAGCGTATAGCATTTAAGGGTTGATTAAACAATTGAACCCTATCGTATCCACAGGATAACTATATCATTCTTATGTTATTCATAAACATTCAATGAAATCAAACTGAAGAGAAGATAAAATGAAGTGGGCACACAGTAAATTAATTTTCTATGAAAATGTTTAGTATTGAATTGATCAGAGAGTACAAATCATGGGGATAAAAAGAAGAAACAATTCCAATATTGGCAGTTATGAATAGATGTACATAAAAATCAACAAATCAATTCATAACGTATCAACAACTCCATAGGTAAAAGAAGAAGACCAAGTTCACTAGTATACAGAGGTATCCTTCGTGCATTGATGCTGTGGAGATGGTGATTAAGTCGACGTTTCGGTCTTGCTTGTAGGAAGTAATAAGACCATCATCAGGACTAATTTTTCGTGTAAAGAGCCTCCTATGCAAAAAGCAATTTATGTACAATTACTACCATGCTTCAAACAATCTATGAAGACAACAAAAAGCTGCTATACTAGCTTGTATCAAAAACTGTGTGCTTCACATCCTAATGATGTGACTGAGAAATCAACATAAATTAATGCAGTAATAGTTAATAAAGCATTTACCTTCTCTTTATTAGATGCATAAAAAACATTGATGAAACTTACACAAATTATCATAATATGTTCCCAAATGGAAAAAACATTAATGAGACTCAGAGAGATTATCATATTGTTTTTCCAAATGGAGGCCAAAATTAATAGACTCACTTAGAAGGAACACAGCGAAGATAATGACTGGTCGCCACCTTCAATATATTCAACTGAAGAATCTGAAACAATACATAAATGCCACTTTTATATTCATCCACTATTTTGGACTACTTCGAATACCAGCGGTGTTTGAAGGAAGCATACCTGCAGTGACTAGCGATGTCAGCTGTAACTACGGTAAGATGGTTTTGTTGGAAGTCTTGACTGGGTAGACAGAAATATTGTGGTATCTACAAAGAATTATTGCATTTTGTAAAACGGTTTGTGTAACTCAAATAAGCATATTAAATGAAACAGACTAAAACTGAATGTTTCTTGTGTATTTATTTATAACGAACTATAAATTACAAATACCGCTGTATTTCCTCAAATCTTCAAGAAAGAGAGCTAAAATGGGGTCAGAGCCCCACTAGTTCTGAGTTTCCTAGTTTAAGAGCGGATGTCAGTGTTAGTGACGCTCGTGCTCTCTCGTGTCGTGTAATGAGAGCGAGCTTTCTTAATATATAGCAATCAGGAATGACTCTAATAAAAAAGTATATATTGGTACAGCATCGATTTTCACTAGGCATACATCCTAATACGGCTGACACGTATTGGATACATTGCATCATACCATTTAACAAACATAATGGAGGTGTCGTTTGTAAAGCCAACTAAGTGATAACTATTCTCAGATAAAAACAGCTACAATTGGAGCACCAGGAATCTGCTTAGAACGGTAATAGTTAATACTTTACAAAGCATGTGTCTAAAATGGTAACATATTACCGACAAGATGAGGCAGTAAGTGTCAACAAAATAGAGATGTCGTTTATGAAGCCAACTTAGTAATAGCTATTCTTAAAAAAAGAGAGAAAACAGCAGTTAGAGCAACCAGCGTCTGTTTGGAGCTGTAGATTGTATTGTATTGTATTGTATGTTGATTTGTAGAGCGCGATTGATGCCCGGGGGCGTCCAAGCGCTAAGAACCATCATATCGAGAGGGGTGACCGGGGGAATTTACTGAGGGCAGTTGAAGAGGAATGTTTTGAGCTGTTTCCTAAATGAGGAGAGATTGGGGTTGGCTCTCAGATGAAGGGGTAGGGTGTTCCATAGCTTGGAAGCGTTGTGGGCGAAGGTCCTACCCGTAGATGTAAATGTTCTGCGAGGCATGTGTCAAGAATGATGCCATATTACTGACAACATGCACCAATAAATATATCACAGGTCGTTGGTCTATGGACCGTGGACATGTGAACTAGTTCACCATATTCTGGTGCAGTGGAAAAATAAGGTTCTAGGGCTATGCAATGTTAAGAGCTGAGTTATAACATGTGCAGTAGTGGTAATAATGCTATACCGGGTGCACGAAAATGAAATACTAGCATAGCCACATGCGCAGAGTTAAACAGCAGCATTGTATCTTGTCCTTACTAATTGTTCGTGCATGTTGTCGGTAATATGGCATCATTCTTGACACATGCCTCGCAGAACATTTACATCTACCGCTCCAAACAGACGCTGGTTGCTCTAACTGCGGTTTTCTCTTTTTTTTTTAAGAATAGCTATTACTAAGTTGGCTTCATAAACAACATCTCTATTTTGTTGACACTTACTGCCTCATCTTGTCGGTAATATGTTACCATTTTAGACACATGCTTTGTAAAGTATTAACTATTACCGTTCTAAGCAGATTCCTGCTGCTCCAATTGCAGCTGTTTTTATCTGAGAATAGTTATCACTTAGTTGGCATTACAAACGACACCTCCATTATGTTTGTTAAATGGCATGATGCAATGTATCCAATACGTGTCAGCCGTATTAGGATGTATGCCTAGTGAAAATCGATGCTGTACCAATATATACTTTTTTTATTAGAGTCATTCCTGATTGCTATATATTAAGAAAGCTCGCTCTCATAACACGACACGAGAGAGCACGAGCGTCACTAACACTGACAGCCGCTCTAAACAAGGAAACTCAGAACTAGTGGGGATCTGACCCCATTTTAGCTCTCTTTCTTGAGGATTTGAGGAAATACATCAGTTTTTGTAATTTATAGTTCGTTATAAATAAATGCACAAGAAACATTCAGTTTTAGTCTGTTTCATTTAATATGCTTATATGAGTTACACAAACCGTTTTACAAAATGCAATAATTCTTTGTAGATACCACGATATTTTTGTCTACCCAGTCAAGACTTCCAACAAAACCATCTTACCGTAGTTACAGCTGACATCGCTAGTCACTGCAGGTATGCTTCCTTCAAACACCGCTGGTATTCGAAGTAGTCCAAAATAGTGGATGAATATAAAAGTGGCATATATGTATTGTTTCAGATTCTTCAGTTGAATATATTGAAGGTGGCGACCAGTCATTATCTTCGCTGTGTTCCTTGTAAGTGAGTCTATTAATTTTGGCCTCCATTTGGGAAAACAATATGACAATCTCTCTGAGTCTCATTAATGTTTTTTCCATTTGGGAACATAATATGATAATTTGTGTAAGTTGCATCAATGTTTGTTTTATGCATCTAATAAAGAGAAGGTAAATGCTTTATTAACTATTACTGCATTAATTTATGTTGATTTCCCAGTCACATCATTAGGATGTGAAGCACACAGTTTATGATACAAGCTAGTATAGCAGCTTTTTGTTGTCTTCATAGATTGTTTGAAGCATGGTAGTAATTGTACATGAATTGCTTTTTGCATAGGGGGCTCTTTACATGAAAAATTAGTCCAGATGATAGTCTTATTGATTCCTACAAGCAAGACCGAAACGTCTACTTAATCACCATCTCCACAGCATCAATGCACGAAGGATACCTCTGTATACTAGTGAACTTGGTCTTCTTCTTTTACCTATGGAGTTGTTGATACGTTATGAATTGATTTGTTGATTTTTATGTACATCTATTCATAACTGCCAATATTGGATTTGTTTCTTCTTTTTATCCCCATGATTTGTACTCTCTGATCAATTCAATACTAACAATGTTCATAGAAAATTAATTTACTGTGTGCTCACTTCATTTTATCTTCTCTTCAGTTTGATTTCATTGAATTTTTATGAATAACAGAAGAATGATATAGTTATCCTGTGGATACGATAGGGTTCAATTGTTTAATCACCCTTAAATGCTATACGCCAAACCTCAGGTACTTAGTTTATGCATAAAATCCCTTGTAGCCATTCCTTATCCTAACCAACCACTGGATAGAGCATTTTCCAATTCCAAGAAATCGCCTAAAATGTCTCTTGACAAACCCGCTTGTGGGGTAGACCATATTTTGACCCAGAGTAGGAGGGGGCATTTTAACTTTGCCTTTTAAATAGGTCATACCCAGTTCACTGTGTGATATGAAGCTTGGGGTCGATTTTGGGGTAGCCAGTAACAGACAAAGACATTTGTTTTCAAATGCCTGCATTATGGGTGGTGGTTCGTGGCCTCACACGCCCACTCCATATGTTCCCACACCCAGACATTTAGACTTATACAGCTGGACCATCTCTTTAATTGGCTTGTGCCCCAGTTCTTTTTGCGAATCTAAAAATAGATTCACTCACTACTCCCATTTTCTGTATCCTCTGACTGGTAATGCAGCCCCATGACAGGTTTGCTTCGAACAGGATGCCTACATAATTGAAATGGACAACCTTTGTGATTGCGGTCTTGCCAATAAAAAAAGATTTTGTTTTTGTGTGTTTTGGAACACAAGTTAAAATAAACGATTTCTGATGGTTTACGTTTAGACTTATGTTTGTCATAAAACTATTAAACCCACTTAAAAGTTTCTGGAGGGCAATTACTGTTTGTAAGAATAAAACTGGGTCATCCACATATAAAAGAACTGGGACTGGTCAGGAGGCAATCCTATGGGTATCATCACTACATAAACTCAGGGCTTTGTGTAGAGAATTAATATAAAATAGAAAAAAAGGTGCCATTATACAACCCTACCTGACCCCTCTGGCTACCTTTATGGGCTGGGTACAAACACCTGTTGAGTGTAGCGGACCTTGGCGGTGGTATCCCAGAATAACCTCCTTATGAGCTTCAGCAATGGTGAATCCACCCCTGCTACCTCCATTAATGACCACAGATTTTCCCTATCCACCAAGTCAAAAGTACAGGAGAGGTCCATAACACTATATATAATTAACCTCTCCTGGCCTTGACATATTTTCCTGAGATAAGGGATATGTTCAGTGCCTCTTCGATGGTCTCCAGTCCTGGATGAAAACCATATTGAACCTTCCAAAAGTAAGATTTATTTTCGGCCCATGTTTCCAGTTTTTATAGGATCACCCGTCCTAGAGCTTTTACTGTAGCATCTAGCAAAGAAAATGAGCTATAACACCCTGGACAAGTCCTATTCCCTTTCTTAAAAAAAGGTACTACAATGGATTCCTTCCATGTGTTAATTGGGGATCTCTTCACAACGGCTTTAAAGACATTAGTAACTAATGGGCCCCAAAATTCCAAATTAGATTTTAACATGTCAATGGTGACTCCGTCGGGAGCTGCGGCCTTGCCTTGGGCAGCACTCTGAATAGCTTTAGTGACCGCTTTTAAATCAATAATGCTTAGCCAGATGTCCTAAAAAAAAGGGTCAATTATCGGTTACGTACTGGGTTCATCGGGATGGTCCTCAGGATTAACATTTTTGGAGAAATTACTTACCCGCTCCTGTTCTAGGATGTGACATTCGGTCCTGTTTAAGGGGGCTTTTGTAAAGAAAGGTCTATTGATAACCTCCCAAAAAAGTCTACTGTCTTTTTGATGGGCTGCTTTATTTAGGTCTTCCCAAGCTTTGTCCCTGATTTCCATTTTCCTGGTTTCTAGCGCTTTTTATAGGGGTTTTGAGCTGACCATACCTCCTCTGTGATGCGCGAGATTGAGTTGGTGTTTCTTTTAAGGGCTTTTAAAGTGCCGTCCAAGTTGAACCAGGAGTGCAATGTATTGCCTTTAGGTGACCTATTGTTTCTTAGTAGTTGGGCAGCTGTCTCACAAATCTCCAAGTAACAATCCCAGATTTTATTGGGATCAGCTTCCGATGAAAGGCATTGATAGACATATCCGGAGTAGTGTCTTTGACTAAGTCTTGGAAGAATTTATTTGGGTCAATTCGATCCCATTTTGTCTGTACTCTCTGTTTAGGGGAAAATGACCTGTGGGATCCAGTACGTCACTGTCCCCCACTTGCAGCTGGATGTCAAAACATAAGATGATGGGGTTGTGATCACTATGTGGTGAAGGACACACCTTGTGGTTTAATAATTTCCATGTATGATCTTTGGAAAGTATTGCAGAGTCAATCATGCTGCCCTTACCCCTGCCTAAAAATGTCGGGACATGTGTGATATTTTGTGAGATAAAATTATCCTTATAAATATGTCATTTTTATCCGATTTTATCAAATGCATTCGCATAAGCTGTGTGTTTAAAATGACATGCCTCTTCCCTTTCTCCATTGGCGACTCCCCAAATGTAATTATTGAAATACGTACATTGCTCAATATTAGTCACCCACCCACATAATTGGTATAAAGCAGCCTTTGCTACATGAATGGCTTTCCAGTAATTCCCCCAATTCTATGTCAGCACCGGAGGCGAGGATTATGCTCAACATTCTCTCTTCGCTTTATTCAAAATTTCCCACAGCAGCTCTTCATATAACCAGAACAAACTACATTTCCCATAACACTAGGGAAAATAAAACACAGTCTCTTTTACGTCCTTTCACAGTTTCCATGAAGGTCTTCCCATAAATCATCCTGAATCTTCCTGCACTTCCTCTTTCTTCGCTGCTCAGCAGCTCGAGATAAGTGCACTTTATTTCTCCAATACTATTATGAATTTTCCTGTTGTTGTGGGGATCGTATAGGTGGGGAATTGTTTCCGTTTCAGATCCCCTGTAGGCAGCGGGAAAGCTTGTGCGCTCCTTACGCGGTTGCCCGTTTTTCAGCTATGTGGACCGCGGCGCGGTCCTCCGGCCGCTAGAGGCCTCTGTGGGGGCATCGCGACTTGGGTCCCGGAGCGCGTTTCTGACAGGAATGACATTAGACGCGCTCCGGTTCCCATTGAATGTCCGCGCCCGGCCCGCCTGAAATCGCCCAGTTATACTGGGTCTGTACTGCATAACTTTCCCCCTTTTTCTTACACCCGCTCAGCGGGTAGGTAGCGGTGTGGTGCACCGAGGGGCCCGACCCCATTCACGCCTGATTCAAGGTTGGGTAAGTAGTGTGGTGGGGACCTTGGCAGCAGGTCCCTCACGAACACACGGTCAGGTGGCATATTTCCCGGTAGAGTGTTGGGAGAGTGGTGTCCTTGGGCTGGAAAGCCTTTAAATTGTGCCTTAGGCCGCCTTTCACTACTGAGAGACCCTTAGCCCCAAAAATTACTGCGTTTGCGGAAGAGTGCTCCTTGGTGCTTTACAGCCGGTGTTTTGGGAGTCTACACAACAGTGTCCGGTGCTGTGCTCATGTGTGGATTACACATTAGTTGACATGGAGCAAGATTACTATGAGGAGGAAGACTCCCTGGCATACCTGCAATGGGATGATGATTTTTACACCAAAGTAGATGATTCCATTCACAGGCCAGTGTCAGATCTTATGACGCTGATGGAACAGCGCCTGGCTGACAAGATCGAGAGACTCTGTGCTAAGATGGGGTAGCCCCCCCTGCAGTTCTGGGGACTTCGGGTGGTTCAGAACAGGCCCCAGATGGTCAGGGTCCACCCCCTCTTAAGAAGAAGTGTGACAGAGAGGTAGATAAGGACGCCTTCGAGTGCCTCAAACAGGCATTTCTGGAGCATACAGCCCCCATTTTACCTCCCCAAGATGCCTCTCCTGGGAATGACGAACTCCCGCCGCCATCTCCCGGGACTCAGCAAGGGGATTCCCTGGACGTTTCTGATGATGAGGCAGGTTCGTCGAGGTCGTGGAGAACTGCGGGATCCTCGGATCCTCCCAAGGCGACTATTTCCGATATGTTGGACCCGGATGACATTGTTCATCCCCGCTCAGCGGAATGGGTGCCCGCTGAGAAAGCGGCTTTATATCTGGCTTCCCGTCTCAGGAAACCTTTGGAGAACGAAGCACGAAGCAGACTAAGGGCTGAGTGCCCACGGCCCACTTTAGACGGCAAGGTATCGACTACCCCAGAGATTGAAAGCAAAATGGCGACGTTCTTGGCCAAGTTTATTAAGGATCCCAAGAAGGGGATAGATCGTTCCTGGCACTCATGTCAGGACAAATTACTAGATACCATAGGCCCTCTTGCCAAGATCCTCGACATGGCGGAAGAAGCTCGCGTTTTGGGTTCCTTGATTGATCCCGAAGTCCTGTCAGCCTGGGCGCAACGGGCAATCTGTTTTGTAGGCATGTAGGCAATGCCAACTGTTAACCCTTGACAGAGAGGCATAGGTCTCTGTTGATAAAGGTCGACCCCAAACTTGGGGATTTGGCAGGTTCTGAAGCGGGGGTCTCGGCGCAGGGAGGACTGTTCGGAGAGCCATTCATAAAAGAGCTTGGGAAGTTCGTGGCTACGTTCACGTCCCTCGACAAGGCACAAGCAAACATAAAAAGAGTTTTTACTCCACGGGTTTTACGTGGGGCCGGGTGGGGTAGGAGCCGCCCGCCCGGCCGTGGCCAAAACCAGCAGCCCCAGGGTAGGGGCCAAGGCTCAGAGCATGGACAATATCAATACGACCAGCGCTTCACCAACTTTTACCCGGCCAAGGGTCTACGGTTCTGAGGACGCAGCTACAGAGAAAACGACGGCAATACCAACAGTGAGTATCATGCCTGCTGAGCTGCTGCAAGTTGGGGGCAAGCTAGCCCGGTTCTTCCCCGCTTGGGAATCACTGACAGGGGATGCTTGGGTACTCCAGACAGTCAGAGGATTTCAGATAGAGTTTTATGGGTCCCCTCGGCAAGCGCGCCCCCCTCAACTAATTGTGTTCTGCGCATCCGACGCAGCATTGATAGACAAGGAAGCGCAAAGGGGCTGTGTCGCACAGAGGTTCACCCTTCAGGCTTCCTCAGCAATATTTTCCTGGTGGACAAGACCAACGGAGGTCGGAGGCCTGTGATCAACCTTCGAGAGTTCAACGAGTGGTTGGTGTACAGACACTTCAAAATGGAGGGCATTCATTTGCTCAGGGATGTTCTCCAACCACTCGATTGGATGGTACGTTTGGATCTGAAAGACGCGTACCTGGCTGTGCCGATTTTTCCTCCGCACAGGCGGTTCCTCCAGTTTCTCTGGAGGGGGAAGCTTACGAATTCCGTTGCCTCCCTTTCGGTCTCTCCTCAGCCCGAGGTGTTTCACCAAGGTTCTCAAGCCAGTGGTGGAATACTTGAGAACTCACAGGGTCCACTTGATCGTCTACTTGGACAACTTGCTTCTCCTAAGTCAGTGTCTGTCGCAGTTGCAGGACTTTCTGCAGATGGCAGTGACGCTTCTCTAGTCGCTAGGGTATGTTATCAACGAAAAAAAATCCCTCCTGGTTCCAACTTAGAAGGCCACCTTCCTGGGGTTTGTGATAGACTCCACCTCAGCCACACTCAGTTTACCCTCCAGGAAAGTAGCAAATATTTGACGCGAGATCCGTCAGACATTGGCCATGCAGAGAACCTCCCTGCGGCAGATCGCTCATTTGGTAGGCCTCTTTTCGGCGTCGATCCAAGCAATCTTCCTGGGGCCGTTACATTACCGCACCCTGCAAAGACTGAAAGCGCATCACCTGCGGAAAGGTCTCATTTATTCTCAGGTGGTTCCCCTGACGGAGGCGGTACGCGAGGAGCTAGAGTGGTGGCTATCCCACATGGAAGCATGGAACGGGAGAGCAATTTTTGGCTCAGCACCAGACTTGGTTATAGAGTTGGGCGCCAGCCGGGCACGCTGGGGCACGCGGTGTGGAGAGTTTTCCACCGGCGGCAGTTGGTGTCCTCAAGAGCAGCTGCTTCACATCAATTGTCTAGAGCTCCTGGCGGGTTCCTTTGCCATCCAGTGTTGGACCAAAGACCGGGTTCAAGCTTCGGTCCTCTTGAAGATGGACAACGTGTTGGCAGTCCGGTACATAAACCACCTGGGCAGTACTCGGTCCAAAGCATTGGGGAAAATGGCAAAACAGTTTTGGGAGTTCCGTCTAGCTCATCAAATATCAGTGACAGCGGAGTATCTTCCGGGGAAGGAGAATCCCGTGGCGGATTGGCACTCCCGCTATCTTCGGGACTCCAGCGTTTGGAAGCTGGACCCAGTGATCTTCCGATACCGCCAGGAGAGGTGGGGTCCGTTCTCTGTCGACCTCTTTGCGTGCCGCCTCGATTGGCAGCTTCCCTGGTTCTTCAGCTGGAGACCGGATCCTCTGGCTGTAGCATGTGATGCGTTCAGTCAGGATTGGACACAGGAGAGGGGATATGCCTTCCCTCCATTTTCCATGATCACCAGGGTAACAGCCCAGATTCGCAGGCAGAGGGCTGCCGTGGTCCTGATAACTCCGTGTTGGAGGTCACAAGTTTGGTTTCCGGTTCTTCTGAAAACTTTCTTGGGATTCTCCAATCCGACTCCTCCCAACTCCCCATCTCCTGTTGAGTCCGGAGGGGAGTCCCCACCGTCTGGTGGAGGAAGGTTCCCTGCAGCTCATAGCATGGCGGATTGCAGGCGACGTTGGAGACCGGGTCTTTCGGGCCCGCTGAGCTCTTGTTGTCCAAAGCTTGGGCAGACAGCACATCTAAGCGATATAAATCGGCTTGGACGGGATGGGTACGCTGGTGTTTACGACAAGAAGTGGATCACGTGGTCGCAGATGTGATCCATGTTCTGAATTATTTGGTGGAGTTAGCTCAGAGAGGCTTAGCATATAGGTCAGTGAACACAGTCCGGTCAGCAATTTCAGCAGGAAATGCTCCGGTGGATGGAGCGCCCTTGGGGGAACATCCTTTTGTGTGCAAACTTATAAGGGGCATTAGGTTGTCACTACCCCCGGAGTCCCGTTATTTGGTTCTCTGGGACGTAAACCTGGTTCTGAATTTATTGTTGTAGTGGCAACCTAATCGTTTTATTTCATGGAAGGAATTGTCGGCTAAATTAGCCATGTTATTATGTTTGGTGTTGTGTAGGAGAGTGTATGATGTTCGTGCTTTGGACACCACTGCCAGAGTTTTTTCCCCGGATGGGGTCACTTTTACGGTGAGTAGGCGTACCAAATCGAACACACGCACGATTTCCTATCCTGCTTTTATAGAATCTCCTAAGCTTTGTGTGGTGCAATGCTTAAAAGCTTATGAGGAAGCTACGGAGGAAGTTCGTCCCCCAGGCAAACGACAACTCCTTATAGCCCTCAAGAAGACTTTTAAGGTGGTTTCCTCCCCCACTATCGCCCGGTGGGTACGGTGGGTGATGCAGGAGGCAGGTATTAATACACAAGCTTTTGGTGCGCATTCCGCTCGGGTGTGATGGCTTCCAAGGCGTTTAACTTTGGTGTGCATTTGGAAGACCTTATGAGAGCAGCGGATTGGTCGTCGGACTCGACCTTTAAACGGTTCTATTTTAAACCGCTGCTGAGTGTAGCGCAAGTGGTGGTGAGTAAGCTTTGAAGGAGCATAAACCTCACTCGGACCGTGGCACCTGTGCATAGAGAAATAAACAAATAGACTATTGATTTATGCATTTTTAGTTCAATGAGTAGCTACCATAGCTTTGCTCGATTAACAAAGTCGAACGCCATAGAACGATGCATAAAGGCAAAATACAGCGATAACTGTTTGGCCACAGTATATTTTCCAACAATCAGGCTTACGTTTAGACATTGCGCGCCTGACCCATGCCACTTTAGAACCCATATTGACAATTATTTAGCACCTTGTTTTATGGATCCATTCTGCTATTCTGTTGTACACAACTCTGCCTAAGATTTTAGCTGGGACATCAATCAGGAAAATAGGTCGGTAGCATTTAGGCTCTCCCCTATTTCCCTTTTTAAAAATAGGAACAATAACCAAAGAAGCCCAAGAAAAGGGAATCAGGGAATAGGTCAGCAATTATACACATTTGTCAGCGAAGGACCCGACAGATTTACATTACATTTGATGATGTCAATAGGGACATTGGGGCCGATGCTTTGCCTCCTACACGAATAAGTTGAGTTATCATCTGTATATACATCCGTGAAATGTGCCACCCCCTCTTCCCCAGTTGTGACAGCTAACCGTCGTACCACTCTGAACGAGGGAGATCATGACAGAAACCACTTCTCAAAATGTTTCAATATCTCTTGTGCTAGCTGTGTCAGTTAATAGGAGCCAGTGCTGTGGGATCACTTCATTCCTTCTTTTACTTGTGACTGCTATATGAGTCTTCCGTAGGGCAGTCACTAATGTACGGTCTCTGGGCTCTGTGTTTAAGGCTCTTCTTAATCTCCGATTTGCCAAAGGTCATGTATGATCAAGCCAGCGATGGCTCTGGTGGACCAGTTTTTCAGATATTAACAACCAGCATCTAATTTTATTGCATAGGTCCCTGAAAGAGGGGACTATTATTTCCCTATATTGTCATCAGATAGGCAGTCCATAACCATCTGCAAATTCTCATCTACTACCCTATTAAGTGATGGGGGATCAGGCAGCTTCCTGGGCAGCCGCAAATTATCCATGGTAGGTATTATGTTGGTAAGGCATGGAACTTTTGGATGTGTCTCTATGAGATGCCAGAGTTTCCTCATTTGGCTTATGGTAGCCAAAATGTGTTTAAACAATTTTGCCATCTATCAATAAGTACTTTAAATTGTGGGAAATGAAAATTTGATCAATGATAGAAAAGCTGGGGGCGTGGCTAGCAGCCAAGCAAGATGGCCGCAGCCAGAGAGAGCTCCGCGGCAGCCTTTTCAATCAATCCGATCATTTTTCCTATGCTAACACGGCCCAAACAATACAGAATAAAAATTTGGGCCGTCGGTGGGTCAGAATGTGCCGTCCAGGGACCTGGGAGTCCGGCAACAGCTGACTTAGGAGACGTGACAATCTGGGGCCTGCAAGACGCTCTAAAGCTGGGGCCTTGTGTGAAATACCGCCTTGCTGCCGTGGAGATCCAAGCGGCACCAGAAGCGACCGAGGCAGAGCAACCGCCGGTGCACTGCTCACGAGGGACACCGCGGCTGAGTGGCTCAAAGGGGAGAAACGGTTATACCTGATCCGGCGCCAGCATAACGGGTGAGTGGCGCAGTACAAACGCGAGTGCTCCAAGGCCCCCACTCAGCAGAGACAGCACTCACAGAGCAAAACCGGTGAGATCTGGGAGGGCAGAGGCCCTGACCGGCACTAACAACAGGCAACTGCGGAGACAGGCGGAACCCCCCAGGGCCTGGGAAACCAGTAATTGACTGCATCAGAACAAATTGTAGGACAATTGACACACAAGATCAGGCACGGTGCTTGTAGCAGCTGAAGGGGGAGCGCTAAGTGTGAGCACTAAATCACATTCAGAAGTGGACACTATCACCCTTAGAGCTAGAGTGAGCACGGCGTGGTGACATAAAGACTTGCACGCAAGTACTGCTCACTCAGCGCAACATGGCCGGGTCAAAATTAACGCATTACCCAAGAGCCCACGCCATTATCCCACTAGCAGATTAGGCCCCCCCCACAATGGAGGGGTGCCCTAAACAAACTGTGGGTCGAATACACGCAGAGCTGACCATGTGATACTGGAAAACGCTGTTCCACGGACCCTACACACGTGGTGGCCGGCCGGGAGGCAACAGAATAGTTGACGCCATGCAATAGCACCACAAACGGACAATAAGTACAACCCAGCGCCGCCTACATCCGAAACCGCGGGAGGAGGAGGTGGGAAATCCGAAAGTCAGCGCATGGTCATATATCACGCAGCAGGTAGCGGAGATTACTGCCCCTCCCCTGTGTGCTTGGTGGAACCCTTGGTGCGCAGGATAAAATGGGGGGCTGTGGCCAGAGAGACCCTCCTACTGTAAAACTGGACAAATATGCCTACACCAAAGACCCGACTGAGAAATGGCAAACAAATACTACTCAAATGGTGTCCTCCGCATTGAATAATCCTGAAGAGGTCACGCTAGTGGACATTATGGCCGCCCTGCAGCAGGTTCAATCCTTGATTGGCACGATCTCCACAGAGATATAGCCCTAATACGGACAGACTTTTAAAAATTGTCAGAAAGGTTAACGGAGGTCGAATCCACAACAAAAGCACTTTCCACAGATACGGCCTCATTGCAGCGCCAAGTACGCTAATTGGAGGCTGACAATAAGCTTATCTTGGCGAAACTGAATGACCAAGAAGGCTGTTCACGCCGCAATATGTGAGAATTATTGGAGTGCCCGAAAATGTGGGGGGCCTGCCTTGGACCTCTTGTGGAAGACTTCATCAAAAACCAGCTGCAGCCTCTGGGACTGTCCAGCTTCTTCTCAGTAGAAAAGGCTCATCGTGTACAGGGTGGGAGGCCAAGACCAGGCGCCCCCTCAGACCAATACTGGCACGCATATTCAATTTCCGAGATCGCAACGCTATTCTCCAGGCAGGGAGAATAGTCCCCTTTTTCGAATTGAAAACTGCACTATCATGCTCCATCCTGATTACGTAGCTGCAGTAACTAAACAAAGACGCAAATTCCTAGAAGTAAAGAAAGAACTGCGCGCTCGAGACCTCAAATTATCGATGCTCTTTCCGGCGAAACTAAGAGTAGAGGTGGAGGGAAAAACCTGGTTCTTCGCCACACCTGAGGAGACCTGAGATTGGCTGGAGGGATGGCGCCCAGCTGCAAGATCCGGAAAGCCAAGAACCCAACAGCAACGCCAACTGCATAAATCACAAACATCCAGGTCTGCGGAACCCAGCGAAACAGGAGACTGACTGACTGAATGTGTGCAAACAGAACCATGATAGACGATGCAAGGCACGACATCAGAATCAGTCCACAATAGGAAGCCACTAAAACGTCAACCCGACCATCGGACAGCACATCCCCAATGTTGCTATGGCTTATTCTGTATATGTTTTATTTGCGCAGACTACAATGACAAACGGACCGCCATCAACGGCTGTGAACTACATAACTCCAAGTACGATGTTGGCTGTTGCAGTTGCTTTGCCTAAGGGGACTTCCAGAGGTCGCTGATAGACTCTCCCCCCCACGCAAGTACAAGTTATGGGACAAAAGCACTCTGCTCAGTTGGGGTGGCGGGTAGTTCGAGGTCTGCCGGGCAGGGAGGCAGGGAGTGGGGAGGGAGACGGGAAACAATTCAGGGTTTTCTGTATGTTTTTGTTATCGTTCATACTAAAAGGCATACATGATGACACAGTGAAGTGGATACCACTAGGTGCTCTACACCCTTACATTACCAATATCGCAAATGGCACACACAGACCACCTATCTGACACTAAAGATAACCTCTCCCTGAACCCCAGTGGACTACCTCCTCCTTTTATAGTGCTATCATGGAATCTAAATTGACTGGGTGACAAGATTAAAAGGGGACTGGTCCTCCAATACATTAAATGCAGAGGTCCAGCAGTAGCACTGATACATGAGTCACATTTGACAGGTTTGGCCTGTAAGGCCCTGGATAGATGGGGCTACAAAATGGCTGTGGCTCTAGGGTATGGGAATCCTGGTAAATAAACGGTTCCCACTGATACTCACTGGATTTTGGACAGATGATCAAGGACGGTTTGCTGCGTTAGCATGTCAATGGGAGGGTCAATCGCATAACCTGGTTTCAGTATGTATCCCACTAACACTACATCAAGTAACCTTCCCGGCACCGGGGAAATTCTTATTATCATTGCTGCAAGGAGAACTCATTATGGGCGGAGACATCAACGCCACAATGGACGCGTCCATAGATAGACAAACTCCTAGGCACCCGAGTGGTGCAAACCTCAAATTAGTGGACTTTACAAACACTGTTGGTCTCATTGACGTTTGGAGAGCAAGGCACCCACAAGACCGACAGTTTACCTTCCACTCGAGGGTACACAATTTTCTGTCAAGAATAGACTATATATTCACGTTAGCAACAGGGTTGGAAGGGATAGCGGAGATCCAACATTTACACTGGGGCATCTCTGACCATTCACCAGTGCACATTGCATACACATCTTACAGTGCAACTAGACATCGCCTATTTCCACTATACACAGGATATCTGAAAAACCGGAAGATAGGGACGGGTCTGATCACAGCCACTGAGCAATATTTAGCCGAAAATTAACACTCAGTATCCTCCCCAATGACGTTATGGGAGGCGTATAAAACGGTACTACGGGGTCATGCATTCTTACTAGTTGCCGGGCAAACATATTATCAAAATTGGGTACACACCCAAATCACGCAATCTGACATTTAAAGAGCGGCAGGCACTTAAGAATCTATCCTTGGACCCTAACATTATAGTGAGGGAAGCGGACAAGGGAGGAAACATGGTCGTAATGGACAGAGCCAAATATGATCTGGAAATCATGTCACAACTGGGTAACCAGAGTTGTTATAGAAAGCTTGACAATAACCCCATGATAGCCTTTGTAAAAACTATTAATAAGGATTTGCAACGGTGGTTGGATCAGGGCCTTTTATCTAAGGAAGAATTTTTGTATCTTAAGACAGATAAACCTCGTTCCCCTGGCTTGTATACACTTCCAAAAGTACACAAAGATCTAAAAGATCCCCCCGGAAGACCAATATTATCTGGAATCGGGGGGCCCACCGAAAGGATTTCAGAGTTTGTGGATGGCTTCTTACAGAACTATGGGCCAGATGTAGGTAATTCATATTTACCGACTCTTAAATACCGAATTTTACCGATTCGGTATTTAAGAGTCGGTAAATATGAAGGGGGGAGATGTAGGTAATTCGAATTTGGGAATTACCGAATCGGTAGGATTCGGTATTTACCGATTCGGTAAATACCGAATCGGTATTGCCCATTGATTCCTATGGGCCATGAAGCCCATAGGAATCAATGGGCAATACCGATTCGGTATTTACCGAATCGGTAAATACCGAATCCTGCAAGGGTGCAGGGGGTGTCACTTTGACACCCTCTAGCACCCCAATTCCGGACTTGTGTGCCATGTGGCACACAGACATGCCCTAAGGGCATGTCTGTGTGTCACATTGCACAGGTGTGCATGCACAGATGTACATGCACACCTGAATTCGGTATTTTACCACCCAATTGGATTGGGTGGTAAAATACCGATTCTTAAGGGCCTGTGACACTCTTGAGAGTGTCACCTACATGAGGATTTACCGAATCGGTAAAATTACCGATTCGGTATTTTACCGAATCGGTAAATTTACTGAATCTGTAAATTTACTGATTCTGTAAAATGATGGCCCCTACATGCCAAATCCTAAATACCGGTCGGTAACGGCCGAAATCGGGCGTTACCGACCGGTATTTTCTCTCCTACATCTGGCCCTATGTGATTAATCTCCCCTCATATATTCGGGACAGTAAACATGTCCTGAATATATTGAATGATCTTAATTGGGACCAAGGTATGATTTTTGTAACAATGGATGTATGCTCTCTGTATACTAATATTCTGCATGAACATGGTATACAGGCACTCAAATATTTTTTGTTTCGGCGTCCGATAGAACTACTGGAGCATTCTGAAATGCTTATTGAAATGGCTTGGCTTATCCTTAAAAATAGCACATTTTTGTTTAATAGTGAATGGTACCTACAAATCTGCGGTACTGCGATGGGTTCCAGATTTGCGCCGTCCTTTGCCTGTCTCTTTATGGGATGGCTGGAGGCGGGGCATATCTGGGGCCCATCGGGTGCAAAGTGGCAGGAATACATCCTGTACTACGGTCGTTATATAGATGGTTGCCTGATCATCTGGACCGATACAGAAGAAGATCTGAAAGAATTTTTTGATTATATGAACAGGAATACACTTAATATGACATTCACCATGACATCAGACCCAAACAACATTGTATTTCTAGATCTTGAAATCTTCCACCATAATGGGAAAATTCTGAGCAAAATGTATAGGAAGACCACTTCCTGTAACTCTATACTGCATGTGAGTAGTGCCCATCCCAGTAGTCAAATCAATGCCATCACATATGGGGAGATGCTGAGGGCCCGCAGAAATTGCAGAAGAGATGAGGATTTTGTACATAATTTGGGAGATATCGAAAAAAGATTTAAGAATCGAGGATACTCTATTGAAACCATTAGTAAAGCCAAAAATAGAACTTTGAGAATTGAATGCAGTGAGACACTGAAGATCACCAATAAGAAAACGAAGAATGATGAAAATAAAGTACGTCTGGTGACCAACTATTACCCATGGTCACATAAAGTATTTATGATCCTAAAGAGGAATTGGCATCTGCTGATGGCAGATAAGGTACTGACTAAGTATATTCCTAAGTCCCCAGGCATTACATACAGGAGGGGCAAGACTATTTAAAGTATCATTAGCCCCAGTTACCCGATACAATTAAAGGACAAAACAATGTAGCTAAGACAACTGAACATTGGATCACATGCTTGCGGCAGCTGCAGTATGTGTAGGTTCGCAAAGAAAGGGGTTAAAGATTTCAAATACAATGATTCATGTAAGTATAAAATACAGGAGCATATAGACTGTCTGACTAAGTATGTGGTTTACATACTTGAGTGCAAGTGTAAGAAAATCTATGTGGGGAGTACGATCCGCCCCTTGAAAGATAGAATGTCTGAACACCTTCGTGCTGTCAAAAACTTGGATTGCAGATATCCTATTGGATGTCATGCTAAGACATGCCCGGACGAGAATAAATCACTTGGGTTCCAGTTCTATGGCATTGAGGTTGTACACACTGATGCCCGGGGTGGTGACAGGTTATTAAAACTGAGACAGTGTGAGGCACTTTGGATCTTGAGGTTACGTGCAGTTGAGTGTGGGATTAATGAAGACCACGAATGTCATTACCTACTTGATGTGTAAATACCAATGGTATCTGTATAGCTCTTGCTGGTAAACCTTGTTAGACATGTTGAAGTTTAATTTACTATACAATACTGTTCATGGCTTATAATGATGTTGACTGGTTAACAACATTATTACGTATACCTAATATACTCCCAATGATGTAGACTATAACAAATGCTGTAGAAAACGCATGTGGCATAATGACTTGCTGAATAAGGAATGTGTTTTCATGTTAATATGACCAAGCCATTACTAATGTCAATCAGCTTGTGTATGTGGCTCTCTAGAATTGTTTCAACTGTTTATGTGGTTTTTGTAAATCATGATCAAGCCGTTTCTAATGTTAATCATCTTACGTATATAGTTCCTAAGAATTGCCACAATTTGCTTCCCCTCTACCTCTAATTTACCTTCCTTAACTCTCTCACTTGGTGAATAATATTTTTCTATATTCTCTGTTCTGATTTTGGTCACTATCCCATTGATTATAATGTGATCTTTAGACCTTTAGATGTGGACCGAATGGAAATTATGTAGCTTCCATGATAGGCGTGCGCAATATGCATTTTGAATCACGAATGATCGGCTATATCGGCAGGTCCTTTATAAAAATCTGAAATTCTTACATTTACAAGTAAATTCCTGGTTATCTAAGTACTTTGGTGTTGAGTGATTGCCTGGAATATTCGTATTTATTATTATTTTATTATGTCCTTATTTGTTGTGGAACTCTGTCGGCTATTTTGAGGCATGGCAGTATTTCTTCTCTTGCCATGAACGGGTGGGCCTTCGGCCGAATTCTCATCCAAAAGCTTAGTTTCCTCTATAATAACTATCCACCTTTGTATTAGCATTGGAAATCATGCGCCTGTGAAAATGTTAGTTTTTCTCGAATTTTCGTTTTCCTTTTTGTTTATGTACACGTGGAATATGCTCACTTAATTCCGGTGTCAGACACTCCAAAATGTCAGCCGAGTATAATCGCGGCTTGATTCACGGAAGTCCGCTTTCTGTGGTTATGACTGGCCTAGTGAGGGTGGAGGGTCTACCTGTCTTTTTTTTTAAGTTTGAAAAGCTTTATTGAGTTGAAGAAAACAATGTAAAACATCAGTACAATAGCACAAATAAAGAGCAATAGGAATGGAAAGGGGCGACCACTCGGTCCCCCCGAACGTATGGTGGAGTACCCCGATCCCCCCGGGAAGCCATTTTTGGGCGGGAGGCGCATCTCGGCTGGTATGCCCGAAGCGGCGTAGCCGGGGCGCGCTTTTTCCCGCCCAAGAGTGGGTTGTCCTAGACACTGAAGCCGCCAGCCACGCCCCTGGAGGCGGGAGGAGGCGGGTTTACGCCCGCCCAGAGAAGAATAAAAGGAGCAACAATCCAAGGAAGCATCCTCTTGTTCCTGTGCTCTGAAGCTGCACCTCCTCGCTGCACGTGAGCTCGAGACGGAACGAAGAGCCAATTTTGAAATTTGTAATTTCTCTCTTTTCTCTTCTAGCACTGCAAATCGCGTCAGGACCTTTCACCTACGTGGGGAAAATGCCGGGCAAGAGAGTCGCAAAGAAGGTCAGCACCGACCAGATGCTCCGGATGTTGGTGAAAGACATGGCAGAGATGAAGAGAAAGATGGCGGCCAGGGACGGTGCGGGAAGGCCGAAAAGATCCAACCCGGCGGAGGCCCCGGCCGGAAGAAGGAAGAGGGCCAGGAATGGGTCAAACGGGGACGAGGTCCCAGTTCCGGAGGCTCCCCCGGCGAGCCCTCCTAGACCAGCGGAGATTCCCGCACCGGCTCCTGCCGAGGGCCAGCGGATCCCCGTTGTGGTTACCCCGGTGAACGATGGGGACATGCCCCCGGAGTTGGCCGCCCAGCTAGCGGCATGGTTGGGTAATAGCAGCAGGGGTCCTGTGGCTCCGGGGGACACGGCCGAGGAGGCCAAGCAATTAATAAGGCAGTTGCGGCAGTCACGGGAGGCCGCGAAACCACCTTGTCCGTTTGTTTCTCCGCAGGCTCCAGTAGAGCAACCCGCAGAAAAAGTGCGGAAATTCAGGGCTTCGCTGGAGGCATGCATTAGGGAAACTAAGGTGAACTTGCATCAATTACAGCAGACTGTGGGTCAGTTGAATTTTGCCCTTAGGATAATGCCAATGGCCCGCCCTTTTTCCCACTCGATTGCACAAGCCATGGTCGGCCTTAAAGAGGGGCACCACCGCACGAGGCTCTCGGCCGAGATTCGCCAGGACATGCGCATTTGGTTGGCATTCCTGGCGGATTTCAATGGTCGGGTTGTCTGGACCAAGCCGGCGGTGTCCTCCGAAGAGTTGGGGCTGTGGACAGATTCGGCGGGGAGTATAGGCTTTGGCGCCATATTTGGCAATCACTGGTCGGCGCAAACATGGCCGTCATGGTGGCACGAGTGTGGTCTTACAAGTAACATTGCTTTTCTCGAACTGTTCCCTATTCTGGTGGCTTTGAAAACATGGCCCGAGGGGTTTAGGGATCACTCTGTGGTGTTCTGGTCTGATAACATGACCGTGGTCGAGTGTATCAATAGTCAGGCAGCACGATGCAAATGGATCCTGAGGTTGCTCAAGGAAATTGTGTTACTATGTATGCAATTGAACGTGCTCTTTAGAGCGAGGCATGTGCTAGGGGTGCTGAATCAGGCTGCTGATGCGCTTTCTCGTTTCCGTATGCAGGCCTTCTGGGGTTTTCTGCCCACAGCGGACCCGGTGGCGGCACCATTTCCCGAAGCTCTCTGGTCTCTCGGTGCCCCGAACTACAAAACCTCGTGGGAGAGAGTTTAGCACCCAGGACAAGGAAGGCATATGAAGGGGCGTTCCGTTCCTATTGGTCCTTTTTGGGTTCTGCTAGGAGGGAGTTTTGGGGCCAGGAGGAATTTGTCATAGAGTTTTTACTGTCATTACGCAGGGCAGGCAAATCGGTGGTTACGGCCCAGAGGCATCGGGCCGCCATTTCCTTCATGGCGCGGGCCCATGGTATCCAGGATCCTACAGCGTTTTTCGTAGTACAGAAAGCGCTGCGGGGGTGGCAACGCCTTGAGGGTCGCAGAGTAGATGAAAGGCACCCGATAGGTCTGGATAGGTTGGCCCTGTTACTATCCGTACTCCCTGCAACATGTTCATCCCAGTCGGAAACAGTGTTATTCCGGGCCGCTTTTGCATTAGCATTCCATGGGGCTATGCGGGTAAGCGAACTGGTGGCGAGAAACAAGCAGGATACGGGGGGTGGTTTGTGCCGAGAGCACATTCAAGTAAAAGGGGAGACGATGATTGTCTCGTTTGTCAGGTCCAAGACCGATCAGGGGGCGATCGGGGACAGTGTAGTAGACCAGCGGATTCCCGGATCCCCCACGTGCCCGGTGGCATGCGTTGAGGAGTATTTGGCGCAGAGGGCGGCATCATGGGTGGGGACATTGCTGAGGCACGCAGATGCCACCCCACTGACAAGGTTTCAGTTCCAGCGGGTGTTTGCAATGGCAATTTCGGCCGCGGGCTTGAACCCGGGCGAGTTTGGGACTCATTCGTTCCGGATAGGGGCTGCTACAGAGGCTACAGCCAGGGGTCTGAGTGTGGGGCGTTGGTCCTCGAATTGTTACAAAAGGTATGTGCGGTTGCACATGTTGTGAAGCTGATATCATGTACTCACGCTTCTTGTCTTTGTTTGGTCACAGTTTCGCAAACCTACGAGGCGGGGCGGATTGTGCAGTCGACCCGACACCTGGGAACCAGCGGTCAGAGATCACCGGCTGAGGAAAGAGTGGTGTGGGTCATGGGCCACTCATACGTGAGGCGTGCCGCGGACGTATTCAAAGCAGGTGACATGATTCACACAGCTGGGGAATACGGGTACAGGGTGACCTTCTACGGAAGGGGCAGGCTCTGTATTGACCAGTTTCAACATTTTCTCGAGGGTTTGTTAGGGCGGACAAGGTCACCGCCATCTATACTCATAGTACATCTTGGGGGCAATGATTTGGTGACCACTGGTAGACGACTACTTCTCGAGGCGATACTATCCACAGTAAGTTGGTTGGCGAGAAGAGTTCCAGGGTGCACGATTGCATGGTCCCATATGATTCCACGAAAGGTATGGCGGGGGGCTAATTCAGTGTCGGCTATAAATCATTCTGTGAAAAAGGTGAATAACAAGCTGGGTAGACTGTTCCGTACCAGTACATTGCATTCGATTCCTCATGGTTGTATCAGGGGGGACAATATGTATCTAGAGGATGGGGTTCATTTGTCCCGGGTGGGGAATTCTTTACTCATAGGAGACTTCGTAGCCTGGTTAAAGAGTTTGCAGCATGACCTTTGGGTAGGAGTTTTGTGGGGGGTCCGGATAGCCGGTCAACTATCCGGCCTGTGGCGGTAAGGTCATGATCGGTGAGCAGTCATTGGAAGATCCCTAGGGGGGGCGTCACCCATTACGGATGGGAGCGCCCGGGGGGAGGTGGCCATTGGCCCCTCAACGGGGAGGCGGTCCCTTCTAAAGGACGGGACGCCTAAAGGAAAGGGAAGGCGGTCAAGGCCCCTCCCTGGATAGGAGGGGCTACGGGCCCCTCCTGGGAATTTCCCGGGGCCAGGACATCTGCGACGGCAGATGTGGTAAGTTGTGTGGGGTGGGGAGGGGGGTCTAAGCTACCTTCTAGACACCTCACACGAGTCCTCGGACGACCACGTAGATGGCGTCGAGTTAACAGGGGCCCCCGTCAAGACAAGGGAAATTGGTATGGCACATGAGGTGCAGTCCTCTGTGCGGCCGCCCCTCACAAGTGAGGGGGGAGTTCTGGTTTAGGGATCTGACACCGGTTACGACCTTGCCGTTGGCCCTTAACGTTAGGATGTACAATTTCAATTTGAAATGCATTTTGTGAGGATGTTAGTATCGGCTAGGAGAACCTTTGTATTAGATATGTGTTAAGGTTAGCCAAACATCGTAATGTGGATATGAAATTGTACATGATATGAAACTGTTATTTTAATGTTTTGATTTTGTTTCATATTTTAATAAATACGGCCGGGAGGGTAACTCCCTCCCGCCTTCCAAAAGTTCAGAACTGTTTCCGGTTTCCCAATTCTTGGGGATTGTGTTGAGAGGGGGTGGCGGGTATCTCAGCCATATGGAAAGGGGCGACCACTCGGTCCCCCCGAACGTATGGTGGAGTACCCCGATCCCCCCGGGAAGCCATTTTTGGGCGGGAGGCGCATCTCGGCTGGTATGCCCGAAGCGGCGTAGCCGGGGCGCGCTTTTTCCCGCCCAAGAGTGGGTTGTCCTAGACACTGAAGCCGCCAGCCACGCCCCTGGAGGCGGGAGGAGGCGGGTTTACGCCCGCCCAGAGAAGAATAAAAGGAGCAACAATCCAAGGAAGCATCCTCTTGTTCCTGTGCTCTGAAGCTGCACCTCCTCGCTGCACGTGAGCTCGAGACGGAACGAAGAGCCAATTTTGAACCCACCCACCATCCCCTGAAGACAGCAAGTTGTCGTGGTATAAAGTCATTTTATGTAGTTGTTGTTTTCTTGCAGGTTGTTTCTGAATAAAGTTTGTGATTTGGTTGCAATAAAGTGGTTGATCCTTTGCAGTATGCTTTATTAAAGACTTGCATCAGAGTGATTAGTAATGTTTTAGAGGTTTTGATACTGATCCGTTAAAGTAGGAATGTCTCTTTCTCTTTAGTAATTAATCTTGTCGTATTTATTGTTTGGTCGGGCGGTAAGGTCATGATCGGTGAGCAGTCATTGGAAGATCCCTAGGGGGGGGCGTCACCCATTACGGATGGGAGCGCCCGGGGGGAGGTGGCCATTGGCCCCTCAACGGGGAGGCGGTCCCTTCTAAAGGACGGGACGCCTAAAGGAAAGGGAAGGCGGTCAAGGCCCCTCCCTGGATAGGAGGGGCTACGGGCCCCTCCTGGGAATTTACCGGGGCCAGGACATCTGCGACGGCAGATGTGGTAAGTTGTGTGGGGTGGGGAGGGGGGTCTACGCTACCTTCTAGACACCTCACACGAGTCCTCGGACGACCACGTAGATGGCGTCGAGTTAACAGGGGCCCCCGTCAAGACAAGGGAAATTGGTATGGCACATGAGGTGCAGTCCTCTGTGCGGCCGCCCCTCACAAGTGAGGGGGGAGTTCTGGTTTAGGGATCTGACACCGGTTACGACCTTGCCGTTGGCCCTTAACGTTAGGATGTACAATTTCGATTTGAAATGAATTTTGTGAGGATGTTAGTATCGGCTAGGAGAACCTTTGTATTAGATATGTGTTAAGGTTAGCCAAACATCGTAATGTGGATATGAAATTGTACATGATATGAAACTGTTATTTTAATGTTTTGATTTTGTTTCATATTTTAATAAATACGGCCGGGAGGGTAACTCCCTCCCGCCTTCCAAAAGTTCAGAACTGTTTCCGGTTTCCCAATTCTTGGGGATTGTGTTGAGAGGGGGTGGCGGGTATCTCAGCCATATTAAAATAATTGTGGAGAATAATGTGCCAATAAACAAGAAAGGCCCCAAAAGGGGAAAACGCTATACAAAGAAAAAATGCTTTTATAACTTTTCATTTTGTGGGGAAGGAAGAGAGAAAGAAAGAGGGAAGAAAGGGGAAAATGGGGGAATGGAAGGGGAACAGCAATAGAAAAATATATGGTAAGAGAAATAAAGAGGTATGAAATACAGAGAAGTTCACAGTAATAATAATAACAGTAATACTAAATTTAACAATAACATGAGATCAAGAGGCACTTTTAGATAAAAAGTCTGTTAAAGGGGACCACAGTAAATCAAGTTTTATCAACAATGGAATAGAAGAATCACATGCACGATCTAGTCTATGATGATGGCAGAGCAAATTCCACCAAGCTTTATAAACCACATTTGTAGTGTCTTTCCAATTAGTTGTTATAATTTTAAAAGCGATAGCTATGCAAAGATCAATAAATTTACGAGAATGGAGTGGGACATCCCAAACTGGGGCCAAACCACCCAGGAATACAGAAGAAATAACAAAGGGAACATTAGTAGATAAAATCTTATTAAGTGTAGACCAAATGTGGGACCACATAAGTTGGACCTTAGGACAAAGAAAGAACATGTGAACAAAGTCACCAGGAGTGCATGAACAGGACCAACACTTCTTAGTGTCTAACAATTTAAATTTAAACAAGTCACAGGGAGTATAAAATAATCTATTATAAAAAAAATAAAGGGTTTGTGTGGTACTAGCGGAACGAGAGGTGGAATGAAGTTTGGACCAAATAGAGTCCCAGGTAAGTGAGGGGAAAGTTTGATTGAGGTCCGATTCCCAGATAAGTTCAAGATTAGTTTTAGGCCTGTCAATAAGTGAGGGAGAAAGTAATTTATAAATAGCAGAGGCCTTAAGGGGAACCTGAAAGTTAGGTGGAGAGGCAAGGAGGGGAGGTGAAGAGGATGAAGGAGTGTTGTGTAGGATAACAGTGGATAGTTTGGGCAGAAGTTCATGAAAGTGTATGCAGTATTTGTTAGAGATACCGAAGGAGTCATGAAGTGCTGGAAAGGTTAATAAGGAATTGTCAGAAATAAGATGGCGGTAAGTGAGAATTCCTTTGTCAATCCATTCCTTCCAAAAGAGCGCACAATTGCGTAATTTAAGAGATTTATTATACCAAAGTGGGGTATTCCTTTGAAGAGTAGATGGTACAGAGAATGAACGAAAAAGGGCGAGTGTTAAAGCTTTGGAGTGTTTGAAAATAGGAGAAAGTAGTTTAGGAGGTGGTTGAGTGAGATTGGAGGCAATAAGGAAGGAGAAGGGGTGAAGTTGAGCCAATTCCAGAGAGCTCCAAGCCGTAGTAGGAGGAGACGAGGTATCAAGAAAAGGCCAAATTTGCTTGAGAGTAAAAGCAGAATGAAAGCGTGAGATATTGGGGAAGTTGACACCACCAAGATGTTTAGGTTGTTGAAGACGGAGGAGAGAGACTCTAGCCTTACGCCTATTCCACAGGAATTTGGAAAAAAGACTATCGATAGACTTAAAAAAGAAATGGGGGAGAGAGATAGGAAGCATGGAGAGACAGAAGTTCACAATAGGAAGGAGCATCATTTTAATAGTGGAGAGACGACCCCACCAGGAAAGAAAAAGACGGGACCAACGTTCTATTAGAGAAGAGAGCTTTTTAAGGATATCGGAGTGATTAATTTTGATAGTTTCTCTAATAGTGTTAGCATATAAAACGCCAAGACATTTGATAGAGCCAGAGTTCCATTGGAAACCAGAAGCCTGAAACATGTGAGAAGACAGAATTTATTGAGGGGAAGGACTTCAGTTTTATCAATATTTAATTTATATCCAGAAACAGAGGAATAATCATGTAATAAAGAAAAGAAAGCGGGAAGGGCAACAACAGGGTTAGAAATGTAAAGCAAAATATCGTCTGCATAAGCAGTAAACTTAATCTCAACATCTTTATAAAGAAAGCCAGAATAGGAAGGGGATTGTCGAATTTTCTCAAGGAAGGGTTCGAGTGCCAGAATAAAGAGAAGGGGGGAAAGTGGACAGCCTTGTCTGGTTCCTCTATGAAGGGGAAAATAATCAGATTGCATACCATTAATCCATATAGAAGTGGAAGGAGCAGAATAAAGCAACCGAACAAATTTAAGAAAAGTGGGACTGAAACCGTGCCAGCGAAGGGCGCCAAACATAAAATCCCAGTTGACACGGTCAAATGCCTTCTCGGCGTCTAAAGTAATGGCAGCCAAGGGACTGTCCATTTTAGCAGAAAGATGAATGATATTAAGAAGGGTTCTAGAATTGTCTGTAATGGATCTTCCCTTAACAAAGCCGGATTGATGAATGTTGACCAAATCAGGGACAATGGAATTAATCCGTAAAGCCCGAATTTTCACATACAATTTACAATCAGTATTAATGAGGGAGATGGGTCGGTAATTTTTACATAGGGAAGGGTCCTTATCTTTCTTGGGGAGAAGAACAAGCATAGCCTGCGAAAAAGAACCTTTATATTCACCAGAGGAGAGAAAATGGTTAATTAACTGAAGAAAATGAGGAATCAAGATAGATTTAAATTGGAGAAAGAAACGAACAGTAAAGCCATCAGGGCCAGGTGTCTTATCTTTGGGGAGTAGAGAGAGAGCAGCAAGAATTTCCTTTTCTGAAAACGGGGCATCAAGAGAAGAGAAATCCAACGAAGGATTGGAAGATTTAGGGACAGAGTTAAAGAAAGAGTCTAATTGCTCTGCAGAGGGGGAAGACTCAGGAGTATAAAGAGAAGAATAAAATTGAACAAAGCAATCCAAAAATTTGGCATCAGAAGACTGGAGCGAGCCTTGTGGATCTTTAATCGAGACTATTTTCGATTTCTGTTTTTTAATTTTGAGATAATTTGCCAGAGCCCTACCAGCTTTATTGCGACCACCATATATCTTCGCATTAAATTGAAGAAGCTGATTGGAGGCCGATTCCCATGAATGTTTATTAAATTGCAGTTTAGCGGAAATGAGAGAGGACAGAGAATCAGGAGAGTTAGAAGTGTAATAAAGATGCTCTAGTTCTTTAATGCGTTTTAGATAGGAGGAAGCCTGGGATAGTGCTTTCTTTTTTTTACGTGAGACAAAGTCAATAATACAACCCCGAGCAGTGGCCTTGAAAGCATCCCAAAGAAAGTGAAAGTCAGAGGTGGAGTGTAAGTTGGTAGTGAAAAAGTCATTCATGAAATGAGTGAAGTGTTCAATGAAAGTGGGATCAAGTAAAAGGGAGTTGTAAAAGCGCCATCTGCGGGCCTGAGGCGTGGGAGAGGGGTAATCCATATCTAAAATAACTGGGGCATGATCTGAGATGAGGATAGAGCCTATTTCTGAGTTGGTCATAAATTGGAAAGCATGGTGGGAGAGAAAAATATAATCAATACGGGAGAGGGAATTATGCACAGGAGAAAAAAAGGAAAAGTCCAGAGAGTCAGGGTGGGACAACCTCCATGAATCTATAAGGCCTCTGGAGGAGATGGCTTTGTGGAAGGACTTTTGCATTTTGTTGGGAATGTAGCAAGCTTGTGATTTGCGGTCCAAAAAAGGGTCCATCAATTGATTACAATCTACCCCAACAATCAAATCTTCATTAGCATTAGAAGAGAGAAGGGAGGAGAAATCATTCCAAAAGGAAGAATCAATGCCATTCGGACCATAGACATTACAGAGAGAGAGATGAACATCATTAACAATGCAATCAAGGAGCAGCCACCTGCCATTAGTGTCAACAGTTTCATTTAGAATTTGAACAGACAACGCTTTATGAAATAAAATAACAACACCATTTTTGCGATTAATAGCAGGAGAGCAAAAAACATCCCCAACCCATTGTCTACGTAACATCGATAACTCTTGAGTAGAAAGATGTGTTTCTTGTAAAAAGGCAATTTGACATTTTAAACGAGCAAGATGAGATAAAACACGTTGTTTTTTGATAGGGTTACGAAGACCCTTAACATTCCAGGAAATGAGTCGGAAACTTTTCATAAGAGGAGATTAAAGGAAAGTAAAAAGAGAGAGTAATACAGGTAAAACAAGAGAATATATGGAGAAAATGTCAAGGAGAGATGGAAACTAGCTAGATGAAGTAAAAAGAAGAACGACGGAAGTAATAGAGGAGCCCAAGTAGAGAGAATAAAAGGAAAAAGGAGCAAGGCCATCATAGGAAGGTGAGATGAGAAGAAGAGAAGAGATAAAAATGTAGGAGAAAGGGAAGGAATGACTAACATCACAGTGCCAAAAGAAAGGATGAGAGGAGCAAAGTAGGGTGAATAAAGTCGAAAAAGCCGAATAGGGTAAAAAAGTAAAGGGAAGGAGAAGAAAGTGAAGCAAGAAGGAGGAAAGAGTGAGCCAAAAGCAACCCAAAAGAAGACAGCAAATAGAAGGACGGCAAAAAGAACCAAGGCGGTTCTAGCCATACAGAACATGTAACAGAGAAAAACAATGAGGTGAGAGCGGGAGCAGCAAGAAAAGACGGCCAAAAAGAAGGGAATAAGTCGAAAACACAGTCCAAGGAACGAAAGAGAAAGAACCGAAGGAGAGAGGAAAAAATGCACGGAGAACCTGGGACTGAGTACGACATAAGAACAAGTGAAGGAGACTTACCAAACAGATATGCAGGAAAAAACAGCATACTGGGATGACGGAGACGTACGATAAAACAAACAATTCAGAGGAGGACTTTCGAAACATCAGGAAACGCACCTAAGAAATAAAAAAAAAGGTGAGGTGATGTGAGGAGAAACAACAAGCCATAACAGACAATAAAAGAAACACAGAAAGGAAACAATAAAAGAGAAAAAAAAGAAAAGTTAGGAGCTGCTTTGTTCCATGGAGTCCTCTCTGTGGGAGTGGATGAATCTGCAGAGGTCAGCCGGGTCTTCGAAACTGTAGGACCGTTCCTTGTATGTAACCTTGAAAAAACAGGGATGAATCAAGCCGTATCTGGCGTTCATGGTTCGAAGTGTAGGCCGCAGATCCAGGAATTCCTTACGACGCGCTGCTGTCTGTTTGGAGACATCCTGAGAGAAAAAAAGTTTATGGCCGGACCATATCAGTTGCTTGTGTTGTTTAGCTGAGTGAAGGATAGTCATAAGGTCAGAGTAGAGGAGAAAATAGGCGATGATACCACGAGGTTTGGATGAAGTGGAAGATGTTTTGGGACCCAGACGGTGCGCTCGTTGAATATTGGCATCCACATGTTTCGGCAGGCCAAGAATCGGTAAAACTTGTGTCTTCAGGAATAGAATGATGTCCGACCCTTCAGAATTTTCCGGAACACCATAAATACGAAGGTTGTTGCGTCTATTTCGATTTTCCAAATCCTCAGACGTCTTCTTGAGGACTTGAATCTCTTTGGTGAGGGTATCCACCTTGGCAACAACATCTTGTGCGTCACTGATTTTCTGTTCAACTTCGGTGACACGTTTATCAAGGTTGGACCACTTATCGTCCAGCCTTTGCAATGTAGCAGTGGTGTCCGCTATAAAAGGGCAGATTAATTTGAGTTCCTCCATTAAATCCTCAAGGGTAACGGGAAGAGGAGATTTGGAGGGAGATGATGGGTCCTTCTTGAGGCGTTTGCCCGCAGGAACAACGTCTTTGCGTGTAGCGGTAGCCACGTTAGAGGTCTTAGAGGCGTATCCGTTCTCCATGATGTAAAAGCCTGAGAGAGGAACAGCTTGAGGTAAAGAAGGAGCGACGGAATATGGTGAAAGGCTGCAAAATCCTCTGAAGAAAAACACAGAAACTGTGAAAAATGGAGACCACCGTCAAGGAGAGTCAAACTGGATATCAACAGAGCGCAAAAATGAAGAAATTATGAGTGCGGAGGAAGCAGAAAAGCAACTGCGCACAGACAAGTCAAAAGTTGAGGAAAGAAAAAACTGCAGCAGAGGTCCAGCAAGCTGAGGAGAAGTAAAAAGGAGTCAGAACGACATATTAGATGTCAAATAATCGTGGAAGCACTGCAAAATTGAAGGAGCACAGCCAGGAGACAAGAAGCATCAGCAGGTAGAAAAATAGAATCATTGGAGAGAAAAAAAAAATTTTCACCAAAAAACGATGATGCCCAGAAGCGGTCCCTTCGTGTGAAAAGCGCAGCCGAAATGAGCGGAGCTCAAGGGGGAGCGGCCATCTTGTTTGCCGCGTTGCGCGCCCTCCGGGTCTACCTGTCTTAAGCCAGCTTTATTACGAAGACAGCTCAGCAATTGATGGTGTTTGAACATCATGGGGGTAGTACTCTCCGGGACATGGTAAGGATTTGCCCCTTAGGAAGTGTTTGTGCCTAATTTCTGTCCGTAGTTAAACTTGATGGTGTAACCTGGTTCTGGTACGTAGTGATTATTGCAGTTTCCGAATTTTTGTATGAATATCTAACTCCCGATAAGTAGTATGACCTTGTGGTATTGTGGCTCGGGCGCCTTTTTCTTATGTGATGGCTCTGAATTCCAGAAGCGCTTGTGTGGAGACTTTTATGCAAACGACCGTAAGGGTTTTCCGTTTGCATTTACTGGTCTGGGCTCGGGGCGTCTTTTTCTTACGTGAGGGCTCTATACTGCAGAAGCGCCTGTGTGGAGACTTTGTTTTACCATGCAAACGTCCGTTTGCATTTACTGGTTTCTAACGATGCTGAGGTCTCTCTCACTTGACCCCTATAAAATTCTTAAATGTAAATTCCATCCTTTCCTTTTATTAGGCCAACTGCTTGAGGCCGTCACTTACTATTTAGGCTAATTTATATGCCATTTTACAGAGACGATACTTATGTTTCTTCTTATTAGACATTGGGCCTCCTTACTCATTTGGTCTTATAATCTTTCACTTTTTCATCTAGACTTGAGTGCCCTCATTCTGCCACCCGCAGAGAGGCCTAATTTTCACATTGCAGTGTATTCACGAGTTTAGAGAAATATACAAAATCATATAAAATTAGTCACCACTCACATTGATAGAATCCCATTGTTTACGAGTTTTTACATGTATCAACATGATGGACTTACTGTTTTTAGCAAACTTGGTTATGGTTCACTTCAAACAAGAACTCCCCTTTTGGGTTTTCTTGTAGCATGGATGAGTATCCTTATTTTATAATAAACTTTTCTCTTTTCTTCTTGTTCACACACTGAACAATTGGGTATCTTTTTAGGTCCTTCTGCACCTCTGATCATCTTGGGATTTTCACTTTTTCTCTCTTTCTCTGAATATACACATTAGGGTGTCTATTAGAGTAAATAGATGTTATCCTCCACTTGTCTATACTATCAATCTAGCTCTTCTACCTCTTTAGTAGATGCTAAGTTGGCAAGATCGAGTACAACAATTGTATTTTATTTTTCTTGTGATTGTAGCCCAGAGGAAGTCATTGGGTGTCTTTGGCCCAGGACGAAACACGTGTCGGCTGTTTGGCTACACTGGATGATACCAAGCCGAGAGGATCATCCCTCAGAACTTGTGTTTGATTGATCTACATAAAGAAAATAAAGAACTTTTTGTGTAAAGGCATTATCTGGAGGACTTATTTGGACTGAAATCTTGAGAATAATTCTCTCTTACTGTTGTATTTTGCTGCTCGGGGACCAATTATTGTTCATATTTCTCTGTTTTCTGTTTTGTACAGGAGATTGTTTTGGGCACGTTGGTGGCCGTTGCCTTTGTGTTCCCTTGAGCAATTATCATTAGCAATATATTTCTTTCTACTCATTCATTGGTTTTGCGCAAGACACTACCCAGCCACGCCCCTCCTTGTTTACGTAACATTAGAACATGGAGTAGCTGAGGCGGGGTGGATCATGCACTAGATATTAATGATGACACAACACATCGGTTACACTTAGCACAGCAGTAATATAGGGCATTTGCGCGAGAAGAGGCGAAGGGCAAGTTCACAACCATGCAACATACTGTTTATGAAATGGGTGACAAAGCAGATAAGCTTCTCACCTGGTAAGATAAAAGAGACCGAGCTAACCAATGGATAGCCCAACTCTGGTTCGAAAATGGAGATATGACCTCAGACCATCAGCAAATAGTCGACGCATTGGCCTCACATTACAAAACTATATATACGCCCACAGCCGACAATACAATAGAAGATAACCTATCCTTCCTGACAGAAATCCGCATGCCAACACTATCCCAGGACGCTGCCCAAGCGGTTGATGCAGCTCTGACTCCAGATGAACTTACCTTGGCCATAGGTGCACTATATATGGGGAAAACCCTGGGACTTAACAGGATCCTGGTGGAACTTTACAAAAAAGTAGCAACCCAAATTGCGCCGCATGTACTTAACATGTACAAGACGAGTCTAAAAACGGGGAAATGCCTAGAGGTTAGCGCCTAGCAACAATAGTGGCAATTCATAAGCCAGACAAGCCACCTCAGGAATGCATGTCCTATAGGCCTATATCCCTAATAAATGCAGAAGCGAAAATACTGGCTAAATCATTGGCCATGAGATTGCAACCATATCTTACAACACTGATTCACCCGGATCAGTCCGGCTTAATGCCGAACCGTAACACAGCCCTCAATCTCCGCAGGCTCCATAGTGTCATGGCGCGCAGGTCTAATATTGCAGAAGACTCAGTTATTCTTTCCCTAGATGCGCGCATGCGGTTCGACATGGTTGAGTGGCCCTTCCTCTTTGCAGTCCTCCAGCATATGGGCTTCGGCCCCAAATTCTGTGAATGGATACATCTGCTGTACAATACACTCCTGGCGCAAGTAGTGGCTAACGGCGATATCTCAATGGATTTCCCTCTTGGCAAAGGGACGAGGCAAGACTGCCCCTTTCCCCACTCTTATTTGCAATAGTGCTGGAACCCCTGGCTGAATGGATACTTCAGGACCCGGTCATTCGAAAGCTGAGATGGACCATGGGATGGAAGGACCGCATATCACTATATGCAGATGACATATTGTTATATCTGACGTCCCCAGCGAGCTCTATCAATTGCCTGCTAGACATCTGCATAGCATATGGCAGGGCCTCAGGGTATACAATAAATTGGACAAAATCACTTCTTTATATTCTACACGGTCCCCCCCCCCCAGATTGCTGCGCAACTGCGATATCCATATTGCAGAAAAGGGTTTCGAATATCAAGGCAAATATGTCACACCTCAGGCCACACACTTCACTGAAGAAAATCTTATGAAGCCCCTGCCAAGGTTCCACTGCGATGTCAAACACTGGCGCTCGTTACAGCTCACTCTACTGGGCAGAGCAGCCCTTTTCAGGATGAGGGCACTTCCCAGATTCCTATATATCCTACAAAACACCCTGTTCCCAGTTTGCCCCACCTATTTCACAATATTAAACACTGAGGTAACCAAACTACTATGGGACGGGAGATCTGCACATATCGCCATGAGGAAACTAGTGAAAGAATGGTATGACGGCGGTATCGCCCTCCCAAATATACAAACGTACTATTGGGCATCACAGCTCATTGTGATAAATCAATGGCTCCACGCATCACAAGATGACCCAGCATTCTGTATGGATAGGCATCTCCTAGAAGCCGAAAGGATCACGGGGATACTATATAATATGTCCAGGAAAACGACTCTCACCGGCCCCACGGCACACACAGTACAGGTCTGGCACGTGGCACAGCAGGCATTAGGATGGGCAGGGATTCTCACACAAGCTACACTACTGTGGGACACCCGAGAGTTAGGGAGGCTGCAAAACACTAAATGATTCCAACAGTGGGACTTGATAGGCATCTCCAGGATGGGAGACCTATGGGAAAAGGCGAGGTTGTCCCATTCTCACAGCTACAAGCCACTTACAAGTTGACACAGTCAGAAACCTTTAGATATATGCAAGTTAGGCATGCGCTCATGGCAGTAATTCCATCAAACACGCAGCTCCAAGAGGCCTCACCAATAGAGGACAGACTTCTAACAGATCACTTGAGCAAAAAATTAATCTCCCTAACATACCGGAAACTAATCAACCAGACCCCACAACCATCCTTAAGGAACGATGGGAGGCAGAAGTAGGAGACTTGGAAGAGGAGGAATGGCAGGAAGCACTAGCGTCCCCGAGAAAAGTAGCGATACCTACTACATTAAAACTAGTACAATAAAAAATCTTGCATCACACCTACTACACATGAATCCTTTTGCATAGTAAAAGAGAAAAGTAGCGATACCTACTACATTAAAACTAGTACAATAAAAAATCTTGCATCACACCTACTACACATGAATCCTTTTGCATAAGCTAGGCAGGACAGACACTCCACTCTGCCTCAGACAATGCAGCACTAGGCACCTTTTGGCACACAATTTGGGAATGCCCCGGGATTACACGCTACTGGGAGGCCATCATACACAGGATTTTACAAGTGACTAGAGTAGAGGTTCCACGGGAGACAAACATGTGTCTGCTAAACATCCGGGGACCCACGGATTTCAATCACGCAGCTCAAGACTGGGTGACACTGGGAATGGCGTCAGCGAAGCGCAACATAGTGCAACACTGGGGCTCAAGAATGACTCCGACACATCAACAGTGGTGCTGTGATATGGATGGCACAATGGTAAATGAGAAGTCAGTCTATATCTACTGGGGCTGCCCCCAAAAATGGGCTTGGATGTGGGGAGGATGGTATACATTCCGAGGTAATATTTGCGAACCCCCTCAAGAGGAGCCGTTATCGGCAGATAGTGGCTATCCAATGGAGTCTTGGATATCAGGGTTGGTATCAATACACGCGGTGGGTTTGTAGCTACTAAGGGTGAGAGATAACCAACTGTTCAATGTGAAAGATATATTACCATTACAAAATGTCTACGTCATTTACTTTAAGCACTACTGAGTATTCCACTGATATATTGATTGTCTTTTCAAACAAAATGGCAATACAATTATGGAAAAGCAATTTTTACCTCTATAGGTAGTCAATCCAAGTATGTCTTCCCCATCACCCTCCAAAACAATATGCAAAACAGGAGTGGCAACAAAAGACTGCAACTCTTTGCCCTGCTCTACTATAAGCCATTAACCCTCTCTCTGACTGCTGGCATGACAATCTAGCCTTAAAATCTCCCCCCAAGCAGAGAATTTATTGCTTACCCTGCTGGGACATTTTTGATTTGGAAAATTAAAAAAAATAATTATTATGAAAGTTAATAAACAACAAAGTCAAAACCACCCTATGCATGACTGCTTGAAAATCAGTTCCAGGAGTTTTAACCTCTATTGTAGAACCACCAACCGAAAGATTAAACCAAATAGACAGCCTGCCCGAGACACGACCGAACAGGACGGTACGGCTGGAATGCTGAAACACCTGTAGCCTTTAAAATCTATAGGGCTAGTTACTCAAGTTTCCTGCAATAAAAAAAGTCATACAATTTAACAAACTTTTGGAAATAATGTAATGATATCTTACAGCGGAGTCCCGTGACAATCCAACTCAATATTTTTGGCTCCTAATTCTGAATAGATAAAAGCAAAGAGACGTGAGTTAAATCGGTGCTTCCAGAAATCAGCTTGTGGGTCATATTCTGAGTATTTTCTGGGGTAACAATAGGGCCATCATACTCAGCATGCTCCCCCGCGCTACACAGGTTAGCATCACTCCTATGGCCTTGGTGGTTCCGTTTGAAATTCTGTTTCCGCATGTCAGTCCCCACACACAGACTGTGGCTGGCATCCCAAGGCCGGATGAGGAAGTATTTCTTTAAACAGTTTGAGCCATTTGTTGCCCCCCGCATCTGTACACATGCTTACACATTTAGGGTGCCTAACTTGAATATAATACAGTCCCCAGCAATGTTTTTCCAGGAGGGGCCAATCCAGCCAACCCTGCGGATCATATGTCTCTCCTCTTTCTCCGGAGTTAAAACTCTTATACACGTCAAGCCAGTTTATGGCATTATTTTGTAGTTCAACTGTGGTCTCTACTTGATTTTCTAATAATGTTGGTAGCCCAGACAAGATTAGAACATATGGGCAGCATTCAGGAGGCAAATTTATGGTTATAGGAGTTATAGTTTTATCCTTGGGTATACCATCGCCCATCTGTGGTCCACCACATTTGTGCATGCCATGAGCACCAGGTGCTTCATGAGTTCTGGGTGCTGTCTTTACCATGTCAATTGCCCATAGCATTTGTGTTTCCTAAGTTACTAAATCCATGTGTTACTGGGGCAGGGGCGTGCGGGCCAAAAGTAACGATTTCGTCAGGACCTAAGGCACAGCTTTCCAAACTTTTCATGTTGGTGACACACTTTTTGGAGATGCATAATTTTAGGATGATGTAAGGCAGTGTAGCAAGCAAGCGTAGCGAGCGAGCCCGAACCACTTAAGGGAGGTTCGAGGGGGTTCACCCCCCAGAAGAACATTTTGAAATAAAAGTGGGCAAACTGTGCATTGTGAAGCAAATTTGAGACCATGAGGTTGAACACAGGGCCCTGCAGCGGATACCTTCATCCACTGAGCCACCAGATGTGGCATACACACATCTTTTTCTCTCTCTCTCTTTCTCTCTCTTTTTCACTCTCTCTCTCTGCCTCCCTCCCTCTCTCTATCTCTCCCTCCCTCTCCCCCTCTCTCTGTCTCCCTCTGTCTTCCTCTGTCTCACTCACTCTGTCTATCTCCCGCTCTCTCTCTCTCTCTGTCTCCCTCTCTCTGTCTCCCGATGTCTCCCTCTCCCTCACTCCGTCTTCCTCTGTCTCCCTCTCTCTATCTCTCCCTCCCTCTGTCTGCCTCTGTCTGTCTACCTCCCTCTCTCTCCCTCTATCTGTCTCGCTATCGGTCGCCCTCCTCCCTTTGTCTGTCTCCTTCTGTCAGTCTCCCTCCTCTGTCTGTCGCCCTCTGTCTTCCGCTCTTTGTCTCCCTCTGTTTCTGTCCCTCTGTCTCCCTTCCTCTCTCTCCGTCCCTCTGTCTCCCTCCCTCTCACTCTCTCTCTCCCTCTGTCTCCCTCTGTCTGTCTCCCTCTGTCTGTCTCCCTCTATCTCCATCCCTCCCTCTGTCTCCCTCTGTCTCCCTCCCTCTATCTCCCTCTGTCTGTCACCCTCTGTTACCTCACTCCAGCTTCCCCGGCACACACACAGCCGCACCATACTCATTCGCAGGTCCTTAAAAGACCATTTACTGGGAGACGTTATGCAATAGATGAGGCATAGTGAGAACAAAGCTTTCAAAGGAATGCCTCTTAATTAGCAGCAGTTATATGCTAAGTGCCCGTTAATACCGGTGTCATCCCGCGACACACCCACCATTTGCAGGCGACACAGTACTGTGCCGGGACACACAGTTTGGAAAGCTCTGACCTAAGGGGTGCCCTGATTATTAATTGATTACTCTCCCACTTGTGGCAGAGGCTTGCTGCTAACTGCCAATCCAGCTGCAGGTGAGATTTTTGGAGCAGCAGTTGCTGTTTTAGTGCAATACATTTTGAAAGTAGCTCGCTTGAACTCAATAATCTCCAGACGTTTTTTAATTGGCTGTAGTTACTCCTACAAGAATCTGGCAAAACATTTTTGAAATTCATCCATACGAGATGTGCCCATTGACATAAGACCTGGTCTTTCCAGAATGCCTGCCGTTTTTGGTTTGCACTGTAAGACACATACGTTGGGCTTTTTACACTTAGTTGCGGGTTCAATAGGGGAGATAGAACTGTTTAACTTAGATGGAACAGGCAGTATTAAGAATGAATCGGAGTCTACTACACTAACATTAGCTTCCTGCAAACGCCCTAGGCATTAGGTTACAGTTGCCCCTATGCCCCTGGTAGCCCATCATCAACCACCTCCCGTGGACCACTGTTTGTCTGAACTACATCAGCTACAAAGGATCCCATTCCACTTCAAAATCCACCAACACACCTTCCCTGGCCAAGGGATAGTCACTGTTCTGTTAGGGCAATTTTGCTTGTGACTACTGCTACTGCACACTCCAATATAGTATTAATACGTGTAGGTTTATGTTGAGCTTTAGATGGAGTGATGGAATAGCCAGCTATCTTACGTTTCCCCATTTTTAGCAGAGTACAAACAAGCCTGTAGGGGCACACACAGCGTTAAACAGGTATCTCACCTCAATATTCCTGAAAACTTCGGATTCCAATGCCAAACTTTAGAGGGGTGGCTCAGCCCAGCCTTGACCATCCGCTGACAGGTGCAGACGGGCCTGCCATTGGCCTGGGCGCTGCCTAAGCGCATACGTGGATGTCCTGCGATGAGCTTATGTTACTCTTAGAATTCCTTAGATGAGTTGCACTTGCAGGTGTGGGTAAATAGCAGGAGTCCCCCTGTAGCTGCAAACAGCATGGCTCACCCGCTTTGGGTGCCACACAACTGGCGTTGGAAGGGGAATGTCAAGCCCCTCGTCAGGATAGGCTCTCGCAGCCCAACAAAAGGAAAGGAATGCCTTTTAAAAAGTCTGAAGTTTCAATCCCCTCCAAACAACACGTAAAGTAATCATTTTATCTAGCCTCACGTACAGGGTCGTCATTACAAGCAGCCCTGTAAATGTGAGATGCTTATCGCACCAGATAAAATTCAACTCTAAGGAATCAGAATGTATCTGTTGTGGTAAATAACACCCAATTAGAAGTGTGTGTGTGTGGGGGGGGGGGGGGTGAATAAAATGCAGATTTTATAACTTAAAGTGCACCAAAATCTGTATGTTCTGTGAAGAAATTATCCATTTACCCCTTGATAAATATCCGCAAGTATATCCAGCAACTATTGCTCAGTCAGTCATAAATCCTTTATTCCTTAATTAATGAAAATCATTTGCAATTGGTGGAAAAAACATGAATATAAATCAAATGAGTTATGTGCACGAACTTACAAACTGGATAAAAAATGTTCACTTTACTAATCCACATTCAATCAATTCCATAAAAGACATTTAGCAGATTCATGAGAAAGGTGAATGCTAAAACCATTCCATTGATGTGCAAAGATGCTAGGGCTGTGCAAAATGTAAATGTGCTGCATGTTATCCTGGATACAAGATGAATAAAGGTAGAGTTCTGTGACTCACAGATAGTGCCTGGGAACAGATGTTTACTCAGGTCTGTATGAGCGAAGTTTGGTGTGCGAAACAGTGCTTAAGAGACATGTAAGCCTAACATGTTGTGGATCAGTCTTACAAAACAATGAATGGCAGTAATTCTTCACGATAATAGTTAGGGCGTTAATCAGACTTATCAGAGTTTTTAAGTGATGCTTGTAGCAGGCTAATATACATGCTAAATTTTGCCAGGTCACATGGTACCACTATGTTAAAAACCAAATTTATAGCCTCTGTACAAATTTGTATCCCGTGTTGGAGGAAGAAAGGTTTTAGCAAGGAGCAACGGGTATTCAGGAGCATGGGGCAGCAGCACAACGGGTGGTTAAAGGTTTACTTTTGGTATCCACAAAGCCTGCACTTAATGATCATGGAAAGTGTAACTTTGGATTCAGCACTTTAGTCTGTAAGCACATCAACCATGCAGCCATGATTTGTTTTAAACAAGACTTTCCAATCGTGCACCGAAGGTATGGCTGTGGTCTCGTTTGTGGCAGATCAGCAGTATCATATGACGCAGCCACTGCACCAAATGCCAGAATGCTCTTAGATTTTAATTTTGCCAAATCAGCTAGTTACAAATCATTTTTAACATTAACATAGTATTGACTGTGTTTTTATCTGTCGTTTAAGAATTTTTTCAATGGTCGAATTTGATAAAAGTTTATTGTTTAGCACTGACAGATCTATTTAGAGTGTGTCCACTGATTTAGTTAAGTAATTCGACCATGTGTTTGGCTTTAGGGTGAATATCTATTGGAGTGGATTTCAAGGTATTCGGAGGAGCCTTAATGATCCTATAGTAATATTTTAAAAATGCTCCTGTTAGACCACATTTGCGCCTCGAGGCCCAGATCAAGTAACCTCTTGTGTGGTTTGGGATCCGAAATTTCTCTTATATGCTTAAAGTTGGAATTTATAAAGTGATTTTGTGAGATTTTCTGGAAAAGCCTCATGACGGTAACTGAGTGCTTGTAAAAGGGAGGCTTGGAGGATCTGTCAAATTGGTGTTGTAGATGGGCTCTCTAGAATTGTATTAAGCCAGTTTAATCTTGTGAATGAATGAAAAGAATTATTTTTCAGTTAATAAAAACTTACAATAAGACACAATTATACGCATTTCATAAGTTTCATACATATCCATCATTGAACCATTTAAAAAAAAAAAAACAACATGATTCAAATAAAATGAATCACACAATAAGAACACTTGATTCATCTAGTTTACAATATGTAAAAAACTTAAACATAAAATGCATTTACTGATAGCATTATCTACCTCCTGCAGAGGATCCTAATTGATTTGTTTTTCTTTCTCATAAATCAATAAACTAAAAACAATAAGAGCTCTTTTCTGGGCACTATTTGCCAATTTCCTCTCTGCTATATCTACAAACTTTAAGAATCTGCCAGTGAATTGTAAAAAAAATTCCCTGCAAGCTGGCTACAACTGCTTGTTGACATGTTCGATGGTTTGGCGATTAAAGTCCTGCCTTAACAGACTTCTGCGTTCTGCTGTTAGAGCTGGGCAACTACAAACTATATGGAAAATGCCTTCTCTCTTATAATTGCAGAGGCGGCATGTCCTTTCACCACTCAGCTATTTCCAAGCTGGTGCGTCAATGCGAGATTGAAAGCTGCCAAGCCGGAGCCTCAAGAACTTCAGTTTAGCATTTAGACCATTCAGGTCCTCAATATAATTATGAGGGTATAGCTTGCCATATGATGCAATTACTATCCACGCATGGGATCTTTTCGCCAACGCCTTCTCTGTCCAATAGTGAAGAAAGTTTTTTTACTACACTGTTAAATGCCGCCTGAGAGAGGGGTAAGGTCCATAGTTGTTCTGCCTTGAACGTAGATAAAGCCAATTTAAAATAATCATTGGCCTGCGTTTGTTTAAAGTCACTTATAGCCTCGAAGACAACCGTCATAAGTGTAGAATTATTCTCACTTCTAAGTTTGTGGCAAAATTTCAAATATGCTCTTAGGCTGTTTAGATTCTGTCTTTTAAGCCCAAACTCTAATCGAATTTGTGATGGTGATGCCTGCTGAGGGAGATTGAACAGGTGATGGTAGGTTCCTGTCGCACAAGTTACTTACCTTCGGTAACGATATATCTATAAGAAACAGTAGTTAGTATTAGATTCCTTACCTTAGAATATCCCCAGGCGTCAGACTGGATCCGGAAACTTTTGCGTAGCAATACCCTTGCGCGTCGATAGGCGTCGTCTGCAGCTCCGCATCCGTCGTCGGCGTTGTTGGCGCTGGGATGACATCTCCGGAGTACTTAGACGCCGCCCTCACGCGCTGACGTCAGTTCTTATACACAGCTTTTCCGCGCCAGAAACGCAGAGCCATGATAAAAACTAACACTGGTGCCATGAAATTAGGGCCCTGAAAGGGGATGACCTTAACCCTAGATATGGGTTTGCAGAACGGGGAGGATGGGTGGGGAGGTAAGGGCTCTAATACTAACTACTGTTTCTTACAGATATATCGTTACCGAAGGTAAGTAACTTGTGCATCTGAAAGAAACAGCTTGGTATTAGATTCCTTACCTTAGAATAGATACCCCAGCAATACCAACCCCGGTGGAGGGTCTACGAACCAATGATTACACCAGAAAGTCCTGGAGAACGGAACGGCCGAAAAAGCCATCTCTCCAGACTTGGCTATCCAGGCAGTAGTGTCTTGCGAACGTGTGCAGCGAGGCCCACGTAGCTGCCTGACAGATGTCCTGCAAGGGGACTCCATGGCCCAGGGCAGTAGTAGCCGCCATGGCCCGTGTGGAATGGGCACGTAGCCCCACAGGAGGCTCCTTCTTAGCCAGAGAGCAACAAGCCTTGATGCACAAGACGACCCATCGAGAAATGGTCCGTTTGTGCACCGCCCGTCCCTTCTTAGCGCCCACGTAACCAACATTGGTCATCCACCCGGAACTGGCGTGTGCGATCCAGATAGAATGAGAGTGCACGTTTTGGGTCCAGATGGTGGAGCCTCTCTTCCACTTTCGAGGGATGCGGAGGTGGAAAGAAGGTGGGCAAGGTGATGGACTGCCCGATGTGGAAGGCTGTGACTACCTTGGGCAGGAAAGAGGGTCGCGTCCGCAACACAACTTTGTCCGGATGGACAGAAAAGAAAGGAGGTTTAGAAGAAAGGGCCTGGAGCTCACTCACTCTCCTGGCAGAGGTGATGGCAACCAGGAATGCAGTCTTAAGAGTAAGGAGGCGAAGAGGACAGTTATGAAGTGGCTCGAAGGGAGCGCACATCAGATACGCCAGAACAAGGTTCAAGTCCCAATGAGACATCACAAAAGGAACAGGAGGAAATATATGAGTAATGCCTTTCAAAAACCTATTTACAACTGGGGACTTGAACAAAGAAGGCTGATCAGGGAGCCTTAAGAAGGCGGAAATGGCCAAGAGGTAGCCCTTCAGAGTGCTCAGAGCAGAGCCCTGCTGGGCAAGAGAAAGAAGAAAGAGGAGAACCTCTGAAAGAGGGGCAGAAAGGGGATCCACAGCCTTTGCTGTGCACCATGCCACAAATTTGTTCCACCTGCAGGCATATACTGATTTTGTGGAGGGACGCCTGGCTGCCAGAATCACATTACAGACTTCAGGAGGCAAGTCAAATGGCCTCAACTGCCGCTGGTCAAATCCATGCATGTAAGTGGAGACTGGACAGGTTCGGGTGGAGGACCGTCCCCTGCTGCTGCGACAGAAGGTCCTCCTGAAGGGGCAGACGAATTGGGGGATCGACAGACATGCTGAGTAGCTCGGGATACCAGTATCTTCGTGCTCAGTCCGAAGCCACAAGGATGACTTGGGCCCGGTCGCGCCTGATCTTCTTCAGCACTCTGGGCAGAAGTGGCATAGGCGGAAAGGCGTACAACAGACGGCAACTCCACTCACGACGAAAAGCGTCTCCGAGCGAGTGCTGCCTTGGAAAGTCCAAAGAAAAACCAAAGGTGATGATGGACGGAGCAATGACAATACAAACACTCACCCCAAGTCAACTGATCTGGGTTTAATCCATCAACGTTCTTTAGCTCATTCTGCCACCCCAGTTCAGACATGGCCATATGCAAATCAGTCTGACCTTGTGCCTCATGGGAACAGTCCAGCCCGAACTGCCAAGCCATGTCTTCCCTGGACCGGAATCAAGCTTCCCAGGACCGGTTTCTGGCATTAAAGCCGTCTTCAGCCAGGCTTGCTTGACTCCAGTGGCAAAGTGAGCAAGGGACTCACGTCTGAGCATACCCTGCCAACTTAGGGCAAACAAAGAAAAACCAAAGGTGATGATGGACGGAGCGATGACAATACAAACACTCACCCCCAGTCAACTGATCTGGGTTTAATCCATTATCGTTCTTCAGCTCACTCCGCCACCCCAGTTCAGACATGGCCATATGCAAATCAGTCTGTCCCTGTGCCTCATGGGAACAGTCCAGCCCGAACTGCCAAGCCATGTCTTCCCTGGACCGGAATCAAGCTTCCCAGGACCGGTTTCTGGCATTACAGCCGTCTTCAGCCGGGCTTGCTTGACTCCAGTGGCAAAGTGAGCAAGGGACTCAAGTCTGAGCATACCCTGCCAAATTAGGGCGAACAAAGAAAAACCAAAGGTGATGATGGACGGAGCGTTGACAATACAAACACTCACCCCCAGTCAACTGATCTGGGTTTAATCCATCACCGTTCTTTAGCTCACTCCATCACCCCAGTTCAGACATGGCCATATGCAAATCAGTCTGACCCTGTGCCTCATGGGAACAGTCCAGCCCGAACTGCCAAGCCATGTCTTCCCTGGACCGGAATCAAGCTTCCCAGGACCGGTTTCTGGCATTACAGCCGTCTTCAGCCGGGCTTGCTTGACTCTAGTGGCAAAGTGAGCAAGGGACTCACGTCTGAGCATACCCTGCCAACTTAGGGCGAACAAAGAAAAACCAAAGGTGCCTTGGAAATTCCAACGCACAGAACTGACGACATTGCGCGTTCTCTTCTGTGCCAAATAGATCTAACCAAGGCTCTCCCCACTGCTGAAAGAGGCCTTGCGCCATGTCCGAGTTCAGACGCCATTTATGATCCATCAAGCACCGACGGCTGAGTTTCTCTGCCTTGGCATTCAGGAAACCTGCCAGGTGTTGAACCACCAGGGTCACGCCCTGATGTTCTAGCCAATGCCAGAGGCGCAGAGCATCTTGGCATAGGGTCCACGACCCCACGCCGCCCTGTTTTTTGCAGTACCACATGACGGTGGTGTTGTCAAGGAACAAATGCACTACACTCCCCCAGACAGAGGGGAGGAATGCCTTCTGTGCAAGCCGGATCGCCCGCAGCTCCAGAAGGTTGATGTGGAGCCGGGACTCCGCCGGAGACCAGAGGCCTCTGATCTCCGCCTCTCCCATGTGGCCCCCACAGCCCTGGAGGGACGCGTCCGTCACAACTACATGCTCCGGTTGGGGTAGGAGATCTGCCGCTGACCCAATCGCGGTCTGTGAGCCACCACTGCAACTGTCTTGCAGTGCCCTTCGAGATCAAGACATGGTCGGACAAGTTGCCCTGATGCTGGGCCCAATGAAACTTCAGGTCCCACTGCAGAGACCGCATCCGCCATCTGGCATGATGCACCAGAAGGATGCAGGAGGCCATCAGCCCCAGAAGCCGCAGCGTCAACCTGACCGAGACTCGGGATAACGGCTGAAAGAGCGGAATCAGAGCCTGAATATCCCGAACCGGCAGTTCGGGAGGATAAACCCGAAACTGCGCAGAGTCTAGAACCGCTCCGATGAAGAGGTGTGACTTACGCACATTGATGGCGACCCCCAGCAGGTTCAGGAGGTTGTCCGTAGTCTGGAGGTGGCTGACGACTGTCTGGGGCGAGCCCGCCTTCAACAACCAGTCGTTGAGGTAGGGGAAAACTGAAACCCCTAACCTTCGCAGATGAGCTGCGACCACCGCCATCACCTTCTGGTAAGGCCGAAGGGGAGCACGGTAAACTGAAAGTGCTCGTGGCCTACCGTGAACCACATGTAGCACCGGTAGGCCCGCAGGACGGGAATGTGAAAATAGCGCCCTGCAAGTGCAACGCTACCATCCAGTCTCCCGGGTCCAGGGCAGCTAAGACCTGAGCCAGTGTCAGCATCTTGAACTTCTCCTTACGGAGGAAGCTGTTGACGTTCCGCAGGTCCAAGATAGGGCGTAGGCCCCCTTTGCCCTTCTTGGGAACCAGAAAGTAGTGGGAGTAACAACCAGACCCTACTTCTGGCCCAGGAACGTGCTCAATGGCCCCTTTGGCCAAGAGAGCCATAACTTCCTCTCGCAGAAGATTCAAGTGATCCCCTGACACGCGCTGGTACTGCAGTGGCATAACTGGATGGGGTCGCCTCGAAGGGGAGGGAGTAGCCCCTTTGGACGATTTGCAGCACCCACCTGTCTGATGTGATGTCGCACCAGTGGAGGAGGTGATGGCGAACCCTGCCCCACATTGGCGTCATGTGGGCCTGAAAGCTTTGACTAGGAGGGCTTTGAGGCGGATGCTGCGGGGGTGGATGTGGACTGGCCGCGCCGTCGTACCCGGGCACCGCCACTGCGGTTACCACGTACGCCACCGCGCTGGATGTTAGTCTGTTGCCCGTGGCTGGCAGGACATGTGGGGGCGCCCCTTCCTTGGCCACAAAAGGAGCGAATGGCAGCAGTTTGCTGACGCGGGGCCGACAGGCCCAAGGACTTGGCCGTAGCCCTGGAGTCCTTAAAGCGCTCAAGCGCACTGTCTGCCTTGTCGCCAAAGAGGCGACGGCCATCAATCGGCATTTCCATAAGGGTGTTTTAGACATCAGCCGAAAAGTTGGCGGACCTCAGCCAGGCATCGCCACCGTCGTTGCCTTCGCTCTGCCCAGCAAGTCAGTTGTATCCAGCGCACACCGGATGGAATACCGTACCACATCTCGACCCTCCGCAAGGGCTTGGGCGAGTTTAGTCCGGGCCTCCTCCGGACATTGTGGCAGCATGTCCGCGACCATATCCCACAGAGAGTAGGTATAACGGCCCAAGAGGCACGCGTTTTTAACTGACCGCAACCCCAAACTCAGTGAAGAGAACATCTTCTTACCATGCTATTCGTACCTCTTGAAATCCCGATCGGGGGGAGCCATCGGGAATGCGATCTGGGAGTTAGAGGCCTGAATGACCAGGCTCTCTGGAGCGGGGTGGTTGGACAGGAAGCAAGGGTCACCCGGAGCCGGGCGGTGGCGTCTGGCCACGTTCCTATCTACAGGGAAACCTGTAGCGGGCCTGGAGCAGGTGCCCAGAAGAATGTCAGACAAGGCCTCATTAACGGCAACAGAGGCTCCGAAAAGCATTCTTGCGGTTTAAGGACCTCATTGAGGAGGTTAGTCCTCACGGCCGCGACGGGGAGTTCAAGGGATAAGGTCTTGGCCGCCCGCGTCAACACCACCCTATAGGCAGCCCCCTCCTCCGAAGCCACGGTAGTAGGGGAGACAAACCAGTGTCTGGCGAAGTGTCCAACCCACTGGCATCCCCTAGCTCACCTGCCCAGTCCTGATAAGACTGGCACTCACGTGCCAGAGGGTCCTCAGACCCCTCCCAATCCGCCTGCGACCCATCTCCTGGTGATCAGGGTAAAATGATGGGGCCGGATCATAGAAGAAAAAGTTTTCTCTCGACGTCAAATGCGGCATCGAGCGGCGCCGCTCCAGCGTCGGAACCGGGTCAAGGGGGGGGACCGGGGGGGACGTCGTCCATGGACTGCGCCGGGGGCGACACCCCAGGGGCCGGTGCCGGTGAGGTCGTAAGGTCGAATGGCGATGACCCGGATCCGGAATCGGATCCAGCGGGGCCCTGCGGCGTCGGGACCGAAGTCGCCGACGGCGCCGGGGCCGAAGCACCGAACGGCGCTGGGGCCGAAGCACCCGGCCCGCTTGGGCTCCCAGTCGGGACTGCTTGGCCCGACGGAGGAGTGAGCGACCTCATGGCCGTGAGGAAGGCGTCGATCTCCTCCGGCGTCGCGTTCTGCCTAGGGACCGGCGGGTATGGAGCAGGCAGCGACGCCTGCGGCTCCGGCGGAGCCACGTGGGCGGTGTCGCCTGAACACCAAGCCGCGTCTCGCGATTGTCGGGGGGAGTCGGAAGAGCTATGTCATTTCTCCGACTTCTTGTGCCTCTTACCTGAGGACTTGGAGCACGAGGAGTGGTGTCGACTCTCCGAGCCGTGATGACTCCGGCTCGCGACCGGTCCCTCGACCTACTTCTGGACCGGGAACTTGAACAGGGCGGGCCGACTGTAGGAGCTCGAGGAGCTTGCGGGACTGCCTAGCCTTCGACATCATAGCCCGGCAGTCGGGGCACGACTTGTTATCGTGGTCGGGCCCCAGGCAATGTAGAGACCGGCGATGGGGGTCGGTAACCAACATCAGTCGGTTGCAGTCGAATCAGGGCTTGAACCCGGGCATCCCTACGGGCAACGTCGGAGTCGTTCGACTTCGAAGAAAGATAAAAAATGATCGAAAAAGTTTAGTCAAAAATTGACTAAGGGTACCACTTTTTCCGGATCGGTGCTTGTTGGCGCAGAAAAAAGAAGAACTGACGTTAGCGCGCGAGGGCGGCGTCTAAGTACTCCGGCGACGTCATCCTGGCGCCAACGATGCTGACAACAGACGCGGAGCCGCAGACGACGCCTACGGACGCGCAAGGGTACTGCTACGCAAAAGTTTCCGGATCCAGTCTGACGCCTGGGGATATTCTAAGGTAAGTAATCTAATACTAACCTGTTTCTTTCAGATAAAAGCTTATCTATGATGTTATCAGCCTTCCCTCTTAAAATTTCCACACCGTATGTCAGACATGGAACATGTTTGACTGACATAACCTGTAATAGTAGCTTGAGAGACAGCCCTTTTGAGCTGTTCTGGAGGGTAGCAAATGCTGCCGTTAACACATTATTTCTTCTCTGTAGTGCCACACACTGGATCTTAAATGATCTAGTATAACACCCAAGTATTTGTACTCTAAAACCGATTCCAACACAGACCCTTCTATTGGCTGCATTGGGTGAGCTGCTACGCCTCTTGACACCAACATGGTTTTTGTCTTCTTTAGGCTGGGACGAGGCGTAAAAAGCAGTTTCCCTAATTAATCGCTGCAGCCCCACCTTTGTATAGCTCAGCAGGGCAACGTCGTTGGCATACAAAAAATGGGAGACCTCGAAGCCAGCCACCACCAGAGAGTGTGAGTTAATGCCATTCAAAGATATCAGCAAGAAACAGATTGAACAAGATTGGGGCCAAGACACAACCTTGTTTGTTACCATTTGTTGTTAATAATTTTTTTTAAATGGTTGTGCCCTGGCCTAACGGTACTCATGTCCAAGTATTCGTTTACAGCATTTGAATCGCTCTCAGAAATTTAGGTGATATTACCATTTTCAATTGATTATCCCAGAGAATATTCCTTTGCACTGTGTCAAAGGCGGAGCAAAAGTCAATAAAACACAATGAAGTTTCAGTGAGCGACTCCTTGCCAATTCAATTTGAATATTAATATTAGTACCCTTGCGTTTAATACCCAGTTTGATTTCTTGGCAGCAAGTTTTTGGAGGCCACCCAAGACGTTAGGTCTACCAACAGGCATTTGGCAAAAAACGTTGCCTCACAGTCCATTAAGGCTATTAGCCTAAAATTGGCGGGGTCCTTGGTAAGTCCAGCTTTATAGAACAGGGCCAGAATTGAGCCCCTCCAGTTATCTGGAATTCCTTCGCTCACTAGAATGTGATTAAATAATATTGTCAGTTTCTTTGCCCAATATAGCGGATTTTCCTTATAAAGTGCTTGGGGGAGGCCATTTGGCCCCTGGGTCCCATCCCGTCAGCTGTTGCTAATAATTTTCTCCAAAGTTTTAGGATGAATCTCTATCAGCAAGTGTTCCCTTGTATTAATACACATTCCTTCTTCAGATAATCTAATTACTGTATTTATAACCCTTGATATAGTGCCCAGGTGCTTTTCCTAAGCTTCTTCAGATTTGTTTGACTTTGCTTGTTGAAATTTCCTGCCAGTGGATTGGTTTACCAATCTCCAAAACTCTCTTGCATCTTTACGTTTAGCGGCATAATGAATTTTACACTGGCACTGGTATAACTTGTTTTTTGTTTGGGCCCATACCGCTTTTTTATAGTGTGCCCCTAATTTTGGTAAAATTTCACACTGGACTCTAGTGGATGGGTTATTTCTTAGGACCCTCAGGGCATGATTCAATTTCCTTTTGGCTGTTTTGAGTTGCACTAAAATCTTCTTAGGTAGTTAAGTGACAGTTGATACTCTGACTCTGGGCTGAAAAAAGTTTTTCTCCACTAGGCACTTTGTGAATTGATCCCAATGGATCAAAGATATTGATCTATGTCATATAAGTCTTCACTTAATTCTCTTGCTTGGTGTTCAAATTATTTCTATGGAGGCTACCGACCATTGTAACTTTTTATAATCCTGTCTTGTAAGCTGACTTATTTCTGGGGATGACTGTTCGTGTAAGGAGATATTTAAGTTAAAGCTGATCAACTTTGGCTGGTGGTAGCTTTTCAGCCTATTGCCAAATTTGTACCTTATAACCATATGGTATAGTGATAATGATAACAGGGAGTAGTTTAGGACTGCTTGGGATTTTGCCGAGTGGTGAGATGGTTGTGCCGGAATGTCCGGAAACATCCAGCCATTCAATACTCGTAAGCAATGGTGCTCCAGGTTACACACAGAATGAGGAAGGATGCAATCAGATTGTTGTTTGAATGCTTCGGTCGCCGAAATATACCTAATATGGTTGATAACATCCAATATTTGATCCCTAGACGTCACTTGAAAAAGGTTCAAGTTAAAGTCTCCTGGCAAGAAAATCAAAGGAATCTTGTGGTGATCAGCGCTGACTTGGTTTTGAGATGTCCTAAGTGGGTTTTGGGTCCTCTCTTTGTTGACAGCCACACACTCAGGTTATTATAAGCATCTGTACTTTGGACAGTCAAAGGGGCCAGGCTCCAAACAGCATCTACTTTATTGTTGGTTTGTCCGAATACAACCACTTTTGTCTTTGCCTCATTGACAGTCAGTTTGTTTGCTTCATTGTATATATGAAGAGCATTCAGGACTTTTTGAATCCCAGCTCGTGAGTGGTCCAGTAACACTATGTTATCCGTGTATTGTAATAATGTTATCTTTGAAGACCCAATTTTTGGTGGGATCAGATTTGTATTGTTCAGGGCCGAAAACATGTCAGCTGTGTACAGGTTAAATAAAAGGGGGGCCAGGACACATCTTCTTTTTTTAATCCACTATTTGTCACTATTTTCCCTGTTGTGACTGTTTCAGAAGGGGGCGTGGCCAACTTCTGGGCATGGCAGACCTGGGCTGACAGTGTTCCGTCTCCAACCCTGAAAAACGGCAAAATATCCTGTAAATTACTGGACCCGAGGAGCTGGGTCGTCTAGACTGGCACTACGGAGCTCCTATGGGTCAAGCGGCATTGATTTAAGGTCCCCATACCTGCCGGATTCTGTGCTGATGCTGGGCGGCGGCAGTGGAGAGGAGGAGATGGGTGGAGTCACGGCTGTTTAATGGCAGACTCGGCAGCTCTGGCGTTCTAAATGGCACTCTCGGCGCTGCAGAAGGGAACCCAGCGCGAAGATACGGCGGCGACTCCTGTCCGGAGGTGAGGGGGCTGGCGGCTGTGGCGGGCGCTGATCTTCTTTCAGCTGCACCGCATCAATTCTCTGCGGGCAAAATGGTGGATACGGCCGGCCGAGCCCGGCCGTGAAGTGCAGGTGGCTGAGGACGGACAACACTCCCATAGGACAACAAGCGTGAGCAAGCGCTACCGGCGCTGAGTTGTTTAGAGGCTGCGGGCGCATCGCCCCCCCCTTCTGGGTGACGGTTGCGCACCGATCAGACTGTGTGCTGTGGGGCATAACTGGAGTTGAGGAGGGAACGCTGCTGGCACGGCTTTGTCTGTAGCTGCCACCTCCTGCATGTGGAGACCAGCCCTCTGCAGGGCATTGTGCTGGGGAGTTGTTTTTTTTTGTAAATTATTTTTTTTTTTTTGCCTGTGTTGCCCCAGCTTGGAGGGATGTATTTAGACTTTCAGGCACTGCATAAAGAACTGCTGCATGGAGTGCCTATGTGCTTGTGCGTCCCTGCCTGCCCTGTTCACTGACCATATGCACTGAGCACGGGGTTACCCTCTGCCTACAGCCTGCCCTGGATGTGAGAAGGGGCACACGATTAGGTGAGAGGTGCGCTGGAGCTTTACTGCGGGGACTGCTCTGATGGTTGATGTGGTTACAGAGCCTGACTGGAGTTCTGGACTTTTTGGTTCCGTCCAGAGGTGTCAGGGAACAACACCCAAAGACCCCGGAGTTCCACCTGCCTTGGTGCACAAATAAACAGAAACACGGGCTTCTCAATGGTGGCGTCAAAGGCCAAAGGTTTATTACTGCAGGGACACAGAAGTCACAGAAACTACGCATGGGCAGTATCTAGGAGCCTGTTCGATTTGTACAAAGAGGTTTGCTCCTTATATACTAAATTTTAAGCTGGGGGCAAATTCTTTACATGCAATACATTCTCAAAACCTTTGTGTCTAAAACAATAAATATTTGGCGTTACACAGGAACCGTCGATAATATCTGATGCCAAACATTACGAAGAGGGGTTCCCACTAGTTCATCACAATCCCTTGTCAATATTGCATTCAAGAGCCGGACCGCCTCATCGTAAATTTCGTTGCCTCCCCCTAATAAAGATTCAGAAAGAAAGGAACAGAGCCAGGTGTGGAAGATAGAAAAGTGGGATAAGGGATGTTTGTGGGTTGTAAATGGGCAAGGCTACCGGCTTCGGCCGCCTAATCATGATCGGGACAATGGACACGAGAACCAGTTCAGTTGGGCTGGCCTCGGGCAGAGGAGGCAGCCTTTGTCGAGTCATGCAGCTACAGCGTGTTCTGGTTTAAGGTGCACGTGTCATGAAAGAGGTGAAACTCCGGCTAAGGCTACGTGTCCTTAATTTAAATGAAGTGATCAGAGGTTATTGCGTATGTGAGGGCAAGAAACAAAAAATGGCTGCCATGATCTAAGATGGATGCCATGGGTAAATCAGAAATGTGTTTGTTACAGGAGTACTCTTGCTCGTAGCATAGCGAAAACACCAGGATATGCTAAATGGATCATTTGCGGTTCGCTGATACCAATATTATGTATTTCCGACAATATTGAAAACACGGGTTCAAATCGTCACGGAACCTCAGACCCTCCTTTTGCCCTTACATAGGCAATTACTCAGTCTATGTCAGAATCTAGTTCTATGCTCATCAGGTCAGTGACATGTTGTTGTATCATCATCCTTTCTCGTGCCTTTTCTCCAAACGCAGGTGGTTTTCTAAGACAAGTTGCAGCACAAAGACTACACAGAGCAGGACCACACTGGATAATCAGGCAGCATGAGAAAAGGAATACTAAGATGACACCAATGACCATCAGAATCTTCCATCCCCACGCGGATATCAGAGTCCAAAACCACTCCATGAAGGACCAGTTTCCCTTGTCTACATGAATAGAGTCGGAAATCTTGTGTAGCTTCGAGATCGCCTCATAGACTGTTGGAGCATTATTAGGAATGAAGACACAGCAGCTCGATTGGATCATTCTGCATACCCCACCTCGGTCTGCAAGTATTACGTCTAGAACCATACGGTTTTGCAACGTCATGAGTCTATCCGCCTGAAGCTCAGCTGTCAAATTGCTAAGGGCACCAGCAGTTTCGGTGATAGTAGATTCAACTACCCGTGTTAGCTGACGTATGTTTCTACTATTGGCCATAGGCCCCCAGAACGGAAGGAAGCCTTTGAAGAAGTCTCCAGCTTCCTGACCAGCAGTATCTTCCTTACTGAAGACACCTCTCGCTACTCTGGTCTTGTGATAATCGGATGAAGCAGTGTATGTTGGAGGCAACAGTCGAGCAATATAACATGAACCTGAAAAGTCGGCAGGCAACCATGTATACGCTCTGTCTAGACAGATGAAGTAAGTACCCCTAGCAGTAAGAAAGGCAGGGGAAGAGTTAGCCGGAAACACGTAAGTCTCTACGCACTCGCTCCTCCCTAGCTGAGCTCTCGGATTTCTCCCATTACCTTGCAAACAGACTTGACCTCGGTGTGGTACGACCCAGATTGGAGTTGAGCTTTTACGCTTGCTTTCTCCCAAACTAAGGCGATACTCTGAAGAGTTCCAACTTAAATATACTCGCAATTTGTCTCTAGGATAAGATAGAGTATTATTGACGTCCTTTATCATGTCAATAATTCCCTGGACTAAAGCTTTGTTGGCAGAGTTATATTTAGTGGAACGTGGTGGACGCGGAGGATAGGTTTCAAGGGCATAAGCAAAGATGGTTTGAAAGGCCTGAAATGATCCATTGTAGCTGAAGGGCAAAACCAGATAGGGAATACCTTTATCCATAGTGTGGGGTATCAAGCCACACACCCAGCAGTCTGTAGTGTTAACTACCAGTTGGTGTTGGTGCAAGAGTTGTACAAAAGTGTTATTAATGAATTCTGAACGTCGAGCTTGCTCATGTTCAGGAAATGAGTGAAAAGAGTGCATAGAAGAAACAGTAGAAATAGCTGGATCAAGGGGCGGTACTGTGGTTACTGGCACAAAGATCAAATTTATACCAAAGACGATTCCACCCACCAACGTTATCAAAACAATTAGAAATGTAATAGCACATTGTATTAGGAAACATTTACTATGAAGAATTCTGTAAAGTCTGTTTCTGCGAACATAAATCACATTTTCTCGTTGCAGCACAGGAAGCTCCATCTTCTACAATCCGCTCGCGACCACTGATGATGTGTACGTAGATGAAAATGCCTCTATCAGCCCTGGGAGTTCCCAGAACCAACAGAAAGATCGACCTTGTGTCAGACCCCCGCAAATTCAACTAGGCACACAACCACGACCCTACGGCTACCCAGACGGCAAGGCAATTTTAAAAAACAATAAAACAATAGCAAACTTCCTGGCTGAAGGAAAAAAGTTCAAAATTTCTAAATATCACAATAGGCAGTTGCCTGCTTTATTTGTCCATTTTACGAGGTCGTAAATTGTATCTTTTCTTTGCAGGTACTGTTTGATCAGCAAATAGCATATCACGAGTAGTTGTTGCAGTGTTCAAGTTCGCAGATGACAGAGTTTTTTCTGATGCAGAGGACAAATGTTCAGAGTTCAGAGGAGTCTTTTCAGGAGGAGAGTCAGATTTCGGAGTGTCGGTAATCAATTCGGCATCGCTGAAAGGGATGAACTTTGGCGTTTGTTCAAATTCGGAGGCACCAATTCCCTTCTTCACCCAGTCGTCGTAAGGGAGTGGCAAAGGCACACGTTTGACATGAGATGCATGAATCCAGTGCTTGTGACCAGCTACACGAACTGCGGTTCTTGTCACAAGCAGGACTTGGAAGGGGCCAACAAACTTCGGTTGAAGGTTCTTTGTCCTCGCAAAGTTTCTGACCACAACGTGGTCGCCTGGTTTCAGCTGAAGCCCTGGACTCTCCGGAGGCTTTGGCAATGCATCAAAAACCTGTTGGTGAATAAGACTCAATTTAGCAGTCAAGTCGTAAAGGTAATCGATCAACATAGGATATTCCAGAGAACAAAACTCCTTTGGTCTAGGCACACCCCACACATTTGCCGGGCGGCCAAAGACAATCTCATAGGGACTAAGCCCTACTCTAGAATGTACAGTTGTTCTCGTTGATAACAAAGCCAAGGGTAGTGCGTCTGGCCAGGACAAACCTGTGGATGCCTGTATTTTAGCTAGTTTTAATTTGAGTGTGCCATTGTAACCCTCAACTAAACCAGCAGACTGGGGATGATTTGCACTGTGAAACTTTTGTTTGATGCCCAGACCGGTACATACACTCTGCATAACTTTCCCTATGAACTCACTTCCGTTATCTGACCATACAATCCGTGGCATTCCATATCTAGGGAAATATTCCTTGAGAAGAATTTTGGCAGTTGATAGGGCAGTATTGTCCTTTAGTGGATATGCTTCGATCCATCTGGAAAAAGCACAGACTACCACCAGAACGTACTTCAAATTATTACACCGATCCATGTGAATGAAGTCTAACTGAATCACTTCAAAGGGGCAGGAAGGAGGAGCAAAGTGACCAGCAGGAGTTGGAGTTCCCTTGCCAGGATTATGCATCAGGCATACCATACAATTTTTCACCACTCTCTCTGCACATTTACTGATCCCATCATTCTTCCAGACTGGAGCCAACATCTTACAGATTCCTTTAGAACTTATATGCGCTACTCCATGCGCCATCGTCACCACTGCAAGCACATACGCATCAGGCAACATCCAACGCTGCTGTTCTGACAAATCAATCCAACACCCACTCGAATCCAACTTGCCCGTACTTTCTCTCCATACACGTTTTTCCTCCTCAGTTGCCTCTTTCTGAATCTCTTTCACACTTTCCATTGTATCCTCACACATTCCAGACTCAGAAATCCATCTTGCAGACGTAGCAACATACATTCTACTCATCATGTCTCTAGCTGTCTGTTTAGCAGTTTCATCAGCAAAAGCATTCCCACGACCAACATCATCCGTGATTGCTTTATGAGCACTGCACTTTACAATCGCAACTTCAGTCGGCAAGGTTAGAGATTCCAAAAGGTCGTTAACTAGCTGACCATGTTGAATCTTAGTCCCATGGGACGTAATGAAACCTCTTTCTTTCCACAAACGGCCAAAACTATGGGCCACGCCAAATGCGTACTGACTATCTGTGAACACATTCACTCTCTTTCCCTTAGCTAAAACACACGCTCTTGTTAGAGCTATTAATTCTGCAGCTTGGGCAGAATTCTGACTCACTCTTGCAGTCTCCACAATCGTTCTCAAAGTCGTTACCGCATAAGCAGCAGTCACATCACCATTCTCCAATTTAAAACATGACCCATCCACATACAACGTGCCATCTGGATCTAACAATGGGGTGTCCTTTAAATCAATTCGGCCTTTTGTCTCTTCCTCCGTTCTAAAACAACAATCATGAGGCTCGGAATCACTCGACTCTTGATTAGCCGGCAACAACGTTGCTGGATTCAATACATTACATCTTTTGATCTGAATATGACTCGCTAATAATGTCAGCTCGTAACCAGATAGTCTCGCACTGGTAAGGTGTTGTGTCTTGGTTCGATTCATGAGTGTATCCACAGCATGAGGAACCATAACCACCAGCATGTTGTTCATCACCAAACCAGCAGATTGTCGAATGGAAACCGCAGCTGCCGCTGTGGCTCTCAAACAACTAGGTAACGCTCTAGCTACCGGATCCAATGTTGATGAGAAATACGCACAAGGGCGTTGTTTATCACCAAATTTCTGTGTCAGAACACTCAACGCGCAACCTTCTCTCTCGTGAACGTAAAGCGTGAATGGCTTACTGTAATCGGGTGTACCCAATACAGGAGCTGAACACAATGCTTTTCGTAACTCAGAAAAACTCTCTTGACATTCATCAGACCACGGTACCGGACTCGGAACATTTTTCCCAGTCAAGGCTACCAATGGTTTCGCTAAAAGAGAAAAATTTGGGATCCACTGCCTACAGTACGAAGTAATGCCTAGAAAGGCACGTACTTCTCTCTGAGTGCGGGGAACACTCATCTGAGTAATTGCTTTTATTCTTTCTGGGGTCAACTTCCTTCTCTCCTTTGACAAGAGATGACCTAGGTATGTCACTTCTTGGCAGCAGTATTGCAATTTCGAAGGTGACACCTTGTGATTCAAGTTGGACAAATGATGCAATAATGAAATCGTAGCTGCTTTGCAAGTTTCCTTGTCATCGGCAGCCACTAGAAGATCGTCTACATACTGCACTAGGGCAGAACCTTGAGGAAGTACAAAAGAATCTAACTGACTTTTTAATGCCTGACTGTAAATGGACGGACTCTCACAATAGCCTTGTGGAGCGCGTTTGAACCTGAAACTTCGACCTCCTAGACAGAAGCCGAAAATATCCCTACTTTCTTCGGCTATCGGAATGCTGAAAAAGGCATTCTTCAAGTCGATGACTGAAAACCATGTGGCTGTAGCAGGAATCAATGTTAACAAGGCAGTAATGTCTGGAACTACAGGAAACTGCGGGACCACAATCTTATTAACTTCTCTGAGATCAATGACAAACCTATATACTGGAGGTTTCGTAGGATCAGTTCGTTTCAAAATCGGTAATACAGGACTGTTACAGACATTTCCTCTAGTTTCTTCAACCACACCTTTCTTAATCAAATCTTGCACAATCATTAAAAGTGCACGTTCACCTTCACTAGAAATTTTATATTGAGGAATTCGTGGACATTTGACATTTGCTTTCAAAGTGACTACATATGGTGGTATCTCTAAAAGGCCTACATCGTTAGGACCAGTCGCCCAAAGAGTATCAGGGAGTGAACGCAGCTCTGGCGGGAGTGCATCCATTGACAAGTACATCGGAGAGGTGATTCTTTTGCCCAATGTAAGCTGTACTCCTTCCGGAGAACAGTACAATGTCGCATATAGGCGTTTTAACAAGTCTAAACCAAGCAGATTTTCATTACAACCCGTCGTCAAAATCAAGGGTGCTTTCAATTGACACGGTCCAACAGAGATAGACAAAGGACCAGATATGGGGTTGTAAACAGGGGCGCCTGAAAAACCTACAGAAACATTTGTTGAGCCGGACAAAGGTGCGCCAGGGAGTTTCGCATGAATGATAGAACTTTTTGCGGCACCAGTATCCAACAGAAACGGTTCGACTACACCTGATGTTGCTACTGCGACATAAGGCCCACTCTGATCCACTGGAACTGATACTACTCCCTCTCTCTGTCCATGGCTGTCCTAGTACCCATTTTGTTGAAATCCCTCATCTACTTCACAATAGTCTTCAACAAGATATTGTTGAGATCTATTTTGTTGGGAAGACTGTCCATTTCGTTGATCAAAGTGATTGGAAGGGCGATCATTAGTCTGTGGAGGCATAGCACCTCGCCCTCTACCTCTAGAATTTTGCACAAAGCCACCACGACCTCTCTGAGCTGCTGCTGCGTTATTTTGCGCTAAAACTGGACACTCATTTTTGTAATGACCCTCTTTCTTACAGTACGCACACTGATTCCACTGATATTGAGGCCTAGTTGAGTTATAATCTGTCCTCTGATACGAACCCTGTTGCGTGTTAGTTTGATTCGTGCGAGGCGGATACGCCTGCTGCAAAAGAACTTTTTAGTCTTTAAATCTTTCGATTTCTTATCTGATTTCTCTTTTTCCTCTTTATCCCTATTTTCATAATACTGTGCAGTTGCAAGTATTTGCGCAGTTGTAGAGACAGCCCACGCACTCTCTGAATCCTTTAATTTATTGCATAACTCAGGTAACAAATTATGCACGAATTTATCGACAAACAGTCTCTGTCCTCCTTCTGTACTCATATCCTGACCACTATGATCTACAAAAGTCTCTTCGAACCTCGTGAAAAAATCGGAGACACTTTCGTCTTTCTTCTGCCTACATGCGGACAACTTGTCCCAGTTAACGCGCAATGCGGGCATCAGAGTCTTCATCAAGTCGATTATTCTACCTGGAAGATCAGCAATTAGAGGTTCAGGTTTGGCACCACCTATTTGCTGACCATCTGCGGCAATGATAGCTGCCCAATCACCACCTAGGGCAACTGGATGATTCTCTTTACGAATTTTAGCCCAAATTGGTTGCGGAACTACATTGCCAAATAACATGTCAATGTCCGCTAGGTTCATTATACAAGCCTCAACTGTTTGTGTTAGTTCCTTATAGTATCCGGCAGGATTTTTACGCGGGTCTGGCAAAGCCTGTTTTACTGCTAGCACTTCGGTTCGTTTCCATGGAATGTGTATCCACACTCTCTGGAATTGCGCCGGAGCGGCTACAATACCATTCGGTGCGTCAGCTTCCACAGCTTCGCGCCAAATTGGAGGAACCTCCCTCATTGGATATTGGCGACTTAGCTTCATCTTACTTTTCTCTAAGTCTCTTGGTGAACGAAGAGATGGATCATTTCTAAAACTTAAGATCAGTTCCATCGCTTCTTTTATATCTTGGCCTACAATCATTCCTGCAGCAAACTCTTTCTGAACCTTAATTAAATCTTCTAAATTCGATTCGACATCTTCTTCTTCTATTTCCTCACGTAAAAGCGAGCACATCTCATCAAAGACATACTGTTGCGTTGGCTCCTTCCATTGCATAAATGTATCTAGCACATCTCTCGTACTATATCTCCTACTCTTCGAAATCCATCTGAGAGCCGTGGAATCTAAAATTCCCCGTTCCTCAGTGCTTGGAAGCTGACTGCGTCTCTGTACAGAGTCAGAAGTAGGAGTCTTAATTAAGGTTTTATAGAAAGGAGACAGAATATTAGAGACGGAATCAGTGATTCTTCGACGAACAGAGAGCGGAGTCAACATACTGGCAGATGCAGAGAACACAGTAGAAGTAGGAACAGATAGCGGGACAGTAGGAGTATCGAGGAAAATAGTTTGTGGAACAGTAGGTGTAAGCGAGACAGGTATAGGTAGAGAAGTCGGCAACCCGGGAAGAGGAGGTGCCGTAGGAACATTCACATTAGCCACAGGAGGTACAGGAACTTGATTCTGAGAGGCAGGAGCAGGAATACCAGGTTGTCCAGCAACCGGCAACTGAACATTCGGTACAGGTGGAGCCACAATACCCTGTGCATACGGTGGAGGTGACTGTAACAAATAAGACAACAGAGGATCGTTTTCGGGGTCCTCCAGTATCTTAGCTGTTTTCGATGGCAAGGCAGGATAGCACTTGTCAATCGCTAAATTATGCTCTCTAATGGCCACCTCTACTGCCTTCTCAGATTCGTTGACTTGCAGCTGCTTAACAGCCTGCTCTAGAGTCAAATCTTGCTCTTTTTGTTCTTTCTTTAATCTCTTAATTTCTCTCTGTTTGGATTCTTTTCGCCAGTAACGGAAAGAATCAAACATTGCCGGCCGGGCTTTCTTCCTAAACAATTTCGCTTCTAAATTATCAAGGATTTCGGGTTCAAAACTACCATGTAGTGGCCAACTTAGGACACCATCCTTCTCAGTGTATCGGACCCACACCTCATTATAAGATATAGGACCCACACCATGTTTACAGTACAAGTCATATAAGGGAGTCCCAATCGGAGGAACCAGACATGAGTCCTCCAATCGTGAATCACTGTTGCAACCAAAGCACGACAACATACAATTTCTCCGACTTACCATTTTGCAATCCGGAACACAGAACAAACAAAACACAAAACAGATATGTGCACCTGAACCAAGAACTTGGGCCTACAAAAAAACGAACTGATGTATCGATACCCGAACTAAACCAAATAGATTATCGTAACCAGAATAACCAGTGATAATCTTACGAAACCAAACCAAACCAAGGACCAAAAAAAGGATTTTAACAACCCTCACGAAGTAACCAACTAGCAACCACTAAATACTTAACTGAGGCACTGAAGACGTCACCAAGGAGAAACCCGTCACGTTTCGCCGTACTAAGGACTGCACCTCGGGTCCAAGACAGGGCGACGGTCAAGGCAACGGCCCACTGCAGCCGTCCTGAACGGGAATCCTCGTGGAAGAGAACTTCGGGCCACTTTTGCGATATGCCGGGATCGATGAAGTGGGGCGCCTCCCTCAGGAATCTTCACACGAAGCTTCTCGAACTCTTCAGGCTTTTGGACCGGTACCGAATGACGTCGCCCCACGTTGGGCGCCAATTGGAGTTCTGGACTTTTTGGTTCCGTCCAGAGGTGTCAGGGAACAACACCCAAAGACCCCGGAGTTCCACCTGCCTTGGTGCACAAATAAACTGAAACACGGGCTTCTCGATGGTGGCGTCAAAGGCCAAAGGTTTATTACTGCAGGGACACAGAAGTCACAGAAACTACGCATGGGCAGTATCTAGGAGCCTGTTTGATTTGTACAAAGAGGTTTGCTCCTTATATACTAAATTTTAAGCTGGGGGCAAATTCTTTACATGCAATACATTCTCAAAACCTTTGTGTCTAAAACAATAAATATTTGGCGTTACACAGGAACCGTCGATAATATCTGATGCCAAACATTACGAAGAGGGGTTCCCACTAGTTCATCACAATCCCTTGTCAATATTGCATTCAAGAGCCGGACTGCCTCATCGTAAATTTCGTTGCCTCCCCCTAATAAAGATTCAGAAAGAAAGGAACGGAGCCAGGTGTGGAAGATAGAAAAGTGGGATAAGGGATGTTTGTGGGTTGTAAATGGGCAAGGCTACCGGCTTCGGCCGCCTAATCATGATCGGGACAATGGACACGAGAACCAGTTCAGTTGGGCTGGCCTCGGGCAGAGGAGGCAGCCTTTGTCGAGTCATGCAGCTACAGCGTGTTCTGGTTTAAGGTGCACGTGTCATGAAAGAGGTGAAACTCCGGCTAAGGCTACGTGTCCTTAATTTAAATGAAGTGATCAGAGGTTATTGCGTATGTGAGGGCAAGAAACAAAAAATGGCTGCCATGATCTAAGATGGATGCCATGGGTAAATCAGAAATGTGTTTGTTACAGGAGTACTCTTGCTCGTAGCATAGCGAAAACACCAGGATATGCTAAATGGATCATTTGCGGTTCGCTGATACCAATATTATGTATTTCCGACAATATTCAAAACACGGGTTCAAATCGTCACGGAACCTCATGACTTCCCTATTGGTGACTACTATGGGAGTGCAGCTGCAGCTCGGATGAAGCTGTATACCTACAGCCTGTGGGCCTGATGTCCCTTGAAGTAATTTGGAGGCGCTGTTGGTCTGTGCTTCACTGGCTGAGTGGGTGATGAGTGGTATTGTCCCCGAGACCCCCCAAGAGCCCATCCTTGAGCAAAGGCAGACAGGAGGACGCCGAGGTACGATGGGACGCAACAGAAACAAGCAAGCGGACTCCACTGCGGGTGGTGCGATGCAGCCTACATTTGGCAGTGATCCCTCTAACGCTTCAAGCATTGACGTGATACCCCCTACTGGTACAGACCCCCACGATGCTAAGTTGGACTTAATATTGAAAGAAATCCGAAACTCACGAGCAAGCTGGAGGCACGCATGGGCACGATGTTCACCAATCTTAGCTTACTACAGGCGGATCACAAAAAGCTGTCTGACAAGGTCAAATCGAATAAACTGGCACTGGATGATCTTATACCCCAGCAGACTGTGCACTCCACCCATCTTGAACAATTCCAGCCAAAAACTGAAGGGCCTGCAGGACAGGGTGGACGATGTGGAAGGGAGGTCCCGTCACAATAACGTTCGCATACTTGGAATACCGGAACGCAGCGAAGGATCCAACCCTGCACAGTTCGTGGAGGACTGGCTGAGGGACCATGTAGCGAAGGAGGGCCTAACCCCCCTGTACAGTGTGGAGAGGGCGCACCGGGTACCTTCCAGACCCCCGCAGCCAGGCGCGCCGCCTTGCCCGTTGATAGCACGCATATTCCACTACAAAGACTGTGACACTATCCTGCGGGCTGCCAGAGAAGACCTGTGCGCTTTGAGAACAGGACAATTTCACTTTACCCCTGCAGTCCAAAAAACTAGAGCTACGTTTCTGGGGGTGTAAAAAAGCCTACGAGACCGCAATTTGAAATACAAACTACTCTTTCCTGCTAGACTGAAGGTTGTCTATGGTCAGAAATCGTATTTTTTTTAAACTCCTCAGGAAGTGGCGGACTGGCTTGCAATTACTTTTACACCAGAGACTTCACAGACTTCGCTGCCGTCGGGACAACTGTGTAGAGCCTCCCCGATGCGAATGACTGGACTACCTCGATCGGGGCATGGCAATACCATGCTTACTATGGACTCTGGCCCAACCTCGGAACAGACTACGACCAGCCAGAAAGACGCTCTCCTTACGGCGGCGGCCCTGGGGGCTCATGATGCCCAGGCTACAGCATCATTGGAACATTCATCTGATGCTAAGCCAGTGCGATCTGAATCTGACACTAGCATTACGCTGTTTCCCTCGATCACAGCCCAGGTTGCAAGAGACTTCTGATATTGTGATCCGGAGTGCCCGGAAGTGGTAATGTATACAAGGACTATGCAATGTGTATATTGCTGCTGGTGACCGCTTTGTGGGTCCAGAATACATATGCTTTATAGGGTAGTGTGTCACTGTAACCAAGACACACTTGAGTGTATATTATGTTGGTTTCACGAACTGGAGCAGCTCTGGCCTCTTCCCCCCAAGCGACTGCAATGACGCAATTCTTGTTTGTAGTCCATGTTGGACTATTGTTCTTTGTGTGGTCCTCTGTTGTTATAAGGGGGAACCTAGTATTGGGGAGTTCTTAAGTGCTGGCGTGTTCGGCCTTTCAGCAGCTTCTACCTATAGGGTTTCGGTCCCCACAGGTTACACTGTCAATCCTTTTTCTGCACCGGGATGGCATCACATAATACATACACCTACTGCACATGGAATGTGAGGGGACTAGGCTCCATTCACAAAAGACACCGGGTTCTGGCACAGCTTACCAGGAGGAAGGTTGCTATAGCTTATTTACAAGAAACTCATCTTAATGTTAGGGAGGCAGCTAAATTATAGAGAAAATGGAGAGGGCGACTATTCGCTACAACATACTCAGCTTTCTCTAGGGAAGCAGCGGTGTGGATGCGGAGTACTGTCCCTTTCAAGCTCATAGAGCAGAAGATAGACGTACACAGTAGATATGTACTACTTCATGGCTTATTGGATGGGACACATGTCGTCATGGGCTGTATATATGCACCAAACACTGACCAGGATAAATACCTTTCCACACTAGGAACAGCCTTAACAGAGTGGGCCGCATATCCCTGGGTGATAGGGGGCGATTTCAATGCTGTGTTAGATATTGACTTGAACAGGTCTCATCCCCCGTTACATGCCACGGAAAGCAAGAAACAAGCGGAGGCACTTAGGGGCTGGGCAGAGGGCTAGGAATTGCATGATGTGTGGCGGGCAAAACACGGCGGGCATAGAGAATACTCCTTTTATTCACCACCTCACAGACTACACACTCGAATTGACCGATTCCTATGTTCCGGTGCCCTGTTAGGGTCCATTACTTCAGTGCTCCATATGGGGAAAACCCTGTCAGATCATAGCCCGGTGGAGTTGACTATGCAGTGGGGCAGGGTTCCAACTCCGGTACCGAATTGGAAACTACAGCCTGAGATGCTGGAAGATCAGGTCTTTCGCACCACCCTTTCAGAGGCGATAGTCCATTATTTCTCGGAGAATATGGGGACTGCTAGCTCCCGACAAATTGAATGGGATGCCTTCAAGCGGTCATCAGGGGAGTGGCAATCAGTGCTAAGACAGGAGTGCGACTCGCCCTTATTGAGCGACTTACAGAAGTGGAGGGTAGATTAGCTGCACTAGAGGGGGAGGCTGCAGGGATGAATGAACAACTGACACAATTGCAGGAGGCTAACATTCTGTATGCGGAGCTCCTAGAGGAGTTACCTGTCATGGACTACTGTTTATACACGCGAAAACAACATTCACAAGCTGCTAGCACAGTTGGTCCGAAACGCACCCCTGCCCACACCGATATAAAAAATCCGAAATAGCGCAGATGTGGTGGTGAACACGCAATTTGAAATTATTACTGCATTTAGGGACTATTATGAACATCTCTATGGTCCAATGCCCGGACTTATTGACACTGACTTTGATCCATCCTTTAAGGGTCTATGTGTACCTCAACTTACGCAACACCAACGTGATGACCTACTACGACCAATAACGGGGCGTAAATAAGACAGGCGATTAAGGCTTTACCACGTAATAAAACTCCGGGGAACGATGGACTGCCGGCCGAATTTTACGCAATGTATGCTGATTTGCTAACTCCTCATTTGCAGGATCTTTATCATGGCTCATTGGAGGAAGGCGAGCTTCTCGCTTCTACATTGCAAGCATTGGTGGTTTCGTTATTAAAGCCTGGGAGGGATGCTTTGCTCATTTTGAGCTATAGACCCCTATCACTCCTCAATACGGACTATAAAATCCTGAGTAAGATGTTGGCCACTCATCTTAACCAGTTTATTCCCAAGCGAATACACGCTTATCAGTGTGGATTTGTGCCTGGTCGGAGCACGGCACTCAATATCAGACGCCTACACCAAGTTATTTTAGGCACGAGCGCCGTGAGAGAAATGGAGGGTTGCATCCCCCTTGACCTGAGGCAGGCGTTTGACTCCCTGCGTTGGGATTATATGTTCTATGCTCTTGCCCACTTTGGTATACCTGCGGAATACATTGCATGGGTACGCTTATTATACACGAACCCTACGGCACGAGCACACACAGGTCGGCACATCTCGGGACAATATATATTGGCTCGCGGGACAAGACAGGGCTGTCCCTTGTCACTGCTGCTGTTCATCCTGGCATTGAAACCGCTTCTACACAGACTCCGTACTTTCACAGTCTGCCAGGGTATAACATGCGGTCGTATGTTTCACACTGTCTCAGGGTATGCGGATGATCTCATACTGTACATTAAGGATATGGGCGCTAATCCACATCCAATGCCCTCCATTTTTGAGTTGTTCCAAGGGCTTTCTGGCCTGGCCATCAATGCTGCCAAGTCGTACGCGTATTTCTTTGATAACACTGAGAGGGACGGATACTTTCGGTTCGGTCCCTGGGCCTTCCAAATAGCGCCTGACACCTTTAAATACCCCGGTATACAAATTTATCGCAATGCCTCGGACCTGCTGGATGGCAACCTGGGGCTTGCAATTGCGTCTCTCAAATTCCAAGTCCAGTTTTGGGTCTCACTGCCTCTGTCAGTGGCAGGCAGAGTGGCCATCACGAAAATGGTGCTATTACCGCGGCTCCTTTATTTTTTCACCAACCTACCGCTACTTGTCCCCATAAGATACTTTAAAGTATTGAATTCTTTAGTGACTGAGCTAATATGGGGGACAGGGCATAGACATATTAGATTGGCTAAAAATTGCAACTTCACATGAAGCAAGGAGGGATGGGGGTGCCTGACCTGCATGCGTCTTGTTATGCTAGCCAGCTGCAGTGGCTGGCGAACTGGCTTGCGGGACATAATCTGCACAAACTAGATATGATATCACAAGATAACGAGATAGGAATAAAGGGATCATCCACAGACTCTTACTACCACACGCCCCCTTATCGACGTCGACACCCCACTTATTGAAATTAGCTATTGCTTACTGGCAGAGAGCGGTGCGGTACACTGGACAGATGCCACCATATGCCCCCACTATTACTCTGCTAGGTATCCCCACACGTGTGGGTCTAACCTCTAACCGTGCCCTTCAGGCGTGGACTGAGGCTGGCGTTACTACAGTAGGGCACTTTTTTACAGAAGGTGTGCTGATGTTGCATGAGACATTTGTACACATACATGGGGCCCCTGATACGCTGTTCCTATTACACGTACAGATTTCCAGATATATCCACATCAAATGGTCGCCTGAAGACACAGAACCACCCGGGAACACACTGCTTGCCATGCAATATCTAATGGGCAATGGGGCTCGACTGACAAAATGGCTAACCCACAGGATTGTATGTCTTGGAAATACCCGCCGATGTTTAGCTCATTGTGCTGTAAAATCAATAAAAAAAATTTTTTACAAGTGACTGTTTCAGAAAGCTTACTCTTGACCCAGATCCATGTGTATAATAACCTTACTGCTCACAGCAGGTTATTTGGAATGCCTCAGTTCTGTAATTTCTGTCACAGAATGTTCCTGTCGACTGAATCATCGGTTGATAGACACAAGAGCAGATCAAGTTGGGGTGTTTATAACGAAAAACTAAGGTGGAAGGACAGCGAATGGCAGACTATGTGAAATGATCGCCAGGAAAGGAAAGAGTACTTGGAGCTGTTTAAGGCAACACTATCCACTTTGTGAATTTTGGAATGCTGAGGGCCGACATACTCACGGGAGTGGGTCTCAATCTAACCCTGAGAGCTGTTGTTGTTACCAAGATATTATTGTACCCTTATCCTGAGGAGGCCGGAAGAAACTGACGGCTGAAACGCGACCGCATCAACAGCTATACTTGAGAAGTCCAATCAATATAAGCATGTTAAAAAGTTGTGTACACACATAATGAAAAGATAGAGAGGTGTGATACCTCATGCGCGAATGTGACTATCTCTGAGTGTATCACGCAGACACATGACTGAACACTAGTACTTTGAATTATTGGGGTATTGTAGAAACTGTATGTAGTGTATTTATATGCATATTTGTATGTCTCTTTGTAAGTTTATGTATATATCATTGTTTGTGTCTTTTGATCAATTTATGTGAAATCAATTGGTGGGCCGGAGACCGGCCCAATGGCATGTGTGTGAACCCAAATCATTGGCAATTATCTGTTGATAAGCTATTGATAACATCAGGATAATTAATTGTGCCTTGTTTGCAAATAAATGTGAGATTTATCCCTCCATACTCTCTTTTTTCCTCATCTTTCACTGAATCAAAGGCAGCAAAATAATCGATAAAACAAGTTTATAAAGACTAAGATTTGCAGCTACGGGGTTTTGAATTAAAAAAGATATGGCCACTATATTGTCAGCCATTTATGAATTAGTCCTAAAGCCAGTTTGACAAAACAGGAACAGCTTGTTTTCTTCCGCCTACTACTCTAGGTCTTTCAGCAGGAGTGAAGCGGAGCCCTTGGCTTCGATATCCAAGAGCACAATTAAGTGGTAGTTACCTGCCACTACAATCCCAAGGGGTCGAGTTCGCGCTACATGAAAAAAAGTTCTGAAAAGAGAGGCAAGATGGCGTCGGTGAGATCGGAGTAGTAAGCTGAGCTCCGCAAGGCCCTGACCCCGGTACTTTGTACTCTGTCTGTTGCGGTCTGATGCTGAGCATGCTGAGCATTGCCATGCCGTGCTGTGCTGTGCAATAGTAGTCAATGGATGCCTTCGGATATTAATAGATGTCAACTGCTGCTGCAGGTGAACCGGTGACCCTCTGGTGAAACCCTGGTGAGACCCCCTGAAGAAAACCTGCCGTGGGTGATCATTGGTAGAAAATGTCGATGATGGACCCCTGACAGAGACGGACGGTCTTAACAAAGTTACCGGGCCAACAGACTTACAAGCCAAGTCACGGGCGAAGGATCAGGTAAAACGGGCGATTCGGGCAAGAACAGTAGCGGTCAGAGAATAGACCATGGCGAACCATAACCACTCTATACCCGCACCCGTACTCGTACCCATACCTGCACCTGGCCGGTTTGAAGCATTCTCCCGGAGCTGGCGCTGCGGGGCTCTGCAGCTCCACGGCTTTGGGGCTCTCAGCTCGCAGCTCGCTGCTCACAGCCCTCGGGTCATTGGTTTCGCTGCCGGTGGGTCGGGGGATCCAGCGCTGGAACCCCGAATTTTTGGTGCTTTGAAGCAGTCCGTGGTGGTTCCCGCCTGTGACCACAGATTTTCGTCCTGATTTCGTCCCAGCAGAACCTCGAGGCAGATCGGCCGACACTTCGACTCGACGCTCCCGGCCCTCCGTTGTCAAGGAGACGCTGCAAGACACTGCAAGACGCTGTCAGACACAGCCGGCATCCAATGCAGATCGTCCAAACTCGGAATCCTCGAACAGGCTCAGGCACAGTGTGCTTTACTTCAGGCTGCACTGCAGGTTGCGCTCCCGGCTGTTCTGGTTGCCCGGTGGTAGCGCTCCTGAGGTTTGTGTCCCGTTTGGGGTATGGAAGCTCTTTGAAGCAGCTTTTTTGCTGGTCCTTGTGCTTCTATCCATCAAGGACAAAGAAGTGCAGGCAGATATCAAGAGTCATAGGGAGAACTGTCTGCTCTTGCCCCTGCCAGAGTACAGTGGACCAAGAGAACCAAGAGAAACTACTGCAGAGCCAGAGATCAACGGAGAAGAAGGTGGCGAGCATGGCTGGAGCGGAGGGGTCCAGTCCCGGGTATGTGCTGCGCGAACTATGCATTGAGAGCGCTTGGAGCAAGATAACCATGACAGGCAAACAGGGGGCCGGAAACCGTCTTGAGGATTTAAACATTCAAGGCCTGGTAGACCCAGCGGTAAACCCAACGAGGCGGCCCGAGACAAGGGGGGCAAAAAATAAGGACGAAAAATCTAAAAACATTGATAAAGATAAAGAGAAAGAGAAACAGAGAGAACAAAAGGATAAGGAGGGGGATAAGGAGAGAGACAAGGCAAAAGACAAATGCAAAGAAAATGAACATGATTTGGAAGTGGGTCCAGATAGTTTGCAGGCATCAGCCAAAATGGAACTATTGGCAAAAAAAGCCAAGCGGCTACAGACCACTAAAAACCTAAAGTCCGCTGCTAAAACGAGCGGCCAGGCTAATGAGGCTCAACCCCGGATCTCAACCATCTTTACCCCGGTAATTAAAGGGCAACCCGACCAGGGGAGGCCAGCAACCCTGGCAATATAGCTCCATTTTCAGACAGGCCTGGATCTGAATCAGAGTCAGAGGCGGAGTCTGAAATATATGAGACTGGGATGTCTACTTCAAGTGATCCACATAGACTGAGATACGAACAGATAAATTCTGAAAGCTCAGAACCCTCTGATTCCAATTCCAATCCTAACTCTAAAAAGACAAATGATCCTAAAGATAACAGTGCAAGGAAAAAGCAAGATAAAAAGGAGAAAAAATAAACTTATCAATGAAGACACCACCGATCAAGGAAGCAATACAGATCGGCTTGATCATCGTCATAGGAATCCATCTTCACAAGCTACATCAATGTCCGATCCAAATTACAATCTGCTAAGAGATGTAAATATGACTGAGTATAAACTATCTGGCGAAGGAGGAGGCCAAACAGAACCTTCCTTGGGGGGATGTTTTCAACTCAATTATGAAATTTCAAGAAAATGTGAAACTTGACAATAAGAAACTTCAAGGAGCAATTAACAAGGTGGGCCAAACTTGTCTAGAAATTTTAGATAGAATGGCTTTGGTTGAGTTACGGACAGAGAACCTTGAAAAGGATGTTTCCGGCCCCCAGAAACAAGCAAAAGAACATGAAGGAATTGTGCGAGACTTGATGATGAAAGTGGAGGACCAGGAAAATAGGGTCCGGAGAAATAACTTACGCCTTTTGGGAATCCCTGAAGGAGTAGAGGGGAACGACTCTAGGGGTTATATGAGATCCCTTTTTAAAGAATCATTCCCTGAATTAACCACTTGGGATTGGGATAAAGAGGTCCAGCGGGCCCATCGTTTTCCTCTTACCCTCATCAAACGGTCGCACGTATCGTAGAAATACCCAAGAGCAATGTTGGTCTATTTTGGCAACTTTCTCCTATGGGAAGCAATCTTTGACCTGGTACGTCCAACCCACAAAAGAGAGCACAAAGGGTATTTGTTTTTTAGTAGACCCGACTTTGCCCACGCGACGGTGGAAAGAAGATGGCGGCTGCGGCAACTCTTTACCCCTTTTGAACAGCTGGGAGCCACGGTCTATTTACAGAATCCTGCCAGACTGAAGATCATCTTTAATGGCGCCACCAGAAGTTTCATCAGTGAAATCCAGGCGCAAACATACCTAGAGGAGATTACAGAAAACAGCAAATACAAAGATACACTTAAAAAAGGGAAAAAACATAACAAATAGTGTATAACTAAAAGTTAATTAATAGGTCACCAGCGGCATGAGGCGAAGGAATTTTTGAGAAAAGGAGAAGAGGGGGGTAACATAGGTAGCATAGACAGATGTTATGTTTGTGCGTAATGAATATAAAAATTTGTATTGCTTAAGAATAACTATACCTCCACTCCCAATAGCTACAGGGGTTAGGATGCGGAGATGCCGACTACCTACGGATCACATGATGCCCACAACCTAGTTCCTTGGGAACCAGGTAGCCTCACTAGATGGTGGAGGGGGGGTGTGGTGTTGAGGTGGGGGGGAGTTAACATAGGGGTTTTAGGGGGAGGGAGCAACTTTACAGGCAAAAAAGTAGGTCAGAATTTATGACTTGCTGTATAAGTAAGAAAGAAAAATGGGCACTTCACACGATTAAAAGAACATGTTTTAAATTATACAAAAAATGTTTTTTTACTTCTATAAATGGCTAAACTAAAAATCTTGACTATCAGCATATGTGGGCTTAATGATCTCAAAAAAAGACAAAAAATAGCGATTGGACTCCAGTCAATTGGGGCGGATATTGTTTGTCTCCAGGAGACCCATGTCGAGGGGTCCCAAAGACACCTATTGAAAAATCTGGGATATAGACTAATTGTCGCTACAACACAGGAAAACAAAACACGTGGGGTGGCTATTTTGGCACGTGGTGGTAGACTCCGTTTCACAAGATCAGCTGCAGACCCATGTGGCAGATGGGCAATCACAGAGGGCCAGTGTGCTACGGGGAAAAAATTCACGATTTGATCAGTGTATGGGTGTGTTATCGACGATCCGGAATTATTGCTGTACCCATGATTGTCTGCGGCGATTTTAATCTTAACCTTCCACCAAACTGGTTTTCCGGTCATAATTTCAATTATCAAGGCAGGAAACCAAACACTTTTAAAGCCCTGGAAGCGCTTTGCAATACCCACAGGTTAGTAGATTGTTGGGAAATGAAGCACCCATACAACCCCGGCTACACTTTTTTTTCTCACCCCCATCAAAAACTAGCCAGACTGGATTATATATTGCATCACATACCATTGTTTCTAGCTGCTCTATAGAGCGGCTACCTAGGGTTCTCTCTGACCACAATCCACTAATCATAAGTATGGATATGGGGACAATACAATCTGATCGTAGTATTTGGACCTTTGAAAGAGCATTATTGCTTAACGAAAAATACCGTAAACATATGGAGAATTGGATCCCAGAATTTTTAAAGTTTAATATGGGTAGTGCCCCGTTGGAGGTGGTCTGGGACGCACTGAAAGCAGGTATAAGGGGTGAAACTCTTAGATTTTCAATAAACAACAATAAAGAGGAAAAACAAAAGTTAATAAATCTACAAGAAAACTTAGCAAGAAAGGAAGAAGGCCTAGTGAGAGCTGTGCAAGGTGGAAACAATGTAGAATGGGCTGTAAGGGAGGTAGCTATAGGAAAGAACCTAATATCGGAAATATTTAATACCAAAGCAATCTGTAAGGCTACAATGAAGAAGGAGAAAACCTATGAATTGAGTGAGCGGGTGGGTCATCAACTGGCTATCCGTACAAGACAGCAGAACTCAGAAAGTATGATTAAAGCAATTAGAGACCCAATCCTTGGATTAACTCACGACCCCAAAGAAAACAGGGAAGCTTTTAAGCGGTATTATTCGGATCTTTATACTGAGATAGGTAATAGCCAGGTGAAAATTGAAGAATATTTAGATCTAGTTACACGGCCCGCTTATCTCAATCTGATCAAGATATTCTCTCGGATACTCCGGATTGGGTAGAAATTCTACTCTCGATAAATAGCCTTCCTTCGGGCAAAGCAACAGGCCTAGACAGAATTCCAGTGGAATTTTATGCCAGATTTAGCAGCACACTGAAAGACATCCTAACTAATTTAATTATTCATGTTTTTCAAGGTGGACGCCCTCCGGCATCTTGGGCCCGGGCAAAAATTATTGTTTCCCCCCAAACAAATAAAGACCCTACAAAACTTGGTGCATATCGCCCAATTACATTAATAAACAATGATACAAAAACATATTCTAAACTATTAGCTAGTAGACTCTCACCATTAATTCATAAAATTATATCTGTTAGGCAGCATGGATTTGTCCCTGGGAGATCAACCACTGACCATATTCAGAGGGTGATCACGCTTTTTGACATGGCAGAAGTAGCAGGAGACCCTATGGCCCTGATACTGCTAGATGCAGAAGAAGCATTCGATAGGGTCTCCTGGCAGTATCTATGGATAGCCATGTCAAAAAGTGGGATTGGGGACTATTACATCAAAGCAGTTCGGGTGATGTATGCCACTCCTGAAGCAGTGGTTATGGTTAATGGGGACATTTCCGATACCATCAAAGTGACTAGAGGTACAAGGCAGGGCTGCCCTTGCTCCCCTCTACTGTTTGCTATTTTTATAGATCCGTTTATTTTGAGGCTGGAAGCAAACCAATTTATACAACCCATGAAGACTATCAACGGTGAAACTAAGACCTTGGCTTTTGAAGACGATATTGCAATTGTTACAGCTGATCCAAGGGAGGCAGTTAAGATAATGGAAGAAGCGAAAAAGTTCGGTGAGATATCAGGGTATAAATTGAACCAAACTAAAACCCAGATTATAATCAATAGCTAAATCAACTACTCGGACGAAAGGGTTGTAGATAATGCACTATATCTCGGCGTCAATATTACCTCAAATTTAAATTATTTAGTGAGCCTTAACTTGAATCCACTTTTAAAACAGACAGAAAAAAGTTTAATCAGTTTGCATAACCTACATCTAACGATTATAGGAAGATGTAACCTTATTAAAATGTTATTTTTCCCTAAATTTTTATACGTTTTTCGCACAATTTGTTTAAACTTCGATCCATTGATATTTAAAGATATAGACAATATCTTTAATCGTTTTATCTGGGGATATGGAAGAACACGTAGAGCCCAAAGATTCATTACCCTACCAAGGGAAAGAGGTGGTCTAGCGCTGCCCAACTTTAAAATTTATTGGTGGGCTACTATCCTTAAATATAGTAGAGCGCTCTTAACCCCTAAGCAAGAGTCTAATCCAGATTGGTCAGTCCCAACCCCTCAGGAACTTATTCGTGGCAATGAGACAAGTGATCATTTGTGGAGGTTAACATATGACTGTCATTTTAAAAAAGTGCGCTTTAAGACACTTAAAGGTATTTATATTGTCTGAAACCACGTGCGAAAACTCTTGGGGCTTGGTAGGTTCTCCTATTATACTACTCTAGATAGAAATACTAATCTTCCGGAGATCTTTACTGATCCCTGTATGACCCGATGGGTCAGATCGGGAATTTCACAATTCGGCTCGCTGTATGATTCTACGGGCTTTCGCTCATTCGATTCCTTAAAAACTAAATTTGGGTTACAATCTCATGATTTCTATAAATATATACAAGTTAGGGATTTTATTTTAAAAAAGGGGGGGGCAGCGTGGCCATGGAAAAAACTCAAGCAATTGAAACAGTGGTGCAAACTGACAGGGTTAAAATTGGTGAAATATATAAGGATCTAGTTCTAAGTCTTCCTGATGATTTAGATAAACATACCCTTAACTGGCAAAACAAACTAGAAATATCAGAGACTCTAACGCAAAAAGCGCTAGAAATCTCAAATTCTTCATTAATGTCCACAAAATTACAAGGCTAATTTTACAAGACGTACTTTCAATTATACTATACCCCAGATAGGATATCTAAATGGAGTACCGGCAAAGGCACATTATGTCCTCGATGTGCGATATCCGAAGCAGATGTGATACATATGCTGGCCACATGTCAAACCCTAAATACTATCAGACGAGAAATTTCTCAGTTTTTATCTGTAGTCTTTGCGAGCAATATCGAGATCACTACAACTGAAATAATATTAGGGGTAGATAAGAATGCTAGACCCGCTAACCTGCAGGGACTGCTGTTTATCTCAGTGGCTGTACTTAGAATATGTGTGACATCTGCTTGGTTAGACCCGTATCCACCTACATTTCAGCAATGGCAGGCACGACTTTCAGCTACATATTGCATGGAAATAGCCATATATAGTCAGAAGGGTCTAAAAAAGAAAAGAAAAGGATTAGAAATATGGCATCCTCTCACACAGTGGATAGGTAGATCGGATGTGTAATGCTGATTAATTACTGTAACAGAAATGTTTTTCTTTTTATTTGAGCTCTTTTTTCTTGTTTTTTTGTTTATTGTTTCTTATTCTATTCGTATCGCCTTATTTAAAATAATCTTGTTTGGGATAACTTTAAGAGGATACATGCGCTTAGTAACTAATGTTGCCTGTATGGGGGGGTGTATTTTATTTTTTTGGGTGGGGCGGGTGGGATTAAACTGTGAAAATTCTCAATAAAAATTGTTAAAAAAAAAAAGCGGTAGTTACCTGGATCCAGTTTGTCATCCTTCTTGAATATTAAGTGGAGTATTGAGCCTTTCGGCCTTTCTAGTATGTGCTCAGTAGTTGTATATGAGTGATATAATGGGAGCAGTATGGAGGTCCATAATTCTATGTCTGTTTTAAAAAGTTGGGCTGGGATGCTGTTTGGTACTGGCACTCCTGTAGATCTAATTCTAGACATGGTGATCAAAATAAGTTTTGCTGTAAAGTTCAGGGTTTTGTTAGCCCCACATGGTCCGTGCAGAAATTGATGTTTAGCGGGACACTAGATGATCTGGGTGTGTACAGTTTGTTAATATGATGGGTCCACTGCACCTCATCAGCTGCCTTGTAGCGGGGGCTGTCGTGGGAGATTTTATTTTTGATGTAGCTCCAGAGCTAGGCGTGGCTGCATTTGCCTAGGAGGGAATATATGTTTAGCCATTTTTTTCTCCGTTTTTCTCGCTTGATGGACCAGCCATTTGTGTGGTTTGTTTTTCCTTCAATTTTTTATGCAAATCAGTTTTAAGGTGTTGGTCATGTGTCTTATTGAGTAGTTTCCGCGTCCTGGAGATAGTTTGCTTGCTGGCTGTTATTGGACTCATATGATGACTACATCTTGCCTTGAGCCTGCAAGGGAGAATTTTAGGATTATTATAGTATGGATGTAATTAATGATAATGTCGCATTGCGCAAGAAGGCTTTGTCCATTTTGTGTCCAGAGAGTCGGAGCACAAGTGGATTTCCGGGATTTAAACTTTTCCGGGGAATATGGGCCACATTTTATTCAGCAAATTAAATTTGTTGTTTCATCCCCTCTCAAGGACCCAATTTTCTTCAGGTGGTCGTGCCTCATTTAATATAGATAAGATAGGAAATATTCTATTTAGACAATCAAGTCCATTAAGGTGCAAAAAGTGCCAAGTAGAATTAAAAGAGAGATGGATGCCTCATCTTTACAGCAAATATGTTGATGAATTGTCAAAAAGATCTAATGTCAATCATACAGGTTTAGTCAATACATATAATTATTTTTTAATTTTTTTTTTTTTAAATTTTTGGAAGACCTTTATTGATAAAGAAAGGCAATTACAAGTCATCAGGAGCCCTGGGGCTCACACATACGATACATTACAAAGTACTGAAGCACAAAGGATTCATTACAGAAGGACTGAGGCCTAGTTTTAAAGTTTTCCTTGTAGGATAGACATGAATAGGATAACGTGGTGCAACAAGTCAATACTGGTGTAAAACAATCAGGATAGATAATCTTGGAGCGTAAGAAAACACCAGAGTCGCGCGTAGCACCCAGGAAAGAAGCGTCTAACCCCAGGGAAGGAAAAAGGGGAAAAGAATAGAAGGCCCATAGAACAAAAAAGAAAAACAAAAAGAAAGCAGCCCCACCCCCCAAGTACCCCCCACCCTGCACCCCTGCAGCTGGCTACGGCCTGACCCCCCCTAGCAGTGTGCCTGTCGCCCAAGAAAGTAGTCCCGAAATATAGAGAGTAAGAAAAGGATAGAATCCTAAAACTCTCAGAAATAAAGAAAGGTGGGGAGGAGCCCACTACCCGTCCCCCAGCTCCGCCATCTCGCACCAATAGTTCCTACAGTGGTCCGACGCCCAACAAATATAGTATGCCCAATATGTAGAGAAAGTGGAGTCGCAGCAGCAGCGCGCAGTATATGTAAGGCAACAACACCCAACCCAAGCGCAAGCCCCCGCTATAATCTTCTGTCCCCACCAACACAAGTCCGGGTCACTCAAAGAGACTAGGTCCCTCGCCGTCCCACCCTCAAGAATGGCGCAAGAGTAGGAGTCAGTAGCCCGATGGCCATAGCACGGTCTCAGAGCACAGAGTGGAGCACAGCGGCAACATCAATAAACAGAATACCGACAATATGTCCCCCTCCGTCACGATCAGTAACCAGAAAACCATCAGTCCAATAAGGGAAACGTCTATCCTTGTCCCGTTCTCTCCTTACCACCGCAGACCCGTACGGTTGATGCAAATGCGGACGGCAATCCAGGGAATAAACCGCGGTGTAGGTGATCCGGTGCATGTAGGGCGGTTAAATCCAGGAGTCCCAAAGAAAGCGCAGAGTATGCCATCTCAAACTCTCCGAGTGTAGCCAGGGCAGGGAGGCAAACCTCTGTATTCATCTCCTCTCGGAACGAGTCTCGGGGGTCCGCGAACATGCCGAGGAGGGAGGGCTCGCGTCGTGGCGAAGGATCCAGATCATACGATTTCGGGAGCCACTCTCCCGTGACTGATGGCAATGACAGGCTTGGGGTCACGAGGGTGCCACCGACTCCAGTGGACACCACCGGAGCACAGGCGAAGGTGGAACAAGGAGCGGCGCCGAGTTCCTGCGAGTCGGCCATCTTGGGCCGAGTTGAAGCACTGAGGATGCCCTCCATCTTGTCCAGCAGGGCGTAGCCAGAGCGTAGAACCTCAGATCGGAAGGAGAGGACCGCTTCCAAAATGCTCCCATAGCTGTAAGAGGGAGCACCCAACATATCAGGCATGTTTCTCCACTCAGTGAGTCCGAAAACACCAATCACAGCCAATTTGTCATGACACACAGCAACATGTCTACCATAGCGTCGGGCAGGGAGACCCCGGGTAGGAACAGGCAGCGCACCCCAGAAGGACAACCGGGCGCGCTGCGAAGTCAGATGTCCGAGCCTGGGTGCAGACAGTAGTGTAGTCCGTCCAGTACGTCGTTCCGCTTGGTTTAGAGCGCCTGGCCAGGTCGGAAGCCCATCGCCAGTAGCGGGACGAAATGCTGGCAATAAGCACACAATTCACAGTGCAAGTGGCCGTAGCGTTAAAGTTGTAGACTGGTGCAGTTGTCGCAGAGCCAATAGTGCAGCGGGACGTGGGTGCAGGGTCCGCTGGCCGATGATAGCTGCCAGTCGGGACCTCACCGTCACCAAGCCCGGGGGAGCGCGTCAGATGACCGGCCTCGATAGACACGCGAGGCCCCGGTCTGTACGCCGATGCGGGCCGCCAGCTGCGACCAAGCGTTTCCCCGACTTGCAAAGGAGCAAAAGCTTCAGGATTTCGTGGTGGGTCAGCGAAGTACGTACGCTGTCGGAATCAGCCACTGCGTTGCAGGATATTTGGCAGGAGAGGCTTGAAGGCGGAGACGGTCCCCGGAGCCGAGGGACTACACGTCCGCTCCGAGCGCCATCTTGGCTCCTCCCCCCTAATTATTATTTTTAAATGTATTTTTGATAAGCAGCTGGTGATATAATAGTTTGGGCATTGCATAGTCTCATTGCACTTTCCAGTATGCGGCCATGTGATATAAAATAAAAAATATATAAAATCTTCAAAATTAGACTGTAAAAGCTGGTTATTTCTGTTTGTGCTGCATTAATAAATACATATGATTTAAATCAAATAAACTATGCATCACATATTTCATGGGTGTTTGATTTGTATCTTTGCTCTAAAAAAGTAGAGCGGTTTAGTGTGGGAGCCAGGTCACTCGTGTATAAATTAAAAATAGTTGGTGCTAGTACGCACCCCTACTTGACTCCTTGTTCAATGCTTATTTTACCAGAAGCTGTAGTGTGTGATCCCAATTTTACTCTGGCCCAAGTAGTGGAGTACAGCAGTAGGATAACTTGTAATAATGGCTCTGAAATTTTCCAAGCTGAAAGTTTGGACCACAGTAGTTTACGATTAACCTGATCAAAAGCTTTACTGTAATCTATGAAACAGCAGTGCAGTGTTCCTTCTTCTGTATTTGTTTTGCAGCAAGCATCCTTACAGCCACAAGGTTATCTAAAGTGTGGACCATGCTCCCTGCGCCTTGGGGATTGTGTTTATAGCACGCCAGGTTTGTCCTATTATCTCACTGAATGGACCAATTTATTTTTTTATCTACTAATTACAGATAAGGTCACCATAATAAGAGGTCTGGAAGAAGGTGCGTTCTTTTCTCCCTAGTTGTGAACTTCCTGGTAGGCGGGATTCGATTCAATTATCTTTATTGCATGATTAATTAAAATCTTTGCAGTAGAAAACTACATTCAGAATCAGCCTGTGTAAAATACGCATGAAGCCGCTTAATTCATTACAGTGAGATTGATTTAAAAATGATTTACAATTTACAAGGTTCTATACTATTGTGAGAAAATATGAAATCTCATTACTGTGCAAGATTTAAGATCCAATAAAAGAACCTAAAAAGCTCCTAATTAACAGTTGTTAGGCAAGGTCTATTTCCTACTCTCTATAGCCTGAAACTCGTAACAGGTCTACAGTAGTGGCAAAGATTGTCGTCATTTGAAAAATTTGGAACAGTACTTAATAATTAAAGGTTGTGCAGCTGGTTCTTCATTTTGATTATGGCCTTCTGTAATCGATTCATCAATTAGCAGTTAGATTTAATGTAATTTTTGCTATACTCATGAATCGGACCAGTCTGCATGCTAGCTGAATGTCACTTCCATCGAGACTGGCTTTTAATGCTTGCCTACGTGTTTGAATCCATCTTTGGTTCCAGAGTAGTTTTAATAATAGTCTACGCTCTTTGTCTAGACCCTTGCAACTACAAAGTAAATAGAGGAAGTCCTCTTTAAAATCACAGCGGATTCTGCAATTCATTGTTGTTTCTGGTCGTTCCCAAGGTGGGTGGTGCTGATTTAAAGGTAAGACTCCCATCCTCAATTTCAGGTAGGATTCCTTCACAATCCTTGAGAACCCTGTTCCCAATTAAGTTTGTGGTAAAGACCTTGTATAACTCTGGATAACGAACCACCCGTGAGCCCTCTTAGTCAATGTGGCTTCATCTTCTTCCAGAGATAGTAGCTTTACTGTTTTATTTACAGGCTTCTTAACATTTTTGTGAGGTCCATTAATTTCCCAATGTCTTGTAGGGCAAGGGAACCTATTGCTGTTTGGAGGCCGACCACTGCAGGGCTATTTTTACTCCTTTCCAGCTTTTTCCATAGATATGAATTCAGAGAACCTGACTCTGCTCACTTTTTTCTGTGACAGCATTTGGTGTAGGCACCCTGCGTGCTACTTGCTGTTTGTGGAGGCCAAACTCTAGCCTAATTGCGCCGGTGAGGTGTACTGTGGGAGGTTAAATATTATTCGTGTTGTTTTTGACACCACTTTGTCCAAGATTGTCTCATCCCTCCCTCTCATAGCATAAGTTATAGTTGGTAGCAGTTTTGCTCAGAGCACTTCTAATAGAGGTGTTAGATTTGGGCCCGTTATTTTTTGCTTGGTCTTTATTAGTGCTACTGCCAGTGTGATCCCTCTTGTTCTGATATAGCTTTTTGTTGCCCAAACGATCCCTTTCTGTTTAAGGTTATTCCCAGGTATTTATATTCTTTTACCACCTCCAGCTGTTGGCCCCCAGTTCCCATCGAGGTTGGTGTTTTGTATCCTTTTCATTGATTATCATCACTTTTGAATTTTGTATGTTTAGAACCTGGTAAGCGGGGAGATGGGACAAAAATAAATTCATGAACAGGAGGGTGATTGCATGTTATTTAGCACAAAGTTACTAGAGATATTTCATGCACTTAATAAGTTACATCGACCGGCTCAGTCCATACTAAATGCCAAAGCTACAGAGGGTGGACACCAGGGCAGGTGATTAAAGTACCAGGTACACCACATTGCACTTCTTTGCTTGGTGTTCTCGCTTCTGAGGTGACCTAGAATAACCGGACTCCAAGCGGGCGTTACCTGTGTTACGTGTCGGACAGCATGCTCGTGGAGATCTGTAATTGTACGGTCAGAGGGTAGCAGATGGAGTTGTTACTGTCTTCATTACTGTCTTCAATAGGTGTTAATGTAAAACGTTTTAGGTGAAGGTGCGTTTATGGCAGTGTACAACAGATGCAGTCACAGCCCAACCGCAGTAAATCTACAAACTCTTAACATTCCTGTAGTTAAAAGTAAAGTTGCAGCACTTCATTAGCCGCTGAGTCCTCATCTGCCCATCGGTAAAACCCGGAAAAGCACCATCAACATGAAGCGTAGCGTGCACAGACAGCATGCTTATAAAACAACAAGCAAAGGTTGTTTACATAGTAGTGGAAAAATGCACATACTGTCCAAACATCCTGAAGTGGGTGCCCTGCTGACAGGCAAGCAGAGGAAAGAAAACAAGGAGCGACTGGCGGTAAAAAAAGAGTTCTCCCAAACGAAGATAAGGAATTAAAGTGTAGAGAAGTTGCACTTCACTGGTGCTCCTCTTCCTTAAAGGGAAGCCAGCTATCAGCTGCTCAAGCGAGTTAGGAGGTAGGAAAGAAGACCGACTGTGGAGTGAACCAATGGAAATCAGCAGGCGGGATTACACTCAGTACGAGTGATTACATCAGGTCTTGCAGACAGCGCTTGTGTGCTAATGCTCGACCTAAAAAGGGGGGTAACCATGAAAGCAGATCCTACTTTCCTACAGGCATCCACCATAAGCGATGAGGCGCTTGGAGAGTCAGGTCCCATGTGCCTGGGGTTAGTCAACACTTCTTCCCCCAACTTTGGTCTAACACTACATTCAACACTGAGGGGAGTGCAAATTGTGGACTGCATGTACCATGATGCAAAGGAGCAAACTTTCGTGGGATGTGATGTTGTTTCTGGCCATACCCTTTTCCCTGTCCGAACTTATGTACATTGCCTGCTCTACCATTTGTTTCAAGTTCGTAACATTCCATTTTGTTAAAAAAAATATTTCCGACCTGTTTTCAGAATCTGTGCTCCATATGAGGAGACACTGCCTTGAATGCGGAGAGTACAAACTGAGGTTGGATATTCCAAAAACGTGCCAGAATACACGAGTTTATTTTCTTACAGGAAATACATCCCAGGAAGCTTCTGGCAGCCATTTTCTGTTGATCCTGAGTCTTCTTCTGCATCAGATCAGATCCTCTGTCAGGATAGCTGTCCACTACGCAAATGGAGTAATCCCTCTGAACAAATGCATCTTTAGGAAAGGCCAAGGAACAACTGACCAAACAATGTGGCTATTTAACATCGTCCTGAAATATACAAGCATTAAAAAATCTAAATATATTTTACATTTATTGACTTAAAAATGGCCTTTGATACTATAAACCGTGACCTAGTTTGGCAAACACTATCAGCCCAGGGCTACCTAACAAAATTAATATAAACAATTAAGCTATTATACAAGAATAATAATACTTCTTCAGTTAGATATGGCTTAAGAGGATAAATGTCTTAAAGTTTCAATATAAATATTGGAGTCAAGCAGGGATGTGTCCTGGCCCAAGATTTGTTTAATATCTTCATCAATGATATCACCAGCCAACTGAAGTCTTAAATCTTGATATGCCAGTCTGTGAGGTCCATAAAACACCAATTCTTCTGACAATGCAGTACTTTTATCACGTAAGAATTAGCCATGCATAAGCTCTTACAGGCTACTGTAAGCTACTGAGACACAAAGAAGTTACGGATTAATACTAGAAAAACAAAATCTATGATACTAAAGGGCAGTCCTACATTTAGGAGCTCTTTTATAATTTATATAATTTATGGAATCCCATTGGATTGTATTAATTATGATTATTTAGAAGTAAGATTTGACTCCAAGTTGTCTTTGTCAGCCCAGTTACTAAAAGGAAAGGCAACACTGAGTCAGTATGCCCACAGTGGTCTTAGCTTTGTCAAAAACCAGGGGAGGATTTTGACTGGGCCCACTCTTAAGGCGAATAATGCACAAGCACTTGCAGCAGGCCTATACGGAGCAGAGTTGTGAGGCTATGAAAATGACAAGGAGCTGGACAGGGTAAAGAATACCTTTTTACGAACTTACTTTGCCTTGGCCCATGGACTCGGATTGAGGCATGAACTGGGCATTAAATCCGTCAAACAGCGGAAGCCTCACAATCCGCCTGCCCAATAAGGATGCGCCATTACTACGAGCCAAACGTGGCAGTCCAACAGGCTCATCACAGCTGCCGGAAAGGGACTTAGAGCCGGGCCAAACCCACCTGAACACACCACCGCAGATCCTGTGCCACCATGGAGTCCATCGTAGATGTCCTACCTCTGCTCTACCTGCTCGATGCAATACAAAATCAACACCATTATGGACACAACCGCCGGTAAGTCTCATACTTACCCCTGTACAGTCAATCCACAGCCAAGCGATGCAGTGCCATGGATAAGCAGGGACAGAACTTGCTCAGTATGAGTGTGTGGGCTGGCGCTAGGCATGGGCAGTGTGGGCAGCTGCCCAGGGCCTGCACACATCTTACTAACAAAGGGCCCCGTGGCAGTACCAAATGGCCATGGCATGGCTTTGCAGATCTAACTCTGCCCACACTATTATCTCCTCTTGTGCCCCATCCTTGGACCATTTACATGTGTTGCACCCTCACGCACATCCCACTTATAAGGGTGTGGTGGCTTTTCTGGAGGGGGAGGGGATTATTAGCACTTAGCCCAGGACATAAGGGGCTGGGCAGTGTTTGGAATAAAAAAAAGTGAAAGGTGTGTGCACCTATTTTAATGAGGCGTGTCACCAAGCAACAGGAGGAGTCACCGTCCTGGCTCCTGAAGCATGGGGGTCATATTTCATATAGTTTGTTTTGGTATTGGTCGCTGCGGCTGTGAGGTCCACCAGGGTGCCACCTCCCCTGGGGCTCACAGTCATGATCCATGCTGTGAGGCCTGGGGGGGGGAGGACAGGGGGGGGGACTTGTCTTGGCCTAGTATTACTACATCATGGCTCCAACACCCAGAGAAGGGGGCCCCAAATCTGGGCCACAAAGCACTTCACCATCATTGAGGAGGGATAGCAGAGAAATCCTGCATCATGGCTTAGATGCCCAAGCTATGGAGCCCTTTGCCTGGGACTCACATTAATGGTGTAGTGCTGTGAGGGGGAGTCTTTACAGTATATAAATGCCACCTAATATAACAATAATAGCATACTAACGATGCAATAGATGAATAGGCTAAGCTGACATGAAAGATATAGCTAATCTGGCAGAAATCTGCTCAGATGACACTGAGGTTGTAGACAGATAGAGTAACCATCAATCAAAGCACACACACACCATATGTGTACTGGGCACAAGCTGCACACTACAAAAACTGTACAGCACACCGTTTAAGTCATCGGAGGACTTGCCTCAATCATGATCATGCCAATACTAAGTAGGCTAGCCCAGTGACATCACCGAGCCCAGGGCCACACCAAATGTACTCTAAAATGATTTGCCATCTAGCAAAGCACACCATTCTGTCCTCCTGAAGGGTACAGTAGTAGTGCATCCCTGGACACCCATCTGAGCAGCCTGGATAAATGACTTAGTTAATGTACTTAGACATATCACTGCTATCATTGCAATGAACACATTTCAAGATGTGGTCACAATGAAAGGGCTGGCATGTGTGTCACTGAAAGCTCCCACTCTGAGGATCAGAGAGCATGTGATGTCCTCATTAGGAAATCATACTACATCAGAGTCTGTTTATGTGGGAAGTCCTGCAATCATGGAACACACCTCATGCCAAATGTCGCTGTATCTAATGGATGACAAACATTTCGTTGAACATACTGTATGTTTGGTTGTTCTGATGCAGCTGGTGATGCACTTCTGAACAGCATTACAGATGTAGCCAGCTATCTACAGTGTATATGTGTCACATGAGCAAAGTCCCTGTACAAAGCCCCGCCATCACTCATATGAAGGTAAGATCCCAGACATGTTGGAGTAAAGCACCTGTCGTAAGGCAATGACACACAGTGGCCTTATGGGTACTGAATAGGTGTCTTGGCTCTGGCATTCTCAACGTGCACCAAATGAGTTCCTCCTAAGTGCAACTAGCCCAAGTCATGTTCCTGTTACACTGATGCATACCACATCTGAGAATCAGCGTATGCACAAGTAGTGTACTTTGTGCAACAGTTCCATTTGCACTTCAACTCTGCTGCAGTCTGGGCCGTGGACCACACAGGCCACATACCAGTGTCATTGTTTGCTCTCTGCATGCTGAGCATACTGTTCCCACATTACAAATATATGCTTACATTTTCACACTCAACAGTACATCTTGTGGCTAACCTATACGTGACCCAACAGTTGTGGGTTACTATGGAGATGGTTGTGAGGACATGGTATATCCCTGACAGCAGGTTTGTGAGGCCTCATTTGTCATAGCTGGAAATGTGGAACTGTACATCTATCTAGCATCACCCTCACACAGGACACATACACAAGTTAGGGTGTAACACCTGCACATTTGTTATAACATATTCCGTTCAGTGATCAGCTGTTTCAGCATAGGCAACAATAGGTCTAAACCTGCATAGATATGTGCATACAATAGGTGAAGGGTCAAGGCCGACCCCAACAAGCTAGTCCATGGTGCTGTTGTGTGTCTCCAGCCTGTGGTATATGGATGTCTGCAACTGCTTCATTTTCCTGAGTTCCTCCATACAAGGCCAATCACTCCTTGAGTGCCCTTGAAGGCACCCAAGACTAGGACGAGGCTTGCGTGGGCGTCAGGACCACCAGCGGCCTCAGTTTGTGGGCCCACAATTACCCTCCCACCACCTCTGCCCCTATGGGTGAGTGGCCTTGCAACGGGCTGCAACCTCCCACTGGCTCCCCCCTCCTCAATGAGAGTGTGGTCAATCTCACCTCTGGAAGGGGGGGACATGGGATAGTAGTGTTAGGACCACTGGTTGTTGGGGCAGAGCACAGCAGAGGTATAGAAGCTGGGGTAGAAAGGGCATTTGTGGGCACACAGAGAATCACTGTGTCCGTGTGTCCAGGGTCACAAGATGGATCGGTTGGTCCTCCACGCCCATGGCTCCGGGAGAATTCTCATCACTGGAGCCTTCATCCAGATGTGGGGGTGAAGTCTGGGTGGTATGGTGACTCTGGCTCGATGTGCCAGATGGACCTGTTCAGAAACAAATTACATTGATAGTGAGGTAAGTGTGTACATCAACATCATTTGTGTACATTGTGATTTCAGGCATGAGAAGGAGGTTCACATATTGAGCTCTCACTGTAGGGTTAAGTCGTTTAAAGTACATTAGGGGACATCTATTACATGAATTGGACTTGGCCTGCTCCTTTGATGTGCTGATGTGTTTCATGTTGGAATGTGGGATGGCCTTGCCATCTCCAGATAACTTAAACCCAAAACAGCGTAGAATGAACATGTGTAATGGTACCTTCCAACCCCTACTTGTGTACTATATAGAAATACACTGTTCTTGGATTATCATAGGTACTCATTTGTGATGTGTAGTGTCAATGGGTCATCAGCAATTTCATGTAAGTTATTTCTGCTTACTGCATTCATGATACTACATGTTCGTACTTGCTAAAGCTCTTTTGTGTTATGGAGAGCAGGGTATGTTCATTCTAAGTAGGCAGTAATGTGTCTGAGCTGAGCATTGTGTATGAAGTGATCAGTCCATCTGACCTGGAATCAGTTGTGATATGGCTAACAGATGAGCATGGACAAGGAACACGGGTGGCTGTAATTGGGGTTGAGCAGTACATGGCCTCATGGTAGTTGTAGTCTTTACAATCTGTAGAATCCCAGCCTTGAGTATTGGGGAACTGCATGTGAGCTACAGTACAGCTGAGACATGGCTAACAGGGGAGTATGGAAAAGGAGCACTGCTGGCTGTTGTCGGGGGTGTGCAGTACAGGGCCTCATGGTAATTGTAGTCTTTTGTATCTGGTGAAGCCCAGCCTTTAGCATTGGGGAACTGCGTGTGAGCTGAAGTACAGCTGAGTATGGGCAAGGAGCACAGGTGGCTGTAGTTGGGAGTAAGAAGTACAGGGCCCCATAGTAGTTGTAATAGTTTCTGTAAAAGTTTCCAATACTTTAAAAATTGCTGTATTTTGCACGTGTTTTACATCACTGTAGTGGCCCATACTATTGTACCGTTACAAATTGTTATGGTCCTGGGATGTAGATTTGATGGCACTTCACTTTTAAAATACATAATCACACGTGGGATGGTATGGAGATGGAGAATTGTGATTTGATGTGCAGGGCTAGTGATTGTAGGTGACATTCACATACCTTGCCTACTGGGTACCTCTTGAACAGATCGACAACACTATAGCAAGAGCAGTGATGTGTGCAAATGTAACATTGATTTGTTGTAATAGTTGGTGATGTGTTGCTTGCCAGACTATAATTCCCCAGATATTCCTGTCAAGGCCTCCAGAAGCAGACTGGCATGCCCCTTCTCCTCTCAGGTTGTGAGTTGTAATGGTGGCCTGGGATGACCGCCGCCAGTCTTTTCGGCCTCTGAAAGGTGCCAGGAGGTTCTTCACCCTTGTCTTGAGGTCGCGACAGTTCTTCCTGATGTTGTTCTATTTGCACAGGGTACCTTTAGCATTAACTTTGTTAACTATCCTGTCCCAAATTTGTTTTTTCCTACTGACAGAAGTTTGTTGGACTTAGGCTCCAAACAGCTGTGTCTTAACTCTAATGATTTCATTCACCAGCACTGTCAACTCGGTTTCTGAAAAACGTCGATTTTTAGCAGGTTACATATTGATGTGACAGTTGGTGATAGTGCAGGAAACCGGAATGGAAAAAAGAAATCCGAAAACGAGGAGTGACTAAGACAAATGTGCTATATACGTGTGTGGATCGTGTGCGAAGGAAACGTGTTTTAAGGCTTGGCTTCTCTCACCCAACAAGTGGGTTGTGTGGCTGTGCTGCTGCGTAGTGGCAAAGCATCAGGGTCTGGGATGAGGTGTGTTTTGTACTTTGCTTTGTGGGTGTGTCCAATTTGGCAATGTACAACAGCTGTGCATTTTTTTCTGCAACCAGGATAACTGTTGTAGTGTTTAACGTTGGCTAATGCACAGCAATCTGCCGCTGTCGTGGCACTGTCGACAAGGGACTGCCACTACATGGGTATTTTTGTCTTCTGCACCGCGCCGGAACCACAGTCCAGAAAACCTCGGAGTCCCTATTGGCACAGCTTTTGACTGCTGTGGTCCATTAAGTGTCTACTCCGACCGCCGTGGCTCATTCCGAGTACAGTATGACCACCACGGTTGGCATTTAGGGCTGCATGCATCGTAATAAGGCAGAGGGTGACTTTGCAGACGCGGTGGTCCTCTCTTAAAAAAACTACTGCTGATAAGAATGACTTGACCAATTACAAGCCCATCTCTCTCCTCTTGATTTTTTCTAAGGTTTTAGAGAAACATGTAAATAAAGCACTTTCTGAATATATTGAAAATAATAACCTGCTGCATAACTCCCAATCTGGTTTCAGGATAAACTACAGTACCGAATCAGCCCTATTCGAAGTTACTGAATACATTAAGGAGAAACTCGATCAGGGCGGCAGGGCAGCTCTTGTGCTACTCGACCTCTCTGCGGCTTTCAATACGGTTCCACATGAGAGACTTCACACCAGGTTGTGGGGCGTGGGTGGGTCCGCCTTGGCCTGGTTGACATCTTTTTTGAAAGAAAGATCACTGGAAATATGGAAATCACAAAATAGTATTTCAATGTCTGTAAGTTTATTCTTCTTCTTCTCAAATCAAATTTTCTTCAATGGTACAGTACTCTTGTCCGTACGTCCAAAACATTCAATGGGGTGTATTCATCCAACATAAACCACATCAATAGCAGCCAACACGTGTTTCTTCAAGCATTTTTTTACTTCTTCAGGGTTGCAAACCCAAGCAAACAATATGTAAACATAGATGATTTTTGTATCTTGAACACTCTTAAGATCTTATACCTGTTTAGACAGAAAAGTATCAGATCCGTGTATTCGACAGTACAACAAAGTAACCATCACCCAGTGTTACAAAAAATATAAAGTCCCCAAATCCACTCGGGTTTTCAAAACCACAAGCGTGTTCAAAAAACCCAGAGTTTGTGATAGCTGTGGTAACGCACTTGCGTTAGCGCACTAGTGTTCCGCTAGGCGGAACAGGAAACACGTCACACGGAGACGGAAGGCGGCCATTCCAGATCATTGGCGCCGACCGCTTCACAGAGAGCAGTAGTGTTACCCCGGCGCTCCGTTTGAAATAAAGTAATTACTCAACTTCAATGAGCGTAGCTCTTCTTTTACGATTCCACAATGGCGACGAGGCATCGGAATTGACTCAGAACCCCAGAAGAATGCTGAAGGGCAATTGAGGTCAGAGGACGCTGATTCCACCGGCGTACTCGAACTCCACGTGCTACACACCACGACGGAGCGTGGCAGAGGGCTACACCTGGCTCCACACGGCGCACACCCCTACCGAGGCACACAGGAAGGTCCAGCAGCGGAGGTAGGCCTGCAAGCGCTCAGGGCACCAAGCACCACGGAGGCTCGAACGAGCGAGCGAGCATAGCGATAGTGCCCGCGCCAACTGAGGCGAACTGAGGGGCAGTGGGGAGCAACACCCCAGGGAGTACAGGACAAGCCAAGCAAGCTGGCGGAACAGAGTGAGGGCAGGGGAGAGTCTTCAACCACTCGCCCTGAAGAGACAACAGACGTGCAGGCAGTAGGAGGGGCAGGGGCGCAAACACTACCCACCCCTCCCAACGCACATTTAAGGGAAGACAGCGAGAGTGACCCGGAAGAAGGGGACACCACCAAGCATAACGCTCCGGGCAGCCCCCAAGGGAAGACAGTTTCTGTCCAACCCACCAGGAACAGAGCGGGCAGAATGGCGGTACACTCGTCGTCCCTCACGCAACTGGTACCGTTCCTAACCAACCCAGGGGAACCGGAGAGGCAATGGGAGGACTGGAAGAGGTATTTCCTCAACTACCTCGACGCTTTAGAGGAGGAGGCAGGCGCTCCATACTCCAGTAAACGCAGAAAAAAAATCTTGCTACACAACCTGGGCCCGGAGGGGATGAGAATCTACAACACCATCGTGAAAGTAGAAAGAGATGCCGCAGACACCGATGTTTTCAGCCACACCATTGCTGACCTAGACGCACACTTCCGGCCCGTGGTATGTGACGCGATTGACCGCTACAATTTTTTCCAAAGGAAACAAAAGAGTAGCGAAACTGTAGATGAATATGTTGTTGCCCTGCAGAAACTCGCCATCTCATGCAAATTCGGCGCTCTACACGACTATCTCATCCGAGACCAAATTATCATGCACACGTCGAGCTCACATGTCCAGGAGAAGCTATGGGTAAACGGAGATGCCCCACTCAAAGAAATTTGGGCCATGGTCAAGAAAGCCGAACTATCAAAACGCTGTGCCCAAGCAGCTAAGAAAGACTCAGGAGGTACGCAGTCGGTGTGCCAGATATCGACACAACAGAAAGGGGAACGCCCCAGGCAAAAAGAGCCACAAAAAAAACCGGATGGCAGAAGGCAGAAGTCCACATATCCCACCGACCAGAGAGGAGCTAAGGGAGGACGTCTGAGCTGCTACAGATGTGGGAGTGTCAATCATCTTGGAAATGATAAGGCGTGCCCGGCGTTCCGAGCAAAGTGCTCGTTTTGTGGAATATTTGGCCATTACGAGAAAGTATGCCGCCGGAAACCGAAAGGGACAACAGTGAAGTTCGTTGACCGAGAACAGCAAGATGATACCAATGATTCTGAGGGAACTGATGACCAAGAGGAAATACTGTATATTGATGTCCAAGTATTGGAGATGCACGACTCGGGTAACGACAAGCCCCGATTAGACATGCACATCGGAGGTATACCGTTAGAAATGATAGCGGACAGCGGAGCCCCCATCTCGATAATCCAAAGGAAAGTATGGGAAGACAAATTTGCGTCCACGCACGGAGAGAAACTACGTCCAATGGACTTGCGTCCTGTCACGTACACTGGGCAGAAGATCCCAATGTTGGGGTATTGTCCCCTGTCGTTCGAGTTCAGAGACCGCCAAGCCATGTGCAAACTGTACGTAGCAGAAAAAGGCCCCTCAGTCCTGAGCTGGAGAGACCAGGGAGCCTTGGGGATCCAGCTGAATCCAGGTGGTATCGAGAAAATCCTACTCATGGACATGGAGAAAAGAGACGATGTGGAGTCATGGAGGAGGGCGTACCCAAGAGTGTTCAATGGCCAAATCGGGGAGCTGGCGAAATACAGACACCTAATCAAGCTAAAGGAAGGAGCAACGCCAGTGGTGCACAAAGTGAGGAACATCCCGTTCAGGAGCAGAGAGGCAGTACAACAAGAGTTGGACAGACTCGAGAAGGAAGGGGTGATCAGAGCCATAGAAAGTGCAGAGTTGCTTTCCCCCTTGGTGGTAGCTCAAAAACCCAACGGCAAAGTCAGGCTATGTGTGGACCTGAGGGAATTGAACAAAAACATACTTGTCGACAAGTTCCCCCTGCCACGCATAAACGAGATGTTGTCGAAGACCAAAAACATCAAATGGTTTTCGACAGTGGACCTGTCATCGGCATACCATCAGGTCAAGCTACACCCCTCCTGTACACACCTCACCTCCTTCATCACACCTTTCGGCTGTTATGAATTCTTAAGGATGCCATTTGGCCTAGCTTCGGCAGCCGCAGTCTTCCAAAAGATGATGCACAAATTGCTGAGAGGAGTGGTCGACGTTCAATTCTTTCAGGATGATATCCTGGTAATGGGGAAGTCCATGCACGACCACAATGAGAAGCTCCACAAAGTATTCAAGATCCTACAGGACAACGGACTGACAGCAGAATGGTCGAAATGCAGATTGGGAGTGAAATCAGTCACTTATTTAGGCCACGAAATAAGTGAAGAAGGAATCAGGCCCAAAACCGCCAACATGAAGGCCATTCAAGACGCACCCACCCCGTGCAAAAAGGAGGACGTTCGGTCATTCTTAGGGATGGCCGAATACTACAGCAAGTTCGTGCCACAATTTGCTTCCAAGACGCACCACCTACGACAGCTGCTCAAAGAGAGGAACAAATTCCAGTGGGGTCAGGCAGAACAAGAGGAGTTTGAGACATTAAAGAAGGAGATGAGCGCCACCATCCCGCTCAAAGGATTCGATCCCCAGGCAGAGACAATCCTCACGGCGGACGCAAGTGACCGAGGACTGGGGGCAGTCTTAATGCAACGTACTGAGAAGGGAGAGTTGCACACAGTCAGCTTCGCATCCAGGTCCCTAGCCCCCAACGAAGAGAAGTTCAGCGTGGTGGAGAAAGAGATGCTGGCAGTGGTGTGGGCCATGGAGAGATTCCGCCAGTACCTATGGGGAGCGCGATTCTTAGTAAAAACGGATCACAAACCCTTAGTCCGAGTGCTGACATCAAGTGGCCATGCGCATGCCACACCTAGGATCGCAAAGATGACTCTGCGCCTGTTAGACTTCCTCTACCACGTGGAACACATCCCGGGGCCACAAAACAAAGTGGCGGACTTCCTCAGCAGGGCAGCTGCCATGGAGGCGGAGAGTGACCAAGAAGAACAGGAATGGGCAAGCTATGTGGTCGCCACGATCCAGGAGGCAGAGAATGCGATAAGTATGCAAGAGTGGGAGGAAGCATACAAAGAGGATGTTGACCTGGAAGCCATCAAGGGGTATGTAGTCCACGGGTGGCCAGAAAAGAGGCACCTAAGAGAAGAGCTCCGAAGGTACTGGGAGGTCAGAGAGGAACTATCGCTGGCCGAGGATTCTATCTTCCTGTTGAGAGGAGACAAGGTGATACCACCCAAAGGAGTACTGGAACATCTGATGGGCTTACTACATGAAGGACACCAGGGCATCACCAAAACCAAAGCCCTTGCCAGACAAGCTTACTGGTGGCCGGCTGTCGATGCGCAGATAGAAAGGCACGTGAGACAGTGCGAATCTTGTGCCAAAGCCGACAAATCTCAAAACCTAATCAGACCACCCCTGGGGAAATTCCCCATACCGGATGGCCCGTGGGAAATGCTATCAGTGGACATTTTAGGACCAGTCCTAAACAAAGCAGGGACTCAGAAATATGTAGTAGCGCTGGTGGACAAATCCTCCAAATGGCCAGAAATTGAAGTAAGAGAAAACATGGACACGGAGGCGGTGGTGAACTTCCTACAGTACACATTCCTGAGAGAGGGCATTCCAAAGATCATCGATAGCGATAACGGCCCTCAGTTCACTTCGACAAGATGGACAACCTTCACCGAAAGGAATGGGATAGAAGTGAAGCACCCACCCATTTACCATCCCGCAGGGAATGGCCAAGTGGAGCGGTTTAACCGCGTGATCATGGGAACCATCCAAGCGGCCATCAACGACGGTTTGGATTGGGAGAAGGAACTGGAAAAGATGGTTTGGGCATACAGGATCACCCCGGGCAGCACCGGGTACAGCCCTTTCAAGATTTTGAGGGGGAGAGAAGCGTTCACCAAGGACAATCAGGCGTGGAGGAAGTTGGTGATACAGAGCAGATGGTCTCCGGCAGTAGTGAAAAGGAACCTGGAAAGAGCGCAGGAGATCTATACGACTCACTTCAATAAGAACCACAAAGTAAAGAAGGCAGAGCTGGAGAAAGGGGACTGGGTAAGAGTCAAACTAGCAGTCCACAAGAAGAAGGGTGAGAGCAAGTTCTCGCCGCCATTACAAGTCTTGGAACCGTACGACCGATCGGCCTTGCTGAGCGACGGAAAGGTATGGTCACAGGACAGGATGGCCAAGTGCAGCAGGACAATCAAAGAGGAATGCGACGTGGAAGATGGTCCAGAGAATGTCGAAGGAGATGGAGAAGAAGAAAGTAGGCAGAGGAAGGAACGTGGACGTGGAAGAAGGACAGCAGGAAGTAGCCGAGGATGAAAATGGTGCAGGAGAGCGAGAAGAACAGAGAAGCGAAAGGAATGGAGAGAAGGACAAGGACATGACAGACAAGAGTGGTACTCAAGGTAAAGAGAGCATGGAACAGGAGTGCAGAGAGGGAACGATGAAGGTGAGGACCAGAGTGGGAAGAGAAGTGAAGACACCAGAGAGATTCAAAGACTTTAACATGGACTGGAAGTAAGAACTTTTATCGTTGATTTACTGTGTGTAAAGGGGGGAGATATGTGGTAACGCACTTGCGTTAGCGCACTAGTGTTCCGCTAGGCGGAACAGGAAACACGTCACACGGAGACGGAAGGCGGCCACTCCAGATCATTGGCGCCGACCGCTTCACAGAGAGCAGTAGTGTTACCCCGGCGCTCCGTTTGAAATAAAGTAATTACTCAACTTCAATGAGCGTAGCTCTTCTTTTACGATTCCACAATAGCCAAAGAGCAGAAAATAGGTTAACGTTTAATTACCTACATTTATAAAGTTATTTTCTATTAAAAGATATCAACATGAGTCTGGGGGGTGCTAGAGAGCGTGCAAGCAGTATGGCCGCGCGTGAGTGAGGCTTCTGCTGCTTGGAACAACTATCCTGCATTTATCCTCCAGATAACGACGGTGCCGAAAGATTAAACTCTAGCCAGGTTGCAGCTCCAGACTCGATGCACACTAGGTGAAAGTTTGGTGCCGAACGGAGGAGAGCTGTGGAAACGGCGACCAGATTGGATTTTACCCGAGACCTGACTGCAGTACCGCGGACGCACAGAGTGGGGAATAGCGCCGGGAAAGCCCGGGATTGATGAGTGGAGAGCAGGCCTCCAGACGAACGGCGCAAAAGAAGGTGGGAGTGGCTATCAATGATATATGTGAGGCCTGCGGGACCTGATCGCGCATTAAAGCACTGACGTAATCGAGAAGCATTGCGGGTACGGTCCCCCCGCGTGTGGCGAAAAACAGCGGGGCATAACGGGAAGATGAGGAGACGAGTGGCGTGCTAATTGAAAGAACCCGAGGCCTAGGGAGAGTGTGCTATTGCCCAGAGCGCTACGGGGAGATAATTGCACTCAGCAAAATTGCAGTGGAAGAGTGAGAGGCGACGCTGGGTGCAAGGGAGTGGAGACTGTTGGGTTTGGGGGTGCACCATTGAGAGGCAGGAGGAACAGGATCCGAACGGTACAGGAGCGTAACACATACTGTCAACAAGCACAGATCGGCATATAGGACTATGTATGAGGAAGCACAGGGCAATTGAGGCGTGCACCCGTGGGCAATACCACGATCAGGAGACTTTGGGCACGAAATCAGGAGGCACTGCCCGCGCATGTGGGAGCGTGTGAAGAGGCTCATAGGCCATACACTGCAGAAGGGGAGACACAGGCTGAGGCAGCGTATCGGGCGGAGCGCTGGCTACAATGCTGTGGGGCGACCGAGGCCATAGTGGAACAGGGTGATGAGATGGGGGTAAGGGCAGAAACTCATACCATGGCCCAACTCAGCAGCCCCCCTCAACCCGCCCCCATCATATCTAGCAGGTCAAGGTGTCTGGCTGGCTGAGGACACAGGAGACTGCGCAGAGAAAGTGTGCGAATGAATGGGCAAAAAAGTCGTCATTGCAGGAACTGCTGAGTAAGGCCAGTCACGCAGAACATGTTGGAGAGAGTGACACGTCTCTTCATTAGACTGCACTGAGAGCCGGAATACTGGGCGCCCGCTGCAATAGTGAAGGTTTAAAGTCTTCCTGGCAGAGCTTATAGTTGGCCACGGTAAGGGTGCAGTACCAGGAGTGCGGATTAACGAGCCCTGTCATAGCGCAGCAGAGCTGAGACCGAGTTAAAGTGGACCCTGAAGCACTCAGGAAAGCCACAGAAGGGAAAAAAGTGCACTAACCCCATCCCGCAGAAGTGAGACACTTGTTAATAAAATGGGGAAGCCAGACACTAGGCAGCCGAAGATAAAATTGGAATCAGCCAAGTCTGTGTCCAAACAAAAGCAAAGCAAGATGGAGCCGACTGAAGAGGGAAGAGGTAATGAAGGCACCACATCGCAGCACGCAGACATGCTTAATATACTGCAGGAAATGAGACAGGGGTTTGCGACTGTGGTGGATAAAGTTGATCGCATGTCATTTAGAATGGACGTTATAGCACACAAACTGGATGCACATGAGGAACGCATTAAAGAAACGGAAAGGAGAATATCGGACAATGATGACACCATGGCAGAACACACGGCTCAACTTGCACGCATGCATAAGATCCTGAGGACCATAGCGGCCAAGAATGAAGATTTGGAGGCACGCAGCAGCCGGAATAACATACATGTGACAGGTATTCCGGAGACAACCAACAACGGCAAGATGGAGGAATATGTGGGGAAAATGTTGATAGCCACGATAGGAGCGGAGGCGTTCTCCCCACAATTTATTGTAAAACGGGCCCACAGATCTCTTGGACCGAGACCTGTACCTGGTGCCACACCCAGGCCTATTATTTCAGGGTTATTGAACTATCGGGATAGGGATGTGGCCCTGCGAGCAGCTAGGAACAGCAATCTATGTCTTACGAGGGCAATGCATTTTCGATATATCCAGACTTTACACCTATATTGCAAGAAGAACGTAGGGAGTTTATTGAAGTCAAGAAAAACTACGGGAAGCACAAATCGATTATGCATTGCTGTATCCGGCGAAACTGCAGGTCACGCACCAAGGCAAACAAAGGTTTGTTACCAATCCTAATCAAGTGGAGGAGTATCTTAGTACAGTGAGACGTACGCACAGAGGAGGAGGAAGCCGTGGCAGTTCGCAAAGATCCTCACCTGCCAGGGAAGTGGAAAATCCACAGTGACTGAGAAGTAGACGAGTAACGGACGCTGCATTGGACTTGGCAAGTATCAAAGGAATAAGGTAAAATTACATAGATAAGTCTTTACGAATGGTACCAGTAATTAGAAGATATGGAGTTCCAGGCAAGCCTCCCCAAAAGCAGAGGTCCTGGCGAGGTACGACTCGGAAGGCCTCAAGGGGGGGAGGAGTGACTGTGTAGCCCTCTAAGATTGCCCCCAGAGGGTGTACCCCTGCAACGGAAAGCAGCACACCAGTGGCTGTGGAACTAGTGACTTGGTGTTGGGGAAAAGGGAGGGGGGGACGACAGATGCTGGCAAAATTGGGTTGCTTCAGTGGGAGGAGGGATGATGGAGGGGGGTGTGGGTTGTAAAGTTGAGAAGTTTGGAGTTAAAGGTACACATGAGCAATTACGATGGGGTCCATAGGTACGAATATGATCAAATTATACATCGTAATGTGATAACTAGAAGAAGCGTTTTGGTGGGGGAGGAGTGTCCTTCTGACCTGCAGTTCATAGGCATTGTTAACACACTGAGAAAATGGCTGAGACACAGATAAATGAGCCTAATATAAATACATGGAATGTGCGGGGACTGAGAGACCCCATGGAAAAAGAGGCAGGTTCTGTCTTATCTGGATAGACACCATGTGCACATTGCTATGCTACAAGAGACTCACTGTCGAGGTAATGCTCCGGTTACATTTTCTAGTAAATGGGCGGAGACTAGAGTATTCTCTTTGTATTCCACTTATGCCCGTGGCACTTCAATATTGGTTAGGAAACATGCACCGTTTCAGATGGCTGGAGCTACATGGGACTCGGAAGGCAGATACTGTTTAGCGTGGGGTCGGCTGGGCTCCCAGTCTATTACATTAGTATGTTGCTATGGGCCAAACGTAGATGACCCCAGGTTCTTTGAAGGACTGTGGGCTAAGATTTTCGAAACAGAAGCTACTCATGTCATCTGGGGAGGGGATTTCAATGTCACGTACAATCCCACCTTAGATAGATCCCACTCAGCACCGCATCATTACACCAAGGCTCAGGCAGTGGTTAAGGAAATAAAGATAAACTATCAACTGATAGATGCCTGAAGGCATGTGCATCCACAGACAAGGGAAGGCACACACTTTACGGCACATGCACAATCTTGGGTTCGGCTGGATTAATTTATTGTGACTAGGGGACTGGCCCCTGCGATAGCTGACACAAAGCATCTCCCTAGGACTTATTCTGATCATGCATCTGTGCTCCTGTCGCTCTCCTCCGCAGATTTTAATATACCGCGTAGCCCATGGAGATTATATCCCACTATCCTACTGGATATAGTTTTTCAGGAAGAGCTGAGGGAGGAGATAGGGGATTTTTTCAGACGAAATAAGGACTCTGTTGCAAATGTGGAATTAGTGTGGGAGGCATTTAAAGCAACGATACGAGGATATTGTATAGGGAAAGGAGCGGGAGTGCTTAAAGATATACAGGCCACTATACAGTCCCTGGAAAGGGATCTAAAAAAACTAGAAGCTGAATTCATGGAGACTCCAAATAGAGAGACACAAGGGAAAAACTAACGCTAAACATGGAAGAAGCAAAGAGAGAGGTGCAGTTTAAAAGTAAATACTGGGTAGATAGAAATTACGGTGAAGGGGATAGGCCTGGCCGCATGTTGGCGCAGAAAGTGAGGCGACCGCGCTGCTCCAACTACATTAATGAAGTAAGAAACTTACATGGAGGGAGTTGCCGGGATACGCAAAATATACTTAACACATTTTTGGAACACTATAGCACGTTTTACACCACAACAGGGGATGGGACCGTTGAGTTGGATGACTTTCTTGGAGACGTAGCACTGGGGTGGCTTAGCGATGCACAGAGGGCCTTTTTATGTACACCGTTCGAGCTAGATGAAGTGAGGTATGCTATCATGAGCATGCAGTCTGGTAAGGCCACGGGAACGGACGGGATTCCAGTGGAATTCTATAAAACTTACATTGATATATTATGGCCCCTGTACTTAGGAAAGTGTATGAAGACGCACTTGAAGTTGAACATTTGCCCCCGACTATGAGAGAGGCACTCATATTGTCATTGTTGAAGCCAGGGAAGGCCCCAGAAATTTGTGATTCTTATCAGCCGCTGTCACTACTTAATTGTGACGCTAAAATTCTGGCCAAACTCATAGCAACGCGTTTGACTTTAATTATGGAGAACTTGATATTACCTGACCAATCGGGTTTCGTGCCTGGTAGAGCCACCTCTCATAACTTGAGACCACTGCTCGCTATTTTACACACAATATCTCCAGATCTCCCTATGGCGGCGACTTTTTTAGATGCCACTAAGGCATTTGACTCCGTGGAATGGAGCTATATCTTTGGAGTGATGAAGAGAATGGGATTCCCGCCATTGTTTTTATCGTGGATTGGACTACTATACACCAAACCAGTAGCTAAGGTTTTGATCAATGGGCACATATCACACACATTTGACATAATGAGAGGTACTAGGCAGGGATGCCCACTGTCGCCATTGATATTTGAGCTAGCAGTTGAACCACTCGTGGCGAAACTGCGGCAAAAACACAATGACAAGGCACTGCGGTGCTTTCAGCGCCAAATCCTTATCTCACTCTATGCGGACGACATCACCTTGTATGTTCGAGACCCACGGCAGAGTCTGAGCCCAATACTGCGACAATTCATAGTATTTGGGAGGTTATCCGGTATACAGATTAATTGGGCAAAGTCTAGTTTCTTCCCACTCACGGACACAGTTGAACGCTTTGAGATGGATTATCCCTTGGAATGGTGTGAGGATGACCTTAAATACCTAGGGGTCAGAATCACAAAAGTTAAGAGGGAACTTATGAGACTGAATTATGGGATTACTTTGTCTAAATTGAGTGATTACGTGACGAGATAGGTGGCGCTACCCTAGTCCATGGCGGGCAGGGCGTCCTTGATCAAGATGGTGATACTCCCACAGCTCTTGTATTTATTTCTGAATATTCCATACTACCCAGGCTCAAACTTTTTTAAAACACTTAAGTCAGAATTAATTGGTTTGGGGGAGGAAAACAGCCCAGATTGCAATGGAAAGTAATGACTAGACCCTATTCACAGGGAGGGTTCGGAATTCCTGACTTTGAATTGTATTTTATAGCAGCGCAAGCCCACTTTGTGTGGTACTGGGTTAGGCAACCGCGCTATATGCCACAAGTGGCAGCAGAACATTGGTTGGCACACCCTATTCCTATAGAAGGTGCAATGTACAGCGTGGTAGGGGGAAGAGAGAGACAGCCGAGTGCAATCTATGGCACGATCATAGCTTGGCGAAGAATTGCCAGTATGCTGGAGGTACCATTGTTGTACTCACCGCTGCTGCCACTCACGTATCACTCGGAATTACCACTGTTACAAGAAGAAATATTTAAGAGCTTTAAAAAAAAGACTGGTATAGTCACCTGGGGAGACATGTACCACGAAAGTACCTTTTGTGCCCTTGACCATATGTGTCCAGAGGAACAATGGACTCTGCTAGATGTCTTTTTATATATAAGATTACGACAGAGTATAAAATCACTAACCCTGAAATTCCCTGAGGAACCGGAAGTACTGGCCCCGCTACAAATGATACTGGGATTGACAAAACCCATGAGACTAGTTTCCATAATATATAAAGCGGTGCACACACAGAGACAGCGACCTGCTGCGCAGTCACAGGCGGAATGGGGAGAGGAATTGGGGAGGCCTCTAACAGACGAACAGTGGGAAACCTGCTCCCTGCAACAGAGAGAGTATCAGCGAGTAGCAGACTCCGTATTATGCATTATAAGTTTTACACAGATTATACTATGCACCAGTCAAGATGTACAGGTTTAAGCTAAGAGGGGAGGACACCTGTGATAGGTGTCGGGCTGCAGGAGCTGATTTCCTACATTTGGCATGGGAGGGTCCGAGTGTTAAAAAATATTGGCGACAAGTGTTTGAGGTGCTGCAAAAAATGATAGATGCACCATTGGAACCAGAACCCCTTTTGGCGCTATTAGGTTATGTTAAGCCAGTAAAGTCAGAGCATAGGAGATTTATTGCCATGGCGCTTCTCTTGGCCAAGAGAAGGGTGGCCTGCAGATGGGGAAGGGGACGGGCGCCTACATTTAAGACATGGATGGATGACCTAGTAACATGTCAGGAGAAGCTTGCCACATATGCAGAACTATTGCCAGAGTCATCTAGACCTAATGATATATGGACCGCGCTAACGTGTTATTTGCTTAAAAATGCAAAAGATTAGCCCTGACACTGAACACCAGCTGCACAAGAGAGTGTGAGGACAAGGAAATGGGTAGGAGACAAAAGTACATTACGGTGTGTGTATAGAAGTAGATAGTGGGAAAATGTAGGTGTTACTCATGGAACGGTACAATGGAGCAATGTTGGACTCAAGCGGATCCCTACTGGAAATACGAAGGAAGATAGGATCATTCAAATATGTATAATATGTAAGGAGAGTTGGAACCCTGAACTTGAAACTATAGTGATGATTACTACGATGTTGTTGGATGTAGGTAACATGTTGCATGTTGATGTAACTAGATGTACTGAGAAGACGGACCCATGACAGAGTTTATTATGTAGACCTGGTAAATTGTACTTGTTTACGATTGGAAAAAAAACCAAATAAACAGAATGTTTAAAATATAAAATAAAATAAAAAGATATCAACATGAGTCACCTGAATAGTAGTTGCCAAAGTAAACAACTCGTAAATTGATCCGTATTTGTAGAACAACACACAATTCTCTCACTTTGAAGTCAAAATCGAACATTAGATGTGTCTATCATAATATGTTCATCTGGCTGTAATCCTCCTCATTTCTTATGAGGAGGATTACAGCCAGATGAACATATTTTACTGAGTACTATGAAAGGAGGATTGTGAATACATAAGGAGGATAAAAGGGTATAAATATTTTTTGAAGTGATTTAATATTTTCGAATATAAAATGTAACCTTAACATTCTGGAGAGTGTGGCATTGATATTACGGTACACTGGAGGGTGGATTATGTTTATTTAGTACACCTTGTGACTTTAGTATTGAAAGAATACAATGGGTATATGGTTTGCATGTCTATTAGTTTGAAACCTAGACTGCCTGATGGTCCCACGGTGACCTTTCGGAAGGGCCCTTCCCTTAGGTCACATATTTGCCATGAATTTCCGGAACTTAGGAAAAAACAGGATTGGATGAAATCCCTCTTTGGGTTCAAGCGCTGCACCTCCTGCAGGGCGTGCAAATTTGGCAAATCAACTACCCAGTACAATACACCCTTCAGTCCTGACCCTATTAACATCAAGGGTCAATTTACTTGCAAGACTGAGTTTGCCATCTATGTCCTGACATGCACATGTGGACTCAGATATGTCGGCAGTACGCGACAACCTGTGCATGTCAGGATTCTCCAGCACCTACGTGCCATCGTCAATAACGATCCATCTTACCCGGTGGCGAGGCATTTTAAGAGCATTCATAAAAATGATTTACAATGCCTGACTTATTTTGTTATCGCCTCAGTGGATAAACCTACTAGGGGCGGTGACAGAGATAGGTTGCTTAGGAGACTTGAGTCCCAATTTATTTTTGAACTAGACAGTAGATTTCCAAATGGGCTCAAAACTACAGATGATTTGCACGTCTTTCTATGAACCTTTTTGGATAATTTTTAGGTTAGTTTTTACGGTAGCCGCTATATACCTCCATGTTCCTCATTTCCCCTATATAAAAGTTCGTTTTTTCTAACATGATTGTTTTACTTTCACCACTTTTCCCTTGACATGTGGCTTCATGGTTGTCACCATATACCTTTCTCTCACTTTTTATTTTTGGGTGATTAAAATTTCTTTTCACTCACATGTTTTGGACACAGCCACGTGGTACTATTTGTGAATGCCTGTTTTCTGCCCAACTATATTGCGAACATTGAATATATTGTTTCTTCGCAATCCAATTCCTTTTCCTTTGGATTTAACAAATTTGGCCATTTGCACTTTAAATATTTATACTCTTTAGTGCCATATCATATTGAATACATCCATAACCTTGACATTTTGGATTTTATCCTACTGTTTACATTCTTTGCGTAATTTGCACTAATTGCATTTGTCACTTTATATGTTCATATTGCATTTGCACTTTATGGAAACATTTATAGAAATATGCACTTTATCGCATATTTTGTACATTGACAAGGTTTGTTTTACACAAATTGTACCGTATTCAATTGGACCTTTAATATGGCTTTATAAATTGTAGTTTTCTGCATTATATGCATTTATTTACTATGTGAGAAATTATTGCATGTCTGCTATATTTTAAGCTGGCCCTCAATTGCATTTCCTTAGAAACAATGGATTTATTTCTTTTTATTCTAAAGTGGATTTTAGCCACTCTCAATATAGTTAAAATTAGCTTTTAGCAGAATTGTTTGGAAAACAGACTTCCTAGTACTTATTTTGGAGTATGTCCTTCATTTCTATGAACACATGGTGCTATGTATGAAAAAACAGAAAAGAAAAAAATGCTAATTGAAAAAAACTGTGAAGCACTGGCTATTTAACTGTGAAAGTTTTACTAACTGACTGTCTGTGAGCAAGGGCGGATGCCCGAAACGCGTCAGATTTTGTTGGACTCAGCTTTTGAATAAACGTTGTGCCTTCAATCACGTTGGATTCGTGTGGTTTTCCTGGGTCGTTCAAACACGGAGCTTTGGAAACTGCTGTTGATTTATCTATTAGTATGAATACAACTTTGAGAAACGGACTTGGAGATTACGTTTTGCTTACAGAGATTAAATGGACTAGCATCTATGGTTTGATATAGATATTTTTACAATATAATAAATAATGAGGATGGTTTATGATGGGGTATTGATTGATTTGATTAGAGTTTACTTTATCTGATAGATACATCTGATCAAAGATTCTTTATGTAGCATGGCGAAACACGTGTTGGCTGCTATTGATGTGGTTTATGTTGGATGAATACACCCCATTGAATGTTTTGGATGTACGGACAAGAGTACTGTACCAATTGAAGAAAATTTGATTTGAAAAGTAGAAGCATAAACTTACCGACATTGAAATACTATTTTGCGATTGCTGTGCTCGAGGAGGGTATTGTGTTTAAAGTGTTATCTGCACTAGCGGGTATAGGTAGGGTTGAGAGGTAACCAACTCTTCTTCCCCTTGGAGCACCGACATAGATGAATACTTGATACTGTGACCCAGATATACAGTAGAGCGCCCTCTCGTTTACCTGGTTACCTAACAGTCAGTTTGTACAGGAAATATGGACATGGGCATCCGCAGACATTTTTCCAGGGGGGGGCGCTAACCTGGCAACAGAAGAGGCATGGCTGATGTTATTCAATAGGGGCGGGGCTAAAATGGAAGACAATCAGGATCGGGTAATGCTCAGGCCAAGCTGAGAAAAAAAAGTGGTGAATTCTGCATTTGAAACTGGACAACAATTAGAGCAAACATATGAACCCTAATATTACCCCCTGGCCCCTTCACACTCATACATTCCCTGATCCCTAAAATTAGCGCCCTGGCGCCCCAAAACCCATAACCCCTGACCCCTAAAACTGTCCCCCTGGTACCCCAAAACCCATACCTACCCTGAACCCTGAACCCTAAAATTACCCTTAACAATCCTGGAGGCAGAGTGCTTGGTTTTATGTGAGATGGTGCTCTGGCATGAACTGAGCCTGTCTGCAGCTGTCTGGACCAACTCCCTTAGCTGTTCCAGGATATTGCCATACCATATACTCTTAAGTGCATTATAATCCTCGCGGTTATTTGCTAACTTTGGTTTGGCTTTATCAAAACATGTCGTGTAAGGTGTCATACACTTTGGAATACTACCCCCTCGCCAGTCCTGGTGACGGGGGTAGCATTCCACCCTTCTAGAGGGAGAAAACATGTTACTTTGCTTAAACACAGTTAAATCTAACCAAAGCCCCAGCATCACAAAATGGATGCTGCTGCCACAGACACGAGTCTGGCCTCCTGCAGCTGACCGAAACTCCGGGAGGGGAGGCCTGGACAATTGGTATCCTGTCACAGGGAGGTGTTACACCACCCCAGACAGGAGATAGTGGATTGTAGCAGGGAGGGTTGAATGAAACTAGACACTGCCTGTGGAGCACAAGGCTTCCCATGCATAGTCCAGTTCAAACCGGTGCTGGGACACTCAAGTCCCAGCTCTGGCGCGAAACTGGACAAAGGGAAAGGGGTGTAACCACCCCCTTCCTGGGTTCCACCCATAGGAGGGACCTAGCAGGTAATCCAGCCCCTTGATTTGGAATAAAGGTAGGAGCTGTGCCCAGGAGCATTAGATTATCCTGAACGAAACTTTGATACAGAACTCTGGACCCTTCGACATCCCACTCAATGTGGAAGACTGAAGAATCTCCCTTGTGGTCAAGGAGTGACCACCCTGTGCAAACAGGCACCATCCAGCGCCCAACGGTTTCCCGCCGGATCTCTAGCGACAGAGATCAACAAGACCCAGCTTCCCTGACTTCTAACAGCCCGATCCACAGTCCAAGCAAATCTGAGACCCGTGGAGGCGACGTGAAGCGTGGAGCCGGCCATCTTGAAAAGACTGCGAAGTGCTGACCGTGCAGCTTCCGAGGCACCCTCGAAGTTGTGCATTGGGGTTTGAGAAGCCCCAACCCCGAGCAGCTTGTGCAACGAAGATCTCCCCTCCACACTCATCGAGTTTTGCATTTTCCTGCTCGAGGCGTTGGTCCGGTCACTTGCCTGTTGGCTAGTGGCCCCAGAACCGACAAACCTTTGAATTTACACTGCTAGTCTGGTTGCTCCAGACTGGCCCTCGCTCCCCTGAAAAAGAGCCACCGCTCTGACCTTGCTGGTCCGAGTAAGAAGCAATCTTCAAATCCTGCGTGGGTTGCATTTGCCAAGGCCTGTTAACTCCGATCCGGAAGCCGACACTACCGACAGCGAGAGCCTTTGTGGGACAGCTCGTGCTCCACTCCTGGTCATCGTTGATGCCCCAGAGTTCACGTGGCAGCGGGGACAAGCTTCACGACAACCACCTGATTGCGCCCGATATCGCCTGGTTCCTTCCTGGTTCCATCCTGGTCACTGGCTAGTGACCCAGACTCTGTCCCCTCTGCTTTCAGGTACTCTACATCTTCGATCCACCCTTGGATCCAACCGGACTCTTCTCTCCTGGCCGCCTGCAGCATCTTCATCTCCAGGCTCCATAGATCTCCACGACGAAACCCGACACACTTTGGCACCTATGCACCCGCTTCCTGTGGGTGAGGTAATGAACTAACACCGGTGCTCCTGTAGTGGTTTACACCTCTAGTGTCCTAGTTTAAAGTGGGGTAATTCTATTCCAGTCGGAAGACTTCCAAACAGTAACTCTTTAACTTTTACGCGCCATTGACTTTGCATTGGTGCATGCGTGTGCTTTAGGCACTGCACCCGTGTCCCGCGGGCCTCTCCCGACTTCATCACTGTTAGTCCCAAGTAGTCCCAGCGATTCACAACGCCCTAGGCCTTACCATTGTTCGAGAGGTGGTACTTATACCACTATTTTAGTATATGGTTTAAGTGGCCACCGGGCCTATCCAAGATTGTGCAACTTTTGAATGTTTAACTGTGCTTTTGTTTAAAGGCTTGTGCCTCTGCACTCATAAAGAGTACAGAGGATTATTCTAGTAATAAATACATATATTTTTATAATATATTACTTGTGTGGTGTCCTTTCATTTGATATTATAGGATTGCATATGGTAAAACAGCTGGCTTCACATGCCCTCTTGAGTTTAGCCTAAGACTGCTTAGACCATGCTACCCCTAGGATAGCTTGTCTATAAGGTTGACTTTACAACCACCACCATAAGGGATTGTTTGGACTGATACAGGGTGCCCACAGAATTGTAGACATCATACATCAGGCCAACTTCTCACACATCCCAAAAGCTGAACGATATGGGGCAGATTTACAAGCCCCTTGCGCCACTTTTGTGTCACTTGTAACATGGGAAAGGTGACGCAAAAGTGGCCCAAGGGGCTTGTAAATCGGCCCCTAAAAGCTTACACTAAATTTGCATATTCGGAGGGGACCGTCTTCCTTGAAGTTTCCATGCATGTAAGTCTAAAACACCGTAACCTAGATATGCAGCCAGTAGGTAATGCTGGTGATGCTGTAGAATGCATTAAAGTTACTGGAACTTACTTAAAAACTGCTACCTGCTCCTCTGATACTATTCAGTGGAGTTGGCTGATCAAAAGCACTGTCGTCCTGGCATCCAGCCCCTCCCGAAGGTCTCACTTTCTAGATAGGTGTGGGTCAAATGTTCCTGGATTCTCCTTGCCTGGGCCTCCTCTGCTTCTTTGTCGGAGCCCTTGGATGCAAAAAGAGACAGATCTATGGCCCTGTTCACAATTTATCTGGTGAGCAGCGCCGTGGATGTATATTCCATACAAGTGCACAGACAGCAGGTTGAAAGGGATGGCAGTGCAGGTGACACTTTTCCTTTGTAAAATAATTCCTGCTGGCCTCATAGACCAGGGTGTGCTGTCTGGGCACTTGTATGGAATACACATCTATACAAGTGCATAGACAGCAAACACTGGGCTACGATGCCAGCAGAAATTCCTATACAAAAGAAAAGTGTCACCTGTACAGCCATCCCTTTAACCTTGCTGTGGACATCTTCCCACTCCCAGCCCATGACGAGGCAGCTAGAAGTGATGATTTGTCATTCTGAGGGGTGTGAATGTTATAACAATGTGTGTGTCTGTCTGAGACAGATTCCGGCACAGCACACACACACAGTCGCACCTGAGTACTTCACACAGGTCTTTAAAAGACCATTTACTTGGTAATGAGGCTTTGTTGTGTTTTCACCCCTACTTAGAGCCCCTGCATCTCCACTCTGTACATTGGCTTTGGCTGGATGAATTAGCCCCCTCACAAAATTTGAGGGAGACGAGTTGACGTGAGGTTTGAAAGATGGGTAAACAAGGGATTGAAGATGCAGAGGGGTGACCGTGATGGGGCAGACATTTAATGCAGTTTCCTTTTTAAATGGGTTTCTTGTACATATTTTATTTGACAGACTTGCAGACAGCAAATGCTGCTTCCTTTCCATGGTGTCTGAAAGTTTTTTTCTGGAAGTTGGGTCGACGAGCTGATCGGGTTCTTTTCTTCCTTCATGTGGTGGTGATGAGTGGGTTGCAGGGCGCCTGCACTTGTCGCCTCTCTCCTTAGTAGCCCCCTGCTTCCATCTGAATGCTGAGGATCACCGCCCCCCTCAACCACCGGCACCTGGAGGGGTCGCCGTGATGACTAGGGTGACCAACTGGCATGGGTGCAAATTCCAAATTCAGGACAGGCAGTGTAAAAATTCAGGACAAAGGGTCAAAAATCGGGACAAAAATTCAGAACAGGAGGTCAAAATTCAAGACAAAAGGTAAGGTTTGCAGACACATCAGAGAAGGTTGCGCAATAGTATATAAGTAAGTAAATAGACAACCACTAAAGTACAAGTGAAAATAAGTTTATATTAGGTTTAGACCATCGTGCACTTCATGGTTTGTCAGTATACTCGCAGCTTTAAGCAAATGTGCAGGTCTTTTTGTGGTAACAAAACCGCCCCCACCTTTTCAGCTCCCAGAGAAAACACCTGATGTCCGGTCTGACCAGTCTGGCCTTGATACCACCGTCCAATGGAGCCCCTCATCTTCTCATAGACCCTCTCTCATGTGTATTTAATTTCTTCTATAGTGCTACTCATCCCAAGTATGTGGGGCAGAGTTTTGGAGTGCGTTACAACAAACACATATTATATAGAGACAATCACTCATATAAATGGGAAAGTTAATGTATAGGAAATGTTGCTTAAGAAAATGGGGCTTACAATGTGTAATCATACTTTCATCCATCATTCAGTCTTTCACCATTCATTCTGTCCTTCCAACTTTGTGCCCATCCATGCAGCCACGGTCGTTAGTGGGAGTAGCTGCCAGGCGGTGACGTCGGAAGGGGAGGGGCAGGGTGGGGGTAGTAATCTATGGATTACGGAGCTTTACAGGTAAGTAAACATATAAATAAATAAAACTAATTTTGTTGCGTTCAAAGCACCCCCACATGCGATGCAGTGCAGGAAACGAAATTTGTTTTATTTATCTATATGTTTACTTACCTATAAATCTCCGTAATCCATAAATTACAACCCCAACCCTGCCCATCCCCCTCCCGACGTCACCGCCCGGAAGCTACTCCCACTACCGACCGCAGATGCATCCATGTCCATATTCATACATTTACAAACCTATCCATCACGTTTCCTTCCATCATCATTTCACTCATCCATCCCTCAATCAACCCTTTTACTCATCCATCATCCATCCATCCTTTAACCCTATCCATCCATACACTCATCCATCCACTCTTCCACCCATCGATCCATTAACTCATCAATCCAGCCATTTACCCGTTCAGTCATCCATTTACCCATCCCTCTTCCTCTTCCAATTCTCCTTTCACTTAGCCATCCATCCTTCCATCCACCCACCCATCCATCTACTCATCCACTCATAAATCCATCCATTGAACCTATCATTCATCCATCCTTTCACTCATCCATCCACCCTTTCACTCATCCATCCACCCTTTTACTCCTTCACTCATCTATCCATCCTTTTGTCCATCTACCCGCCCTTTCACTCACTCATCCAGCCTTACATCCACCCTTTCACTCATCCGTCCATCCATCCACACTTTCACTTATCAATTTATCAATCCACCCTTTCACTTATCAATTCATCCATCCATCCACCCATTCACTCGCCCGACATCCACCCTTTCACTCATTCATCCATCCATCATTTCACTCATTTATCCAGCCATCCATCCATCCACCTGTGGTATTGGGTTCCCAAGACCTACATGCTCCGCAGAAATACCCACTTACACCGAAAGAACTGTTGGCACGGAAACTGAAAAGTACAAAAGACAAGTTTATTAAGACCCCATGGGGTGGTGGTACATTCCTACAGCACCCTTCGGTAATGCAAGAAGTATCACACCGAACGTTGGTGTGAGTCCTTCTTTTATACACTTTACAGGTAATAAAAGATAGGCGGTACAAGGTTACAGAGTTTATACACATATATGGTCAATTTTGGAGCACAGCCAACTCATGGGAGGGGTTACAACTCCACTGGTCAGTTTGGCGGAAACATTCCTGAGGAATGACTGGTCATTTGGGACTGCGCATGTACAGGCTTGACCGTTACTAAAAATAGCCTGTTGCTGGGCAAACTCGAGTGGTCAGCGGTACGGACAAAGGTCTAAAGGGCATGCTGACCACGAGGCCGCTCATTCCCCAAAATGGCCGCCATAGCATACAAAATGGCATTTTCGAGTAAGGCCAAGTTAAGGGAAATACGTGTAGCAAAGCTAAGCGCTAACCCGGCCATTGTCAAATTACGACAGACGACCCTTTTAGCGTTTAGCTGAAGCTACCTCATAGTGGACGTAGTCGGGATACTCATCTTCGATATCAATTGACATTATTTAAGCTACTTCTTTATGAAGCATCAATTCTGTTTGGGCAAGAGCTCGTCTAGATGGAATACATGCTGATAAACACATAGAACATAAGGCAGGGCCACATTGTATACATAAACATACAAAGAATAGTATCCAACTATGATACATAAAATCGTCAGCAGCTTCCAGCCCCAAGTGTTAAGCATTGACCAGAACCACCCCAAAAGAGTCCATGTACCATTGTCCGGGTGTATTTCAGCAGCGATTTTGTGAAGTTTGGAAATTGCATCATAAACAGATGGCGAATTATCTGGCACGTAAACGCAGCAGCTACTTCCGATGATTCTACATGCCCCCCCTCGATCAGCTAGAACCACATCAAGAACCATGCGATTTTGGAGCGTAACAATTCTAGAAATTTGAAGTTCTTCCGTGATATTCCCCAGTGCAATAGCAGTGTCATTAGCTACAGCCTCAACAACACGAGTCAGTCATCGTATTTTCCGACTGTTCAAAGCAGCCCCCACAAAGGAAAACAATCCCAAATTAAAATCTACATATTGTTGTAAGGCAGTATCGGTCTGGTCAATATCGTCCAAGACCACAGCACGTTTGACTCGATTTAACACAAAATCGTGGTAGAGCACGTAGTCATTGTGATACATTGGCGGGGCAATGAATACAGGGGGCAATACAAAAGATACATAGCATGTGCCTAACCATCCTAAAGGGAGCTGATGATAGCCTTTATTACCGCAGATAAAGTAGGTATTTCGGGATGCCACAAATGATATGCCATTCGGTCTGTCAAATGTAAGTGTGGTGTTACATTCACTTTTTCCAACTGGGATTGTACCTTTATTACGTATACAGAGATCAGCCTTGGTATTTATAACATTAATGACATGTGAACTGGACATATTAATGTTCCTTTGATTGCTGTAAATTCGGGGTGCAGACACATTATCGGGGCGGTACTCTTCTCATTCAAATCGAGTACCCTCAGCTCGGGGATAACCATCCCGGTCATGATAACATATCTTGTTTAAACGGAAAAGCACCCCCCCTTTTGTTGGCCATCGTAAAGTAAACAGGAGAGTATACCAGGCGTTACAGGAACCATTGTGGGAGAATGGGAGTGGGATGAGCGGGGTGCCCCCTTTCTTCTGATGACCAGGCAACATCCCACAAACCCAACAGTTGGAAGTGTTCGTCATATTATGAGTATGATGCAAAATCTGAATGAAGCTATTGTTCAAGTAAGTCTGTCGGTGCCGTTCTTCATGGTAGGGTAAGGTGAAGTGAAAATGTTCAGACGGAGCCGGGGTAGTCGTCAGCAAATGTTCTCGTACAGGCACCACAAGTTCTACTACCCAGGCTATTACTGCTATCACCACAATTGTCAATACGAACAAAATGGCACCAAGAATTCTCTTGCCTCGTGATGCAGAAGACGCCATAGTTCAAAAGTTCACAATGTCTCAAATATACAACTACAAAAATTAAAAACAGTGGTGCTGAGCTCCGAGGTAGCCGTTGTTTTCTTCTCCGGGGTCAAGACGGGTGTCGCTATTCTTGGCAGAACTGATCCCCCCCCTTGAGATTCCCGGCTTCCGTTTCACAAACCCCAGAGCGGTAACCAACTAGTCTCGCACAAAAAATCTTCTTCCTATCTTGGCCGCAGATCGTAGCGCTGTCGTCCAGAAACAGTGTGGTCTGGGAAGGCTCCCTCAGATTCAGTCGACGTCACAGCTGGGCTCTTTTCTTTGTCCAAGATCTCTTTGTAGTCGGTCAGCACAGTAGGATTCACCAGGTCCGGAGAGACGCGGCGGCAGTGAGTTGAATGCACCCACCGCTTTCTGTTGGTCACTCGCACAGCCGTTCGAGTTGCCAAGAGGACCTGCTCGGGGCCACGCCACCTCGGTTCCAAGCTGTTCGCCCTCTCAAACGATTTCACCATCACATAGTCCCCAGGACGGAGACTATGGGCCTCTCCAATGGAGTTATCAGGGAGCCCTTCTCGAACCTGTTGATGAATAGAAAGCAGATCATTTGTTAATCGTGCCAAATAATCGTTCATTATTATACAAGGCACATCATGTAAAAATCGCGGCTTAGGAACTCCCCATATGTTCATAGGCCTTCCGAACACCACTTCATACGGTGTGAGACCAGTTCGAGAGTGGGGCACTGATCTAAGAGAGAGCAATGCTAGCGGCAAGGCATCCGGCCACTTCAATGACGTGGACGCCACAATCTTAGCCAGTTTCAACTTCAACGTGGCATTATACCGCTCGACAAGACCTGCTGACTGAGGGTGGAACACAGCATGAAACTTCTGCTGGATCCCCAGTCCCTTTAACACATACTCCACAATTTTCCCAACAAAATGAGGACCATTATCGCTCCACAAAAATTTGCAAACTCCAAATCGAGGGAAGTACTCTTTGAGCAAAACCTTAGCTGTTGTCAAAGCTGTATTATCTTTCGTGGGGAAGGCCTCGACCCATTTGCTAAAAGCACACTCCACCACTAAGACATACTTAAGGTTATTGCAACGCTCAAGCTGGATATAATCCATTTGAAGTACCTCGAATGGTGCAGAAGGTGGAACGAAACCTCCTTTCGGAGTATGCGTCCCTTTTGCAGGATTGTGCTGTAAACATATCAAACAGGTCTGCACTACTCTCTTAGCAGTATTGGCAATCTCAGGATGCTCCCAAACTCGCGTTAACAATCGGGTAATTGCAAAAGCTCCCACATGAGCTAACCTGTGTGTCATCTGGGCCATCGCCTGCAAGTGAGCTGCTGGCAATTTCCATCTCTCCATGTTCTTGCTCCTCCAACAACCCTCGTCATCTAGTATCCCTTCGGCTGCCCATGTTACAAGTTCTGCTTCAGTCGCTGATTTTTGGATGTCCGCTACATACATGGGGAAGTCATTTCGAGACATAGCTGTTTGTCTTGCTATATTGTCTGCAAAAGCATTGCCTTGTCCTACTTCATCAGTGACCTTTTTATGTGCACTGCATTTAATTATCGCTACTTTCTTTGGGCAAAGCAACGCGTTTAGGAGATCACACACCAGTTCTCCGTGCATAATGTGTACTCCATGAGAGGTCAAAAACCCACGTTCTCTCCAGAGTAACCCGAAGTCATGCGCTACTCCGAAGGCGTACCGGCTGTCTGTGTAGATGTTCACACATAGACCAGCACTCAGTTCGCAGGCTCTTGTCAAGGCTATCAGCTCTGCTGCTTGAGCCGATTTCTGTGGTATTCGTGCTGTTTCTACCACTGTCTTAAGTGTCGTGATCGCATATGCTGCGGAAGTCGTGCCATCTGGCAGCCTCAAACACGATCCATCAACCCACAGTTCCCCATCCACATCTGGAAGTGGCATATCCTGTAAGTCGACACGACCCTTTGTCTGTTCCTCAGTCAGGAAAACACAATCGTGATGTTTTTCCTCCTGACCCTCTTCGACCGGATAAGGCAATAAAGTGGCAGGGTTCAGGTTAGCACATATTTTCAGTGTGATATGTGGCGCCAAAAGTGTAAGCTCATATCCTGTTAAACGTGCGCTCGTAAGATATTGAGTCTTTGTTTGATTTAACAGGGCATCTACTGCATGGGGAACTAGCACCAACAGTTTGTGCAATAAAACTATTCCCTCACTCTGCCGTATAGCTACTACTGTTGCTGCAACGGCTCGAAAACATCCAGGTAACCCTCGTGCTACAGGATCAAGAATGGCTGAGAAGTACGCGCATGGCCTCTGCTTGTCCCCGTGTGCTTGCACTAACACTGATAACGCACACCCATCTTTCTCGTGCACATACAATGTGAAAATCTTTGTGTAATCTGGTGTACCTAACACGGGTGCAGAGCAAAGGGCCTGTCTCAATTGTTCAAAAGCATTCTGACATTCATCTGTCCATTCAAGGGGCATTGGTGTAGTTTTGGACAGTAACGCTAACAAAGGTTTTATAATGTGCGAAAACCCCATGATCCACTGTCTACAAAAGGACGTTAATCCTATGAAGGCGCGTACATCTCTCTGAGTGCGGGGGACTGGTGTGTCTAAAATCGCCTGAATTCGATCTGATGTTAATGCACGCCCCTCCTTAGACAAAAGATGACCGAGGTAGGTCACCTTGGGTCTACAATATTGAAGCTTTTTCTTAGAGACTTTATGGTTGTTCTGAGCCAAAAAGGAAAGCAAAGCAAGTGTACTCTCCTCACATTGTGCATAAGTGTCTGCAGCCAATAGGAGGTCATCAACATACTGTATAAGGGCTACTCCAGATTGCAATTCGAAAGAATCAAGCTGTCTTTTTAAAGCCTGGCTGTAGATGCTAGGACTCTCTGTGTAACCTTGAGGAACACGACAAAATCTGTACGATTTATTATTTAACGTAAAGCCAAATAAATATCTGCTATCGGGATGGATGGGAATGGAAAAGAACGTATTTTTGAGATCAATGACAGTAATTGTCGTCGCTGTTGGAGGGACCAATGTAAGCAATGTCGTGATATCAGACACCACGGGATATTGAGGGATGACAATTTTGTTAATTTCTCTCAAATCAATAATAAATCGATAGACTTTGTCGTCAGTGTCTTTCTTAAGAATCGGAAGAATAGGGCTATTACAGACATTGTAAGGAACTTCCTCCACTACTCCTGCAACGATCAAATCCTGAACGATGTGCGTCAGGGCAATTTCACCTTCCCTAGAAATCTAATACTGTGGTACACGTGGCAAAGGTACTCCCTCCTTGACAGTAATTCGAATAGGTGGAATAAGCATCTGTCCCACATCCGTATCTGAGGTCGCCCACAACGTATGAGGGAGAGAGGCCAATGCTTCAATTTCCTGTATAGTACAAAATCTGTCTGAATCTGGGTAATTGTCATTCAAAATAACTCGCACTCCTTCAGGAGCGCAACGTATCGTTGCTCGAAAGTATTTGAGCAAATCAATGCCCATAATGTTATCTGGGGTGTGAGGTGACAACAAAAATGGACCAAAACTGAAAAATTTGTCAATGCAAAGTGCAAGAGGTTGTGATAATGGGCTAGGAGAGGGTGTGCCATCAAACCCTATACATGTTATCGTTTCGCCAGACAGGGGAGCCCTTGGAACCAAGTTTTTGGACAAGGCACTACGAGTAGCTCCTGTGTCAACTAAAAACTGATCAGTAGAACCCAAAATGCCCGCTGATACATATGGACCTCTTTGATCTACTGGCATTTCAACTGATTCCGTACCCCATCCTACGCAATCCTATGCATGCACATAATCCTGATGCTCCACATTCTCACCCTCCGAGATCTGATATTGATTTCGTCTATCGAAAACATTTCGTTCATCCTGACCACGGCCCCTCGTTTCAAACCTACCACGATCACTTCCGCCACCTCTCGCTCCTGAATAATTATTCCTCGACCTTCCACCTCCTCGACCACGCTGACTACGCTGCTCACGAAGTACCGGACAATCTTCAGCCCAATGCCCAAACTCTTTAAAATATGCACATTGGTCCTCTGCTATGTCAGTACGACCGTACGACGCATTACTCCCTCTTCGCCTACCTCTATCATTCCCTCTAGATTGCGTCCCGCGAACCTGTGCCAACATCACCTTTGTTTTCAATTCTTTCGTTTTCTTATCTGCACTTTCTTTAGCCTCTAATTCCTGCCGCTCATAATACTGAGCCATAGTTAACAAAGACGCAGGGGTTGCCGTGGTCCAGGAACTTTCACTCGCTTTTAATCGTTTTGCAATCTCCCGTAGGAGATTAGCCACGTACTTATCGACAAACAGATGTCTACCCGTATCATCTGTTAATGATTGACCACTGTAATCATGAAACGCTTCTTCGAAACGTGTAAAGAAATCTGATACCGATTCATCTAACTTTTGTTTGCACGAAGCTAGCATAGTCCAATCAATCTTTTTAGAAGGAACAAGCGTTTTTAATTTAGTTAAAATAGCCGCCGGGAGTTCCAAAATCAACTCACATGGTTTACATGCAGGTTCCCTGTCTAAGTCAGCCTGGTTTATATCTTTCCAAGTTGCCCCAAACGTTGCTTGATCATTACTTTTACGAATCGACCTCCACATATCAGGCGAAAGAATTAACCCAAAAAATTGGTCTATATCAACAAGAGTCATAACACAAGAGGAAATGGCCCCCTCCACCCCTTCATAGAATGCGGCTGGATTTTTACGAAGATCGGGTAAAGCATTTTTTAATGCCATGACATCTGCTCTATTCCAAGGCGTATACACCCAATTATATACAAAATACCCCTTTGAGTTTGCTGACGTTTTATCATCATCTGTACCATCCCCCTTAGGGGGAACATACAAAGGTGCAGCTTCACGCATAGGCATAACATGCACTTTAGAATTCTTATCTGAACCTCAGAGAGAACACTCCTTAGACTGCTCTGTTGACCCCGGCACGGACTCCTTATCCTTTTTCTTTTCTTCCCGCAACCTGGACGTCTCATCCCGTAGCTGGATCAGTTGTTTGAAAAAGGTATCGACATCTGCAAGAACAAATAAACCTTTATCCAAATTCTCACGATAAACCGACACAGCCTTAGGTTCTAAAGTCTCTGAATATTTACGAAATCGAGCAACAACTTCATCTGCAAAAGTATTCAAAAAACACATCAATTCTCGTTCTGTCCATTTACCCCTTTCGACAACAACGTCTGATACAGTTATATGATTTAAATTCAATTTCCGAGCACAACTACGCAGTTCCGCAGATCTCTCCGCAGATAACCTGACACTTGACTTATCCCCTTTTCCTGACTTATCCTGATCTTCATCACCAGAATCTTCAATCGGAGCCGTAGGAGGAACGTACGGAGGCGGAGATCGATCTAATAACGAAAAATCATCAATTTCATTATTAAGGACAGGATAAAGTGGTCGTCGAATAGGAAATTGACCGGTCGTTTGCAAATTACGTTCCCGTGCCTCCCTCTCTTTCTTTTCATGCGCCTCCTTTTCCTCAAGCTGTAAAGCTTTATCTCGAGCAGCCTTGCGCTACTCTTTGTCCGCCAAGGCAACTTCACGCTTCATACGTTCACGCACCGCTTTCTCCCACATTCGCACACAATCAAACATATCCTGTCTAGACCTGCGCTGAAACAAACATTGCTCCACAAATTGAACCTTTTGCAAATCAAACGACCCATGTAGTGGCCATTGCAACTCGGGATCAGTTCTAGTATATTTATGCCATAATTTACTATACAGTATAGGGGGAAGGCCGAATTTAACATACATCTCACGGTTTGGAGTTCCCTCTGGGGGAGCCGGCTGAGATTCCGCTAACCTAATTGTGGTACCATTTCCAAAACAGCACATCCCTCGGAGTGTGCTTAAAACAGGCATGTTCAAAAAGTACCACGAAAGCGTGATACCAAAAAAATGGCACTTACAGTACTTCACACAAATGTGCCGCTCAGAGTACGAACAAAGTTAGAGAAAAATCTCTACATGCCTGCCTATGTGAAGTGCACTACACATATATTCAAAGTTCACAAAGTCAAAATGTTAGCTAACTCAAATCGTAGTCACAATCATAGAACTTCAGTAAGCGCCCGTAGACTACCTTACCAATCACAAATCTTACCCAATATCAAATATCCAGATTCCAACTGCCAAGGTCTTTAATCGAATCAGCCAAACGGGCATTGTACAGCAACGCAGACGATCAGGATCTCAGTCGGAGACCGGCGCCACCTGGAAGGTCAGATCGGAAGGAAGGGAAGAAAACACCGTGGGTGCCAAGACTCGGGTCACTCAGTATCAGCGTACGCGTCCATGGCGAGTTTCCAATCCTTCGTCACGACCTCTCCTTCGGGCATCCGAGTCGCCGATGAGTCCCTTCGTGGTCGCCACTTTGTGGTATTGGGTTCCCAAGGCCTACATGCTCCGCAGAAATACCCACTTACACCGAAAGAACTGTTGGCACGGAAACTGAAAAGTACAAAAGACAAGTTTATTAAGACTCCATGGGGTGGTGGTACATTCCTACAGCACCCTTCGGTAATGCAAGAAGTATCACACCGAACGTTGGTGTGAGTCCTTCTTTTATACACTTTACAGGTAATAAAAGATAGGCGGTACAAGGTTACAGAGTTTATGCACATATATGGTCAATTTTGGAGCACAGCCAACTCATGGGAGGGGTTACAACTCCACTGGTCAGTTTGGCGGAAACATTCCTGAGGGATGACTGGTCAGTTGGGACTGCGCATGTACAGGCTTGACCGTTACTAAAAATAGCCTGTTGCTGGGCAAACTCGAGTGGTCAGCGGTACGGACAAAGGACTAAAGGGCATGCTGACCACGAGGCAGCTCATTCCCCAAAATGGCCGCCACAGCATACAAAATGGCATTTTCGAGTAAGGCCAAGTTAAGGGAAATACGTGTAGCAAAGCTAAGCGCTAACCCGGCCATTGTCAAATTACGACACACCCATCCCTTCACTTACTTACTCACTCACCTTTTCATACTAATTATGAGACCCATCAAGAACTCCACCCTCGCTGTAGTTCCTAAAGCAAGGGGTGGGCTGGAGCAGGGTTCACTATGCCCCTGCACATAGGCAATCTGAAAAAGTGGAAGGCATGAGTCATGCATGATGCAGAGTGCCTTGACGTGGGGCGACTGTGACATGGTGTTGTTTCCAGAGCTTTAAGTGGAATGAAATTGCTAGGGGGGTCTCTCCAAAAGGGTGTTTGATGTAATAAAATGCGTAGCTTAAAACACATAAGCTAAAAATCTGTGCTTAATATAATGTGCCGCCCGACTGGTATTTTTGTTGCTTCTGTCATTGCATCCAGATATATAATACAACAAGTAAGGGTACATTTAGAACAAGTAATGTTACACCTACAACAAGCCAGAACTATTGGCTTCATCTATGGTTGTTAGTTGCATACAATAAAAAAGCAGCAACCATGGCTGCTATACTATAACTATAATCCTTTCCTTTCAACTTCTTTCACCGCCTTCCTTTGGCTAACTGGATTCTCACCTAGCAGCAGCATAGGCTTTTTTGCACTTCCATGTGACAGAATGCCCTGCCCTGGACTGAGGTTGTAGGAGGCCACCACATGCTGTGCCAGCCCAGACTGATCCATTGTCATTCTGTATATGGCAATCAGCCCCACACAGAATGATAATGGGTGGGGTGGGGCTGCTCTTGTGCACAGAGGAGTGCGAGGCAGCCCCATCAGGGAGCTGAGGCTTCTTGCAGGGGAACAGCTCTGTTCCCTGCAATGCCTAAAATTACGAACGAAATGTGATTACCTGCCTGAGGATGAGCCCCGGCGTGTCTGGCCTCCCTCTGGGATGCATTTGTGCACATGGGCTTGCACAGGGGGGGGCAAGGAGAGAAGCTCCAGGGGGGGGGGGCAAGCGCCCCTCCTTGCCCCCCACCCCCCTCCCCCCGCGGACACTCCTTTTCTCATCTCCCATGCCAAATCTGAACTTGGGGGTACCATTGGGCTACATTCTTTGCCCCACCCTTTTCAATATATATATATATATACTAGCAGCCCGCCCCGGCGTTGCCCGGGGCAGAAGGGGACTGAGGGCAGCATCGCAGCAGGAGAGGCACAGCAGAGCGGGCGTTTTGTTGGTCCTGGCCGCTTCTGCCCACGCTTTGTTTCCCCCGACGTCCCGACTTTGAGGAAAAGGCTTTCTGAGCACTCAGCATTCATGGCCCCCGCCCGTCGTAGGTCCTGGCCGCTTCTGCCCACGCTTTGTTTCCCCCGATGTCCTGATTTTGAGGAAAAGGCTTTTTGAGCACTCAGTGTTCATGGCCCCCGCCCGTCCCTTGGTGCGCACCTGCGGCTGCTTCACTTACCTTATCCGCCGCTCCTCCCCGCGCTGCTGAGTTTACTGCTCCACTGCTCCTCCGCTTCTCGCCGCTCCTCACTGCTCGTCCGCTCGCCGCTCCTCCCCGCCTGTCCGCAGCTCCTCCCCGCGCTCAAGTCGGCCGCTCTTCCTCTTGCTCCTGAACGCCGCTCCTCCCCGCGCTCCCGATGTCATCACGCACGTCGCGGCCAGCGCTACTTCCAAGGGACTACTTTTTTTTTATTCGTAAATTTTTTAAAGAACGTATATTTTTTTCTTTTTATATAGCCTATGTCCTTCTGCTTGCCCTGACGTTTTCAAAGATGTCTTGGGTGTTTGGATTGGTGGTGTACTTTTCGAGTTTACCTGGCTCAAAGGACACAGTTCTCTCTTTATAATAGTAGTATAGATATATATGTGTGTCACCTTTAGCATCCTTGGTATAGAAAGATTAAGTTAAGGTTGCCTCCTACACCAATGATATACTACTGATCTTTACGTGTGAAAGAGGAGCAGATTTTGTCGGAGACAGCATCAGATCCTGCCTCACTAAGGTATTTAACTGGCTAAAAATAAATCAGTTAAAAAAGCAATATGGACAAATCTGAGATTATTTTGTTAGGTCAACTGGCAGTGAGTAACTGGAGCACCTGGTGGCCAATGGAACTGTCTCACCCACAGTCTGCCCAACAAAGGGTTAAAATGTGGGCATTGTCATTGACAAAGCCCTTTCCATGGGCCACCAAATCTAAACTCCGATTGGCTCCTGATTTGGCATACTACGCATGCTAAAATAAATTCTTCCTCTGCTGCCAGTGGACACGAGGAAGACCGTTTTCCAGGCTTTAGTGACATCTCGATTGGACTACGCTAATAGTCTTTACCTCGGCCTACCTGACTATCTCACTCAGCGTCTACAACTAGTGCAAAACGCAGCAGCCAGATTGATCCTTAGACCTAGGCCTAGAGCTCACATGACTCCCATTCTTAAATCTCTGCACTGGCTCTGAATGAAGGAAAGAATTAAGTTCAAAGCCATTGTGATATTTTTCAAACCACTACAAGGTCTTGGCGCTGAGTACCTTAAGAAGCACGCTATTCGTTACATTCCAACTAGGTCCTTAAGATCCTCTACCGCAGACCTTGCACACATCCCTAAAATATGCTTAGCACGCATAGGGGGGAAGTTCCTTTGGGTATCTGAGTGCAAAAACATGGAATAGCCTTCCCGCATCATTGGGAGCCTCAGCTGACCTGCCAACGTTAAAAAAACATCTCAAAACCTGCCTATTTAAAAATTAGTCCCTGCTTAGTACCCTGCCACTATGTTCACAATAGCACGGTTTTCCATTTTAGCACCAGGACACTCTGGCTGGAGTAGCTGTTTGCGGTATACCAAATTTCTTTCATTAATTCAACCACGGCGATTGAATGGTCAATCAATTGCCATTGTAAACAGGCCCTTTATTTGGATATTCTACACAAAGTCTGCCTCCAAGTTAAGCGAGTTAATGTACCCTGGTTCAACCACATGGCCACCACCTTGCAAGCCATAGGATGTGAGAATTGCCAGTTTGAACCAAAAAGGATGACTGCGTATAGTGGAAAGGTCATAAAAGAAGGGTTCTGGCAATATATTTCAATCAATCAATCAGGGAAGAAGCTAGACCAGCTTTGAATTTTTAAGCCTACCCTCACTTTTGAACTATACCTGGACATACTCAACCCACCCCTCAAAAGATCCCTGTACATTAACTTCAGACTAGGCACTCTGCCAGTGAAACGGTACACTAGCTCCTGGAAAAAGGGCGGAAGTTGCTTACCTATTTGTGAATGTGAGCTTGCGGAAAAGAGTCTCTGATGCATTTTATGTTCCTTTTTCCTTTTACTCTGAAGGCCGGAAGAGATTGTCTTTACCTGCTTTTTGTGCTCATGCGATAAGACAATGGAAGGATGCTTTGACTTTGTATATGCGTACTGATTCTGAATTTGTTTTCAGCTTTACAGATATATATATATATATATATATATATATATATATATATATATATATATATATATATATATATATATATATATATATATATATATATATATATATATATATATATATCAAGTACAAGCTCCTCCTCAGAATCTCTCAGCGCCACAGCCGCAGCGCCAGCAAACGAGGGAGACGGACCACAGGAATCAGTCAAGGTAGTTTATTTACAGCAACAAAAACAGAGAACAGCTACGCGTTTCAGGCTACACGCCCTTGTTCACGCTGTATATATCTATATGTATATATATATATATATATATATATATATATATATTCTTCCCAAATGTTCCCGTAGCAGAGGGAACTGCTTGCGTTGGTGCCCGCGTGTGGAGACCGGGAGCGTGTCTCCTAGTAATCCGAAAACAAAGGCAAGGACGCAGCACTCTTCTTTTCACGGTAGATTTATTTTAGGTCTCAAGCAAAACTCCTACGCGTTTCGAACAAACGTTCTTGGTCACGGCAGTGCTCTACAAATGTCCCTTTTCTCTTTCCACATTTTATACTTTTTAACTTGTTCATACAAAGTGAAGGATTGTGGGCCTTGTAGTTTCTTACATTGAATGTATGTTTTTTAACATTTTTAACATTTTACATTTGAAAGGGTAATCGTGTGGGTAACATTTCATAAAGGAACTTATCATAGAATGTATTACCTGAATGAAACATGCATTCAAATACACAAATGATTCGTACTGTCCTATTAGTGCTTATGGTTAGGCACAACATCACGGACTATTCAACATTTTGATCTTGATCTGTTGATTGTTTTACGGGCTGAGTGCCCTATGCCCCACTTTTTACCCCAATTTTTAATCACATAGGCCTTCTTTTCAATATTCAGTCACACAGAATTAATATCAAAGTCAACTTTTTGAGTCATTATAAGTGTACATGCATTTCCTCGTCTGCATTCAGCCCTCTCGGCTGTTTTGTTTTAAACTTGATTATCAATTTGGACTCCAGTCGTCTCAATTTCAACAATCTATCACCCCCCCTCTCTTGTGTGGGGATGGATGCTAGTCCCAAATACTTGATGTCTTGCCATGTTTTTCCCATATGTGTTTTCAGATGTTTCGCCACGGCATATGTGGTATCGTTGTTTTGTATTGCCCGTATGTGTTCTAAGATTCTTTTCTTTAAGGGGCATTTCGTACTCCCTATGTACTCCTTTCCACAATAACATTTTAGCATGTATACCACAAATGAAGATTCACAAGTTATTTTTGTTTTGATCGTGAAGTCTTTCCCAGACGGGTCTGATAGGACCGTTGTGTTTTGTCCTATTTTGCATGCTTTGCACGTCATGCATTTTGTGAAGCCATTGCTCCTTTTTTGGAGCCAATCTATTTGTTTTTTCAGTGTGAAATGGCTTTGTACCAAATGGTCCGAGAGATTTGGCGCTCTCCGATATGAAATCAAAGGGCCGGTTCCAATGTCAGTGCCTATATCTGGATCTTTCATTAAAACATGCCAGCATTTTGAGAGAATTTTTTGGATTTTATAACTCTCTTTGTTGTACGTAGCAATCATTCTTGGTCGTTCTTCCTTGTCTTTTATTTGATTGCTTGTGGTTGGCTGTTCAATGTTCCTTGATTCAGTTTCCTGGTTCAGAGTTTCCAATCTCAAAGAGAGTTATAAAATCCAAAAAATTGTCACATTTTTAGACACCAAAGTATATATTGACAAAGGCAAGATTGAAACCAGGCTATATAGAAAAAAGACCGCTGGTAATACTATCCTCCATGCGGCTAGCGGGCACCCTCATCATCTCATAGCCAGTATCCCCTATGGGGAGATGTTACGACTACGCAGGGTGTGCAGCACAGAATCAGAACTGGTGGATGCACAAAAATCAAAGTAAAATCAGATTCTTGCAGCGTGGGTATTTTGAGGCAATGATTGATAATGCTATAGTGAAGTCACGTTTGAGGGTGAGACGGGATCTTCTGGCTAAATATGACCAGTCAATCTCAAGCGTTGATATTCCCAATGAAGCCTCTGAAACCAATGATTTCAGAATTATAACTGGCTTCAATAAGCAACATCGCGATTTGTATCGGATCTTCAATCGCAATTGGGCGATCTTGACTAGCGACCCTATCATAGGTCCTACCTTACCACGCAAAGTTACCTTAACCTTTAACAGAGCACCTTCAATGAGGGACCGATTAGTAGATACTAACCCTGAAGTTATGGCCAAAACCACCTGGTTTCAGAATAATGGGGGCTTTTTCAAATGTAAAGTCTGTAAATCTTGCACGCATGGGGTCAACACAAAAGCATATAAGGAAGGCTTTAGTGTCAGGAAACACAAAATAGACAAGATGCTAACATGCAAGTCAGAGTACGCTATATATGTACTCCAGTGCCCTTGCGCCCTCAGGTACGTTGGCAGCACAAAGTTAGAAGTGCACAAACGTATTTTACAGCACCTGAGGGCAATATCAAATCAAGATAATACCTACCCGGTGGCTCGCCATTTTAAGGAGGCACATCAAAACAATAACAAAGATCTAACATTTTTTGTGATTGATGCTGTTCCTGCAAGCAGGAGAGGGGGCAATAGGGAGGCTGCGCTCCGTAAATTGGAAACCAAATATATACTCCTCCTAGATTCTAAGGCCCCGGTAGGGTTAAATGTCACTGAGGATTACAGTGTTGGGATGAATAGTTAAATGAAAGCTTGATCTATCATGATAGTTCTGGTCATGCAAACTCCTGTACATATATGAAGTTGGTTTTTACTGTCATATTTTTAAATGGTTTTTATCATTTGGAAACTATGGTTTTAATCATTATATGTACTATTTATTATCTTAGGAGGTTTTTATCCATTACTGTGATATAATGCATTTTTAGAACTAGTAGGTGGTGACTTATAATCTCCTATAACCTGTGATGTTTTCCTATATGCACTGAATACTTTTTTTCATCTGTTGCTCATATCAATTTATATGAATATTTAAAGAAACTTAGGACTTTTTTGATGGACGAGACTGGGCTCAGTCTGACCATGCTGATCCCCAATAGATTGACTCCTGCTGCTTATTTGATATATTTCACATATTTTGTGTATTTTCATCTGCAGGGATCTGCAGTTGTTATTAGACAGGCCATTTGTGATTATTCAGGGATTCATCTCAATATTTTACACACTAACTGACTATTTTTGTAGTCAGCATAGCATAAGTTCAATGTATGACATGAATGCATTTTACATTGATTTATATGTTCTGACGTATGTTTTCATCTATAATTATGAATTCAAACTCATGAAATCAGATACTCATTAGCATCTGGAATTTATTTGCATTAGATGACTATCAGGATGCACTTTAAGCCCTATTTACAATGAATATGCAGGGCTCATTGTCTTAATCAAACATGGTTTTCTCTTAAGCAATTATTAGGTTATTTATTATATGTTACGATTTTTAACCTGCACTGTAAACCATTTGTTTTGATTTTCGTTACCAATGTATCATTGCTGCTTACTGCCCAGTCTGTTTTCCATGGCTATTAAGACCCCTGTCACGTGCAGGGTGCTATATGACGTACATAAGGGAGTAAATGTACTTTCACTTTGTCATGTGAACAAGTCTCCGGGCGAGCCGAAACGTTATGGCGACTTGCACGCAAATTTTTAAATAAAGAACAGCACTTAAATGTATGGTCCGTGTCTGTTGCGCTTGGGAGGGCGCTTTGAGTGAGCGAGCCTTGAGGCGGAAACGGAACTTGTGAATGGCCAGTGGGCGGTGACTGCCTCCTCTCACCTTGCGCCTGTAATGTTGTGACCGCACAGTTGCGGTCTAGTTGATTAGCGTACGTAGACGTACGCATACGCGGTGGCGCACGGCGCCGCGTAGGTTACATAAATAAAGGTGGGCGTGTCCCCGAGTTAGTCGGGACCACGCGACGAACTGAATAAGGTGTCCGCGTGAGTCCTTAATGGCGCGCCCTCAGCCTGCGCGCCCTCCAGGTTTTAGAACCTGACAATGGCGACGAGGGGTGTTTGACCCCACGCTGTGCCCCCCGCACAGCCTGCACCAGATCGACGATCCGGCCCAGGTTCAAAGCACTGCCCCGCCTGGCCCGGCGAGGCCCTGGCCGTGACCCGTGTGAGGACAGGTGACTGGAACCACCTCAGGGTCGCCCTGCCTCGTGATCTCGTAGTGCCTCCTGGTCACAGCGCATGCTGTTTATGGCTCGCGAGAGCGGCGCACGTCCTCGCTGATCAGCAACAAGTGCCCAGCAGCGACTGCCCTGCCAGTGGCGCCCATCCCCACGTGGAGGAGCCTCGCCTCACGACACAGAGCGCAGCGCCCCTAGTGGAACATCCAGTGCCCGCGCAACGATGACGACCATCCCCCCGATCGAGCCCTTCGTGATCGACGGCGCACCTGCCTCCTTGGCGCCAAGATGGAAGGACTGGACGGAGCGCCTCAACTTCTACTTCGAAGGTGCGGGGACAGCAAGGGACCGCCGCCGAGCACTCCTCCTGCACCTGGGAGGTAAGGACATTCACCGTATCTACAAGACGCTGACAGAAGCCACGCCACACACCTACGTCACGCTCCTGCAAGCGCTTAACGCCTACTTCGAACCCATGGTCAGCAAGGACTACAACCGCTTCCTCTTTCGCCAAGCCCGGCAGGAGGCAGATGAGTCTCTTGATGCCTTCCACGGGAGACTGATGGAGCTCGCTAGCACCTGTGGATTCAGGGAGGAGCAAGAAGAAATACGTGGTCAGATAATCCAGAATATGTATTCTTCCGATCTCAGGGTCAAAATCCTCCAAGAAGATGGGAAACCCCTGGCGGAGATCCTGAAACTAGGCCGCTCCAAGGAACTATCGAAGGCGAGAGCCTCGCACATGGAGGCTGCACTACACAGACCGGCTAAAAGTGAACAATCCAACATCGCAGAACAAGTGCACGCTGTCCGCCCCAAACAAAGGTCATTCGGAGGGAAGAAGCCACCGGAAAGGCGGAAGGAGTGTGGGTACTGTGGGGGCACACCTCACAGAGCAAAAGACTGCCCGGCGAACGGCAAGAAATGCAGCGCGTGTGGGCGATGGAACCATTTCGCATCGGTATGCAGGTCCTCGAAACAGAAGACGGAAGCAGCGCACGCCATCAGAGACAGCCCCGATAGCGAAGATATGGATGACGATGTCCATGACTACCCCGTACACTATGTGTTTGCCATCGATCAGCCGGCCAGGAAGAAGAAGCGCCTCCCGAAGTGCCGCATAAGGGTGAACCAACAAGAGGTGAGAGCCACTATAGACACAGGGGCCTCCATCGAGTTAATGGCAGCAGACGTGTATAACCAACTGCGGGACAAGCCAGCCCTGAGCAAAGCAAAGATCCGAGTGTTCGCCTACGGACAGAAAACCCCGATACCACTCATCGGGTGCTTCCAAACGGACATCTGTCACCTAGACAGGACGGTCCCTTCCACCGTATATGTGACAAAAGAAGGGAGTGGCATGCTACTTAGCGGAAAAGCCGCCGAGGAACTTCAACTCATATTCTACGCCATGGCTGTCCTAGAAGACGAACTCGATACCATCATCGAAGAATTTGACGACATGTTCAGGGGCATCGGGTGCCTGAAAGGGAAAGAAGTTTCGCTGCACATTGACCCGTCTATCCAACCGGTGGCACTCCGGCACCGGAGAATTGCTTTCCACCTCCGGAAAAAGGTTGAAGAAGAGCTCGAGAGCCTAGAGAGACAAGGAATAATTGAGAAGGTAGATGGGCCTACGCCTTGGGTGTCACCGATCGTAGTAGCGAGAAAGCCCAAACAGCCAGGGCAGGTGCGCATATGCGTGGACATGCGCCTACCCAACGCCGCAGTCAAGCGGGAGCGTCACCTGACACCCACTATTGACGACATATTGAGCGAACTCAATGGAGCCAAATGGTTTTCCAAAGTCGACCTCCGCTCAGGCTACCACCAGCTTCCACTCCACCCAGACTCCAGGTATATCACTACCTTTTCAACCCATGTGGGCCTACGCCGATATCGCCGGCTCAACTTCGGCATATCGAGTGCCGCGGAAGTTTTCCAAAACACTATCCGCGAAGTGCTCAGCGGGCTCCCCGGCGTACTCAACGTCAGCGACGACCTGTTGATATACGCCCAGTCTGTGGAAGAACACAACCAGCGGCTGAGGGGAGTTCTGCAAAGACTCAGGGATTCAGGCCTCACCCTGCACCGCGAAAAATGCCAATTCCTCCGCAACACCATCAGTTTCTTCGGATACACCTTCTCAGACAAAGGCGTTGCCCCTGATCCAGAGAAGGTCAAAGATGTACAGATGGCCCCCGCCCCGACAAACATCTCCGAGGTGCGGAGTTTTCTAGGAATGGTCAATTTCTGTGGTCGCTTCATCCCGGACCTCTCCAACATTACCCGACCTCTTCGCGAGCTCACGAAGACATCCACCCCCTGGCAGTGGGGCGTAGAGCAGGAGGATGCATTCCAAAACACGAAAGCAGCCCTATCGGCAGAGAAGACGCTCTCGTACTTCGACCCCTCCAAGCAGACCAATATCGCCGTCGACGCCAGTCCATTCGGTCTGGGTGCCGTCCTCACACAACGTCAAGGAGAAGACAACTGGGCACCGATTGCATACGCCAGCAGATCGCTGACAGAGACGGAACAAAGATACTCTCAGATAGAACGCGAGGCCATAGCTATCCACTGGGCGTGCAGACATTTCCACATGTACGTGTATGGACACCCGTTCACCGTCTCCACAGACCACAAGCCCCTAATTCCACTATTCAGGGGAACAGTATCAAAACCACCGCCCAGGATTGAGAAGTGGATCCTGCAGCTGCAGGAATATGACTACCTGCTAGAATTCAAACCGGGTGCCACCAACCCAGCGGACTTTCTATCACGCCATCCGAGGGCAGCCACCCCGGGAGAGAGGGAAGATGCTGAAGACACTGAGTCATTTGTGAATGCGGTAGTCGAAAGATCCAGGCCGCTCCCCATGAGCATGGAAATGATCATCGAAGCCACCCAAAATGACGAGATCTTCCAGATTGTCTCGAATGCCATACGCACCAACGAGTGGAAAACGCTCCAAGCGTCACTGGGCCAGAGGACACCGCAAGCAAAAGCAGCCCTAGAAGCGTTCTTGAGGGTCAAGGAGGAGCTGTCAGTAGATAGCCAGGGTTGCGTGCTGAGAGGGCCCAGAATCGTGATGCCGGCCACCCTCACGCAGCAAGCCATTGCCCTCGCTCACCGAGGACACCAAGGAGTGGTGAAAACAAAAAGCAGACTTCGTGCTAAGCTATGGTTTCCAGACATGGACTCGCAGGTAGAACGGGCCGTCAAAGAATGCCAGTGGTGCCAAGCAGCGGGACTCCCAGAAAATCCACCGCCAGTCATCACAGAAGTTGGCCCAGAAAGACCATGGGAACACGTCAGTGCCGATTTCGGCCACCTGCCCGATGGAAGACACATGCTGGTCATCATGGATGACTACACGAAATATCCAGAAGTGGAGATTATCACATCACTCACCGCAAAAGAGGTGATTGCCAAATTCGAGAAAACCATCGCAACCCATGGCATCTTCGTGAGAGTCAAGACCGACAACGGTCCCCCCTTTCAGAGCCAAGAGTTTGCGGAGTATCTAGCGGAGTGGGGGATCCTACACCGGAAAATAACACCCCGATGGCCGCAATCAAATGGAGAAGTGGAAAGATTTATGCGCACGTTGAACAAATCCATCCGGATTGCCCATGCGGAGGGAACATCGGTGGAAAGGGGAATCTACTCCTTCCTCCGAGAATACAGGCTCACCCCCCACCGCACCACTGAGGCAGCCCCAGGTCCGTCCACGATGGGACGCATAATCCGAGACACCCTCCCAAATCACCCCACCTGGAGCCCCGCCAGTGCAGAATCATGGAGGACTGTGCACAACAGGAAAAAATCCAACGACTATGCTAGCTTCCGGCGGAAGTCCAAAGAGTCGTCCATTGCCGAAAATGACCGAGTGTACGTCCGAGACAGGTACCCAGGAAGCAAGTTCAGGCTCCCGTTTGAGCCGCAACCATGGACTGTCACTGCCCGAAACGGGACCATGGTCACCGCACAACGAGAAGGAGAAACGGTCACCAGGAATGTATCATTCTTCAAAAGAGCTGCCGAACCCCAGAACGATCCATCCAGCTCAGAGAAGAAGGGAGGATCAACAGCATCACCAACCCGGCCAGAAAGCACTCCCGAAGCCGCCACACAGGAGTGGGGCATGGACTCGGCAGAGGAACCACGAGCCTCCGGCACCTCCAGTGCCACTCTCCCTGAGAACCCCCAGAGCCCCCCGGGCACAAGCACTCCCTCCAGTGAACCACCCCGGCGAGTGCTGTTCCGTGGCCAAGCGGCCGGCTATGGGCTGAGAAGAAACCCGGTGCCCTCCTCCAGAATGGCGGACTATGCAGTGGGCTGAGAGATCCTGAAGAGACTGGTAACAGGCCGGATGGCCATGTTTTGTTATTTGTTGGGACACTCAGGGCAAGACTTTTGAAAAGGGGGGGGGATATTTGTTCATACCAAAGGTGAAAAGGAATGTAATGTTGTGACCGCACAGTTGCGGTCTAGTTGATTAGCGTACGTAGACGTACGCATACGCGGTGGCGCACGGCGCCGCGTAGGTTACATAAATAAAGGTGGGCGTGTCCCCGAGTTAGTCGGGACCACGCGACGAACTGAATAAGGTGTCCGCGTGAGTCCTTAATGGCGCGCCCTCAGCCTGCGCGCCCTCCAGGTTTTAGAACCTGACAGCGCCCAGCTCTTAGTGATATATATATATATCCTGAAGAACAACTAGAACATTGTATTAATCACTGTCGTTCTTGGGCCTTTAGTAAAGTCTTTACCTACCCAGTTTTTAATTGTTTAGTGTCCAATACAGTTGCCGGGATCTGCCGACGGCAAATCATGGGGTCCTTTCCAGAAGTACTTTATTCATGATTTAGCTTGTTCTGAACAATTTCTTATTTGTCTCTGTGGCCTTTTAATTAAATGTAATTCGGCCAGTCAACCAATGTATCTACTATGGGTGTTAGCAATTTCAAGCCTACCAATGACTAAGCACCAGCACTTTATTAATGCCTTTTCATCTCCTTGAGTAGTCTGTTTTTTAACTTGCTTTGGGAGTTTTTTTATGAGCGTCTGCAGTCTTTTAATTAGATGTTATTGTTGTCAACTGCAATCAATGCATTTATTAGGAGTGCGAGCATCTGAGCTGGCCGACGACTAAGCATTAGCACTTTATCAATGGTTGTTTATCTACTTGAGCAGTCGTCAATAGTGTAGGTATTTTTTGTTACATTAGGAGTAATTTTAACTTGTACCTTATTGAAGTATGTTATTAAAGATTAAACTGTGTATATTCTGTATTGTATATTGTAATAATATATCTAACTTGTCTACTGGGAGACCGGAGCTATGTTAAGACCGGAGCTATGTTTTTTTAATTAAATCCTCAATGTTTTTTTTTAAACAAACCAAACCATAAAGTACAGGTATAGTCACAATTGAATTCAGTAAGAGCTTAACTCATATGCCAGAAGGAGCAAAGCTAAGAGATTCATACGGTGAGCACAGCAAGGATCATACGGTTCATTACTAATGTTTGCGTATTTGCGGGAGAGACTGTACACACAGGAGGGAAGAGTTATAACCTTAGAAAGTGGGGGAAGGGATAGGGATGTGGCGGTACCTTGCGAGAAACGGCATGGAACACTAATGCATTGGTCATTAGGCCTGGCCGAGCCAGTGTGAATGGGGTAGTATAACATGTTGTAGATGAGCGAAGAGGAGTGGGGGAACAGCAGGTACTGCATGACGTGCTTGTTGCGCGGCAGCCACTATGGGGGGAGGTTATAATTTCTAGTGCGGAGCAGAAGCTCTGAGAGAAGAGTGGCCTAGTGGGTGGAAATGGGCTGCTTGCAGAGACCCCAGACATCCTCGTGGCAAAGTGCGTCTTCCTCCGCTGTACCCCACTTGCAGACATCGTTGTGCAAGGTCAATAGCGAGGGGGTAGCTAAGGATTGCCAGTGCAGGGTTAGAGTACGCTTGGTGAGGAGAATCGCCAATGAAGCGAAGCAAATGCTCACTTAATGGGAATTGTGCCACCTGAAGATGCAGAGTGAACACGCCTCCTATGATTGGATATCAGTGAGCTCCCTAACTTGTCGCAATGTGTCATGCACTGTTTTCCAGAAGTAGTGTAGAGCTGGGCAAGACTATATCATGTGCTCTAGGTCAGCGCCTGGAGCCTAACAGCACGGGCAATGGCCATTTACTTGCAGGACGAAGCGATTCATTTGGACTGAGGTGAAGTTGTCATGTTGGCATGGTGTAACATGAAGAGTTGCAGGTTTTTGAAACGTGAGTTACGGGATACTTTTTGTGGAAATGCAAGGGCAGTCTCCCACTCCTTATTGTGTAGTACTTGCCCAAACTCCCAATTGTGCCGTACGGCAGGGGGGTGGCTTAGCTGGCTGCAAAATGGACGCACTCTGAGGGGGCTCTGCTGGCCAAGCTCATAATCTGCCAGAAACCAGCAGATTGCTTCCCCAAAACCGCCTGCCTCCTGCATATCTGCTCTTACATTTTTCCGGGGCATCGCCAGTTTCCTTTTTCAGCCCCCCATGCTGCTTCTGGGCTGTGCTTCACTCCTGGGCCTGCTCCTCGAGGCGGGGCCTTCCCGCTGGCGCCACTGGGCCTACCTGCCTCTTCATTGCTGCGACGCGCGACACTGGAGCGCCAACCCGATGTCTTCCTATCTCCACTGCTGGGAACCGACGGTGAGGGCATTCGGCCGCCGGGGGCTATCGACGGTGGGGCTGGAGGCGCGCGTGCCGCACCGACTGGCCTATTGCTGTTTCGCTGTGTGAGCTCCGCTTGCCCGGGCTCCGGCGCCCACCGAGACTGCCTCCCTTCCACTGGGCCGGGCGACAAGGGTGGCGTGCCTCCCATGACCACTCACTGCTACCGGCCTCCGGGTCCCGCGGCGCCCAGGCCCCTGCACTGCCCGGATGCCATCTCCTTAACCGATTCCTGCTGCACCTCGGACCCGGCCTCTCTGCGGCCCACATCTCCTTCCAGATCTACGGGCTATTCATATCCTTCCAGATCTACGGCCTATTCAACGGGGCCGTCCTTCCGCCCTAAATGCCGCCCACGTGCTGGACTGTGCAGCGCTCTTCTGGCCTGCCTCCCGTACTGGAAGCAACATCTGCTCTCGTTCCTGTCTCCTGCTGGGCCCAGCACCGACAACTATTCAGATGCCGATGAGGTCCTCTGCACCGACAGCTCAATCTAACTGGCACTCTCAAACCTACTCTGCACACTGCCCTCCTGCCTGCGCCTGCTGTGATCCACCGGCTGCTTGCCTCCTCTTGCCAGGGGTAAGTGCTCTTGCTGTGGGGGCTCCACGGCTTGGGTGAGAGCGTGCGCACCAAACCTGCGGGGCTCCCCTTTTAATCACCAGTACTGGCTCTGTTGTATTTCTCTCTGGCCCCGTGGTTGTGGCCCCATGTGGGGGCAGAATTCCCTCCGCGTATCCCTGCTGCCCAGTCCCTGTGGCTGCACCCCTCAGTGAGGGTCTCATCCGGGACTGACGTTGCGATGATTGACCCTGCTGAGTGACACTGAGTTTTGCCAGCAGTTCACTCCCTTGAGTCAAGACCGCCAGTGTGGAATCGGACTTCTCTGGACCACTTGCCTTACTGACCCAACAGTCCCAACTGAGGCCTTCTGTGGAGGGCACTCGGCGTGTGTGCAGCCCAATTCCGCTTACTGGCTCCCTGCATCTCACCTGGCATTGTCCTCCTGATTCGTTTCTTCTCAACTCTGGAGGCCCTATCACACTAGGTATTGCCTCCTCGCCACCCAGATACACCATCTTTCTACTCTCTACACCCTCTGTGCCTGCCATGGATAAGACTGACCCCAAACAACCCAAGCTTGCATTCGACAATCGCCGACAGACGCGTTAGGACGATGCAGTCACCGACGGGGGTTACTCAACTACCCCCCGAGAGATGGCTGCCTCTCGGGAGGACGACCTCAAGTCCATCATGTTGAAGGTCAAATCCGCGGTCTCGGGTATGCAGCCCAGTTGGAACAGTAGTCTTCTAGCCTTGATGTGGTCAAGTCTCAGGTGGACTCGAACGACACTCGCTTGCTGCACGTAGAGTCTCGGGTCTCTGACGTTGAAGGCGCTGCCAAACAGGATCAACAAAAACTCCTTCAAATGGACAAAATCCTGGAACTGATTCGCAATAAAAACGAGGATTTGGAGGCTTGATCCCGCAGGAGCAACCTCCGCATCATGGATGTGCCTGAGTCCACTAACATCTCGCTGATGGAGGACTTTGTGGAACAACTTGTGCATGAACTGTTTGGGGAAGTGCTTTCTCCGGTCCTCATCGTGGAGAGAGCCCACCGCTCCCTCAGCCCTCGCCCAGGCTCGGACTGCCGGCTCGCCCTATTTTTGTCCCAAATCCTCAATTTCAGGGATCCAAACGCAATCCTTCGAGCGGCCAGGGAGAAAGGTGATATCCGCCACCAGGGCAACTCTGTGTCGTTCTACCCAGATTACACCCTGGTGGTACAGGCTGCCCATCGCGAGTTCCTGCCTTCGAAGCGTATTCTCCAGAAACACGAGATCCCATACTCTCTGGCGCACCCGGCCAAACTTTGAGTCAGGCAGGGCTGTAAGACACTCATCTTCCCAGACCCCAAAGACGCCCTTGTCTTTGCCAAGAAGCTTGATCGCACACATCGCTCCACTTCTGCCAATTCTCAAGATTCTGCGACTGGTAACCTAAGCGACAATGACTGACTCTCCAGCCTCTCAGGACTTTTCCTGTTTGTTTTCCCTCAGCTGCCTGTTCACCGATTCAGTCTGGGCCTTATTCTCACCTCCTAGCTCCATGACGGCCTGCACCCAAACTGTAATGCTTAGGGGTAAGCACTTCTGATTTCTGGATGCTTTTTGCCCCGTTGTCTGCAACTACAACTGGCTTGGCCACCCTGCCACGTCAGCAGGGGTGTATACCGAGCTGTACACCGAGCAATGCCTTGCCTCCGCGGTATGAATCTCACTTTGCTAACTTTTCCCTTCCCAGTTGTAGTTTCCTTGGGTGGCTGTGGGTGGCATCTCAGCCTGTTTGGGGGGTTGGTGTGGGTGGTGGGAGGGGGGGATTTGGGTCTTTGCGGCCTCCCTCAGAGGCGCTCTCGATTTTGTTTGCATGCATTCTGTTGATCTTATGCACTTCCCATGATGCTGTATCATACCTACTCCTATGTGCTATTTTGCTTCGTTCCCCGCACTCACTCGAGGCACTGTCCTTGTCTACTACACACTTCTTCCTTGACATGTGGGGTTTGTGGTCTCCCTTTGAGGCCAAATCGTTTGTTACGGAATATCCCGGGTTGTTTTCCTGCACCCCCTTTGTGCCTGCACTGCTCATTTTTGTCTCTTTTATGTTGCACTGTCACACACATCTGCACAAGATTCATGCCCTATTCTCCAATTCCGGTACAAAAGGGGGTGGTAATGGACCGAGCATCTGAACCAATCAGACACTCACACCCAGTCAAAAGATCTGGGTTTAACCCATCACCGTTCTTTAGCCCACTCTGCCACCCCAGTTCAGACACGGCTATATGCAAATCAGTCTGACCCTGTGCCTCATGGGAACAGTCCAGCCCGAACTGCCAAGCCATGCCTTCCCTGGACCGGAAACAAGCTTCCGAGGACCGGTTTCTGGCATTCCAGCCGTCTTCAGCCCGCCTTGCTTGAATCCAGTGGCAAAGTGAGCAAGGGACTCACGTCTGAGCATACCCTGCCACACTTATGGCGGCCAAAAGCGGTACAAAAGGGGGTGGTAATGGACCGAGCATCTGAACCAATCAGACACTCACACCCAGTCAAAAGATCTGGGTTTAACCCATCACCGTTCTTTAGCCCACGCTGCCACCCCAGTTCAGACATGGCTATATGCAAATCAGTCTGACCCTGTGCCTCATGGAAACAGTTTGGGGGGTTGGTGTGGGTGGTGGGAGGGGGGGATTTGGGTCTTTGTTGCCTCCTTCAGAGGCGCTCTCGATTTTGTTTGCATGCATTCTGTTGATCTTATGCACTTCCCATGATGCTGTACCATACCTACTCCTATGTGTTATTTTGCTTCGTTCCCCGCACTCACCCGAGGCACTGTCCTTGTCTACTACACACTTCTTCCTTGACATGTGGGGTTTGTGGTCTCCCTTCGATTGTTACGGAATATCCCGGGTTGTTTTCCTGCACCCCCTTTGTTGCTGCACTGCTCATTTTTGTCTCTTTTATGTTGCACTGTCACACACATCTGCATAAGATTCATGCCCTATTCTCCAATTCCCGCATCATTGGTTTTTGATATATGGCACCATGACAGACACCATCTTCTGGACCTGGAATGTCCGTGGTCTTAATGACCACTGCAAGGCACAACTGGTACATGCTCACCTCCTCCGGCACAAAGTGGACATTTGTCTCCTTCAGGAAACCCACCTGCTCCCTACACCCGCCTCCATACTCCTTTCCCGGCACTGGGGAGAATCACGCTCTTCTTTTTACTCCAATTACTCTCAGGGGGTATCCATCCTTATATGCAGAGGGCTTCCTTGGCAGACTTCCCAGGTAATTATTGACCCAGCGGGCTGTTTTGTAATCCTCCACGGTTCCCTCCAGGCCCAACCATTGACGATTGCTGAGCTGTATTGTCCCAACTGCGACAAATAAGATTTCTTTGTGCAAGTGTGGCACCTCATTTCATCCCTTGGCCCTGCTGTGCTCCTATGGGGAGGGAACTTCAATGTAACACTGTCCACTGTCTTGGATCGGTCTGGCCCCCGCACCTCTCACCCATGCGCTGCAGCACTCCTTAGCTCTATTCTTGCTGAGAAATCCCGGTTTGATGCTTGGCGTCATGTGAGCCCTGAGGCTTGCGAGGGCACTTGCGTTACTGGCAGCCGTGGCTATTGGTCCCAGCTGGATCTCTGGATCACCACTCCAGACAGGCTCTCCTGGCTCACCTCCGTTGACCACATGATGCGCACCCTCTCAGATCATGCACCAGTTCAGCTTAGTCTCCGTATCCCCCAGTCCCCCCGGCGCGCTTTCTCCTGGCGGCTCCCTTCCAATGCGTTGTGGGACTCTGTCTTTTGTGACGAGATCCAGACCGCGATCACTAACTACTTTGAGATCAACGAGGGTACAGTGGACTCCCCTCTCTATGCTCTGGGAGGATTTCAAAGTTGTCAATCACGGGGAATGTATTTCTAAACAGTCCGGCGTCCAACGCTCTATTCGCAGCACACTTGATAAACTGGAAATGGAAATTAAATCTTTGGACTTTTCCCACGCTCTTGACCCTAGATCTAACACACTTTCCTGACTCTGGGAGAAACACACTGAATTTGCCGATGAGGCCAATCGAGAGCTCTCGTTCCTCGGTAGGGAGGCCCAGGCGCGCCGCTTCGGCAAGGTTAATGGCCTGGTAAAACCCTGGCCAACCTCCTCCGTCCACCTTGTGCTGCATCCTATATAACAGCCTTCCAAGATGGTGGCCCAGCCCGGACCACCTCCCATGAAGAAATCAAGGCACGATTTACAGCTTTTTACACGCAAGTGTACATGGCCGGTTCCGACCCCCCACCGCCTGAGGTCCTCAACCAATATTTCTATACCCTTGAACTCCATTGGCTTGAAAACTATCACCGGGAATTCCTTGATGAGCCCTTTTCTAAAGAAGAAATCCTAGCCGCCATCAACGGTATGCCTGGTGACTAGGCCCCCGGCCTGGACGGCTTACCTGTCTCCTTCTACAAGATCTTTGCTCCACTTCTAGTACAGCACCTAGCCGCCATGTACAATGAGTCCTTTGAGAGTGGTCAGTTCCCCCCTTCACGCCGCGAGGCTATGCTTACTCTCCTTCTCAAGCCGGACAAACCACCCGAGCTGCGAGATTCCTACCACCCCCCCAGTCCCTTTTTAATATGGATATCAAAATCTTCGCCAAGTTGCTTGCTTCTCGCCTTCTTCTTCTCATGCCACACATTGCCCGCCTGGACCAGTCTGGTTTTCTTCACGGACGTGCGACTTCACACAATCTTCGTACCATCTTCTCCGTTCTCCACCAAATTAACCCAGCGCTCCCTACAGTGGCTGCCCTGGTTGACGCCACCAAAGCCTTTGATGCCCTAGAATGGCCCTTCCTCTTTTCTTTCCTTCCTCGTCTAGGCTTCAGCCCGGTCTTGAAACGCAAAATCTTACTCCTTTATACCCTTCCCACTGCCCATCTCCGGATCAATGGTCTAATATCTGATCCCATCCCCATCGGGCAAGGCACCTATCAGGGGTGCCCGCTATCACCTATGCTCTACGCCATCGTGATGGAACCACTGGCAGTTAGACTCCCACAACATCACACCCAGAGGGGCATCGGATTTGCCGCCCGCGCCCTCTTGGTATCCTTGTATGTGGACGATGTCACTTTATATGTCCGCAACCCCCAGGAAAATCTTAGCCCTCTGGTGTACGAGATTATACGGTTTGGTGGTTATTCAGGTATACAGGTAAATTGGAACAAGTCTGTCCTCTTTCCTCTTACTGATGCCACCACGCCTTTCACCCCGGACTACCCCTTTGTGTGGGCGTCAGGCCCGACTCGCTATTTCGATATCTGGCTGAGCAGGGACGTGGACGAACTCTGGAAGGCAAACTTCGGCCGCGCCTTGGACTGGTTCGAGTCCAAGATCCCCCTCTGGAGTCTGCTGCCCCTGTTGTTAGCCGGGTGAATAGCAATTGCCAAGATGGTTGTGCTTCTGAAATTTTTATATTTATTTCTGAACGTACCTGTTTCCCTCACTACCCACTTTTTTCGCAGGGTCTGCTCATGGCTTATTTTTCTGGTCTGGGCTGGAAGGCAGCCCAGGATCAGGTATGACACTCTCACCCTTACGATGTCCCGTGGAGGCCTTGGCGCTCCTGAGTTTAAGCTCTACGCTCTATGCGCTCAGGCCAGTTTTCTGCATTTTTGGCTTCACCCCACTCCTTTCCAGCCACATGTGGCGGTAGAAGCCGACCTTGTTAACCCATGGCCGCTTGCACTGCCTTGTTTGCCCCAGCCAAACTCCCATGCACTGAGATTCACACAGTCGAGAGCCTACGCTGGGCCTGGGAGGGACTCCGTCGCTTTTCCGGTGCTCCTATGCTTTCGGCAAATGCAATGCCGATCGCTCAACACCCGGCTTGCTCTCCTCTCCAGCACTCCGGAATGGTTAAACACGCCACTCGCCTGGGGTTGACTACAGTAGCGGATCTCTACCCGGGGAACACATTCTTCTCTCTCGCTGAAGATTCTGGTCCCATGGCACTTTACTTTATTATCAACTCAGGGCGTTCTGCAGGGAGCTACATCTCGCGTTCCCCCAGCCTCCCCCCTTGATGGACCCTCTGTATTTCCTATATTAGTCTTCCTCCCCTCCGAAGGTGGTGACCAAACTGTACGCCTTTATGCTGGCAGCTGCCTCCATCTCCACTGACTGTGCACGCGTGGCATGGGGCGAGGACCTTGGTGTGGAAATCTCCCAAGCTGATTGGCTTTATTGTTGCAACCAGACCAAGTGATTGTCCCCAAACAACCGCCTGCACCTCATTCACTTTAAATATCTGCATAGGCTCTACCATACTCCTGTTCAGCTGCACAAGTTGAGACTGATCCCCAGGGATAGAAGCCTGCGCTGCGCAGCTCCTGCGGCTGACTTCTCCCACCTTGCCTGGCTGTGCCCCAAGGTCTCTGCTTACTGGGGTGAGGTCTGTGCTGCTATCTCTGAGATCACTTCATTGTCGGTCCAGCCCGACCCCTTCGCTCTGCCTCCTAGGCTTTGTTAAATTCTGCCCAGACGCCTCCCGCCGCTTGATTGCCATGCTACTTGTGCTCGGGCGGCATAGGGTTTCCATGTGCTGGGGCCACAAACCAGCACCTAAGTTTGCTTATTGGCTCCGGGATGCATCGCGCTGCCAGACTCTACTGTCCGAATTTCTGGGATCTTATGCCAGCTAGATCTTGCCCACTTGACATATGGGGCCCTCTTGTGTCTTACCTCCTGGGTCTTACCTCCCGAAGCCCAATAGCCTCTCCCTGCGTTCCCCGCCGGCACTCCGCCCACGGCGGCCACCGGTGTTGGTCACTAACTGGCTCCCCTCATCCCTACTCCCTTCAGCTTGGTCCATCCCTTCTCCCGCAGGTTGGGTGCCGCTCATTAATTCCTGTACAATGTCCTGGCACGCCTACGTGATATCTGTCATGTTGTTGCTTTCTGATGATTTGTATTATTGGTCAACCTTGTCATATTTGAAAGTATTTATCTCTCTGGTGCTCTGTCACCATGTTTCAGCCCATAATCTAAATGTCACTTGTGTCCAGGGCTTTTATCAGGAAACAGAAAATACATTGACTCTGTCTTTGTTTCAATCACACATACCATGCAAACCACACCATGCATATTGGGGTATTACTCTAAAATACGCTGCTTTGGTATCTTGATTACAAACTTGGGAATCATTTATAGCCACATGGGAGGCGGGGGCATGCCCCTGTAGTCACACATATGTCAAGGGTAACATTCCAGTATTCAACCTACTTTCTGTCCTGCTTCTCCAACTGACTCCTCAGTGGATTTTTCATAATATTCCATAAAAGATCAAGCCAACAGCCAATGATCATTGGCTTGCGACCATAACCAATTAAGTCATGTATCAAGTATAAGCTTTACCACAATCCATAAAGTGCAATACAATCAGTCTTTTTAATGAAAGCACACAAACTCAACCAAACAAATCCTGTAATCATGTGAACCCCTCAGTAGTACTCTTAAAGATCTTTTTTGTTGATCGCATACGTTCAGTTGACCGTTGCACTGTTAAGGCAGACCAAAACATCCATATAGATTAGTGTAGCCCTCGGTATCCATACTTCCTCAAAGAGAAATCTGCTCACTGAAGTCTAAATGTAATAATGGAAGGGGATTGTGCTAGGGCTACAACACATTCCTCATGGCTCCCATCTTCCCATCTGTACTGCTGCCAGAGAAAGACAAACTCCATGTGCTGGGGCCACAAACCTGCACCTAAGTTTGCTTATTGGCTCGGGGATGCATCGCGCTGCCAGATTCTACTGTCCGAATTACTGGGATCTTATGCCAGGTAGATCTTGCCCACTTGACATATGGGGCCCTCTTGTGTCTTACCTCCTGGGTCGTACCTCCCGAAGCCCAGTAGCCTCTCCCGCGCTCCCCGCCGGTACTCCGCCCACGGCGGCCACCGGTGTTGGTCACTAACTGGCTCCCCTCGTCCCTACTCCCTTCAGCTTGGTCCATCCCTTCTCCCGCAGGTTGGGTGCCGCTCATTAATTCCCGTACACTGTCCTGGCACGCCTACGTGATATCTGTCATGTTGTTGCTTTCTGATGATTTGTATTATTGGTCAACCTTGTCATATGCGAAAGTATTCATGTATCTGGTGCTCTGTCACCATGTTTCAGCCCATAATCTAAATGTCACTTGTGTCCAGGGCTTTTATCAGGAAACAGAAAATACATTGACTCTGTCTTTGTTTCAATCACACATACCATGCAAACCACACCATGCATATTGGGGTATTACTCTAAAATACGCTGCTTTGGTATCTTGATTACAAACTTGGGAATCATTTATAGCCACATGGGAGGCGGGGGCATTCCCCTGTAGTCACACATATGTCAAGGGTAACATTCCAGTATTCAACCTACTTTCTGTCCTGCTTCTCCAACTGACTCCTCAGTGGATTTTTCATAATATTCCATAAAAGATCAAGCCAACAGCCAATGATCATTGGCTTGCGACCATAACCAATTAAGTCATGTATCAAGTATAAGCTTTACCACAATCCATAAAGTGCAATACAATCAGTCTTTTTAATGAAAGCACACAAACTCAACCAAACAAATCCTGTAATCATGTGAACCCCTCAGTAGTACTCTTAAAGATCTTTTTTGTTGATCGCATACGTTCAGTTGACCGTTGCACTGTTAAGGCAGACCAAAACATCCATATAGATTAGTGTAGCCCTGGGTATCCATACTTCCTCAAAGAGAAATCTGCTCACTGAAGTCTAAAGGTAATAATGGAAGGGGATTGTGCTAGGGCTACAACACATTCCTCATGGCTCCCATCTTCCCATCTGTACTGCTGCCAGAGAAAGACAAACTCCATGTGCTGGGGCCACAAACCTGCACCTAAGTTTGCTTATTGGCTCGGGGATGCATCGCGCTGCCAGACTCTACTGTTCGAATTTCTGGGATCTTATGCCAGGTAGATCTTGCCCACTTGACATATGGGGCCCTCTTGTGTCTTACCTCCTGGGTCGTACCTCCCGAAGCCCAGCAGCCTCTCCCGCGCTCCCCGCCGGTACTCTGCCCACGGCGGCCACCGGTGTTGGTCACTAACTGGCTCCCCTCGTCCCTACTCCCTTCAGCTTGGTCCATCCCTTCTCCCGCAGGTTGGGTGCCGCTCATTAATTCCCGTACACTGTCCTGGCACGCCTACGTGATATCTGTCATGTTGTTGCTTTCTGATGATTTGTATTATTGGTCAACCTTGTCATATTCGAAAGTATTCATGTATCTGGTGCTCTGTCACCATGTTTCAGCCCATAATCTAAATGTCACTTGTGTCCAGGGCTTTCATCAGGAAACAGAAAATACATTGACTCTGTCTTTGTTTCAATCACACATACCATGCAAACCACACCATGCATATTGGGGTATTACTCTAAAATACGCTGCTTTGGTATCTTGATTACAAACTTGGGAATCATTTATAGCCACATGGGAGGCGGGGGCATGCCCCTGTAGTCACATATTCGTCAAGGGTAACATTGCAGTATTCAACCTACTTTCTGTCCTGCTTCTCCAACTGACTCATCAGTGGATTTTTCATAATATTCCATAAAAATCAAGCCAACAGCAAATGATCATTGGCTTGCGAGCATAACCAATTAAGTCATGTATCAAGTATAAGCTTTACCACAATCCATAATGTGAAATACAAACAGTCTTTTTAATGAAAGCACACAAACTCAACCAAACAAATCCTGTAATCATGTGAACCCCTCAGTAGTACTCTTAAAGATCTTTTTTGTTGATCGCATACGTTCAGTTGACCGTTGCACTGTTAAGGCAGACCAAAACATCCATATAGATTAGTGTAGCCCTGGGTATCCATTCTTCCTCAAAGAGAAATCTGCTCACTGAAGTCTAAAGGTAATAATGGAAGGGGATTGTGCTAGGGCTACAACACATTCCTCATGGCTACCATCTTCCCATCTGTGCTGCTGCCAGAGAAATACAAACACCACAAATGATTTTGTTATCTACGAAACATTCACAGCATTACAGTATCGTGTGTGCCCCTGAAAGATTAAGCTCACGCAGCTGGATAAATTAACAAAATGATTACCGCTTCGTGGAGGGCAAGCGTTTTTTTGTGGAAGCACACAACTTTTGTCAAATCAATTATGAACTCCTGGCTCCCAACATATTGGCGGAGCGAAAACCCCTCTCTAGTGATGCTCACATAATTGTCTGGTGACAGCTGCCCCGTCAAAACAGATCAAAAAAGGGCCTTCAGAAAACAAAGGAAAAATAAACGTGTTTATGGTATCAGTGACCAGACTCTACAAAGAGAGGTTCTTATCTGTCAGAACACTCAAAGCTACTGTTTAGGGTTACTGCACTGGCAGAAAGTCTTTAGGAGTTGAAGAAGAGTAGCAGAATGAAAGATTGTAACCTATCAAACTTACATTTGATGAATGAATCAAAATATATTCTAAAGCACACTGTTACCCTACTACTTGGGTGTCCTAGTACATAATGGATTAACTGGCAATCAGTTCTGATAAAAAAAACTAAGTCAGAATGACCGTCAGTTTAGAAACTAGGAAACACCAGCTTATATTGCTTCCTAAAGACAAAATGATTGGCTAGAAACTTCACTGAGAAAGGAAGAGTATTTTAATGCGTGAAAGCCAAACAACGAAAAGGAATACCCACCATTGCAACTTGTCTTACACCTAGACATCTGGAGAATGTTAGCAGATGCACAACACAAAAACCTCCATGATAATAACGGGGCGACATGTTACTGAGACAAAGGACCCTTGTTTATGAAGGGATTGGTGACAAATTAATAAAGGTTTAAAGATTGAATGTCAGCAACTCAACATGCGTTTCAGCAGCGGGAAGAAGACTCACAGCACCAAGAATTATTATCCTCATCTTTAAAACTACCAAAATTTTAGGAGTCTATGATGGTCCTCAGAGACAAAAGAATGTATTGAAACATATTAGTGAGAATACCACAGAGCCCATGGGTAAGTCAACGATGGCGGTTTTAAATGGTGGCATGGGAACTATTGGCTTGGGCTTTCTTATAATGCAATATCAGTCCAGTGAGGGGCAACTGATTCACATTTGCTAGATATTGTTTACTTAAATTGAATGTTTCATCATATTAAACGCTATGCATAGGTCCAATAAAATCAAGGCAGAACTTTGATCAGTTTCTTGCACATTGCTAAAATGTTGAAGCTATCTCCTATGCTATTTGAAGAGTTCCTCTCACAAGATTCCAGAGCTTACTGTGACACGATGGAATTTAATAAACCCCTAATGTATATGAGAGTAGTATGCTAATTTCCACCCGTGACTTAACCCGTGACTTAAATGTGAAAGGGTTAAGTGATGCATCAATGGAATCTTAAAACTATTTTCTCTATCGCTCAGTAAGGTTGTGTGAGAAGGTGGCCTGATATGCAGTGCTCACTATTCTAGTGATCACTATGTATCAGTCCAACAACCCTTATTGATGATTGATTGTAAGTGAACCTTATAGACCAGCTATCCTAGTAGCGTGGATACGAGCAGTCTAAGGCTAAAGACTCGAGAGGGCGTGTTAAGCCAGCTGTTATACCATCACATATATCCCTTGAACACCAAGTGAAAGGACACCACACAAGTGTTATGAAAATAAACAGTGTATTTATTAAAATCACAACAGCCCTGTACTCTTTATGAGGACAGGGTACTAAGCACAAAACAAAACTCTTACGAAAATACTTAAGTTAGCACAGTATATACAAATGCCCGAGGGGCACGGAAAACCATATACTCTGAAAGTGGAATGCAAAATTACTAGCAGGTAAGTACAGTACTAATAGGCTTTGGAATCGCTAGGACTTGACTATAGAATCGTTAGATAACTTCTAGGAGACCCAGGGGACTCGGGTGCAGAGTGTGCACTCTCACGCGTGATGCGGGACAAAGTCTATGGTGGCTAGTAAAGACAAAGTTAGTGTTCTAGGGCGAACCCGACCTGGTAGGAGGAAAACGAAAGTGGATTCTGACCCTTGGATAGTGAGGCTATGCTGGGGCACCGAAATGCCGAAGTTACCTAGCCCAGGGGCTGCAGCTGCATAGGTCTCAAAAGACGTCGGGAATCCTCGCAGACGGACCAGGAGCCTGGAAGAAAGATGCTGGCAGGCGACCAGTGAAGAGAGTTCGAAGTGATCCAAGCCTGGATCTTGAAGATAGATGACACCTGAAAGCAGAGGGGACCAAGTTCGTGACTACTAGCCAGTAGTCAGGTGGCACCAAGCGGGCACCGGATGGTAGTCACCTCGACTAGGTGAGTGGGCGAAGCTGTGCTCCGCAGATCTCACGGACCAGGAGGCGTTGTCGGCGACCAGGATGGAGGAGCGAGCTGTCCCACGATGGATGAAGCTGTCGGCGTCGCTGGACCCAGGATTGGGCAACAAAGCCTTGGCTAATTCAAGCCCACGCGGTGGACCTAAAATGGCGTCTTGAGTGGACCAGGAGGGTCCGGGGTGCTCCTCTTTTGGAAGGGAGCAAGGGCCAGTCTGGAGCAACCAGACCAGCAGCAGTGATGTCGTCGGGCGTCGTTAGGAAGGCCACAAGCCAGCGGGCTAGTAGCCAAACAACGCGGTGAGCAGCAAAAAGCAGAAGGGCCCCATGCAGATCGTGGAGATGCTGGGAGGCTGTACTTCGGTGCTGGAGCTGCTCAGGGTCGGGGCTTCTCGGACCCCAAAGCACTCACCAGAGGATCCCTTGGCGGTCGTGCTGGAAAGAAGTCGTGCAGTCTTGAAGATGGCCGGTCCCTTGAGGTCTCGTCGCACCCACGGTTCTCAGCTCAGCTGTAGAGGTGAGTAGAGGTCAGAGGTGCCAGGGAAGCCGGTTCTCGTCGAGCTGGGCAGTTGGATTCCAGAGGAAGGACTTGCAGCAGACCGCAGTGTTCTTAAGATGGTGCCTGCGGATGCAGGTTGACTACTCCTTAGTCACAAGGGAGAATCTTGAAGAAGAAATCTTGAAGTCCTTTCGCAGAAAGTCGTGTCTTGATGCCAAAGATGATCTAATTTGAACAGGGGGCCCGCTCCTATCTTTATACTAGGAAAAGGGGCTGACCCGGTGACTAGGTCCTGCCTATGGGTGGGACTAGGAGGGGGGTGGTTACACCCCTCTCCCATGCCGGACTTTCCCCAGGCCAGGGGCTGGTGTGCCCCTGGAACTGGCTCTGACCGGCCTAAGCGTAGTGAGCACCGGGGTGCCACTCAGCAGTCACCTTCCTGTAAAGCCCTGCCTACCCAGGATACACAAAACCCTGTCTGGGATGGTGCTAGCACCGCCCCGGACAGGAAACCCTTTGTCCAAGCTCTCCTCGCTGGAAGGACTCCCAGCAGCAGGAGGTCAGACTCGTGTCTGTGGTGGCAGCATCCATTTTGTGGAGCTGAGGCTTCGTTTAACTTTAACCGGGGTTCACAGTTACATACATGTCGTGTCCCTCTAGAAGGGTGGAATGCTAACCCCGTCGCCAGAATTGGCGAGGGGTTAGTATTCCAATTCGTATGACACCTTACTCGACATGTTTTGATAAAGCAATACCAAAGTTAGCATTTAACCGCGAGGATTATAATGCACTTAAGAGTATATGGTATGCGTTATCATGGAACAGCTATTAGGACTTGGTCCCGCAAGCTGCAAACGGGCTCAGCTCATGCCAGAGCACCATTTCACACGATTCCATGCACTCTGCCTTCAGGATTGTTAAGGCCTGCCATAGGAGTGACTGATAGGAATCTGTGTGTCCATTTTTAGGGACAGATATAGGTATACTATATCTACAGCAAAGGGTGATTACACGACTTTGCCCCAGCTGTCATGCAGCCAGTTGTGTCAGATTTAGATGGCCATCCAGGGGTGGCATAATACATGCTTCAGCCCCTGGTAGGCCCTGGGTACACCTATGCCCTGAGTTACAGGGTCTGATAAGGTGGCCCAGTTCCAATTGGTAAATGCACCTAGGGTACATGTCGCAATTTAGAGAGAGAACAGCCAGGCTGTGGGTCTGATTGGCAGGCCCACAGCCAAAGAAAGTCGTAAACCAGTGAAACAAAAGCAAAAAATCTGGGTGATCATAGGATTGCAGACCCTAATCTCCTACATGACCCCCCCCCCCCAAACTTTGGGACAATAAGCTAACCTTGACCAGGTGAGTCTTCTTGTTCTAAGTGGAAATATCTGGAGAGCCCATCGGCATTGCCATGATCAGTACCAGGTCTGTGTTCCACTGTAAAGTCCATCCCCTGTAGGGAAATGGACCACCTAAGCAGTTTGGGGTTTTCACCCTTTATCTGATTTAGCCACAAGAGGCGCTTATGGTCGGTCTGAATCTTGAAGTGAGTGCCAAACAAGTATGGCCTCAGCTTCTTCAGGGCCCAAACCACAGCAAAGGCCTCCCTCTCAATAGCTGACCAATTCTTCTCTCTGGGGGTCAGCCTTCTGCTTATAAAAGCAATGGGCTGGTCTTGACCATCAAAATTCAGTTGAGATAGAACAGCTCACACACTCAACTCAGAAGCATCTGTTTGGACAATGAATGGTTTGGAGTAGTCTGGACTCTTGAGGATAGGTGCTGTGCACATGGCCTGCTTTAGGTCATCGAATGCTTTTTGACAGCCTGCTGTCCACTGAACCTTTTTTGGCATTTTCTTACTTGTCAGTTCATTTAATGGAGTCACAATTGATCCATAGTAAGTATGGGCGGAAAATCCGTTCCGCTCGCGGATTTTGCGGATTTTCGGGAAATTCGCAATCCGCGAGATTCGCGAATCTCCCGCAAAATCCGCAAATCCGCGAGCAGCGGATTTTGCTCGCACTGCTCGCACTGTTCGCGTGAGTTCGCGGCTTCCCAGTACAACTTCGCGCCCCGCGAATAAGTGCTAAATTGCAGAAATACGATCTTAGCAAAACTGAAACTACTTACCAGGTTCAAAAGTTCAGGCTCATCATTAGTAGCCATTTCCTGTAGTGCTTCCTGAGGGGCCCCTCCAGAGTTCAGTTGCCAGTTGCAACTATTATGTGACCCTGCTCTGAACCTCAGAATAGTTACACATATGCCACAAAGGTCCTGAATTACAGCTAAGGGAGACAAGCAGGAGCCAGGCTGGAAGTTAAAATCCATTAATCAGCCCCTAATTCATTATTGTCAGTTGGGGCAGGGCAGGTGTTGTGACTAATTTTGCAACAATGAAAGCACTTAGCAAGTGCAAAAGATCACTAATCAAGGCGCACTAAGGAAGCAGGTGCCAGCTAAAAAAATATTCTGTGACACATTAATCAGCCCCAAATTAATTCAGGTCACTTGAGGCAGGGAAGGTGTGCTTTGCTTTGCCGAAAATAATGTACACTGGACAACCAGAGGGTGTGGTGATGAAACAGAGGGTGGCATGGGTGGGCCAGAGGGTGGCATGAATAGTCAGAGAGTGGCAGTGGTGACAGAGAGTGGCAGTGATGAAGAAGAGTGTCCCAAACAGGCTGGACACGTAGAAACAACAAGTTCGCAAAACTTGCGACCCGACAGGTAAGTTCGCAAATTGCGAAATTGTAAAAACCCTCGCGAACTGGCAGAAACACGGGCGAACACCAAAAAAAAAAATCCGCAAATTCGCGGGAATTCGCGGATTTTGCGGATTGCGAATTCGCAAATTCGCAAAATTCGCGAACGCGAGATTCGCAAAATTCGCCCATGCTTAATCCATAGTTCCTGACAAACTTTCTGTAGTAACCAGTCAGGCCCAAGAAAGCTCGAACCTGAGTCTGGGTGGTTGGAGGAGCTCAGTCCCTGATTGACTGTATTTTGCTCTCCAGTGGTTGAACTTGGCCTCCACCTACAAGGTGGCCCAAGTACACAACCTGTGTCTGCCCTATCTGGCACTTTGTGGCCTTGATAGTGAGACCTGCTGCTTGCAGAGCCTCTAACACTTTCCTCAGGTGGACCAGGTGATCCTCCCAGGTGGAGCTAAAGACAGCAATATCATCAAGATATGCTGCACAGAAGTCATCCAGCCCAGTGAGAACATGATTCACCAACCTTTGGAAGGTGGCAGGGGCATTTTGCAGACCAAAGGGCATTACCACAAACTGATAATGTCCACCAGGGGTTGAAAATGCTGTCTTGGGCTTGGCATCCTCAGCTAACCTGATTTGCCAATACCCAGCTGTCAGGTCAAATGTACTTAAGTAGTTGGCAGAAGCCAAGCTATCTATAAGTTCATCTGCCCTTGGTATTGGGTGGGCATCAGTCTTAGTGACTGCATTGAGACCCCTGTAGTTTACGCAGAACCTCATCTCTTTCTTACCACCCTGGGTGTGAGGTTTTGGCACTAGAATTACTGGACTAGCCCAAGGGCTATCTGAGGGTTCAATGACTCCCAACTCCAACATTTTCTGCACTTCAGTTTTGATGCAGTCTCTAACATGATCAGGCTGCCTGTAGATTTTACTCTTAACTGGCAAGCTGTCACCAGTGTCAACCTCATGGGTACACCAATTGGTCTGACTGGGTGTCAGAGAGAACATATGTCTGAAAGACTGAAGAACCTGTTTACAGTCTTTCTGTTGATGTTCAGAGAGGCTGCCACAAAAGACAACACCATCTACTGACCCATCATCAGGATTCTGAGTGAGCAAGTCTGGGAGAGGGTCACTCTCTTCCTCCTGTCCCTCATCTATGGCCATGAGCAAGCTCATGTCCTTCCTGTCGACATATGCTTGGAGCCTGTTGACATGGAGCACCCTGTGGGGGCTCCTGGGAGTTCCAAGGTCCACCAGGTAGGTGACCTCTCCCTTCTGGCCAAGAATTGTGTGGGGCCCAGACCATTTGTCTTTGAGTGCTGCTGGGGCCACTGGCTCCAACACCCACACCTTCTGTCCAGGCTGATAGACAGTCAGGACAGCTTTTTGGTCATGCCAAGCTTTTTGGAGTTCTTGACTGGCCTTAAGGTTTTCAGATGCCTTCTCCAAATACTCAGCCATCCTGGAGCGGAGACCAAGTACATAGTCCACTATGCTGGTTGCAGGCTTTTTGAGAGGTCTCTCCCATCCTTCCTTCACCAAGCACAGGGGTCCTCTTACAGGATGCCCATACAAAAGTTCAAAAGGGCTGAAGCCAACCCCCTTCTGTGGGACCTCTCTGTAAGCAAACAGAAGGCAGGGAATCAGGACATCCCATCTACGCCTGAGCTTTTCAGGTAGTCCATGAATCATCCCTTTTAGGGTCCTGTTGAACCTTTCAACAAGCCCATTGCACTGTGGGTGATAGGGTGTGGTGAACTTGTAGTTGACACCACATTCCTTCCACATAGCAGTTAAGTAGCTTGACATGAAGTTTGCACCTCTGTCAGAGACAACCTCCTTAGGGAAGCCCACTCTGGAGAATACTCCAACTAGGGCCCTTGCCACTACAGGTGCTGTAGTGGTCCTAAGTGGTATAGCTTCAGGATACCTGGTGGCATGATCCACTACCACCAGTATAAACTTGTGCCCTGATGCTGTCTGGGGTTCCATTGGACCAACAATGTCAATCCCCACTCTTTCAAAGGGCACCCCCACCACAGGCATTGGTATAAGGGGGGCCTTTGTTGTGCCACCTGACTTACCACTGGCCTGGCAAGTGACACAGGAGCGACAAAACTCCTTGGTATCCTCATTCATGTGAGGCCAGTGAAAGTGTGAGACAAGCCTGTCCCAAGTCTTTGTCTGGTTAAGTGACCTGCTAAGGGAATCTCATGGGCCAAGGTAAGGAGGAAACCTCTCTGAGACAAGGGGATAACCAGCCTCCTGGTCATGCCAGGCTTGGGGTCTCCTGCCTCAGTGTACAGGAGTCCATCTTCCCAGTATACCTTGTGGGTACCTGTGGCGTTCCCAGCAGCCTCAGCAGCAGCCTGCTGTCTGATGGGTTCAAGGGAAGGGCAGTCTAACTGGTCCTTCCCCAGGTCTTCCCTTGAGGGGCCACCTGAACCCAGAAATTCAACTTGATCAAGTTCGAACTCTTTAGGCTCAGTTTCCCTCAATTCCTGTAGGTCAGCCTCCTCTGAGACTTGATCCACAACCTGGGGCAAGGGGGAAGGCAATGCCTTAACCCTACTGCTCTTCTTCTTGGAAGGTGTCTGGTCCATTGTTCCAGGATCCAGCACCTGTTCAGTGGGGCATCTTCTGGCCTGTGACCTAGTCACAGCAAGCACATGTGCTGGCAAGCCTAACATCTCCATGTGAGTCCTATGCTCCACTTCTGACCATTGTGATGACTCCAAATCATTGCCCAACAAACAATCCACTGGGAGGTCTGAACTAACTACAACCTTCTTTTGGCCAGTTACCCCTCCCCAGGAGAAAGCTACAATTGCCATACTATGACTGGTAGTGACATTGCTTGCATTGGTCACCAGGAAATCTGTACCTGGCATGATCTGTCCAGGGTCCACAAAGTTAGGTGTCACCATTGCGACACTGGCACAAGTGTCCCTATAGGCCTGAGCCATTTTTCCATTAATAAAAGGTGTCTGTCTGTATTTGCCCAAAGTATTGGGACTGACATCAGGGGATATATCCACATCCCCTGTACAGACAAGGACAGCCTGAGTGAGTGTGCCAACTAAGTTGTCATACCCCTCAGAACCCAAGGTTAACCCAACTAAACCCTTGGGAGGTGCACTACCACTGCTGACTGTACTAGGGGGCACAGGTGCCTTAGGGGCTGCAGTGGCAGGAGTCTGCCCTCCTCCTTTCTTGGTGCACTCACTAAACCAGTGAGTTTTACTTTTACAGTACTGGCACCACCTTTTAGATTGGCCTTCTTGATTCTTCTTTTTCTTGGAAGCCTGACCCCCACCCTCTTTGGGTTGTTGGGTACCTGTTGAAGACTTCTGGTCATTTTCACCTTTAGAATCTTTACCCTTCTGGTCTGCTTTCTTCTGACCACCCTTATTTTGGCCCTGGTTTTGCTTAACTCTTGTTCTGACCCATCTGTCTGCCTTCTTTCCCAATTCTTGGGGAGAGGTCAGATCTGAGTCAACAAGATGCTGATGCAACAACTGGTTCTGACAATTGTTTAAAATTTGTTCTCTCATGATCAAATTGTACAATCCTGTATAATCAGTAACCTTACTGCCCAGCAACCAGCCCTCCAAAGCCTTAGTGGCACAATCTACAAAATCAGACCAATCCTGAGACTGAGTTTTCTGGGTATCCCTGAACAGCACCCTGTACTGCTCAGTGGTTAGGCCGAACCCATCAATCAGTGTGTTCTTCAGGATTTGGTAATTGTTAGCATCCTCAGCCCTTGTGGTGAGGAGCTTATCTCTACCTTTACCTTCAAAGGAGAGCCACAAGATAGCTGCCCACTGACTTGGGGGAACACCCTGCACAGTGCAGGCTCTCTCCAAAGCAGTAATCCATTTGTGGATGTCATCCCCTTGTTTAAAGGGGGGCACTATCTTACTTAGGTGTCTTGTATCAAAACTCCTTTCCCTATTGCTAGGTATAATGCTGCCACCAGTGGGAACTGTCCCACTCAATTCTTTCTCTCTAGCAAAGGCAAGCCTTTCTTTGGCCAGGGCAAGTTCTTCCCTTTCAATCCTCAGATTGACTTCCCTTTCTTTAGCTTCATTCACTCTCCTCTGAGGGGATGTCATCCCTCTGTGAGAAAAGTGTTGAGAGCCATTGGTTCGAATGGATCTGTTAGAGCCTCTGGATAGAGACCTAACTCATCCATTCCCAATGTTAAGCTGGCCTGAGAGGGGTCCCAGGGGTCCCCTAGTACCATTCTCATGCCTGCTTAAGTTGGACCTGGTTAGTCTGCTGACTTCTACCTGTCCCTTGTCTGCCTCATCCCCTGAGAGATCCTCATCCTCATCCCCTTCATCAGTCTCAACTGTGAGGTGGATTAGGTCAGGATCACCTCGGGTTCCCTCTAGGGGAGGCATGTTCCCATCGGGATTAGAAGGGTCTGGGTTACCAGCCCTCCTGGCATCATAGGTCTCCAAGAGACCAATCAGAAAGGGAATTGTAGGGTTAGAACCCTGTTTTAACTTCCTGGATGTGCAGATTTGCCTCATCTCCTGGAAGCTAAGAGCAGCATATCTGGAAGTGGCCTGTGGAAGGTCCACAACCACAAGAGGGGTCTCTGAAGACTCTCCGTGGTTAGACATGCTTCTAGTGTGGTGTAAGTGATGCACCTACCTACACTATTTGTTTGCCTACTGATCCCTTGCTAAGAGTTGCAGCCAAGGTGTGCTAAGCCTTGAGGAGCTACAACAGCTGGTTCAGTAGAACTCAGAGTATTCTAAGCTAAGTTATATGTACCTGAAGTACTTATGTGATCTTTCAACAAGATATTCTTAGGATACGTGTGGTAAAACAACAGCAACCTCAAATCCCAACCGCTGCTCACCAATGGGAGAAGGTGGCCTGATATGCAGTGCTCACTATTCTAGTGATCACTATGTATCAGTCCAACAACCCTTATTGATGATTGGTTGTAAGTCAACCTTATAGACCAGCTATCCTAGTAGCGTGGATACGAACAGTCTAAGGCTAAAGACTCGAGAGGACGTGTTAAGCCAGCTGTTATACCATCACATATATCCCTTGAACACCAAGTGAAAGGACACCACACAAGTGTTATGAAAATAAACAGTGTATTTATTAAAATCACAACAGCCCTGTACTCTTTATGAGGACAGGGTACTAAGCACAAAACAAAACTCTTACGAAAATACTTAAGTTAGCACAGTATATACAAATGCCCGAGGGGCATGGAAAACCATATACTCTGAAAGTGGAATGCGAAATTACTAGCAGGTAAGTACAGTACTAATAGGCTTTGGAATCGCTAGGACTTGACTATAGAATCGTTAGATTACTTCTAGGAGACCCAGGGGACTCGGGTGCAGAGTGTGCACTCTCACACGTGATGCGGGACAAAGTCTATGGTGGCTAGTAAAGACAAAGTTAGTGTTCTCGGGCGAACCCGACCTGGTAGGAGGAAAACGAAAGTGGATTCTGACCCTTGGATAGTGAGGCTATGCTGGGGCACCGAAATGCCGAAGTTACCTAGCCCAGGGGCTGCAGCTGCATAGGTCTCAAAAGACGTCGGGAATCCTCGCAGACGGACCAGGAGCCTGGAAGAAAGATGCTGGCAGGCGACCAGTGAAGAGAGTTCGAAGTGATCCAAGCCTGGATCTTGAAGATAGATGTTATGTTATGTTATGTTATAAACCGTTTTGTAGCGCGCTCTGTTACTGGTGAGTATCCTGGCGCGGGGAAAGGGTCAGAACGGCAGATAACAAGACAGCGAGAAATCCTCCTAGCCTGCACTCGTGAATAGGTGAGTTTTCAGGTGTTTTTTGAAAGCAGTCACTGTCGGCATGGAGCGTAGATGGAGAGGGAGGGCATTCCAGGCCCGAGCCACCACAACCGACAGTGACTGACCGCCCAGTCTGGCACGTTTAAAACGGGGAAGGGACAGTTTAAACAGAGAGGCAGATCTCAGGGTGCGTGCCGGAATGTACCTTGTGAATCTTCTTCTCAAGTACGAGGGGCCTTGGTCATGAATTGCACGAAACGCCAACACCAAAGATTTGAACCGAATACGCTGCGCTACGGGAAGCCAGTGAAGCGATGACACCTGAAAGCAGAGGGGACCAAGTTCGTGACTACTAGCCAGTAGTCAGGTGGCACCAGGCAGGTACCGGATGGTAGTCACCTCGACTAGGTGAGTGGGCGACGATGTGCTCCGCAGATCTCACGGACCAGGAGGCGTTGTCGGCGACCAGGATGGAGGAGCGAGCTGTCCCACGATGGATGAAGCTGTCGGCGTCGCTGGACCCAGGATTGGGCAACAAAGCCTTGGCTAATTCAAGCCCACGCGGTGGACCTAAAATGGCGTCTTGAGTGGACCAGGAGGGTCCGGGGTGCTCCTCTTTTGGAAGGGAGCAAGGGCCAGTCTGGAGCAACCAGACCAGCAGCAGTGATGTCGTCGGGCGTCGTTAGGAAGGCCACAAGCCAGCGGGCTAGTAGCCAAACAACGCGGTGAGCAGCAAAAAGCAGAAGGGCCCCACGCAGATCATGGAGATGCTGGGAGGCTGTACTTCGGTGCTGGAGCTGCTCAGGGTCGGGGCTTCTCGGACCCCAAAGCACTCACCAGAGGATCCCTCGGCGGTCGTGCTGGAAAGAAGTCGTGCAGTCTTGAAGATGGCCGGTCCCTCGAGGTCTCGTCGCACCCACGGTTCTCAGCTTAGCTGTAGAGATGAGTAGAGGTCAGAGGTGCCGGGGAAGCCGGTTCTCGTCGAGCTGGGCAGTCGGATTCCGGAGGAAGGACTTGCAGCAGACCGCAGTGTTCTTAAAATGGTGCCTGCGGATGCAGGGTGACTACTCCTTAGTCACAAGGGAGAATCTTGAAGAAGAAATCTTGAAGTCCTTTCGCAGAAAGTCGTGTCTTGATTCCAAAGATGATCTAATTTGAACAGGGGGCCCGCTCCTATCTTTATACTAGGAAAAGGGGCTGACCCGGTGACTAGGTCCTGCCTATGGGTGGGACTAGGAGGGGGTGGTTACACCCCTCTCCCATGCCGGACTTTCCCCAGGCCAGGGGCTGGTGTGCCCCTGGAACTGGCTCTGACCGGCCTATGCGTAGTGAGCACCGGGGTGCCACTCAGCAGTCACCTTCCTGTAAAGCCCTGCCTACCCAGGATACACAAAACCCTGTCTGGGATGGTGCTAGCACCGCCCCGGACAGGAAACCCTTTGTCCAAGCTCTCCTCGCTGGAAGGACTCCCAGCAGCAGGAGGTCAGACTCGTGTCTGTGGTGGCAGCATCCATTTTGTGGAGCTGAGGCTTCGTTTAACTTTAACCGGGGTTCACAGTTACATACATGTCGTGTCCCTCTAGAAGGGTGGAATGCTAACCCCGTCGCCAGAATTGGCGAGGAGTTAGTATTCCAATTCGTATGACACCTTACTCGACATGTTTTGATAAAGCAATACCAAAGATAGCATTTAACCGCGAGGATTATAATGCACTTAAGAGTATATGGTATGCGTTATCATGGAACAGCTATTAGGACTTGGTCCCGCAAGCTGCAAACGGGCTCAGCTCATGCCAGAGCACCATTTCACACGATTCCATGCACTCTGCCTTCAGGATTGTTAAGGCCTGCCATAGGAGTGACTGATAGGAATCTGTGTGCCCATTTTTAGGGTTAGATATAGGTATACTATATCTACAGCAAAGGGTGATTACACGACTTTGCCCCAGCTGTCATGCAGCCAGTTGTGCCAGATTTAGATGGCCATCCAGGGGTGGCATAATACATGCTTCAGCTCCTGGTAGGCCCTGGGTACACCTATGCCCTGAGTTACAGGGTCTGATAAGGTGGCCCAGTTCCAATTGGTAAATGCACTTAGGGTACATGTCGTAATTTAGAGAGAGAACAGCCAGGTTGTGGGTCTGATTGGCAGGCCCACAGCCAAAGAAAGTCGTAAACCAGTGAAACAAAAGCAAAAAATCTGGGTGATCATAGGATTGCACACCCTACTCTCCTACAGGTTGGACTAAGGAGTCATTAAATTACACATGCAGGTTATTTATGTGTATATACATCGCCCTGCAGGACCGGCGGCCCCCAGCAAAGCGGAGCTGTTTCTTACGATATATATATATATATATATATATATATATATATATATATATATATATATATATATATATATATATATATATATATATATATATATATATATATATATATATATATAGTCACTAATTGTGAAAAAAGCCTGCTTTATGCATGATTCACCTGCAGTTTTCATACTTTGTGATGTTGGGTGTTGATGAACAATGGCAAAACAAAACTTTTATATCAATAAAATACTGGCATTTTATTTGCAGAAAAATAAAAAGTATGCCTTATGGCATCTGGGGGGCGTATCTGCAGTTTTGCTCACCGATAGCTTTATACATCCAAGTGATAAGGTGACAGCCAGAACTCATCACAAGAATCGATTGCAGCACAGGGTGTGTTAATGATTCTGATTGTGTTGTTTTCCATAAGGTACAGCATGTGTGAGTGACTTGCCAGTTAATGAGGAATTGCCCTTTGGGCAGACCATAGTCTCCTACTAACTGGTCGAATGTGAGGAGCCGGCCATCAAGAAATAGATCCCCAGATGTGAAGATTGAGCCTTCCGCCTAGGGGGCTAAGTCCCGTCAGGTGAAAGTCCCAGAAAATGTGGGGAGTCCAACTAGGGGAAGTGCAGGAGCATAAACCAGCGCTGTCAGGGAAGTACAGTGTTCTGTAGTCATGAAAGCCAAAGTCACTGCTGCCTTTAGGGGTGGTGAGGAGGGGGGTGTTATTTGCGGAAGAAAGAGGCGGTGAATCGTTTGAGAGGGCAGGGTACGGTCCACGCCACAGGTCTATGCTAACTTCCTTTCGACTGTCCAGCGTGTTAACCATTGTAGATGTGCACTCCGATAATAAGCTTGGAGTAATGGGGCGAGCATCCCACCCCAGTCCACCGGTAGCTGTAGTTTGCTAAGTGCAACTCAGCATCAACCTGTGCCCAAGCAGTGAGTCGAGCTCTCTAAAGAATGAGTAAGGAGGAAGTACTGGGAGATAAGCAAAGTAAAAATGGAAGCGTGGAAGGATGATCATTTTTGCTAGCACTATTTTACCTATTGGCACCAGCGGTAGGAATCACCCAACTTGCATTTGTGCCTTAATGCCTGACAGTGCCAACCGAAGGTTATCCTCAAATATATCCTCTGGAGAGTGGTAGAGGCAAATGCCTAGGTAGCGTGTAGCTGTTGCTTGCCAAAGAAGAGAGGCTGTACCTAAGATTATGGGCAAGGGCAGTTGGTTGGGATGCAGCGGTAAATGGCTGATTTGTCCCAGTCCACTCGCAAACAGCTAAGGCAAACTCGTCTAGTGTGTGTTGGAGAGAGGAAAGGTCTGAGGTGATGTCTTAAGTAAATGAAGATGTTGTTGGCGTACGGAGACACCTGTATGGGTCTGGTCCTATAGGGGTATACCCCAGCTACCACCATCGAGCCGTAAGCGTATGGCAAGGGGTTCCATTGCCAAAGCAAAGAGCAGTGGCAAGAGGGGGCACAGCTGCCACTTGCCTCTGCTCAATGGGAAGGGGGTGCAAATGAGGCGCCCTAAGTGTACTCATGAGGTTGGGTTGGTGTAGAGAAGCAGTGTGTAAACACGGAGACTTGGTCCGACCCCAAGCTGAGTCAAGACCTAGAAAAGATAGGGCCATGCCAGAGAATCAAAAGACTTCTCCAGTTCTAATATTAGGGATGCTGCTTGTGGGTAGCATCCATGGACTCAGTTCAATCGGCCCCTAAAATAGCAATGGGGCGGTATGATGCAGGTTGCGTTGGGTCTCTGCCCAGTTTTGGACTAGAAACCAGGAGTGAGTTCCTATGGGTTTTCGGGAGTTTGCCAGCTGTCAGTGCTGCGTCATATATGGCAGTCAGTGGGGGTGATAGTTGTGAAGAGATAGTGCTGTAATATTCAAGTGGTAGGTTGTCCAGTCCCGGGGTTCTATTGTGGGCTAGGCCTCTAATCGCCTGTGTCACTTCCTCTGTAGTTATTTTGACGTCAAGCGCAAGTTTAGTCGCAGTTGAGATGTAGGGTAGGGAAACATCCACGAGGAAGAAACATGCGAAGTTCTCAGGTTGATTAGGTAGGGACTAATATAGCTTGGTGTAACAAGCATAAAAGAGGTGTAGTATGTCCTCTTAGGCATTAACAGAGGCACCCACTGGTGTGGTGGGCTCAGTTATAGGGTGTAGGCTTGTATCTTGTCGTGCTAGCCAGGCCAAAAGCTGGCTGGATTTGCCCCCCACTCTCTATGGACTTTAGCTGCTTGAGCCGCTAAATTGAAGTGGCAGAGGTACTCCAGAAGTCGTATATATGAAATCTATGCAGCGGCTAGCTGCAGAGTCTTTGCTGGCTCCTGATCTGCAGCTTTGCTCAGATGTGCAAGACGGGCATCTACACTTCTAATTTTGACATCGAGGGTACTGCGTACGCCTGCAACCTGTCGCATGCAATAACAATGTGTGTCACCACCTTGAATACATCCCATTCCACCATCCTCGTTAAGGTGGTGCCATGGTTCTCGGCAAAGTAACAACAGATATGGTTGCCCTCTACCGGAAAGCTGAGTCTTTCAGGTAGTCATGCTGAAGCTGCCAGATGGCCACCAGCAGCCTTGGGGATGCCCGACGAAGGAAAGGCAATGTATGTCAGGATTTGAGATCTCCGACCCACTCTTCTATGCCATGACCCAGCCCGTTTCGCATAGCTGGAAGTAGTATTTTGAATCCTGCGTGTTTTTTGTGGTGTATGGGGATAGTGCGGGAAATAGGATCAATTGGAACTGGATAAGTAGAACAGGTAGGGCCTACAGCAATGGCAATATGCCCAAAGTGAGTCATCAAGTAAAATTCGGAAGGATTTGGGGAAGGGGGGGAGAGGGGGTGTGGGTGAGTAGCTGGTACTGGGATATAATGCCCAGAGCGAATAGGGTACTGATGGGAAGGGTGTTCGTGCCCAGGTGGAACGCAGTAGCTGCAAGGGGGGAATAAGGGAGGGAGACCTGAGAAGGTGTCCCTAGCGGAACGCTGTGTGCTGAGTAGCAAAATGTTTGTGTACATACAGCGTGGCTTAACAATTAAAGTATGATATAGTAGCAAATAAGTCCAAAATTGGTTCAAATGAGGGTGTCTGATGTTGGCTTTAAGGTATCAGGTAGGCACGGGGAGCTTTGCCGAGAGTCAGCAGAGAGGAGAGTGTCATTGTGGGCATGAGTAGGGGACCCCTCTTGTCATCTGTGACGGGGCTAGCAGGTGCAATGTCTTCAGCAGCCAGTAAAGCATGTTGCCTAGCCACAACAATCGGCTCCAAGATCGGGGGCTTTATCATGGATGAACACTGGGTTTCCCGGATACGGTGTTGATTTAATTTCTAACGTTTTGACCTAGGCAGGGAGGAGGGGGATTTGGTAGGGTCTGATGGTGCGAGAATATAGTGTTGTTCTATCCAGTCCCAGGCATTCTTTGGATAGTTGAAAAAGAAAGTGTTGTCATTTGCGATGATCTTGAGCTGGGCCAGAAAGAGAAGTGAGTACTGGACCCCTTGCGAGCATAGCTAACGCTTGACTGCAAGGTAAGACAATCGTTGTTGTTGGACCGCTCTGGTGTAATCTGGGCATGATCCCCTTGTCTTCTACCTTGAGTGGATCTGCATGGTGTGCTGTAAGAATGGTGTCCAGGTCTTTGAAGCGAAGAATTTTTGCCTCTATTGGCCAGGGAGGCGATACGGGGGCTTGTAGGCACAGAATGAGCTCTTTCCAATGTAAAGAAAGGGGTAAGTTCTGCTGTTGGAGTGAAGTATTTGAACCAAGTCTCAAGATATTGGATGGGGTCACGACTTTCAACCATCTCTGGTAAACACAGAATGTTCATGTTGCACCTGCGTGGTCTGCCTTCTGTATCTTTTGCTCTTTCCTGTAGTTGGTGGGTCTGGCTCCATCATTCACTGACAATCCGTTGGTTGTCTGTCACGATGGGAGGGAGGGTAGCCTGTGTTTCTCCCATGAGACACATGTCAGAGAGCTTGCAGTGGTCAATGCGCAGGAAGCAAGGTCAGTGGTCAGAACATTGAAGCATGTTTCCATTGTGACATGCAAATGCTCTATTGGTGCTAGGACTTGGTCTACTTAGTCATTGGGGCTGCTATTTGAGGTGTGTCTCCTTGAGGGTGTCGGGGACAGCACTGGGTGAAGGGCCTGATATCTGAGACGGGGCCTGTACAAGGCTGCCTTAGTATATGGTGCACACTTATTTAAGTGAAAGACCTTGCACTAATACAGGCAACCCTTATGGTGATTTTAGTGGTCTTAGACAACCATAGAAAGCTCTCTAAGTGGTAGCTGTGCAGAGCAGCTTTCAGGCTTATCTTGAAGGAGTGTTAAGCAGCTTGTTTTACCAGATCTAATCATGCAGTGTAGGTTAAATGAAAAAGAACCACACAGTGTATATATAAAAATAAGTCTCTTTATGACACTACACTCACTTACACATTGGTATATTTCCTATTCAGAGATATCAACACACATACACAACAATACTTTAATTGTAAATAGAAATGAAAATGAAATGATTTTTTTTATGTTTCAGTTAATTAAAACCACAACAATACATTTTAAAGAATCGACTAGTGTGTTTAAAATTTCTTAAATTTTGGGTGCAATATCTGTTAATAGGTTCTAAAACATTCTCAGTCTAAGGTAGAGCTTGTTATTTAACATAGAATACAGTGTAATTAGAATACAATCTGTCTAGCTTAGTTCAGGAGTTCTTGTTTTTTTTCTCTGTTAAGTTCCGGAGAGCCCTCCCCCCTGTCGTGTTATCCTTTTGTGGATATGGTGCTAAGGTTTGTTTTAGCGCTTGGGAGTGGGCTGCAAGGAACTTTAATAATAGGCAGTTCAATTGCGTGTCTGCTGGGTTCAAGGTTGCCATAATTGCAGATCTGCACGTTCTTATGCCCCGCTCGTTCATAGACTTTTTTAAAAGAGAGATTCGAGCTTGAGCTAGATTCGGGCAGATACAGACAAGATGAATGAAGTCCTCATTGCCCGCATAGTCTGCAGATTTTGGGTCCGTCGTGCACCCAGCTTAGTTGGTCCATAATCGATGGAAATTTCCCCAAACAAAGCCCCATTAATTTCTGTTTTCTGTGAGCCTGGAATGTGATTGTTAAGTATGGGGCTGCCACAAGTGTTTTGTAGTTTGATATGACCATCCATACGTGTTTTCTGGTGCTTTAATTGTAAATAGGTAAATAAGCACAATTCACAGTGGTCTCAAGTGAGATTCAAAACCATATACTAAAAAAGATGAATGCGAACGGCGACCGAAGTCGGGACTTGGACCAGGAGACTCAAATGAGATGGGGACACAAGGGACCACCCAAGGTAAGTATCCAGGAGCCCCATGGAGGCTGTATGCAGAGTGGAAACACAGCTGTGAACTCAATAAAAGTCAACAAGATAATTGCACTTGCAGCTTTGAAGAAGGACCCTTCCCAGTGTACCCTGAAGAAACCCTGTAGAAGATAGAAGGTTGGAGAATCACCCCACCTGTGGATACCACAGAAACCAGGATACTTACACCAGGGAAGCTGGGAGCATAGGTGCAAAGTGATGTTGGAAACTGCCGTAAACCACAATGGAGGACTTCAGAAAAAATGCAGCTGGCAAAGACTGTGCAAGAATCCGGTGCAATCCAATGGTGGATCATTGAAGAGGAGAACCTGCAAGCAGAGGGGACAGAGCCTATGCCACTCTCAGGTGAACAGGAGGCATGGAGGAGCAATGGCCACCGACGTTTGGAAGGTTCAGTTTGATGTCGGCAACCTTGACTTTGTAGCTGTGTGGACTAGGCGATGCGGATGAAGACCAGGAGCAGTGCAAGAGCTGACCCACATCAGAAGTCAAGAACCAGGGGGGGGTCAGTGTCCGGCGAGAGCACCAACAAGCCTTGGCAGCTGCAAAAGGCGTGGAAAGCGAAGAAGGAGCAACGTTTGGACCAGCAAGCTCCAACGGTCTCAGCACACATAGGAGAGTCAGAGCAGAACGGAGCCGCAGGGGAACCCACTGAAGCAGGAGAAGACCCTTGGGAGGACCCACTGGCCGAAGGCACAGGAGACGCAAGAGGACTTCGAGCAGCTCACTAAAGATGAAGACCCACAGTGCAGAGGATGTGGTGAGGACACAGATCAAGACCAAAAGAGATGCTGGAGGCTGGAGCTTCTTGTAGCCCAAAGATCTCTCGAGTGCAGAGCCAACAAGCCTTGGCAATGGCAAGTCAATCTGGTGCACAGGGGTTCGATTCCGACGAGGGATACTGACCTAAAAGTTGCAGAGAGGACAGGCCAGGTCTCAAGGGAGTTGTAGAACCACCACCTGTGTAGCTGAGCCTTTCCAAGTTCTTGGGACGTTAGGAGCAGCAGACTGGTCAGCTTTGTTGCGGTGCCTGCAGATGGAGGGGAGTGACTCGTTCACTCCAAAGGAGATTACTTTGAGTGCCCTTGATGCCCACAGGTGTGTTGAAGATCCGGGATGAAGCACATAGAAGACTTGAAGAACAGCGAGACAAGGAGCAGCAGGAGTCTTCTGTGATGCAGTCCCGGTTCTAGGAGAAGTTCAGCGATGTCCAAGGTCCACACCAGTGATACCCAAAGTACGGCCCATGGGCCTCTTGTGGCCTTCTTGACCTTTTACATGTGGCCCCCTGATGAACAGCAGCATGAACTGCCATTTACTTGCTGGACACTTACATTCTGAAAAAATGTAAAATTAAGTTATGAAGTAACTATGATGGTGTCCTGCACCACTTAACTTTAGTCAACCAGTAAATAAAGGCTTGCCCGTTTATTTCACATTTTTATAGGCCTCTTTACGCATCCACCCAGACTCCCTACCGCCACCCTGCTCGCATCAGTGCGGCCCTCGGTCACACAGCTGACCATACTTTGTGGCCCCTGGGGAAATGTTTGTGAGTACCCATGGTCCAGATGGTCAAAGAGTGATGTGGTTTCAGGCTTGACTCTTGTCTCACGGCGAATCTGAGGACCCACCCACATGAAAGCTCTTAAATACCCTTTGAAATGGGTTAGGACGACTCAAGGATCCCTACCAGAGGAGAGGCCAGACAGAGGGGAGGGTACTCCCAAGTCCTTTGTCCAGTTTCCCTGAACTATCTCTAACCAGAGTATGAAAGGAGGACCCTATATGTGCCCTTCCTGGTGGTCTGGTGGTGCTGGCAAGCGCCTCCACCCCAGCCCAATACACTAAGTCCTGCCTGGGAGATGGTCACACCATCCTGTAACAGGCAACCTATTGTTCTATCTTACCCAACTTGAGCTCAGCTAAGTAGCGAAGATCGTGTCTGGGGTCGGCACTAGCACTAGTTTGCTGACAGACCTTGAAGGCTAATACCAGGAGTACTTGGGGCTTCCGGGAAGAGCCCCCCAGTGCATAGAATCATACGGGAAACACCGGTAACAGTGTTGGGATATGATACCAAACATTCCCAAGTTAGGCACAGACACTATATAGTTAGCCATCGCGTAATGATGGATGGCCACTATATGTATCAAAATGGCTGGCAGTACTTTCAAAACCTGGAAAATCGACTCCAGGGTTTGTAGGGGTGTCCTGCTCATGCAGGGGCACCAACACACTTTTAATCCAGCACCCTGCCTTCAGGATTGAAAGGACTGCCTTAGGGGTGACTTATAGGTTTTAAGTGTAGTGACCTCAGATATACGTAAAATTATATCTGCCATAAATGGTGCTAACACCAGCTTACACAGGCTGCAATGTCAGGCCTGTAGTCACAGTTTAAGTGGTCTCTCATGGGTGGTAGAATACATGCTGCGGCCCATGGGAGAACCCTGTTGTACCTATGCCCTGGGTACCTCAGTACCATACAGTAATCACGTATAGGGGTACACCAGTAGCCAAATGTGGTGGCTTGAATGTTAGCAGATCACTGCCCAGGAACAATACTGACTACACCTATCATGACCAACTAAGTAATGCATAGAATCTAACTCTATCTCAAGGGTAGACTCATGATTTTCTTAACAGCTAAAATATTCTTTTTTCATTCCTTTTACCTTTCTCCTTCCTAAAGTATCACTCATTCTAAAACAAAGTAATAGAGTTAAATATTCTCACTTTACTTACAGGATGCACTTACATATTCACATACATGTTTAGACACCATACTCACCTCCATTGAGCAAATGTTTGCCCCTTTCCTCAAAGAAAAATATTGATTACTTGTTTATGTTTTGAGATTTTGGAAGGGCTAGATGTTGGGACATAAATATGAATTAGTGTATAATCCCTCCTTATAATCGTTGTTAGTATAGCGATTCTCCCTGTGGTTGTTTTAAGAATCAATTGGGAATAATTTTTCACAGCCCTAAAATATTTTAGAAATAATTTCTTCTTGTATTTGCTGTATTAAGTTAATATTTCGAAGGGGAAATGACTGTTTTGTTGATCTTCCCAATTCTTTTATTTGATCTGTCTAGGAAGCTGGCTCTCTAAATACTACACCAAAATGAGGTATAGTGTGCAGAGAATCCAGTGGATCTCCATAGACTAACGTTGATAATGCTAATCCTCTCTTTTGTGGCAGTGTGGGTGAGCAGTTCAGCTTATCAGAGGGCAGCATTTGTTGGACACTCAGTTGCCATAAATGAGACACACTCAGTGAATAAATCTAAGACCAATTAATAATAATAATATTTTGGTGATATTTATTTTGTAGAACCACAGAACTTCATCAATAAGTTTTGTTATAGAAATACATTTCAATATCAAAAGTGGACACACTGCAATTCTCAGATTAGAAAGGTGGCTAGGCTTTCAAAGCTCCCCACCACAGATGGCTCTTCCTGATCAGGGGGAGGTATAAACACCCCCACCCAGGATAGGGCAGTGTTCTTGACCTCTGAGCGTGCAGGCACTCACCCCATGAGGACAGAACACTGTCTGGTGGTAGCAGACTGGCTTAGGCCAGTCTGTGACACCCTAAGGGTTGGTAGGTTTCACTCTTAGGAGTTCTCTCTGTGCAATTATAAATACATATAAAACTGGAATCAGTATAGGTTTATTATGCTGAGATGTATGGTACAAAACATACCATACTTCAGTAAAGCCATCATGGAGCTGGGGACCTCTTAATGACGAGTGTCCAGCCCATGTACTTATTATGGCTTCCCTGGTCACTTGCAACATCCATGAATTGACATGGATATTGCAGGGGTATATCTGTTCATGCAGCTATTCCCTCACAGGAGATTTAGGGCACCCTACCTTAAGGCTAAGGCCTGCTAGAGAGTTGTCTTACTATATCACATGCCATGTCTTTCGGGCATGTCACCCAGGGATGGATGCCATGTCAACTCTTCAGTTTTGTCTGCGCCAAGGCACGCAATCTGCAATGGCAGAGTGCAGGGCCTTGGTGAGGGGACTTGGGGTTCCTCTTCTGTGCCAATGCCCTAGTTACCGGGGTTACCATTTACGAGGGGTTTACAAGCAATACTGAAGTTGTGCCAATTGTGGTACTGTTTTGGGGGAAAAACAATGATAGGGGAAACTGGACAGCAGAGACCCGGTACACCTCAGTCAAATTTGTATCAAAAGCCAGACAAAAAGTGGGGGATACTGCAACAGAAACCCAGTTTATTACACTCTGTAATAAAAGTTATGTCCATGTCTGTGAAGTACTGGCCATCTTCTGACAAATCCAAAATCGTTATGCTCACTGAAATACTTACAGCTCAATTAGGGAAATAAGGGGTGTAAAAGAATGATTTATTTCCTAAAGAATTTTTGACAGCTCATAAGATGGATGTCTTTATACAAAATGAATTCCAATGTATGTATACTCCAAAATATGTCAAAACAATGCAAAAAAATGAAAGGGTATTGTTTTGACTTATACTGGGTGCTGCCTTGTGTCTGGATAAAGCTATACCTCTCTGAAGAGCTCTAATGAGAGTGAAAAAAGTGTCAGGTGTTGCTTTTATTCATTTCAGGTTGGCTTGGATGGTATTTTACCAATCCAAAGCTGTAACACGGTGCCTGGAGTGATAAAGGGCTTTGGTCATTTTACAGCTCGGCATGGATAGCACTGTGATAATCCTATGCTTAAAGACTTTGCTGTGGAAATGGCAAAATACGTTCTCCCTTTCTACCTCAGTGTGGATGGCACTGTCTAATCCTATGCTTAAAGACTTTGAAAGAAAACCAGACATTTGAGGTGAGCACATTTAGAGTGTCGCTGGTGTTGAGAGTGCTCTATACTGGAACTGCTTTCCACCTAAACTTGAGAACTGCCCAGCGTTCTCGACTTCTTTTTCTTGCATACTCCAAAATATGTATTTGTAAATGCAGTACTCTTTCTCATTAGGCTGTCGGTGGCTATCAATCCATCTTTGTCAACCTCCCTATTTTTACAATTTACCCAGTAGAAATTACAATATTGTGAAATATATACAGCGTTGAATAAGTCTTGAAACCTTTCAGCACAAACTTTCTTCTTCCAAAGACATTTCCCCAACAGTGACATGCATACTGGTTAAACTAGTAATGACCATTAGCATTTGCATCTGTGAACACTTTCAGTAGTATACCTGCAATGACATACCTGATTAAAAAGGTCCAAAGCCATATGTAAATTAGCAAGCATGCCTGTTGGTGGCTCGTTGGTAATTTTAATTGCATTTTCGAGCAGTCCTTGAGGAATAATATGTGAGTCTGGGGTTGGTGCAGGTTCAGCGCTTATAAACACTCGGTAGTCCTCATGGCTACCAATACTGTTTTGCTCAACTTTCTTATCCAAGGTACCCAACCACTTCTGCACAAGATGGATATTCTGGAAGAGAAAAATGTGCAGTAGTTGTAAGCATGCTTTTACAAAGCTAAACATCAATTTATAATGAAGGTATTGAAAAACCTCCAAATTCCACACTTTAAACACAGAGTAAGAAGAAGCAGTTTACCTGTAAAACATGTTACTTACCTTTGGTAAAGCCTTATCTGGTTGGGACTATATCTAGCCACAGATTTCTTACCTTAGAATTTCCCACATGTCAGACTGGGCCCAGAAGATTTTTTATGAGCAGTACCCCTGCGCTCCGGTAGGTGAGGTTGTTCGGCTTTGTGTGCATCGTTGGTGTGGAGCAAACCGAAAGTGACAACTGCAGCACCTATTTAGGTGCCACCCAGACACCCCAATGTCATTTTCTTTTCTTGACTTTCCGCGGCAAAAGCATAGAGCCATGAAGAACACCGACCACTGATATGGAAAACTGTGACCCTAGAAATCTGCTCAGAGCGGGTAGGGATGAATAGATCGGTAAGGAATCTGCAGCTAGAAGAACAAGTTACTTACCCTCAGTAATGCTTTTTATGGTGGATACTGCATCTGCCTGTGGATTCCTCCCCTTTTGAATTAGCCCTTGCACAGTATTCCACAGAAACTTTTCTCCATAGCTCTACCACTTCAACGAGGACGTCACAATGGAATGGCTCCGCTCACGACCCTGCGCAACGTCATTGGAGCCATAAGAAGTCGTCGTCTGTGAGATCACGTCAGTTCCAACATTTTTTTCCGGGCCTTTGAGGTGAACAAGTGAACTGCCCACATTTCACAAGCATACACAGTACACAACATTTCCTCAAGTATACACGGTATATGATTTAAACAAGAAAAGAAACTGGAAATTCTAAAATATAAAGCAAACACAAGGAGATGATGGGCGGAACGTTGAAACTTTTCAGAAACTCACTCCCAGTCACAGATCCGGATTGAAGCCATCATCGTCCTTTAGCTCACTTTACCACCCCAGTTCAGACCCAGCCATATGCAAATCAGTCTTGACCCTGTGCCTCATGAGAACAGTCCAGACTGAACTGCCAAGCCAGGTCTTCCCTGGACCGGAAACAAGCTCCTGGGTCCGGTTAGACATTTCCTAGTGACAAGCATCATAATATTCAAATAACAATAAAATACATTAATTTCATGGTAATTATTTTTTCGGTATAATCAGGCAGGCAACGGGGAGGCGGGTGGATCAGTGAGGAATCCACAGGCAGATACTGTATCCACCAGAAAAAGTGTTGCCAAAAGTAAGTAACTTGTTCTTCCGATGGATACATCTACCTGTGAATTCCTCACCTTTTGAATTGAATCCCCAAGCAGTCCCATTCATAGAGAAGGGTGCCTGCCAACCTAGACCACAAAATCTTGCAGCACAGAACGTGTAACGTGGCCATCCACCCTCACCTCTGAGTCTAAGAAGTAATGCTTTCCAAAAGTGTGGAGGGAGGCCCAAGTTGATGCCTTTCAGCTGTCTTGTTCAGGTAAAAGCTGACCATCCACTTAGGGTCCAGGGGGTGAAGTCTCGCCGCCTCCTTAGAATTGTGAGGGGGAGGATAAAAGTAGGTAAAGTGATAGATTGCCCTAGGTGGAAGGGAGTGACCACTTGAGCCATTAAAACAGCTCTGGTCATAAAAACCATCTTATCCGCATGTATTGAGGTAAAAGCCGACTTAGAGCTAAGGGCCTGCAGCTCACTAACTCCCCTGGCAGAAGTAATCGCAATCTCAATGGAAAACTATGCAGCGGTTCAAAGGGGGACCCCATCAACAAAGTAAGGACTGAATTCAACTTCCACTGAGGCATGATAAATGGAGAGGGAGGAAACGTGTTAATGAGACCCTTCATGAATCTCATGACTATGGGAGACTTAAATAAAGAGGGTTGGTCTGTTAAGCAAAGAAAAGCCAACAAGGCGGACAAGTAGCCCTTAACGAACTCCCCCTTAATCCCTGAAAAAGCCCAACACTGCACCAGTTGAGAAAGAACATCGAGACCGGGCTCTTCCAATGATCCCAATGGAGCTTCTCGCACCCCCTGCCTCAGCGCCCTAAGACCCTCACGGGTGAGTAGTACACTTCACCAATCTTGATTGATCGATTGATGGAACAGTAGCCACTACACAACCCTGATGAGCCAGGGCAAGAGACAAACTCAGAATATCAGACAGATGGCCCTGCCAAGGATCTATTGCTCTCTCCACACCATTTAACAAATTTGCCCCACCTACCAGAATAGACAGATTTGGTGAAGTGTCTTCTTGCTGATAAAATAACATCCAGCACATCCGGTGGGAGAGAGAAAGAACTCAGGTTGCCCCTTTCAATCTCCGGGCATGAAGGTGCAAGCTCTGGAGGTGGAGGTGTAGAACCGCCCCAGCGACTGCGAGAGGAGGTCAGCCCTGAAAGGGAGAAGGAGCAGAGGGTGCGATGAGAGGTAAAGAAGGTCTGTGAACCACACCCTTTTTGGCAAGTCCGGAGGGATTAATAGTACTTGGGCCCTGTCTTGGCGAATCTTCCTCAGAACTCGAGGAATCAAGGGTATGGGCAGACCGCTTTTAGAAGGTTTAAGTCCCAATCTAGCTGAAATGCGTCCCCCAACGTTCCCGCATCGGATACTGGAGACTGCAGAATGACGGGCAGTGCGCGTTCTTGTGAGGGGCAAACTGGTCCAACGAGGAAACCCCCATATCCTGAAAATGTGATGGACCACCTCCGGATAAAGATGCCACTTGTGATCGGCCAAGTACTGCCAACTGAGACTGTCCGCATGAACATTATGCACCCTGGCCAGATGATTTGCAATTACACAAATCTGAGCCCGAGACCAGAGTCGCAGAGTCCTTTCTGTAGAGAAGATACAACCCAACTCCTCCCTGTTTATGTACCACATTGTGGTAGTGTTGTCCGTCAGGACCTGTCTGATCATGAAGGGAGGGGAGAAAAGCCTTGATAGCCAAACGTGTTGACCGTAATTCTAGAAGATTGGTGTGAAGCAATCTTTCCTCTGGAGGGCAAAGGCCCTTGATCTACAGATCCCCAGATGAGCTCCCCACACTAGAGTGGAGGCATCCGTTGTCACTGTGGCCCCCGGAGAAGGAGGTTGAAATGGCCTCCCTTGAGACAAGTTGTCTGAAACACCACCACAACAGCTCAGCTGTAGTGTCTTAGGAGATTCTGGCCACCTCCCTGAGATCTCCATTGTGTTGAAACCCCTGCCTGTGGAGGCACCACTGGAGTGCCCTCATGTGCCAGCATGCATAGTTGACCAACAGTATGCAAGAAGCGAACAGACCGAGCACGTGTAAGACCTTTAGGACTGGAACAGTGGCTCCATCTTGAAAAATCTGAATCATAGCCTGGATGTTTAGAATCCTCTGAGGAGGTGGGAAAGCACAGCTCACAGCAGTGTCCAGTTCTGCCCCTATGAACAAGATGTGCTGAGAGGGCACCAGGTGAGATTTGGGTACATTTATCAAAACCATCTCTGGTGCCTTTGCTTTGAGCAGCCAGTTGTCCAGATACGGGAAAAGAGGAATCCCTGATCTTCTGAAATGTGCTGCTACTACTGACATCACCTTTGTGATGACCATTAGAGCGGATGTAAGACCGAATGGAAGGACTGCAAACTGGTAGTGTTGAGATCCCATATTAAAACGGAGAAGCCTCTGATGCGACTTCAGGATGAGAATATGCATCCTGTAAATCGATCAACACAATCCAATCTTCCTGCTGCAGCACCAGAAGAACCTGAGGCAGGGTCAACATCTTGAATTTCTCCTGTTTGAGGTAAAAATTCAAGACTCTGAGGTCTAGGATCAGTCTCAATTGCCCGTATTTCTTGGGAATCTGGAAATACTGAGAGTAGCATCCCTGACCCCTTTCTTGCTCCGGAACAACTTCTAATGCACCCTTCAGTAGTAAAGACAGAACCTCTTGTTTTAGGAGCAATAGATGGTCCTCTGAGCACCAGACCTGGCAAGGGGAGAAAGGAGGCGGAACCTCCCAGAAAGGAAGGATGTAACCATTTTCTATGAGATCATACACCCATGGAGCTGATGTAACAGATCTCCAATTTCATAGAAAATGGGACACCTGGCCTCCCACCGGACCACCATGCGCTAAGATGGGGGATCTAGAGCTGCTTCCCTGCGGCACCAGTTGGGGGAACAGGAGAGGAGGAGGAGATTTGCTGGTGAGCTGAGCCTAGCAGGTAACCTCTACCTTTCCCTCTGTATGATCTACAATGAGAGTTTGCCTGTTGTTGCTGCTGCTACCAAAAGGGCATAGCCTTGCCAAACCATCAAAATCTACGGTAGCCAAAGCCTCTAGGCTGGAACTGCAGGCCTAAGAATGGCCCTGCTATCCTTAAAGCGCTGCAGGCTGAGTACGCTTTGGTACCAAAGAGACAAGAGCCATCAAAAGACAAGTCTAAAAGGGTGGCCTGCACATCCGAAGAAAAACCAGACCCGTGAGCCAGGCGTGCCCACTAGTTGCCACTGAGGTACCCATCACCCTAGCAACAGTCTCAGCTATGTCAAGTTGATTGAATGACCCGACGGGCTGCAGTTTGAGTGTCCAACAGAACCTCCGCAAAGTGGCCCTGAACGTCCTTTGGAAACTTAAGGATCACCTCCTTAGCCGGATCTATCAAAGCATGAAGGTAGCGACCCAGTAGGCATGTTGCAATTGTCGATTTTAAAGCCATACTGGCTGAGGAAAACACCTTCTTAGCTGATTGTACCATCATCTTGGATTCCCTATCTCCAGGCGAGATGGAAAAGAGCCAGAATACTGTTTTGTAGAGCATGATGCCTGAACAACCAAGCTCTTAGTAGATGGATGTGTAGATAAGAACGCTGGATCCCCAGTCCCTACTTTGTACCTTCTTGCCACCGATGTGACACAGCAGGGGCAGTCATAGGCTTCTGCCATACGTCTAAGATGGGCTCTGTCATAGCCTAATTAAATGGGAGCAGAGGCTCGGTCACAGAAGAAGGAGAGTGAAGGACCTCTGTCAGGATGTTTGACTTGATATCCGCAGTAGGCAACTGCAAGTCCAGTAAATCTGCCGCCTTCATTATCATTGAGTGGTAAGAAGACGCTTCCTGCGAAGGAAGGCCTTTGGTAGAAGAGAGTTCCCACTCTGGGGATGTATCTACACCAAAAGCCTCCTGTAGTCCCTCAAACTCTTGCATGGGATCAATAATTTCCGCCTCTTTAGCCTCTTTTTGTTGCTCTTGGCATTCTTCCTCCTCCAGAAGCCTCTGTGCCTCCATTCTAGATCTCATCTTGGGTATCGGCGTCGATGGTGACTTCGGGGCCGGATCGATGGAGGCTCCACAGGGATAGCTGAGGGCGTCAGGCAAGGCCGAGAGGTTGTCCGACCAGATCAACACAGCCCCAGGGATTGCACCGGCATGGAGTACCTCGATGTCGGAATAGGCCAACCTCAGGCATCATCGGCAAAAACGACATGAAAGGTGCCTGTGCAAAATGAGGTGGTAAGATTCCAAGGTTGAAAGACAGTGGCCCCATGTGGCCAACAGGTGCACCAGTAGGGTTAGCTGCCCTGGCAAATATGCCATACATCGCATTCAAAAAATGCAAATGATCCATACCTACAGCCGGAAAGGGTGGGTACTGATCCGGTACCACCTGTTCATGAACCACTCAAGGCTGTAAGACTGGTTTTGGCTGCAGTGCTGAAGGTACTGGAGCAGGAGACGGAGTGGCCAGAGGTGAAGGCGTTGCTTCCCAGGGCGTCGGAGAGTGTCTCAGAGCCAGAGAGTGTACTGGAGTCACCTGAGGCGAAAGGCAAGGTGAGACAGCATCCTTTCTGTGAAGCCGTTGTACTAGGGGACCCTGACTTCGGTGACTTATCTTTAGATGAACGACGTCTGGAACCATGACGCCACGTGGATGACTTTCAGGTGTGCGGAGTCGGTGACTTCGATCTCGTCCTTCTTCTACCTCTCTTCTGCTTGTACACCCTGGTCATGAACAGCTTGGCCTTCTACTCTTTGAGGGCCTTCGGATTCAAGAGTCAGCGCAACGAATTTCCTTCGACGTTGTGGTCCGACGACAGGCACCAAAGACAATCATCAAGGGGGGTCTGTGATGGACATATGATCCCCACATAGATACCCAAGCAATACCACCACTGGCCATGGGTATGCAAACCAATTTTTCTCAAGGAAGTCCTGAAGGACCAAAAGAGGCAAAGTGCCCATCCCTATGGACCTGACTGTACTGGCAGTAGTGTTTGGTAATTGTGTGCATGTGAGCCCACGGAACTCCACGGGCTGATGCAGTGGTTGCAGCTTTAGCTCTGTTGGAATGAGCTTGCAAGCCCTCAGGAGGTTGCTTTTTGCCCACTGTGTAGCAGGTTTTAATGCAGAGCATGACTCCTCTGGAGATTGTCTGCTTCTGCACAGCCTTTCTTCACACCGACATACCCCACAAAGAGTTAGTCGTCCACCAGAACTCTCATGTGTGGTCAAGGTAGAACAACAATGCTCTTTTTGGGTCCAGCTGGTGGAGTTTGTCCTCTTCTTTAGAGGGATGTTGCAGAGCGTAAAAAGTAGGCAGTGTGATGAATTGGCCTGCATGAAAGGGAGTAACGACTTATGCGTGAAAGGAGGCTTTTGTGTAAAGAGACAGTTTGTCAGGATAGACTGAAATATAAGGTGATTTAGAGGCCAGGCTTGCAGCTCACTTACTCTTTGGGCAGAGGCTATAGCCACAAAGTAGGCTGTTTTAATCATAAAAGCCTAAGGAGACAATTATGGAAAGACTCGAAAGGAGCACACATCAAGAAGGTTGAGACCAGATTAAGGTCCCAATGAGGCATGATAAATAGCAAAGGAGGGAAAAGATGAACTAGACCTATCAGAAACCTCTGCATTATATGAGTTTTGAAAAGGGAGGGCTGGTCAGGTAACTGCGAAAAGACAGAAAGATAGCCCTTAAGAGTGCCCAGTGCAGAACTCAGGTGGGCACGGAAAGAATGAAAAGTAGACCCTCAGAAAGCATGGCAGAAAGGAGATCAATGGCTTTTCCTGCACACTATGCTACACATTTTTCCAGCAGCAGGGATATACCGTCTTGGTTAGTGTCATGATTCTGCCACGTCAGTTTCCTGGTGCACCTTGTCTTGCAGCTGTTTACTATTTTCGATTGTTTTTACCAATGCATGTTGTGACTTTGCCACTTGTCTGTGACAATGCTTGTTGTGAATGTGACTGTGCTAATGCTGGTTGCAGACTATGATGTTATCAAGGCCCATTGTCCCTTCTCAGCTCCGGTAGTTTACCTGTGAGCTAGAATCTGGAAGCTAATAGGGACCACACCCTGTTCTGGAAGCTTCTTCCTGAGCCCTTTAAATAGGGGTCACACCCTGTTCTCATTGCTGGTTATTGAGAACCCTGAGCTTGAACAGCAGCTGTTCCTGTTCTCCGGTTGCAGCAAGAAGACTTCTGTTTTCTTTTCCCAGGTTGTAGATCCTCTCTCTGATACAATCAGGTAGGATCATTCCTTTCTTAACCAACAGCATTGTGAAAGGATCTAATTGCTGTTTTTGGTATTTAGCATTTTGAAAGAAAGTTGCATATTGTGCGGGAGTGCTTTTTAAGCATTTACATGTTTGATCATTTTGGCACTGTTGTAGATTGCCCTGAAGCGCTCTTTAGCCATTTACATGTTTGGTAAATTTGGCACTGTTTTACATGTTTGGTGATTTTGCCAACTTGGCACATCGAGCTGAAGCGCTCTTCGGACATTTACATATTGATGACTCTGGCATTTTGGACACATCGCGCTGAAGCATTTGCATACCTGATGACTTTGAAATTGTCCAACAATGTGTGCTTCCAAGCGTGCTTAGTCGCAAATCCCTTTGTGGGGCACTCCTATAGGTCATTAGGCTCCAAAAAAGTCCATAAACACTTTACATACTTCAGCAAGTGATTTATTCATTCAAAGCTTCATTTAAATTCCTGCATATTATGTAGTATATGCGATTTTTTGAATGAAACTTGCAAAATCATCAATTGAAATCTTTCAGTCTCCAATGCATTTCGAGCAACCCTGTGCTCTTCATCAGGGAGTCAAACTAAAAAGGTAAATAGATAATATAATGCTTAATCCCATAATGTTGAAACGTCACATATTAATAACACATAAATGACAGAATTCAAATCAAGATGGTCAGTGTGGTTAGTAAGCACACGTGATTCAAATGTATCCAGAAATGTCAGTACTCACTTATAACAGCATAGTTAATACCAATGTTCCAATGATTTTTGACCGAAAAACTGTTGAAAAGATAAAAGAAACTCATAGTCGAAATTTGATATCGTGCCCTAATGTGGATGAAACTATAATACAGGTAAGTGTACCATATAAATGAAAGTATCAGTCATGCTACCATTCTTAACTAGTACTTGACAGTACACGTTTACACTAATAGCGTATCCGATAGTTACAAACCAACATGTTACATAACGGCTCGTAATGCGCTTTACAAGATTGTCATGGAATCTCATTTGTCCCTACTTCTGACAGCAGCCTTCTAGAATTGGAAGTTGATCTATTCAAATTGATGCGAAAATTAAGATTAAGAAATCATTTTGAAAATATAATACCTTCTCCAATTACTGACATTATGGAAAATGATGAATTGAAGGGCCTCAGAACCCGGAGTACATACATGGCTCCAACGAGCCACAAAACATTGGACCTTTTCGAGAGTATAGTTAAAAAAGATCTACTGACTATAAAGTTTAAATCTACATCAAAAAAGAACATCAGCAGAGGAGATTGGGATGCACTAAAAAAAATTAGCAAACAATCCAGATTTGACATTTCAGAAGGCAGATAAAGGGGGAGCCCTTGTCGTTTTGAATACAAATTACTATGAACGGAAGGTTACAGAACACATTATGGATAAGACTCTCTACATGAGGCTAGATAACAACCCAACAAGAGAATACTCCATAATACTTAAGACTATTGTGGACAAGGCAGTGGAGCTTGGAATGATAACAGATAAAACTAGACAATACCTGTTGAAACCCAATGTTAAGAGCCCGGTGATCTATATGATACCCAAGATCCATAAAAATTTACAGGATCCACCATTCAGACCAATTGTGGCGACATGTGGTAGCATACATGAAAATACAGGCCAATTTATTGACCAATATCTACAGCCTAGCGTCAAGAAAATTAAATTTTACACAAAAGATACCACAGACTTTCTATTGAAGATTAAAAACATCCACTGGTCAGATGAAGACATTATAACATTGTGCACAGCCGATGTATCATCATTGTACACATCAATCCCCCATCAACTAAGTTTGGAGGCAATTGAACATACATTGCTTAATAGTCACATTGATCATAAAATGCAAATATTCATAATGGAACTTGTGCATTTCTCACTGTATTACAGCTATTTCAGATGGAAGGAGGAATGGTTCCTCCAACTAAGCGGTACTTCGATGGGGAATTGTATGGCTCCATCATATGCGAATTTAGTTATGGAAAAATTTGAGGAAGAAAACATTCTCTCTAATGTGAGTTGGAAACCCCATATCTTGCTCTACCAACGATATATCGATGATATCTTCGTACTATGGAAAGGAGATAAAAGGAGTGCTAAAGAGGCTTTGGAATCATGGAATGACTTTAATGAACATCTACAGTTCACGTGTGAAATATCAGATACTGAAATAACTTTTTTGGATATAAAACTAAAAAAGCAGGTACACACTTGGATACAGACATATATAGGAAACCTTCAGACAAAAACAATGTCCTTCACTACACTAGTCACCATCAACCAAGTCTTAAAAATAACCTTCCTGTATCCCAAATGTTGCGAATACGGAGAATAGTATCAGATGAAACTAAAGTCGATAAAGCAAGTCAAAGATGTCAATCAACCACAAGGGAAACTTCTTTAATCCCCAGCAACAAAAAGGAAACTACCAGGATGGTGGTGGTAACTAAATACACTACAACAAGTCATTCATTGAAAAGGATAATTAACAAACATTGGCAGCTTCTCACTATGGAACCTGACTTTAAGAATCTATTCAAGGAACCTCCTTTGTTTGCATACACTAGAAACAGAAATTTGGGAGAAATCTTAAAAAGCAAGAAACCGAAGATAAGTAAACACACTGGCACTCTTCCTTGCTTAAACTGTCAGAACTGTAATAACATCATGCGAGGAACTATCATACGACACCCCATGGAGGGACATGAAATTAAGTTACATGTTTCAGCTACTTGTGAAACCTCCAATGTGATTTACCTTTTAAAATGTCCTTGTGGGAAAATATACGTTGGAAAAACAGAGCGCAAAATACGTATACGTATCAACGAACATAAATCGAATATAAGAACAAAAAACCCAAGGTCCACAGTGGCTATGCATTTTTTTGAATACAAGCATAATATAGCCCAACTCAGATTTCAAGTACTGGAAGTGATTGAAAAAGTTGAGGGTAGAGACAACAATATATATCTACTCAAGCGTGAAAATGACTGGATTTACCTATTGGAAGCTATGAAACCATTGGGTCTGAACGATCGGAATGAATTTTTATGTTACCTGTAAATACGCCCCTTGTGGGTTTATTTTGCTCATAGACTGTGATTAGATGCCGATTATATAACATGAGTCTTTGATAATGTCATATTACTCCTACATTTCATTTGTTTATATTTCATTAGGACATTCATTATTAGTTATTTATTCTTGATTACGATTTACTATTAACTCTTATTCACTCTTTAGGTTTGAAGCCTGGTATTATTAACTAGCGCTGACATTTAGAAGATGGCCGCCACTATTTACACTCCAGTCCTATTTTAGTTTTTAACTATAGTAGTTTGCGTTATTTGTCACGCTCTTAATAATGATGTCACACGCCAGGAACTTAACAACATGAACTAGCGTAGATTGGGACGAGTTATATCCCGCTATAAGAAGATATAACGGTAAGATTTGAGATAACGACAATCTTGTAAAGCGCATTACGCGCCGTTATGTAACATGCTGGTTTGTAACTATCTGATACGCTATTAGTGTAAACGTGTACTGTCAAGTACTAGTTAAGAATGGTAGCATGACTGATACTTTCATTTATATGGTACACTTACCTGTATTATAGTTTCATCCACATTAGGGCACGATATCAAATTTCGACCATGAGTTTCTTTTATCTTTTCAACAGTTTTTCGGTCAAAAATTATTGGAACATTGGTATTAACTATGCTGTTATAAGTGAGTACTGACATTTCTGGATACATTTGAATCACATGTGCTTACTAACCACACTGAGCATCTTGATTTGAATTCTGTCATTTATGTGTTATTAATATGTGACGTTTCAACATTATGGGATTAAGCATTATATTATCTATTTACCTTTTTAGTTTGACTCCCTGATGAAGAGCACAGGGTTGCTCGAAATGCATTGGAGACTGAAAGATTTCAATTGATGATTTTGCAAGTTTCATTCAAAAAATCGCATATGCTACATAATATGCAGGGATTTAAATGAAGCTTTGAATGAATGAATCACTTACTGAAGTATGTAAAGTGTTTATGAACTTTTTTGGAGCCTAATGACCTATAGGAGTGCCCCACAAAGGGATTTGAAACTAAGCACGCTTGGAAGCACACATTGTTGGATTAAACCTTGGCGTTATTGGCGGTAAACCCCACCCTGGGAGCAACCTAAAATTCCTTTAATTCTTAAAAATCACATTTATACTTGATGAACATTCAGTTAAGAATAAGGTTGTGCGGTTATACACCATTTTGACTTTGGAATTGTGTCACATCACGCTGAAGTGCTTCCTGGATATTTGCATATTTTGAACTCTGATACATAGCGCGGAAGCGCTCCCTTGGGCGTTTGAAAATTAATCTGACTCATTAGCATATGTAACATGTTGTGTATTGCAAAAGGTGCTACAATTGTCAGGGCCCAATTGTGTTGCGGTGCATTCCTCACAAAAGGCTTCACCCAAGAGTCATTGTAAAGGTAAGTATGGAAGAAGTTGGAGGATTGTGCACTGTCAGTCTCTCAAAGGTGGTCCAAAAAGAAATTTCAAGCGTTCTTTAGTGGTTTTGCGTGTGTGGTTTTTATTTATTGTTGCATATGTTAAAGAAGAACAGCCTGTTCTTCTTTCACATAGGCAACAATAAATAAAAATGGGTGGGGCGGTAAGGAATCTATCACTACTAATGTTTATTACAGATATATCGTTACCAAAGGGAAGTAGCTTGTTCATCTGAAAGAAACACAAAGTGATAGATTCTTTACCTTAGAATAGATACCCCAGCAATACCTACCCCGTTGGTGGGTCTGCGAACCAAGATCACACCAGGAAGTCCCAGAGAACAGAACGACCAAAGAAGCCGTCTCTCTGGACTTGGCTGTCCAGGCAATAGTGCTTAGTAAAAGCGTCAAGCGAGGCCCACGTAACTGCTTGACAGATGTTTTGTAAGGAAACACCATGCCCAATGCCATAGCGGCAGCCGTCAACCTGGTGGAATGGGTGCGCAGTCCCAACGGAGGCTCCTTTTTAGCCAGAGAATAGCAGGCTTTAATACACAAGACGTCCCATCGGGAGATAGTCCACTTGTGTATGGCCCGACCATTCTTGGCGCCAACGTAGCCCACAAAGAGCTTGTCATCCACCCGGAACTGTTGTGTGCGGTTCAAGTAAAAGGATTGCGCATGTTTTGGGTCCAGACGGTAAAGCCTTTCTTCCTCTCCAGAAGGATGCGGAGGCGAAAAGAAGGTGGGCCAAGGGATGGTCTACCTGATGTGAAAGGCAGTGACAACCTTTGGCAGAAAGGATGGATGTGTTCTGAGCACCACCTTGTCCCGATGGACGGAGAGAAAATGAGGTTTACAAGAAAGAGCCTGGAGCTCACTCAATCTCCTGACAGAGGTGATGGCAACCAGTAAAGCAGTCTACAAAGTCAGCACACAAAGAGGACAGTTGTGAAGAGGCTCAAAAGGAGCACACATTAAATATGTAAGAACCAGTTTCAAGTCCCACTGTGGCATTAGGAAAGGAATAGGTAGAAAAAGATGAATAATGCCTTTGAGAACTCTATTTACAACAGGGGACTTGAAAAGAGAAGGTTGATCAGGGAGCCTGAGAGAGGCCGAAATAGCAGAAAGGTAGCCCTTGATGGTGCCCAGAGCAGAGCCCTGCTGGGCCAAAGAAAGAAGGAACAGTAGGAATTGTGAAAGAGGGGCAGAAAGGGGATCCCAGCCTTTGCTGTGCACCATGCCACAATTTTTTTCTACCTGCAGGCGTATACCAACTTAGTGGAGGGACGCCTGCCTGCCAGAATTACATCACTGACTTCAGGAGGCAAGTCGAAAGGAATCAACTGCCGCCGCTCAATCTCCACGCAAAGAGGTGGAGACTAGACAGGATCGGGTGGAGGACCATCACCTGCTGCTGCGACAGAAGATCCTCCCGAAGGGGCAGTCGGGTCGGGGGATTGACGGTCATACTGATTAGCTCAGGATACAAAACACTTCGAGCCCAGTCCGGGGCCACAAGAATGACTTGGGCCCGGTCGCGCCTGATCTTCTTCAGCACTCCGGGCAGAAGTGGTATAGGCGGAAAGACGTACAACAGACAGCAACTCCACTCGCGACGAAAAGCGTTGCTTAGCAAGTGCCGCCTTGGAAATTCCAATGGGCAGAATTGCTGATATTGTGCGTCCTCTTCGGTGGCAAATAGATCTAACCAAGGCTCTCCCCACTGTCAAAAGAGACCTTTTACCACGTCTGAGTGAAGATGCCATTCGTGATCCATCATGCACCTGCAGCTGAGTTCGTCCGGCCTGGCATACAGTGAACCTGCCAGGTGTTGAATCACCAGGGAAATGCCCTGATGTTCCAGCCATGTCCAGTGGAGCAGAGCCTCCTGACATAGGGTTTTGCAGTACCACATGGTGGTGGTGTTGTCTGTGAACACCTGCACTATTTTCCCTTGACTGAGGGAAGGAATGCCTTCATTGCAAGTTGGATCACCCGAGATCCAGAAGGTTGATATGGAGCCTGGACTCTGCGGGAGACGAGTGGCCTCTGATCTCCGCCTCTGCCATGTGGCCCCCCATCCCAGGAGGGATGCGTCCGTCACTAATGTGTGCTCCGGTTGGAGAAGGGAGATAGATCTGCTTTCGACCCAATGCCGGTATGCGAACCACCACTGCAGCTGCTGTGCAGTGCCATCCTAGATCTCGACGTAATGGACAGGATCCCCTGATGCTGTGCCCACTGGAACTTCAGGTCCCACTGTAGAGCCCACATATGCCATCTGGCATGAGTGACCAGCAGGATGCAGGAGGCCATGAGGCCCAGCAGCCTCAGGGCCATCCTGACCGAAACCCAGGATAGAGGCTGAAAGATCGGAATCATAGCCTGAATATCCTGGACTCGCCGTTCAGGAGGATAAGCCTGAAACTGCGTCGTATCCAGAACCGCTCCGATGAAGAGGAGCTTCTATGAAGGAATCAGGTGCGACTTCGGCACATTGATGGAGAACCCCAGCAAATGCAGGAGGTTGGCTGTAGTCTGGAGGTGGGAGACTACCATCTGGGGTGAGCCCGCCTTTAACAGCCAGTTGTCAAGACGGGGGAAGACAGGAACCCCTGATCTGCGCAGATAAGCTGCGACCACCGCCATTTTGTGAACACCCGAGGGGCATTGGTAAGGCCAAAGGGGAGTGTGAGAAGTTGGCCTGGTGTTCACTATTCTAGTGATCACTTTGCACCAGTCCAAACAACCCTTATGGTGATGGTTGTAAGTCAACCTTATAGACCAGCTATCCTAGTGGGAGCGTGGACAGAACAGTCTTAGGCTAAAGGACTCTAGAGGGCGTATAAAGCCAGCTGTTTTACCATATGTAACCCCTTGAATATCAAATGAAAGGACACCACACAGGATATATATAAAATATATATGTATTTATTTACTAACACACTTCTCTGAACTCTTTATGAGGTCAGAGGCCAAAGCACATAACAAGTTACTTAGTCCGAATATGTTAAGTTGCACAATTTACAGTTAGGCCCTAGGGGCGAAGCAAACCATATATTAAGAAAGTGGTATAAGTACCACGTCACGAGAAAAGGAAAGGCCTAGGGAATCGCTGGGGCTACACTATCTGAAGCTTAGGTTAGAAGTAGGAGACCCAGAGGCAGCGCGTGCAGTGTCTTTACACACACACGGGATTCAATGCAAAGTCAATGGGAACTTAGAAGTTAGATATAGAAGGATTTAGGACACGTCCGGTTGAGCTAGGAGGAAACAACTAGAGACTTAGACACTTGGATAGTCAATACCCTTGGGAGCCTCGAAGTACTCGCGTTACCTCACCCACGGACGGGGGGTGCATAGGTGTGAAGATGTGTCGGGTTTCGTCATTGAAGCCTATGGAGACCTGAAGAAAGATGCTGCAGGCGACCAGGAGGAAGATGTCCGGGTGGATCCAAGGGTGGATCGAGGATGAAGAGGACATGAAAGCAGAGGGGACAGAGTCTGGGTCACTAGCCAGTGACCGGGTGGAACCAGGAAGGAACCAGACAACGTCGAGGAGCAATCAGGTGCTGTCTTGAAGCTTGTCTTGGCAGCTACGTGGACCAGGAGGCGTCGATGATGACCAGGTGCTGAGACGGGCTGTCCCACGAAGGTTCTCGCAGATGGTGGGGTCGACTTCTGGAATGGAGTCGACAAGCCTTGGCAAAGGCAACCCAGGCAGGATACAACAAAGGCTTCTGGTGCAGACCAGCAAGGTCTGAGGTGCTTCACCTTTGCAGGGAAGCAAGGGCCAGTCTGGAGCAACCAGACCAGCGATGTGGTTCAAAAGGATTGTCGTCACAGAGGCTACTAGCCAACGGGCCAGCAACCGGACAACGCGTCGAGCAGAACAAAAGCAGAAGGACCCCACGCAGAACTCGTGGAGTGTGGGGGGCTGATCTCCGTCGCAGATGGAGCTCGGGATCTGGGCTTCTCAATCCCCAGTGCACAGCTTCGAGGGTGCCTCAGGAGCTGCACAGGTAGCAAGCTGCAGGATTTTCAAGATGTCCGGTCCCACGTGTCTCGTCACCTCCACGGATCTCAGCTATGCTGCAGTCGTGAAGAGAGGGTCAGAGAGGTCTGGAAGTCTGGGTCTTGTCAGGCTCAGTGCTCGGGTTCCAGTGGGAACATCAGCAAAGCAAGCCGTTGATTTGCTGGATGGTGCCTGGTTGCCCAGGGTGGTCTCTCCTTGCCCACAAGGGAGATTCTTCAGTCTTCAGCTTCAGCAGAATGTCGAAGGTCCAGAGTTTCGTTTCGGGTTTCAGTCAGGATCTAATCTAAAGTCTCAGGACTCAGCTCCTACCTTTATACAACTAAAAGGGGCTGGATTACTGACTAGGTCCCTCCTGTGGGTGGGACCAGGAAGTGGGTGGTTACACCCCCTGTCCTTTGTCCAGTTTTTCGCCAGAGCTGGGGCTGGAGTTCCCCAGCAACCGGTTTGAACTGGGGTATGCATGGAGCACCTAGTGTGCCCCAGGCAGTGTCTCATTCTATTCAGCCCCCTCTGTCCCAATACACAAAGTCCTGTCTGGGGTGGTGCTCGCACCTCCCCAGGCAGGAAACCTATGGTCCAAACCTCCGTGACTGGAAGGACTCCCAGCAGCAGGAGGTCAGATTTGTGTTGGTGGCAGCAGCGTCCATTTTGTGACGCTGGGGCTCTTTTTAACTTTAACCGGGATAGTCAGCAACAACATGTCTTCTTCCTCTAGAAGGGTGGAATGCTACCCCCGTTGCCAGAATTGGCGAGGGGGTAGTATTCCAAAGTGTATGACACCTTACACAACATGTTTGGATAAAGCCAAACCAAAGTTAGCATTAACCACAAGGATTATAATGCACTTAAGAGTATACGGTATGGCGATATCATAGAACAGCTATAAGGTCATGGTTCCGAAAGCTGCAGACAGGCTCAGCTCATGCTACAGCACCATCTCACACATTACCCAGCACTCTGCCTCTAGGATTTTTTAGGAGTGACTTATAGGGTACTATGTGTCTATATATAAGTAGGTATAGGAATACTATACCTAAGCAAGGGGTGGTTACACGACCTTGCTCCAGCTGAGTGATCAGCCAGTTGTGTCTCTTTGAGTGGCCAGCCAGGGGTGGCATAATACATGCTGCAGCCCCTGGTAGGCCTTAGTTACACCTATGCCCTGAGTACCTAGGGTACACTTCTACAGGGGCTGACAAGGTGAACCAATTCCCAATTGTGGATGTACCTAGAGTACATGGTGTAAATGTAAAGAGAGTGCATCTCTGCTGTGGGTCTGATTAGCAGGTCCACAGCCATATCTAAGTCGAAAACCAGTAAAGCAAAGCAAAAAGTGGGGGTGACAATAGGAAGCAGACCCTACTCTCCTACACAACCCCCGCCAAACTTAGGGGCATTAGACTAACCTTGATCAGTTGTTTCTTCATGTTCTAAGTGTAAATATCTGGAGAGTCCAACTGCATTTGCATGGTCAGTCCCAGGTCTATGTTCCACTGTAAAGTTCATCCCCTGTAGGGAAATGGACCACCTAAGAAGTTTGGGGTTTTCACCCTTCATCTGATTTAGCCATAGGAGGGGCTTGTGGTCGGTCTGATTCTTGAAGTGAGTGCCAAACAAGTATGGCCTCAGCTTCTTCCGGGCCCAAACCACAGCAAAGGCCTCCCTCTCTATAGCTGACCAACGTTTCTCTCTAGGGGTCAGCCTTCTGCTTATGAAAGCAATGGGCTGGTCTTGAACATCTATATTCAGTTGTGAAAGTACAGCTCCCACACCCAACTCAGAAGCATCTGTTTGGACTATGAACTCTTTGGAGTAATCTGGACTTTTCAGAATAGGTGCAGTACACATGGCCTGCTTCAGGTCATCAAATGCCTTTTGACAGCTAACTGTCCACTGAAATTTCTTTGGCATCTTTTTGGAAGTTAAATCATTCAGTGGTGTCACAATGGACCCATAGTTTTTAACAAACTTCATGTAGTACCCAGACAGGCCCAAGAAAGCTCTGACCTGTGTCTGGGTGGTTGGAGGAATCCAGTCTTTGATGGTCTGGACCTTGCTCTCCAGTGGTCGAACTTGACCCCCACCTACCAGGTGGCCCAGGTACACAACCTTGCTCTGCCCTATCTGGCACTTTGTAGCCTTGATAGTGAAGCCTGCCTTTTGCAGGGCCTCTAAAACATCCCGCAGGTGGACCAGGTGATCCTCCCAGGTGGAGCTAAAGACAGCAATATCATCTAGATAAGCTGCACAATAGTCATCCAGTCCTGTGGGAACTTGATTCACCAGCCTTTGGAATGTGGCAGTTGCATTCTTCAAATCAAAGTGCATTACCACACATTTATAATGTCCTCCTGGGGTTGAAAATGGTGTCTTGGCTTTTGCATCCTCAGCTAATCTGATTTGCCAGTAGCCTGCTTTCAGGTCACATGTGCTCAAGAACTTGGCAGAAGCCAATCTATCAATAAGCTCATCTGCCCTGGGGATGGGATGGGCATCTGTCCTAGTGACAGCATTGAGACCTCTGTAGTCCACGCAAAACCTCATCTCTCTCTTACCATCTTGTGTGTGAGGTTTTGGCACCAGGACTACTGGACTGACCCAAGGGCTCTCTGAGGGCTCAATAACTTCCAGCTCCAACATCTTTTGGACCTCTGTCCTAATACAGTCCCTGACATGGTCAGGTTGCCTGTAGATTTTACTCTTGACAGGCAGACTGTCACCAGTGTCCACCTCATGGGTGCACCAGCTTGTCTGACTTGGGGTCAGGGAAAACAGATGTCTGAAGGACTGAAGAACTTGTCTGCAGTCCTGTTGCTGATGTTCAGAGAGGCTGTCAGCAAAGACTACACCATCTACTGAACCATCATCAGGGTTCTGAGTAAGCAGGTCTGGGAGAGGGTCACTCTCTTCCTCCTGCTCCTCATCTGTAGCCATGAGCAAGCCCATGTCTGCCCTGTCGACATATGCTTTGAGTCTGTTGACATGAAGCACCCTGTGGGGGTTTCTGGGAGTCCCAAGGTCCACCAAGTAGGTGACTTCTCTCTTCTGTTCAACTATAGTATGGGGTCCAGACCATTTTTCCTGGAGTGCTGCTGGGGCCACTGGCTCCAACACTCATAGTTTCTGTCCTGGCTGGTACACAGTCAGTACAGCCTTTTGGTCATGCCAAGCTTTTGGAGTTCTTGGCTAGCCTCAAGGTTTTTAGAAGCCTTCTTCATATACTCAGCCATCCTGTAGCGGAGACCAAGTACATAGTCCACTATGTCATGCTCAGGCTTTTTGAGAGGTAACTCCCATCCTTCCTTCACAAGACATAGGGGTCCCCTTACAGGATGCCCAAACAAAAGCTCAAAAGGGCTGTAGCCAACCCCCTTTTGTGGGACCTCTCTGTAAGCAAACAGAAGGCAGGGTAAAAGGATGTCCCATCTTCGCCTCAGCTTTTCTGGTAAACCTTTTATCATCCCTTTGAGGGTCTTGTTGAATCTTTCCACAAGCCCATTGTACTGTGGGTGATAGGGGGTGGTGAACTTATAGTATCCTGGCATGAAGTTTGCACCTCTGTCAGAAACAACCTCCTTTGGAAGCCCCGCTCTGGAGAAAACTCCAAGTAGGGCCCTTGCCACAACAGGAGCTGTTGTGGTCCTCAGGGGAATAGCCTCTGGATACCTGGTGGCATGACCCACTACCACCAGAATAAATCTGTGCCCAGATGCTGTTTGGGGGTCCATTGCTTCTACAATGTCTATCCCCACTCTTTCAAAGAGTACCCCCACCACAGGTAGTGGTATGAGGGGGGCCTTTGTTGTGCCACCTGATTTGCCACTGGCTTGGCAGGTAACACAGGAGCGACAAAACTCCTTGGTATCTTCTGACATGTGGGGCCAGTGAAAGTGAGGGACAAGCCTGTCCCAACTAAGGCGAGAACAGCGCAATCTGCGTAATAAATTTGATAATACTAGAGCTGAACATCTTGCAAAATTAAAGAAAGAGTATACCATGCTTCTTGATAGCACAAGAACAGCCCATAAGGATAATTGCTGGAAGAAATTGCTGGAGGCAATAGAATCCAAGAATATACGTTTATTCTGGAATCTAGTTCGCTCAGCAACAGAAGCCTCGCCGGGGTCCATGATCTGTGTGGTAGAAGAGGGTGCCTGGGTGGATTATTTGAAAGAGCTATACCCGCTGGGGGGTGAAGCTGAAGAGGAAGTACAAAGGGACTGGAGTGGCCTAGTAGATGACCTAAAACCAGACTTCTCAGAAAGAAATGTACTTGATACAATCAAAACTTTAAATTTAACAAGAGCCTCCGGCCCAGATAACCTGCCTGCCCTAATAATCAAGACACGGACATCTTCGTGGGCCAAATTCTTCTCCCAAATGTTCTTAGTAATTCTAGAATCAGGGACAGTTCCAAGTAGCTGGAAGCGTGCGATAATTCGACCGATCCATAAAAAAGGGGACGTCAACGCACCAAGGAACTATAGATTAATTAACCTACTCGATATAGGAGAAAAAATATTTGTGAAAATTATATTATGTAGGTTAAAGACTTGGGCAGAGGAGAGAGTAATTATTCCAGTGGAACAGGGCGGCTTCAAGGAAGGCCATTCTACAATAGACCACTGCTTTGCCCTATGGGCGTTTTGCCCGGAAGTCAATAGAACAAAATGGGAAGTTGCAGTGCTGTTTTGTTGACTTTCGAGCCGCGTTTGACTCTGTGGACCGGAACAAACTCTGGGAGGATTTGTTAGGATACGGAATTCCGGATGGCTTGTTGATGATCTTGAAAGATCTCCATAGAGGGAACTGGGCCCAGGTTATTAGAGATTCGCATGGGTCACTAACCCAGAAGATATTGATAGGGAATGGCCTTAGACAGGGGTGTGTTCTGGCACTCCTGTTATTTTCAATCTTTCTGGCAGATCTCCCTGCGACACTCGAAGTAGAAAGAAGTGCAAGCCCTAGAATGAGCGGGAAGAAAGTGCCTTGCCTATTATACGCAGACGACTTAGTGATCCTAGACCAAACAGAAATAGGACTTCAAAGGAAACTAAATGCTTTTAAAGGTTATTGTGATAGGAAAATTTTGACTGTAAATATGGAAAAAACCAAGGTCTTATGTTTTGGAAAGAGCAAGAAGAATTTTAATTGGTTTTTGGGTAATAAAAAATTAGAGGCAGTTAAGGAGTATAGATATTTAGGCCTCTGGTTTGACAGTGCGCTAAGTTGGCGCACCCATTTGGAGGCACAAAGAGCCAAAGCTTTTTCATCCACATGTGGGTTGAAAAAGTTTAATAAAGAATATGGCGACATGACTCATAAACCAATGATAAAGGCATTCGGTGCAATGATACCCCCCCAAGTATTGTATGGCGCAGAGGTGTTATACCTGAGCGGTAAACACGAGTGGGACCAGGAAGAGGGAAAAATCTTAAAAATGTTATTGTCCTTACCAAATTGTACTATGGTTCAAGCAATAAGAATGGAGTTAGGGCTAACTTCATAGACCGTACAATCTCAAATGGCCTTGGTAAGATTCTGGAAGCGCCAAGACCCAGGAGTGACACTAAAGGTCTCACAGTGGTGTAGGGATGAGATCCAAATAAGTAATCTTGCCTGGGCAAAGGATGTGAATAAAACCCTCCGGAAAGTAACTGGGTGCCTTAACGTGAAATTCTCTCAAGAAGCCTTGATAGCCAAGTTTACTAAGAAACCCCTTAGGGATCAAGGCCAGTCGCTCTCTAGGGCGCAGGACCAAGAATATATGACAGAGAAAAAATCGGTCCAGTGGTTAAAAAAGTCATGGGTTAATGATGGCTGGTTCCCGTATTTGGACATTCTGCCCAATCTATTGCTGAGATATGAAATTCTTAGGACTCGGGTTGGGATTAACCCATGGAAGATAGATGGAAAATTAAAATCTGCACTGATCAGCCCAGAAGGTAATTGTAACTGTGGACGTGGACTAAGACATGATATGGCACATATTTTACTTGATTGCTTATTTGTACAGGATATAAGGAAACTGTTTTTACGTCCGATATTTTTATCACATAAGATAACTTCACGTGCCCAAGCGATATGTTTACTTACCGATATGCCCACGTTAGAAATTGCAATTGGATTGGGTAAATTTTTGAGGAGTTTAAAAGAATATGGAAGGGTGATTTTGAAAGAGGGGCACTGATCTTAAATTGTTTTAAAGTTTTATAAAATGAAAATATTCTTCTTATCCTTTTAGTGATTTTGAGATTTCTGTAAAATAGGGCGTATTGTATGTAGTGTTTTTGAGGGCGTCTCCTTCTTTTAATTTAATTTTAACAAGTATTGAATTTTACCTATTTAAGATGTAGTAGAATTTTGTCTGTCCGTACTTTTTGAGTCTAATTGCGTGTGTTCTGTACTGTTTAAAAGACCAAGGTCCAAATAAACAAGTTTCTCTCTCTCTCTGTCCCAAGTCTTGTTCTGGCCCAGGTGTCCTGCTAAGGCAATATCATGGGCCAAGGTAAGAAGGAAGCTCCTAAATTGCAGAGGTATGACCAACCTCCTGGAAGCACCAGGCTTGGGGTGTCTAGCCTCTCAATAAAGGAGCCCATCATCCCAATAAACTTTATGGGTACCTTGAGCATTCCCAGCAGCCTCAGCAGCAGCCTGCTGTCTGAGGGGTTCAAGAGAGGAACAGTCTAATTGTGCCTGCCTCAGATCTGCCCTTGAAGGCCCCCCTGTCCCAAGAAACTCAACCTGGTCAGGCTCAAGCTCTTCTAGGACAGTTCCTTCTTGGATCTCAGAATCATCCTCCTGGGAGGGCTGATCCTCAACCTGAGGCAGGGGGAAGGCACTGCCTTAACCCTACTGCTCTTTCTCTTGGGTGGTGTCTGGTCCATTGTTTCAGGATCCAGAACCTGTTCAGGTAAGCACTTTTTGGCCTGTGACCTGGTCACAGCAAGGACATGTGCTGATATTCCCAGCATTTCTGCATGGGTCCTATACTCCACCTCAGACCAAACTGAGGTTTCAAGATCATTACCTAACAGACACTCTACAGGAAGGTCTGAACTCACAACAACTCTTTTGAGGCCAGTTACCCCTCCCCAGGAGAAGTTAACAACTGCCACACTATGGGAGGTAGTGGCATTGCTAGCGTTGGTCACTAGGTAATTCTCACCTAGTATGATCTGTTCCGGGTCCACCAAGTTAGGTGTCACCATGGTGACACTGACACATGTGTCCCTGTAGGCCTGAGCCATCTTATCATTAATCAAAGGCGTCTGCCTGTACTTTCTCAGATTACTGGGACTTACAGTAGATGACATTACTATGTCCCCATCACAGACAAGAACAGCCTGAGTTGGTATTCTGACTAGGTCAGAATCCATCTCAGTTCCCAGGGTCAACCCTACTACACCCTTTTGCTGGGAACCACCACTAACAGCTGGACTAGGGGGAACAGTTGCCTTAGGGGCAATGGTGGTTGGTGCTGTGCCCGTCTTGGTGCACTCACTAAACCAGTGGGAGACTGACTTACAGTATCCACACCAGGGCTTCTTTGAGCCTTCTTGTTTCTGTTTGTTCTTTTTGGAGCCACCCTCCCCCTGTGCCTTTGGGGGCCTGGTGAAGACTTCTGGTCCTTTGGTTTCTGCTCATTACCCTTCTGGTCTGCTTTTTTCTGATCACCCCCCTGGTTCTGGTTTTTCTGCTTAATCCTGGTTCTGACCCATTTGTCTGCCGTCTTTCCCAATTCTTGGAGAGTGGTCAGATCAGAGTCAATCAGGTGCTGATGCAGTAACTGGTTTTGACAATTGTTAAGTATTTGCTCTCTCATGATCAAATTATACAATCCTGTATAGTCCTTAACTTGACATCCCAACAACCTGCCTTCCAGAGCATTAGTGGCACAATCAACAAAATTAGTCCAGTCCTGAGTCGGTGTCTTCTGGGTATCCCTGAACAACAACCTATATTGTTCAGTGATTAGGCCAAACCCATCAATCAGAGCACTCTTCAGGAAAGAGTAGTTGTTAGCATCCCCATCACTAACTGTGAGGACCTTATCTCTACCTTTTTCTGAAAAGGAGAGCCATAAGATTGCTGCCCACTGACTTTGGGGTACCTGCTGCACTTTGCAGGCCCTCTCCAAAGCAGTTATCCATTTGTGGATGTCATCCCCTTCTTTGTGGGGGGCACAATCTTGCTTAGGTTTCTATTCTCATAGGACCTATCTTTATCCTTAGGGATATTGCTGCCACCAGTGGGTTCTAACCCACTCTCTCTGTGCTCTCTAGCTCGAGCAAGCTTCTCTTTGGCCAAGGCAACTTCAAGGTCTTGCCTCTCAATCCTTAGAGTAGCCTCTCTCATTCTGGCCTCATGTTCCCTTCTCTGAGGAGAGGTCATCTCTCCCTGAGCAGGGCCATGAGAGCCATGTGAAGCATCAGATTGGCGAGATTCCCTGGAGTGGGATCTTCCTCTCCTCTGCCTCTGGTTAAGCCCACTTGGGGGTCTGTATTGGGGCTGCCCAAACTGACTCCCATGTATGCTTAGGTTAGCCTGGCTAAGTCTTCTGACTGGAGCTGGCTGTCTAACTCATGGTGAGAATCTTCCTCCTCCTCCTTCTCCTCTGGGACTATAGTATCAGGGGTATCATCTGTGGAGGACAGGACTTCATCTGCACTACCTGAAGCACCTGTTCTAGGTGTCGGTTGAGCATCATACTCTTCTAAGAGCTCAATCAGGAACCTGAGGGTAGGGTTTGAACCCGATTTTAGCCTTCTAGAAGTACACAGTTGTCTCAATTCTTTGAAGGCTAAGGCTTCATATCTTGAGGCAGTCCCTAAAGGATCTACCTCTGCAGGCAGAGATCCACTGGGGTTCGCTATCTGAGACATGGTCTAGTGAGGAGGGGTGTTGCACCTACCTACACTATTTGTTTTCCTACTAGAACCTCTCTAGGAGTTGTAGTCAGGGTGTGTTAGGCCCTTTGCTCTACAACAGCTAAGTTCAGTAGAACTTAAGTATACTAAGACTTGTTTTTATATGTACCTACAGGTACCTATGTGATCTTTCAAATGATATCTCAAGATTACAAGTGGTAAAACAACAGCAAGCTCTAATCCCAACGGCTGCACACCAATCTGAGAAGTTGGCCTTGTATATGGTGTTCACTATTCTATTGATCACCTTGCACCAGTCCAAACAACCCTTATGGTGATGGTTGTAAGTCAACCTTATAGAGCAGCTATCCTAGTGGTAGCGTGGACAGAACAGTCTTAGGCTAAAAGACTCTAGAGGGCATGTAAAGCCAGCTGTTTTACCATATGTAACCCCTTGAATATCAAATGAAAGGACACCACACAGGATATATATAAAATATATATGTATTTATTTACTAACACACTCCTCTGAACTCTTTATTAGGTCAGAGGCCAAAGCACATAACAAGTTACTTAGTCAGAATACGTTAAGTTGCACAATTTACAGTTCGGCCCTAGGGGCGAAGCAAACCATATATTAAGAAAGTGGTATAAGTACCACATCACGAGAAAAGGAAAGGCCTAGGGCCCAGGGAATCTATGGGGCTACACTATCTGAACCTTAGTTTGGAAGTAGGAGGCCCACAGGCGGCGCGTGCAGTGTCTTTACACACACGCGGGATTCAATGCAAAGTCAATGGGAACTTAGAAGTTAGATATAGAAGGATTTAGGACACTGCCGGTTGAGCTAGGAGGAAACAACTAGAGACTTAGACACTTGGATAGTCAATACCCTTGGGAGCACCAAAGTACTCGCGTTACCTCACCCACGGACGGCGGGTGCATAGGTGTGAAGATGTGTCGGGTTTCGTCGTTGAAGCCTATGGAGACCTGAAGAAAGATGCTATGGGCGACCAGGAAGAAGATGTCCGGGTGGATCCAAGGGTGGATCGAGGATGAAGAGGACCTGAAAGCAGAGGGGACAGAGTCTGGGTCACTAGCCAGTGACTGGGTGGAACCAGGAAGGAACCAGACGACGTCGAGGAGCAATCTGGTGCTGTCTTGAAGCTTGTCTTGGCAGCCACGTGGACCAGGAGGCGTCGACGACGACCAGGTGCTGGAGACAGGCTGTCCCACAAAGGTTCTCGCAGATGGAGGGGTCGACTTCTGGATTGGAGTCGACAAGCCTTGGCAAAGGCAACCCACGCAGGATACAACAAAGGCTTCTGGTGCAGACCAGCAAGGTCTGAGGTGCTTCACCTTTGCAGGGAAGCAAGGGCCAGTCTGGAGCAACCAGACCAGTGAGGTGGTTCAAAAGGATTGTCGTTACAGAGGCTACTAGCCAACGGGCCAGCAACCGGACAACGCATCGAGCAGAACAAAAGCAGAAGGGCCCCACGCAGAACTCGTGGAGTGTGGGGGGCTGATCTTCGTCGCAGATGGAGCTCGGGATCGGGGCTTCTCAATCCCCAGTGCACAGCTTCGAGGGTGCCTCAGGAGCTGCACAGGTAGCAAGTTGCAGGCTTTTCAAGATGTCCGGTCCCACGTGTCTCGTCGCCTCCACGGATCTCAGCTATGCTGCAGTCGTGAAGAGAGGGTCAGAGAGGTCTGGAAGTCTGGGTCTTGTCAGGCTCTGTGCTCGGGTTCCGACAGGAACGTCCACAAAGCAAGCCGTTGATTTGCTGGATGGTGCCTGGTTGCCCAGGGTGGTCACTCCTTGGCCACAGGGGAGATTCTTCAGTCTTCAGTTTCAGCAGAATGTCGAAGGTCCAGTGTTTTGTGTAAGGTTTCAGTCAGGATATAATCTAAAGTCTCAGGACTCAGCTCCTACCTTTATACAACTAAAAGGGGCTGGATTACTGACTAGGTCCCTCCTGTGGGTGGGACCAGGAAGGGGGGTGGTTACACAGTTTTCCGCCATAGCTGGGGCTGGAGTGCCCCAGCAACCGTTTTGAACTGGGGTATGCATGGAGCACCTAGTGTGCCCCAGGCAGTGTCTCATTCGATTCAGCCCTCCCTGTCCCAATACACAAAGTCCTGTCTGGGGTGGTGCTCGCACCTCCCCAGGCAGGAAACCTATTGTCCAAACCTCCGTGACTGGAAGGACACCCAGCAGCAGGAGGTCAGACTTGTGTCGGTGGCAGCAGCGTCAATTTTGTGACGCTGGGGCTCTGGTTATCTTTAACAGGGATAGTCAACAACAACATGTCTTCTCCCTCTAGAAGGGTGGAATGCTACCCCTGTCGCCAGAATTGGCGAGGGGGTAGTATTCCAAAGCGTATGACACCTTACACGACATGTTTGGATAAAGCCAAACCAAAGTTAGCATTAACCGCGAGGATTATAATGCACTTAAGAGTATATGGTATGGCGATATCATAGAACAGCTATAAGGACATGGTTCCGAAGAACAAGTTACTTAGCTTCGGTAACGCTTTTTCTGATAGATACAGTATCTGCCTGTGGATTCCTCACCTTGTGAATATCCCCCTGCGTCAGCAGCATTCGGAAATTCTTTTTGTAGCTTCGCGCCGACGTGATCCGACGTCACAGAGGCACGGCATCGCGAGCGACTCCGCTGACGTCACGGACACCATAATAGGCGCACACCGGCGTGATGACATCAGTTCCGCCCTTTTTTCCGTGCCTTCGAGGCACACGGACGGACCAATGATAGTAAAGATATACACAGTATACACAATACACAAATATCAAGGTAACACACACAGTGTGAAACAAATGCAAATAAACATTTGTAATAAACAATTCCTTGAAAACAAAGAAAATGCATTATAGTTACTCAGGTATAAAAGAGTGGACAACGGGGAGGCAGGTGGGTCAGTGAGGAATCCACAGGCAGATATTGTATCTACAAGAAAAAGCGCTACCGAAGGTAAGTAACTTGTTCTTCGGATGGATTGAGGTTCCGTGACGATTTGAACCCGTGTTTTCAACATTGTCGTAAATACATAATTTTGGTATCAGTGAACCGCAAATGATCCATTTAGCATATCCTGGTGTTTTCGCTGTGCTACGAGCAAGAGTACTCCTGTAACATTTCCGATCTACCCATGGCATCCATCTTAGATCATGGCAGCCATTTTGTGTTTCTTGCCCTCACATACGCAATGACCTCTGATTACTTCATTTCGATTAAGGACACGTAGACTTAGCCGGAGATTCACCTCTCTAGTGACACGTGCACCTTAGAACAGAACACGCTGTAGCTGCATGACTCGACAAAGGCTACCTCCTCTGCCCGAGGCCAGTCCTGCTATACTGGTTCTTGTGTTCGTTGGCCTGATCATGATTAGGCGGCCGAAGCCGGTAGCCTTGCCCATTTACAACCCACAAACATCCCTTATCCTGCTTTTCTATCTTCTGCACCTGGCTCTGCTCCTTTCCTTCTGGGCCTTTATTAGGGGGAGGTAACAAAATTCACGATGAGGCGGTCCGGGTCTTGAATGAAAAGTTGACATGAGATTATGATGGAAAAGTGGGAACCCCTCGTTCGTAATGTTTTGACATCAGATATTGTCGACGATTCCTGTACAACGCCAAGTATTTATTGTTTAGGACACAAAGGTTTGGGAATGTATTACATGTAAAGAATTTGCCTCAAGCTCAAATTTTAGTATATAAGGAGCAAACCTTTTTGTACAAATCAAACAGGCTCCTAGATTCTGCCCGTGTGTAGTTTCTGTGACTTCTGTGTCCCTGCAGTAATAAACCTTTGGTCTTTGACGCCACCATCGAGAAGCCAGTGTTTCTGTTTATTTGTGCACCGAGACAGGTGGAACTCCGGGGTCTTCGGGTGTTATCCCTGACACCTCTGGACGGAACCAAAGAGTCCAGAACTCCAATTGGCGCCCAACATGGGGCGACGTCATTTAGGTACCGGTCCAAAAGCCTGAAGGGTTCGAGAAGCTTTGTGTGAAGATTCCTGAGGGAGGCGCCCCACTTCATCGATCCCGGCATATCGCAAAAGTGGCCCGACGTTCTCTTCCACGAGGGTTCCCGTTCAGGACGGCTGCAGTGGTCCGTTGCCTTGACCGTCGCCCTGTCTTGGACCCGAGGTGCAGTCCTTAGTACGGCGAAACGTGACGGGTTTCTCCTTGGTGACGTCTTCAGTGCCTCAGTTAAGTATTTAGTGGTTGCTAGTTGGTTACTTCGTAAGGGTTGTTAAAATCCTTTTAGTTCTTGGTTTGGTTTGGTTTCGTAAGATTATCACTGGTTGTTCTGGTTACGATAATCTATTGGTTTAGTTTGGGTATCGATACATTTGTTCGCTTTTGGTAGGCCTAAGTTCTTGGTTCGAGTGCACATTCCTGTTTGTGTTTGTTTGTTCTGTGTTCCGGATTATAAAATGGTAAGTCGGAAAAATTGTATGTTGTCGTGTTTTGGTTGCAACAGTGATTCCCGGCTGGAGGACTCATGTCTGGTTCCTCCGATTGGGACTCCTCTATATGATCTTTATTGTAAGTTTGGAGTGGGTCCTATATCTTATAATGAGGTGTGGGTCCGATACACCGAAAAGGATGGTGTCCTTAGTTGGCCACTACATGGTAGTTTTGAACCTGAAGTTCTTGACAATTTAGAAGTAAAAATGTTTTAGAAGAAAGCCCGGCCGGCAATGTTTGATTCTTTCCGTTACTGGCGAAAAGAATCTAAACAGAGAGAAATTAAGAGGTTAAAGAAAGAACAGAAAGAGCAAGAGTTGACTTTAGAGCAGGCTGCTAAGCAGCTGCAAGTCAACGAGTCTGAGAAGGCAATGGAGGTGGCTATTAGAGAGCGTAATTTAGCGATTGACAAGTGCTATCCTGCCTTGCCATCGAGTACAACTAAGATAGTAGAGGACCCCGAGAGCGATCCTCTGTTATCTTACTTGTTACGGTCATCCCCACCGTATGCACAGGGTGCTACGGCTCTGCCTGTACCAAATGTTCAATTGCCGGTTGCTGGACAACCTGGTATTCCTACTCCTGCCCCTCAGAATCAAGCTCCTGTACCTCCTGTGGTTAATGTAAATGTTCCTACGGCACCTCCTCTTCCTGGGTTGCCGACTTCTTTGCCTATACCTATATTGCTTACACCTACTGCTTCACAAGCTACCTTACTTGATACTCCTACTGTCCCTGTACAATCTGTTCCAACTGCTACTGTGTTTTCTACATCTGCTAGTATTATGACTCCGCTTCTGTTCGTCGAAGAATCACTGATTCTGTCTCTAATATTCTGTCTCCTTTCTATAAAACTTTAATTAAAACTCCTGCCTCTGAGTCTGTACAGAGACGTAGTCAGCTTCCAAGTACTGAGGAACGGGGAAGCTTAGATTCCACGGCTCTTAGATGGATTTCGAAGAGTAGGAGATATAGTACGAGAGATGTAATAGATACTTTTGTGCAGTGGAATGAACCAACGCAACGATATGTTTTCGACGAGATGTGCTCCCTGTTGCGTGATGAGTTAGAAGAAGATGATTCTGAATCGAACTTAGAAGAATTAATTAATGTTCAGAAAGAGTTTGCTGCAGGTATGATAGTAGGTCAAAATATAAAAGAAGCGATGGAACTAATTTTAAGCTATAGGAATGATCCATTTCTTCTGTCACCGAGAGATTTGGAAAAACAAAGTACGAAGCTGAATCGCCAATATCCAATGAGGGAGGTTCCTCCAATTTGGCGTGAAGCTGTGCAAGCTAATGTAAACCTTGGTATTGCAGCCGCTCCGGCGCAATTCCAGAGAGTGTGGATACACATTCCGTGGAAGCGAGCTGAGGTATTGGCAGTGAAACAGGCCTTGCCAGATCCGCGTAAAAATCCTGCCGGATATTATAAGCAGTTAGCACAAACAGTTGAGGCTTGTGTAATGAATCTAGCGGACATTGACATGTTATTTGGGAATGTAGTTCCGCAACCAATTTGGGCAAAAATTCGTAAAGAGAATCACCCAGTTGCTCTAGGTGGCGATTGGGCGGCTATCATTGATATTGATATTGATATTGATATTGAAATGTATTTGTAGAGCGCTCGTTCGCCCGGAGGCTTCATGGCGCTATAGACAGGGACACAACGCATCAAACAGAGGAAGCATAGAGGAGCTCAGCAGAACGCTTGGGAAAAGAGCCATGTTTTGAGGGCGTGTCTGAAGCTGAGAATGTTTCCACAGGTTTTAAGGTGAAGAGGAAGAGAGTTCCAGAAGGCGGCCGCAAGATGGTCAAAGCAGCAACCTCCAAGACGCTTCCTTTTGTAAGTAGGGACAGTCAGAAGATGTTTATGCATAGAGCGAAGATTCCTGGAGGGGTCGTATTTTTTGAACAGGTCTCTGATGAATAGGGGGCCAGATTGGTGTAAGGACTTAAATAAAATACATCCGGTCTTAAAAGCCACCCGTTGCTCAACAGGCAACCAGTGTAGTTGTTTTAGGCCCGCTCTGACAGACTGCCTCTTAGGTAGATTAAGAATGAGTCTGGCTGCCTGGTTCTGAATCAACTGGAGGCGTTTTAACTCGCCAGCCTGGAGCCCAAGGTAAAGACTATTAGAAAAATCCAGTCTAGACAGAACCAGGGAGATGACAATCTGTGTGAGCGCCTCCAGAGAGAAGAAACGAGCAATTTTCTTAATTTTCTTCAGCTGAAATAAACTGGAGGACACCACTGCGCTGACCTGCCTTTTCAGAGAAAGATCTTCGCTAAGAAAAATTCCAAGGCTCTTAACTGAGAGCGATTTAGATGGTGGGGCTCCCATGCTGGCTGGCCAAAAGCCAGGGTTCCAGCTGAGTACACTCTGCCCAGGCAAGACCAGCTCAGTCTTGCCTGGGTTGAGCTTCAGGTGACTGCAGCTCATCCAGCTCAGGATGTGAGACATGGTGTTTTGAAACACTACCACTGAGTCCTCGGTGTTTAAAGGAAAGATGAGCTGCAGGTCATCTGCGTAGTTGAAGATGGTAACTCTGGTGTTCCTAAGGGAGTACAGCAGGGGGCGTAGATATAAATTAAAAAGTAGCGGTGACAAAGAAGAGCCCTGAGGGACTCCGCAGGTGGTAGGGATAGTGGGGGCCGTAAAGGAGCCCAATCTCACGGATTGGGTGCGGCCAGTAATGAATGAGCGAATCCAGCTCAACGCAGGACCTCTGAGACCGGCCTGTTCGACACGGTTGACCAAGATGGTATAGTCAACCGTGTCGAATGCCGCTGATAGATCTAATAACACCAGAGCCTGGTGGATCCCCTCGTCGGCGTTCCGCCTCAGAGTGTTCTGAACTGAGACGATGACTGCTTCAGTAGAATGAAGAGGGCGGAAGCCAGCCTGGTTAGGCGCAAGGTACTGTGATTCTTCCAAAAATTGGGACATGCTGTCACAAACATGGACCTCCAATATTTTGGCACAGTACGGCAGCAAAGAAATAGGCCTGTAATTGAGGGGATCTGATGGATTAGCCCCTGCTTTTTTCAACAGAGGGATGAGAAGAGCTTTCTTAAAACTGGCAGGGACCAAGCCCTGTGAGAGAGATCCATTCATCATGGAAAGCATGCTCTCAGGGATAGCGGCTCCCACTTCCCGCAGGATGTAGGGAGGGCAGATGTCATCAGGGGAACCAGATTTAACTTTAAGGAGGAGCTTAGATAAACAGACAGCATCAATGGGGGGAAACGATTCCAGGGTAAAAGGATTGTAGTAGGTGTCAACCGGGGAAGAGGGGGGTGAGGTGGTGGGAATACTTTGCTTTATGGTGCAAATCTTATTGAAAAAGAAGGTATTTAGTGTGTTGCAGAGATCCTGGGTGGGCGCCACAGCTAGGGAGGTTCTGTCACTGCCACTAAGACTCTCCACAATGTTGAATAAATCTCTGGATTTATTGCGTGATTGAAGAATTTGCTCGGAGAAATAGTCAGATTTGTGCTTCTGTATGAGTTTCTGGTACTCCTTTCGTGCCCTACAATAGTCAGCCTTGTCGGATTCTGAGTACGCCAACCGTCACTTACGCTCCTTCTGACGAACTTTCAGCTTTAGAGCTTTAAGATGAGGTGTAAACCACCTATGAGCATCATGGGTACGGGAGCGAGGAAAGTTGGAACAGGGAGCGTGAGCATTAGCAGCCAGAAGTAGCCAGCTGGAAAAGGCTTCTTCGTTCCCCTCAGTATCCTGATCAAATAGGGGGAGGGATGAAGTTAAGGAGTCAATGAAGGCAGGGAGGTCAGCATGCTTCCAGAGTCTAACTTTCCCTCCTTGCTGAGGCGGCTGTTTCCTGTTCTCAGTGATGGTAATAGAGAAATCAATCAGAAAATGGTCCGACCAGATGCATGGGGTGATAGAGTTGACAGTAAGAGGGATATCCTGCGACCAAATCTGGTCGAGACTGTGTCCTTTTTTATGGGTGGGGAGGTGTATCTGCTGGATGAGATTCATGTCCGAAAGAGTTTCCTTCAGAGCGGCTGCCTGCCCAACCAGCTCAGCAGAGTCCAGCCAAAGGTTGAAGTCACCCAACAGCACAATTTTCCTATGACTAATTATCAAAGGGGCCAAGGATTCTGCTAAAGATGCAGCGAATGTAGGCATGCTTAGGGGAGGGCGATAAATGAGGACCATAAGTAAGGATCCACTGTTAGTGTCCATCCTAAAGATCATGTTGTCCGATCCTATAAGATCGAAAGATGGGAGAAGGGAGAAGATATGTTTTTTTAAGATAATCGCAGCAACTCCTCCACCCCTTTTATTGGCAGGTCTATCCTCATGCAAAATATAATAGTTGGAAGGGACTGCTGCCAAGATGTCAGGTAGGGAGTCGGCGTTCAACCAGGTCTCCGTGAGGAGTAAAATGTCTGGTTGCTCGGCCTGGAGTAAAAGAAATATGTCCATGTGATGCTTCACCATGGACCTGGTGTTTAGATAAAAACATTTAAAGGTTGTCTCAACCCCCGACGAGGGTACTGAAATAGCAGAAGGGTTGAGACACGTAGAGGGGTCAGCCATAAAAATAGGACGTAGAATGCCATGAGTAGCAGCACGCTTTAGGACATGCGCGGGTAAGGCGGGCCCAGTGTCGTCTAAGGGTCGGAGACGTAGCAGTTCAGGGGAGGAATAGGACAGTATTTGACCAGGGGTTTTGGCCCCGGGCCCCGGTCTGCCGCGGACGGGCGCAGACGGGCTTGACTTATGCGCGACTTCGGCGCGCATTCGTCGCGCCCGCTGCGCTCGTCCGCTGCGCTCCGATATACACATTGGTTATGTAGCCTCTGTCTTGGGGGGACTAGACCGCTAAATCCGGTCCAGCCCTACCCAAGATGGCGGCTCGCCTCACCCTCCACGCAAACGGCACCAGCCGCGATGGAACAGGGCGGGCAGCAACAGGTAAATCAGTGCGTTTAAATCAGGATTATTTAAACAGTGAATATCACATTAAAATTGACGTTTTTAAAATTTTCCAAGCGCTGGCGCCACAATCGCGCCAGAGCACCAGTAATTGCTGTCCTTCATTGCAGCAGATGGTCAGCAAATAGGTGGTTCCAAACCCGAACCTCTAATTGCTAATCTTCCAGGTAGGATAATCGACTTAATGAAGACTCTGATGCCAGCATTGCGTGTTAACTGGGACAAGTTGTCCGCATGCAGGCAAAAGAAAGACGAAAGTGTCTCCGACTTTTTCACGAGGTTCGAAGAGACTTTTGTGGATCACAGTGGTCAGGATATGAGCACGGAGGGAGGACAGAGATTATTTGTCGATAAATTTGTACACAATCTGCTACCAGAGCTCTGCAATAAATTGAAAGATTCCGAGAGTGCGTGGGCTGTCTCTACAACTGCGCAAATACTTGCAACTGCACAGTATTATGAAAATAGGGATAAAGAGGAGAAAGAGAAATCAGATAAGAAAACGAAAGTTCTTCTGCAACAAGCATATCCGCCTCGCATGAATCAGACCAATACGCAGCAAGGGTCATATCAGAGAACAGATTATAGTTCACCGAGGCCCCAATATCAGTGGAACCAGTGTGCGTACTGTAAGAAAGAGGGTCACTACAAAAATGACTGTCTTAGCGCAAAATAATGCTGCAGCAGCTCAGAGAGGTCGTGGTGGTTCTATGCAAAATTCTAGAGGTCGAGGACGAGGTGCTATGCCTCCACAAACGAATGATCGCCCTTCTAATCACTTTGATCAACGAAATGGACAGTCTGCCCAACAAAATAGATCCCAACAGTATCATGTTGAGGACTATTGTGAAGTAGATGAGGGATTTCAACAGAGTGGGTACTAGGACAGCCATGGACAGAGAGAGGGAGTAGTATCAGTTCCAGTGGATCAGAGTGGGCCTTATGTCGCAGTAGGAACATCAGGTGTAGTCGAACCGTTTCTGTTGGATACTGGTGCCGCAAAAAGTTCTATCATTCATGCGAAACTCCCTGGCGCACCTTTGTCCGGCTTAACAAATGTTTCTGTAGGTTTTTCAGGCGCCCCTGTTTACAACCCTGTATCTGGTCCTTTGTCTATTTCTGTTGGACCGTGTCAATTGAAAGCACCCCTGATTTTGACGACAGGTTGTAATGAAAATCTGCTTGGTTTAGACTTGTTAAAACGCCTACATGCGACATTGTACTGTTCTCCGTCAGGAGTACAGCTTACATTGGGTAAAAGAATCACCTCTCCGATGTACTTGTCAATGGATGCACTTCCGCCAGAGCTGCTTTCTCTCCCTGATACTCTTTGGGCGACTGGTCCTAACGATGTAGGCCTTTTAGAAATACCACCATATGTAGTCACTTTGAAAGCAAATGTCAAATTTCCACGAATTCCTCAATACAGAATCTCTAGTGAAGGCGAACGTGCACTTTTATTGATCGTGCAAGATTTGATTAAGAAAGGGGTGGTTGAAGAAACTAGAGGAAATGTCTGTAATAGTCCTGTATTGCCAATTTTGAAACGTACTGATCCTTCAAAGCCTCCAGTATATAGATTTGTTATCGATCTCAGAGAGGTTAATAAAATTGTGGTTCCGCAGTTTCCTGTAGTTCCAGACATTACTGCATTGTTAACATTGATTCCTGCAACAGCTACATGGTTTTCAGTCATCGACTTGAAGAATGCCCTTTTCAGCATTCCAATAGCCGAGGAAAGCAGAGATATTTTCGGCTTCTCTCTAGGAGGTCGAAGCTTCAGGTTTAAACGTGCTCCACAAGGCTATTGTGAGAGTCCATCCATTTACAGTCAGGCATTAAAAAGTCAGTTAGATTCCTTTGTACTTCCTCCAGGTTCTGCTCTAGTGCAGTATGTAGATGACCTTCTAGTGGCTGCCAATGACAAGGAAACTTGCAAAGCAGCTACGATTTTGTTATTGCATCATTTGTCTAATTTGAATCACAAGGTGTCACCTTCAAAAATGCAATACTGCTGCCAAGAAGTGACCTACCTAGGTCATCTCTTGTCAAAGGAGGGAAGGAAGTTGACCCCAGAGAGAATAAAAGCAATTACGCAGATGAGTGAACCCCGCACACAGAGAGAAGTACGTGCCTTTTTAGGTATTACCTCGTACTGTAGGCAGTGGATCCCAAATTTTTCTCTTTTAGCAAAACCATTGGTAGCTTTGACTGGGAAAAATGTTCCGAGTCCGGTGCCATGGTCTGCTGAATGTCAGGAGAGTTTTTCTGAGTTACGAAATGCACTATGTTCAGCTCCTGTATTGGGTACACCCGATTACAACAAGCCATTCACGCTCTATGTTCACGAGAGAGAAGGTTGCGCGTTGAGTGTTCTGACACAGAGATTCGGTAATAAACAACGCCCTTGTGCGTACTTTTCATCAACATTAGATCCGGTAGCTAGAGCGTTGCCTAGTTGTTTGAGAGCTACAGCAGCAGCTGCGGCTTCCATTCGACAATCTGCTGGTTTGGTGATGAATAACATGCTAGTGGTCATGGTTCCTCATGCTGTGGATACACTCATGAACCGAACTAAGACGCAACACCTTACCAGCGCTAGATTATCAGGCTATGAGCTGACATTGCTAGCTAGTCATATTCAAATCAAAAGATGCAATGTATTGAATCCAGCAACATTGTTGCCGACTAATCAAGAGTCGAGTGATTCTGAACCCCATGATTGTTGTTTCAGAACCAAGGAAGAGACTAAAGGACGAATTGATCTAAAAGACACTCCGTTGTCAGAACCAGATGGCACGTTGTATGTCGATGGGTCATGCTTTAAATTGGAGAATGGTGATGTGACTGCTGCCTATGCAGTAACGACTTTGAGTACGATTGTGGAGACTGCAAGAGTGAGTCAGAATTCTGCCCAAGCTGCAGAATTAATTGCTCTAACTAGAGCGTGTGTTTTAGCAAAGGGAAAGAGAGTGAATGTGTTCACAGATAGTCAGTACGCGTTCGGCGTGGCCCATAATTTTGGCCGTTTGTGGAAAGAAAGAGGTTTCATTACGTCCCATGGGACTAAGATTCAGCATGGTCAGCTAGTTAACGACTTGTTGGAATCTCTAACCTTGCCGACTGAAGTTGCGATTGTGAAATGCAGTGCTCATAAAGCAATCACGGATGATGTTGGTCGTGGGAATGCTTTTGCTGATGAGACCGCTAAACAGACAGCTAGAAATATGATGAGTAGGATGTATGTTGCAACATCTGCAAGATGGATTTCCGAGTCTGGAATGTGTGAGGACACAGTGGAAAGTGTGAAAGAAATTCAGAAAGAAGCGACTGAGGAGGAAAAGCGTGCATGGAAAGAGAGTACGGGTAAATTAGACTCGAGTGGATGTTGGATTGATTTGTCGGAGCAACAGCGTTGGATGTTGCCTGATGCGTACGTGCTTGCAGTGGTGACAATGGCACACAGAACAGCACACATTAGTTCTAAAGGGATTTGTAAGATGTTAGCTCCAGTCTGGAAGAATGATGGGATTAGTAAGTGTGCAGAGAGAGTGGTGAAAAATTGTATGGTATGCCTGATGCATAATCCTGGCAAGGGAGTCCCAACACCTGCTGGTCACTTCGCTCCTCCCTCTTGTCCCTTTGAAGTGATTCAGTTAGATTTCATTCACATGGATCGTTGCAACAACCTAAAATACGTCCTGGTGGTAGTCTGTGCTTTCTCCAGATGGATCGAAGCATATCCACTAAAGGACAACACTGCCCTATCAACTGCCAAAATCCTTCTTAAGGAATACTTCCCTAGGTACGGAATGCCACGGATTGTTTGGTCAGATAACGGAAGTGAGTTTGTAGGGAAAGTTATGCAGAGTGTGTGTGCCAGTTTAGGAATAAAGCAAAAGTTTCCCAGTGCAAATCATCCCCAGTCTGCTGGTTTAGTTGAGGGTTACAATGGCACCCTCAAACTAAAACTCGCTAAAATACAGGCATCCACGGGTTTATCCTGGCCAGACGCACTACCCTTGGCTTTGTTATCCACGAGAGCGACTGTACATTCTAGAGTAGGGCTTAGTCCGTATGAAATTGTCTTTGGCCGTCCCGCTAATATTTGGGGAGTGCCAAGGCCAAAAGAATTTTGTTCTCTGGAATATCCAATGTTGATTGATTACCTTTACGACTTGACTGCTAAATTGAGTCTTATTCGCCAACAGGTTTTCGATGCATTGCCAAAGGCACCGGAGAGTCCTGGTCATCAGCTGAAACCTGGCAACCACGTCGTGGTACGGAACTTCGCCAGGACGAAGAACCTTCTGCCCAGATTTGTTGGCCCCTATCAAGTACTACTAGCAACGAGAACTGCTGTTCGTGTGGCCGGACGCAAGCACTGGATCCATGCGACACATGTCAAACGTGTGCCCCTGCCACTTCCTTATGACAACTGGATTAAGAAGGGAATTGGTGCCTCTGAGTTCGAGCGAACACCCAAGTTTGTCCCTTTCAGCGATGCCGAACTGATAACTGACACTTCGAACTCTGACTCTCCTCCTGAAACTACTCCTTTGAACTCTGAACATTTGTCCTCTGCATCTGAAGAAACTCTGCCATCTGCGAACTTGAACATTGCAACATCTACTAATGATACACTATTTTCCGATCAAACAGTTCCTGCAAAACTAAGATACAATTTACGGTCTCGCAATATGGACAAATAAAGCAGGAAACTGCCTATTGTGATATTTGAATTTTGATACTTTTTCCCTCAGCCAGGAAGTTTGCTATTGTTTCCATTGTTTTTTAAAATTGCCTTGCCGTCTGGGTAGCCGTAGGGTCGTGGCTGTGTGCCTAGTTGAATCTGCGGGGGTCAGACACAAGGTCGATCTTTCTGTTAGTTCTGGGAACTCCCAGGGCTGATAGAGGCATTTTCATCTACGTACACATCATCAGTGGTCGCGAGCGGATTGTAGAAGATGGAGCTTCCTGCGCTGCAACGAGAAAATGTGATTTATGTTCGCAGAAACAGACTTTACAGAATTCTCCACAGCAAATGTTTTCTGATGCAATGTGCTATTACATTTTTAATTGTTTTGATAACATTGGTGGGTGGAATCGTCTTTGGTGTGAATTTGATTTTTATGCCAGTAACTACAGTACCTCCCCTTGATCCTGCTACTTCTACTGTTTCTTCTATACACTCTTTTCACTCGTTTCCTGAACATGAGCAAGCTCGACGCTCAGAATTCATTAATAACACTTTTGTACAGCTCTTGCACCAACACCAACTGGTAGTTAACACTACAAACTGCTGGGTGTGTGGCTTGATACCCCACACTATGGATAAAGGCATTCCCTATCTGGTGTTGCCTTTTAGCTATAATGGATCATTTCAGGCCCTTCAGACCATTTTTGCTTATGCCCTTGAAACCTATCCTCCGCGTCCACCACGTTCCACTAAATATAACTCTGTCAACAAAGCTTTAGTTCAGGGAATTATTGACATGATTAGAGACGTCAATAATACTCCATCTTACCCTAGAGATGAATTACGAGTATATTTGAGTTGGAACTCTTCAGAGTATCGCCTTAGTTTGGGAGAAAGCAAGCGTAAAAGCTCAACTCCAATCTGGGTCGTGCCTCACCGAGGTCAGGTCTGTTTGCAAGGAAATGGGAGAAATCCGAGAGCCCAGCTAGGGAGGAGTGAGTGCGTTGAGACTTACGTGTTTCCGTCTAACTCTTCCCCTGCTTTTCTAACTGCTAGGGGTACCTACTTCATCTGTCAAGACAGAGCGTATACATGGTTGCCTGCTGACTTTTCAGGTTCATGTTATATTGCTCGACTGTTGCCTCCGACATACATTGCTTCGTCTGATTATCACAAGACCAGAGTAGCAAGAGGTGTTTTCAGTAAGGAAGATACCGCTGGTCAGGAAGCTGGAGACTTCTTCAAAGGTTTCCTTCCGTTCTGGGGGCCTATGGCCAATAGTATAAACATACGTCAGCTAACACGGGTAGTTGAATCTACTATTACCGAAACTGCTGGTGCCCTAAGCAACCTGACAGCTGAGCTTCAGGCGGATAGACTCATGACGTTGCAGAACCGTATGGTTCTAGACGTAATACTTGCAGATCGAGGTGGGGTATGCAGAATGATCCAATCGAGCTGCTGTGTCTTTATTCCCAATAATGCTCCAACCGTTTATGAGGCGATCTCTAAACTGCACAAGATTTCCGACTCTATTCATGTAGACAAGGGAAACTGGTCCTTCATGGAGTGGTTTTGGACTCTGATATCAGCGTGGGGATGGAAGGTTTTGATGGTCATTGGTGTCATCCTAGTATTCCTGTTCTTGTGTTGCCTGATTATCCAGTGTGGTCCCGCTCTGTGTAGTCTTTGTGCTGCAACCTGCTTTAGAAAACCACCTGCGTTTGGAGAAAAGGCTCGAGAAAGGATGATGATACAACAGCATGTCATTGACCTGATGAGCATAGAACTAGATTCTGACATAGACTGAGTAATTGCCTATGTAAGGGCAAAAGGAGGGACTGAGGTTCCGTGACGATTTGAACCCGTGTTTTCAACATTGTCGTAAATACATAATTTTGGTATCAGTGAACCGCAAATGATCCATTTAGCATATCCTGGTGTTTTCGCTGTGCTACGAGCAAGAGTACTCCTGTTACAAAAACATTTCCGATCTACCCATGGCATCCATCTTAGATCATGGCAGCCATTTTGTGTTTCTTGCCCTCACATACGCAATGACCTCTGATTACTTCATTTCGATTAAGGACACGTAGACTTAGCCGGAGATTCACCTCTCTAGTGACACGTGCACCTTAGAACAGAACACGCTGTAGCTGCATGACTCGACAAAGGCTACCTCCTCTGCCCGAGGCCAGTCCTGCTATACTGGTTCTTGTGTTCGTTGGCCTGATCATGATTAGGCGGCCGAAGCCGGTAGCCTTGCCCATTTACAACCCACAAACATCCCTTATCCTGCTTTTCTATCTTCTGCACCTGGCTCTGCTCCTTTCCTTCTGGGCCTTTATTAGGGGGAGGTAACAAAATTTACGATGAGGCGGTCCGGGTCTTGAATGAAAAGTTGACATGAGATTATGATGGAAAAGTGGGAACCCCTCGTTCGTAATGTTTTGACATCAGATATTGTCGACGATTCCTGTACAACGCCAAATATTTATTGTTTAGGACACAAAGGTTTGGGAATGTATTACATGTAAAGAATTTGCCTCAAGCTCAAATTTTAGTATATAAGGAGCAAACCTTTTTGTACAAATCGAACAGGCTCCTAGATTCTGCCCGTGTGTAGTTTCTGTGACTTCTGTGTCCCTGCAGTAATAAACCTTTGGTCTTTGACGCCACCATCGAGAAGCCCGTGTTTCTGTTTATTTGTGCACCGAGACAGGTGGAACTCCGGGGTCTTCGGGTGTTATCCCTGACACCTCTGGACGGAACCAAAAAGTCCAGAACTCCAGGATACATCTACAAGTGGATTCCTCACCTTGTGATTAGAGTCCCACAGCAGTCCCCACTCCCGGGGGAGGGTGTCCACTCTCCTATACCAGAAAATCCTGGAGGACAGCACGCGCAAAGTGGCCCTCCCTCCTCACTTTGGCATCTCAGCAGTAATGCTTCGCAAAAGTATGGAGGGAGGCCCAAGTTGCAGCTCTACAAATATCCTCAACAGGAACACCCCCAGACAAAGCAGATGTTGATGACTTTGCTCTAGTAGAGTGAGCTCTTATACCCTCTGGAGGGTCCTTACCCGCAAGAGCGTAGCAAATCTTAATGCTGAGGATTATCCACCTCGAGAGCGTGCGCTTGTGCACCGCCTTCCCCTTCTTGCAGCCAGCAAAGCCTACAAACAGCTGGTCATCCAACCTGAACTCCCGTGTCCTGTCCAGGTAAAAGCTCACCGCCCTCTTAGGGTCTAAACAGTGTAGTCGCTCCTCCTCCTTGGAAGGGCGAGGGGGGAGGATAAAAGGTAGGAAGGGTAACGGACTGCCCCAGATGGAAAGGAGTAACCACTCTAGGCAGAAAAGCAGCCCTGGTCCTTAGAACCATTCTGTCAGCATGGATGGATAAAAACGGGGGCTTAGAACTAAGAGCTTGAAGCTCACTTACCCTCCTTGCCGAGGTAATTGCCACCAGAAAAACAGTCTTGAAAGACAAAAGTCTCAAGGGACATGTGTGTAAAGGCTCAAAAGGTGAACCCACTAAAAACGTAAGAACAAGGTTCAAGTCCCATTGAGGTACAATAAATGGTGTAGGAGGAAATGTATTCGTTAAGCCCTTAATGAAACTCAAAACAATTGGAGACTTAAACAAGGAGGGCTGGTCTGGCAAACAAAGGAAAGCCGACAAGGCCGACAAATAACCTTTGACAGTTGCCACTGCAAAACCCTGCTGGGCCAAAGAAAGTGCGAATTGGAGTATATTGGACAAACAAGCCCTTAAAGGGTCAACGGACTTCTCCCCGCGCCAAGCAACAAACTTAGACCATCTATAAGAATAAATGGACTTTGTAGAGTCACGCCTGGCTGACAAGATGACATCTACCACATCGTGCGGAAGAGAAAAGGAAATCAGATTGCCCCGTTCAATCTCCAGGCATGAAGGTGTAAGGTCTGGAGGTGGGGGTGTAGAACCTGCCCCTCCATCTGGGAGAGGAGATCTGGCCTGTGAGGGAGACGGAGCGGAGGGCAGGAGGAGAGGTGGAGAAGATCTGTATACCACACCCTTCTTGGCCAATCCGGGGCGATCAATATGACTTGGGCCCGGTCTTGGCGAACCTTCCTCAGAACCCGAGGAATCAAGGGTATGGGAGGAAACGCGTAAAGGAGTTGCGAGTCCCAACTCAACTGAAACGCGTCCCCCAAGGCTCCCTGCATCGGATACTGGAGGCTGCAGAATGACGGGCAGTGAGCATTCTCGCGAGTGGCGATCAGGTCCACCCGAGGAGTTCCCCACATCCGGAAGACGTGACGAACCACCTCCGGGTGAAGCTTCCTTTCGTGGTCGGCGGAGAACTGCCGACTGAGACTGTCTGCTCGCACGTTCAGAACTCCGGCCAGATGATTTGCCATCAGACAAATCTGATGGTTCTGAACCCAGGACCAGAGACGCAGAGCCTCTCTGCAGAGACACTGCGACCCTACTCCTCCCTGCTTGTTGACATACCACATCGCGGTCGTGTTGTCCGTCAGGACTTGGACTGACTGACCGCAAAGGGAAGGGAGGAAGGCCTTGAGCGCCAGACGTATCACCCGCAACTCTAGAAGGTTGATGTAAAGCAACCTTTCCTCTGGAGACCAAAGACCCTTGACCTCCAGATCCCCCAGATGAGCACCCCACCCTAGAGTGGATGCATCCATTATCACTGTGGCCACTGATGGCGGTAGATGAAAAGGCTTTCCTTGAGACAGGTTGCCTTCCACGCCCCTCCAAGTCAGATCCGCTGCAGTTTCTCTGGAGATCCTCACTGACTCCCTGAGATCTCTGTTGTGTTGATACCACTGCCTGCGGAGGCACCACTGGAGTGCCCTCATGTGCCAGCGTGCATGATTGACCAACAGAATGCAAGAAGCCATCAGACCGAGCAAGCGAAGGACCTTCAGGACTGGAATGACCGCTCCATTGAAAAACGAAGGAATCATTTCCTGTATGTAGCGAATCCTTTGAGGAGGAGGGAATGCACGACACACAGTTGTATCTAGTACCGCACCTATGAACAGGTTGCGCTGGGAGGTGAGATTTGGGTAATTTTATCGAAAAAACCCAACCTGTGCAACAACTGAGTTGTCTCCTGCAGATGATGCAGCACTATCTCTGGAGATACAGCTTTGATCAGCCAATCGTCCAGATACGGGAATACAGGTATCCCCGACCTTCTGAGATGCGCAGCCACCACTGTCATCACCTTGGTGAAGACTCGAGGCGCAGTAGTAAGACCAAACGGAAGGACCGCAAACTGGTAGTGTTGCGAACCAACCGTGAAACGGAGATACTTTCTGTGCGACTTCAGGATTGGGATGTGAAAATACGCATCCTGCAAGTCGATCGACACCATCCAGTCTTCTTCCAGCAGCGCTTGAAGAACCTGTGCAAGGGTGAGCATCTTGAACTTCTCCTGCTTCAGGTAAAGGTTCAAGATCCTGAGATCTAGGATTGGACGGAGTCTGCCATCCTTCTTGGGGATCAGAAAATACCGGGAGTAGCACCCCTGACCCCTCTCCTGCTCTGGTACCACCTCTATCGCACCCTTTCTGAACAGAGCCAGGACTTCTTCCTGCAGGAGCAGCAGATGGTCCTCCAAACAAAAACCCTGGCAAGGAGGGTAATTTGGGGGAAATTCCCGAAAGGGAAGAGCATACCCATTTTCCACGAGATTGAGAACCCAAAGATCTGAGGTAATCAATTCCCAATCTCATAGAAAATGGGTAAGCCGGCCCCCAACTGGGCCCACATGTTCCGGAATGGCGGATCTAGGGCTGCTTTGCTGCGGTGGCAGGGGGCTGAAGAACCGGGTTTTTAGAACCCAGCGGCTCCAGGGACACGCCCGAAGTCTACGGATTCCCCTGTCTTGGCAAACAGAGACACGGAATACTTCTAGGTGGCGTCAGAGATCAAATGTATTAGCTGCAGCTAGTAACAGTAATCCAAGCAATACAACACGGTGTACAACTCAAGAAACTGTTCAATTTTCATAGAGCAAGACATCAGTATTTATCCACATTTTGCTCATTATTAATGTACACCCACTGCGACAAATACTGACGAATAGAATACTTTCTCCCATACATTATCACATCATAAAAAGCTCACTTTACATTGTACCAACCCACAAGTTAATTATTAGGAATGTCCCAAATTCAATGTCCACAAGCCGGACAAACCCATAATTGAAAGCACTACCCATGTAATGAAAAGACATAAGGAAAGAAATAATTTAGATATTGAGTAGGATAAGATATGTGCAAGCGAACTAAAAGTTAACGATATCCTGAACAGTGATTGGCAATTTCAGACAACGATCAGCCAGGGAAATTGGCTTCGCAAAGGGTCAGTTTCAGGTGACGAGGTCAGCGTCTTACACTCCACTCGCAAGTCAGAAAGGGCCTAGTTAATATGTACATGAACAACGAAGCCCATGCAACTTTGTTCATTCGGTCACCTCCATGGCCTACGTGAGGGCAACACAAAATGGCGGCACAAACAAAATGGAACCCATATTCAGAGACAAAGTCTCTGAATACGTAATGAACTCACTAGTTAACGCGACAAATTCATTCCATATTGGCCGTACTTACTAGATACGGTACAACATCACAAATATCGTGACAGGACTATAACCTCACAGGACAAGGCAGAATTTTACAGAACCTCAGGGCTGGGAAGGGGAAGAGGAGGAGGAGGAGGAGGCTTGACGACCTCTAGGACGAGCTCGTTGTCTTCCTCTATAGGAGTTATACAGCATATTCTGCTGTTGTTGTGGCTGCTGTTGCGATGTGTTATAGGAACGAAAGGAAGATCTTCCAAATCCTCTGAAGTGTCTTCCAGTAGTACCCCTGGTTTAAAGTCCCAAAGATTTTGCTGTTGCCCTACTATATTTGAAACGTTCCAAGGCAGCGTCAGCTTTATTGCCAAACAATCCTGAGCCATCAAATGGCAAGTCCATCAAAGCAGACTGTACATCTGCAGAAAACGCCGATGTTTTTAGCCACGCAGCTCTTCTAGCGGCCACCGAAGAGCCCATGACCCTTGCCACTGAATCCGCAGTGTCTAGCCCACTCTGTATAACTTATCTCGCAGCAATTACCTCCTGAAAATCTTTTCTGTCCACCTCAGGAATTTTTGGCACTAGCTGCTTTACGGAATCCATCAAGGCATGGATGTACTGTCCCATAAGACAAGTTGCGTTGGTAGATTTTAACGCCATACTGGCTGAAGAGAAGACCTTCTTGGCTGCCTGGTCTTGCTTTCTGGACTACTTTTCCCCAGGAACCTGCAGAAAGGCCTCTACAGACTTCTTCGAGCAGGCAGCCTGCACAACCAGACTCTCAGGCAGAGGGTGTGTTGACAAAAAGTCCGGGTCACCAGGCGGAACCCTATAGCTCCTGGCAACAGATCTTGAAACAGCTGGAGCTGTCAAAGGCTTCTTCCAGACCTCATAGATGGGTTCAGCCAAAGCATCATTAAACAGCGGCATTGGCTCAATGACTGAAGAAGGTGAGTGTAGGATTTCTGTCAGAAAGTTAGACTTATACTCCGTAGTGGGCAGAGTGATATTCAATAAGCCTGCTGCCTTTTTAATAACAACATGATATGGCATCACATCTTTGGAAGGTACATCCGACACAGAAGCCAAATCCCACTCAGGGGACAGTTCAAGCCCACTGGCCTCTCTCAGGTCATCAAAAGGATCATCAGAATCCTGTAACTCCCCTTCTTCAGCATCAGCAAACTGATACTTTTCTTCCTCCAGAAGTCTCTGGGCTTCACGCCTTGACCTCTCCTTAGTAAAGGAAGCCAACGGATCCGTAACAGACTCCGCCGGGGCCGGAGCCGGAGCCGGCGTCGAAACCGAAGTCGGGCGAAGTACAAAATTCTGCCTTGGAGTCGTGCGCACCGGCGTCGATGGAATTGGCGTCGACTGGTGCGGCGTCGACTGCTTCGGCGTCGAAGGTTTCGCCGGCGTCGGAAAATTTCATTGCGGTGTAAGAGCCGGCATAAAAGGCATGAAGGGCGCACGAGCATAATCTTGGGCAACGCCCAAGTTAAATGCCATAGGACCCGTGGGACCAACAGGTGCACCAGAGGGGTACATCGCCCTGGAGTAAACTCCAAACATTGCATTCAGGAACTGGGATGGATCCTGACCAGGAGCCGGGAATGCGGGATAAGGTCCACCTGGTTGCTCTCGAGGAGGCGGAGTCGTCACGACGTCGACCTCCTCCTCGAACTGCGGCACCGGGGTCGACAAACCCGCTGGCACTTGCACCTCATCATCACCAATCTCCTCCACCTCACCTTCATCCTCCCGACCAGAAGGATTAGATGGATTCAGAGAAGGGTTCGCTTGCTGCTTCGGAGACCCTGGCGAATTCGGACGCGAAGACTCACCATCTGTGTCCTGAGCTTCAGATGCCAAAACCTCCACTTCCTTTCGAAGAAGCCTCACTTGCGACTTCGGTCGCGGACTGGAGTCCTTTCCTGAGTGATGACGTGACTCATGACCCCTCTTCTTCTGCTTCTTCCTAGATGACTTTGAAGCATGGGCAGATGACGACTCCGATCACGACCTCGATCGAGACCTCGACCTCGAACGTCGAGACCGAGATATCGAAGACTTCTTTTCTTTTTTGTTCTTAAGCTTTGTGACGAGGAGCTTCATCTCTCTCTCGCGAAGGGCCTTCGGAGTCATTTTCTTGCACGATTGGCAATCTTCGACGTCATGGTCGGAGCTTAGACACCAGACGCAGCATTCATGCGGGTCAGTTATGGACATAGTCTTGCCACATTCCCTGCAAGCCTTAAAACCAGTCTTCTTCAAAGACATCTCGGCAGAAGACGAAGATACAGTGAAAATAATCACGAAGTAACAAAGTTACTATAAAGCTACTGTACGATCCCAGAAAACCGTTAGCGTTGACGACGCGGAAAAAAGGGAACTAATGTCATCACGCTGGCGTGGGCCTATTATGGTGTCGGTGACGTCAGCGGAGTCGCGCACGATGCCGTGCCTCTGTGACATCAGACCACGTCGGCGCGAAGCTACAAAAAGAATTTCCGAATGCTGGTGACGCAGGGGGATATTCACAAGGTGAGGAATCCACAGGCAGATGTATCTATCAGAAAGCTCCAGACAGGCTCAGCTCATGCTAGAGCACCATCTCACACATAACCAAGCACTCTGCCTCCAGGATTGTTAAGGCCTGCCATAGGAGTGACTTAGAGGGTACTATGTGTCTATATATAAGTAGGTATAGGAATACTATACCTAAACAAGGGGTGGTTACACGACCTTGCCCCAGCTGAGTGATCAGCCAGTTGTGTCTCTTTGAGTGGCCAGCCAGGGGTGGCATAATACATGCTGCAGCCTCTGGTAGGCCTTGCTTACACCTATGCCCTGAGTACCTAGGGTACACTTCTACAGGGGCTGACAAGGTGAACCAATTCCCAATTGTGGATGTACCTAGAATACATGGTGTAAATTTAGAGAGAGTGCATCTGTGCTGTGGGTCTGATTAGCAGGCCCACAGCCATATCTAAGTCGAAAACCAGTAAAGCAAAGTAAAAAGTGGGGGTGACCATAGGAAGCAGACCCTACTCTCCTACAGGGAGCACAGTAAATTGAAAGAGCTCGTGACCTACCGTGAACTGCAGGTAAAGCCTGTGGGCCAGCAGGATGGGAATGTGGAAATATGCGTCCTGCAGGTCCAACGCTACCATCCAGTCTCCAGGGTCCAGAGCAGACAAGACCTGAGCCAGGGTTAGCATCTTGAACTTCTCCTTTCGGAGGAAGCGATTGCCGTTCCTGAGGTCCAAGATAGGACACAGGCCCTTGTCCTTCTTGGGCACCAGAATGTAGTGGGAATAACAACCACGTCCTACTTCTGGCGCAGGAACGCGCTTGATGTCCCCCTTGGCCAAGAGGGCCGTGACTTTCTGTTGAAGAATTGCCAAATGATCCCACGACATGCGGTGGTACTGGGGTGGCATGGCTGGAGTGTTAGTCTCGAAGGGGAGGGAGTTGTCCCTTCGGACTATTTGTAAAACCCACCTGTCCGAAGTGATGGTACGCCAATGGGGAAGGTGATGGCGAATCCTTCTGCCCACTGGCGTTTGATGGGCCTGAAAGACCGGACTAGGAAGGTTTTGGGGCAGTGGTGGCCGGGGTGGGAGTGGACTGACCCTCCCGCTGACCTCTTGATCCGCCTCTGCTGGTCCCACGTCCACGCTGAGACCCTTCCATCGCAAAGAAAACAACGAAAAGCAGAAGGCGAAGGAGGGCGAGTGGCCGAAAGGCCCAAGGACTTGGCCGTAGCCTGCGAGTCCTTAAAACGCTCCAACTTGTTGCCAAAAAGGCAAATGCTATCAAAGGGCATGTCCATCAGGGTGTTCTGGACTTCCCCCGAAAAGCCAGTAGACATAAACGAGGCGTGGCGGCGGAGCACCACTGTTGTGGAAATTGCGCTGCCCAACGCATCGGCCTTGTCAAGGCCACATCGTATTGTGATCTTGCTGCATCTCTCCCCTCAGCAATAGCCTGAGAGAGCACTGTCCGCTCCTCCTCCAGACACTTAGGCAGCACCTGCGCCACCGTATCCCACAAAGAGCCAAGAGGCATGCAGTGTTCACAGATCGCAACCCTGACCTGGCAGAAGAGAAAATCTTCTTCCCAAACTGTTCCAGTCTCTGGGATTCTCTGTCCTGGGGTGTGGTAGGGAATGCGCTCTGGGACCTGGAGTCTTGGACAACCAAGCTCTCAGGGGTGGGGTTTTGGGAGAGGAAAAGTGAGTCGCCTGGGGCAGGGCGATGGCGTCAGGCCACGTTCCTATCCACAGGAGCCCCTGTGTTGGGCCTGGACCAAGTGCCCGAAAGAACGTCAGAAAGTGCCTCATTAAAAGTCAGCAGTGGCTCCGCAGAGGTAGCCGCTGGCTGAAGCACTTCTGTCAGGAGATTAGTTCTGACGGTCACTGTAGGGAGTTGGAGGTGGAGGGCCTCAGCCACCCTACGCAGCACCACTACGTAACTTGCACCCTCCTCCGTAGCCACGGTAGTAGGTGTTATCATGCCAAGGTCAGGGGAGGTGCCCAGACCACTGGTTCCTCGGCCCAGTCCGGGTCATACTCACACTGAGCTGTGAGAGGGACATCAGACCCCTCCCAGGCCTCCCCTTCCTCTGAAAGCTGATGAACAGGCCTAAAATATTGAGGCTGGACATAGGGAAAGAAAGGTCCCTTCAGCGTCGGAATCGGCGTCGTGCGATGACGTTCTGTCCACATCGGGCCGAGACCAGGGGCGATGTCGTCCGGTGCCCAGGGGCGACATCGGAGGTGGTGCCGGTAGGGTCAACGTCAGTGGAGGTGTTATGAGGTCAACCGCCGTCGACTGGGTTCCTAGCCTGGATCCTTGGGGGCCCTGCAGCGACGGGGCCGGAACCTACAGCGTTGCTGGAGCCGCCGACAGTGAAGGGTGAGGCCCCCCATTTGGGCCTCCGGGGCCCAAAGGCACGCCGGCTGGGCCCAACGGCCCAAAGAGTTGGGCCTTGGCTGACAGAAAATCCTGCAGCTGGGCCGGAGTCGACGACGGAACAGGGAAGGGCGGGTAGGCTGAAGGCGACACCATAGGCTCCGCTGAGTAGGCACCACTCGCACTCTTAGCAACGACCGGCGAGGGAAGCCGGTGAGCGATGATGCTTCTTTGACTTCTTGTGATGCTTTGTCTTACCTGGCCCCGATTGCGAAGACTTCGATCCCGAAGAACAATGGTGATGGCTCTGCGACCGGTCCCTCGACCTCCCATGGGACCGGGACCTTGTGACGCGCGGAGCCGACTGAGGGACTTCAAGCAACTTTCGGGACAGCTCCGGCAAAGTCTTCGCGCTCTGGCCCGGCAGTCGGGGCATGACTTGGTGTCGTGGTCGCGCCCCAGGTAGTAGAGACACACGCGGCGCAGGTCTGTCATGGTCATCATACGATGACAGTCTCCGCAATACTTGAAGCCAGGCATCCCTACGCACCAGGACTCCAAAAAACTGACAAAAAGCCACAAAAAACTCAGTCAAAAAATTACTGGGGGTACCGCTCTCTCTGGATCAGCGCTTGCTGGCGCGGAAACAGAAAGAACTGATGTCAGCGCGCAAGGGCAGCGTCTAAGTAGCTGCCGTGACGTCATCTCTGCAACCATGACACCAACGACAGATGCGGAGCTGCACCACGCCATCTTTCGACGCGCAGGGATACTGCTGATAAAAACTTTCCGGATCCAGTCTGACGACAGGGGGTAGTTATAAGGTAAGGAATCTATCACTATGTGTTTCTTACAGATTTTGTATCCTTGAAAATTATAGGATCAGAAATTGCCAATGAAGTCTGAAAAGACATACACAACAACTGTTCTATGCATAACCTGCTTTTCTTTTACAGGTATGTTGTCATTGCTTAACCCATGTTAAATAAGACAAAGAGTTTACAAAGCATGAAAGGAAAGTTAATCAGGGACAACGTCTCTTTCCAGGTCTCCCTTCCCGCAGTACCCACCCTAATTCCCTTCCCCCCGTCTAGCCACTTTGATACTCAGTGCAGTTAAGCTTGAGTCAAGGCTGCTTGAAGGTGGGCTTCTTGAGGGTACTGCTCCTGAGGCACCCAACAGAATATTTCCGGTTATGAGAGGTGGAGGGCCGCCTGGCTGCCAAAATTACTTTGCATACTTTGGCAGGAAGGTCGAAAGCTGTCAACTGCCGCCACTCAATCTCCACACAAGAAGGTGGAGACTGGACATGCTCTGGCGGAGAACCCTCCACTGCTACTGTGACAAAAGATCCTCTTGAATTCACAGCCTGATCGGGGGATCGAACGCCATACTCAGTAGCTCAGGATACCAGACACTCCATGCCCAATCAGGAGCCACAAGAACGACTTGGGTCCTGTTGTTCATCATCTTCTTGATAACTGTAAGAAGTGGCACTCAGGATGAAGCGTCTCCGAGTGAGAGCAGCCTTAGAAACCCCAGGGTGCACAGCTGATGACATTGCACGTTCTCAGTGAAGGTGAACAGATCTAACAAAGGCACTCCCGCCTGTTGAAAGAGACCTCACGCCACCTCCGGATGGAGACTCTATTCATGATCCGCCAGGCATGGAAAGCTAAGTTTGTCTGCCCTGGTGTTCAAAGAACCCACCAGGTGTTAAACCACCAGAGATATGGCCTGATGTTCCAGCCATGTCCAGAGATGCAGGGCCTCTTGGCAAAGGGTCCACAGCCCCACCCCTACTTTGGATGTAGTATGTCAAATATGTTTCATTGATATGTGGACTTTAAATGGTGTGTTGTAAATATTTGTATAATTGTTTAAATATATTGTACAGAATAGTAGATTTTCTTTCTCCTTTTCATACACAAATTCTTTAGGTTTAAATCTTTTTATTTGAAATCTGCACCTGGAAAACAAGTTATTCAATGCAAGTGTTACATAGCCCTCATCAATCATAAACGTGGGAAGGGTTATGAGAATTCTTAACAGAATGAACATAGTAGTCCAGAATCTTCCCAACCCACAGCAAGATGGAAAGACATGAGGTATAACATAATGCCAACCAGGTGAAAGGCCCCAACCCACCCCCCAAATCCCCTTGCCCCTCCCTCCCCTCGCCCCCCTGTTCAGTGCTCAAACTGTCCTTCTCAGCTTCCTCTCGCCAAATCCTGTCGTATGCTTCCTCTGTCCCTCCCTCATGAGGTCTCCCTTTCGGGACCAGTGAGTCTCAACAAGCGAAGGTACCTTGGGCAGGTAAGTTCTCTAAATTCAGTAACCAATAATGAGCGGAACGGCTGCCAAAGCCCTTCATATTGATCTATATCCCCGGCAAGAGTAAGCAACATCTTCTCCATCCCTAGTACACACCACAGTCGATGAAGCTAACCTGTAGTGGAGGGGACCGTGGTAGTGCGCCAGTGTATTAGGATATTTTGTATAGCGGAGCCTAGTGCGATAGCCATCTGGTGTCCCCTACGTGAGCGTAAAGGGTATGTCAGGGGATTAGGAAGTCCAAGTATAATGTAGGCAGGAAAGCGTGGTAGTTCAGTGTGAAAGTGTGTGTCAATGTCGTCTATCACTTGCGTCCAGTACGGCTGTACCAGGGGACAGTCCCACAGGATATGCAGTAGTGTGCCTGTGTGTCCACCGCCCTTCCAGCAGTTTTTATCCTTGCTACGGTCCATCTCGCCTATTCGTTCCGGGGTGTAGTACCAGTATGTGGTGATCTTAGTTAGTGTCTCTGTAAGTCCGGTGTGGTATGCTGAATGGCGTGCCCTGTATGAAATCTGGTCCCATTCTTTGTGGCTCAGGGTCCTGCCCAGCTCCCGCTCCCAGCGTTCCCTGCCCGAGTTATAACGGTGAGTTGATTGCGGTTGAAGCAATTTGTAAAGGTCAGATATTAATTTAGTATCTGTGGTGCGGGATAGAAGCCATCTCTCATATGGCTGAAGGCGCCTGTCTGCCATCTCCTTCACCTGTGGTTGGAGTGCCCAGTAGCGGACCTGGAGGTAGCGCATCCGCTCCTTCTCGGGGAGATTGTATTCCTGTCTAAACAGTGGGAAGGAGAGCACACCCTCCGGACTATAGATGTGACAGAGGCAACGACATCCCGCCGATCGCCAATGGGCGTAGGCTCCCTTGGCCATGCCCGGGGTGAAGTCCGGGTTATCTACCAGAGGCGTGAGCGGCGAGGGAAAGGTGTTGAGTTCATGTGTAGTGTTAGTAGCATCCCACACTTGTAGTGGAACCCTTGTGATGAATGAAGCGTAAAGGTTATCCGGTCGGTCAGCTTTGTTGAGGAAGGGGATTTCCTGAAGCGGGCGCCCTGCCACGGCCTGGTCCTGGAACAGCCAATGTTTTTCGGACTCCCACTTGCTCCATTCCACCAGATAGCGTAGCTGCGCTGCCTGGAAGTACTTGTGCAGATCTGGTATTCCCAGTCCCCCTTCCTCAGGAGCCAAAGTGGTCAGCGCCCTCTTCATTCTCGGCTTCCGACCCTGCGAAATGAAGCAGGCGAGGTCAGTCTGTGTTTACCGTATCCATCCCGCAGGAGGCTGGAGCGGTAGTGCTCAGAAGAGGTACAAGATTTGGGGTAAGATGGTCATTTTGACCGCTGCTATCCTGCCCAACCAAGAGAGGGGGAGATTTCTCCAGTGGCCCAGTTCTTCGCGAATTTTCTTTTGAAGCGTATTATAGTTGACTGCTGTCATTGTGGGGAGTGTGGGGGTCAGCTGGATCCCCAGATAAGGCACCGCATCCGTCGCCCACTGGATGGGAAAGAGGGTCTGCAGGTATTTCTTGGTAGGGGGTCTCAGAGATAGGTCGAGGGCCATTGATTTGTCAGTATTCATTTTAAATCCGGATAATGCCGCAAAGGCATCTATTTCTGCCATGCATTCCGGAAGGGCTGTCTGTGGGCTGCGAAGTGTGAGTAAGATGTCGTCTGCATAAAGGCTAATGGTGTGTGTGTAGCCACCAAACTGTATCCCCGTCGCTGTTTCGTTTTGGCGTATCTTCTGAGCAAATGGCTCCATATATAAAGCAAAGAGCAGAGGCGACAGTGGGCATCCCTGCCTTGTGCCTCTCTCGATGTCAAAGCTCTGTGAGCTGTAGCCGTTTACTCGGACCACCTGCTGTAGGAGCTTTATAACAGTTAAAAATAAGAGTGCAGAATTTCTCTCTGATGCCAATTTTCCTCAGGACCATCTCTAGGTATGGCCAGTGGACTCGGTCGAACGCCTTCTCGGCGTCCACCACTAGCATCATATATTCCCCCAGGAATTCGGGAAGTCTTTTCTACTAGGTGTGTAACCCTCTTGGTATGATTTACTGTTTGGCAGTTCGGGATGAATCCCGCCTGGTCCGGATCTATAAGTCCTGGTAGGTGTGGGCCCAATCGAGCCGCCAGGATGCTCGTGTATAATTTGAGGTCTACGTTTAGTGGCGAGATGGGCCTATATGATCCACACTTGGTTCTGTCTTTCCCAGGTTTTGGGATGACTGAGAGGGATGCACGCAGAAGGTCATAGGGAATGACACCGGGTTCCGAGAAAGTATTAATAAGATGGGTGAGAATCGGGGCTAGAGTTGTGCAAAATGACTTGTAAAAAAGGGCTGTGAAGCCATCCAGCCCCGGGGCCTTCCCTGGTTTGAGTTTGGATATGGCAGAGATCACCTCCTCAATGCTGATATCCCTGTCAAGGTGTTTCGCCTGGGGGGGCGCTAGGGAGGGTAGTGTGACCGAGTCCAGATAAGCCGCCGCTGCCTGGATGTTTAGAGGTCGATTTACAAAAGGGGGTGGTGATGAACAGAGTGTCTGAATTGAGCAGACCACTCTTACCCAGTCCAAAGATCAGGGCTTGATCCATCACCGTTATTTATCTCACTGCCCCATCCCAGCTCAGAACATGGCTATATGCAAATCAGTCTGTCCCTGGCCCAGTGCATCATGGGAACAGGGCAGACTAAACTACCAAGCCAATTCTTTACCAGAAAGGAGACAAGCTACCGGGGACCGGTTTCTGGCATTTCAGCCTCTTCGGCCCGGCTTGCTTGAATCCTGATGGAGCAGTGAGAAAGGGACTCATGTCTGAGTATACCCTGCCACACCTATAGTGGCCAAAATCGATTTACAAAAGGGGGTGGTGATGAACAGAGTGTCTGAATTGAGCAGACCACTCTTACCCAGTCCAAAGATCAGGGCTTGATCCATCACCGTTATTTATCTCACTGCCCCATCCCAGCTCAGAACATGGCTATATGCAAATCAGTCTGTCCCTGGCCCAGTGCATCATGGGAACAGGGCAGACTAAACTACCAAGCCAATTCTTTACCAGAAAGGAGACAAGCTACCGGGGACCGGTTTCTGGCATTTCAGCCTCTTCGGCCCGGCTTGCTTGAATCCTGATGGAGCAGTGAGAAAGGGACTCATGTCTGAGTATACCCTGCCACACCTATAGTGGCCAAAATCGATTTACAAAAGGGGGTGGTGATGAACAGAGTGTCTGAATTGAGCAGACCACTCTTACCCAGTCCAAAGATCAGGGCTTGATCCATCACCGTTATTTATCTCACTGCCCCATCCCAGCTCAGAACATGGCTATATGCAAATCAGTCTGTCCCTGGCCCAGTGCATCATGGGAACAGGGCAGACTAAACTACCAAGCCAATTCTTTACCAGAAAGGAGACAAGCTACCGGGGACCGGTTTCTGGCATTTCAGCCTCTTCGGCCCGGCTTGCTTGAATCCTGATGGAGCAGTGAGAAAGGGACTCATGTCTGAGTATACCCTGCCACACCTATAGTGGCCAAAATCGATTTACAAAAGGGGGTGGTGATGAACAGAGTGTCTGAATTGAGCAGACCACTCTTACCCAGTCCAAAGATCAGGGCTTGATCCATCACCGTTATTTATCTCACTGCCCCATCCCAGCTCAGAACATGGCTATATGCAAATCAGTCTGTCCCTGGCCCAGTGCATCATGGGAACAGGGCAGACTAAACTACCAAGCCAATTCTTTACCAGAAAGGAGACAAGCTACCGGGGACCGGTTTCTGGCATTTCAGCCTCTTCGGCCCGGCTTGCTTGAATCCTGATGGAGCAGTGAGAAAGGGACTCATGTCTGAGTATACCCTGCCACACCTATAGTGGCCAAAATCGATTTACAAAAGGGGGTGGTGATGAACAGAGTGTCTGAATTGAGCAGACCACTCTTACCCAGTCCAAAGATCAGGGCTTGATCCATCACCGTTATTTATCTCACTGCCCCATCCCAGCTCAGAACATGGCTATATGCAAATCAGTCTGTCCCTGGCCCAGTGCATCATGGGAACAGGGCAGACTAAACTACCAAGCCAATTCTTTACCAGAAAGGAGACAAGCTACCGGGGACCGGTTTCTGGCATTTCAGCCTCTTCGGCCCGGCTTGCTTGAATCCTGATGGAGCAGTGAGAAAGGGACTCATGTCTGAGTATACCCTGCCACACCTATAGTGGCCAAAATCGATTTACAAAAGGGGGTGGTGATGAACAGAGTGTCTGAATTGAGCAGACCACTCTTACCCAGTCCAAAGATCAGGGCTTGATCCATCACCGTTATTTATCTCACTGCCCCATCCCAGCTCAGAACATGGCTATATGCAAATCAGTCTGTCCCTGGCCCAGTGCATCATGGGAACAGGGCAGACTAAACTACCAAGCCAATTCTTTACCAGAAAGGAGACAAGCTACCGGGGACCGGTTTCTGGCATTTCAGCCTCTTCGGCCCGGCTTGCTTGAATCCTGATGGAGCAGTGAGAAAGGGACTCATGTCTGAGTATACCCTGCCACACCTATAGTGGCCAAAATCGATTTACAAAAGGGGGTGGTGATGAACAGAGTGTCTGAATTGAGCAGACCACTCTTACCCAGTCCAAAGATCAGGGCTTGATCCATCACCGTTATTTATCTCACTGCCCCATCCCAGCTCAGAACATGGCTATATGCAAATCAGTCTGTCCCTGGCCCAGTGCATCATGGGAACAGGGCAGACTAAACTACCAAGCCAATTCTTTACCAGAAAGGAGACAAGCTACCGGGGACCGGTTTCTGGCATTTCAGCCTCTTCGGCCCGGCTTGCTTGAATCCTGATGGAGCAGTGAGAAAGGGACTCATGTCTGAGTATACCCTGCCACACCTATAGTGGCCAAAATCGATTTACAAAAGGGGGTGGTGATGAACAGAGTGTCTGAATTGAGCAGACCACTCTTACCCAGTCCAAAGATCAGGGCTTGATCCATCACCGTTATTTATCTCACTGCCCCATCCCAGCTCAGAACATGGCTATATGCAAATCAGTCTGTCCCTGGCCCAGTGCATCATGGGAACAGGGCAGACTAAACTACCAAGCCAATTCTTTACCAGAAAGGAGACAAGCTACCGGGGACCGGTTTCTGGCATTTCAGCCTCTTCGGCCCGGCTTGCTTGAATCCTGATGGAGCAGTGAGAAAGGGACTCATGTCTGAGTATACCCTGCCACATGTTTAGAGGATCACTAGTATAAAGAGTCGCATAGAATTTCCGAAATGTTTCGGCGATCTCCGCGTCCTCCGTGACTGTAGCTCCATCTGGGCTAGAGAGTTCTTTCACTACCTGTTGTTGGCGCATGGTTCGGAGCCTTTTTGCCAATAACCGGCCACACCTATCCCCCCGTGTAGTAGGCATGTCACAGCCGCAGGGCTGCGTATTCTGCCCGGTTCATATCTAGTGCTGACAGGAGATTTCTGGTCAGTTTAAGTTGTTTCCATATTCTAAGAGCCCCTGTTCGTTGATGTATGTGCTCTAGCTCCCGCACCTTCTGTTTAAGTTTGTCCCGTTTGTTTTGTCTGTCTTTATTCTCTGCTGAGGAGAAATCTATAAATTCCCCTCGAATCACCGCCTTTAAGGCCGCCCATTGTGTAGCCCAAGTTGGGTCCTCATTGGCGTTGTGTAACTGATAGTCGTGGATAACGTCCTGAATGCGTTTTACAACGTCTTTTCTATGCAAAAGAGTATCCCGCAGTCGCCAGACCCTGGAGGGATTGAGGCAGGTGGTAAAGCGAGGGTGGTGGTGACTGGCGCGTGGTCTGATAGTGTAAGCACCCCTATCTCCATTGAGGTGGACAGAGCGCAAACTGGGCTTGTAGCCAAGAGGTGATCCAGTCTGGCATAGGTTTTGTGTGCGTTAGAATAGTAAGAGTATTCTCTGTCGTGTGGGTGTGTGCGGCACCAGAGGTTGTGGAGATCAAGTTCTGTTAATCGGTCTGTGCAGTTGGTGGAGAACACACCAGTCTGAGGAGTATGTTGTGCTGACCTATCTAGTACCGTGTCAAACACCATGTTGAGGTCCCCCCCAGTATGACGTGTCTGTCCGGTGTGTCAGTGACGTCAGTGAGGGCTGAGTGCAGAAAGCGTTCCTGGCCGCCGGTAGGACTGTAGATGGACCCGATTGTAAATACTAGACCACCTAAGGCAAAGCGGTACACTAACAATCTCCCCTTTTGTTCTGCACATTTATGTAGAACCTCCCCTCTGAATGTCCGAGCCACTAAGATCGCTACCCATGCTGTCTTGTTAGGGCCCGAAGAGAAGAGTTGAGTCGGGAACTTTCGGGAGCGGAGTCTATGACAATCTCGAGCCACCAGATGGGTTTCTTGTAGCAAACAAATGTCTGCTTGGGAGTTTTCTAGTAGGGACAAAATGGCACGTCGTTTGACAGGATTGTTTAGCCCTCGCACATTCAAGGTTAAGATCTTAAGGGTTGTAGGCGGCATAACGACCGTTGGAAACAGACCTGCAAATCCGCACACCCGGAGGGATGCGGGACGTAGGTATGAGGCCTCGACTATTGTGAATAGGACGGAGCACTGGACAGCCCACCCTCTCTCCCACCCTTCCCCATCCCCACCCCGGCCAACTCCCCCCACCCACCTTCCCTCAATTTCTTACCCCAACATCAACCACATCCCCCCACCCCCATCCCTTCCCACCAGTCCCCCCCAGACCCCCCAGAACAACCCCGCAAAAAACTGCTACTCATAGTCTCGGGCCTACCAGAACAGCGTTCAGGTCCGTAGAGTGTCAATGTGGTGGGTAACGTGGCAGCGGCTGACTCAGCAGCTCCCCTGCCCTTCCCCCCCATACAGAGCTATAGTATAGAAGCACATTCCCTTTTAATAACACCTTACAGTTTGGTCGCTGTGTTGTCAACCACCTCTTGTATCGCCGCCTCTCGTTCCTGAGCAGCTGTAGCGGGATCAGGCCTCGGGAGAGACCTGGGGGACCGCCGCCGTTGCACGGTCTGCCACCCATCTCCGAAGCGTTGTGTGGGCCCGTCCTGTGATCTACTTGGGGAGGCTTCTCTCGATCCACCTTCCTCCGGCATTTCAATGCCCAGCAGCGCACAGGTGTCTCGGAGAGATCTGAGTTGATACAGTGACCCCTTCCATTTGAAAATGAGGCGGAATGGGTGGCCCCAGGAATATGGCACTCCGTTGTCCCTTAGAAAGTTTGTGGCAACTCTGAAGGCCTTACATTTCTGCAGAGTAATGGCTGAGAGATCCTGGAAGAGGGCCACAGTGTCCTCCCGAAAATGTATTGCATGTTTCGATCGAGCCTCTCTCAAAATGCGTTCCTTCAGTGCAAAATCGGGGAGAAAGGCCAGTATGTCCGGGGGGGAGGGGCCAGTGTTTGTCGCGCCATTCCGACTCTGTGTACACAGTCAATATGAATGTCGAACTCACCGGACTCCCCAAGGATCTCTCGGAACAGCTCTTGTAGGTAGTTGACCACGCTGTTCCCATCGGATTTTAACGGGACTCCCCGGACCCGTATGTTGTTCCTCCGAGAGCGGTTCTCCAGGTCTTCAGAGTGCCCTTGCAGGTCCACCTGCTGTTCCTGAAGATGGATGGTCTCCTGCTGTAGCCGTTCCACCTCCGTGCTACAGGTCTGGTCCGCTTCTTCCACCGCCGCCACGCGCTCCCCCAGGACGTCTACATCCCGGCGGAGCACCCGTTGCTCCCCTGCCAGTTCCTGCTTCAGAGCTTGAAAGTCGTCCCTCAGGGTATTAAAAAGGGAGGCTAGGAACGCTTTTGTGATGGGGCAGACTCGTCATCCTGGCTTTGGGGGCAGACAGGTGTCTTTGGGGGCGGCATCACTTGGGCCTACTCCCCTTTTGGAGCGTTTTTGTAGAGCATGTCCACGATGTTGCGGGAGCCTTAGCGTCCTGCGGCAGCCATATCGTAGGCGTTGTTGAGGGCAGGGCACGTTAGGCCTGTGGATCCGAACTGGGGTCTGAAGATTTGCTATGCTCGAGCCACCGGGAGCCTTCTAGTGTTCCAGCCCGGTCGGGAAGGCCGAGGGCCAGTCAGTGCCAATCCGGGCCCGCCGTGCCCCCAAGGTCGATGGGTAGGTGCCCTGGTGCCTAAGCTGAAAGTTAAGGTGTAGGGCTGTGGATGCTCCCTGCTCGGGCCCTTTGCGGCGCGACAGGCATGGTCGCTAATTAGGGTTCCGGTGAGTCTGACTGGGGGTGAGTCACCCCAGAAGAGACCTCCAGTGTGTACTGTGACAACCCTCAGGCGAGGCGAGCTGTTGGACCCACACCCTTGCCCCACTCGACAACCTGGCCTGCTGGCCCTGGTATGAGCATCCTGTTGTGGCTGTTCCAGGGGCAGAAGTTGTGGATTGCGATGGAGGAGAGTGCCTGCGGTAGGTAAAAGGCGGTGGTGAAGTCCCTTCCCCAGGTTGGGTCCCGTCGAAAGAAGGCGCGTTGCTCCCTGTGGTGGTGGCCCCTCTTCCTCACCTCCGGTGTGCAGGTATCGGGCGAGCCGGGGGGCTCAGCGGAACCCCCTAGAGCCGACAGGTGTGTTGCTGAGCTCTGACCCCCTTCTCTTCGCGGTAGGCCCCGAAGCCTGGACCTCAATTTCTATGCCTCCCCCAGGCCAGTCCCGGTCTCAGTTTGCGCGCTTCTCGCTGGCGGCTCACCTCGGGGGTCGGCGCTTCCTTGTCTTGAGTTCTGTGTGCTGTAGGAGGCCTCGAGGCGGGACGACCGCCAATTCAGGCTTCTGCGTGGGCGCCCCGATCGCTCCGGACAGGCCCAGACCAGGGCTTCCATTTTCGTGGCAGGCACTCCGGTGTAGTAGTTGCTCCCACGGGCTCAGGGTGTCCGGCGCAGAATAGGGTTGGGGCGGAGGCCCCCTCAGGTGATAGTAAGGCGGTGGTTGCAGGCGAGGGGGCGCTTCCAATCCCAGGCGCTTGCGTGGATGTCCCGTTAGCTCCGGGCAGGCCCAAGACCAGGGCCTCAATTTTCACGGCCTACCGCCCACCTCTTGAGGCCCCCTCCGTCTCTATCCCGGCAGGTCCCGCCAGGTCCCCTCGGGCTCCAGGGCGAGTTTATCTTTGGAGCCCCCGCTTCCGCCGGCTGTGGCAGTGTTTGAGCTTCGTCCGCTACAAGCTCCCTCCAGGGCACCACCGCCAAACGAGCGCACCCAGGCCTCTACCCCTCGGGCAGCAGGGCCTCTGGCAAGCCGCAATCACTCCAGCGTAGTGGCAGTCTCAGCAGCCCCAGGATGGCCGGTGCAAATCGAAACCGGAGCGGGGGTCTCACCGGACAGCAGTAGGGCGACACTCGTAGGCAGGGGGGATGTTTCTGCCTATATGTAGGGGCTAACAGGGTTCAGGCCGGGGAGCCTCCGATCGGACGTCTGTTCAGTCCGCCATCTTGGCCACGCCCCCACACAAATTCTTTAATGAAAATCTTTCCAAAAAAAGTTCATATTAAGAGGTATAAATAAAATACCGGTTCAAACGAAAAAATTGTGTTTGGCCAATAAGTTGAAACCGTGATAGCTTAAAAAAGTAAGTGTGGTACAGGCAATCAAGTGTTTTTTCTGATTATTATATGGCCCTGCCTAAATCCACATCCCTTAGGGCCTAACTCCTTAGTTTCTCAAACATATTGGTAAGAAGGCATATTAGGAGGGATTGGAGGCTGTAGCTGCTGGGGTAGTGGTGGACTGACCAGACCGCTCCGTCCGTCTGATGGGGTCTGTGGGTACCACACCCGCAGTCATGCAGAGACTGAGAAGCCTGTGTTGGGTGGGGGCTGGGAGGATATTGGTGCAGATGGAAACCCCTTCCGTAGTCACGAAAGGAGCGAAAGGCGGATTGAGTGTGAAGTGATGCCATAAAAAAGGTACAAGGACTTGGCCGTAGACAAACTGTTCATGAAGTACACCAGCGCCAAATCTGCCTTGTCTCTGAAGATATGGGTGCCATCAAAGGGCATGTTCTTAGCAGAGGATTTGACATCGCCAGAAAAGCCAGAGGACCTCAACCAGGCATGCCAACGAAACCACTCTGCCCACAGAGTCAGTCGTGCCAAGTCCACGACGAATAATGACCTTTGCTCCAACTCTCCCATCGGCATCCTCCAGGACCGTGGACAGCACCTGCGCAACCGTATCCCACAGAGCATGGAAATATTGGCCCAAAAGACATGCAGTGTTCACAGATCAAAATGCTAGGCTGGCGGAAGAAAACATCTTCTCCCCATCTCTCCCTCTTGAATACCCTATTCAGGGGAGCAGAAGAGAATGGATCTTGGGATGTCAAAGCTTGCACCACCATGTTCTCGGGGGTAAGGTGTTGGGTGAGGATGTTTGGGTACCCTGAGGAGGGGCGGTGGCGGTGGGCAATTGTCCTTTTCACGGGAGCTCCTGTGGGGGGTTTAGAGCATGTCCCCAGAAGGAGGTCATTGAGGGAGTCATTGAACAGGAGTAGCGGTACTGAGGGGAGGACACCCAGTTGCAGCACCTCGGTCAAGACATTAGACTTAATTGACACTGAGGGCAATTGAAGGGCGAGGAACTCAGCTGTCCTCTGCACCACCATTGCATAAGAATTGTGAGAAGTTAGCCTGGCATATGATGTCCACTATTCTAGTGGGCACCTTGCACCAGTCTTAACAAACCTTATTGATGGTGGTTGTAAAGTCAACCTTATAGACAAGCTATCATAGTGGTAGCATGGACCAGCAGTCTTAGGCTAAACTCCAAAGAGCATGTGAAGCTGTTTGTTTTACCAATTATAATCCCTTGACTACCAAATGAAAGGACACCACACAAGGTATATATCAAATATATATATGTATTTATTTCTAACACAACCCCTCTGACTTCTTTATGAGGTCAGAGATCAAAGTACATCACAAGTTACTTAAATAGCATACGATATGTTGCACAAATGCAGTTTTTCCCTAGGGGCCTCACAAACCATATACTAAAATAGTGGTATAAGAACTACTACAGAAAGAGTGAAAAGGCCTAGAACCTAGGGAATCGCTGGGGCTACACTAGACAACCAAAGGTTAGGAAGTAGGAGACCCAAGGGAGACGCGTGCAGTGTCTAAACACAATCACGAGTTACTATTGACTTAGAATGGAGAACGTAAAAGTTACAAAGTTAAAGATTTAGGGCACTTCCGGAAGGACTACGACAACACCACTTTAGACTAGGACACTTGGATAGTCAATACCCACGGGAGCACCGGAGTACTCGAGTTACCTCACCCAGGGAAGCCGGGTGCATAGGTGTCTTTTGGTGTCGGGTTTCGTCGATGTTTCCTATGGAGATCTGCGAAGAAGTGCTGCAGGCGACCAGAGTAAAAGTGTCCGGGTGGATCCAAGGGTGGATCGAGAAACTGAAGAACCTGAAGGCAGAGGGGACCGAGTCCGGGTCACTAGCCAGTGACCAGGAAGGAACCAGGAAGGAACCAAGCGATAGTCGAGATTTCAGGTGAAGAGGTGAAGCTTGTCTCTGCAGCCACGAGGACCAGGCGGCGTCGACGACAACCAGGAGCTGGATTCGTGCTGTCCCACAAAGGATCTAGTTGACTGCGGTGTCGGTATCCGGACAGGACCCAACAAGCCTTGGCAAACGCAATCCATGCAGGAAGTGAAGACTGGCTTTGAGTCAGACCAGCAAGGTCTGGGGAGCTTCTCCTTTACAGGGAGGCTGGAGCAAGCCTGGATCAACTAGGCCAGTGGTGTAAATTCAAAAAGAAGTCTTCAGGGGGCTAATTAGCCAACGGGCTATCAACCGGGAAGACGCGTCGAGCTGAAATGCAGGAGCAGGCCCCACGCGGCACTCGTGGAGTGTGGAGGGCTGAGCTTTGGTGTAAATGGCACTCGGGTCTGAAGATTCTCATACCCCAATGCACAACTGCAAGGGTACCTTGGGAGTCGAGCAGTTAGCAAAATGCAGGAAGTCCAGGGTGTCCGGTCCCACGTCTCTCGTGTCCGCCACGGGTCTCAGCTTTGCTGGGGATGTGGATCGGAGTCGGAGAAGTCTGGAAGTCCCGTTCCTGAGTCAAAGAGTCTTAGGGTTACGGCAGGAGCGTCAACAAAGAAAACCGGCAAGTTACTGGTGGTACCTGTTTGCACATTGTGGTCACTCCTTGACCACAAGGGAGATGTCTTCAGTTTTCTAGTCGATATAGAACGTCGAAGGTCCAAGAGTTTCTATCAGTTTCATTCCAGGATAATCTAAAGTCTGTAGACACAGCTCCTATCTTTATGCTGGTTTTAGAGGCTGGATTACCTGCTAGGTCCCTCCTATGGGTGGACCTGGGAAGGGGGTGGTTACACCCCTTTCCCTTTGCCCAGTTTTGCCCCAGAGCGGGGCTGGAGTGTCCCAGCAACTGATTTGAACCGGGCTGTGCATGGAGCACCTAGTGTGCCCCAGGCAGTGTCTGGAAAAGCACCTTTCCATTTAACCCACCCTGCCCCAATACACTACAGGCTGTCTGGGGAGCTGCTAGCACCTCCCTCGACAGGAAACCTATTGTCCAGGCCTCCCTTGCCCGAGTTTACCCCAGCAGCAGGAGGTTAAACTTGTGTCTGTGGCAGCAGCATCCATTTTGTGATGCTGAGGCTCTGTTTAACTTTAACCGGGTAAAGCAGTAACTGTGAGAAGTTGGCCTGATATATGATGCTCACTAGTTCTAGTGATCACCTTGTATTAGTACAAACAACCCTTATGGTGATTGGTTGTAAGTCAACCTTATAGACCAGCTATCCTAATGGCAGCATGGACAAAGCAGTCTTATGCTAAACACTTTTCGCATGTGAAGCCAGCTGTTTTACCACATATAACCCCTTGAATACCAAATGAAAGGACACCACACAGGTTGTTATGAAAATAAACAAGATATTTATTACTAACAAAACACCTCTGAACTCTTTATGAGATCAGAGGGCTAAGCACATGACAAGACTCTTAAGAAAAATACGTTAAGTTGCACAAATTACAATGGTGCCCTAGGGGCACGACAAACCATATACTAAGTAAATGGTATAAGGAAATTGATAGAGGAAATGAAGATGTCCAGAGGCTGTAGGATCGCTGGGACTACACTACCCTAACCTTAGGTAAGGAGCAGGAGCCCACGGGACACGTGTGCAGAGTGTGAACTCACACGCGAGATGCGGGACAAAGTCAATGGACACTATAAGTTACAAAAAGGTAAGTAAAAGACAGTTCCGACTAGTTAGGACTAAAACGACTGGATACCTAGACACTAGGAGAGTCAATCTACCCTTGAGCACCGAAATGCTCTCGTTACCTCACCCATGGGCTGCGGGTGCATAGGTGTGAATGTGTGTCGGGTTTCCGCGTCGAAGTCTATGGAGCCTTGAAGAAAGATGCTGCAGACGACCAGGAGGAAGATGTCCGGTTCGATCCAAGGGTGGATCGAGGAAGATGAGGACCTGAAAGCAGAGGGGACAATGTTCAAAGTCACTAGCCAGTGACCGGAGTGGAACCAGGAAGGAACCAGATGCTGTTGTCGCGATCAGGTGAAGAGTGGATGCTCGACTCTGCAGCCACGTGGACCAGGAGGTGTCTTCGACAACCAGGATGGAGGCACGAGCTGTCCCACGCAGGCTCTCGCTGTCGGCGGTGTTGGTTCCGGATTCGGCATCAACAGGCCTTGGCAAAAGCAACCCACACGGTGAGCGGAAAAGGCGTCTGGTGCGGACCAGGAGGGTCCAGGGTACTTCTCCTTTGCAGGGAAGCAGGGGCCAGTCTTGAGCAACCAGACCAGCGATGTAGATTTCGTGAATCGTCGTCTAGGAGGTCACTAGCCAGCCAGCAAGTGACCAGACAACGCATCGAGCAGCAATCAAGCAAAAGAGCCCCATGCAGATCTCGTGGATGCTGGAGGGCTGATATTCTGTGCAGGAGCTGCTGGGGGCTGGGGCTTCTCAATCCCCAAAGCACTTTCGCGAGGATGCCTCTGAAGTCGTGCTGGAAGCAAAGTGCAGTTTCTTCAAGAAGGCCGGTCTCACGTGTCTCATCGCACCCACGGATCTCAGCTGTGGTGCAGATGTAGGTAGAGGTCGGAGAGGTCTGGAAGTCTGGATCTCGTTGGGCTCTGAAGTCTGGTTCCAGGCAGGAAGGATGACAAAGTGAACCGCTAGGACGCTTGATGGTGCCTGATTGTGCAGTGTGGTCACTCCTTGGCCACAAGGGAGATTTTCTTCAGTCTTCTGTGGAGCAGAACGTCGAAGTCCAGAGTTTCTTCTTTGTAGAGTTTCAAATCAGGATAATCTAATTTGGAATGGGACCAGCTCCTACCTTTATTCTCCTAAAGGGGGCTGTACTGTGACTAGGTCCCTCCTATGGGTGGCACCAGGAAGGGGGGTGGTTACACCCCCTATCCTTTGTCTGGTTTCGCGCCAGAGCTGGGGCTGGAGTGCCCCAGCAACTGGTTTGAACCGGGGTATGCACAGGGACACCTTGTGTGCCCCAGGCATGTCTCATTCCTTTCAGCCTGTCCTACCTCAATACACAAAATCCTGTCTGGGGTGGTGCTAGCACCTCCCAAGGCAGTAAACCCTTTGTCCAGGCCTCCCTCACTGGAAGGGCTCCCAGCAGCAGGAGGTCAGACTTGTGTCTGTGGTGGCAGCATCCATTTTGTGATGCTGAGGCTCGAGTTAACTTTAACCGGGGTTCACAGTTACATACATGTCGTGTCCCTCTAAAAGAGTGGAATGCTACCCCTGTTGCCAGAACTGGTGAGGGGGTAGTATTCTAATTCATATGACACCTTACTCGACATGTTTTGATAATGCTATGCCAAAGTTAGCAATAACCGCAAGGATTATAATGCACTTATGAGTATATGGTATAGCGTTATCATGGAAACAGCTAAAGGACTTGGTTCCGAAAGCTGCAGACAGGCTCAGCTCATGCTAGAGCACCATCTCACATATTTCCAAGCACTCTGCCTCGAGGATTGTTAAGGCCTGCCATAGGAGTGACTTATAGGAGTATATGTGTCCATTTTAGGGATAGATACAGGTATACTATATCTAAAGCAAAGGGTGATTACACCACCTTGCCCCAGCTTTGTTACCAGCCAGTTGTGTCAGTTTTGGATGGCCAGCCAGGGGTGGCATAATACATGTTGCAGCCCCTGGTAGGCCTTGGGTGCACTTATGCCCTGGGTACCTATGGTACACTGTACAAGGACTTACAAGAGTGACCCAATACCAATTCGATATGTACCTAAGGTACATGGAGTTCATTTTAACAGAGATAGCAGGAAGCCTGGGGTCCTGAATAGCAGGATCCCAGGCCAACTATGTCGAAAACCAGCAAAACACTAGGCAAAAAGTTGGGGGCAACCATAGTCAGATATCCACCTTCCTACATAACCCCCCCCCCCCCCCCAAACGAAAGGAGATAAGGCTATCCTTGTCCAGGTAAGCCTCTATTGCCTAAGTGGCCATATAAGGAAGTAACAGCACTGGCATGGTTACCCCCTATCTCATGGTCTACTAAGCAATCCCTCACCCTAAGGGTATCTGAGTGTCTCCACCATAGGGAATCTCTACCTGTGGTGTGTTTTGGCAAAGTAAAACGCTGGTGCTGGGATGGAGTACTGAAGTGAGACTCCACTAAGGTTGGGCTCAACTTCCTCCAATCACTATCCACCATATATGCCTTTCTTTCCAGGACTGAGTTGCAGTGTGCTCTCAGGGTGAACCTCTGGCTACCTAAAGCTGGAGGCTGGGTCTCTCTGTTTGGCTTACTGGAGGGACAGGTCAGGTTTGGGGCCCTTAGGTCCCAGGTTTGGCTGTGCCGAACACTGTCCATCTCTGGGAGGTCCCTAACTAAGTTTAAGGAGGATCCTCAGGAGTTTGTTTCATTTTCACCTGGCTAGGACTGCTAGCCTTAGTGCCCTTAATTTGCTGATTGGGAGGTTCTTTTGGACAAGGGGCCCTTTGGGGTCCACCACTGGCCTCCCTGACCTATACAGCCCTGGGCTGACTGGGGCAGGGTAGAGAGGGGCAGGATACCTTCTCCAGACTGGGTCCCACCTTGGAAGGGTCCACTGACATCAGGGGTTCTGCCAGGCTAGGCCTGACTACCTCTGGGGCAGTTTCTTCACAAGAGGTAAGATCAGTTCCCTGAGGAGGCTGATCCTTTCCTAAAGTCTGGTGGTAGGGAGATTTCTCTTCCTCCTCAATGCTCTCTGTTTGTGTGGAGTGATCCATAGTTTCAGGCTTCACAACACATGAATCTGTTTGAGTTTGGGCTGTGGCCATCACAGCCCCACCAACCTTTTCAGGAAGGGACTCAGTTTGGGTATGGGCTGTTACCATCACAGCCCTGCTAACCTGTTCAGGGGAGGAATCTGTCTGAGATTGGGCTGAGACTGGCACAGCCCTCCTGACCTGTTCAGGGAGGACATCTTGGACTGGGGCTGTAGCCATCACAGCCCCACTAACCTTTCCATGGAGATTTACCATTTTAAAATGGGTTTCTTTCTCTACCTCAGCCCAGGCTGAGATCTCTAAATCATTCCCCAGTAGACAATCTACAGGCAAGTTTGATGACACTGCCACTCTCTTGGGACCAGTGACACCTCCCCAGTTGAGATTTACCACTGCCATGGGATGATCTCTCTGCACTCCATCAATGTTGGTAAACTGGTATGTGGCTCCAGGTAAAAGTTGCCTTGAGGGGACTAGGCTCTCAGTCACCATAGTGATGCTAGCCCCTGTGTCTCTATAGGCCTCAACTTTCAGACCATTGATGAGGGGCTCCTGTCTGTACTTGTCCAAAGTGTTGGGACAAGCAGTGAAGTTGGCAAACCCCATGCCATTTTCACAGACAAGAGTATCTGTGATAGGGGACCTGGTTAGGCCATAGTCCACCTGAGTTCCCCAAGTATACCCAACCAAATTCTTGGGGGCACTCCCACCACCTGGGGGATTACTACTAGTAGTAACAGGAGGCGTTGGAGTGTTACTTGGAGGAATATTTTCCTTATTGTTGGCCTTGGGGCAACTGCTGTCAGTTTTCCAATGGCCTACCTGTTTGCAGGCATGGCAATAAGGTTTCTTTTGGGTATTGGAAGGATTCTGGGACCCACCCCCTTCAGAGGATTTTTGGGGCCCCGATATGGTTTGATCTTTTGATTTATTCCCACCCTTCTCTTGAGGCTTGGTTGATTCCTTCTTTTGGTCACCACCCTGATTCTTAGCCCTAATCCTGGTTCTGATTCATTTGTCTGCCCTCTTACCCAATTCTTGTGAAGAGGTCAGTCTACCAGGTGCTGGTGTAATAACTGGTTCTGACAATTATTTAAGACTTGCTCTCTCATAATAAGATTATACAATCGTGTATAATCAGTAACTTTACTTCCCAGTAACCAGCCTTCCAAAGCCTTAGTGGCACAATCAACAAAGTCAGTCCAATCCTGAGACTGAGTTTTCTGGGTGTCTCTGAACATCAACCTGTACTGTTCAGTTGTTAAGCCAAACCCATCAATCAGTGCATTTTTTAGGACTTGGTAATCTTTAGCATCATTAGCTCTAGCAGTGAGGAGCTTATCTCTACCTTTACCTTCAAAGGAGAGCCACAAGATAGCTGCCCACTGACTCTGGGGTACCTGCTGTACTGTGCAGGCCCTCTCCAGAGCAGTGATCCATTTGTGGATGTCATCTCCTACCTTATAGGAGGGCACTATTTTACTCAGGTGTCTATTGTCAAAACTCCTGTCTTTATCTCTAGGGATAATGCTGCCACCAGTGGGTTCTAACCCACTCAATTTCTTCTCTCTGGCAAAGGCAATTTTCTCTTTGGCAAGGGCAAGTTCTTCCCTTTGGATCCTCAGATTAACTTCCTTCATCTTTGCTTCATGTTCTCTTCTCTGAGGGGAAGTCACCCCCCTCTGAGAAGATGCCTGAGAGACATGGGAGTGAATAGATCTGTTAGAGTCTCTGGAGTGAGACCTAGCTCTTCTATTCCCAAGGTTAGGCCTGCTTGTGGATAGGTCTGGGGCTCCCCCAGCTCCATCCCCATGTAGGCTTAAGTTGGCCCTTGTAAGTCTGCTGACTATAGCTTGGCCATTGTCTACCTCTTCCTCAGATTAGTTCCCATCTTCCCTACCATCTACATCTTCTGTTTCAGGGAGGTTAGACTCAGGGTCACCTTCTAAGGGGGGCATGCTTCCATCTGCTGCATCTGAGGGGCCTGGTTTAGAAGCCCTTCTAGCATCATATGTTTCTAAGAGATCTAACAGAAGTGAAGTAGTGTGGCTCACTGGTTAGAGGCGGCAGACCCGAGAGCAGAGGACGGCCCGGGACCAGGGTTCGATTCCCGGCGCGGCAGGTTTCTGGACCAGGGTCAGCGGACTCGATAATTCTCTCGCCTCGGTGCCCACTCTGATCAGCGATCACACTCGGCAACTCTGGGCATTAGCTTGCCTCATCTTCACTAACGGCCCCACCAGACCGCCGGGGATGCCTGGTCTCACCCTGGAGATACCCATTAAGGGACCATCTCTCAGGGAAGCCAGGAAGGGTTTCGCAGCGGTCGAAGCGCCTTGGGACCCTACGGGTAAGTAGTGCGCTATATAAATGCCAATACACAAAAGGAAAGGTAGGGTTAGAACCCTGTTTCAGTTTCCTGGAGTTACACAATTGTCTCATCTCCTGGAAGCTGAGTGCTGCATATCTGGAAAGGACCTGTGGAGGGTCACTAATCACAGGGGGAGCCACTGAGTTCTCTCCTGTGATAGACATGCTTTCTAGTGAGGTGTAAGTGGTGCACTTACCTACACTAAGGGTTTTCCTACTGATCCCTTGCTAAGAGTTGTAGTCAGGGTGTGCTACTCCCTTTCTACTACAACAGCTGGTTCAGTAGAACTCAGAGTATTTCTAAGCTTGTTATATGTACCTATGGTACCTATGTGATCTTTCAAAAGATATCTCAAGATTATATTTGGTAAAAACAACAGAAAGCTCAAATCCCAACCACTGCAAACCAATGTGAGAAGTTGGCCTGATAGATGATGCTCTCTAGTTCTAGTGATCACCTTGTATCAGTCCAAACAACCCTTATGGTGATTGGTTGTAAGTCAACCTTATAGACCAGCTATCCTAATGGTAGCATGGACAAAGCAGTCTTAGGCTAAACTCTTCTGGCATGTGAAGCCAGCTGTTTTACCACATATAACCCCTTGAATACCAAATGAAAGGACACCACACAGGTTGTTATGAAAATAAACAAGATATTTATTACTAACAAAACACCTCTGAACTCTTTATGAGATCAGAGGGCTAAGCACATGACAAGACTCTTAAGAAAAATACGTTAAGTTTCACAAATTACAATGGTGCCCTAGGGGCACGACAAACCATATACTAAGTAAATGGTATAAGGAAATCGATAGAGGAAATGAAGATGTCCAGAGGCTGTAGGATCGCTGGGACTACACTAGCCTAACCTTAGGTAAGGAGCAGGAGGCGCACGGGAGGCGTGTGCAGAGTGTGAACTCACACGCGAGATGCGGGACAAAGTCAATGGACACTACAAGTTACGAAAAGGTAAGTAAAAGACAGTTCCGACTAGCTAGGACTAAAACGACTGGATACCTAGACACTAGGGCCTAGATGTAGGTAATAGCAAATTACCAAATGGTAAATACCGAATTTTAAAGATTCGGTATTTACTATTCGGTAATTGCCATGCAGGTAAAAAAATCGGTAAAAATACCGAATCGGTAAGATTCGGTAATTACCGATTCGGTAATTACCGAATCGGTATTTGCCATTGATTCCTATGGGCCTTGAAGCCCATAGGATTCAATAGCAAATACCGATTCGGTAATTACCGAATCGGTAAAATTACCGATTTTACAAGGGGGACAGGGTGTCACTTTGACACTCTGTTGCACCCCTGTTACTGGCTTGTGTGTCATGTGACACACATACATGCCCTTAGGGCATGTCTGTGTGCCCCATGGCACAGGTGTACATGCACAGATGTGCATGTACACTGGAATTCCTTATTTACCATGTAATAGTATTACATGGTAAATAACGAATCGGTAATGGCCTGTGGCACTGTTTCCAGTGCCACCTACATCTGTATTTACTGATTCGGTAAATTTACTGATTCAGTATTTTTCAAAAGCATGGGCGAATTTTGCGAATTCGCGATCCGCGAATTTGCGAATTCCCAATCCGCACAATTCGCGAATTCGTGCAAATTGGCTGATTTTTTTATTTTTACGTGTTCGCGGGTGTTCGTGGGGTGCTTTGCGTGTTCGCGGGTGTTTGCGGGGCGCTTTGCGTGTTAGCGTTTTTGTTTTGCCTGGTTAATCACTGCCACCCTCTTGTTTTTTATGCCCTTCTGCCCTCTGTACCACTCGTTTCTGTGCCCTTCTGCTCTCTGCCCCACTCATTTTTTGTCCCCTTCTGCCCTCTGTCCCACTTTTGTGCCCTTCTGCCCTCAGCCCCACTTAGAATGGCACCGACAAGCTGCCAGCGCCATTCTAAAATAGCTACAAAGAGCTTCAACAGGAAGCACTAATAGATAAAGTAAAGCAGGTGCTCGAGTTGAAGGTCAAATTAGGTTACACAATCATTAATCACCCCAAGTTTTGGATGATTAATGATTGTGTAACTGAATTTGAGCTTCAACTCGAGCACCTGCTTTACTTTATCTATTAGAGCTTCCTGTTGAAGCTGACTTTTGTAACTATTTTGAATGGCTCTGGCAGCTTGCCGGCGCCATTCTAAAAGAGTTACAAAAGTCAGCTTGAACGTTTGACCCAATCCGTTCCGCTCACGGATTTTGCGGGAAATTCGCAAATCTCGCGGATTGCGAATTTACCGAAAATCCGCAAAATCCGCGAGCAGAACGGATTTTCCGCCCATGCTTAATTTTACCGAATCGGTAAATATACCGATTCTGTAAATTAAATGCCACCTGCATGTCAATTCCCAAATACCGGTCGGTAACGGCCAAATTCGGCCATTACCGACCGGTAATTGGCGAACTACATCGGGCCCTAGGAGAGTCAATTTACCCGTGAGCACCAAAATGCTCTCGTTACCTCACCCACGGGCTGCGGGTGCATAGGTGTGAAAGTGTGTTGGGTTTCCGCGTCGAAGTCTATGGAGCCTTGAAGAAAGATGATGCAGGCGACCAGGAGGAAGATGTCCGTGCGATCCAAGGGTGGATCGAGGAAGATGAGGATCTGAAAGCAGAGGGGACAATGTTCAAAGTCACAAGCTAGTGACCGGAGTGGAACCAGGAAGGAACCAGATGCTGTTGTCGCGACTTTGCAACCACGGGGACCAGGAGGTGTCTTCAATGACCAGGATGGAGGCACGAGCTGTCCCACGCAGGCTCTCGCTGTCAGCGGTGTTGGTTCCGGATTCGGCGTCAACAGGCCTTGGCAAAGGCAACCCACGTGGTGAGTGGAAAAGGCGTCTGGTGCGGACCAGGAGGGTCCGGGGTGCTTCTCCTTTGCAGGGAAGCAGGGGCCAGTCTGGAGCAACCAGACCAGCAATGTAGATTTCGTGGATCGTCGTCTAGGAGGTCACTAGCCAGCCGGCAAGTGACCAGAAAATGCATCGAGCAGCAGTCAAGCAAAAGGGCCCCACGCAGATCTCGTGGATGCTGTAGGGCTGATCTTCTGTGCAGGAGCTGCTCGGGGCTGGGGCTTCTCAATCCCCAAAGCACTTTCTGGAGGATGCCTCTGAAGTCGTGCTGGAAGCGAAGTGCAGTTTCTTCAAAATAGCCGGTCCCACGTGTCTCTTCGCACCCACGGATCTCAGCTGTGCTGCAGATGTAGGTAGAGGTCGGAGAGGTCTGGAAGTCCGGATTTCGTTGGGCTCTGAAGTCTGGTTCCAAGCAGGAAGGATGACAAAGTGAACCGCTAGGACGCTTGATGGTGCCTGCTTGTGCAGGATGGTCACTCCTTGGCCACAAGGGAGATTTTCTTCAGTCTTCTGTGGAGCAGAACGTCGAAGTCCAGAGTTTCTTCTTTGTAGAGTTTCAAATCAGGATAATCTAATTTGGAATGGACCAGCTCCTACCTTTATTCTCCTAAAGGGGGCTGTACTGTGACTAGGTCCCTCCTATGGGTGGGACCAGGAAGGGGGGGCAACTGTCTGCACAATCATTTTTATATTGTTATTCTCTCAGTTGTAGGAAATTCTTAAAAATTGCAATAACTGGGAATTATGATGTATCCATTCTAATTCATTGTGTATTCATTCTATAGGGAGATCATATTGACCCCTGAAATACGACAGATATCAATTATAGTCTTGACAAAGGTGGATAGAATTGAGAGTAACCACCGAAACGCGTCGACGCATTCTCCAGTATAATTCTTGACTCGGACACCCTTGTTGATACATTGTATTACTGTGCAAAAAACATTGGTGTCGGAAATAGAGTTTGAATATACGCTTAGTACTGTTCGAGTTGATGTCTTACTGTTTTCTGTCTGTTTGTATCAATTTTGCTGGTCAATATTGAATCCTATATGTTTTAATGATTTTTTATGGTTCTAATTATTTTAGTTTGTGTCAAGTGGTCTTTCTGTCCACTTTTTTAATTATTGTGTGATTAATAAATTGTGGTCTTTTGCTCTTTATATGAATTTTGTAATTGTTTTTGTACACAAAGTTTATGAATTAAATTCTTTGTTCAAGGGAATCTCTCCTTTCTATTGCCAGAATTACATTACAGACTTCAGGAGGCAAGTCAAATGTCCTCAACTGCCGCCGCTCAATCTCCACGCATGTAAGTGGAGACTGGACAGGTTCGGTGGAGGACCGTCCCCTGCTGCTGCAACAGAAGGTCCTCCCGAAGAGGCAGACGAATCGGCGGAGCGACAGACATGCTGAGTAGCTCGGGATACCAATATCTTCGTGCCCAGTCCGGATCCACAAGGATAACTTGGGCCTGTTTGCGCCTGTTCTTCTTCAGCACTCTGGGCAGAAGTGGTATAGGCGGAAAGGCATACAACAGACCACAGCTCCACTCGCGATGAAAAGCGTCTCCGAGCAGGTGCCGCCTTGGAAATTCCAACGCGCAGAACTGATGACATTGCACGTTCTCTTCTGTGGTAAATAAATCTAACCAAGGCTCTCCCCACTGCTGAAAGAGGCCTTGCGCCACGTCAGAGTTCAGACGCCATTTGTGATCCATCATGCACCGACGGCTGAGTTCGTCTGCCCTGACGTTCAGGGAACCTACAAGGTGTTGAACCACCAGGGTCACGCCCTGATGTTCCAGCCACTGCCAGAGGCGCAGAGCCTCCTGGCATAGGGTCCACGACCCCACCCGCCCTGTTTGTTGCAGTACCACATGGAGGTGGTGTTGTTCGTGAACACCTGCACTACACTCCCCGAGACAGAGGGGAGGAATGCCTTCAATGCAAGCCATATCGCCCGCAGCTCCAGAAGGTTGATGTGGAGCAGGGACTCCGCCGGAGGCATCTGACCTCCGCCTCTCCCATGTGGCCCCCCCAGCCCTGGAGGGACGCGTCCATCACAACTACGTGCTCCGGTTGGGGTAGGGAGAGGGATCTGCCACCGGCCCATTCGCGGTCTGCGAGACATCACTGCAACTGTCTTGCAGTGCCCTCCGAGATCAAGACATGGTCGGAAAAGTTGCCCTGATGCTGGGCCCACTGAAACTTCAGGTCCCACTGCAGAGCCCGCATCTGCCACCTGGAGTGATGCACCAGAAGGATGCAGGAGGCCATCAGCCCCAGAAGCCGCAGCGTCAACCTGACCGAGACTCGGGATAACGGCTGAAAGATCGAAATCAGAGCCTGAATATCCTGAACCCGCTGTTCGGGAGGATAAACCCAAAACAGCGCAGAGTCTAGAACCGCTCCAATGAAGAGGAGCTTCTGAGAGGGACACAGGTGTGACTTCAGCACATTGATGGAGAACCCCAGCAGGAGCAAGAGGTCGGCCGTAGTCTGGAGGTGGCTGACGACTGTCTTGGGCGAGCCCGCCTTCAACAACCAGTCGTCGAGGTAGGGGAAGACTGAAACCCCTAACCTGCGCAGATGAGCTGCGACCACCGCCATCACTTTCGTGAACACCCGTGGGGCGCTGGTAAGGTGGAAGGGGAGCACGGTAAACTGAAAGTGCTCATGGCCTACCGTGAACCGCAGGTAACGCCGGTGGGCCGGCAGGACGGGAATGTGAAAATAAGCGTCCTGCAAGACCAATGCTACCATCCAGTCTCCCGGGTCAAGGGCAGCTGAGACCTGAGCCAAAGTCAGCATCTTGAACTTCTTCTTCCGGAGGAAGCCGTTGACGTTCCGCAGGTCCAAGATAGGGCATAGGCCCCCTTTGCTCTTCTTGGGAACCGGAAAGTAGTGGGAGTAGACCCACGTCCTACTTCTGGCTGAGGAACGTGCTAGATGGCCCCCTTGGCCAAGAGGGCTGTAACTTCCTCTCGCAGAAGATTCAAGTGATCCCCCGACACGCGGTGGTACTGCGGTGGCATGGCTGGAGGGGTCACCTTGAAGGGGAGGGAGTAGCCCCTTCGGACGATTTGTAGCACCCACCTGTTCAAAGTGATGTTGCGCCAGTAAAGGAGGTGATGGCGAACCCTGCCCCCCACTGGCGTCATGTGGGCCTGAAAGCTCGGACTAGGAAGGCTTTGCGGTGGATGCTACGGGGGTGGATGTGGACTGGCCTCGCCGTTGTCCCCGGGCACCGCCACAGCGGTTACCACGTCCGCCATCGCGCTGGATGTTAGTCTGCGGCCCCTGGCTGGCAGGACATGTGGGGGCACCCATTCCTTGGCCACAAAAGGAGCGAAAGGCAGCAGGTTGCTGGCGCGTGCCGAAAGGCCCAAGGACTTGGCCGTTGCCCTGGAGTCCTTAAAGCGCTCAAGCGCACTGTCTGCCTTGTCGCCAAAGAGTCGACGGCCATCAAACGGCATGTCCATAAGGATGTTTTGGACATCAGCTGAAAAGTGGGAGGACCTCAGCCAGGCGTGGCATCGAATCGCCACCGTCGTTGCCATCGCTCTACCTAGCGAGTCCATTGTATCCAGTCCACATCGGATAGAATACCGTGCAGCCTCTCGACCCTCCGCAAGGGCTTGGGCGAGTTTAGTCCGGGCCTCCTCTGGACATTGTGGCAGCACGGCCGCGACTGTGTCCCACAGAGAGTGGGTATAATGGCCCAAGAGGCGCGCAGTGTTAACTGACTGCATCCCCAAACTCAGGGAAGAGAACATTTTCTTTCCGTACTGTTCGTACCTCTTCGATTCCCGATCGGGGGGAGCCATTGGGAATGCGGTCTGGGAGTTAGAGGCCTGGATGACCAGGCTCCCGGGGGTGGGGTGGGCGGACAGGAAGCAAGGGTCGCTCCTGATACTCAGGGTCAAAGGCTGGGGCTGAGTCATAGAAGTAAAAATCTTCTAGCGGCGTCGAATACGGCGTTGGACCCGAATCGAGGGTTGGACCGGGGACGGCGTCGTCCTGGGACAGCGCAGGGGGCGACACCCTGGGGGTCGGCGCCGGCGAGGTCGTAAGGTCGACCGGCAACGACCTGGATTCGGAGCCGGATCCGGCAGGGCCCTGTGGCGCCGGGACCGAAGTCGCCGACGGCGCCGGGGCCGAAGCACCCTGCGGCACCAGGGCGGAAGCACCCAGCCCTCTTGGGGACCCAGTCGGGGCCGCTGGGCCCGGAGGCGCCGCGGAACCCGACGGAGGAGCGAGCGACCTCATGGCCATGAGGAAGGCCTCGATCTCCTCCGGCGTCGCGTTCTGCCCAGGGACCAGCAGGTATGGAGCAGGCCGCGACACCTGCGGCTCTGGCGGAGCGGCGTGGGCGGTGTCGCCCGAACCCCCGGCCGTGTCGTGCGAGCGTCAGGGGGAGTCAAAAGAGCGATGTCGCCTCTTCGACTTCTTGTGCCTCTTACCTGAGGACTCGGAGCCTGAGGAATGATGTTGACTCCTGGAGCTATGACGACTCTGGCCCCGCGACCGGTCCCTCGACCTCCTTCCGAACCGGGACCTCGAACGGCGCGGGGCCGACTGCCGGAGCTCGAGGCGCTTGTGGGACCGCTCCAAACTAGCCTTCGACGTCAAGGCACGGCAGTCGGGGCACGACTTGTCGTCGTGGTCGGGCCCCAGGCAATGAAGGCACCGGCGATGGGGGTTGGTAACCGACATCAGTCGGCTGCAGTTGATGCAGGGCTTGAACCCGGGCATCCCTACAGGCACCGTCGGAGTCGGTCAACTCGAAAAGCAGATCAAAAAGATCCAAAAAGTTTAGTCAAAAATTGACTAAAAGGTACCACTTTCTCCGGACCTGCGCTTGCTGGCGCGGAAAAAAGAAGAACTGACGTCAGTGCGCGAGGGCAGCGTCTAAGTGCTCCGACGACGTCATCCCGGCGCCAACGACGCCAACGACGACGAACGCGGAGCCGCAGACGACGCCTACCGACGCGCAGAGGTACTGCTACGGAAAGTTTTCCGGATCCAGTCTGACGCCTGGGGATATTCTAAGGTAAGGAATCTAATACTAACCTGTTTCTTTCAGATGTACATGGTATCAATTTAGAGAGAGAACAGCTGGGCTGTGGGTCTGATTAGCAGGCCCACAGCCACACAAAGTCGAAAAACCAGAGAATCACAGCAAAAAGTGGGGGTAACCATAGGAAGCAGACTCTACTCTCCTACAAGAATCTCCCTCCTCGGTAGCCATGGTAAATGGAGAAAGCATACCAGTATCTGGAGCAGTATCCAGTCCGCTGACTTCACCCAGTGCCTCACACCAGTGCATGTTAGGGTTTCCTCCGTATGACTGGAATTCCTCAAGGTCCAACCAACCCTCCCATTCTTCCCCGAGTAATAACCCAAGGGAATAGGATTCCAGGCTCCGATCTCAGAGGCAAGGTTCCTGCCGGAGCCAGATAGGCATCAGGCAACGCCCTTCTGGCTCTGTATCAGATTCGGGGACCAGAATGGGGATGATGCCTCCGGTGGGTGCTGGCAGTGTCAGCATCAGAACCTGCTGATCCAGAACCAGGGATAAATCCTTGGGGCCCAACTGGAGCCAAGGCCGGAGCTACAGACGTGGAACCAGATGAGGCCCCTTCCGATCCTGTGGGGCCCAAAGACTTGCGGGTGAGGTTGAGCAGCCCAAAAAAGAGTCGCATTCTCAGAAAACTCTTTTTGTTGAGCAGGGTCCGCTATGGCTCCCAAAAGTCAAGGACATGCAGAGTCGGTCTAGCTGCAGGCTCTTCTGTGGAGCCAAGACTTGAATGACTATGCTCCCTCTTCTCTTCTTGTGTAAAGACTTACCCGAATATCCAGTGGATTTGGAGTGGGACGAGGACTTCTCACAGGTCCATCCCCTCAACCGGGTCCTTGAGTGTCAATGCATCATCAGCTGGGCCGCCATGAACATCATGGACCTCTCCCACAAGGCCTTATGATTCATGGCACAGCAGTCAGAGCACAACCTCAAGCCGTGGATGCGTATATGACAGTCCTGTGAAACGCTCCGAATCACAGTGCACTGCTGATGCACTTAAGAGTGCGCGTTTAGTAGTGTGTGAACTCTAGTTTCCCTACTTCATTTTTCCTTGCAATATTATATAGCGCGAACACGACAACATGGCATGAGCACAATTTACATTACAGAAGAACACATTCATTTGTGGTAGGCACAGGGAGACAAAGCGATTTGCCTGGAATCACAGGTTGTTGAGCTGATGCTGAGATTCGAACGTAGCTCCCCAGCTCTAAAGTTCGCAATTCTAGAACTTGTGGCGTGAGGTGTGTCTAAAAGTGTATGTTGGTGCTGGCCATCAATGAGAGAGACCTTTGCATTTTTCAAGTGGGTGGTGAAAAAATATGAGTATGTTGCTGGAGATGTGGGCCGCCGTGCCACCAATGTACTTACCGGGGGAGGGTAAACACCCATTATTCCGCAACTTTCTTTCCGCATACCATCACTCCGCATACTTTCATTACGAAAGTACCATGACTCCGCAATGCCTTTATAACGAATGGCATTACATTTTATATGCTTTTACCACGCATACATTTACAACGAAATTCGTTGTAAATGCATGAATGGTAAAAGCATTTTTTTTATATGTTTGGATAAGGTAAGTATGGGTATAGGGGTATATGTTTTGGGGTACTGAGGTATATGTTTTGGGGTGTTTGGGTATTTTAAGGGTTCAGATATAGTTTTGGGTTATGGGGTCCAGGGGTAGTTTTAGGGTTTAGGGATAGGTATGGGTTTTGGGGTACAGGGGTATTTTTAGGGTTCAGGGCTAGGTTTGGGTTTTGGGGTATGGGGTATTTTTAGGGTTCAGGGGTAGGTTTGGGTTTTGGGGTACAGGGGTATATTAAGGGTTCAGGGCTAGGTTTGGGTTTTAGGCTACAGAGGTATTTTAGGGTTCAGGGGTAGGTTTGGGTTTTGGGGTACAGGGTTATTTTTAGGGTTCAGGGCTAGGTTTGGGGGTACTGGGGTATTTTCAGGGTTCAGGGGTAGGTATGGGTTTTGGGGTACAGGGGTATTTTAAGTGCTCAGGGCTAGGTTTAAGTTTTGGGGTACAGGGGTATTTTAGGGTTCAGGGATAGGTTTGGGTTTTGGGGTACAGGGGTATTTTTAGGGTTCAGGGCTAGGTTTGGGTTTTGGGGTACAGGAGTATTTTTAGGGTTTAGGGGTAGGTTTGGGTTTTGAGGTATAGGGGTATTTATAGGGTTCAGGGCTAGGTTTGGGTTTTGGGGTACAGGGGTATTTTTAGGGTTTAGGGATAGGTTTGGGTTTTGGGGTACAGGGTATATTTATAGGGTTAAGATGGGTTAGTGTTTAAGGGTGTTGCGGTATTTTAAGGAGTAAGGGTGGGTTATGATTATGGGGTGCAGGGGTATTTAAATGGAGCAGGGTGGGATTCGTTTTTAGGGTGTAAAGGGTAATAAAATAAAATAATAAATAAAAATAATATAAATAATGCAATTTAAAAGAATAAATGATTTAATTAAAATTAAAAAATGTGTGTGTATATATATATATATATATATATATATATATATATATATATATATATATATATATATATATATATATATATATGTTATATATATATATATATAAAGAGAGAACTGTGTCCTTTGAGCCAGGTAAACTCGAAAAGTACACCACCAATCAAAACACCCAAGACATCTTTGAAAACCTCAGGGCAAGCAGAAGGACATAGGCTATTAAAAATAAAAAATATACGTTGTTTAAAAAATTTAGAAATAAAAATAAAGTAGTCCCTTGCAAGTAGCGCCGGCCGCGACGTCTGCGTGATGACATTGTTTGCGCTCCCAACACTTACTGAACACTTCCTGAAATGGCGGCGAAGATTGCGACCTGCTGGGAGGACTGCCGCGGCCCTGCTTGCTGCTGGGCGAAGTGGCGGCCTGTGCGGGCGGGGTGCCAGGATCGGGACTGGCGGCTGAGGTAAGGATCAGGCGACACGGGCGGGAGGGGGCCGGGCCGTGAGGGGGCCGGGCCGGAGGGGGAGGGGGGCGGGAGGTTGGGCGCAGGCTCCAGGACACAGACAATGTTGTGGCGGGTGGGGGCCGGGGCGGGCTGCACACAAGCCTCAAATGCTGCCCCCAACCCCTTTCTGTCCCAGGCAACGCTGGGGCGGGCTGCTAGTATATATATATATATATATATATATTTATAAATACACATATCTACTAACATATATTTGATGTTTTAATAATGTACTTTTACAATGTATATGACTTTACCACACATGCATTTGCGTTATAATGGCATGCGTGATAAAGTCATATGCGTTGTAAAAGTTTTAGAAATTATGTCTTTGCGGAGTAATAGTCCTGCGTTATAAAAATTGCGGAGTGATGGTATGCGGGATGTTGGTTTGCGGAATATCATCACATATTCCCGGGGGATGGATAGTCACTTTCTTGCTATTTCCGTGTAGGCGTGCCTTGTGTCCGGATGTGCGTGACGCGAGGGCTGTGCTCAACAGAAGTGGAAAATCTCCAGTGTGCGCTTCAGGCGTTACCGGAATTTAAGGCGAGATTACATTTCCTGCACAATGGCCCCTGTTTTCGCTCCTTCCGGCCCTTGGGAATAGTGCCATGCCTGACCTCCATACAGTAAAGCAGGTGCACGTCACTGGGAGCGCGGGGCAAGCACACCCGGAGCTGGAATGTACAGAACCTGGGAAGAAAAAACAATGAAATATTGGGCACAACACTCGCTTTTTTTGCCGTAATCCTGCGCCCCGCACGCGCCCACGCCCCCAGCACACGCCCACAGCACACAATATGAGACATGGTAAGAAGAGCAGAACGTACCACACGCCCCCAGCGTTTGTCACGCACACAGCACAACGCAGACACGCCCACAAGGGACTACTTTGCTGGCCACTTGGCCCCCACCGCAAAAAGGCTTTAAGAAATGCACTAAGTGCAAAGCCTGTAAACAAGGTTTAAACACAAAAGAGGTCAGTGTACCATTCAGGAGTAAACCCTATACCATCAGGGGCGGCTACTCATGTAAAACCGAGTATGCTGTATATGTTCTGGTCTGCAGTTGTGGGAAACGCTATGTGGGGAGCACTATCCATCAAGCTCATGTTAGAATTCTCCAACATTTGCGTGCCATCACGAACAATGACCCAACTTATCCTGTGGCCAGACACATAAACACACAGCATGATGGGAACATCAAGCATATCTCCTACTATGTCATAGACAGTGTTCCTAAAAACCCAAGGGGAGGGAACCGCAGACAAGCCTTAAGACGTCTGGAATCAAGATACATTATCTTGCTAAATTCAAAAATACCTAATGGATTGAATTCAGACGAAGCCTTAACTGTCCACTTGTAATCCAGAGCAGGACCTCTTCCGGTCTAAAAAACCCATTCCATTTTTTAACTCTGCACTTTAGAATTATTTGGAAACTTTATTATTTAGTTGTAATTTGGGTGAAATTTTGTTTTATAACATGTATGACACAGAATCAACAATGGGATTGTATTTTACGCCATTGATGTTACCAACTAATGACCAATAGACCAGAAAAGCGTAGACAATAACAGCACTGTATATATGTAGATATACACCTTACTCCACTTGGAGACAATGGTATGTCTAGCAAACACTAGAATTTAAAAGTGATATATTTAATTTTGCATCATAGGAGATCACATGAACCGCAGGATTGTATGAATTGCACAATGACTTTTAATTGTATAGCAATAGCACGGAGTCACGGCAACTATGGTAGAAACGTATGACACATAGTAATACACCTCACATGTCTTGATGCTTCGGTTCATATCAGAGCAGCAAGATGTTAATGGCCTTATGATTTACTGAGCATTATCAGCCGTTTGTGTAATGGATTATTTTACGGTTATACTTGGGACGGAGAACCTGTCACAAAAACTACTGAATCTTCTATGTCTATGTTAAGGTGTGTATATTCATGACTCATTGGTAACTATGACAACGAATAGCCTATCATGATGTAGGGTCTGTTCTTGATGTGTCATCATGTTAAATGTTATATATGCATATGTCATTCACAGCAGAGTAAGTGAGCAAGGCGGAGGCTTCCGCCGAAACGCGTCTGTGCAGCATGTCGGATTAAATTTTTCTTGAGTTAAATTCACGGAGTCAGTGCCTTCCTTCTATCGCATGGGAATCGGATTGGTAAAGAATATATATATATATATATATATATATAAATACACATATCCACTAACATATATTTGATGTTTTAATAATGTACTTTTACAATGTATATGACTTTACCACACATGCATTTGCGTTATAATGGCATGCGTGATAAAGTCATATGCGTTGTAAAAGTTTTAGAAATTATGTCTTTGCGGAGTAATAGTCCTGCGTTATAAAAATTGCGGAGTGATGGTATGCGGGATGTTGGTTTGCGGAATATCATCACATATTCCCGGGGGATGGATAGTCCCTTTCTTGCTATTTCCGTGGAGGCGGGCCTTGTGTCCGGATGTGCGTGACGCAAGGGCTGTGCTCAACAGAAGTGGAAAATCTCCAGTGTGCGCTTCAGGCGTTACCGGAATTTAAGGCGAGATTACATTTCCTGCACAATGGCCCCTGTTTTCGCCCTTGGGAATAGTGCCATGCCTGACCTCCATACAGTAAAGCAGGTGCACGTCACTGGGAGCGTGGGGCAAGCACACCCGGAGCTGGAATGTACAGAACCTGGGAAGAAAAAACAATGAAATATTGGGCACAACACTCGCTTTTTTTGCCATAATCCCGCGCCCCGCATGCGCCCATGCCCCCAGCACACGCCCACAGCACACAATATGAGACATGGCAAGAAGGGCAGAACGTACCACACGCCCCCAGCGTTTGTCACGCACACAGCACAACGCAGACACGCCCACAAGGGACTACTTTGCTGGCACGGTTCTTTTACCTTTTAAATGTATATGGTAGGCGTCTGCATAGCCTATGTCCTTCTGCTGCAACTGCCCTTTCCAACGCTGTATTGGGTGTTGTGATTGGTGCTGTGTAAGCATGGGCGAATTTTGCGAATCTGGCGTTCGCAAATTTGCGTATTTGCGAACTCGCAATCCGCAAAACCTGCGAATTCTCGCGAATTTGCGGATTTTTTTTTGGTGTGTTCGCAAGGGTTTCTGCCAGTTCGCGAGGGTTTTGTACCAGTTCGCAATTGCGAACTTACTTGTCGGCTCGCAACGGTCGCGACTATGTTGTTTCTACGTCTGGTTCATCATTCATCACAGGTTCACAGCACCCTCTGTTTCACCACTGCCAACCTGTTTCACCCATGCCATCCTCTGGTACATCAATGCCACCCTCTGGTTCATCACTAGATTATGGGGGGGAAAAGCAAGCACAACTGCCCTGCTTCAACTGACATGAATTAATTTGGGGTTGATTTATTAATGTGTCACTGTTTTAAAATTCCAGTCTGGCACCTGCTTCCTTATCTGTAATTTGCTTTCTGTTGCAGTGCAATTTCTTTTCCAGGACCTTTGTGGCCTACTTGTAGCTATTCTATGAGCCTGATGTGAGGGTCAGAGCAGGGTCATAGAATTGTTGCAACTAGCAACTGAACTCTGGAGGGGCCCCAGTCAGGAAGCACTACAGGGAATGGTTACTAATGATGAGTTTGAACTTTTGCACCTGCTGAGTACTTTCAGCTTTGCAAAACTCGTTTTTCTGCAGAACAGCAAATGTAATGCCCCAAACAAACATAGGCAACTGAACTCTGGAGGGGCACCTCAGGAAGTACTACAGGGAATGGTTACTAATGATGAGTGAGCTTTTGCACCTGCTGAGTCCTTTCAGTTTTGCAAAACTCGTTTTTCTGCAGAACAGCAACTGTAATGCCCCAAACAAACTTACTTGTGAAAGTTGATTTCTAATCCAAAAGTGATCCAAAGAAAGTCAAAAGGCCTCAAATCCCAAAAAGTGCAGGCAAATGTCAACCTGAGGAGTTATTCTGATAAAAATCACCATTTTCAGAAGGTCTATGCTGCTTGCTAGTGGATTTCTTGTGCAGAATTGCAAATTTTGTAATTTCGCGAGTGCGAGATTGTTGCTGCCCGCCGCACCTACATGTTCGCAATTGCGAACTCTCGCGATGCGACGCCAAACACCTGCGGGATCCCGCAGCAAGATCCAAAATGGCGCAGCACTCGCAAAATATCGAGAAAAACAACTCGGCAAACGCTGAATGACGGTAAGTGAACGCCACACGCCGCAATATTGTATCACCAAGAAAAAAAATCTGTGGCGTGCGAATTTGCGGATTTTCGGTAAATTCGCAAGAGTTTCCGGATTGCGAATTTACCGAAAATCCGCAAAATCCGCGAGCGGAACGGATTTTCCGCCCATGCTTAGTGCTGTGGTTCCTGAGATTACCCACCGCAAACGTTTGGGCTCGCTCTTTATTATATTAGTATAGACTACAGTTCTCCAGCAATGGCATTTTTCATGGATTCATATGCTTGATCATTAAATGTCATTAAGATGGAAGCCCCCGGTCTCATACAAACAACAGTGTGAAACAATTTAGTAGTGCATCCACCTCACTGAACACATCGGGCCCGATTCACAGAACTAACTTACGACAAAATCCTAAACGTACTACTTTTGATATTCACATAAGGCATTTAGTAGTCTTAAATTAGGATGTTGTCTTAAGTTAGGATTTTGTCTTGAAGTTAGGTTGTTGTCTTAAATTAGGATTTTGTCCTAAATTAGGATTTTGTCTTAAGTTAGGATTTTGTCCTAAATTAGGATTTTGTCTTAAGTTAGGATTTTGTCCTAAATTAAGATTTTGCCCTAAATTAGTATTTTGTCATAAATTTGGATTTTGTCCTACATTAGGATTTTGTCTTAAGTTAAACTGATCTGAAAAGACCTCCCCCCCAGGCCAGCTAATGACCAGAGCTTTAATCAGAGTTCTACGAACTGATAAGGGCAGGCACTGGAACACTCTAACCAGAAGACTGAGAGTGTGGTAGCAGGCACCCGAGGTGGCCTTGACTTGGGCTCTCATAGATAGAGAGTTGTCCAGTCTGACCCCCAAGATTTTAGCCATGGGTTTCGGGGTAGGGGCAGGGCTTAACATAGCGGGCCACCAATTTGGGGACCAAATTGTTTGAGCTGTGCCAAATACCAAGATCTCGGTCTTGGCAGCATTCAGCTGGAGGAAATTCTCTGTCATCCAACCAGATATGGCTTGCATGCCCTCAGCAAAATGATCTTTGGATAAGTCTATGTTACTGTCAAGAGATAGAAGAATTGGGTGTCGTCTGCAAAGTAGTAGGGAGTGAATCCATATTCTCTAATAATCTTGGCAAGGGGGGCCACATAAAAATTAAACAGGGTGGGGCTAAGCAAGAACTCTGGGCACACCCTTCGTAAGCTTCAAGGTCTGAGAACGAAAGGGGCCCAGATTGATCGTTTGAGTGCGCTGTTCAAGAAAGCTTGCAAGCCATTTTAATGCCTGTCTCTGCATACCAGTCTCTCTCAATCGGTGAGAGACAGTATTAAAGACTGCTGTCAAATCCAACAAAACTAGCAGCACTTCCTTGTTGTAGTCCAGTGCCAGTTTAATGTAATCTCTAACACCGATGAGGGTGGTTTCACTAAAGTGGTTTGGGTCTTAAACCAGACTGGGAAGAATCGAGAATGTTTTGGGATTCAAGATATCCCATCAGCTTTGTGTTGACGTATCCTTCCATCAGTTTGCTCATACGTGGCAGAAGCAAAATGGGGCAATAATTAGCCAGCACATCAGCGGGTACTAGTGCTTTTTTCCTAATCGGTAACACTTGAGCTGCCTTCCATTCAAGTGAGAGTACCCCTTCACTCATAGAGGCACTTAAGATGTTACAAATGGAGGGGGCCAGAAGAGGTGCAAGTGAGGCAAACAGAGAGGCTGGCCGTATATCTAGAGGAGTACCAGATTTTGCTGTTCTTAACATGGCTTCGACTTGTGGTGTCTGCAGAGTAGAAAAATGCTTGAGGCAGGCATCAGTCCTTAAATTGAACATAAATTAGATTGATTTTTTCATCAAAGTAATTGGCTATGTTATCGCAGAGCACCTGGGAGGGAGGAGTCTGCTGGGAGCAGGCAATAGGCTTAGTAAAAGTGTTGAGAACTTTGTAAAGTTCCTTGTTAGAGTTGCCTGCCTGATTTAGACTTGAGATGACATTGGCTTTCTGTGCCTTTTTTAGGTCAAGCCTATAGACGTGTTGCTCGCTGTTGAAGCCCTCACTCACCTGAGAATCCAGGTGGTTCACCTTGAAAGACGTGGAGATTATTCTCGTCTGCCCCTAAGAAATTGATCCGGAATTACTGATTACTAATTATAGTCACACCAGATCAAAATCCCAAGGGAGGGGGGAAGTGGATAAAACAATAAACTGAAAAAGACACTCCTAATATCTGCTTAACTCTCTAGGAAGATCTTGGCATGTGAGGTCTGTGTCTCTATTATGCAGGACATAGAAAAGAACACAATAAAGGGGACATTAGAAACACAACATCTCAATGTGCAAAAATAAATAGTTCTATAATAAAGTAAATGTACCTTTCGTGTCTGGTTAAAACTTCACCAGACTTCAGTTTCAGTAACTAAACCTCCTTAACTTTTGTGTAGGCAAAAGCATAGGTCTCTGTAACAATATATGAATCACAAGGCATTTACATTAATACATCATCAACTCTAAAAAAATCATAGCTTTAGAAAGCCTATTGAATACTGTTTCCTCTAAAACTTACTACAAGCTCAGCAATTCTCCATTAGGTTTTTCAAATTCTAACAAGCTGTAATCTGTCTTCCAGTATAACTTGAATTAGTTTTCATTTTCCATTTGTGCCTTTACTTCCTCAAGCAGTATGTAAATGAATCTCTTTACATTGCTTAAACAGTCTTCTTCATGCTTGACCAAACAAAGAATAATTTTTCTCTTTTGAGTTTGCTTCCAAGGATTAGTTTTCTTTACTCAAATATATGCACGATATTTTTCAAAGGTTAAATCCACTAAAAAATGTTAATGGCACTTACTGTGATCGTTCGTGCTCTCGAGAGCTTTTTTCCTTTAAATATTTCAACCTTACTTTCTCCTTATGTTTCTGGTAGGAATTCGTTGTCAAGGGGACTCTGGAAGAACAAGATTCCTTTTCCGGTCTTCAGCTGGGAAGAGAAATGCTGCCGGATCTGAAAGAATCAGCGCGCTGCCTGTCTCTTCTTTGTCCTGGCAACTGCTGTGAGGAATGCATCCATCAAGAAACAGGCTTCGAGGAAGAATCCGAGGAAGAATCCTGGAATGCAGGTGAGGAGGAAGGGAAACGAACACAAGCGTCTATAACTTGGCATGCAGGGGTTATATAGGAGTCTGAAGGGTGGGGTTTTCTTTCACGAGGCAGGGGATTTCAGTTTTTCGCATGTCTGACTCTGCTTAACTGTCTTTAGAGTCAACGTGCAGAGTTAACTAAATGCTGCCTAACACATGCCTTGATGTGTGAAGCTTTGATACTGCCAAATGAGAAACAAGCATTGGCAATTCAAGAAAGCTTTCTCATAACAAACCTTGGCAAATACAATTTGCAAATTAACATCATTTGACATGGCAAATACAAAGTCCAGAATTACATTCTACATTTACATAATGACTCAGAGTGAGGTTGAACATGATGTTGAAGAAACTACCCTAACACTCGCTTTGCGAGGCATGCAGCATTCAGTACAGAGTAGAAGCTCTGGGAAGCTCGGCCCACTCTCTGTCCATTGGCATGTGTCTTTGTCCTCCGTAAATGCTGCCTTCCAATTCATTTTGAGGCTTGTTAGTCCCTCCTTATTATGGCTATGTCATCATTTGTCACCTCCCATGGCTACTGGCCCCTTTACTACGAGTGTCACACCATACATGGACTGTGAGCACTCCTATGTGCCCATTTCTCCCCCCGCCGGCACTCCCGTTTAAAAACACAGCAGCTCTTGGGAGACAGCAAGCCAATCCCGAACAGTGACTTGGCTTCACCCTCCTGGACTGGTTTTGGGAGGGGGACAATGCTCTTTCGATGACATGTTACACGGGCACCAAAGGCTTCATTCACCTGGTGAGCCATGCCGCTGGGTTTTCAGTTGCCATGTTATGTGGGGAAGGACAAATGGCAGCACGTTTGCTCTTTGAGGTGGTGTTTGTCGCCGTGTCTGTTCTGACAGCCTCTTGCACGGGAGCTGGTGGGTGGAAAAGGGAGCTGTCTGTCTCCTGCCGTCTCGCTCTGAGACTGGTGCCCAATGGCTCTCTCTTTTCTCTGCCCTGACAGCAGGGCTGTAGCGGCGGCAGCTGGGAGGTAGGCAAAGCGCTGTTGTTCCACTGCTGCCTTAGGTACAGGAGGAGCCAGATATTTTTCTGCGGTTCCGAAGTGGAGTGGGGAATTGCCTTGAGGCAGCTGAAGCCTATGCTACAGAGGGAGGCTGGCTGGCCCTGATGGGGAGCAGAGCTCGAAGCTTTGTGCGCCACAGGCTCTACTTCCCTCCCTGGGATCAGCCCACACAAAAGGGACACAATGAGAGAAGCCCTGTGAGCACAGGTCACCGCCCTCTCCCCGCTAAATTCATCCATCACCCCGTTTCTCTCACGTTCACCACAAAGGAACAGAGGCAGGAGGTGCACAGAACTCCACCTGGGGACTCGCCAGGCCCTATTTTGATCCCATGTAAAATATCACGTCGGGATTACACACCTGGTCTGCACACAGCTCCTTCTGGGGCATGGCCCCGTGGAGTATTTCTGGGGAGTACCCACAAGCACAGAGAAGGAGGGTACACAACGCTCAGTCAGCCCTCGTAGGCGTCAGGCCACGAATTGCTCCCCACAGAGACTCTGAGGGGAGCACTCTCATCCATAAGAGAGGCAAGCAAGAGCAACACTCTCTCAGCCCCTCTGGGCAGATGCTGAGATTCAGCTTCAGCCTATGTGGGAATACACACTGGGAGGGAAGGCTAAGACAAGCAGGGCCCACACAAACCCTCCAGGGAGACAGGCTCCAGATTCCTTCCCTATAGCACAAGTTACTTACCTTTGGTAACAATATATCTGTAAGAAACAGTAGTTAGTGTTAGGCTCCTTACCTTAGAATATCCCCAAGCGTCAGACTGGATCCAGAAAGTTTTGCGTAGCAGTACCCCTGCGCATCAGGCGTAGTCTGCGGCTCCGCATCCGTCGTCGGCGTCGTGGTCGCCATGATGACGTCGTCGGAGTATTTAGACGCCGCCCTCGCACGCTGACGTCAGTTCTTGTACATAGCTTTCTGCGCCAGGAACGCAGAGTAATGCCAGAGACCGACACTGGTGCCATAAAACTACGGCCCTCAAAGGGAAATACCTTAACCCTAGATATCGGTCCACAGAACGGGGAGGATGGGTGGGGCGGTAAGGAATCTAACACGAACTACTGTTTCTTACAGATATATCATTACCGAAGGTAAGTAACTTGTGCATCTGAAAGAAACAGGTTAGTGTTAGATTCCTTACCTTAGAATAGATACCCCAGTAATACCAATCCCGGTGGTGGGTCTGCGGACCAAGATCACACCAGAAAGTCTTGGAGAACGGAACGGCCGAAAAAGCCATCTCTCCGGACTTGGCTGTCCAGGCAGTAGTGTCTAGCAAACGTGTGCAGCGAGGCCCACGTAGCTGCCTGACAAATGTCCTTCAAGGGGACTCCCGGCCCAGGGCAGTAGTAGCCGTCGTGGCCCGAGTGGAATGGGCCCTCAGCCCAACAGGAGGCTCCTTCCTAGCCAAAGAGTAACAGACCTTGATGCACAACACGACCCACCGAGAGAAGGTTAGTTTGTGCACCGCCCGTCCCTTCTTCGCGCCCATGTAACCAACAAAGAGCTGGTCGTCCACCCTGAACTGGCGAGTGCGATCTAGGTAGAAGGAGAGCGCCCGTTTTGGGTCCAGACAATGGAGCCTCTCTTCCTCCTTGGAAGGATGCGGAGGCGGAAATAAGGTGGGCAAGGTGATGGACTGCCCGATGTGGAAGATTGTGACCACTTTGGGCAGGAAAGAAGGACGAGTTTTTAAAACAACTTTGTCCGGATGGACAGAAAGGAAAGGAGGCTTAAAAGAAACAGCCTGGAGCTCACTCACTCTCCTGGCAGAGGTGATGGCAACCAGGAATGCAGTCTTAAAAGTCAGAAGATGAAGAGGGCAATTGTGAAGTGGCCCGAAAGGAGCGCACATCAGATAGGTTAGAACAAGGTTCAAGTCCCACTGAGGCATCACGAAAGGAACAGGAGGGAACATGTGCGTGATGCCCTTCAAGAATCTATTTACAACAGGGGACTTGAAAAGAGAAGGCTGATCAGGAAGCCTCAAGAAGGCAGAGAGGTAGCCCTTAAGAGTGCCCAGAGCAGAGCCCTGCTGGGCAAGAGAAAGAAGGAAGAGGAGAACCTCTGAAAGGGGGCAGAAAGAGGATCCACAGCCTTTGCTGTGCACCATGCCACAAATTTGTTCCATCTGCAGGCGTATACCGATTTTGTGCAGGGACGCCTGGCTGCCAGAATCACATCACAGACTTCAGGAGGCAAGTCAAACGGCCTCAACTGCCGCTGCTCAATCTCCACACATGGAGGTGGAGGCTGGACAGGTTCGGGTGGAGGACCGTCCCCTGCTGCTGCAACAGAAGGTCCTCCTGAAGAGGCAGACGAATCGGGGGATTGACTGACATGCTGAGTAGCTCGGGATACCAGTATCTTCGTGCCCAGTCTAAGGCCACAAGGATGACTTGGGCCCGGTCTCGCCTGATCTTCTTCAGCACTCTGGGCAGAAGTGGTATAGACGGAAAGGCATACAACAGACCGCAGCTCCACTTGCGATGAAAAGCGTCGCCGAGCGAGTGCCGCCTTGGAAATTCCAACGCGCAGAACTGAGGACATTGCACGTCCTCTCCGGTGGCGAATAGATCTAACCAAGGCTCTCCCCACTGCCGAAAGAGGCCTTGCCCCACGTCCGAGTTCAGACGCCATTCGTAATCCATCATGCACCGATGGCTGAGTTCGTCCGCCCTGGCGTTCAGGGAACCTGCCAGGTGTTGAACCACCAGGGTGACGCCCTGGTGTTCCAGCCATGTCCAGAGGCGCAGAGCCTCCTGACAAAGGGTCCACGATCCCACCTCGCCCTGTTTGTTGCAGTACCACATGGAATGGTGGTGTTGTCCATGAACACCTGCACTACACTTCCCCGGACAGAGGGAAGAAATGCTTTCAGTGCAAGCCGGATCTCCCGCAGCTCCAGAAGGTTGATGTGAAGCCGGGACTCCGCCAAAGACCAGAGGCCTCTGATCTCCCTCTCTCCCATGTGGCCTCCCCATCCCAGGAGAGACGCATCGGTCACTACTACGTACTCCGGTTGGGGAAGGGAGAGAGAGCTGCCGCTGACCCAATTGCAGTTTGCAGCGCCCTCCGAAATCCAGACGCAGTCGGACAGGTTGCCCTGATGCTGTGCCCTCTGAAACTTCAGGTCCCACTGCAGATCCTGCATCCGGCACCGGGCGTGATGCACCAGAAGGATGCAGAAGATCATCAGCACCAGGAGCGGCAGCGTCAACCTGACCGAGACTCAGGATAAGGGCTGAAAGATCGGAATCAGAGCTTGAATATCCCGAACCCGCTGTTCGGGGGGATAAACCCAAAACTGCGCTGAGTCCAGAACCGCTCCAATGAAAAGGAGCTTCTGCGAGGGGCACAGGTGTGACTTCGGCACGTTGATGGCGAACCTCAGCGAGTGCAGGAGGTCGGCCGTAGTCTGGAGGTGGGAGACGACTGTTTGGGGCGAGCCCGCCTTCAACAACCAATCATCGAGACAGGGGAAGACTGAAACCTCTAATCTGAACAGATGAGCTGAGACCACCGCCATCACTTTCGTGAACACCCGTGGGGCGCTGGTAAGGCCGAAGGGGAACACAGTAAAATGAAAGTGCTTGTGGCCTACTGTGAACCGCAGGTAACGCTGGTGTGCCGCAGGTAACGCTGGTGTGCCGGCAGGACGGGGATGTGGAAATAAGCATCCTACAAGTCCAACGCTACCATCCAGTCTTCTGGGTCCAGGGCAGCTAGTACCTGAGCCAAAGTCAGCATCCTGAACTTCTCCGTCCGACGGAAGCCATTGACGCTCCTTAGATCAAAGGTAGGGCGTAGGCCCCCTTTTCCCTTCTTGGGTACCAGAAAGTAGTGGGAATAGCAACCACGTCCTACTTCTGGCCCAGGAACGCGTTCAACGGCCCCCTTGGCCAAGAGAGCCGTAACTTCCTCCTGCAGAAGTTGCAAGTGATCCCCCATCATGCAGTGGTACTGCGTGGCATGGCCGGAGGGGTCGCCTTGAAGGGGAGGGAGTAGCCCCTTCAGACGATTTGCAGCACCCACCTGTCCGATGTGATGGAACGCCAGTGGAGGAGGTGATGGCGAACCCTGCCCCCCACTGGTGTCGAATGGGCCTGAAAACTCAGACTAGGAAGATTTTGAGGCAGATGCTGCAGGAGCGGGTGTGGACTAACCTTACTGGTGTCCCCCGGCACCGCCACGGTAGTTACCATGTCCGCGACTGCATTGAGGTTTGTTCTGTGGCCCGTGGCTAGCTGGAAATGTGGGGGCCCCCCTGCTTTGGCCACGAAAGGGACGAAGGGCGGAAGTCTGCTGGCATTGTCCGAGGCCCAAGGACTTGGCCGTAGCCCTGGAGTCCTTGAAAGCTCCAGCGCGCTGTCCGCCCTGTCGCCAAAGACGCGACGGCCATCAAAGGGCACGTCCATAAGAGAGGCTTGGATATCGCCCGAAAAGTTGGCGGACCTCAGCCATGCGTGGCGGCGAACCGCCACCGTCGTTGCAATCGCCCTGCCTAGCGAGTCCGTGGTATCCAGACCACACCGAATAGAATATCGTGCTGCATCCCTTCCCTCCGCAAGGGCTTGGTAAGCTTTGCCTGGACCTCCGCCGGGCACGGCGGCAGCGGGAGTAACGGCCCAAAAAGCAGGTGGTGTTGACAAACCGCAACCCCAAACTCAATGAGGAGAACAGCTTCTTACCAAACTGGTCGTACCTTTTGGATTCCCGATCCGTTGGGGAAGTCGAGATCGCGATCTGGGAAGTTGAGGCCTGGATCATCAGGCTCTCAGGGGTGGGGTGAACAGACGGGCGGTGGCGTCGGGCCACGTTCCGATCTACAGGGAGGCCTGTAGAGGGCTTGGACCAGGTACCCAACAGAACATCAGTGAGGGCTTCGTTGAACGGCAGGAGAGGCTCCGAGGAGCTTGCCTGCGGTTTAAGCACCTCAGTGAGGAGGTTAGTCCTCAGGGCCGCGACTGGGAGCTCAAGAGCCGAGGCCTTGGCTGCTTTAGTCAACACCACGCTGTAAGCAGCCGCCTCCTCCATAGCCACGGTAGGAGGGGAGACAAAACCAGTGTCGGGCGAAGAGTCCAGACCACTGGCCTCCCCCAGTTCGTCTGCCCAGTCCTGGCTCAACTGGCACTGCAGTGCCAGAGGGTCCTCAGACCCCTCCCAATCCCCCTCGTTATCCATCTCCTGAAGGTCAGGAGGAAATGATGGAGCCGGGTCGTTGGTGAAGGGCTTACCGATCGGCGTCAAAAACGGCGTTGTCACGGATCCAAGTCTGGATCCTGAGGAATCCTGTGGCATCATGACCGAAGTCGTCGATGGCCGAATCACCCGACGGCGCCGGTGCCGAAGCCACCGGCCCACTTGGGCTCCCAGACGGGTCCGCGGGGCCTAAAGGCACCTCGGCGGGACCTAACGGAGGGAAGCGTGACCTTATGGCCATGAGGAAGGTGCTGATCTCCTCCTGTGTCGCGTTCAGCTCAGGGCGGGTATGGAGCTGGACGCAGTGCTTGCGGCTCCGGCGGAGCCGCGTGGGCAGTGTCGCCCGAACCCCCGGCCGTGTCGCGCGAGCGTCGGGGGGTGTCAGAAGAGTGATGTCGCTTCTTCGACTTCTTGTGCCTCGACTTACCTGAGGACTTGGAGCCCGACAAGTGGTGTTGACTCGCCGAGCTGTGATAACTGTGGTCCCGCGACCGGTCCCTCAACTTCCTCCTGGACCGGGACCTCGAGCGGCACGGGGCCGACTGCCGGATCTTGAGGCGCTTATTGGACCGCTCCCGCCTAGCCTTCGATGTCAAGGCCCCGCAGTCGGGGCACGACTTGTCATCGTGGTTGGCCCGAGGCAATAAAGGCACCGACGGTGGGGGTAGGAAACCGACATCAGTCGGTTACAGTCGTCGCAGGGTTTGAACCCAGGCATCCCTATCGGCACCGGAGTCGAGAATCGACTTGAGAAGATCCAAAATAGATCCAAAAGTTAGTCAAAAAGTGACTAGGAGTACTGCTCTTCCCAGGTCTGTGCTTGTTGCCGCGGAAAAAAGAAGAACTGACGTCAGCGCGCGAGGGCGGCATCTAAGTACTCTAACGACGTCATCCCGGCGACCACGACGCTGACGACGGATGCGGAGCCGCAGACGACGCCTACCGACGCGGAGGGGTACTGCTACGCAAAACTTTCCGGATCCAGTCTGACGCCGGGGGATATACTAAGGAAAGGAATCTAACACTAACCTGTTTCTTTCAGATAAATGTATTGGATGGTACACACCAGGAAAACAGGCGAGGGAGATGGGTACACACCGAACTCCTTCCCAGGACTGGTCGGATCCCAGGTTCCTCTGCTGAAAACACCTGAAGGCAGGTGGTGGAGAGAGAACACTGGGGAGAGGGTGAGGGTAGGCCGGAGGTATGCTGGAGGTGAGAGGAGAAGCTGCGATTGCCATGACTCCGAACAGATGTGACCTCTTTTCTAGTAAATAAAATATGAGCACTAATAATATTAATTGCCATTTTTTAAACCGTGCCTGTTTCAATGTGAAGGGAAAGACCGTGAACTAGATAGAAGCAACAACCATGTCAGATGGACAGGCCTACCTTAAATTTCGTGACTCCGCCTGCAGCAAAGTGCTGGCTGCCCTTAAAGTCTTGTGCCCGATCATGTTCTCGAAGTCTTCACTCAAGTGAACTTGGAAACGTCAAGGGGGATTCAAAATCCACCTTACATAGCCAGAGCAAGACAAACCAAATGCACAGCTAAAACATCACCTCCTAGGCGTGCCTTCACCCCTAATAACCTTGTCTGCTTCATTTCCAATGTAACTATGTCTGCATGGTGTGAAATAACCAATGGAGCTCTGCCCCGCCCTGGACTATTTTACCAACCTCAGTCTCACAAAGCAAGGACTGGCACTTGGCTAATACACTGCTGGAGGTCACTAGTTTTGTTTACAGACTAGTTTGGTAACTAGCCTTGTAGGAGAGTAGGGTCTGCTTTTCTATGGTCACCCCACTTTTTGATTTTTGCTTTTTGCTTCACTGGTTTTCGACTTAATGTGGCTGTGGGCCTGCTAATCAGACCCACAGCCCAGCTGTTCTCTCTCTAAATTCACTACAATGTACTTTAGGTGCATTACCAATTGGATACTGGGTCACCTTATGAGCCCCTGTACAGTGTACCATAGGTACCCAGGGCATAGGTGCATCCAAGGCCTACCAGGGGCTGCCCATAAGGAAGGAAAAGGGGGGGTTTCAGAGAGAAGGTTTTGTGAGGGTAAAGGTAGCGAGTGGACAGTCATAGAAGTTGTATGTGATAGAACAACATTCAGTTGGTTTAAATCACATGGGTGCTGCAATCAGCCACCCCATACATTGGTTCACTTCCGTTCAATCATATCCCATCTATTTTGTAACACAGTATTAATACATCGTTGCAAGCTGGGTAGGTCACATGTAAGACAGTCGACATTTCGACCCCTGTTGTGTGTAGTTTGATTGCACCTTACAGTGGGGTCTTCATCAGGACGTGATGTGGAAGGGGCACCAAAAAGGGGTTTGGAGGTAAGGATATTTCTCGAAAGGGCCGGCAGGCTCCTCTTGGAGGTGAGCGTAGGGTAGTACCTGAGAAGTTATTCTAATGGCTGAAGGGGACGGAGCGTTGAATCCGGCAGTTACTTGCAATCAGATGAGTTGTGGATCGGGATGCCGGGATTAGTCCGAGGGCGGGGGGGATGAGTGAAGCGTTGATTATGCATTGCACATGAAATGTATGACTAAGAGGATGTGGATAAACAACATTCCTCTAAATCATGGTACGAGTAATATGTATCTAAAGTCTGTGAATTCTTCTGTGCACATAAACTCTATATAGTCTTGGACTCTTATCTCTGTACTATTTGATACAAGGGTCCCAGTACCATTGGGTCAACCCTTTAATTGTAACTCTACCAGGGGCTGCAGCATATCTTTTGCCACCCCTGTCTGGCCATTCAAATCGACACAACTGGCTGATCACTCAGCTGGGGCAAGGTGGTGTAATCACCCCTTGCTTAGATATAGTATACCTATATCTAACCTTATGTCTGGACACATATACACCTATAAGTCACTCCTATGGCAGGCCTTAACAATCCTGAAGACAGAGTGCTTGGTTTTATGTGAGATGGTGCTCTAGCATGAGCTGAGCCTGTCTGCAGCTTTCGAAACCATGTCCTTTAGCTGTTCTGGGATATTGCCATACCATATACTCTTAAGTGCATTATAATCCTCGCGGTTAGATGCTAACTATGGTTTGGCTTTATCGAAACATGTCGAGTAACGTGTCATACGATTTGGAATACTACCCCCTGCCAGTCCTGGCGACGGGGTAGCATTCCACCCTTCTAGAGGGAGAAGACATGTTGTTCTAACTATTCCCGGTTAAAGTTAACCAGAGCCTCAGCATCACAAAATGGATGCTGCTGGCACAGACACAAGTCTGACCTCCTGCTGCTGGGAGCCCTTCCAGCGAGGGAGGCTTGGACAATAGGTTTCCTGCCTTGGGAGGTGCTAGCACCACCCCAGACAGGATTTTGTGTATTGGGACGGGGAGGGCTCAAAGGATTGAGACATGCCTGGAGCACACAAGGTGTCCCATGCATAGTCCAGTTCAAACCGGTGCTGGGGCTTCCCTGCCCCAGCTCTGGCGCGAAACTGGACAAAAGTGAAAGAGGTGTAACCGCCCCCTTCCGTGGTCCCACCCATAGGAGGGGCCTAGCAGGTAATCCAGACCCTAAGATCAGTATATAGATAGGAGCTGAGTCACTAGGACTTTAGATTATCCTGACTGAAACTTTGAAACAAAACTCTGGACCTTCATCACTCTACTTTGGAAGAAGACGACTGAAGAATCTCCCTTGTGGTCAAGGAGTGACCACCCTGCACAAGCAGGCACCATCCAGCGATCGACGACTTGCTTGTCGCCGCCTCCCGCCGGAGCCCAAGACCAGAGCCTGACAAGAACTGGATTCCCCCACATCCAACAGGCCGATCCACAGTCCCTGCAAAGCTGAGACCCGTGAAGGCAACGTGAGACGAGGGACCGGCCATCTTGAAAAGTCTGCGACCTGCTAACTGCACAGCCCCCGAGGCCCCCTCGAAGCTGTGCATTGGGGATTCAGAAGCCCCAGCCCCGAGCAGCATCTGCACCGAAGATCAGCCCTGCACACTCCACGAGATCTGCGTGGGGCCCTTTTGCATTTTCCTGCTCGATGCGTTTGCCCGGTCACTTGCCCGTTGGCTAGTGGCCATCTTGGCGATGATTCCGAGAAACTACACCACTGGTCTGGTTGCTCCAGACTGGCCCTTGCTTCCCTGAAAAGAAGCAGCCCCTCAGACCTTGCTGGTATGAGTAAGAAGCCTACATCGATTCCTGCATGGGTTGCCTTTGCCAAGACTTGTTGCCTCCAATCTTGAAGCCGACACCGCCGACAGCGAGAGCCTTTGTGGGAAAGCTTGTGACTCCATCCTGGTTGTCGTCGATGACTCCCGGACCACATGGCTGAAGAGACAAGCGCCCCATCAGCACCTGATCGCATCCCGACATCGCCTGGTTCCATCCTGGTTCCACGCTGGTCACTGGCTAGTGACCCAGACTCTGTCCCCTCTGCTTTCAGGTCCTCTACTTCTTCGATCCACCCTTGGATCCACCCGGACTCTCCTCTTCTGGCTGCCTGCAGCATCTTTACTCCAAGGCTCCATAGATCTCCGCGACGAAACCCGACACACTTTTGGACCTATGCACCTGCTTCCTGTGGGTTAGGTAACGCGAATACTATGGTGCTCCTGTAGAGGTTTACATCCCTAGTGTCCTAGTTTCAAGTGGTTAAGTTCTATTCCAGTCGGAAGGCTCCTAATTCTTTAACTTTATAACTTTTACGCACCCATTGACTTCAATGTGTACACTTGTGTGCTTTTAGACACTGCACACGCATCCCATGGGCCTCCTGCTCCCTAACCATTGTTAGCTCAGTGTAGCCCCAGCGATTCCCAAGGCCCTAGGCCTTACCATTGCTCGTGTCGTGGTACTTATACCACTTTTTTAATATATGGTTTAGCTGGCCACCCCGGCCTATCCATAATTGTGCAACTTTTGTCTATTCTATTAAGTTACTTGTTTTGCGCTTGTGCTTCTGTGCTCCTAAAGAGTTCAGGGGTTTGTTTAGAAATAACTACATATATATTTTCAATATATATCTTGTGTGGTGTCCTTTCATTTGGTATTAATGGGATTTCATGTGGTAAAACAGCTGGCTTCACATGCCCTCTTGAGTTTAGCCTAAGACTGCTTTGTCCATGCTACCCCTAGGATAGCTGGTCTATAAGGTTGACTTTACAACCATCACCATAAGGGCTGTTTGGACTGGTGCAAGGTTCTCACTAGAATAGTGAACATCATATACCAGGCCAACTTCTCACAAGCCTGTACCCTAGTTAACTGAGTTTTGGTTCCGTCCTCTATTGATTCCAAATAAACTATGTGATGCCACAACCTAGTGCCTCGTCCAACTGACCAAGTTCATCATGCTATGTTATCACCAGGTGAAATGCATCATGTGTGCCTTTCTTAAGCACTTGAACTAACTGAAAACCTGTGGCCTAACCAATTGAGCTTCCTCCTAGAATTTGCCAGAGTCAACGGTGCTATCTTAACAGCCAGAGAGCCAGCTTACCTAGGCATCACTTGGGCTGGTATAAAACATACAAGCCCCTCACCATCCTGTGAGCTGAGCACTTACCGTGTCACAGGAGCTTCCCACCTACCTCAATAGCCTCAGCCTTCATCAGAGTAATAATCTGAGATGCCCACTGGTATTTTCCTTGACCAACGGAGCTATAAGACCAGCACGAAATAACTTAACTGAGCTACCGCAATAGGCAAGGATTTACCCCAGCAATAGCCTAATATGTGCCTTATCCGCATGAGAAAGATTAGTGACTTGTGCTATTCCTATCTGAGCTATACCACTACTCCACACTTTTAGCACAAGACATAGATGTCCACCGTAACCAACCCTCCTGATCTATCTGAATAGCTAGTGTCTTCAGGGCCTCACCTATGGAAGTGACCTGTGCTTCTTTCAAATATGCCAAATAACTTTACCATGCCACCACATAACTGACTTGTACAATCTAGAGAGAGGCAGCCTCCCAACCCCACCCCATTGCTATTTATAGACATGCTATGCAGCTGATGCCAGACAAATTACCCCTTGTGAAGGTCGTTTTGTATTTTGAAAACCTCAGCACACTGCATGAGTTGCTGTTACAGTCATCCGGGCAATAATTGTCACATTTCTTTGTACTCTATTGCTAGAGAAAGCTTGAAGGAATGCTTTTTTTACGTTTCAAAAGTTCAACTCTGCTTTGAAAAAATTCTAAATTTTCAATGTGTTCTACCACATCGTTTGAACATTTTTGTAGTTGTGGCTTTGGTGTAGCATGCTTCCATTCTGCATTTGCATGGAGGGTCTTTTTTTCAAGGTTTCTCGTGGATTTAGATGACTTGATTACTCACCATGGACTGCCCGGGAAAGCCTGGCTCACTAATCACATCATTGGCAATGAAATTGGAATCTAAATGCATGCTGCTATTTTGTCTTCCGATGCAATACGCAATTTCAGAGTGCACCGCATCACAAAGGAAGGCTCTTGGCGTTTGAACAGCTATCATAAAGAACATGCCTTGTGGTCCGTGCCTTAACAGACTTGCTTCAGATCCTGCTGCTGCTGGTGCCATGGTGAGCTCGGATCGCCATGGCAGCAAGGGGATGCTGCTACTGCTAGTCAGCTAGTTTGTAGCATGCGTACGTCAAATGTCAAGGCACTCACCCTGCTCTCTGGCTGCTTGCTCTCATGCCTTGGTGTGTCTTATGGTTAAAGGCATTTCCTATGAACAGAAACGTAGGCAGGGCTAGACAAGGATGCTCTTTGTGTGTCTGTTTGTTTCGTTGCTTTACATTATGTTATGTTAGTGGCATTTGTATAGAGCACATCCAACCATCGGGTCGGAATTTTTGTACTTTCAGCGACCCTTTTTATTATCCACAGGGTCCCAGGGTTGCAGCTGCAAAATGGAGCTCGAGGGAGCTTTTGAGGGGGTATTAAAGATGCTATGTTCTATTGATGGTGTCTGTTAGGTTGAGCATTCGAGACCTCTGTATGTACCTTAGTATATACTTAAGTGTATGTTCTGTGTGGGCTCTGGACGTCAGCCCTAGGACTTGTCTGCTTCCGCTTAGGGACTTTTTATCTGTTCAACTGTCTCAATTTAAATGTCTTGATAGAAATCGACCACTTGAGGTCAGTAAAATTCCAGAATTGCTTTCTGCTGAGGGACTTTTGTGGTGTTGTCACGCCTGGAATCAGGAACACTGCTGGGTTCCGGATTCCATGGATGACAGTTACGACCCAGGCTTCACGTATCGACTGGATTTCTGTATCTCCTAATAAATCCTCTTTACTCATCATTGCTGACCACGGAGTTACCTTCATTTCACTGGCGACGATTGGGCAAGAACGTTTAAATAAGCCTGGAGTCCCTACCTGCATCGTTGTTTTTCGTGGTATGCGGAGGATCACGAACTGTCCATAGAAGCTGTCGGCGCTGTGTCACAGACCGTGGCAGAATCGAACAGGTGAAATCGCCACTATTTTGTGCCCATCTGTGACTTATATTTCAAATTTAAGGCATTTTCTGGAATCGAATGTTGATACTTGGAAACTACGCGAGTCCTGTAGTTCCATGACAAGCCGGTGCGCATGCGTGTGACGTCACGATGTTTTATCACGCATTTTGACGCATGGCGGCCATCTTTTGGGACAAAATTTAATGAAATCCAATGTGAACGTGATAATATCAAGTGTTAAACCTTGCATCTATCGATATGAAGTATCGCTTTAGGTATTAACACTGCTAAACAGTTGGACATTGCCTTATAACTTTAAAAACGACCCAAGGGCCACAATAAATAAAGAACTCTACAATTGTTTGCAACAAAATTCACCTACTAATTTATTTTAGGTTGTTGCTTGATCAAGATGGAAAGTTTTTCAGCTCCACCTCCTTTCCTACCAAATCCAGGTGAACATATTCTTGAGTGGAAAAGATGGAAAGAAGGTTTTCATGCTTACATTGAAGCTATTGGTGGAGATGACTACGTCATTTACCTTTGAATTCAAGCAGTGTAACATCTTCTGAAGAAGGGATAGATGTTTTCGAGGAAGCAATCAAACAGTTGGATAAACAATATATAAAGAAAGTTAACGTTGTAGTTGCCCGTCATAAATTCTTGAGTAGAGGTCAATTACCAAGTGAATCTATTGACTCATTTATGAATGACTTGAGAATTTTAGCATCTAAGTGCAATTATTCAACCTTTCATGATCAAATGTTGCGTGATCAAATGGTCCACAAAATTGCTGATATCAAACTTCAAGGAAAACTTTTGGACACTGAGGATCTAACTTTAGACAAAGCGTTAGATATTGCTCATCGTTTCGAGAACATGAAACTGGGTGTGAAAGAACTTGCGGAAAGAAATATTGCTGAAGTCAATATTGTAAAAAAATCTAACTTTGAGGAGAGAACTTCATTTAGAAGCAGAAACCAAGCATTCCAAGAGAGGAGAGAATATGCATGTTTCAAATGTGGTAGTCCGGATCACCTAGCGAATGACAGAAAATGTCCGGCAATTGGACAAGTGTGCAGATATTGCAGATTGAAAGGTCATTTTAGTAAAATGTGTAAAAATAAGAACAAGTTTAAAAGTAAGGGTTTTGTTCAGAAAAGGAGTTCTGATGAGCATGTTAATGAGATTGATGACGATTACTTAGAAGAAGAATTTCCTTTTGCAGTGTATGAAGTTAATTCGTGTGATAAAGAGTCGCCATATTGCACTGTGAATATTGGAGGTAAGGATATCAATGTTATGGCAGACTCTGGAGCAAAACGTACTCTCATTGGCGAGGAATGGGTAAAAGAGTTTCCGGATTTAAAATTATCTCCTCCAGACATAAAGTTACTTGGGTATGGAAAGAAACCCATTGAAATTCTTGTTTTTTTTACAACATCCCTAAGTTTCAAGGGTAAATCCATCAATTCCAAGGTTTATGTGGCAAAAGATGGCTATTGTTTATTGGGATGGCCTCAACAGAGGGACTTAATGATAAAGTTGGATCTTAATCATCCTGAACAAGTGCTTGGTTATTCAGACCTGGTCATGAATGTAGAGTCTGATCTTGGTTCTGAGTGTGAAAAGAAGTTTCCTTCTGTTTTTTCTACATCTGCATTAGGTCTCTTAAAAAATTTTGAACATAAAAACATTCTTAGGGAACATGCTGTACCAAATTTCCATAAAGTTAGGAATGTCCCTTTACATTTAAGAGATGCTGTAAAATCTGAACTCAAAAGGTTATGTGATTTAGATGTCATTGAGGAGATAGAATCTTCTGTTTGGTTGTCCCCAGTCGTTGTCGCTCACAAGCCCAACGGCAAAGTGAGACTTTGTGTGGATTTGAGAGATTTAAACGGGAATGTATGGGTGGATAGGCATCCGTTGCCTAATATTAATGAAATGTTCACAAAATTGAAGGGGGCATCCATTTTTTCTACATTAGACCTGTCTAATGCTTACCACCAGATAGCATTACACAAGGGCAGTAAGCATTTGACGTCTTTCATCACTTCAAAAGGTGCTTTCAGGTACAAAAGGATGCCTTTTGGCCTAATATCAGCATCTTCTGTCTTTCAAAGAGTGATGCACAACCTTTTTAAGGATTTTGATAATGTCTTGTACTTCCAGGGCGACATTTTGATCTTTGCATCTAATCCATCTGATCATTCTGAAATTCTGCATAAGGTTTTATGTGTGTTGCAAGATAGTGGTCTCACACTCACAAAAGAAAAATGTAAATTTGGTGTGCCTTCTGTTGACTATTTGGGACATACTATTAGTAAGGAGGGCATTTCCCCGAAAATAAATTTAGTCAAGGCCATTGAATTAGCTCCAGACCCTGTGAATAAAGATCAGCTCAGGTCTTTCTTAGGGCTTGCCGATTATCACTCCAAATTTATCCCCCTGTTCTCTGATAAGACTGCAAGCATGAGGAATTTGATGAAAAAAAATGTTCAATTTATTTGGGATGAAAATTGCAAAAAAGAGTTCATGTTGTTGAAGCAAAACATTGCATCTGCACCTGCTTTGGCAACATTTAATACTGCACATTGTTCATTTATCATCACTGATGCAAGTAATGTGGGTATTGGTGCAGTTTTAATGCAACGTCAAAAGGGTCAAATGGTAACAATTTGTAGTGTAGTTCCTAGTTTCCCACTAGGCCCTGCGCATTGGAATAACATAAACAGTAGTATCGACGTAGAAGTGCGGATCTTCCAGGCCTCTACTGACTATGCTAAACTTAATTGGGTTTGTTACCAACTAGCTCAGAGGTCACTGGAAACTTTCTTGACTGAATAGGAAGTGATCAGCTTCCCTGGCACAGACAAGAAGGGATTCAGTTTTCCAACAACCGTGCAACATGACAACTTTGCTCCTCAGATCAAGAGTCGATCTCTAGGGTCTTGTGAAACAATAGACAGTTATTTTACTCAGTCAGGTTGGTGCAGTTTACTTTCACAATATGTAGAGAATAGAGAGACGGGCGTTTGTCAATAAAGGGTTAACATTTATTGAACAGTCTTTCTTCTCGTACAAGAGAAATGTATTGCCACAATTGCAAGACTTGTTATTATAAAAAGTACGTACAGTAAGATAAGTATTGCGAGATAATACTGTAAAAGCATTGATATGGTTTCTTAGCCATACAATGGTTTAAAAGTAATAAAACATATATACAGTCATATATACATTAGGCTAAAATACTCAACTGGTGCTTCTAACTATGCCTACCCCAGTGTACCTAATACTTGGGAGGGGAGTAAGTAAGTAGCTTTAAGTTAAGTTGGTTTTGCCAAGGTTTGCTTCAAGAATTCTCACTAAGGGTTTAGTCAACACCATACCTCTGAATAGAATGATGGAGGTCTGGTATCTCCTTCAGGGGGAACTCGGTATCCCAGTCACCCGCGAGGGCAGACCAGAAACGCTGGAGCTGGATTTCTCAGCAGGAGAAAGACAGCGTCTCTCTTCAGCGCGTCGAGGAGGAGGAGGGGGGACAGCGTCCACGGGCAGCTGGCATCTGCTGGGCTCTTCGCAGAGGGACGGCTGTTCAGCTCCTAGTTTCACCACACCATCGTTCGCGCTTTAGCAGCGATAATGGTATCAGCAGCTTCGGGACAGCAGCAGCATCAGCCTACTGCAGACAGCTAGCAACAGGCATACAACAGCTATTGCTTAAGGCAACGTTGGTAATATTTATACCTGACAGGTGCCTGGTTTGACGTAAGTTTGCTGGGCATAAGACGTCAATTAAAGATGTCACTAGGAAGTGATAGCTATCAGTTGCTCATTAGAGTTCCATTACTAATCAAAACACAGCAAGCGGGGATTTCCAGGTTTGCTGAGTTTTTATCTTGTTGAAGAACTCGGAGTGTTAATCTAGGAATCTTCAGATAGTGACTTCTGCTCTGTCATTGCACTAATTGGTTGCAAAGAAAGTGGCAGAGAACTATTCTGGAATGTGGCTCTGTTCGTGTGAGGCCAGAGATGACTTTCTGAATATCGCACTTGAACAGTTATGCCAATATAGGGAATAATTGGATTTATAGCCGAATAGGGGCATAAGGTCACAGTATCGATCAGGATCCTAGATAAGCACGCAACACCCAGTCCACGGGTTCATGTCCATCAAATTACTAAAACTAGAGCAATAAGATGCATGTGTAACATTGCCCACCCCAAAATACATAAATGCATTTGAAATAGGCGTATTTGTAATACGTGAAAATTATAGGTACTGTACGTTTTTGAAGCATAGAAATCATTCAAAAATTATTGCATATGAAATCAATGAACGTTTATGCAAAAAGAATTACACATGAAATATCTCTGAAACAGAAGAAGGGCGAGATAAATCATCACATATAAATGCATTGCAATAAATGTGCTAGAGGCTGGTGTAAGGTTGTTATGTCTCTAGATGTGTTTAGAAATAGGAGTGTGAAGCTTCTGTTCTCTAAGAATAGGTTTTACTTTAAGCCAAGAACTTTTCGTGCCAAAAAAAGGTGAATATTAAAAAGTGTTCAATTCAAAAGAATTAATGCTTGAACGGGGAAATAGAGTTCCAACGCTTTTAGCAGTTTTTGTTGATCAAAACTGAAGGCCGAATTCAGAGTTCATGGGAACGCTGTGTGTCGGAATGTTTCTCCAAAGTTAGTATTTCTGTTCGGGTGAGAACATTGTATCAGACAGGCTCTCAAAGAATTGGTCTACAAAATCAGGTGACAGTTCAACCAAATTCGATAGTGCTGTAACTTGGCAGGTGTGAGAATGATTGCTGTCATCATAGTCAGGATCAGCAATGCTCACAGAAGGTCGTACCTGGGTGATGCTGCTTTTGTCACTCGCTCCACTGTTACCACCTAGTCGTAGCACAGGAGTCTCAACGAATGCTGTCATCAGGATTGGTAGCCGCTGGGGACAACACAATGCGTGAGCCGTTATTGGACTGAGCAAAGTATCGATGTCCGTTGGTACTGCTGATGGAAGTGAAAGACAGATGTCCAACACACACTCATCTCCGCATAGCATACATCGAAGTACCGGTAAGATACAGTTCTGCCATATAGGTCTGAATGAAAGGAACCAGGTCATGTTTAGATCTCTCAGCTTGGCCAATCCAAGGACGTTAGTTATCCTGTCCCGGTAGCGCATTGCTAGGATTGTCTCTTCCATTCCCATGGGAGCTATGTCTGAGCTTTGGCTTGCCATAACGAAGCAGAAGGGTCAAAAATAAAATCCCTGCTACAAGTCCCAAAAATAAGGGTATGCCGCCAAAAACAGAGTGAACAAAAATAGGAACGATTCCCAAAATTGCTTGAAAAGGTGTTAGCAGTCCCGTAAAAATTGTCTTAAATATGCCTGGGATGCCTGTGGCACTAGACATGTTAAGGAGTTGGCTAAGCATTTCTACGAAATGCACGGGCAATTTGTTGATAAAAGTTCATGAACTTCAGTAGCTGTCCTTGCAACTAGAAGATCATACGTCTCTTTTGATGCCGTTATAGGCACTGTTGTCTGTAAAAGCACAGACTTCATTTTGCTTAAAGTATCAATTCGTATAGAATAGAGATTCAGACGAGGCCAGATGGGAGTCACTGTGTCTGCAGGCCCACTCGGGAACAATGCCTGCATATAGCATTAGACCATGGATGTTACTCTTACTAGATAACTTTTCCCTGGCACAAGGCCACAACATCTGTGATCTGTTCTAAGAATGTAACTCCCGTTCGCAAGTTGCATAAAGAAGGGCTCTATCTGAGTTGCAGGTGTGACAAGCTGGTGGCATGAAAGGTTGTTAGAATTTCCATCACAAGCTCCGTGTAAATTAATACCCTGGCACAAAAGTATACCGCTTAGTGAATGTTTACAATTTTCACCACTAAGAAATACATTTTTGTCGCTGTCACTATAGCATGAATGTGTGTATGGTAATTTCCATTCTGATTTTACATATCCTTTACCCAATCATTCATACTGGCCAGTAGGTATGTATTCAAGGCATTTTTTAAATCGGAAAGTTGTTATCGGAATAGTGATAATTCCGTGTATTATCCATTCAATGACAGGACTCTCTGACATTGTCAATGGTAATCTCTCAAGTTTTTCGATGCTCAGGATTGTATAGTCTGCTCCTTTCTGTGCCAAACTGATTTGTTTATCAGTAAGGTTAAAAATGGAAAATAATGACGTTGTGTTGATTAAACGCCAAGGCACATAGCCTGAACGAAGATTTTGCAGCGTCCAGCCTAATTGTACAATAGAACGTAATTGAGATTGGCCATGTTGTAACATTAGCAAGTCTCTATCTATCACATCAAAGGCAGAGGATACAATATTGTCCAACGAATATATTCTGGAAGACAGAGTCATTAACCCATTGTCCACTACAGAAAGTGATTTCTCCAAATTAATACGATCAATTTCTCGTATTTTTTCAGCTGTTTCAATTTGTTTGACTTTCCAAGCCTCGTTGTAAGCAGCATAGATACTGGTCGCTATGAAACGCTTTTGACGCTGTTTGCGTGGTCCAAGAATGAAATCGCGCAAATCAGCACCATCTTTTAGTAAAGACAAGTGTTGCTTAATTTCAGCCAGTGTGGATGATGTTAGCCATTCAAGGCAGAGTTTCCCTACACTGTATGTTGTTATTATCCCTGGATGTTGTCTCTGGGAGTATCTAGGGTCTAGTCTGGTCATTTTTAACCCCTGTGTTTTATTCAGGAATCTATCTTGACAGTTGTTTGTGTCAGTAGGCCAGATTAACCACTTTTTCCAATCAGGATGTGTTCTGTTAAAATGTAAAATTTGTGAGACGTCTAACTCAATATCTGTAGTTGCATTATCAGGTATTGGCTTTGGAATAGACGGTGTTTTAAGGTCTTTAATCTTAGCTAGGCCAAGACAGGATGTTTGGTGTATTGTGTCATTTAAAAACATCATTTGTTCAGGTATCATGCAGGTTCTAAATAGTGCTTCAAGGCCTTGTACCTGCCAATCTTTTGTACCCCAAATTGTTTTCGTTTCAATGTTATTTTTCCAATAATCAAAACCAAATGTCATCATTTTTTCATAAAATGCTTCTGAATATATCAATTTAGAATTTGTCAGCATTGTTTTCATTCCTGTTTTATCTAACAGTTTGTAATAAAACGTTTCTGCATCACTGGTGTTAAACCCTGAGAAGTATTTGAATTTCTCAAAGAATGCTTTAGAACTGCTTTTAGGTGGTGTAGCACAATGTTCCCATTGATTATACTTAAAAACATTTCTAGGCTGTGCAGATTTATGCAAGTAATGATCGCCATAATGTGTGTAGTAGAATAACTGCTCATAACTTGATGAACCTTGTAAATAATCATGTTCTGTGAATCTAGCTGACATTACTAAATCAGACATCATGTCATTAATACTGTTAAAGTCCCAATCATCAGAGAATGTACTAGGTTTTACAAAGTCACTTAAGGAAACCTTCAGTTGATGAGGATACTTCAGGATTTCGACCGGACCATAGATTTCATAGTCTGTTTTCTCCCGTACTACCCCACCAGGTATTGGAATTGCTATGACATTTACTGTTGACAGTTCTCTTTTCTTCACGTGGGATGATCTGTGTGGTTTGAGGACTAGGTTGATGTTCTGACTTGCTGTGTCCATTGTACTATATTTTCCCTCAATGAATTTTCCCAAACAAAGTACCATGATGAGCCAAAGCAGGAGGAAAAATACACCTAGACCGAACCAGAACTCTAACCAAGGTGAAATAAGGTAGATTTCCTTCAGTTGATGAAAGAGTTCCGTTGCTTTTTCTTTAAAAGTCTTTTTTATTTCTGGCATCACTTCGGGGTCGTTTTGATTTTCAGAGAAGTTGTGGAAGTTGATGAAATAACCAGAGGCAGTTCTGTCAATTGTTGGGATTGTTCTTTCAATCTGTCTCTCGGTAGCACTTTCTGATGCCACATTAGTGTAGACTGGTGTTTCTTGACGAACTGTTTCAATCTGTGTCTCAAGAGGCACGAGTTCCATGGCATTATTGCATAGTCCTTCTCTGTGCACTGCAGGCTGATCGAATGTGATTAGTCTTTCAGTATGAACCTCTTGGATTGTTGCAAGTTTGGGTATTCTGTTGTTTCTTGGGAGTCCACTGGGCCTACTGTTGATTATAGGCCACATGCTTGTGGTTTTACCAGGTCGATAGACACGACTCTGTTCTCCTTTTTACCAGCAAGGGGCGGTAGTACAACTGATCTTGTTCCGGTGACTGCCAAGACAGGTTCTGCTTTTCTGTAAGAAGGCCCAAATTCCTTCTTCACCGCGATTTTTTCTCTGACTAGATCCCCAATCTTTGGAATCCAGACAGGCCTTGCTGGGGCTGTTGCTTGTGGTGCCTCGTCAGTGGTAGATGGCTGTTGCTTTAACTTTATGTTGCTTAAGGATATTCTTGTTTCATTCAGTTCGTGTAAAACAGCCAAACGATCTTTGATGTCAAAGTCTGTTGTTTTTTCTTGTACCACTGACATCTGACTATCGAGGTCCTGAATGTTCATTCTAATTCCGAACAATAGTTCGTATGGGCTGAAACCTTTTAGAGAATTTCTTGGCAAGTTATTAAGACTGGTCTGTACACTTATTAGATGTTTGACCCACCCAGCGCCTGAACCTAATACCTTCGCTGTTATAGATCGCTTTATGTCTCGGTTTTTTCTTTCAACCACACTATTCCCTTCGGGGTGCGACGGACAAGAATACCGCAACCCAATTCCCAAGCTGGCCATGGCCTCCTTATAAGCTCGAGAGCTGAAAGCAGGACCCTGGTCAGAATGGAACGTGGTAATTGCGTATGTGCCGATAAAGACTCGCAGATCTTTTATAACCGTTCTAGCGTCAGCCGAGCGCTGGGGCCACATCCATATGAACCTCGTACAGGAATCCACTGCTACCATGATATATCTATAGTTGCCGTCCCTTTGTAGGGGACCACAGTGGTCCAGGTAAACACATGCAAATGGTTTATCCGAGATAAGAAGGGGTGTCTGCGCTGGTCGTTTTACTGTTGATACTTTTATCCTTTGGCATATATCGCATTCTAATACATACTTTTTAGTTTGTATTCCCAAGCGAGGCCACCAATATCTCTGTTTTAATAGTGATATTGTTGCGGAAACGCCAGCGTGTGCAGAGGCAAGCCCTTCGTGTGCCGCTTTGATTAGTCCTAACCTGTGTTCCCTGTTTGGAATTACCCTATCCCCCACTCCAGGGATTCGAGCAAAAGGAACATTATTCGTATCTGTTGAATATAAGTACTTTTCTGGAAAGCCTTTTGGGAGTGTTTTCTTATCATTTTTTACTGACGCACTGACAGCTTGTAGAATATCGCTGTCTATTTTTGTTTGTGACCGAGTTATCGCAGCTACGGAAGCCGTTTGCACAGCTGCCTTCGCGGCTTCATCAGCCAATGAATTCCCTGCAACGTGAACGCCATCACGTTGATGACTCAGAGTGTGTATCACGTGAGTCTTTTGTAGTTCTTTCTGTAAAAGAACTACCTGTTCCCAAAGCATTTTATGCTTTATTGTGCCACCTTTTGCATCTTTGAAACCATTTTCCACCCAATTCTGCAAGTATTCATTATAAGATTGTACGCAATAAAAAGAATCGCACACTATTAGTGTGGGGAATTCGCGATCGGTATTTTCTAGCGCCATCTTAAATGCTACTAATTCAGCTCGTTGAGCCGAGCAATCTCCTAGAGATTGTGTTTTGGTGACCATTGGTCTGAATTTACCTTTGTGCCAGCGACCTTTAACAATCGCGCACGCAGCACTGTAAGCTTGCTTACCCCCAACTGCGGGTTGTGCTGATCCGTCAGTATATATAATACTTCCGTATTCTTCGAGAGGCAGGATTTCAATTGGCAGAGGACAGTCATATTCATATTGTAAAAATTCCTGTGTTTTTAAGTTAGGATCAAATTCGTAAACTACGTCTGTTGCAGCAAGAGAATTAACCCACTGAATCCATCTCGGATGCAAAGCTTTAGCATTTGGAATGCTTGCTTTAGTTACCGCTTCTAAAGCCGGTATAGGTGTTACGATTACTATACGTTTACCTTGTGCTAGGGGCCTTTCTTTTGCTACAGCAGTCTGAACCGCAGTTAGAATTTTCTCCGTTGAACTGAATTTTATTTCAGCCTTTGTGTACAAATGTGATTTGTAAGCTATTGGTACCTTTTCTCCCTCATTAGAGGTTAGTTACGTGAATCCGCATCTTCCTGGGATGACTCGGATTACAAGATCGCGTGTGTTGTCACGTGTATCTAATATTGTTTTTGCTAACATGTCTGTTTGCAGTGATCTCAAAATTTCTGTGTGTTTTTGAGTCCAATTGATTTGTTTAAAATCAGGTTTAATTAGTTCGTAGAGAGGTTTAACTCTCTCTGCGTAATTTAGAATGTAAGTTCTTCCGAAATTCAGAAAACCTAGTATGGATTGTAAATTCTTCAGCGTTTTTGGAGCTTGGAGTACAGCGCACTTCTCTAAGAAGTTGTCCGCTAGGCTTTTCCCTTCACTTGATAGTTCGTACCCTAAAAATAGTACTGTCAGATGGGCAATTCGAGACTTTTTAAAGTTGAATTTGTAACCCTCTGCTGCGAACCCAAGTATAATGGTGTTCACTCTTTTCAAGTGAGTATCCAAGTCGTCGTCTGTGAGATAGATATCATCTACGTAAGATAATGCCTCATCATCATATATTTGTAGTAACTCTGTTACCCTAGCTGAGAATAGTCCTGGGCTGTTCTTGAACCCCTGTGGGAGTCGACAGAATTTTTTCTGCGACCCAAATGCTGAGAAAGCGGTCAAATATCTGCTTTCCGGTGCAATGTTTTGACAAAAGAAGCCATTAGATATGTCTATTGTCGTTTTATATTTTTTCCTAACTATGTTATTCATTAGGGCTGCACTATGCGAGTTTTGTACTGCAAAAGTTTTGCAACATGTATTAAGGTGTCTGTAGTCCAAAACTAGACGATATGAATTGTCTGGCTTGGAGACAGGAAACAAAGGATTGTTCATTTGAGAGGTGCATGTTTCAATCACCTCCTGGTATTCAAGTTGATCTAAAATCTCCCTGACTTGTTTTTTAGCTTCTTGCTTAATGGGATACTGCCGTTGGGCAGTTGGTTCACTTTTTAAATGGATTTTGTGAGGAGGTGAGTCCTCATCCCATCCTATATGATTTTTATATAATGCTGGTGCCTGGGCCACTGCCCATTTCCTTGCATATGTATATTTTTTGTGAATCGGAATGTGATTCGAGAAGGCAGGTATAATCACTTCTTCGCCACGAGGGCACTCCCTGACAAACTCTGGGGGCCAATCTTTTTCAGCTAACAGAATATCATAGCCTTTTGAGAGCTTATCCCAAAATAGACCCTTTATTTTCCTAGTCTTATCACCCTCTATACGCAATGTTATTTCGTATATATTTTATGGGGCTCGCTAAGTCTGGTGTCGGCAGTTTCAACCCGAATGTATTCATTCGTGTCCACTGTCTCCAGATGACTCATCAAGATCTTGCGCGCTATACTGATTTCTGCTGCACTGTCCAACATTGTCAATGCTCACTCCCCGTTTTTCAACTGTGTCCTCAGTATTCTCGGCATGGTTGATTACTCTAATACTGGCTACCTTCTTTTTTTGAAATTGAGATTTTTTACTCTGAGCAGGTTCCTTGTCTTTGGACTTGGTGTGCTCTCCTAGATCTGACCGTCCTCTTCTTTCCGATTTCTGTGGAAAAGATCGAGAGGGACGTGTATCAATACTTTGATATCTATCAGGTTTTTTCAGATTATCCCTATTTCTAAGGTTATATCTTTTCTCAGAGGGCTCCCTCTGGGGAGACTGGTGTTCTCGAGTCGGAGTTCTTTCCCTCCGTCGAGGAGACCTTCCTCTGGACTGGAAAACTTTTTCCTTGGGAGTGGATTGTTTATTTCCATCCCAGCTCTTTTTAGGAGTGTTTGAATTATTTTTAATAAATAATTTTTCAGGATTTTCGAGCAGTTGGGGATTTACTGGTTTTCCACCCAAGCTGTCTCTACCTAATTCTTCATAGCATTTTTCTATGATTTTGGCAAGCTCAATTGGATCTTTTATATCTGTTTCCTTCAACTTCTGGCGGATCGCCACAGATGCTGCTTCTCCCTTTATGTTGGCTAGTAATATAGCCGAGACCTGCTTGAAGTCTTTCAGTAATTTCATACCTAGATTTAAAGCGGGCTCTGGACCGTATTCATTTTGAATCTGTTTTAGCACTTCTGGTATTACCGCCATAGACGGAACACCGTGTGTTTTTGTGTAAATGGAAGCAAAGACTGTACCCCAAGTGTCACAGTCCTCCACGTGTGGTGCGATTCCCATAGGAAGGCAGATGGTGAAGATTCTGTGTTTCTCTATAGGGGTAGTATCAGGAAATACTGCCTCTATTTGAGTGATTTTCTGTGCTAACCAGAAAGGAATTTGTTCCCGTTTTACGGGTGTTTTACCAAGACATGACTGTATCTTCTGTGGTGTAATTTTATTAGTGTTCCCCTGATGAGGGGTCAGCTGTGGTACATTAACAGCTGGTTGGACTGTTGCAGTCCGCATTACATATTGGACTAATTGCCTATGTATTTTTATAAGTGTTTTTAGCTGTACTAACAGCTCTTCTCTAGACATTCTTGCAATGTCAGGATGTGGTGTGTAGCTGGCTAGAACCGGCCACGTTGCTCCTGGTCTACCTAGTGGACCGAGCCTGGTAATATGATCATTGTGTTTTAGGGCGCCATTAAACCAGAGCAAGTGCTCTTGGAATTTTAGTGGGATTTCAGTTTCCTCGAAAGGAGCGTACTCTTCCGGAGGTTCCTCTATTTTGTAATAGTGAAACTCTTTTGTTGTAGCGTTTGCCGCTGGAAAGTTTATCCATGAATAGAATACCTCTGTCTGCCGATATTCGTGAGCCTCTATCACGAAAATTACTGTACCACCTTGCGGTGTCAGTCCGTTCTCTATAAGTTTTAAAGTTATAGATTTTCTTAAGTGGACCGGGATGATAATAGCATCCGGGTCTGTCTGTAGGAGACTCGTGTCTTCCTCTATTAGTAGGGTTGCCAGTCTAACTGCTTCCCTTTCTTCTTCACTGTCTGACATTTTATAAATGCAGGTTTTGCAGAGTTGGTCTCCAAGGAGACAAAGATTAGGTGCACAATATTTTGGAACACTGTATCCTTCAACGTTGAATAAACCAGAGCTTTACATAGGAATCTCTTCCTACTAAGTTCGGGCAGATTTTAACCTTTCACCCACTCCAGACGTCTATTGGAGTATTTACGGGAGAAAGGGGTCTGTGTGAAATATGCACGACTGAGTTACTCTAACGTCTTGCGTTAGTTTATCGCCTTACCAAACGTTTGGGCGCCATGTAGTGTAGTTCCTAGTTTCCCACTAGGCCCTGCGCATTGGAATAACATAAACAGTAGTATCGACGTAGAAGTGCGGATCTTCCAGGCCTCTACTGACTATGCTAAACTTAATTGGGTTTGTTACCAACTAGCTCAGAGGTCACTGGAAACTTTCTTGACTGAATAGGAAGTGATCAGCTTCCCTGGCACAGACAAGAAGGGATTCAGTTTTCCAACAACCGTGCAACATGACAACTTTGCTCCTCAGATCAAGAGTCGATCTCTAGGGTCGTGTGAAACAATAGATAGTTATTTTACTCAGTCAGGTTGGTGCAGTTTACTTTCACAATATGTAGAGAATAGAGAGACGGGCGTTTGTCAATAAAGGGTTAACATTTATTGAACAGTCTTTCTTCTCGTACAAGAGAAATGTATTGCCACAATTGCAAGACTTGTTATTATAAAAAGTACGTACAGTAAGATAAGTATTGCGAGATAATACTGTAAAAGCATTGATATGGTTTCTTAGCCATACAATGGTTTAAAAGTAAAAAACATATATACAGTCATATATACATTAGGCTAAAATACTCAACTGGTGCTTCTAACTACGCCTACCCCAGTGTACCTAATACTTGGGAGGGGAGTAAGTAAGTAGCTTTAAGTTAAGTTGGTTTTGCCAAGGTTTGCTTCAAGAACTCTCACTAAGGGTTTAGTCAACACCATACCTATGAATAGAATGATGGAGGTCTAGTACAGTGGCGTAACGAAACCTGAGGGGGCCCCCCTGCAAGATACGAGGAGGGGGCCCCTCCAGACTCAATCAGGAGCTCTCCGTCCAGAGTATTGTGCTTAGCTGGCTCTTAGAGATTGCCCCCCCCAACACCACAGGTGCTATGGGCGTCTATGTTGCGGCACTGGACTGGTGCTCCTGCTGCCTTCTCCTTTATGGTTGTTGCTGCTTGGTCTCTGCACTTGGAGCCAGACATAGCCTCATTCCAGTCGCGCCTGGTACCCTTGTCTCTTCTTGTGACACCATACTTCCTGCAAGAATCCAGGAATTTCTAAATGCTTCGGCAGACACAATGCAGTCCCTTGGTTTTCTTACACTCTAAGCAACGGCTGACTTGGACGGCGAGGCAAGCCCTGAAATGTTGCTGTGAAGTGGTAGAAGATTACATTTCCGCAAAGTGGAGCACTCATCCCAAAATGCGGAAAGGAGGGCTGTTATCTTTAATTGTCTGTTCTTTGCTATGGGCTTATTGCCTCATTTGAACCAAGCTCATATGCTTGCCAGTTCCTAGAGCCATGACCTTTCCATGTTCTGCTCTCTGGTCATCTCTCCTCATTTCTGATGATGCTTTGCTGCACAGTTTGGTACACCTCACTCTTCCCTTTGGGCCCCTGTGTGCTCCTTTGTTCTTGGAGCAAGAAGACTTCAAGGATTGTTTTGTGAACTTCTTTTTCCATGGCCTTCCACCAGGGAATGGCTTCAGCTCCCAGGTGCTCACTTCACGAGCCAGGTCTTTGCTTTTATGAGTGTGAGAGATGTTTGCTCCGCTGTTAATTATATTTTTATGCACCATATTGAGTCTTCAAAAAAACATTTTTACTATATAAAAAACAACACTACTACTGACTCAGTCTGTTTTGTGTAAACTGTGTTAAACCCAGGACTCATAATGACATAAAGGACAAAAAAAGAGTAGATCCAAGAACTTTAACCCTGTATAAGATGGCTAGGAAGCCGGGCATTTGGTGGGGCAAATTCCGCAGCCACAATTCAAAATTAGCCCATAGTCAGGCAAGCACTGTTTCTCTAAGATAGCTTTGTCTACCCCTTAATAGTGCAGATTTGAGTTGGAAGGCTACTTTGGAAAATGTTTCATGTCGAGTAGTAGTATCAGCAAATCAGCAGAATCAAGAAACCTCTCAGTAAATGATCCCAAAACTATTTAGTAACATCAGAAAGTATGTTATGATTAAAGTAGGAACAAAACAACAAACACTGGATCCGTCACTGCAAAGATATAGCATTGCAAAGTACCATTCCCATTCTACATGGAGAGCACAATAATTCCTGCACGGTGCTCCCAAGCGGCCCTGGAGGCTTCTTCCCACTCCATTAGCACAGCATAACTCCCAGCTCCAGTCAACCTCTTGCCTTCAGGCAGGGTCAGGGGCTGAATGGGAGTCAGTCACCGTGTGTAGCCAGGCACCTTTCAGGCCCCAAAATTCACAGAGTTCCTGGGATGGTGTGTCTGGCTTGACCAATTGCAAATTAGCAGAATAAGACGGATTCATGCTCAGCTGACAACACCTAGACCGCCAAGATTTCAGGCCTGGGTTGTGCCAAAGACAACACCCTTTCAGCCACACAACCTGTATGGAGTAGCGTGCTGTCCATTTAGGTAAGTGCTTCAGAGCCATACATAGGGGTAGTAAGCACAATATAAATCCTTCAATGCAATACAACAGAAACATTTGGTTCTACTCTTTCTAAGCTGACTCTTAACTGCAAGAACATGGTGCCAGAAAGAAACAGATATGAGGCGCACCACGGTGCATTATAAGGCCGAGTGTTGTCACGTCTGAAGACACACAGCGCCATCTGGCAGCAACGGAAAGCTACTGCTTTGTAAAGAGTAGGTGGATCCAGTCTGGTACCTACAGATAATCATAACACATCCATGGGAAGAAGCGTCCATCAGAGCTGTGTCATTGCCATGGAACATGCTCATCATAAATCAGTGCTCTAATTTACATCCAGAACCAGTACTGGGATTAGAAGGAGATGACCTTAAAACGGAGAGGCAAGTCTTTTACTTGCAGTGCAGTCTTCATATTGGGCAAGGTTTTACAAAGTTATTCTCCCCCAGAATAATTTGACAATAAACATATGTGAGATAATCAAACCATTTAATATGCTCAAGAGTTACTTTACTTATTGCAAAGTAATGTTATTTTCAAATTTGTATTTACAGTATTCTCTCTATTTTTTAAATGTCAACAGTATTGGCATCTGCTGTAGGCGTGAACTCACTGTGTGGTCAGCCATTAGCAAGAAGAGTATATCCTGACCGCCAGGCCCTGATCAATGATGAACACGACCCACTTGGTCTTTGCCACGATAAATGTAACTTTTCTTTCTACCTTGGTGCAGATGTGCAGTTCGACAACTAAGCCATGGGGAGTACCACTGATTAAGCACATCAATCATTTTTTCATTGCCTTCCATAAAATATGGCTTTAGTTTTTCCTCATCACGTAAAACAATAAAAACTAACCAACAGGGCCCTTTTAAGGTAAGCGCACATAGCTCCCTGACTTGATAGACAGGTATTGGAATTCCACTTTTTGTGGCTATAATATGAGGACTGTTGGCCATAGTTTAGTAGCAGAATTAGCTATTGAAAAACAACAGGTTATGGACCCACAAGAATTCTCCTTAGGTCAGCATTTCTAGACAGACTGCACCTATGTTGACTCAGACTGGGAACATGACATAGCCATCTCGCATGATGTCTACAGGTTACTAATATTAAGTGCCCAAACGTGCAAGCAGGAGCAAACTAAACAAGACACACATTCACAATAATGTGTGATTAATTGCAGCTACACTGCAGGGAAAACCGAGGCCCCCAGGCACAGCTCAGAATTTTGAAAAAAGAAAACACACAAAAAACGTATTTTTACTACAATGTAAGCAGACTTCAGAAAGATATCTATAAAGAAGGAGTACGTCAGGTCTACTAATAGGTAGTAGAGCAAAAGAAAGTGGCAACGAAATAAAATAGTAGCGATCTGGACTACTAGAACGCATTGCTGTCTATAATCAGATACAGTCTATGCATAGCTGCCATGGTTTCAGATTACTCATGTGTGACATTTTCAGAATTTCAGTGTAATTATGAGTGACATTCAACAACTATGAGTGACACTTTCTTGCAAGCACAAATCAAGCAACGGAGACGAGGGAGATAAATACATTTCAGAAATGATACCCATTTGAGCAAGGAGAAACTTCAAGATTATCTCAAAACGGCTGCAAAGCACCAGAAATGGCAGGCCAGTCCTCCTCAACAGGTGCCAAAGCCAAAAGCAATACCACATCCTTCTTCAGCTTTCTGCCACGCACATACTCCTTCAAAACACCAACTCTCCTGTTCAAAACACACTCATATACTAGCATTTAAAAGGGAGAGCCTCTGCACTTTTCAGCAGTGTTGTAATACATTTAATTGGAGAACAGCGGCATTTTGGAGAAGCGAATTGGTACTGTGGATAATAAGTACCAGCACTTTTTGTATCGTTTCATTTAAAGTACCGTTTGCACCATTTCAGAGGTATACGTCACTCCTCCAACTGCAGACATCACAGCTTGCTTATGAGTGACATTTTCATTTTTTCAGTGTACTTATGAGTGACATTCGAAAACTATGAGTGGCACTTTCTCGTGAGCAAAATAAAGCAATGAAGACCAGTGAAACATATAAATATCAGAATTTACACCCATATGTGCAACCAAAAACTTTACTGTACCACAGTCGGTAGAAAATTAGAAAAAGAAAATCACAAAAAGTCTGTATTTTCTCCCTCATTAGTTCATCCTACAAACAGTAGGAAACGTGTTTTATAGCTTTGCGTAATGATACCGGACTGATAAGTAAAATAAACGAAAACTGAAAAGTCATGTTAAAAGTGAATAGAAATGGCTTTAAGTGTACATGAACAAATGATAATATCCGGTATATTTTTTCAATACTTGCAATCCTTCCTACCTTGAAAAGTGAGGACCCGACCAACCTGAGAGGAACCAGCAGCTGCATTCTGGCATCGGCCCCATGGATGGAAAAGCACTCTATGAGATAGACAACAGCTGGTGAAGAGCCGGTCTCAGGACTTTCCTTTCTGCGTGGATTGAGAGTCTTGGCCCACACCAAACTGTAGGGGCACCGGGCACTGTGGCAGGGCCTAATCAGTGCATCCATTGGAACAAACTTGATTAGTAGGCGTTGACTTTGATGGGCATGCTTATTTCTTCTTTAACAAAATGTAAGTCCCTCAACGCTAAACACCAGGCAGCCCTCCCCTCCTCCCTAATAAATACCTTCAAAGCATGGTCGGACTCGCCTATATCAGACAGTATGGCCATGTCTCGATGCTAACAAAGACCCAGATACTACTTGATTTGGTTCTAATCACATTGTGTGTCATAGCTGCCAAGACTTCCACGTCTTGTAGTTCTGTTTATACCAATATAGAAAACAGGACTACGAGTCACAGATGTCCAAGAAAAAAAAACGGGACTGGCCTTCTAGTCATTCATGGCCTTGAGAAACTTGGCAGCTAAGCTAAGAGTAAAGTAATGACTATGACGTATGAAAGGGGGTATTGGGAAGAAAGACCCAATGTCTGGTATAGGTTTCGATGCACTTCTCTTGATTTGGCACCATGTGCTAAAGAAATACAAACTGTAAGCTCAGTTGGAAGGCTCAGCACAGAGATCATGTGAAGAATGCTTTGCATCACACGCCCGTCCAGAGCACGGGAATTTCTGCCTGGGGGACAGGGCTGGTGAGGCAGCAAGGGCAAGGCCGGACTTAAAACACTCCAGCCGGGTGTCAGAGTGAGCGCCAGAGCGCGATCTCTTCCACAGCAGAGCAGCACCACTGAGGGCCCAAAAGTATTTTTCAATTCTCGCCAGTGTTTTAAATACATAAATCAACAGTCAACTGAACGGAGCCTACCTAATCCTCTGCAGCAGTTACCACCCTCAGCCTGGAGAGCAGATAGCATAGCAACAGCCTCAGTGTTTGTCAGGCTGTAAAGTTTTAAAATTATGAATACCTCCGTGAGCCACGCAGCAGCCTCGACTCTGTGATAACACTGTGAGTGTCAGTCTATAATGCGACCTCACGTTTCCAACCAGGTCCCGTCCCGTCGCAGGGCAGTGGTGTGATGACGCACTGTCCTGTCTGCCGCTCAAATTAAAATAATACATTTGGAAACTTCCAAGTGCTCCCACATCGGCCCGCCCACCTCAGGAGTAACAACTTCCAGCACCATTTAATTTATGAAGCGAGAGCAGGCGTCAAGAGCATAGCTGTAAAACTATGTCCCAGACGGACCCTGCTCTCACCGAATGTACTGTGCACTGATGGGGCCCCCTGGAGCTCGGGGGCCCCCTGGAGCTCGAGGCCCCCCCGCAACGCAGGGGGTGCGGGGCCTGTGTTACGCCCCTGGTCTGGTATCTCCTTCAGGGGGAACTCGGTATCCCAGTCACCCGCGAGGGCAGACCAGAAACGCTGGAGCTGGATTTCTCAGCAGGAAAAAGACAGCGTCTCTCTTCAGCGCGTCGAGGAGGAGGGGGGACAGCGTCCACGGGCAGCTGGCATCTGCTGGGCTCTTCGCAGAGGGACGGCTGTTCAGCTCCTAGTTTCACCACACCATCGTTCGCGCTTTAGCAGCGATAATGGTATCAGCAGCTTCGGGACAGCAGCAGCATCAGCGTACTGCAGACAGCTAGCAACAGGCATACAACAGCTATTGCTTAAGGCAACGTTGGTAATATTTATACCTGACAGGTGCCTGGTTTGACGTAAGTTTGCTGGACATAAGACGTCAATTAAAGATGTCACTAGGAAGTGATAGCTATCAGTTGCTCATTAGAGTTCCATTACTAATCAAAACACAGCAAGCGGGGATTTCCAGGTTTGCTGAGTTTTTATCTTGTTGAAGAACTCGGAGTGTTAATCTAGGAATCTTCAGATAGTGACTTCTGCTCTGTCATTGCACTAATTGGTTGCAAAGGAAGTGGCAGAGAACTATTCTGGAATGTGGCTCTGTTCGTGTGAGGCCAGAGATGACTTTCTGAATATCGCACTTGAACGGTTATGCCAATATAGGGAATAAATGGATTTATAGCCGAATAGGGGCATAAGGTCACAGTATCGATCAGGATCCTAGATAAGCACGCAACAAATTGGATTTGCATCAAGACCTTTAAGGGATGCTGAATGCAAATATTCCACTTTAGAAAAGGAAGCTCTTGCATGCTGGTGGGGTATAGAGTATTTCCGCAAGTATGTAAATGTAAATGTAAATGTACATGTATTTATATAGCGCAAATCACCGACCGAGGTTGGTATCTAAGCGCTTGCTTAGGGAACCCGTCCTGGTATTCCCCTGTGAGATAACCCCAGCAGGGTATCCACAAGGTGAGAGCCAGGCATCCGTATGTGTACGGTACTGTTTTTAAACTCTGGTCTGACCATCGTCCTTTAGTGGATTTATTTACTACGAAAGGTTGTGGGAAAGCGACTTCTAGGATTGCTAGATGGCAATACAAGCTTCAGGATTTTCATTTTAAAGTAGAGTATATTCCTGGCGTTAGGAATGTGTTAGCTGACTGCTTATCTAGATTACCTGTGCCTGATGACAATATTGTTGAAGAAGACAAGGATGATGATAATGTTGTGTCAATTTGTGAAATTTCCAAAGGTTGTGTTGATGAGAATGCATGGAAATTGGCATCTTGTGGTGACTCTGTTTTTTGTGATGTTTGTAATTTTGTAAAAACCCAGTGGCCACGCAAAGTTTTGTTGTCTGATGATATTCTTCCTTTCTTTCACGTTGCTCAAGAGTTGTCTGTGTTTGAAGGAGTATTGTTTAGGGGTCTGCAATTGGTGGTGCCTCGTGAATTGCAACCTAAGATTTTAGAAATGGCTCATGAGGGGCATCCGGAATGACATCTATGAAAAGGAGGATTAGAAGTGAATTCTGGTGGCCAGGGATGGATAAATGCATAGAACGCCATGTCAGAGACTGTATGGATTGCTGTTTGAGTGATAAGTCTCAAAAGCATATTGCATATGAACGATTTCCAATTTCTAGACCTTCACAGGTTTGGGAAAGTGTATCATTGGATATTGCTGGTCCTTTGTCGTTTAACAAGAGTGTGATGTATGCAATAATCTTGATAGATCAGTTGTCTCAGTGGCCTGAGGTAAAAATGGTTTCTAACATAACTTCTAGTGTGGTGATCAAGTTTTTAAATGAAGTGTTTGAAAGGGAGAGTTTTCCAGAGTCTATTACAACTGACAATGGTGTGCAATTTGTATCCCAGGAGATGAAGGAGTTTTTGGAGCGTCATGGTATTAGACATAAACGTGTGTCGGTTTATTATCCCAAAAGTAAAGGTATTGTTGAGAGGTGGATCAGGGTGTTTAAGGAGGGCCTTCAATTAGCCTTGCTGAATGGTAGAGATTGTAAACAGACCATTAGTGAAGTCCTGTGGTGTTATAGCAACACACCTAGGAGTATGGGTGATCTGTCTCCTTTTAAGAAGATGAGAGGGAGGAGGTGTGGCTCCAACTTGAGTCAACCTTGGATGAGAATGCTTGGTACAGGAAGGGCCTTTGAGGTTGATTGTGCTCTGTGTAGTGATTCTTCCCAGTTCTGTGTCAATGATTGGGTCCGTGTCAAGAAGTGTAGATTTGTCAAGTCAGGGGAGTCACGGTATTCTGGTCCTTTGATTGTCACGCGTGTTGGTAGACAGGTTGTTGAGCTTTCTGATGGTAACGTGTGGAGTTTGTCTAAGGTGGTAAAGGTCCCTAGGTGGTTGTGGCCTAAGGAGGTGTCCCCACAGTCTGGAATTCCGTCCTGCTTAAAGTCTTCCTTTTTTTTTTTTTTTTTTTAATAATTTTTTATTGTAAACAGGCTGACAAAAAAAACAATACATATAAATGTCCAAGACATGGAAAATATCAAGAGAAAATTATTATAATATACAAATCAAATACATAGGAAATAAGAAGTACTAGGGTTATCATTAAAAAAAACACCACATTTTACATATAAATTCATAAAACAGCAGGGGGAAAGTAACTTATATATTTCATAATGAGTCAAATAAAGATAAGACTTGATAGAGTCATATCAAGTCAAGCAACAAGTTCCCCATTTTCTTTCAAATTTGACCAAAGAGCGTCCGCCCCTTGTGTTTGCTAAGGCAAATTCCATGGAATATATTTCCATTATTGGAGCCCACCAGTCCCAAACCGTAGGTGGGTCCGTAGCAATCCAAGCTCTTGCGATAGTTAGTTTAGCACAGGAAATTAGTATAGTTGCCAAAGGAGATTGAGGGATTAGGGAGGTATTACAATCTAACAGAATTAAGGAAGCAGAAAGCATGGGCAACCCAATCTTCTTGATTCTGCATGCATCTTGGACCTTATCCCAAAAAGGCTTAAGCTTGGGGCAAGAGAATAACATATGTACTAGATTAGCAGCTACTTCAAAACATTTGGGGCATTTTGTGCGATCTGTGAAGTCAGGGTTAGGGGACCACCTAGAGATTCTTGCCGGAGTATAATAGAGCATACAAGTTGTTCTAAACTGCTGTAGCCTAAGGCTGGAAGATCTGACTAACTTATTAATATTAGATAACGAGTTCTCTATTTGCTTTATGGTGACATTTAAGCCGAGTAGGGCCCCCCATTTTTCCGTTATTTTAGACAAATCATTTGTTTTATATTTTACGAGTAGCTTGTACGCCCCGCTAATAACTGATTTGATTTTTTTAGAATACAAACTAGTCCATATGTCACATTCCGTAATATTTCGAATCTTTTTTTTTATTAATTAAAAAATCATGAATCTGTAAGTACTTATATCTGGAATATTCTGGTAAATCGTATGTTGTTTTAAGCGTACTAAAGTCAGCAAACCCCTGTGGGCCATATAAATCGGCCAATGTATTAATTCCCTTCTCGGCCCAAATGTTATTAGTAGTGTCGGAAAAGACACTTGGAAGACCTGGGTTGCCCCAAAGCGGTAACTTTGGATGAAAGAATGAAGTCCTGCTATAAGTCAGTATGTTTTTCCATATCTTTACTATATCCCTGGCCGTCTTGAACCTTACCCTCTTGAAATAGTTTGGGTCATTTACTCTAAACAAAAACATGTTTGACTCTTGTTTCAGCATAAATTGATGAAAAAAATTACTTTCCCCTTTAAGAAGTAAAGAACGTATTCGTAAAACAAATGAAGACCAAAAGTACAACTTGAAATCAGGAAAATTAAGCCCTCCCTCATTCGTGGTGTTTTTCAAGTGTTTCAATGATCTTCTTGCTTTTTTGTAGGCCCAAATGAAACTATTAAGGATACCGTCTAATTGTTGAAAAAAACGATTATTCAATGCTAACGGGATCGATCGAAATAAATATAAAAATGTAGGTAATACCTTCATCTTAATAAGATTAATTCTACCGATAATATTCAGCGGTAGCCTATGCCATTTCTTTAAAATTGAGGCCGTGGATTTGATTAATTCGTTGTAGTTAATATAATTTATTTCTTGTATTTTGGCAGTAATCTTAACGCCAAGATAGGTGGCTACCTTGCAGATCTCTGGGGTGGCCGTAGAAGGTGAATAATTGGCAATTACCTGAGTCTTTTGTATATTAAGCCTGTACCCAGACACTTCCCCAAATTTAGTTGCTTCTAATTTAATTCCTCTTAGAGCCTGATTTATATCGTGTGTATAAACAGCAATGTCATCAGCATAAGCTGTCAGCTTAAGCTCCTTTGAGCCTGAGCTGAAAGGAACAATCAAGTTTTGAGAGTTAAGGGCCGTTAAAAAAGGTTCTAAAGAAAGAGCAAATAAAAGAGGTGAGAGAGGGCAGCCTTGGCGTGTACCACGCAAGATTGGGAAATCTGAAGAAATCAAACCATTATAGCTTGTACAGGCAATGGGGTTATTATATAGGGCCTGTATCCCCCTCAAGAACCTTCCCATTAAGCCGATTTTTGAAAGCGCGCTCCAGAGATAGTTCCACCCCACTCGATCAAATGCTTTTTCTGCATCTAATAAGATCATGCCTAGTGGGGTGGACTCTATCTCTGCGATGTCGAACGCCGTAATAGCCATATTTACATGTGAAGTGGTATCTCTCCCAAAAATGAAGCCGTGCTGTTGTGTGTTAACTAATTGGGGCATAACAGTTGCCAGTCTATGTGCAAGTACTTTAGCAAAAAGTTTGGCGTCAGTATTAATCAATGAGATTGGTCGGTATGACCCCATCTCTTCTTTCGGTTTATCATTTTTTAGAAAAAATATTATTTTCGCCTTATTCCATGATTTAGGTACATTCCCATTCGTTCCTACTGACTGCATAACTTCTAATAATAATAAATCTAATTCAGGCAGACAGGCCTTGTATAACTCTAGCGGGATGGTATCTTCCCCAGCTGCTTTGCCCCCGGGCAAGGAATTGATAGCCTGGTGTAGCTCTATCATTGTTATATCGTCAGACAAAGAGCTCAAATCTGGCCTGTCATCATACCTTGGTGTATTTTTATCTATATAGTCCCGTATAAGATTAGAATCCGGTTTATTTTCTGGGATGTATAAAGTTTTGTAGAAGCTAGCAAATTGCTCTAGCACTTCCTGTGGATTATTATAAAAGTTGTTATCTGACCCCCTGATTTTGGAGATTAAAGAGCCTGCTCTAGATTCCGCCACTTTATAAGCCAAAATACGGCCAATTTTGTCCCCTCCCTCGTATTGGGCTATTTTATATTTGTGGATATTGGTACTGTACTTCCGGTAGAGATCTTTCTTTGCATCATTTTTTAATTTACTAAGTTTAAGATTAATATCCGTACAGGCAGGCAAATTATGTCGTAATGCTAAGGCTAATTGCTCTTCTTGGTTTATTATTTGCAGTGTTACCCGCACTTGACTCTGTTTACGTTCGGCATTCTGCCTAAGCACATAGGCCTGTGTAAAGCCCCTGATACTTGCCTTACAAGCATCCTATACTATATGACATGGAGCCGAGTTCTTATTGATGCTAATAAATTCAACAAGATGGGTTTTCAGCTGCAAAATAAAAGATTGATCTGAGATGAGCTATCTAGGAAAGGAGAACATTCTCGGAGGGGCTACACTGTGTGGTGTGGAAAATGATATAATTATGGCATTGTGATCAGATGAGATACGAGGGCAGAGGGTCATAGAGCAGGTCTTTAATATATTATCGCTGACCAAGGCCATATCCAATCTGGAGCATGATTTATGGGGTGCCGAATAGTATGTATACCCCGGTCGTTTATGGTAAAGGTGTCGCCAGGCGTCTTTGATGTTATGTAAGCAGCAAATGTCTAATATAGCTGCCCTCGTCTTATGCATCCGTTGATGGCTATTTGGTCTGGTTGTATCTAATTTATAATCCATGATGCAATTAAAGTCGCCCATAATTATAAGTTCCCCAGCCCAGTCCAACAATTTAATGTTCAATTGATCGAAGACCCTTGGTTCATCTGTGGCTTAAAGTCTTCCAATAGTGCTAGAAATTGGAGGAAATTCTCTGGTCCTTCAACCCTTCACAGTGTTCCTGAAAGCAAGTCTTCCTGTTCTTCTGATGACTCTGTGCCTGTCCAACGAGCACAGAGGAAATGTCATGTTCCTGTGTGGTCTAAAGACTATCAACTTAATAAGTGATCTGATTTGTGTTTTATGCAATTTGTTCTCTTGTTATTCATACCTATGTCTTTTCTTTTCAGAATTCATATTGTATATTGTTTATTTGTTCTTGTTCTTTATCTATTGCTTAAGTTGCTTTATTTCTCTTTACGAAGGGGAATGTGTGGTGTTGTCGTGTCATGCCTGGAATCAGGAACACTGCTGGGTTCCGGATTCCATGGATGACAGTTACGACCCAGGCTTCAGGTATCGACTGGATTTCTGTATCTCCTAATAAATCCTCTTTACTCATCATTGCTGACCACGGAGTTACCTTCATTTCAACTTTCTTTTTTGTATTTTTCTGGCAACTGCCTCTATTTAACTTTCTTGATAAAAAACGCCCTGCAGAGATCAGTAAATTACCAGAATCACTTTAGCATTCTTTAGATTCCAGTCCATAGACAGTAATATTTTTTTCAAATCTTATCATTTCAGTGCTATGACCACCGAAGGCTCTGATTTTATATTAAAAACAAAGCTTTGGACTATACCATTTCCAGCTGAAAGGCAATATTTCTCTCCAGGTGTTCCCATACCAGGCTTGTCACACAGTTTGGTGCTTACTATCCCTCCATGTTAAAGAACAGTAGATGTTTCAGCACCCAGGCTAATGTGCTGCAATAGCTAAATACATATAAGGTCCCAAAGGCGAGACCGCTTACGTTGCAAATGCTTGTTATATTCTTGTTGTAACTAGCGAGTGCTGTTTTATAGGTACATTTCTCGTTCTCCATGTGAGTTTTGCGTCCGATTGTTTCCAATTTTTTGCATTTAGATTTTTCATTACGCAAGTCAGGAGTGTACCTGACTGCATATTTCTTATGGGTGTTAGTATGTTGCCGTTTAAAGGGTGCTAAAGTGTCTATAGCAGAAGTGATAGCCTCATTGAAGACCCTATGCCTATTAGCAATATCCAGGTGTCAACTGGCTTAGTTATGCTGCTGCCTACCCTGAGGTCCCGGGGCAGGGATTGATGGTTGTTTTACCAGTTTCTTTTTTGGTTACAAAGTTTGTTAATGCCAACAAGGTCAACAAGCTTCATAGACACCATCAAAATAACAGTTGGAGCCACTCTTCCTTAATAATTCAGAGTGCTGGTAGAGAGAGACGAGCAGAGCAGATGAAGCTAGATAAATGGCAGCACGTACCAGAAGTTAGTGTACTGGAATTGCGTTTCCTGAATATATATCCAAAATGATACAGGATTTTGCCTACCTTAAACATCAGGGTCTCCAAATAGCCATGCCCCAGGAAACCCACATGTGACATGCTGAGATAGTTCAACTACAACAAAAATAAACATCACCCTCATTGACAGACTTCAGGAAGGGACTCAAGACCTGGCTCTTTGACTTAGGCCCGCAGCCCAGCGCCTGGATGCCCTCACGGGTGATAAGCTGCGCTATACAATAAGGGATTGAGTGAATGATAGATAGATTTTTATCTGATCATTCAACGTTACCCCTCACACTAATCCAGGTCTGTACCAGCTTGAAAATACCATCATGGGAATTAAATTTTGGGTCACTACAAGGTTAAGCATTTGTAGCCCATATGCAGGAATTCACCAGACACTTTTTCCAAAACAACTGGGAGACAACGCAGCTAAGAGCCTCAGAGTGGGAAACCTATAAAGTAACGCTCCATATCTTGAGTGGCCAGAGTCCGTAAAGTCCATAAAGACCTAGTGAATACACTTTGCACCAAAGAAAGGCAATAACTGGAGTTAGAGAAGTAGCATTGAAACCAGAGAAAATGTGCCCTCTGATGAAAGTCAATACACAGCTCGAGGACTCCGAGCTAGATAAAAGTAAAAAAAAAAGTCAAAAATAAAACCACTTACCTTATTGCTGCATCCTGCATCTCTCCTCTGTCGGAATAGGCTGAATCAGGAAGCACAGCCAGGCTCCCCTGATCAATCACAACGCTGCAATGCAATGGAGTGCCCCCAAACTGAGGGCCAGGGCATGTTCTCCACGCAGGCTGTAATTCAGCCTGCATGGAGAACATGCACAGTGCACATGACGATTTGGCCGGCCCGAGAGGGCTGGTGAAAGCATCACTGCGCACTTAGGAGTGGGCAAAAACACTCCTAGCAAGCTTACTCTGACAGCAGAGCAGCCCTGCATGCATCCTGCAAAGCAGATGCAAACAATAAAATGATAATAATCATCATTTTATTGTCCTTTAGTTTCACTACTTAAAAGCAGTGGGGCAACTGCTTCTCTTTAGCGGAGGAGCCACCACTGACCTTTCCTTGGTGCAATCTTGAAGTTGTCAGTTAGCAGTTGTGCACAGGCCTTCTGTCTGGCAGTACTGAAGGTAATGTCTCTTGTGCACCTAAAAGAAAAGAAGCAAGAAGAATGTGAGAAGTAAGCCTGGCATATGATGTCCACTATTCTAGTGAGCCCCTTGCACCAGTCTAATCGACCCTTATTGATGGTGGTTGTAAAGTCAACCTTATAGACAAGCTATACTAGTGGTAGCATGGACCAGTAGTCAGGCTACCACTAGGATAGCTTGTTTATAAGGTTGACTTTACAACCACCATCAATAAGGGTTGATTATACTGGTGCAAGGTGCCCACTAGAATAGTGGACATCAAACGCCAGGCTAACTTCTCACATTAGTGTGCAGCGGATGGGATAAGAGTGTGCTGTTGTTTTACCATATAATCTTGAGATATCATTTGAAAGATCACATTAAGGTACCTGGAGGTACATATAAATCAAGTTCTTATAATACATAAGTTCTACTGAACTTAGCAGAATAGTGAACATCATATACCAGGCCAACTTCTCACAAGCCTGTACCCTAGTTAACTGAGTTTTGGTTCCGTCCTCTATTGATCCCAAATAAACTATGTGATGCCACAACCTAGTGCCTCGTCCAACTGACCAAGTTCATCATGCTATGTTATCACCAGGTGAAATGTATCATGTGTCATTTCTTAAGCACTTGAACTAACTGAAAACCTGTGGCCTAACCAATTGAGCTTCCTCCTAGAATTTGCCAGAGTCAACGGTGCTATCTTAACAGCCAGAGAGCCAGCTTACTTAGGCATCACTTGGGCTGGTATAAAACATACAAGCCCCTCACCATCCTGTGAGCTGAGCACTTACCGTGTCACAGGAGCTTCCCACCTACCTCAATAGCCTCAGCCTTCATCAGAGTAATAGGCTGAGATGCCCACTGGTATTTTCCTTGACCAACGGAGCTATAAGACCAGCACGAAATAACTTAACTGAGCTACTGCAATAGGCAAGGATTTACCCCAGCAATAGCCTAATATGTTCCTTATCCGCATGAGAAAGATTAGTGACTTGTGCTATTCCTATCTGAGCTATACCACTACTCCACACTTTTAGCACAAGACATAGATGTCCACCGTAACCAACCCTCCTGATCTATCTGAATAGCTAGTGTCTTCAGGGCCTCACCTATGGAAGTGACCTGTGCTTCTTTCAAATATGCCAAATAACTTTACCATGTCACCACATAACTGACTTGTACAATCTAGAGAGAGGCAGCCTCCCAACCGCACCCCATTGCTATTTATAGACATGCTATGCAGCTGATGCCAGACAAATTACCCCTTGTGAAGGTCGTTTTGTATTTTGAAAACCCCAGCACACTGCATGAGTTGCTGTTACAGTGATAGGGGCAATGATTGTCACATTTCTTTGTACTCTATTGCTAGAGAAAGCTTGAAGGAATGCATTTTTTACGTTTCAAAAGTTCAACTCTGCTTTGAAAAAATTCTAAATTTTCAATGTGTTCTACCACATCGTTTGAACATTTTTGTAGTTGTGGCTTTGGTGTAGCATGCTTCCATTCTGCATTTGCATGGAGGGTCTTTTTTTCAAGGTTTCTCGTGGATTTAGATGACTTGATTACTCACCATGGACTGCCCGGGAAAGCCTGGCTCACTAATCACATCATTGGCAATGAAATTGGAATCTAAATGCATGCTGCTATTTTGTCTTCCGATGCAATACGCAATTTCAGAGTGCACCGCATCACAAAGGAAGGCTCTTGGCGTTTGAACAGCTATCATAAAGAACATGCCTTGTGGTCCGTGCCTTAACAGACTTGCTTCAGATCCTGCTGCTGCTGGTGCTATGGTGAGCTCGGATCGCCATGGCAGCAAGGGGATGCTGCTACTGCTAGTCAGCTAGTTTGTAGCATGCGTACGTCAAATGTCAAGGCACTCACCCTGCCCTCTGGCTGCTTGCTCTCATGTCATGCCTTGGTGTGTCTTATGGTTAAAGGCATTTCCTATGAACAGAAACGTAGGCAGGGCTAGACAAGGGTGCTCTTTGTGTGTTTGTTTTTTTCGTTGCTTTACATTATGTTATGTTAGTGGCATTTGTATAGAACACATCCAACCATCTGGTCGGAATTTTTGTACTTTCAGCGACCCTTTTTATTATCCACAGGGTCCCAGGGTTGCAGCTGCAAAATGGAGCTCGAGGGAGCTTTTGAGGGGGTATTAAAGATGCTATGTTCTATTGATGGTGTCTGTTAGGTTGAGCATTTGAGACCTCTTGTATGTACCTTAGTAAATACTTAAGTGTATGTTCTTTGTGGGCTCTGGACGTCAGCCCTAGGACTTGTCTGCTTCCGCTTAGGGACTTTTTATCTGTTCAACTGTCTCAATTTAAATGTCTTAATAGAAATCGACCACTTGAGGTCAGTAAAATTCCAGAATTGCTTTCTGCTGAGGGACTTTCTTTTTTGTATTTTTCTGGCAACTGCCTCTATTTAACTTTCTTGATAAAAAACGCCCTGCAGAGGTCAGTAAATTACCAGAATCACTTTAGCATTCTTTAGATTCCAGTCCATAGACAATAATGTTTTTTTCAAATCTTATAATTTCAGTGCTATGACCACCGAAGGCTCTGATTTTATATTAAAAACAAAGCTTTGGACTATACCATTTCCAGCTGAAAGGCAATATTTCTCTCCAGGTGCCCCATACCTGGCTTGTCACACAGTTTGGTGCTTACTATCCCTCCATTTTAAAGAACAGTAGATGTTTCAGCACCCAGGCTAATGTGCTGCATAGCTAAATACATATAAGGTCCCAAAGGCGAGACCGCTTGCATTGCAAATGCTTGTTATATTCTTGTTGTAACTAGCGAGTGCTGTTTTATAGGTACCTTTCTCGTTCTCCATGTGAGTTTTGTGTCCGATTGTTTCCAATTTTTTGCATTTAGATTTTTCATTACGCAAGTCAGGAGTGTACCAGACTGCATATTTCTTATGGGTGTTAGTATGTTGCCGTTTAAAGGGTGCTAAAGTGTCTATAGCAGAAGTGATAGCCTCATTGAAGACCCTAAGCCTATTAGCAATATCCAGGTGTCAACTGGCTTAGTTATGCTGCTGCCTACCCTGAGGTCCCGGGGCAGGGATTGATGGTTGTTTTACCAGTTTCTTTTTTGGTTACAAAGTTTGTTAATGCCAACAAGGTCAACAAGCTTCATAGACACCATCAAAATAACAGTTGGAGCCACTCTTCCTTAATAATTCAGAGTGCTGGTAGAGAGAGACGAGCAGAGCAGATGAAATCAAGCTAGATAAATGGCAGCACGTACCAGAAGTTAGTGTACTGGAATTGCGTTTCCAGAATATATATCCAAAATGATACAGGATTTTGCCTACCTTAAACATCAGGGTCTCCAAATAGCCATGCCCTAGGAAACCCACATGTGACATGCTGAGATAGTTCAACTACAACAAAAATAAAGAGGTCATGTGTTTGCGGCTAACTATTCTATTTATTCCAGGAGAGGACTGGCGTGTATTGCTGCAGACATCCCTTCTCAAGAACTTGACATAGTCATAGATTCACAAGGGAGATTCTATACTGTTATGGGCCATCTGGATGGACTGAAACCTGTCTCAAATGTTTATCATAAAATACCGATGATAGCATGTTTTGGGAAATGTTATGAGGGTGGTATCCCCCTATTTGGTGATAGTTTAATTTGGACAGGCAACCTAAACATTTGCCTAGATCAGACAAACCCTGGTATGGAAGCTGCATAGGACGAAGTAATCAGGAATGCAGACCTTATAGATGTGTGGAGAATCTAGCACCTAGAGAGCGGACTTGGTTTGGAAAGACAGTGTATTTGGGTAAGTCAGCTTGTTTCCACACTCTCCGCAAGTGCCGCAGAATCTTCAAATGATTTCCCACCACCACCAGGAAAACAATAACGCAGGCCCTCATCACCAGGTGTCTGGACTACGGCAAAACACTTTATGCAGGCAGTGCCAGCAAACTCTTAAGAAGACTTCAGACGATCCTAGAAGGGGCAGCCAGACTGATCCTCAGCCTGCAAAAAGGACCCGCTTCACCCTGCACCTGAGAGATCTTCACTGGCTCCCCATCCAGAAAAGTTTCCAATTCAAGCTTCTGACCCATGCCTATAAGGCCTTCCATGACCAAAGGCCGGCATACATGAACCACTGCCTGAACTTCTACCAACCATCCAGAAACCTCCGACCACCTTGTCCCTGCAGAGACACTGTGTATCCACCGCAGCGGAGGACGATCCTCTTTGACCTCGCCACCAAATCCTTCTCCTCCACCTTCGAACATCACCCTCATTGACAGACTTCAGGAAGGGACTCAAGACCTGGCTCTTTGACTTAGGCCCGCAGCCCAGCACCTGGATGCCCTCACGGGTGAAAAGCTGCGCTATACAATTAGGGATTGAGTGAATGATAGATAGATTTTTATCTGATCATTCACCGTTACCCCTCACACTAATCCAGGTCTGTACCAGCTTGAAAATACCATCATGGGAATTAAATTTTGGGTCACTACAAGGTTAAGCATTTGTAGCCCATATGCAAGAATTCACCAGACACTTTTTCCAAAACAACTGGGAGACAACGCAGCTAAGAGCCTCAGAGTGGGAAACCTATAAAGAAACGCTTCATATCTTGAGTGGCCGGAGTCCGTAAAGTCCGTAAAGAGCTAGTGAATACACTTTGCACCAAAGAAAGGCAATAACTGGAGTTAGAGAAGTAGCATTGAAACTAGAGAAAATGTGCCCTCTGATGAAAGTCAATACACAGCTCGAGGACTCCGAGATAGATAAAAGAAAACAAAATGTCAAAAATAAAACCACTTACCTTATTGCTACATCCTGCATCTCTCCTCTGTCGGAATAGGCTGAATCAGGAAGCACAGCCAGGCTCCCCTGACCAATCACAACGCTGCAATGCAATGGAGTGCCCCCAAACTGAGGGCCAGGGCATGTTCTCCACGCAGGCTGTAATTCAGCCTGCATGGAGAACATGCACAGTGCACATGACGATTTGGCCGGCCCGAGAGGGCTGGTGAAAGCATCACTGCGCACTTAGGAGTGGGCAAAAACACTCCTAGCAAGCTTACTCTGACAGCAGAGCATCCCTGCATGCATCCTGCAAAGCAGATGCAAACAATAAAATGATAATAATCATCATTTTATTGTCCTTTAGTTTCACTACTTAAAAGCAGTGGGGCGACTGCTTCTCTTCAGCGGAGGAGCCACCACTGACCTTTCCTTGGTGCAATCTTGAAGTTGTCAGTTAGCAGTGGCACTTAGCTTCACGCAAGTTGAAGAGATGTCTGTGTGATGTGGGGGTCATGCATCACGTTGTGCACAGGCCTTCTGTCTGGCAGTACTGAAGGTAATGTCTCTTGTGCACCTAAAAGAAAAGAAGCAAGAAGAATGTGAGAAGTTAGCCTGGCATATGTTGTCCACTATTCTAGTGAGCCCCTTGCACCAGTCTAATCGACCCTTATTGATGGTGATTGTAAAGTCAACCTTATAGACAAGCTATACTAGTGGTAGCATGAACCAGTAGTCAGGCTACCACTAGGATAGCTTGTTTATAAGGTTGACTTTACAACCACCATCAATAAGGGTTGATTATACTGGTGCAAGGTGCCCACTAGAATAGTGGACATCATACGCCAGGCTAACTTCTCACACTAGTGTGCAGCGGATGGGGTAAGAGTGTGCTGTTGTTTTACCATATAATCTTGAGATATCATTTGAAAGATCACATTAAGGTACCTGTAGGTACATATAAATCAAGTTCTTATAATACATAAGTTCTACAACTTAGCAGTTGTAGGTGGTAAGGGCCTAGCACACCCCGACTACAACTCCTAGAGAGGTTCTAGTAGGAAACCATTTAGTTGAGGTATGTGCACACACCACACCTCACTAGAAAATGTCCTTGGAAGCAGGCCCTAGTAGACCTCTTCAAGAAGACACCCAGAGGGTGCCTTCTAAGTATGACTCATTCTTTTTTCATGAGTTGACTTAACTTCCAAGAAAATGCCAAAGAAAGTTCAGTGGACAGTAACCTGTCAAAAGGCATTTGATGACCTGAAACAGGCAATGTGCTGTGCACCTATTCTGAAAAGTCCAGAATACTCCAAAGAATTCATTGTCCAAGCAGATGCTTCTGAGTCGGGTGTAGGAGCTGTTCTTTCACAACTGAATAAAGATTTTCAAGACCAGCCAATAGCTTTCTTTAGCAGAAGGCTGACCCCTAGAGAGAAACGTTGGTCAGCTATTGAGAGGGAGGCCTTTGCTGTGGTTTGGGCCCTGAAGAAGCTGAGGCCATACTTGTTTGGTAATCACTTCAAGATTCAGACAGACCATAACCCCCTCTTGTGGCTAAATCAGATGAAGGGTGAAAATCCCAAACTGCTCAGGTGGTCCATTTCCCTACAGGGGATGGACTTTACAGTGGAACATAGACCTGGATCTGACCATGGCAATGCAGATGGACTCTCCAGATATTTCCACTTAGAACATCAAGACTCAATCGGTCAAGGTTAGTTTAATGTTCCTGCGTTTGAGGGGGGGTGTAGGAGAGCAGATTCGGAGGGTGAAAGCAAAGACGGCTTTGCAGGTGGAAACAATGCAAACCAGCACAAGCGCGCAGCAGCAGGGTATGGGGCCTGAGTGATTCCCTTGCGGGAGCGTGCAACAAGACGCGATGATTGCGACCATATGGCACCACCATATGGTGCCGCGCGTTCCCACAAGGGCTTAAGTTTTATTTCTAGAAAAAAGCACAGGTATGTGAAATATAGTCCTAAATGGAAGACTTCCCAAGGAAATGCAGTTGTGGTTGAAATTGCAATTGCGACAGGTTTGCTTACCGGAATCTAAAGGCGAAGACTTCGAGCCTGAGGAGCGATGGCTCGGGTCCCGCGAGTGGTCTTGTGAATGGCCCCTAGACCCGGAGCGGCGGTGAGAGGAGTGCCGTACCTCCAGCAACTTCCGGTGCCGGTGCCGCTCCCGCAAGGCCTTTGGGGCCATGGCACAACAGTCTCGACAGTCCCAGGAGTCATAATCGGTCTCCAGGCAGTAGAGGCACACATCGTGGGGGTCTGCCACCAACATGTTACGGCGGCACAACCCACAAGACTTAAATCCGGCCATCCCTACGTGCACCAGGAGACAAAAAGTCTCAACAAAGTAGTCAAAAAATGACTGAGGTACATGCTCAATCCGAATCTGCTCTTTCGGCACGGAAAAAGAAGGATCTGACGTCAGCGCGCATGGTTGGTGCCTAAGTACCCTCAATGGCGTCATCTTGGCGCTGACGACGCCAGTGACGGATGCGGAGCCGCAGGACGCCACCTACTGACGCACAGGAGTACTGCTAAGCAAAACTTTCCGGATCCAGTCTGACACCTGGGAATATTCTAAGATAAGGAACCTATCACTAACGTGTCTCTTTCAGATAAACAGTTTAAATTACACATTAATTCTTTTTGTAATACTGTTAGATTACTTTTGAATTACATTGATTACTTGGGGTGGTATGCCTGTATACCACACCGATGATCCAACAATTAAAGGTAAGTAAGACTTTTTACGGTTAGCAGTTTAGTTACTTTTTCTTTCATACAAAAGTTCACCTGGACAAAACATTTTTTAGGAACAAAACTCGTAACTTTGGTTCCTATGGGAGAAAAAGGATTAACGGTGCTCAGGTAAGTAAATGACTTACGAGTGGGAGTTTTTGGCAGGCCTATGAAGTTTCTCCTTCGTGGACCTAACCCATCCTGGGCAAGGAGGCATGACACCTCTACCCAGGATGGGATTTGTTTCTGGACCCAGAGAGCGGAGGTCCTCTACCCAGTGGTCCAGAAACCTGTCTGGTGGTGGCAAATGGCAGCCAGACATTCAGGAACCACACCAGGGCTAGACGATTTTCAGGCGGCACCTCTAAGATGCTCTCTGTGGGCATCTGTCATTGAAGCCCAGACTGGCATCAGAGTGTTTTTTTTTGTTTTCCTATTATAACCAATTATATTGGTTTTCGAAAACAACAGCACAATAACATTTTGTCATATAAAACATTCTCAGACTTTCCCAGATATCACCCCATGTTTACATATCTGGATTGACCGCAACATGAGTCCTGAGGTTTACCCACACCCAACTACGGTCACTTTAGTTCGCCAGTCCCAGCCATTTGCCCCATTGGCGATCGTATTTGGCAGGACATCCTCTTGCCTCATACACTGGTTTTTCCTGCATGGCGCACCAATCCACTCCTTTGCGCCATTTCCAGATGGCCAGGAAGCAAGGTCTTTACAAGTGGCAGCAATGTCCCTTTTGGCCACCATGGTGGCCATCCCCAAGAATGTTTTGTTGGGACAAGAACTGTCCAGTCCTTCCATGACTCCCAGGATAAAGGCCAAGGGATTGAGTGGGACCTCCCAGCCCAGCGTGGCACTCAACCCTGTTGCAATTGCTATCCAGTATTGGGTGAGGGTAGTGCAGGACCAGACCATATGGTAAGAGTCCACAGACTCCACCACGCATAACGGACACTTGGGGGCAGGAAGAAAGCCAGCCCGATGCAGGCAGATAGGGGTGAGGTAAGCACAGTGGAGGTGGTATATTTGTATTAGGCAGAGCCTGGAAGAGATGGTAATTACTTGGGGGCCATCAGGGCGTCTCTCCAGTCTTCTTCCAGAGGGCCCAGCCATTGCTCCCACCGGTTTCTCATATAGTCTAGAGTGGATGGGGAATTGTTGCCCAGTGAAGAATAAATATGAGATACCCCTCCCTTCCCTAGATTTCCCATAAGGATTTTGGGTTCTAGCTGGCTTAATTCTGGTAGTGTAGTGTACTGCTTCACCCTTCCAAATAATAGAAAATACTGCCCTACCACAAGGAGGCACAAACAAGGCGAAGCAATAAAAACACCACCGAAGGGATTTCACTTTTATAAAATGAGGCACATCAAAAGACTGTTTTCAGAATAAGGCATAGGGTTTTATTTGTGCGACACTCTCTAACAGAAAGGCTTTCCCAGATGTCAAATGAACAACATTCAAATGTATGAAAGACCACAGCTGGCGGTTGATGGCTGAGAGGAACATGGCGGCAGCAGGCTAGCTGCCGCGGTACTCCGCTCTGAGCGCTTGCGGAGCGGTGCTTCTCTACTAAGATCAAAAGAAGAATGAGGGCGTTTTCTCATCGCGTGAAAGCTAAGGAAAGTTGCAACTCTAAACTTTAAATCAGGAAACATTGAAGTTATTTTTCCGAAGAACACGCTGTTTTTTTCGAAAAATCGGCTCCACAGGATTGTCATTTCTGAAAAGGTTAGTGTAAGTCTTTTTTCCCTCTCCATGTGTCGGGAGAAGGGCGCTTTTTCATCTGCCTCGGCGTCCTTCAGAGGCCGGTCTCCTCTGCAACCTTCCCCGTTTAGCTTTTGGCTTTGGCACAGGGAGCTCCGCCGCAGAAGACACTTGCGGTCTCTCCGTAGGGACTGTGTGGAAGAAGCGGTGCAGTCACAGGAAGGAACCGAAGCAGACCTAACAGCGGCAGCCTCACCCCTAGTACTAGCAACAGCCACAACATTGGAGTTTACATCGCAAGCAGCTCTGCAATTAACGCCGATAAAGCAGGTGAAGGGGAAGCATAAAGGGGGGGCAAGTTTGTGGCAAGTTAACTCAGGTACCCTTTGACTTAGACTTGGGAACCAACGGTGGGAGGGGGATTCCCAGCGATTGTGTGCAGTCTGAGGTATTTAATAAAGGGCACAGAGGAAAGGGTTTGAGCAAACACCACAACCGAGGGGGGAAAGTGAAAAACAGGAAAGGGGGCGGAAGTGCATTCCCAGCGGTTGGGGCTCAGTCGAAAGTCAGCCCAGAGATCAAGAGCCCGCTCCGAGAAAGTTCTGAAGGGGGTAACGAATGGTTTAAGATAGTGTGTGACTCAAAAAACCCCTCTAAAATATCTTCTTACCTTTCCAATGACGTGAAAGCCAAGCGAGCAAAAAAAACGAAGGCTGCAAAAACTGTCCTGGACTCCAGTTCTAAGATAACACCGTCGCTCCGTTCCTATTTTAAGGCGATTCCTCAAGTATTAGACCTGGTACAAAATATTTCCCCCCTTGAAAGTATACCCTTGGACCAGCAAATGGAGACGGATCAATCAGGTTGTTTGGATGAGGACGCTCCTGTGATCAATATTGATAAGATATCTTGTATTGACTCCACAAATAGCCTTCTTTTGGCAGACGCCAACAGCGCCCCTAGTACATCCACTAATACTGTATCTACGGCAGAGGTGAATGCCGGCAAAGGTATCTGCATCGGAGAGCCCTCAACAGATTCTCTCTTGTCACCTGAAACCCCCAGTGCATCAAGCAATTTTGTTGAGCTTGAAGTCCCATTAGAAAACCAAAACCAAACCCAGAGCCTAGAGGAGGGTCCCAATTTAAATCTACATTCGAATTTGAATATTTCTTCACAGTTAATTCCTAATCTCCCTTCTGATAGTGCTATGTCACCTAGACCTCCTGTTTCTGGTATGGACGCTTTCCCAGATCTCACGGTCTCATCTCTATTGCCCATGCTCTTGAACTTGTCAGCAGATATAAAACGGGGGTTCGACGAGTCAACGAAAATCCAGAAAGAAATTAGATCTTATTGTGAGTCCCTGGACAGCAAGATAGATGGCCTATTCTCGAGAACTGGAGCGCTTGAAGAGACAGTTGGTGTGATCTCTCTTGTGGAGAAGTGTGGCTCACTGGTTAGAGCAGGCAGACCCTGAAGCAGAGGTCAGACCCGGGACCAGGGTTCAATTCCCGACGTGGCAGGGTCTTGAGCTCAAATGTCCATGGACTCGATAATTCTCGCTTCGGTGTGTGACCTAATCATGGGTTCACACTCTGCAACTCTGGGCATTAAGCTTGCTTAATCTCCACAACGGCCCCCTGCGGCGGGATGCCTGGCTTTCACCTTGGGGATGCCCTGTAGGGGCTATCTCACAGGGAAAAGCCAGGACGGGTTCCCAAGGCAAGCACGGAGATACCCCTTCGGGGGTCGATTCAGGCGCTATATAAGAAACATAATAATAATAATAATAACTGGATAATGCCAAGGAAGAGATCACCAAACTAAAAAGAGAGGATACTGCTCAGGCCGATAGGCTGGAGATTTTGGAGAATAACTCTAGGCGCTCTAATATTCGTATCTTAAATGTGCCAGAAGGTAGTGAAGGCTCTAATATCAAGGCATATATTATCCGACTATTAAAGAAATCTCTTAATCTGGATCACGCGGAAGAGGATCTAGCTCTAGATATACAGCGAATACACAGGGATCCCTTTAGGTTGAGTACACAGAGGTCTAAACCACGCAAGGTGTTGGTAAACTTCCACACCTATTCTTTAAAGGACCAGATTCTTAACCTAGCACTTAAGCAAACATCCCTGTCAGGAAATGGCTTTAACTTTCAAATAAGATCTGATCTATCAAGGGCCACCTTGAATAGGCAATGGGAATTGGTCAGGAGGATGGAGGCATTCAGAAATCTAGGCGCAACTGTACAGCTGAGATTTCCAGCAGCCCTGAAGATTATGATGAATAATAAGATGTTCAATATTCATACGGTTCAGGCTGCAGATGACCTTCTGATGACGTTCGGAGCTGCAAAGGGGGCTGAAGGTGGCTCGGGATAAAATAATGAGGGCCAGACTATTTTTTTTGTCTCTTGTCCTTTCCTTCATCCCTTTGACTTCTAGAAAAAAAAAATGTGTCTTCCCTTAGCAAAATAACAGAGGAGGGTGAAGATAATAAGGAGAAAAGTAGAAAAGGAGAAGAGGAGAAAGGAAGAAGGGGAAAAAAAGGGGGAGGAATCTATTAGAGAAACAAGGAAAATAGGAGAAGGATAGAAGCAAGGGAATAAGATGATGGAGAGAAAGGAGAAAAGGAGGAGAAAAGGCAAGGAAAAAAAATAACGATAAAAAAAAAAGGAGGAGGTCCTAAGACTAAGGGCCCCATTAGGATGGCGGGCGGATTGCCCCCGCCAGGCTGGCGGTAGCCACCACCAGCCTGGCAGGGGAAATCCGCCCGCCATCCTTCCCTGTATTCCCCCCGCCATATAAGAATGACGGGGGGGACCATGGCGGAGCAAAACACCTCCCGCCACTTTTCCGCCCCGGTCGCCTTGCGGCCGGGGCGGAAAACGAGTAACATGCAGGCGGTGTCTGTCAGACACCGCCAGCATTATTACAATGGGCATTTTACAATGCCTTTCGGTGGAGAAAAAAGAGCTTTTTGGCACTTACTCGATTAATCTCGCTAGTGGTGTGGGTTTTTTTTTTCCCCCACATCCGATGATTACGAAGCCATGTTATACTTTTTCTGCTTTGCAACCTTGCCTTCTTTGTTGGGTGTAAAGGTTGATTCAAGCAATAAGGTAACTGGCTGATGGTTAAGCATCTGTCCAATAAGCTGCTGGGGGTAGAATGGGCAGGGTGATTGACACAGCATCTGGGCTTTGGCAATTCCACAAATCGGCCGCACCCCTACCAGTTCATACTGAGTTTGAGTGTCATATCCTCTGTCTGTTTTTCTTTCTTCCCAGTCCAGAAACTCGACAGATTACAACCATGGTGGAGATGAGGACATAAACAAAAAAAAAACATTCAAATGTATATAGAGAGATATATATGTATATATATGCAAGCAATAATATCACACTTACAAGTAAGTAAATGCATCTGTTAAATGCATGGAATAAAATACATGAAATGAATTACAAGCAGATAATATTATGATGGACGTCCACTGCAAGAAATCAGGAAGATATGAAAACTAAATACATCAGATAATTACCAACCACTGAAGAATTGAATGTGCACACAGACACACTCACACATCACAATAATTATTATAGCCACTGGAGACTTGAATGTCCACCCAGACACATCCACATCACAATGTCAATAATCAAAAATAAAACACCTCACCGGCTGCAAACACTTGATCTTAGCCCACTTTGGACTGGGGGATTCACAGCAGTCTTTAAGAGCCTCAGCAAACTGGGTTCTGCAACACTGAAATAGACGCATCCGTCATTCAGGTCAAAATCCCGGTTTCCAAGTCAACAAACCCCAGTTTTATAATCTCAAAGCACAATAGACATTTCCGAGAGGCCCTCCTCTGCGCCAAGGAAACTTACTGGAGTTGGCCACTCTCCATGTAAGCATTCCAAAGGCAAAAGAGTTCTCATGTCCCTTCTGCGCTCTCACATGTTTCAGTCCCTTATCTAAGCAAAGCTTACGAAAGTCTCCAGTAGTACAGAATACAATCTCTAAAAAAACAACAACCTTGAACGTGAATAGCCTAAACAACCTGAGTAATCTGGGGGACTGCCTGTGCGCAAAGCCTGAGCTAGACAGAGTCAGAATTTAAGATGGCATGAGGGCATGTCAAAGTCAATAGTAAGAACTTCATAATACATCCCAATGTACAACACAATGTACATTCATGCACCACTGCCTATATGTTGGACTTGGCCCTTCTGGCAGGTTCACCCCTGAACTTTTTGCCTTTTAATGTTACATAATTATAGTAATTTCTGGTCTTTGCGCACTTTGACACTGTGTCCCAGTGTAAAGTGCGTGCGCTCCCTGAGTGCGTGTGTGAGATTGGCCTGCCCTCCCATAGGAATGCATGGGGATATGTGTGTCCATGGTAGTTCCTGATGTGTGGGGAGTGCAGGGTCGAGTTTGGTATGTGCGGACTCGTGTGATTAAATGCTGCACAATGATGTGCGTGGATTTTTTGTGTCTAGTGTGGAAGTGCCACTTCTAGAAGTTGGCCTGTCTGTGCAGTGAATGTGAATTGACTATCTGGCTTGTGATTGGGTGGAGCTGGCTGGTGCGCCTGGCTCCAGGAGTCAGGATGGGTCTGCCCTGGTGGTGAATGGAGAGATCTGCATGTTGATGGGAGGGAGGAGTGTACCTGGGACCTGAATAGGGCTGGGCCTTCCCTCTACAATGCTGGCTCCACCCCATGTGGTGTGTCTCATGTCCCTTACCCACCCTGTGAATAGGCAGAGGGGCTGAGCAAAACAAAGTGCTCCAGAACCAGTTGCATCTGGTTTGCCCCTTGCCTGCACCTTTGTAGACAAAGGATTTGTGTGTATAAAAAGAGGCTGTGACCTCATGTAAAATGTTCTTGTTCCTGACTTGAATCTACCAGGGGCGTGCTGCTGCTGGGGCCCAGAGGAAGGCTTGCCACCCTGGGCCCTGTCCAGCCCCTGGATGCCTGGATACCTGGAGTTCCTGCTTGGATCGTAACAGGCGGGGGCTTGCTGCTAGTGGGGCCCAAGAGGGACCTCCATGGGGGCTGTCTCTTTGCTGGAGTGCCCTGTGTGCTGGCCCCTGGGCCCTGCATTGCCTCTCCTGATGCCCAGGACTGCTAGTACCCTTTGCTAAAGGGGTCCTACCTTGGGGGCTTTGTAGTTCCTGTGCCCCCAGCGCCTGGTGAGCGCTTTATTTTTTCTTTATGGGCAGAGCACTGTCGTGTTCCCTCGGGGGGGAAGTGCTCCTGCCCTTTTGTGGCCCTCACGGGTGCCCACCCCGCTTATGTAATTAGTGGTGTACGCAGGTGCTTACCCTGCGACTTTGCTCGCCTTCGTTGCTGCCAAGCGGGTGCCCACCCCGCCGCAGCCCGAGCTGCTTGTTAAACCGTTGCCGGGCTGCTGCCTACCGTGACCCGGAAGTACTGGAGGTGGGCGGGGCCTGGTGCCCCCTTTGTTCCACTTCCCCCTGCCTGGGGAAGCCTTTGCGCCGCGCCGAGGAGAAAGCCCCGGGTCCCAGGAGGGGGCCAGGGTGAAGTGGGGCAGCCGCGGCCGCGGCCGCCGATAGCAGGGCGGGGCTCCCATGATGAAGGAGGGAAGCCCCGCGCTGGAAGAGGAGATGTTGGCCGAAGCCTCGCTGCCTCGATTTCTGCTTTTTCCGGCTGGGGAGAAGCCACGCGGAGCCTCAGTGGCACAGGGTCATACTGATTTGCATATAGCCATGTCTGAACTGGGGTGGCAGAGTGGGCTAAAGAACGGTGAAGGATTAAACCCAGATCTTTTGACTGGGTGTGAGTGTTTGATTGATATAGATGCTCCGGCCATCACCACCCCCTTTTGTACCGCTTTTGGCCGCCATAAGTATGGCAGGGTATGCTCAGACGTGAGTCCCTTGCTCACTTTGCCACTGGATTCAAGCAAGCCGGGCTAAAGACGGTTGGAATGCCAGAAACCAGTCCTCGGAAGCTTGTTTCCGGTCCAGGGAAGACATGGCTTAGCAGTTCGGGCTGGACTGTTCCCATGAGGCACAGGGTCAGACTGATTTGCATATAGCCATGTCTGAACTGGGGTGGCAGAGTGGGCTAAAGAACGGTGATGGATTAAACCCAGATCTTTTGACTGAGTGTGAGTGTTTGATTGATTCAGATGCTTCGTCCATCACCACCCCCTTTTGTACCGCTGGTAATTATATGGGCATCAGTCCTAGGGACTGCATTGAGACCTCTGTAGTCTGCACAAAACCTTATCTCTCTCCTAACATCTTGGGTGTGAGGTTTTGGCACAATGACTAATGGGCTAGACTAAGGGCTATACAAAGGTTCAATGACCCCCAACTCAGCATCCTTTGGACCTCAGTCCTGATGCAGTCTCTGAAATGGTCAGGTTGTCTGTAAATTGCACTCTAGACAGGCAGACTGTCACCTGTGTCCACTTCATGGGTACATCAGGTGGTTTGACTGGGAGTCAGAGAGAACAAGTTTAGTAACTGTTTGAGGACTTGCCTACAATCAGCTTGTTGCTGGTCAGCACGGCTGCCTGCCAAGGCTGTTCCATCAACTGACCCATAAACATGGTCATTTCTCCTTAAAGAACAAGTTACTTACCTTCGGTAACGCTTTTTCTGGTAGATACTATATCTGCCTGTGGATTCCTCACCTTGTGAATATCCCCCTTGCGCCAGCAACATTCGGAAATTCTTTTGTAGCCTCGTGCCGTCGTGGACTCGGACGTCATAGAGTCACGGCTACGCCTGCGACTCCGCTGACGTCACCGACGCCTACAATAGGCCCACGCCGGCGTGATGACATCAGTTCCGCCCTTTTTTCCGTGCCATCGAGGCACACGGACGGACCAATGTAAGCAGAAATATACATAGTATACATAATATACAATAATCAAGGAGAACAACACACACAGTGTGAAGCAAATGCAAACAAAACAACTCCTTAACAATACATTATACAATGCAATACAGCAACTCTGGTAAAGAAGAGTGGACAACGGGGAGGCGGATGGGTCAGTGAGGAATCCACAGGCAGATATAGTATCTACCAGAAAAAGCGTTACCGAAGGTAAGTAACTTGTTCTTCTGATAGATACATCTGCCATGTGGATTCCTCACCTTGTGAATAGAGTCCCACAGCAGTCCCACACTCCCGGAGGAGGGTGTCCACTCTTCTAAACCAGGAAATCCTGAAGGACAGAGCGCACAAAGTGGCCATCCCTCCTCACCTCAGTGTCCAAGCAGTAGTGCTTTGCGAACGTGTGGAGGGAGGACCAAGTTGCCGCCCTGCAAATGTCCTCCACAGGAACACCTCTAGCCAATGCAGAGGTAGATGACTTAGCCCTTGTAGAATGAGCCCGTATACCCTCTGGAGGTTCCTTACCGGCCAAAGAGTAGCAGATCTTTATGCAGAGGACGATCCATCTCGACAAAGTCCTTTTATGGACCGCTCTTCCTTTCTTGCAGCCAGCAAAGCCAATGAAGAGCTGATCATCCAATCGACAGTCCTTAGTTCTGTCCAAATAAAAAGACACCGCCCTCTTGGGATCCAGACGGTGCAACCTCTCCTCCTCCTTGGAAGGATGTGGGGGAGGATAAAAGGTAGGGAGGGTAATAGATTGACCAAGGTGGAAAGGAGTCACCACCTTAGGGAGAAAAGCAGCCCTGGTCCTAAGAACCAACCGATCAGCATGAATGGTCAAGAAAGGGGCTTTGGAACTAAGAGCTTGAAGCTCACTTACCCTCCTTGCCGAGGTTATTGCAACGAGGAAGACTACCTTAAAGGTTAAAAGCCTCCTAGGACATTTATGAAGAGGCTCAAAGGGAGCACCCATCAGAAAAGTCAAGACAAGATTTAAGTCCCACTGAGGCACAATAAAAGGTGTAGGAGGGAACATATTCGTGAGACCCTTCAAAAACCTTAAAACAACTGGAGACTTAAAAAGAGACGGCTGGTCAGGCAAACAAAGAAAAGCCGACAGTGCCGAAAGATAGCCCTTAACCGTAGCAACAGCAAGCCCCTGCTGTGCCAGAGAAAGAGCAAACCGGAGAACGTCAGACAAACGGGCTCTCAAAGGGTCAATAGAATACCCACCACACCAATTGACAAATTTAGACCATCTATACGAATAGACAGATTTAGTGGAGTCACGCCTGGCTGACAAGATGACATCCACCACGTCAGGTGTGAGGGATAAGGAAATCAGGTTGCCCCGTTCAATCTCCAGGCATGAAGGTACAATGTCTGGAGGTGGGGGTGTAGAACCTGCCCCTCCATCTGAGAGAGGAGGTCTGCCCTGAGAGGGAGACGGAGCGGCGGGTGAGAGGAGAGGTGGAGTAGATCTGTATACCACACCCTTCTTGGCCAGTCCGGGGCGATCAATATGACTTGGGCCTGGTCTTGACGAATCTTCCTCAGAACCCGAGGAATCAAGGGTATGGGAGGAAACGCGTAAAGGAGTTGATTCCCCCAACTCAACTGAAACGCGTCCCCCAAGGCTCCCTGCATCGGATACTGGAGACTGCAGAATGACGGGCAGTGAGCATTCTCGCAAGTAGCGAGCAGGTCCACCTGAGGAGTCCCCCATGTCCGAAAGACATGACGCACCACCTCTGGGTGAAGCCTCCACTCGTGATCGGCAGAGAACTGCCGACTGAGAACATCTGCACGAACGTTCAGAACTCCGGCCAGATGATTTGCCATCAGACAAATCTGGTGGTCCTGACGCAGAGCCTCTCTGCAGAGACACTGCGACCCCACTCCTCCCTGCTTGTTGATGTACCACATCGCGGTCGTGTTGTCCGTCAGGACTTGAACCGACTGACCACGAAGGGAAGGGAGGAAGGCCTTGAGCGCCAGACGTATCGCCTGCAATTCCAGAAGGTTGATGTGAAGCAACCTTTCCTCTGGAGACCAAAGACCCTTGACCTCCAGGTCCCCCAGATGAGCAACCCACCCTAGAGTGGATGCATCCGTAATCACTGTGGCCACCGGAGGAGGTAGCTGAAAAGGCTTCCCCTGAGACAGGTTGCTTTCCACGCCCCGCCAAGACACATCCGCCGCAGCTTCTCTGGAGATCCTCACTGACTCCCTGAGATCTCCGTTGTGCTGATACCACTGCCTGCGGAGGCACCACTGGAGCGCCCTCATGTGCCAGCGTGCATGGTGGACCAACAGAATGCAAGAAGCCATCAGACCGAGCAGGCGAAGGACCTTCAGGACTGGAACAACCGCTCCATTGTAGAATAAAGGAACCATATCCTGTATGTCGCGAATCCTTTGAGGAGGTGGGAATGCACAACATACAGTTGTGTCCAGTACTGCACCTATGAACAGGTTGCGCTGGGAGGGCACCAGGTGAGATTTTGGCACATTTATTGAAAAACCCAACCTGAACAACAACTGGGTTGTCTCCTGCAAGTGATGGAGCACTTTCTCGACCGACTCCGCTTTGATCAGCCAGTCGTCTAGATAAGGGAATACTGGAATCCCGGACCTCCTGAGATGCGCCGCCACCACTGCCATCACCTTGGTGAAGACTCGAGGCGCAGTAGTAATCCCAAACGGAAGGACCGCAAACTGAAAGTGCTGCGAACCCACCGTAAAACGGAGATACTTCCTGTGCGACTTCAGGATAGGGATGTGAAAGTACGCATCCTGCAAGTCGAGCGACACCATCCAGTCTTCTTCCAGCAGAGCCTGAAGAACCTGAGCAAGGGTGAGCATATTGAATTTCTCCTGTTTTAGATAAAAATTCAAGATCCTGAGATCCAAAATCGGCCAAAGCCTGCCATCCTTCTTGGGAATCAGAAAATACCGGGAGTAGCATCCCTGACCTTTTTCCTGCTCTGGGACCACCTCTATCGCACCCTTCCTCAACAGAGTTTGAACTTCCTCCTGTAGGAGTAGTAGATGTTCCTCTGAGCAAGGAGGGTAATTGGGAGGGAATTCCCGAAAGGGAAGGGCATACCCATTTTCTACGAGATTGAGAACCCAAAGATCTGATGTAACCGATTCCCAATACCGTAGAAAGTGAGTAACCCGACCCCCCACCGGACCCACATGATCCTCGATTTTCTGTGGCTGGGGGGTTGCAGGAGGTGGAGGAGGAAGAGCCCTTTGCCTTCCCCTGTACGACTTATACAAGGTGTTTGACTGCTGCTGCTGTTGCTGCTGTCCTTGTCTAAATGTACGAAAGGAAGAGCGACCAAAGCCTCTGAATTTCCTGGTCGTAGAGCCTCTCACTTGCAGACCAAGAGATCTAGCAGTTGCTCTGCTGTCCTTAAATCTCTCCAAGGCCGAATCCGCCTTTTTGCCAAAGAGTCCCTCTCCATCGAAAGGCAGATCAAGCAAAGCAGATTGCACATCAGCTGAAAAATCTGAGGATTTCAACCATGCAGAATGCCTTGTGGCAACAGCAGTGCCCATAATCCTCGCCACAGAGTCTGCAGTATCAAGGCCGCTCTGAATAACCTGACGAGCTGCTGCTTGAGTGTCAGATAAAGCTTCCTCAAAGTCACCTCTACAGTCTTCAGGAACCTTTGGGATCAAAGTACGTACTGAGTCCATTAAAGCATGGATATATCTTCCCATAAGGCAAGTGGCATTTGTGGACTTCAACGCCATGCTAGCGGAAGAGAAAGTCTTCTTGGCTACCTGATCTTGCTTTTTAGCCTCCTTGTCACCAGGAACTTGGGGAAAAGCACCCACTGACTTCTTGGAACATGCCGCTTGGATCACCAAACTCTCAGGCGAAGGGTGTGTCAACAAAAAGGCAGGGTCCTCAGGAGCCACTCTATACCTCCGAGCCACACCTTTCGAGACTGCAGGAGCAGAAAGAGGCTTCTTCCACACCTCCATAATGGGATCAGTCAAAGCATCATTAAAAGGGAGCAGAGGCTCCACTGCTGAGCTTGGAGGATGAAGAACCTCTGTAAGCAGATTAGATTTGAACTCAACAGTAGGCAATGTTAAGCCTAAAAGACCAGCTGCTTTTCTCAAAACCACGTGATATTGTTGAGCATCCTTTGACGGTGCATCAGGGCCTGATTGCTAGACCCACTCTGGAGAAAATTCAAGTCCACTAGCCTCTGCTAGAACCTCAACATAATTGTCACCTAGTCAGAATGAGACTCACAATACCTCTGTTCTTCTAGCAGACGTTGAGCCTCCCTTCTAGATCTCTGCTTAACTCGAAGTGCAGCCGGATCCATTGTCGACTCCGACGGCGCCGGAGCCGACATCGGGACCGAACCCGAAGGCTTAGAAGAATGATCCAAAGACTTGCTTGGAGCAGGCGACGCCGGTGCTGGAGTCGTCGACTTTGGACGAGCCGGCGTCGACATCGGCGTCGACCTCGTGGAGCCTTGTGCTGCCACAGCGGGGTCGGAGCCGGCAAATACGGCATGAAAGGTGCCGGGGCATATGAGTGAGGCACCCCCAAATTAAATGCCATTGGACCCATAAGACCCGAAGGCGCTCCAGAGGGGTACCAAGACTTAGAGAAGACATCATACATTGCGTTAAGAAACGCAGAAGGATCCTGACCTGGAGCTGGAAATGGTGGATGCTCAGGCCGACCTCGAGGTAGATTCGAATCTGTCTCAAAAACAGGAGTCGAATTTTCAACCTCTTCAGGAACCTCCTCTTCCTCCTCCTGTGCCAGAGATGGAGCCAGAGACGGATCGGGTGCCGGAGCCGGTGAATGAGCCGGCGACTCCGAAGGCGAAGCCTCGCCCTCCTGATCCGAAGCCTCTTGTGGAGGAATTACCTTCGATCTTATCTTCTTAGGTGATCTCGAGCTAGACTTATCACCTGAATGACGTCGAGACTCATGTCTTCTCTTCTTGTGCTTCCTTCGCGACCTCGAAGCATGATCCGAGGAAGACTTCGAAGCCGACGCCTCCCGAGACCTCGACCTCGATCTTGACTTCTTCGAATGGGACTTCGAAGATTTTCTTTCTTTATCGGCCTTCAGTTTAGCAACAAGAAGCTTAGACTCCCTTTCTCGGAGGGCCTTAGGATTCATTTTTTGACACGACGAACAGCCATCCGCGTCGTGATCGGAGCTCAAGCACCAAATGCAGTCCTGGTGCGGGTCCGTAACGGACATCATTTTTCCACATTCCCTGCAGGGCTTAAAACCTGTCTTCTTTGTCGACATTTTTACGAACAAATTAACAAGAGAACTGGAAACAACGAAGAAATAATGCTACAGAGTAACTTGAAGCTACAGAGTATCCCGAAAACCGTTAGCGTCGACGACGCGGAAAAAAGGGAACTGATGTCATCATGCCGGCGTGGGCCTATTGTAGGCGTCGGTGACGTCAGCGGAGTCGCGGGCGAAGCCGTGACTCTAAGACGTCCGAGTCCACGTCGGCGCGAGGCTACAAAAGAATTTCCGAATGTTGCTGGCGCAAGGGGGATATTCACAAGGTGAGGAATCCACACGGCAGATGTATCTATCAGAACAAGTAATATCAAAGTCTCTTGCTAGTGGAAGATGAGTTTTGGGACCCACCCCCAGAGGAAGAGTTTTGGGAAACTTGTAAAGACTTGTTTTTGTCTTTACCTTTCTCCCCACCCCTCTCTTGGGCCTTAGAAGAATGTTGCTTCCTCTGGTCACCTAAACCACCATTGTGTTTCTGCTTCACCCTGGTGTGGACCTATTTGTCTGCTTTCTTTCCCAATTCTTGGGGAGATGTCAGATCAGAGTCCACCACGTACCCTCAATAAGACAGTTAAGGATGTGCTCCCTCATCAAAAAATTGCACAATCCCTTAAAGACATATACATTGCTTTAATGAGGCCAGCCTTCCAGAGCCTTAATAGCACTGTCTACAGAACCAACCCAATATTGGGTGTGTGACTTCTGTGTGTCCCTGATTTTAAGCCTGTATTGCTCAGTGGTTAAACCAGCCCATCTATGAGGGCACTCTTCAAGACTGCATAGTTGTCAGCATCTTCCTCCTTGACAGTAAGAAGTTTGTCTTTGCATTTGCTAGCAAAGGAGAGCCATAGGATAGCTGCCCACTGCCCTTGAGGGACCTTCTACTTCACAGGTACTCTCCAAGGCAGTGAACCATTTATGGATATCACCCCCTTCAGGTAAGGAGGGACAATCCTGCTCAAGTTCCTAGTATCAACATTTTGCTCCCTGATACTAGGGGAACTAGTGCTGCCATCATGGGACTCAAGACACACATTCTTCCTAGCCCTATGTACTTCCAAGGTTTCCTTATCAAGGGCCAGCTGTTATTGTTTGATTCTGAGCTTGGCTCTCTTAAGCTCTCTAAGGAGTCCTACCTCTGACTAGAGATGGAGTTCCTATGGGATTGTTAGAAGCATTGGAATTCACAGAAGAGGATCTAGACCTTCCCTGCATTCTTTGCACCCTCAGAAAAGGAATAAAGGGGGACCCACCTCTAGGGAGTCCTGCTGTACTATTTGTACTATTCCCTGGGGGTTCAGAGTTCACCAGTGTGGAGTGATCAGACTCTTCCTGGTCTCGGTCAGAATAAGTGTCACTTTGGTGACCCACACCTGATACTTCTAGAGCCACCCCACCCACATCATTCTGTTCTTCTGAACTATCAGCTTTCTGTAGGCCATCCTGCAGAAGCAGCTCTAAGAGTTTCTGAGTGTTAGGGTTAGTACCGGTCTTCAACTTCATTGATGCAGCAAGGGTCCTTAGTTCCTGGAACTTTAGACCACTGTATCTAAAAGATTGGGACCCAGTGGCATCCCCAACTAAACACATGGTAAACTAGGTGTAGTGTGGTGTTGTACCTACCTACCCTAAGGAAAACTAAAATACTAAAGGATTGCAGAAAGGGTTGTGATAGACCCTCAGCTAACAATCCAAAATGTTCATTAGAACTTACTACTTACAAAGTGTATTTATATGTGCCTAATGCTAGTAATAGTTTTCCCTCTAAGTAAACCCAGATTCGCTGCTAAAACAGTGAAGGCTTAAATCCCACTGCTGCACACTAATGTAGGTGGCTGGGTTAGTATATGGTGCATACTTATCTAAGTGAAGCACCTAGGCACTAATCCAAACAACACTTATGGTGATTTTAGTGGTTATTGATAATCTTTAAAAGCTTTCAAAGTGGTAGCTGTGGAGAGCAGCCTTCAGGCTTATCTTGGAGTGTTAACCCCTTCGATGCTCATGACGGAACGGTTCCATCATGATCATCGGTTGAGCTGTGCTTATTATGGAACCGTTCCGTCATGACCACGCCCGTTTTAATTAGAGCTCAGCACCGGGGGGGGGAATCGGCCCCGCACGGAAGCGGTTAAGCAACTTGTTTTTCCAGATCTAATCATGTAGTGTAGGCTAAAAGAAAATGAACCACATATTGTATATATTAAAATGTGTTTATTTATTGAACAACACTCACTAACACATTGGTATATCTCCTACCTGGAGATATAAACACAAATACACAAGAATACTTCAATTGCAAATAATAAGTAAGCATTATACCCAGTGGTCTACAGGGGGTGACTAAACCATATACTATGTCGGGAGTTGGAGCAGGAGACTCAGAAGAGCTGGGGACACAAGGAACCACCAAAGGTAAGTACCCAGGAACCCTGTGGTGGCTGTGTACAGAGTGCAAACACAGCCACATACTCAATAGAAGTCAACAGGAACGTTTTGGTTGCGGTTTTGAAGAAGGAACCTTCTCAGTGGACCCTGAAGAAACCCAGTGGAAAACAGAAGGTTGGAGAGTCACCCCACCTTTGGATACCCCAGGAACCAGGATACCTACACCATGGAAGTCGGGTGCATAGGTGCGAAGTGATGTCGGAAACCGCCGTAGACCACAATGGAGGACTACAGAAAAGAAGCTGCTGGCGAAGACTATGCAAGCGTCTGGCGGAATCCAAGGGTATATACTTGAAGACAAGAACCTACAAGCAGAGGAGACCGAGTCAATGCCACTTGGAGGTGACCAGGAGACACAGAAGGGCAAATCCCACCGATGACTTAAGATAGAGAAGGGATGACGGTGACCTTGTCACTGCAGCTGTGAGGACCAAGTGATACTGAGGAAGACCATGAGCTGTGCACGAGCTGTCCCATGATGGAAATCAAAAACAAGTAGGTCGGTGTCCGGCAGGAGCACCAACAAGCTTTGGCAGCTACAACAGGTGTGGAAAGCAAAGAAGGAGCAATGTTGGGACCAGCAAGGTCCAAGGGACTAAGGACAAGCAGGAGAGTCAGCACAGGCATGGAGCAAGCAGGGGAGTCAACTGAAGCAGGAGAAGACCCTCAAGAGGACCCGTAGGCCAAAGGCACAGGAGTCCAAGAGGACCTCGAGCTGCTCACCAAAGATGTAGGCCCACGGTTCAGAGGATGTGGTGAGGATGCTGATCTTGACAAAAAGATGTGCTGGAGGCTGGAACTTCTTGTAGACCGAAGATCTCTGGAGTACAGAGCCAACACGCCTTGGCAACGGCAAGTCAACGCTGTTCACAGGGGTTTGGTCCCAGCAGTTCCAATGAGGGATACTGGCCTCAAACTTGCTAAGAGGACAGGTCAGTCCTCGATGGAATTGCAGAACTATCACCATTGTTGCTTTTCCTTTAGAAGTAGATGGGACATCAGGAGCAGCAGGCCGGTTAGCTTTGTTGAAGTGTCTGCAGATGCAGGGGAGTGTCTCCTTCCCTTTAAGGGAGATTGCTTCAGGTGTCCTTGATGCCCACAAGTCTGTTGAAGATCCTGGAAGAAACACAGAGGATGAAGTCTTGCAGAACAGCAAGACCAGGAGCAGCAGGAGTCTTCCTTGATGCAGTCTTGGTTCCAGGTGAAGTCCAGCAAAGTTCAAGTATCCAGATAGTCGAAAAGTGGCGTCATTTGAGGCTTGACCCATGGTGAATCTGAGGGCCCACCCAGATTCACCATGGGACAGATTCGCCATAAGTGCTTTTATGCCCTAAGAAAGGGGTTAGGGCGGCTCAGGTATCCCTCCCTGAGGAGAGGCTGGTACGGGGAGCATACTCCCATGTCCTTCCCAGTTTTACGCCAGAGCGGGAGCCAAGGGCTCCCAGAACTGGCTCCAATTGGAGTATGCAAGGAGGGCACCAAATGTGCCCTTCAAAGCAATCTGGTGGTCCTGCAAGTAAACTAAGTACTGTGTGGGAGGTCACACCTCCCTGCAACAGGAAACATACTTTTCTATCTTCCCTTGCTCGAGCTTGGCTCAGCGGCAGGAGAGCAGAATTGTGTCTGTGGTAGGCAGCAGCATTAGATTGCTGGCAGACCCTGAATAGCTGTTATCGGGAGTGCATGGGATACCCAAGGGAGGTCTCCAGGACATGTGATCATAATTCCAACACTTAAATCTGTGTTGTGGTATGATTCCAACATGCTTGATACCAAACATGACCGGGTTCTGTGGAGCCACTATATAGTTTGACATCTCGTAATGACTTATGTCCACTATATGTATTTAAATGGCTGATCACACTTATAAAGCCTGGAGAATCAACTCTAGGGTTTGTAGGGTTGTCCTGCTTATACGATAAATGTACAGCCCATGGGAGACCTTGGTGTACCTATGCCCTGGGTACCTCAGTACCATATACTAGGGACTCATAGGGGTACTCCAGTAGCCTATTGTGGAGGTACAGAAGTACTTACCATGTCAAATATAGGGATTACGCACAGTGACTGGGGTCCATGATTGGCAGGATCCCAGTCAGACTAGTACAAAAAAAATACTGACACCAGCAGAAAGTGGGAGTAACAATGAAAGCAACTCCTACTTTCCTAAATGCGCCATCTCCTCTCCAACTGTCTTCTGTCTCATTTCACTGTTCTGAGTTCTTGGGTGTACCAGCTGGCCTTTTTTGAGGACTTTCTCTAGATGTTGCTCTTGATGGGGTTGATGCTGTCTGCACAATTGGTTATCCAGGCGTTGATGTTTTCCCTTCCATGTTCGAGGTTGGGGGTGGTAGCAGGGTTAGAGGTGTTGAGGGCGTTCACCCAGCTGGTCTCTGAGATTTGGTTGGACCTCCGGTGTGGGCGTTGGTTGGTCATTATGGCGGTGGCTTTGTGGGGGCAGAAGATGCTGAAGTGGACAATTGAGTGATCGGTACATGTGAGATCTGTGACAAGGCTGCATTTGACGTGGTTGCTGGAAGTGAAAATTGGAACCAGCGTGTCTCCTTATGTGTGTGAAGGGTCATGGATGATCTGGGTCAACCTGAGGCTGCTCATACTGTGTGCAATGTTTTTGTCGTTCGGGTCGTCAATGTGGCAATTTAGGTTGCCGAGGAAGATGTAGTCAGGCTAGGGGCACAATGAAGTCTGCCATGGTGTTGCAGAAGCTGAAATGCTGGCCTGGTGGGTTGGTGTCTCTGATGGTGATCTTGTTGTCTGTGTGGAGCTTGAATTTGAGATGTTTCATGGGGGGGTGGGGGTGGTATTGTCAGTGATGGTGGTTCACTGTATGGTCTCTTTGTTGATGATGGCTGTCCTTCTGCCTGGCTTGTTGGTGCAGTTCTGGCGAGTGATTTTATATCCGTCGGGGATTGCTGTGGCAATGTCTGGAGTGGATGTGGGTTTGAGCTAAGTCTCAGTGAGGAAGATGTCGTCGGGTGATAGGGTGGTGATGAGGTCCCATAATTCAGTGGAATGCTTGCATTGTGAGCGTGTGTTGAGAAGGGAGCATGCAAATGTATTTTTTTGCTCAGGTGGTTTCTGTGACGTGTTGGGGTGGGACTGGTAAGTGGGCTGGTGTGTGCAGTGGTACGTTTAGTGGCAGTGGGTTCAGGTACCTCCTTGCTAAGAGATGAGCCAATATTGGCATTAGGTGTTTGAAATACTGGTGGTAATGGTAGACTATGAACTCATAGCAACCCCAGAAGTTGCACTGTTGGAACTAACAGAGGCTATCCCAAAAGGGAGCCGATTAAAGCATGGCTCTCAGTTATGACATATTGCAGGACAGGATGGTTGAATATAGTAAACAGTATCTGGATGAAAACAACATCCATTGAGAGGCATCCTTACAACTGTCAATACACAGAGTCAACGCGGTGACAGAACTCACCAGTAAAGTCCATCATCACTACAATTATCCACAAAGTTTGGTAAAGTTGTACCCCTTCTCGTTGTACACACCCTCAGACCTATTAATGTACTGAATCTAGGGGGCAAGAGCACCCACGGGTGCAAACCATCACCGGAAACAATGAGGCAAGCCTGTGGACTGAGATCATTCACTGCCACACACCTTTGTCAGTTCAAACGCCAGAGATCTCTATGGTCAGGCAATCCCAATATGCTAACTCATCAATGCTAGGAATCAGTTCCACAGTAGAGAATGGGATCTATAGGCATGCAGCCTCACCTGGCAAGGTAGCAGAGAAGTGACATCCACTGTACCAGTAGTGCATGGCATGCCTTTAACTTGGAGGTAAAAGAGATTCCACGACAGAGGATACAAGTAGCATATGTGTACATGCATTATTTTAGTTCTACCTGCAGAATGACCCAGTGACCCTCCTTGGCTGCCTCACTTAGTGCATTTTCCGCGACCACTTCTTGTCCCTGTCCCAGGGACACATTGTGGATTTTCCCATTGTCTATGGCAAATCCTAACTTTTTGCCTGTGAAAAAAATTGAAAGAAAAAGAAACACAACAGTTTATTAATTGAACTATTTCTTCCTACGAGAGAGGTCAGTGGTGTAATGCACATTTTAACACGATATGTGAACAGGATACACCTGATGAAGGTGTCTCCTTAGAGGTGTACTTGTATAAGTAGGAAAACTCATAAATCTCAATGAATGGTTATAGATTAAACTGTTGGCAATGATTCTGTTTAATATTATTAAGGAATATGTTCTATTCAAGAAATATATAAAGTTTTAACATGCAACACTAACTTGAAAACAGCCTGTTGTGTCAGAGCCTTCCCTACAAAAAATACTTTACACAAGACACAAGATGTGTTCAAAAGTTACTGACCTCCAATTATAGTTCTCCATGGTGGGTTTCTTTATGATATGCATGACCTACAGAATTATCCCTACCATATGTTTTAGCGACTTGGTGGTGCAATGTGCTGCAGTTAAGGGCTTTAAGTTTGTTGATGTAATTTGTTAATATCTGCCTTCATTTTGTGACATTTTTTAAAACTGGTCCCCCTGCTGTTGGTTATGTTTATTGTAGAGCTGCTGCTTTTAGTAGAAAGCTGTGATTTTGTTACTATTCTGGATGTTTTTGTGATGGGCAAGCATATGCAGAAGGCTAAAATCACAAGGGTCAGAGGGGTTTTGCTTCGATTACTTCTTGGTTGCTAATATTGCTAAGTCCTTCCTTCGCTTTAATTGATTACGTAGTGAAGCAGCCTTGCCACTCAGACACACAAAACTCTTTGATATAAATGCTCTTCTCCCCACAGTGTCATTCTGTTTGTACCAAGCCACATACACCACCTGTCTCCCTACACACAGTTGGACTGGCTTAACAGGGGAGGTGGAATGGAAGTAATAAAATATTGCAAGGTAAAGGACTCAGGGTAATGCAATTACCAGTGAGAAATTGAAGCTTTACCTCCTATTCACCTCGTGTTGAATTCATTACGCAGTGGAATTTATCAAAGCAAACACCAGGGTAACTGTATGTTCATGCTTGGAACTTTATTAAACATTATCTATTTTCTCCTGTTCACTCCACAGAATAAAGCACCTCAAGCCAGCTGTACAAAGCATTATTCCAGTCGCAAGCAGCTCAATTTGTGAACAGAAAAATGCTTTTTCAGATGTAGAAAATTAAGGGCCAGATGTAGGTCGCCCAATACCGGTCGGTAACGGCCGAAATTACCGAATTTCGACCGTTACCGACCGGTATTGGGCTTTTCAGATGTAGGTGGCATTTTTTGTAGGATTCAGTATTTTACCGAATCGGTAATTTAAGGGTTCGGTAAAATACCGAATTCTTAACATACCGATTCGGTAAATTACCGAATCCAGGATATAGGGATCACTCAAGTTAGTGCATTCCTCAGTTAAGGATTCGTTATTTACCACCAACTAGAAGTTGGTGGTAAAGCCCTAAATTCTGTAACTTGGTGATTTTGAAGTAGTGTGTTCTGGACATCCCTTCCAAATACCGAATCGGTATGGTATATATTACTGCTTTGCAAACAAATTCTGGTCGCAAAACAGTAATAATTTACTACCATGTTAAAAGTGGTGGTAACCCATTCTCATATGGAAAGGGGTCCCTTTGGAACCCCTTCCTCTTTGAGAAGGTTGAAAAAATATTTTATAAGAGCAAATAGTGGTCCCACGGGGACTTTTCAAAAATAAACTTCAAAGTTTCATTTTTAGGTCTCGCCTACGTAGCGCGCATGCGCTGCATAGGAAAGGGACCTCTTGAGATTGATGCAGCTTCCCAGGCAAACAACGTGCACGTGTTGCATTGCTTTCAATGCAGCACGTGCACGTTTTGGTGATTTCCTTGCGGGAGCCCGCAGCGCCATTTGGTTGCACGCTCCCGCAAGGAAAACGCTGCCTGCTCTCGGCCGACATGGGACAACTTGTGGATGGCCCTCAGCCTTCTACAGCGTCACCGGTCCTCACAGCTGCAACTCCAAGGTTACCGTCATCTCTTCTGCAACACTCGACATCGGTGGGCATGCCTCCAGGTCACTCTTGAGTGGCATAAACTCTGTTCCCTCTGCTTGTAGGTACTTCTATTCTGAATACACCTTTGGGTTCCATCGGACACTTTCACCTTCTCCAGCAGCAGCTTCTTCCGGTCCCATTGAGTTCAACAGCGGTTTCTAATGGCACTTCACACCTATGCACCCGGCTTCCCTGTGTAGGTATCCTGGTTCCTGGTGCATCCACGGGAGGGGGGTGGCTCTACACCCTTCTGTCTTCCAAAGGGTTTCTTCAGGGTCCACTGGGAAGGTTCCTTCTTTAAAATTGCAACCGCGACTTACCCATTGACTTGTATTGAGCCCGCGGTTGTGTTCCCACTCTGCACACTGCCTCCATGGGGATCCTGGTTACTGACCTCGGGTGGTTCCTTGGGTCCTCGGCACTTCTATGTCTTCTGGGTATAGTCATGACTGGAGTTGTGGTTTGCATAACTCTACTTTAGTAAATGGGTTTGGTCTCCCCCTAGTGACTACTGTGCATTTCGTGCTACTTACCTGTTTCTATTGTAAAGTTTTGTGTGCATTGTGTACATCTCTGTTGAGGAGTTATTGACTGTCATATAATAAATACATGTTGTTTATAAAAACACTATGTGGTTAATTTTCACTTAATCTATACCTATAAGATTACGTTCTGGGAAAACAAGCTGCTTTATACTCCTTCCGGACTAAGCCTGAAGGCTGCTCTCCACAGCTACCACTTAAGAGAGCTTTCTAAGGTTGTCTAAGACCACTAAAATCACCGTAAGGGTTGTCTGGATTGGTGCAGGGGGCCTACTTGCCTAAGTGTCTATCATATACCAAGCCAGCTTCTCACAGATGCCCATCCTATTCCAAGGGCAGATGAGCTCATAGATACTTTGGCCTCAGCCAAGTTTCTGAGTACATTGGGCTAAGGCTACGAGCAAATCAGACTAGTTGGGTATGCCAAGCCAAAAACAAAATGTTTAACTGCCAGTGGGCATTATCTATTCATTGTGATACCCTTTGGTTTGAAAAAGGCACCTGCATCACTTCAGAGGTTGGTCAACAATGGTCTCACAGGTCTGGTAGCCTTCCAAACTTTTCATGTTCATGTTGGTGACACACTTTTTGGAGATGCATTATTTTGGGACACAGTAAGGCAGTGTAGCGAGTGAGCGAGCCCGAGCCACCTAAGAGGGGTTCGAGGGGTTTCTCACTCACTCTTTCTGTCTCCCTCTCTCTCTCTCTAACTGTCTCCCTCTCTCTGTCTCCCTCCCCCTCTCTCTGTTTCCCTCCTTCTCTCTCCCTCTGTCTGTTTCCGTCTGTATCCCTCTGTCTGTCTACCTCCCTCTGTCTCTCTCTGTCTGTCCCTCTGTCTGTCGCCCTCTGTCTCCCGCTCTCTATCTCCCTCTGTTTCTGTCCCTCTGTCTCCCTCCCTCTGTCTCTATTCCTCTGTCTCCCTCCCTCCCTCTCTCTCTCTCCCTCTGTCTCCCTCTGTCGGTCTCCCTCTGTCTCCCTCCCTCTGTCTATCTCCCTCTACCTCCCTCTGGCTATCTCCCTCTCCTTCCCTCTGTCTCCCCCTGACTTTCTACCTCTGCCTCCCTCCCTGCGTCTCCCTCTCTCTCTGGCTCCCTCCCTATGTCACCATCTGTCTCCCTCTCTCTCTCTCCCTCTGTCTCCCTCTATCTCCCTCTCCATCTCCCTCTCTGCCTCTCTGTCTTTGACTGTCTCAGTCTCTGCCTCTGTCTGTCCCTGTCCCTCTCTCTGCCTCTATATGTCTTGGTCTGTCACTGCCTGTCTCTGCTCTATCACTGTCTGTCTCTGTCTCGCTCCCTCTGTCTCTCTCTCTCTCTCTCTCTCTCTCTGTCTCCCTCTCTGTCTCCCTCCCTCCCTCTCCCTCTGTCTCCCTCCCTCTCCCTCTTTCTGTCTCTGTCTGTCTCCTTCAGTCTGTCTACCTCCCTCTGTCTCTCTCTGTCTGTCTCGCTCCCTCTGTCGCCCTCCTCCCTCTGTCTGTCTTCCTCTGTCTCTTGCCCTCTGTTTCCGTCCCTCTGTCTGGATTGGTGCAGGGTTTCCTACTTGCCTAAGTGTCCATCATATACCAAGCCAGCTTCTCACAGATGCCCATCCTATTCCGAGGACAGATGAGCTCATAGATACTTTGGCCTCAGCCAAGTTTCTGAGTACACTGGACTTAGGCAACGAGCAAATAGGACTAGTTGGGGATGCCAAGCCAAAAACACGTTTTTTTAAATGCCAGTGGGCATTATCTATTCATTGTGATGCCCTTTGGTTTGAAAAAGGCACCTGCCTCATTTCAGAGGTTGGTCAACAATGTTCTCACAGGTCTGGTAGCCTATAGCATAGCACACAGCTTTCCAAACTTTTCATGTTGGCGACACACTTTTTGGAGATGCATTATTTTGTGACACAGTAAGGCAGTGTAGCGAGCGAGCGTAGCGAGTGAGCCCGAACCACCAAAGTGGGGTTGGGGGGGTTCTCACTCACTCTGTCTGTCTCCCTCCCTCTCTCTCTGTCCGTCTCCCTCCCTCTCTCTCCCTCTGTCTGTCTACCTCCCTCTGTCTATCTCTGTCTGTCTCGCTCCCTGTCTCACTCCCTTTGTCGCCCTCCTCCCTCTGTCTGTCTCCTTCTGTCTCCCGCTCCCTGTCTCCTGCTCTCCGTCTCCCTCTGTCTCCGTTCCTCTGTCTCCCTCCCTCCCCCCCTCTCTCCCTCAGTCTCCCTCTGTCTGTCTCCCTCTGTTGGTCTCCCTCCCTCTATCTCCCTCTCCTTCCCTCTGTCTCCCTGACTGTCTCTGTCTCCCTCCCTCTGTCACCATCTGTCTCCCTGTCTCTCTCTCTCTGTCTCCCTCTCTGCCTCCCTCTTGGTCTGTGTCTGTCTGCCCCGTCCCTGTCTCTGCCTCTATTTGTCTCTGTCTGTCCCTGTCTGTCTCTGTCTCTTTCTCTGTCTGTCTCTGTTTCCCTCCCTCTGTCTCTCTCTCGGTCTCCCTCTGTCTCGCTCTCTCTGTCTCTGTCTCCCTCCCTCTCTCTGTCTGTCTCCATCTGTCTCCCTCAGTCTGTCTACCTCCCTCTGTCTCTCTTTCTCTCTCCCTCCCTCTGTCGCCCTCCTCCCTCTGTCTGTCGCCCTCTGTCTGGCACCCTTTGTCTCCCTCTGTTTACGTCCCTCTGTCTCCCTCCCTCTGTCTCCCTCCCTCCCCCTCTCCCTCTGTCTCCCTCCCTCTGTCTGTCTCCCTCCCTCTGTCTGTCTCCCTGTCCTTCCCTCTGTCTCCCCTGACTGTCTTCCTCTGCCTCCCTCCCTCTGTCTCACTCTCTCTCAGCCTCCCTCCCTCTCCCTCTGTCACCTTCTGTCACCCTCTCTCTCCCTCTGTCTCCCTCTCCCTCTCTGGCTCAGTCTCTACTCTGTATGTCCCTGTCCCTGCCTCTGCCTCCATCTGTCTGTCTGTCCCTGTCTCTGTCTGTCCCTGAGTGTCCCTGTCTCCCTCCCTCTGTCTCTGTCTGTATCTTCCTGTCTGCCCCTGTCGCACAAGTTACTACTTGTGTAACAATATATCTGTAGGAGACATTAGTTAGTGATAGATTCCTTACCTTAGAATATCCCCAGGCGTCAGACTGGATCTGGAAATTTTTGCGTAGCAGTCCCCTTGCGCGTCGGTACGCGTCGTCTGCGGCTCCGCGTCCGTTGTCGGCGTCGTGGGCGCCGTGATGACGTCGTCGGAGTACTTAGACGCCGCCTCCGCGTGCTGACGTCAGTTTTTAGACACAGCTTTTCCGTGCCAGAAATGCAGAGCTATGCTAAAAACCAACACTGGCACCTTGAAACTAGGACCCTGAAGGGGATGAACTTAACCCTAGATATCGGTTCGCAGAACGGGGAGGATGGGTGGGTCGATAAGGAATCTATCACTAACTAATGTCTCTGACAGATATATCGTTACACACGTAGTAACTTGTGCATCTGAAAGAGACACGTTAGTGATAGATTCAGTGTCCAGACCACTCTGAATCACCTGTCTCGCAGCTGCTTGAGTGTCTGATATCCCTTCCTGAAAATCCTTCCTGTCATCCTCAGGAAATTTCGGAATCAGCTGCTTGACAGAATCCATCAAGGCATGGATATACCTCCCCATCAGACACGTTGCGTTGGTTGACTTTAACGCCATACTGGCTGAAGAGAAAACCTTCCTGGCACTCTGATCTTGCTTTCTGGATTCTTTATCCCCAGGAACCTGTGGGAAAGCACTAGCAGATTTCTTTGAGCAAGCAGCCTGCACCACCAAACTCTCAGGCAAGGGATGAATTGATAAAAACGCAGGGTCCTCAGGTGCCACTCTGTATCTCCTCGCAACTGTTCTTGAAACTGCAGGAGCAGATAAAGGCTTCTTCCAAACCTCATAGATGGGCTCAGATAAGGCCTCGTTGAAGGGTAACACAGGTTGAATTACTGACGAGGGTGAATGAAGAACCTCAGTTAAAATATTAGGTTCATAATCAGCAGTAGGCAGAGTAATATTCAATAGACTTGCTGCTTTTTTTATAACGGTGTGATAAGGCACCACATCCTTTGATGGTACATTTGACACTGAAGCCAACTCCCACTCAGGCGACAGTTCAAGCCCACTGGCCTCACACAAATCTACAAAAGGATCTTCAGAATCCTGTAACTCCCCTTCTTCAGTATCCGAATATTGATACCTTTCCTCTTCCAGAAGTCTCTAGGCCTTTCTCCGAGACCTTTCCTTCACAGCAGAAGCCAGACTCCGACGGGGCCAGTGCCGGCGTCGAACCCGAAGTCGGACGAGGCTTCTCAACACGAGGTCAGGCAGAATCCTGCCTCGGAGTCGTAGGCATCGGCGTCGATGTGACTGGCGTCGACGGAGTCGGCGTCGTGCGCTTCGGCGTCGACGACACCGGAGGTGTCGGAAAATGCCAATGCGGTGGTATAGCCGGCATAAAAGGCATGAAGGGCGCAGGGGCGTAAGCCTGGGGAACACCCAAGTTGAATGCCATAGGACCCGTGGGACCAACAGGTGCACCAGACGGGAACATTGCCCTAGAATAGACACCAAACATGGCGTTCAGGAACTGAGAAGGATCCTGACCTGGAGCTGGAAACTCAGGATATGGATCTCTGGGTCGTTCCTGAGGAGGCGGAGTCGAAACGACGTCGACCTCTTCACCGAGTCCAGGAACCGGGGTCGACGAACCCACAGGCACCGGAACCTCGACTTCACCAGCCCCCTGCTCCTCACCTTCATCCTCCTGACCAGAAGGATTGGACGGAACTGGAGAATGGACCTGCTTCTGAGATTCGGGTGAATCCGGATGTGAAGCCTCACCAACAGAGTTATGTTCCGACTCCGAAACCTCCACTTCCTTACTCAGAAGTTTGACCTGGGACTTCTGTCTTGAACTAGAGTCCTTTCTGGAGTGATGACGTGACTCATGGCTCCTCTTCTTATGTTTCTTCCTCGAAGACTTCGAAGCGTGAGCCGAAGACGACTCCGAGCGTGACCTCGATCGAGACCTCGACCTCGATCTCGACCTCGACCGACGAGTTCGAGACTTCGAAGATTTCTTAACTTTATTATTTTTAAGTTTAGCCACAAGGAGTTTCGCCTCTCTTTCTCTTAGCGCCTTCGGAGTCATCTTCTTGCAGCAAGGACAGTCCTCGACGTCATGGTCGGAACTTAAACACCAAACACAGCATTCATGAGGATCGGTGATAGACATAGTCTTGCCACATTCGCCGCAAGCCTTAAAACCAGTTTTCTTCGACGACATTTCGAAGAATACAAAGATAAACAGAATAACAGGATAATAGTAACAAAGTTACTGTAAAGCTACAGTACGATCCCTGAAAACCGTTAGCGTCGACGACGCGGAAAAAAGGGAACTGATGTCATCACGCCGGCGTGGGCCTGTTATAGGCGTCGGTGACGTCAGCGGAGTCGCGAGCGGAGCCGTGTCTCTGTGACGTCCGCATCCACGTCGGCGTGAAGCTACAAAAAGAATTTCCGAATGTTGCTGACGCAAGGGGGATATTCACAAGGTGAGGAATCCACACGGCAGATGTATCTATCAGAAATATTGATTACTAGCTCACTTGCCGAGAGAATGGTATTCTCTTTTAGCCCTTTTATATGCAAGTTTGGTGTCAGACGCATAATTCCTCCTCCAGCGTCTTTCCAAAGATTTGCATTTGGTTTGTTCCGTCTTTAACCTCTCGGTGAACCAAGGAGCAGGGGGACAGTGGTTATTCACCTTCTTAATTGAGGGTGGAAGACAAAAATCAATGGCATCTAAAAGAAAATTTTGGTTGCCACACGAAGAGATGACAGAGTTTGTTTAATAGTGGGAGTGTTGGTAAGCAGAAGCCTTTTGAGAGCTGCAATATCCAAGTTTCTAGTTTCTGACTGCAGGCTATTGGCAGATAGGACTCACAGATGCTGCAAACGCTATGACAGCATTTTCAACCCATGGAGGGCAATTCCAGATTACTGTAATGCCCTTTGGTTTGAAAAATGCACATTCCATATTTGAGGCGTTGGTGAATCAAGATCCATCGAGCCTGGAAGACTAGTGCAGCATATCTAGATGATATAGCTGTTTTTAGCTGCACCTAGTAGGATCACCTGGTTCACCTTATGAATGTACTTGAGGGCCTGCAGAAGGCAGACCTCACTATCAAGGCCAGTAAGTGCTAGATAGGGCAAAGTAAAGTTGCATACTTGGGCCGCCTGGTAGGTGGATGTCAAGTTCGACCATTGGAGAGCAAAATCCAAACCACTGTGGAATGGGTTGCTCCCACTACCTAAACACTGGTCAGAGCTTTTCTGGGCCTAACGCACAAGTTACTTACCTTTGGTAACGATATATCTGTAAGAAACAGTAGTTAGTGTTAGATTCCTTACCTTAGAATATCCCCAGGCGTCAGACTGGATCCGGAACATTTTCGTCAGCAGTACCCCTGTGCGTCACTAGGAGTCGTCTGCGGCTCCGCGTCCATCGTCGGGATCGCCGGGATGACGTCGTCGGAGTACTTAGACGCCACCCTAGCGCGGTCACGTCAGTTCTGTACATAGCTTTCTGTGCCAGGAACGTAGATCCATGATAGAAACCAACACTGGTGCCATGAAACTAGGGCCCTGAAAGGGTTGTCCTTAACCCTAGATATCGGTTCGCAGAACGGGAAGGATAGGTGGGGGGGTAAGGAATCTAACACTAACTACTGTTTCTTACAGATATATCGTTACCAAAGGTAAGTAACTTGTGCATCTGAAAGAAACAGGTTAGTGTTAGATTCCTTACCTTAGAATAGATACCCCAGCAATACCAACCCCGGTGGTGGGTCTGCAAACCAAGATCACACCAGAAAGTCCTGGAGAACGGAACGACCAAAAAAGCCGTCTCTCCGGACTTGGCTGTCCAGGCAGTAGTGCCAAGCAAACGTGTGCAGCGAGGCCCACGTAGCCGCCTGACAGATGTCCTGCAAGGGGACTCCCCGACCCAGGGCAGTAGTAGCCACCGTGGACCAAGTGGAATGGGCGATCAGTCCAACAGGAGGCTCCTTTTTTGCCAATGAGTAGCAAACCTTGATGCACAAGACGACCCACTGAGAGATGGTCTGCTTGTGCACCACCCGTCCCTTCATAGTGCCCACGTAACCAACAAAGAGTTGGTCGTCCACCCGGAACTGGCGTGGGTGGTCCAGATAGAATGAGAGCGCATGTTTTGGGTCCAGACGGTGGAGCCTCTCTTCCTCCTTCCAGGGATGCAGAGGTGGAAAGAAAGTGGGCAAGGTGATTGTCTGCCCGATGTGAAAGGCTGTAACCACCTTGGGCAGAAAAGAAGGACGAGTCCTCACAACAACCTTGTCCGGATGGACAGAGAGGAAAGGAGGTTTTGAGGATAGAGCCTGGAGCTCACTCACTCTCCTGCAAGAGGTGGTGGCAACCAGGAATGCAGTTTTAAGAGTCAGAAGATGAAGAGGACAGTTGTGAAGTGGCTTGAAGGGAGCGCACATCAGATAAGTCAGTACAGGGTTCAAGTCCCACTGAGGCATCACTAAAGGAACAGGAGGGAACATGTGTGTGATGCCTTTCAAGAATGTATTTACAACAGGGGACTTGAAAAGAGAAGGCTGATCAGGAAGCATTAAGAAGGCTAATAGTGCCCAGAGCAGAGCCCTGCTGGGCAAGAGACAGAAGGAAGAGGAGAACCTCTGAAAGAGGGGCAGAATGTGGATCCACAGCCTTTGCTGTGCACCATGCCACACATTTGTTGCACCTGCAGGTGTATACTGTTTTTGTGGAGGGAGAATCACATCACAGACTTTAGGAGGCAAGTCAAATGGCCTCAACTCTCCCCGCTCAATCTCCATGCATGTAGGTGGAGACTGGACAGGTTCAGGTGGAGGACCGTCCCCTGCTGCTGCGACAGAAGGTCCTCCTGATGAGGTAGACGAATCGGGGGATCGACTGACATGCTGAGTAGCTCGGGATACTAGTATCTTCGTTCCCAGTCTGGAGCCACAAGGATGACTTGGGCCCAGTCGCGCCAGATCTTCTGCAGCACTCTGGGCAAAAGTGGTATAGGCGGAAAGGAACCGCTCCAATGAAGAGGAGCTTCTGAGAGGGTCACAGGTGAGACTTCGGCCCATTGATGGAGAACCCCAGCTGGTGCAGGAGGTCGGCCGTAGTCTGGAGGTGGGAAACGACTGTCTGGGGTGAGCCCGCCTTTAACAGCCAGTCATCGAGATAGGGGAAGACTGAAACCCCTGATCTGTGCAGATGAGCAGCGACCGCCATCACTTTCATGAACACCCGAGGGGCACTGGTGAGGCCGGAGGGGAGCACGGTAAACTGAAAGTGTTTGTGGCCTATTGTGAACCGCAGGTAGCGCCGGTGGGCCCGCAGGACTGGGATGTGGAAATAGGCGTCCTGCAAGTCCAACGCTACCATCCAGGCTCCAGGGTCTAGGGCAGCTAGGAGCTGAGCCAAAGTCAGCATCTTAAACTTCTCTTTCCGGAGGAAGCTGTTGACGCTCCGGAGGTCCAAGATAGGACGTAGGCTTCCTTTGCCCTTCTTGGGAACCAGAAAGTAGTGGGAATAGCAACCACGTCCTACTTCTGGCCCAGGAACGTGCTTGATGGCCCCCTTGGCCAAGAGGGCCATAGCATCCTGCTGCAGAAGTTGCAAGTAATTTCCCGACATGCGGTGGGACTGCGGAGGCATGGCTGGAGGGGTCGCCTCCAAGGGGAGGGAGTAGCCCTTTCGGACGATTTGCAGCACCCACCTGTCCGACGTGATGGTACGCCAGTGGAGGAGGAACCCTGCCCCCTACTGGCCTTGAATGGGCCTGAAATGCCGGACTAGGAAGGCTTACAAGCAGATGCTGCGGTGGCAGATGTGAACTGACCCTGCCGTTGTCCCCCAGCACCGCCACAGCGGTAACCACATCCGCGACTGTGACCGTCTTGAGACTGGTTCAGCAGGCCTGTGGCTGGCTGGACGTGTGGGGGTGCCCCTTCCTTGCCACGAAAGGGGCAAAAAGCGTAAGTTTGCTGGCGCTGGCCTAGGCCCAAGGACTTGGCCGTAGCCCTGGAGTCCTTAAAACGCTCTAGCGAACTGTCCGCTTTGTCGCCAAAAAGGCAACGGCCATCGAAGGGCATGTCCATTAGTGTGGCCTGGACATCCCCCAAGAAGTTGGCAGACCTCAGTCAGGCGTGGCAACGAATCGCCACCGTTGTGGAAATCGCTCTGCCCAGCGAGTCCGTGGTGTCAAGTCCACATCTAATTGAGTACCGTGCTGCATTCCGCCCCTCCGCCAGGGCTTGGGCGAGAAGTGTCTGGGCCTCCTCTGGACATTGTGGCAGCAGGTCCGCAACCGTATCCCACAGAGAGTGGGTGTAACGGCCCAAAAGGCAGGTTGTGTTGACAGACCACAGCCCCAAACTCAGAGTGGAGATCAGTTTCTTTCCAAACTGATCATACCTTTTGGATTCCCGATCCGGAGGAGCGGTCGGGAATGCGGTCTGGGACGTAGAGGCCTGGATCACCAGGCTCTCGGGGGTGGGGTGAACGGACAGAAAGCAGGGGTCGCCCGGAGCCGGGTGATGGCGTCGGGCCACGTTCCGATCCACAGGGAGGTCTTTAGAGGGCTTGGACCAGGTGCCCATCAGAACATCGGTGAGGGCCTCGTTAAACGGCAGTAGAGGCTCTGAGGAACTTGCCTGTGGTTTGAGCACCTCAGTGAGGAAGTTAGTCCTCACGGCCGCAACAGGGAGCTCAAGAGCCAAGGCCTTGGCTGCCCTGTTCAACACCACGCTATAAGTAGCCCCCTTCTCCGAAGCCACAGAGGGAGGAGAGACGAATCCAGTGTTGGGCGAAGTGTCCAGACCACTGGCATGCCCCAGCTCTTCTGCCCAGTCCTGGCTTAATTGGCACTGCTGTGACAGAGGGTCCTCAGACCCCTCCCAGTCCTCCTCGTCATCCATCTCCTGGAAACCAGGCAAAAATTATTGAGCCGGTTCGTAGATGAATTTATCACCTATCGATGAGGGAGACCACGCCGAGTGGCGCCTCTCCGGCGTCGCACCTGGACTGGGCTGAAACCGGGGCCGGTGTCATCCAAAGACGGCACCGGGAGCAACACCCTCGGGGTCGGCGCCAGCGGAGGAGTCGTGAGGTCGACTGGCAACGACCCGGGTCCCAGCCTGGATCCTGCAGGGCCCGGCGGCGTCGGGCCATTGCATCTGATGGCGCCGGAGCCGCCGGCCCGTTAGGGCTCCCAGTCGGACCCGCGGGGCCTGAAGGCGCCTCGACAGGTTACGACGGAGGGAAGTGCGACCTCATGGCCGTGAGGAAAGCACTTATCTCCTCCGGCGTTGCGTGCAGCCAAGGGACCGGCGGGTATGGAGCTGGACGCAGTGCTCGCGGCTCCAGTGGAGCAGCGTGGGTGGTGTCGCCCGAACCCCTAGCCGCGTCAGGGGGGGTCGGAAGAGCGATGGCGCCTCTTCAGCTTCTTTTTCAAATGCCTCGACTTACCGGAGGACTTGGAGCCCGACGAGTGGTGGTGACTTGACGAGCTGCGATGACTGCGGCTCCGCCACCGGTACTTTGACTTCCTCCTTGACCGGGACCTTGAGTGGTGCGGAGCAGATTACGGGACCACTCCCGCCTAGCCTTCGGGGTCAGGGCTCGGCAGTCGTGGCACGACTTGTCATCATGGTGGGCCCCAAGGCAGAAAAGGCACCGAGGGTGGGGGTCAGTCACCGAAATCAGGCGGTGACAGGACTCACAAGGTTTAAAACCAGGCATCCCTAACGGCACAGCGAGTCGAAGTCGACTCGAAAAAGTGATTAAAAGAGATCAAAAAAATTAGTCAAAAAATGACAAGAGTACTGTTCTTCCCGGATATGCGCTTGCTGGCGCGGAAAAAAGAACAACTGACATCAGTGGGCTAGGGCGGCGTCTAAGTACTCCGACAACGTCATCCCGGCGATCACGCCGCCGACTACGGACGCAGAGCCGCAGACGACTCCTGGAGACGCTCAGGGGTACTGCTGACGAAAACTTTCTGGATCCAGTCTGACGCCTGGGGATATTCTAAGGTAAGGAATCTAACAATAACCTGTTTCTTTCAGATTGGGTACTACAGAAGATTTGCTAAGGGATATGGGTCCATTGTGACTCCCTTTAATGATCTCACCTCTAAGAATATGCCTAAGATGGTGTATTGGACACTTAGTTCTGCAGAGTTCTAACTACTCCAAACAATTTATTTTCCAGACAGATGCCTCTGAGATAGGAAAAGGTTGAGATAGGAATAGGAGCAGTGTTGTCACAATTTAATGAAAGTTGACCCCAGAGAGAAACATTGGTCAGCTGTTGACAGGAAGGCCTTTGCTGTGGGTTGGGCCTTGAAGGAATTGAGGCCATATGTATTTGGCACTCACTTCATGCTCAGACAGACCATAAGCCCCTCTTATGGCTAAAACAGATGAAAAGTGAAAACTCCAAATTGTTTAGGTGATCCATTACACTGCAGGGGTGGACTTTCTGGTGAAATATAGACCTGGGAGTAACCATGCCAACGCAGATGAATTGTCCAGATATTTCCGCTTCGAAAATGAAGACTCAACTGGGCAAGATTAGTCTTATCTTCTTTGTTTGGGAGAAGGTTATGTAGGTTAAGTAGGATCTTTCTGTCATAGACACCCCCACCTTTTGCCTGGTGTCAGTGTATTTTGACTGTAGTTCCTGATAACTAGGACACCAGTGACAGTGCTCCCTCTCCTCTAAATTCTATGGTAAGTGATTTGTACACCCCACAATTAGTATACTAAGGTACCATTGTAAGCCCCTAGTATATGGTACAGAGGTACCCAGGGCATTGATATACCAGGGAGTCTCCCATGGGCTGCAGCAAGTTCAAGTTCAAGTTCAAGTTCAAGAATTTATATAGCGCACTACTCACCCAGAGGGTCTCAAGGCGCTTGGGGAGGGGGTTCATTATTTGTCGAATAGCCAGGTTTTAAGTTCTTTTCTGAAGGAGATTTGATTCTGTGTAAGGCGGAGGTGAGTGGGGAGTGAGTTCCAGGTCTTGGCCGCCAAGTAGGAGAAGGATCTACCTCCCATGGTGGATCTTTGGATACGCGGAACTGCGGCGAGGCCTTGATTGGAGGATCTCAGTTGGCGGGTGGGAGTGTAGAAGGATAGTCGAGTGTTGAGGCATTCGGGACCTAGTTTGTAGAGGGCCTTCTGTGCGTGGGTGAGGAGACAGAATGTTATTCTCTTGTTGACGGGAAGCCAGTGGAGGTCTTTCATGTGGCCGGTAATGTGATCTTGGCGAGGGATGTCCAAAATGAGTCTCGCTGATGCGTTTTGGATGCGTTGGAGTTTTGCGTTGGCGTAGAGGGTGTTTCCGTAGTCTAGTCGACTCGTAACCAGTGCGTGGGTGACAGTCTTTCTTGTCTCGGCGGGGATCCAGTGGAAGATTTTTTTGAGCATACGAAGTACGTTGAAGCAGGAGGATGAGACGGCGTTGACTTGATTGGTCATCGAGAGTGAAGAGTCTAGGATGAAGCCAAGGTTACGTGCGTGGTCCATGGGTATGGGTGCTGAGCCCAGATCCGAAGGCCACCATTAAGCATGGGCGAATTTTGCGAATCTCGCGTTCGCGAATTTTGCGGATTTGCGAACTCGCAATCCGCAAAATCCGCGAATTCTAGCGAATTTGCGGATTTTTTTTTGTGTTCGCAAGGATTTCTGCCAGTTCGCGAGGGTTTCGTACCAGTTCGCCATTGCAAACTTACATTTCGGCATGCAACAGTCGCGATTATGTTGTTTCTACGTCTGGTTCATCATCACAGGTTCCCAGCACCCTCTGTTTCACCACTGCAACCCTCTGTTACATCAATGCCACCCTCTGGTTCATCATTACTGTAGATTATTGGGGGGGAAAGCAAGCACATCAGCCCTGCTTCAACTGACATGAATTAATTTGGGGTTAGTTTATTAATGTGTCACTGTTTTAAAATTCCAGTCTGGCACCTGCTTCCTTATCTGTAATTTTGCTTTCTGTTGCAGTGCATTTTTTTTCCCCAGGACCTTTGTGGCCTACTTGTAGCTATTCTATGAGCCTGCTGTGAGGGTCAGAGCAGGGTCATACAATTGTTGCAACTAGCAACTGAATTCTGGAGGGGCCCCAGTCAGGAAGCACTACAGGGAATTGTTACTAATGATGAGTTTGAACTCTTGCCCCAGCCGAGTGCTTTCAGTTTTGAAAAACTCGTTTTTCTGCAATTTCGCGGGATTCGCGGGGCGCGAACACGCGCGAGATCGGATTCGGAAGCCGCAAATTCGTGCGAATATGCAATTTGTTTTTTTGCGGCGTGTTAGTTGGCAAGGTTTTGTGCGTTTTTGTGAGCCGCTCGTAGCGCAAGGCGCGAAGTTACCCTCGCGGTCGTTCAAGGGCACGGCCATCTTGTTTGCCTGACGTATTTCCGTTCCGGGCGCGAAGTGTAATCTCGCAAAGTCTGCGGCTTGCCAGTACAGTTTTGCGCGTGTTCGCAAGGAAAATCTCGCGCGAACTTACCCGCGCGGTCGTGAACGGGCGCGGCCATCTTGTTTCTCATTCATTGCTATGGTTCTGGGCATGGTCTTTGTATCCTCTTTAAATCTATGCCATCCTTTGCTTGTTTGTAGTTTTTTTTAATCTATTTTACTTATTATCTATCCCTCTATTTTTCTAGCCCTATATTTTTTTGTTTACTGCTACTTTTGGTTAATTTTAAACTACTTTTTTAAACTCTTTTCTTTTCTTCTCTTCCCTATTCTAATTTCTTTATTCCTTTCCACCCAGACCATGGTGAAGGGAGCCGGGAAGCATCCCGAGAAGGGGAAGGGTCCCGCACCCCGTGTCCGGCTCCCGTGCGGGCGTTTGAGGGGGGAGGAGGTCGTACCCAGGGAGATCTTTACCCCGGAGGAGGTGGGCCAACTCATTTTTTATGTTCAGCGCCGCCTCCCCAGGACCATCATGGGAGGCGGCAAGATCAGTGCCGGGTATGGGGTCCGGGAGCACCGGAAGCGGTGGGAGAAGGTGTGCCAGGCCATTTACCACCACTCTCGGGTCTGGCGCACCTACAACCAGGCCACCCACCGCTGGACGGATGTCCTGACCCGTGAGCGAGATCTGCTCGACCTCCTTGGCCTCGAAATCCCCGGGCTTGGTGAGTAGTAGTAGCTATTTCTTTACTACTATGTTTTCTCCTGCTGTGTTATTATATTGCAAATTTTTGTTTTTTACCAAGAGCAATAATGTTGCTCATTACATTGTAGGTAAATTATATTTCAAAATCTTCTGTGCATTTCAGGTACACTGCTCTCCTTCTTCTCAGTAGTGTTGCTACTATGCTTATTTGTTTTTGATTTTGTGTTCATTTCATTGGCCTGTGAAATTATGTATGAGTGTAGTTTAAAGAACTGCGTAATGCTACACACTAAGGTTCGGATTTTTAATTACCGGCGCATCCCTGCAAAGTAGCAGGGATGCGCCAGTAATTGTGCGTCACGCCACCATCACCCATGGTGAACCGTATTTACAATGCGGCGCACCATGGGCCCAAAACGTCACCAAAGCGTTACGCATCTGTGCCGTAAAGGCGGCGCATTGCTGGAGTTGCGTCGCAACGATGGTGCAGCTCCATCAATGCTCTGGGGTGCCCTATCTCCCCAATGCTGCGTCAAGCCGTACATCTGCTTCAAGCAGGCGCAGGGTTTGAGTCACGCATCATTGTCCTCAAAGTGACTGATTGAAATCTTGTAGATTTCCCTCAGCCACTTTTAGGATGCGTTCCTGCGCAGGAACGCCCTCCCTTGCGCCGGAACGCCCCCTATTGGCGCAGGGCTTTACAACGTGATGCATCTCTCATATGCGTCACGTTGTTAATATACGCCGCACCATTGCGCCTCTTTTGTGCTGTCGCTGCGTCACAAAAGTCACGCAACAATGGAGCAAAAGAGCCGCAAGGGGCTTCTAAATCAGCCCCTACAGACTCAAGTCCAGTCCTTCCTTTGTACACATGGCGATAAGAAGAAATAGTGGTGGTGGATTAATAGTTTGAGTATTTTAATGACTGGTTAATGTAGTAGGAAACTTTAGTGTTGTCGCTGATCTTCAATCACAATGGACTTTGGCTGTCACTTAGCGTGCTGCGGACTGCTGCCTGCCAATCCTAGGCAAACCTTTTTAGTACTTTGTTTAGTGAGTTACATAAGGTAATTTCCAATTCGACGGTCGGCAAATCAAGCAATACTAAAGTAATAACGTAGTCGACCACATGAGATTGGTCAATAATATGTCCCGTGGAGTAGTTGTCTATTTGCTATTTCGCAAAAATATTTTGTTAGTTCTTTTGAAATGTTTGATTTGGTTGACAAATATCATCCATGTTTTCTGTTTTTCTTTCTTTCATGTTGTACATCAGCTTCCCCCAGGGGCAAGAGGAGGACACAGGAGGAGGAGGAGGGTGCTGTTGACGATGCAGGCCAGGACCGGGCAGGCGAGGGCTCCTTTGCTGGCCCCAGTAAGTTTTAATTTTAATATAGAGTACTTATTTTTTCCTAGCGTTCCTCATTCGATTTTTTCTAAATCGTCTTTGATCTTCTTGTAGACAGGATCTAAATTCTTATCCTGCCTCGACTATGACTCCGTGTAGTATTACTAGATTATTCTTATTAGTCTGTCTGTGTAGCTAACTAAGATTGCACATTTGGCATTTCCATTGGACTCCCATTCTAGTCAGCAATAGCTCTATGCACTGAGTGCAGTCCTCTGGGATTGTTCATAATGTCTTTTCAAGTATTCTAAATGTTTATGCTTTGACAATTGCCAACAATAAAAAGGTGAATGACCACCAAGAAAGAATAAGATACTACTTTACTTTTAGTTTGGATAGGAGGACAATCCATTCTACTACTGTTGCCTGGACAAATCTGCACAAACAGAACTATGGACACTAAAAAATGCATTGCTTAGCTTATCAATCATAATAGGTGCTGTTAGACTTTCCACATACCTCAGTGATAACAGACTTTGTAGTTGAACCCCCAATCTCCTTACTGACTAGATAGTGTGGCAGAGTCATTTAGCTCCCAAAGTCACCGATGGCAGAGGCACGGACTCATGCTTGCAAAACTTCCAAAACCTTTAGCTCATCCACTCTAGTCTGGAGGACCAAAAACCACAGAGTCTATTTGAGTTTAAAAGCTTTATTAAAAGTAAACACATTTATTGAAATCAAGTTTGTCATAAAAGTAAACGTTTAACTGGAAATGGAAAATTGCTTAGTGCTGACGATTAATTGGACACATTTCTTGTGGTCGAGCCGAGCTCTCACCTGGTTTGAACTTGATCCTGCTCGTGTTCTTAGAAGTCAAGCTTCTGTCTGTTAGGAGAAAAAGTGGTGCGTGTTAAAAATAAAAAACAAGCATTCATCAGTTGTGCCAAAAAGTGCAGCAAGACAACAGCCTTCCATGGAAAAAGGGACATTTTTACTTTACAGTAGACAGTCACAAATTATTAAATTGTATACAGTTTTTTTCACATTTCTTTCTTCCTCCTAGACCAAATATTATATAGTAGTGAGTGGTGTATTCTAACATTATTAAATGTACTTTGTAGGTGGAACATCTGGAGGCGGGGCCAGCGTCGAGGTGGTGGTGGCATTGGACGAGGAGGACAACTCTGGGGAGGAGGCGGTGCAAGTGCCGGACAAATCTGTGGGGGATGACACGGTGGTGGCGGGCAGAGGTAAGCTATACATTCCTTACTCATTTGAGATTGAAGACTGCAGAGTGTGCTTTCTGCATGGGTGTATTATATAAATAAACCAGGTAGTAGGCTCCTCTAAATGTACTTCGACTTAGCTGTGAAGTTTTTGGCGAGAAGAATCCCAATCAGATCGATCTGATGTGAACTTGATGGAAGGGCTGAACGAAAAGCGAAAGAAGGGTGTAAGTAAGTGTGGAAGGACGAGAAATGTAATGATGACTGGCAAAGAAGAATGATATGTGTTTGCTTGGTCCCCGAGGTGGCTGGGAAGGAAAGAATATGGTTTGGTGCATGGCTGGGTGAATGATGAAGCAAGGATGGGTGTAAGGAGAACAGCCTGGGTGGGTGAAACAGAAACTGTATGTGTGCATATACTTTGAATGGATGGATGCCTGGATCATTCATGGTACTATCTGACTCTTAGATAGCATATGTGTATCTAGAGAGAGTAGACGGTCACTGGATGAACTAAGTGTTACTTTGAAGAGCATGTAACACCGCACCCGCACGTCCGTTCCAGTGTAGGAAAGGCAAGGAAAAGAAGTTGTAATTTTGTCCATATACTACCATGAATAGTAGCAGTAGTTTGTATTGCAACTGCAAGCACAGCATATATCCGGTTATTACGGTGGACACTCCCTAGCTCTCTTAATAACTTTAGTTTAGTAGTAGTACGTCATTCATGTGTGGGGGTATCACTGTTCACTCCATAATAAGCAAAGCACCTAAAGTCATCCCATATGTCATCAAATACATCCCATGTGAAGTGATAGATAATCAGATTATTTAGCTTCTTTATTTTCCTTTTCTAATACTCATTTGCACTGTAGGGTGAAAGCTAAATTAATTAAGCAGTAGCCCTTTTAACAGAGTATTCTCAGTGCCACCCATAATAGAAAAGTAAGAGCTTCACCACCTGCATGTACTGGACCGGTACAGTAACGCAAGTCTGTCTCACTCACCATGGTGTGCGTCTGTTTTTCTCGGGTGCAAGTTCACTGCGCTGGCATTATGCCGGCTTGCATAAGATAACGTACCAATTTTCCTAAACAAGAGAGAAGAAGAGGAATAAGACTGGTGTACTGTCATAGTCGACTGTAATGGAAGTCCATAGTGCTTGTAGAATTTGTCCCTTAAACTCCCACTAATGTTAGAGCAAGGATGAAGAAGTCGGAGGTTACATAGAGACCGTCCTCAATAGTTATGTACTGTGCTTTCAATTTGCTACTTGTACTGTGACAACTTTCTGCTCAATCATTTTGTGTTAATCTTAAGGAGCATTGGTTACAGACTATGTCTTTCTTTCTTCATGTAGTTGCTCCTTCCAAATCCAAGACACCATCAAGGAGGAAGGAGCTGGCTCGAATGGCCCGGCAACGGAGGCTGGATGCCACTGTTGCTGAATATCGGCGGCTGATGGCTCTGGAGGAGGAGGAGACGCAGTCTGGTACAACAACAACGTCCACGGGGACAGCTGCATCCTCCTCCGTGCGGGCTGCCAGGCAGCGCAGTGCTCCAGCGGTATGGAGCCGGGCTACCAAAGCCCAACGCCAACGCCGAGCAGCAAAGACAGCAGCTGCCCCCCACAGGATTTGCAAGGCACACCGGCGCCGCTTATCCCTCAGACTGTCATACCTGGAGCAGGAGGTCCTGAACTATAAGAACTTGGTGGAGGGTCTCCGCTTCGAACTTGCCACCCTCCGCAAGGAGCATGATGCCCTGGCTGCTAAAGGCAACAGCACCCTGCCATGGTGTCCCTTGCCCCTTTTTTAGAGACTTTTGGGGGGTGGGAATTGGGAGTTGGGTTTTTTGGGGACTTTTGAAGGACAATCGTTGGGGTTAGGGAGAGTCTTGCGGGAGATTATTTTGTTAGGGCTATACAAATATAATTTTTTTAACTTTATCTGACCATACCTGTTTTTTACAGCTTTTGAGTCTGGTGGGTGGGGGTTTAACAGTAAGTTTGTTTTCCTGAATAGTCCTGTGACTTTAGTAGTACTACCGTCAATCTCTCGTCTCTCCTAATACTCCATTATACTACCTCCAACCCAACGCCTATCTTACCTGTAATTTCTGTTTGCAAGTAGGGCTAGGCCCAGGGCTGGCTCCACGGGAAACAGCGAATAAGGTTGGCAATCCTGGGCGGATAAAATTTCCTCATAGCGGGGGTACTATTGGTGTGACACAGTGGCAGTTGCATGCCTATGAAAAAAAAGAAAATGAAATCTGGTTTGTCCTCCCTGAGCAATACAACGGTACAATAGAGAATATAGCAGGTGACAGTACACTAGAACAGTGCCACATTGTAGCCTAACAAATGGTAAAGTATAACTACTAATTCGGTTGAAGTTCTTTGACATTAGCCATGGGTCTTTGTCAAGCAGAGTAAGAATATATCCTCGGATTTCTTCACCAGCCTGTTGGTATCACCTTATCCTCCACAGCAAGTGTGTGGATTTATTGCTGTAATTTAGTCACACATCAATCAAAACCACACAGCCCGGGGGAAGAGGGTTAGGGTTTGAAAAATGGATGGGTACGGGGGTTTTTGGGAAAGGTTTTGTGAGACAAGAAAAAAAAGCACAGCATGGACAAACAATTGTGAACATAAACAAATCTTTTTTTACAAACCTATCCATCAATCTTTGAAAGTGCATGCACTCCTGCATGCATGTCAGTGAAAAGTCAGTAGTACTTTCGACAACTGTGGAAGAAAGAATGCGACAGTACAGGGGGTGTGTGGAAATATTGATAACTATATTCAACATAAGGTCTCTGTTGCCAGATACCTGAGAGCCTTGCTGGTCACTATAAATCCATTCACAACACTCAATGGGGTTGTTCTGAAAGGTGTAGTAGATAGAAAAGGAGAAATTGCTCTTTTTCTAGGTGTCCCCTCACTCACCAGGGTTGCCCCTTGGTGACATGCTTCATCATTGGGGCCATCCCAGTCCTCTACGGGCTGGGGCGTGCTGCGACTTGCGAATTACGTAGGAGCACTTACAAATGACTATGTGTGGTGCAGATGTGATAGTGGAGTGGACTAATTGATGTGTTAAAGGATCAATTTAGAAGCAGAGAGAGATCCAAGAAATGCAGTCACAGTCCTAGAAAAACACAATGGATACTGTATCTGTATGTTGTTGTAGTTGTCCTGTTGAATTTGGTAAGTAAGTTGCATGCAGAAAAAAAATCCTCTTATTAGCGGCACTCCTCCATTGCAGCTGACGCTTCGTCCATCGATGTTGGTCACCACCAGAAGACACCCTGTAAAAAAAGCACAGCATGGACAAACAATTGAACATAAACAAATCTTTGGGTACAAACCTATCCATCAATCTTTGAAAGTGCATGCACTACTGCATGCATGTCAGTGAAAAGTCAGTAGTACTTTCGACAACTGTGGAAGAAAGAATGCGACAGTACAGGGCGAGTGTGGAATTATTGATAACTATATTCAACATAAGGTCTCTGTTGCCAGATACCTGAGACCCTTGCTGGTCACTATAAATCCATTCACAACACTCAATGGGGTTGTTCTGGAAGGTGTAGTAGATAGAAAAGGAGAAATTGCTCTTTTTCTAGGTGTCCCCTCACTCACCAGGGTTGCCCCTTGGTGACATGCTTCATCATTGGGGCCATCCCAGTCCTCTACGGGCTGGGGCGTGCTGCGACTTGCGAATTACGTAGGAGCACTTACAAATGACTATGTGTGGTGCAGATGTGATAGTGGAGTGGACTAAGTGATGTGTTAAGGGATCAATTTAGAAGCAGAGAGAGATCCAAGAAATGCAGTCACAGTCATAGAAAAACACGATGGATACTGTATCTGTATGTTGTTGTAGTTGTCCTGTTGAATTTGGTAAGTAAGTTGCATGCAGAAAAAAAATCCTCTTATTAGCGGCACTCCTCCATTCCATCTCACGCTTCGTCCATCAATGTTGTTGACCAGAAGACGCCCTGTCCACTGCCTGCCTGGCGGATGCTGAATTGCGGCTCGCTAATGTGAAGCCTGACTCCATCCTTTTTTCCCCATTGCACAGACTGAAACCCGGCCTGTAATTATTCAACGAAAAACAGAAAGTGATATAATATTACAACACCACTGATAAATAAATATAAGGTATGTAGGCTGTGGAGTGCAAAAAGTCACACTTTGCTTTTCCTAGTAGACAGTACAATATTTTTGACAGTGCGTACTCTGTCTGAGTCACCTTTTGAAGGATAAATAAGTAAGGGCAAATTAATGTAGCGGATCTTTCCCCTCAAGCTAGGTGTACTGTAAACTGTGTTTTAGAACAAAATTAGATCTTCCCAGCAGTGCTCCCACCAAGACCCTTACTAAAGCCAGTCGCAAAAATGTAGAAGACCCCCAATCAAATCAGAAAAAACGAGGCCTAGCAGAAAACTGGTGACAAAACGTACTTTGAAAGTAAAAGTAGGCCCAAATACCCCCTTACCCACCGTGGATTGCATTCAAACCACTTGCAAGCAACCAAGTAAAAGTATCCATAGCCAGCATCGCTCCAAGACTCGAAACCCCCCCCCACCCAAACACATGCAATAGAAATACTGCTAACCATAACGAACCCTAAGTTAAGAGTAGAGGCAAAGGCTTTCTTTAACTATGCCAAATCCCCCCTTTCCCACCCAGGATTTTCTTCAAATGACTTGCAACCAAAATTACACATTCTCACGAGTGCTCTAAGACCCCAGAACTCAGTTGCAAAAATGTACAACACCCCGAAACACATGCAATCCTGCTGCTAGGGCTAACGAACCCTAAGTTACAAAAAGTGCCAAAAGGCTTTTCGGCGTGGATTTTGTCCCAACCACTTCCACCCGGTATTAGACCTTCCCAGGAATGGCCCAAGACCCGCCAACCCACCCGCCAAAAAGCAAAACACCCCCAAACAGGCCAAAAGCAACATCTCCTACTTACAATATTTCTCGGCCTTCGGTCCAAACGTGCTGTGTAGCTAGGCCATTAGTCGGGGTTGCCACCACGGATTTCCTGAAAAGCAAATACAATCAAGATTAGAGTGTCCCAGCAGTGCTGACAGACCCCGAAACTCACCCACAAACAGACGGAACCCCACCTAAGAGCACCTCAAAGGCAAGCAAGTCAGCAAAAACACTAAAAAATTTGCGCCTCGGATTTGGTCCAAACCACTTTTATCCGGTATTAGAGCTTCCCAACAATGGCCCCAGAGCCGTCAACCCAAGAGAAAACGAGTAGAAGACCCCCAAACAGCCAAAGAGCAAAAGTACAAAAATGGGGACTGTCATTTTTTCCCAAATTTCCCAAATCACTCCGCGCGCGCTCTGCAGCTAGGCCCTAACTCCCCTCTGCCACCATGGATTTGCTTCAAACCTCTTTCAATGTAAAGTATCCGTAGCCAGCAGTGCTCCCAGACCCCGAAACCCACCCACAAACACCAGGAAGCCCCCCAAACCGGCCCCCGAAAACGCTACATTGAGCAAAATGTCAGAAATAGCAACAAAAAAAATCGGCCTGGATTTTGTCCCGACCACTTCCACCCGGTATTAAACCTTCCCAGGAATGGCCCAAGACCCGCCAACCCACCCACCAAAAAGCATAACACCCCCAAACAGGCCAAAAGCAACATCTCCTACTTACAATATTTCTCGGCCTTCGGTCCAAACGCGCTGCGTAGCTAGGCCATAAGTCTGGGTTGCCACCACGGATTTCCTGAAAAGCAAATGCAATCAAGATTAGAGTGTCCCAGCAGTGCTGACAGACCCCAAAACTCACCCACAAACAGACGGAACCCCCCCTAAGAGCACCTCAAAGGCAAGCAAGTCAGCAAAAACACTAAAAAATTTGCGCCTTGGATTTGGTCCAAACCACTTTTATCCGGTATTAGAGCTTCCCAACAATGGCCCCAGAGCCGTCAACCCAAGAGAAAACGAGTAGAAGACCCCCAAACAGCCAAAGAGCAAAAGTACAAAAATGGGGACTGTCATTTTTTCCCAAATTTCCCAAATCACTCCGCGCGCTCTCTGCAGCTAGGCCCTAACTCCCCTCTGCCACCATGGATTTGCTTCAAACCTCTTGCAATGTAAAGTATCCATAGCCAGCAGTGCTCCCAGACCCCGAAACCCACCCACAAACACCAGGAAGCCCCCCAAACCGGCCCCCGAAAACGCTACATTGAGCAAAATGACAGAAATAGCAACAAAAAAAATCGGCCTGGATTTTGTCCCAACCACTTCCACCCGGTATTAGACCTTCCCAGGAATGGCCCAAGACCCGCCAACCCACCCGCCAAAAAGCATACCACCCCCAAACAGGCCAAAAGCAACATCTCCTACTTACAATATTTCTCGGCCTTCGGTCCAAACGCGCTGCGTAGCTAGGCCATAAGTCGGGGTTGCCACCACGAATTTCCTGAAAAACAAATGCAATCAAGATTAGGGTGTCCCAGCAGTGCTTACAGACCCCAAAACTCACCCACAAACAGACGGAACCCCCCCTAAGAGCACCTCAAAGGCAAGCAAATCAGCAAAAACACTAAAAAATTTGCGCCTCGGATTTGGTCCAAACCACTTTTATCCGGTATTAGAGCTTCCCAACAATGGCCCCAGAGCCGTCAACCCAAGAGAAAACGAGTAGAAGACCCCCAAACAGCCAAAGAGCAAAAGTACAAAAATGGGGACTGTCATTTTTTCCCAAATTTCCCAAATCACTCCGCGCGCTCTCTGCAGCTAGGCCCTAACTCCCCTCTGCCACCATGGATTTGCTTCAAACCTATTGCAATGTAAAGTATCCATAGCCAGCAGTGCTCCCAGACCCCGAAACCCACCCACAAACACCAGGAAGCCCCCCAAACCGGCCCCCGAAAACGCTACATTAAGCAAAATGTCAGAAATAGCAACAAAAAAAATCGGCCTGGATTTTGTCCCAACCACTTCCACCCAGTATTAGACCTTCCCAGGAATGGCCCAAGACCCGCCAACCCACCCGCCAAAAAGCATAACACCCCCAAACAGGCCAAAAGCAACATCTCCTACTTACAATATTTCTCGGCCTTCCGTCCAAACGCGCTGCGTAGCTAGACCATAAGTCGGAGTTGCCACCACGGATTTCCTGAAAAGCAAATGCAATCAAGATTAGAGTGTCCCAGCAGTGCTGACAGACCCCGAAACTCACCCACAAACAGACGGAACCCCCCTAAGAGCACCTCAAAGGCAAGCAAGTCAGCAAAAACACTAAAAAATTTGCGCCTCGGATTTGGTCCAAACCACTTTTATCCGGTATTAGAGCTTCCCAACAATGGCCCCAGAGCCGTCAACCCAAGAGAAAACGAGTAGAAGACCCCCAAACAGCCAAAGAGCAAAAGTACAACAAGCATTTACAATGCAATGGTCTCGGCAATATTAAAGGTAGAGCTATTGGCATTGCTCATGACATTTTTTTGGGGGTGTTTTTTTTTAAAAATCATAAATAAATGGCCTTGTCATTTACATTGCCAATAGCGTAATTGTTAAATAAATGGCCTTGTCATTTACATTGCCAATAGCGTAATTGTTAAATAAATGGCCTTGTCATTTACAATGCCAATAGCGTAATTGTTAAATAAATGGCCTTGTCATTTACAATGCCAATAGCGTAATTGTTAAATAAATGGCCTTGTCATTTACAATGCCAATAGCGTAATCGCTCGCAAATGCATGGCACTCTGCACTCTGCACTCTGCACTCTGCACTCTGCACTCTGAATCTGCACTCTGAATCTGCACTCTGAATCTGCACTCTGAATCTGCACTCTGAATCTGCACTCTGAATCTGCACTCTGCACTCTGAATCTGCACTCTGAATCTGCACTCTGAATCTGCACTCTGCACTCTGAATCTGCACTCTGCACTCTGAATCTGCACTCTGAATCTGCACTCTGCACTCTGAATCTGCACTCTGCACTCTGAATCTGCACTCTGCACTCTGAATCTGCACTCTGCACTCTGAATCTGCACTCTGCACTCTGAATCTGCACTCTGAATCTGCACTCTGCACTCTGAATCTGCACTCTGCACTCTGAATCTGCACTCTGAATCTGCACTCTGCACTCTGAATCTGCACTCTGAATCTGCACTCTGCACTCTGAATCTGCACTCTGCACTCTGAATCTGCACTCTGCACTCTGAATCTGCACTCTGCACTCTGAATCTGCACTCTGCACTCTGAATCTGCACTCTGCACTCTGAATCTGCACTCTGAATCTGCACTCTGCACTCTGCACTCTGCACTCTGAATCTGCACTCTGCACTCTGAATCTGCAATCTGCACTCTGCACTCTGAATCTGCACTCTGCACTCTGAATCTGCAATCTGCACTCTGCACTCTGAATCTGCACTCTGCACTCTGCACTCTGAATCTGCACTCTGCACTCTGAATCTGCACTCTGCACTCTGAATCTGCACTCTGCACTCTGAATCTGCACTCTGCACTCTGAATCTGCACTCTGAATCTGCACTCTGAATCTGCACTCTGCACTCTGAATCTGCACTCTGCACTCTGAATCTGCACTCTGCACTCTGAATCTGCACTCTGAATCTGCACTCTGCACTCTGAATCTGCACTCTGCACTCTGAATCTGCACTCTGCACTCTGAATCTGCACTCTGCACTCTGAATCTGCACTCTGAATCTGCACTCTGCACTCTGCACTCTGCACTCTGAATCTGCACTCTGCACTCTGAATCTGCAATCTGCACTCTGCACTCTGAATCTGCACTCTGAATCTGCACTCTGAATCTGCACTCTGAATCTGCACTCTGCACTCTGAATCTGCACTCTGCACTCTGAATCTGCACTCTGCACTCTGAATCTGCACTCTGAATCTGCACTCTGCACTCTGCACTCTGCACTCTGCACTCTGAATCTGCACTCTGCACTCTGAATCTGCAATCTGCACTCTGCACTCTGAATCTGCACTCTGAATCTGCACTCTGAATCTGCACTCTGAATCTGCACTCTGAATCTGCACTCTGCACTCTGAATCTGCACTCTGCACTCTGGATCTGCACTCTGCACTCTGAATCTGCACTCTGCACTCTGAATCTGCACTCTGAATCTGCACTCTGCACTCTGAATCTGCACTCTGCACTCTGAATCTGCACTCTGAATCTGCACTCTGAATCTGCACTCTGAATCTGCACTCTGAATCTGCACTCTGCACTCTGAATCTGCACTCTGAATCTGCACTCTGCACTCTGAATCTGCACTCTGCACTCTGAATCTGCACTCTGCACTCTGAATCTGCACTCTGAATCTGCACTCTGAATCTGCACTCTGAATCTGCACTCTGCACTCTGAATCTGCACTCTGCACTCTGAATCTGCACTCTGAATCTGCACTCTGAATCTGCACTCTGCACTCTGAATCTGCACTCTGAATCTGCACTCTGCACTCTGAATCTGCACTCTGCACTCTGAATCTGCACTCTGCACTCTGAATCTGCACTCTGAATCTGCACTCTGCACTCTGAATCTGCACTCTGCACTCTGAATCTGCACTCTGCACTCTGAATCTGCACTCTAAATCTGCACTCTGCACTCTAAATCTGCACTCTGCACTCTGAATCTGCACTCTGAATCTGCACTCTGAATCTGCACTCTGAATCTGCACTCTGAATCTGCACTCTGAACCTGTACTCTTTATGCGCGGATTAGTTCATAATGGCGAACCACACCTGATTGGAAGTGGGGCCCACTGCTCAATCTGCATACGTTAATGGCGGGCTCAGTGAGAGAGCCGGAAAGACCCTCCCCCTAATAGATGCCCATCTGCCTGGGAAAGGCCGCTCAACCCCCCACTGGCGGCATCTGAGACAGCCCAAATTGGCCACCACCCTGGCCAAAAGGCAGCTTATGGCTTCATCTCAGACACAAGCCCATTCCAGAGTGCCTGCCTTACCAATCGCCCCAGTTTTGCAAGTGAGCTGTGGGAACACATTTTTTTCCAGTTGTATTCAGCACAAACTCGACCCGAAGATATTGGAGCGCTTTCCATCAGCATCAGTTACATAAGTACACAAGAACACATTTTTTTGTAGGCATCACGGGAAAATTAAAATGATTTGCCCAGAATCACAGGACCTCGAACCCACGCCAAAACTCGAACCCTTTTCCCTAGTTGCAAAGTTGGCAGCTCTGGACATAACGCACATCTCTCACCAGGGACCGACGGGAGCAGAAAAAAGGCCAGGCTTTCAAAATTAAAGTGCCCACAATAGCGAATCTAATAGCAAAAAAAAGCGTCCCACGTGAAAATCGGGCAGTTTTGAACTTATAGAGACACGTTGTGTAAGTGTTGGTAGTGTACCCCTGCCACTCCACTCCACTCAGCTGTCAAAACAAGTCATTGTTTAGTTTTTTCACGCTGGTGAGGTAATTATCCGTTCAAGAAGGGAATGTTTTATACACGCATGCATGATTGCGTATTTTACTTTTTCATGCTGGGCCACTGAACAGTAAGCACATTTGAGCTTCGCTCTGGGTGTGGTTAATTATTTCACTGACGGTCGGGGACGGTAAGGTCTTCAGCGGGAGGGGGGCGGGAACGTCCACACACTGACAGCAGGGGGGAGCGGGAACAGACACACACGGACATAAGGCAAACACAAAGCACTCACGCAAAAAGCCGTCATTTTAAAGTCACCCTTGGTTCATTTGGTATTCACCGCCGTCCATCACTACCAACTAATGTGGCATGAATGTAAATGTATAGTGCGAGAGAAAGCTACGGGAGGAAGCCCTAACTCACGTCGCTGTTTTGACAGAAGCTGTTAACTTTAAGCCTCGCGACAAATAGTTTGCACTGCCGAGAAACGCCAGAGAGCAACAACTTAATGGAAGCTGAAGGGTTAGTCTGCGTTATTTATTTGTTGCGCGTTTCGTTTAAACAGGATAAATGACCCCAGCGGAGGCGCCGTTCAGCACCAGCGGAGCCCCGAGTCAAACACATGCACGACTGTGAGCCATTATAATCAACAGGCGGGCGCGAGGCATCGTCCCGCCATTTCACCATTACAGGATGAACATTCCTCCAGGATAGAAATGCAATAATTTGCCTCAGCAATTTGGATTGCCAGGGGAATGCGTTTCAGTTCAGAGTCGACGCTCAGAAGTACAAGAAACTAGAGGAGGGGGCAGCGGGGGGGGGGGGCGCGGGGGGGCGCTTAAAGAAAGGGGCTGCCGACTGCCATGGTGTTGTTTGACCCGCCGCGTGCCTGCCTGTGTGCTGCCCGAGCTCGGCCGACTCTGCTCTGCTGGTGACCTGTCCTCCGCACCACAATGCCTGGCTGGTGAGGGACCAAAGGCACAGATGATGAAGCCCGGGTCCTCGCAAGCTGCCCCTGCTGCCGCTACACTGGGTGAGTTGTCTGGAGCCAGGCTGCTCGGTGGGGGCCAGGAGCACAACACCTGTAGCTCGGCAATTACGTGCAGCTCCTGGCGGAGCTCATTATTTTAAAACTTCAGCCTTGCCGTGGCCTAATCACGATTACGAATGCGGGAGGGAGGGGTGGGGGCCGGGGAGCGGCAGAGCACGACGGAGGAGAGCTGCAGCAGAGGGAGGGGGGGGGTCGGAGGCGAGAGCACGACGGAGGAGGGCAGAGGGAGGGGGGAGGCGAGCGGAGCCAAGCAGCTCCTAAAAGCAGCAGGGAAGGGAGGCGAGCAGCTATGAAAACACGACCACGTCTCTCCGAGGCAAGGAGACAATGCCTCGGAGAAACGCACGGCTATTTTTGGATTCGGGGGCGTGTTTTTGCGCCCTGAGTGACAGACAACGTCACAGGGCTAAAGAATGCAAAAAATCACGCCCCCGAATCCGAAAAAGACGGAGCTTCTTTGGAGGGACGGCTCTCTCCTCCAATGGCTGGCCTCCTTTTAGGAAGCCAGCCAATGGGAGATGAGACGAAAAGGGAGGTGGGATAAAGGAGCCACTCTAAGTAGCATTAATTCTCCTGACTTCCGGTCTTGGCCTTCGGCCAAGCCTACAGTCCCTCGACCTAAAAATGGGGACTTAGTCATTGTAGGAGAGTAGGGTCTGCAATCCTATGATCACCCGGACTTTTTGCTTTTGTTTCACTGGTTTACGACTTTCTCGGGCTGTGGGCCTGCCAATCAGACCCACAGCCTAGCTGTTCTCTCGCTAAATTGATGTGTGTACCTTAGGTGCATTACCCAATTGGAACTGGGCCACCCTGTCAGACCCTGTAACTCAGGGCATCGGTGTACCCAGGGCCTACCAGGGGCTGAAGCATGTATTATGCCACCCCTGGATGGCCATCTAAATCTGACACAACTGGCTGCACGACAGCTGGGGCAACGTGGCGTACTCGCTCGTTGCTTTAGGTATAGTATCCCTATATCTAACCTTAAAATGGACACCCGAGTTCCTATCAGTCACTCCTATGGCAGGCCTTGACAATCCTGAAGGCAGAGTGCGTGGAATCGTGTGAATTGGGCTCTGGCACGAGCCGAGCCCGGTTGCAGCTTGCGGAACCAAGACTCAATGGCTGTTCCATGATAACGCGTATCATATCGGTAACTTCGGTATAGCGTTATCAAGACATGTCGAGTAAGGTGTCATACGAATCGGGATGCTGCCCCCTCACCAATTCTGGCGACGAGGTTAGCATTCCGCCCTTCTAGAGGGACACGACATGTATGTAACTGTGAACCCCGGTTAAAGTTAACTGAAGCCTCAGCTCCACAAAATGGACGCTGCCACCACAGACACGAGTCTGACCTCCTGTCGTTGGGAGTCCTTCCAGCGAGGAGAGCTTGGACAAAGGGTTTCCTGTCAGGGGCGGTGTTCGCACCACCCCAGACAGGGTTTTGTGTATTCTGGGTAGGTAGGGCTTTGCAAGAAGGTGACTGTGGAGTGGCACCCCGGTGCTCACTACGCATCTGCCGGCTAGAACCAGTTCCAGGGGCGCGCAGCCCCTGACCTGGGGAAAAGTCCGGCAGGGGAGAGGGGTGTAACTACCCCCCTTCCTGGGCCCACCCCTAGGGCAGGACCTAGTCATGTACCCACCCCTTTCTTTAGGATAAAGGCCGGAGCGGGGACCCTTCCAAATTAGATCATCTTTGAATCAAGAACTACTTTCTACGAAAGGACATTCGAGAATCTTCTCAAGATTTCTCCCTTGTGGCTAAGGAGTAGTCACCCTGCACCCGCAGGCACCATCTAAGAACTCTGCGGTTTGCTGCAAGTCCTTCCTCAGGAATCCGACTGCCCAGCTCGACGAGAACCGGCATCCCTGGCACCTCTGACCTCTACCCACATCGTCAGCTCAGCTGAGATCTGTGGGTGCGACGAGACCTCGAGGGACCGGCCATCATCAAAACCTGCACGCTTTCTTAAACCAGCACGATCACCGAAGGAATCCTCTGGCGAGTGCTCTGGGGTCCGAGAAGCCCCGACCCTGAGCCGCTCCAGCATCGAAGTGCAGTCTCCCAGCATCTCCACGATCTGCGTGGGGCCCTTCTGCTTTGCTGCTCAGCACGTTGTCCGATCACTAGCCGCTGGCTTATGACTCTCTTGACGACATCCGACAACCACCGCTGCTGGTCTGGTTGCTCCAGACCGGCCTTTGCTCCCTTTTACGAGAAGAGCACCCCGGACCCTCCTGGTCCACTCAAGACGCCATTTTAGGCCCACCACGTGGCCCTGAAATCCGCCAAGGCTTGTTGCCCCAATCCTGGGCCCAGCGACGCCGACAGCATCAACCTTCGTGGGACAGCTTGCACCTCCACCCTGGTCGCCGACAACGCCTCCTGGTCCGTGAGACTGCAGAGCCTAGCGTCGCCCACTCACCTGGTCGAGGTGACGGCCATCCGGTGCCCTCCTGGTACCCTCTGACTACTGGCTAGTAGTACGAACTTGGTCCCCTCTGCTTTCAGGTATCAACGATCTCTGATCCAGGCTTGGATCTCCACGAACTATTCCTCACTGGTCGCCGGCCAGCAACTCCTTCCTTCCGGCTCCTGGCTCGTCAGCGAAGACCCCCGACGCCTGTAAGACTTGTGCAGCCGCAGCCCTTGGGGCTAGGTAACTCCGGCATTTCGGTGCCCGCAAAGCCTCCTTACTTAAGGGTCCTGAGTCCCTCGCTTCCGACTTGCCGTATCGGGTCCGCCCGAGACCACTAAACTTTCCGTGCCCTCGGGCACCTGTATTGATTGTGCACTTGAAGTATTTTCCTAAGAGTTTTGTTCTGTGCTTAGTGCCCTGTCCTCATAAAGAGTACAGGGCTGTTGTGATTCTAATAAATATACTGTTTATTTTCATAACACTTGTGTGGTGTCCTTTCACTTGGTGTTCAAGGGGTATGTGATGGTATAACAGCTGGCTTAACGCGCCCTCTAGAGTTTAGCCCGAAGACTGCTCGTATCCACGCTACTAGGATAGCTGGTCTAAGGTTGACTTACAACCAATCACCATAAGGGTCGTTTGGACCGATGCATAGTGGTCGCTAGAATAGTGAACACTGCATATCGGGCCAACTTCTCACATTGATAAGCAGCGGTTGGGATTTGAGCTTGCTGTTGTTCTACCACGCGTATCCTAAGAATATCTTGTGAAAGATCGCATAAGTACTTCAGGTACATATAACTTAGCTTAGAATACTCTGAGTTCTACTGAACCAGCTGTTGTAGCTCCTCAAGGCTTAGCACACCTTGGCTACAACTCTTAGCAAGGGATCAGTAGGTAAACACATAGTGTAGGTAGGTGCATCACTTACACCACACTAGAAGCAGCATGTCAGACAAAGGAGGAAACTCTGAGTCCCCTTGTGTCAGTCGACCTTCCACAGGTTACCTCCAGATATGCTGCACTTAGCTTCCAAGAGATGCGACAGATCTGTACATCTCGGAAGCTAAAAGAGGGTGCAAACCCTACCATTCCATTTCTGATTGGTCACTTGGAGACTTATGATGCTAGGAGGGCGGGTAACACCGACCCTTCTCATCCAGAAGTGGATATGCCCCCCCTCGAGGGAACCCGAGGTGACCCTGATCTTATCCATCTCTCTGCAGAAGGTGAAGAGGAGGACGAGGAGCCAGAGACATCTGGGGAAGAGGCAGACAAAGGTCCAGTCATAGTTAGCCAGCTAACCCAGGACAACTTAAGCCGGCACGAGAATGGTACCAGGAGACTCCTGGGGCCTCTCTCAGGCCAGCTTAACATTGGGAATGGACGAGTTAGGTCTCTATCGAGAGGCTCTAATAGATCCGTTCGAACCAATGGCTCTCGAGGCTCTGCTCGAAGAGGGATGACATCCCCTCAGAGGAGAGTGTACGAAGCGAAGGAGCGGGAAGTCAATCTGCGGATCGAAAGGGAAGAACTTGCCCTAGCCAAAGAGAGACTCGCCTTTGCTACGGAGCAAGAATTGAGTGGGACAATTCCCACTGGTGGCAGCATTCCCCCACGGGAACCCAGGAGTTTAGACACTAAGCACCTGAATAAGATAGTGCCCCCCTTTAAGCAAGGGGACGACATCCACAAATGGATTACTGCTTTGGAGCGGGCCTGCACTGTACAGTGCGTCCCCCAGAGTCAGTGGGCAGCTATCTTGTGGCTCTCCTTTGAAGGTAAAGGTAGAGATAAGCTCCTCACTACTAGAGTCGAGGATGCTAACAATTACCAGGTCCTGAAGAACACACTGATTGATGGGTTCGGCCTAACCACTGAGCAGTACAGGTTGCTGTTCAGGGATACCCACAAAACTCAGTCTCAGGACTGGTCTGATTTCGTTGATTGTGCCACTAAGGCTTTGGAGGGCTGGTTGCTTTGCAGTAAGGTTACTGATTACACAGGATTGTATAATTTGATCATGCGAGAACAGATTTTAAACAATTGTCAGAACCAGTTGTTGCATCAGCACCTTGTCGACTCAGATCTGACCTTTCCCCAAGAATTGGGAAAGAAGGCAGACAGATGGGTCAGAACAAGGGTTAAGCAAAACCAGGGCCAGAACCAGGCTGGTCAGAAGAAAGCAGACCAAAAGGGTAAAGATTCGAAAGGGGAACAAACTGACCAGAAGTCTTCGACAGGTCCCTAACAACCCAAAGAGGGGGGGGGTCAGGCTTCCCAGAAAAAGAAGAATCAAGAAGGCCAATCGAAAAGGTGGTGCCAATACTGTAAAAGTAAAACTCACTGGTTTAGTGAGTGCACCAAGAAAGGAGGGCAGACTCCTGCTACTGCAGCCCCTAAGGCACCTGTGCCCCCTAGTACAGCCAGCAGTAGTAGTGCGCCTCCCAAGGGACTAGTTGGGTTAACCTTGGGTTCTGAGGGGTGTGACAACTTAGTTGGTACACTCACTCAGGCTGTCCTTGTCTGTACGGGGGATGTGGATATATCCCCTGATGTCAGTCCCAATACTTTGGGCAAATACCGACAGACGCCTTTAATTAATGGAAGAATGGCTCAGGCCTATAGGGACACCGGTGCCAGCGTCACCATGGTGACGCCTAACTTTGTGGACCCTGGACAGATCATGCCAGGTACAGATTTCCTGGTGACCAATGCCAGCAACGTCACTACCAGTCATAGTTTGGCGATTGTTGCTTTCTCCTGGGGAGGGGTAAATGGCCAGAAAAAGGTTGTTGTTAGTTCAGACCTCCCAGTGGATTGTTTGTTGGGCAATGATTTGGAGTCATCGCAATGGTCAGAAGTGGAGCACCGGACTCACATGGAGATGTTAGGCTTGCCAGCACATGTGTTTGCTGTGACCAGGTCACAGGTCAGACGATGCCCCACTGAACAGGTGCTGGATCCTGGAACAACGGACCAGACACCTCCCAAGAAGAAGAGCAGTCGGGTTAAGGCCTCGCCTTCCCCCTTGCCCCAGGTCGAGGATCAAGTCTCAGAGGAGGCTGACCTCCAGGAATTGCGGGAAACTGAACCTACAGAACTCGAACTTGATCAAGTTGAGTTTCTGGGCTCAGGGGGACCCACACGAGAAGACCTGGGGAAGGATCAGTTAGACTGCCCTTCCCTTGAACCCCTCAGACAGCAGGCTGCTGCTGAGGCTGCTGGGAACGCCACAGGTACCCACAAGGTATACTGGGAAGATGGACTCCTGTACACTGAGGCAAGAGACCCCAAGCCTGGCATGACCAGGAGGCTGGTTATCCCCTTGTCTCAGCGTGGTTTCCTCCTTACCTTGGCCCACGAGATTCCCTTAGCAGGACACTTAGGCCAGACGAAGACGTGGGACAGGCTTGTCTCACACTTTCACTGGCCTCACATGAACGAAGATACCAAGGAGGTTTGTCGCTCCTGTGTCACTTGCCAAGCCAGTGGTAAGTCAGGTGGCACGACAAAGGCCCCCCTTATACCAATGCCTGTGGTGGGGGTGCCCTTTGAACGTGAGGGGATTGACATTGTCGGTCCAATGGAACCACCAACAGCATCAGGGCACAAGTTTATACTGGTGGTAGTGGATCATGCCACCAGGTATCCTGAAGCTATTCCCCTTAGGACCACTACAGCACCTGTTGTGGCAAGAGCCCTAGTTGGAGTATTCTCCAGAGTGGGCTTCCCTAAGGAGGTCGTCTCCGACAGAGGTGCAAACTTCATGTCGAGCTACTTAACTGCTATGTGGAAGGAATGTGGTGTCAACTACAAGTTCACTACACCCTATCATCCACAATGCAATGGGCTTGTTGAGCGATTCAACAGGACCCTGAAAGGGATGATTCATGGACTACCTGAAAAGCTTCGGCGTAGATGGGACGTCCTGATTCCCTGCCTTTTATTCGCTTACTGAGAAGTCCCACAGAAGGGGGTTGGCTACAGCCCTTTTGAACTTTTGTACGGGCATCCTGTAAGAGGACCCCTGTGTTTGGTGAAGGAAGGATGGGAGAGACCTCTCAAAAAGCCTGCAACCAGCATAGTGGACTATGTGCTTGGTCTCCGCTCGCGGATGGCTGAGTACATGGAGAAGGCATCCGAAAACCTTAAGGCCAGCCAAGAACTCCAAAAAGTTTGGCATGACCAAAAGGCTGTCTTGACTGTTTACCAGCCCGGACAGAAGGTGTGGGTGTTGGAGCCAGTGGCCCCAGCAGCACTCAAGGACAAATGGTCCGGGCCCTACACCATCCTGGAGAAAAAGGGAGAGGTCACCTACCTGGTGGACCTTGGAACTCCCCGGAGCCCCCACAGGGTGCTCCATGACAACAGGCTCAAAGCATATGTCGACAGGAAGGACATGACTTTGCTCATGGCCATAGATGAGGGACAGGAGGAGGAGAGTGACCCTCTCCCCGACCTGCTCACTCAGAATCCTGACGATGGATCGGTAGACGGTGTTGTCTTTTGTGGCAGCCTCTCCGAACATCAACAGGAGGATTGTAAACAGGTTCTTCAATCCTTCCGGCATATGTTCTCTCTAACACCCAGTCAGACCAATTGGTGTACCCATGAGGTTGACACTGGTGACAGCTTGCCCGTCAAGAGTAAAATCTACAGGCAGCCCGATCACGTTAGAGACTGCATCAAAAGTGAAGTGCAGAAAATGTTGGAGCTGGGAGTCATTGAACCCTCGGATAGCCCTTGGGCTAGTCCCGTAGTTCTAGTGCTGACACCTCACACCCCGGGCGGTAAGAAAGAGATGAGGTTCTGCGTAGACTACAGGGGTCTCAATGCAGTCACTAAGACTGATGCCCACCCAATACCAAGGGCAGACGAGCTTATCAATAGATTGGCTTCGGCCAACTACTTAAGTACGTTTGACCTGACAGCTGGGTATTGGCAAATCAGGTTAGCTGAGGACGCCAAGCCTAAGACCGCATTTTCTACCCCTGGTAGGCATTATCAGTTCGTGGTGATGCCCTTTGGTTTGAAAAATGCACCTGCCACCTTCCAACGGTTGGTGAATCACGTTCTCACTGGGCTGGACGACTTCTGTGCGGCGTATCTAGACGATATCGCTGTCTTTAGCTCCACCTGGGAGGATCACCTGGTCCACCTGCGGAAAGTGTTAGAGGCTCTGCAAGCAGCAGGTCTCACTATCAAGGCTACCAAGTGCCAGATAGGGCAGACACAGGTTGTATACTTGGGCCACCTTGTCGGTGGAGGCCAAGTTCAACCACTGGAGAGCAAGATACAGTCAATCAGGGACTGGGCTCCTCCAACCACCCAGACTCAGGTTCGAGCTTTCTTGGGCCTGACTGGTTACTACCGAAAGTTCGTCAGAAATTACGGATCGATTGTGACTCCGCTCAATGAATGAATGAATGAATTACGCACTTGTATAGCGCATGGCTACCCGAGGGCATCCCAGCGCTTTCAACTCTTTCAGACTCCGAGATTCAGACAAACAGAAAGGTCTTTAACAATTTTCTGAATCTTAAATGATTTGTTTCCATTCTAATTGCTTCGGGAAGCGAATTCCAAAGATTTGTGGCATGTAGGGAAAAACGTCTCCCTCCAGTACGCACTCTCCTTGTCTTGGGGACCGCTAACAGATTTTTGTTGGTGGATCTCAGGGTCCGCTTGGGAGCATATGGGCAGAGCATGGATTGAATGAGCACAGGTCCAGTTTTATTCACTGCCTTATGTACCATAGTCAGAGCTTTAAATTCCACTCTCTGTTTCACTGGTAACCAGTGAAGCTGGCGCAGACCAGGCTTAACGGATGATCTGCGCGGGACATTCAGCAACAATCGTGCTGCACAGTTTTGTACTGTCTGTAAAGTTTTGATTGTCCCTAGTGGTGCACCGAGATATAGTGCGTTAGCATAATCCAATCGTGTCAGGATCAACGCTTGCACCAGGATCTTCCTAGCTTCGAAGGGAAGAAGCCTAATAATTTTCCTCAGTAGCCTGATGTAGGCAAGGCAGGTGCCTGCAACCCTCCGTGCCTGTACTGCAAAATTAAGAGCAGGGTCTAGCCAGACCCCCAAGCTTTTAATTTTTTCTTTTGGTAGAGGAGACTGGCCAAGTCTAGAAGGCCACCAACTTTCCACCGTGGTGGGTGGGTTGTATCCCAGCATCATCACCTCCGTTTTTGCGCCATTTAACTTTAGGAAGGATTTGTCCATCCAGTCATAGATCTTATCCAGACAGGTGGTAAGATTTGCAAACGGGGCGGCTTGGGAGGTCAGGGAGATGATGAGCTGGGTATCGTCTGCGTATGTCACCAGTTGGACCCCCCAGGGCAGTACCACCTCAGCCAATGGCCTCATGTATATGTTAAATAAGGTAGGGCTGAGGGAGGAGCCCTGGGGAACACCACACTGTAGACCCATTTGGGGGGAGGATACATTATCCTCGACCACAGCAAACGATCTATCGGACAGGAAGGAGCACAGCCAATTGAGCGCCTGGCCCGTGACACCTACTTCTCTTAACCTCTGAATCAGAATAGAATGATTCACGGTGTCAAAGGCCGCGCTCAGATCTAGAAGTAGTATAGCCGCACAACTTCCACTGTCCATGATCTTTCTTGTTTCCTCCACCACTGTAACCAAGGCTATTTCTGTACCCAAATTGCTTCTAAAGCCTGTCTGTGTAGGGTGCAGAGAGTTACTGTTCTCCAAAAAGGAGGAGAGCAAGGAATTTACATGCTTCTCAGCAAGCTTACTAACAGTTGGTAAAAGGGATATTGGGCGGTAGTTTGCCCAATCATCCGGATTAAGGCTAGGTTTTTTTAGCAAGGCCTTCACTCTTGCCTGTTTCCAGGAAGGGGGTACTACGCCTGCTATAAGAGAAGAGTTAATCACCTCCTTGATCACTGGGGTCACAGTATCAGATACCAGATTCAATATAGTTGGAGGTGCGGGGTCTAGGGGAGAACCAGATTTAAGATTTTTTAGCAGCGTTTTGGTAGTCGAGCAATCCAACAAATCAAAATGCTCAAGTTCATTTAGACCTGCGTGAGAGGGGCCAGTGGATTCAGTGGGAGGGTGTTGAAAAGAAGAGAATATATTGGCCACCTTTGTAGAAAAGAAGTTAGCAAGTTCATTGCAGCGTGTAGTTGCTTGGCCAGGGTCAGCTGTGGGAACAGGAGAAGCAACAAGAGAGTTAAAAATTTTAAAAATTTCTCTGGGCGCATTAGCTGCAGCACTAATTTTTGTCTGGTAGTAGTTAGATTGTGTATTTTTTATTTCCTGTTTATACTTCCTTAGAGCTAATCTATAGCTCTCCTTGCTGGTTGCCGTATAATCTTTCCTCCAGCTTCTTTCTTGTTGTTTACACAGTACTTTAAGGGCTTTTAGCTCGGGGGTGTACCAAGATTGTTTATTTCCACCACTTCTGTGGGATAGATTGCTTTTGGGATGGGTGCGGTCTAAAGATGCCTCCAGCCATTGGTTAAACCGAGCATCGGCCTCCAATGGATCATTTGTTATAACGGGTAGTGTTTCTTTCAGACTGTTGTTCCAGCTGTCTATTGGAAGTTTGGACCAGACTCGAGTTGTCCGTTTGGAAACACTCGCCGGTTCCTGTTGTTTCTCGGGGGTCAGGGAGAAAAGTAATAATGAATGATCGGACCAGGGAATCCTAATGGACTTGTCGAAAGTAAGAGTATCCATATTGGTATAACAATGATCTAAAGTGTGTCCTGCTTTATGCGTTGGACCTGTGACTATTTGGTTCAACTGGAGCACTTCCAAATTGGAGGTCAAATTACGACAGGCCAACGAGTCAGGCTCATCGAAATAGATGTTAAAATCACCTAAAATGGTGAAATTGGGAGCAGCACTTGCATAGTTTATTGCTTTAATCGCAAGATCTTCACAGAATTGGCCGTATGTGCCGGGAGGTCTGTAAAGCAACAATCCAGAAAAGGTGCAGGTAGGAGAGAACAGAATCGCAAACTTCAGGCATTCAGCCCCTGCAATTGTAATTTCTTCTATTCTACAGATCAATGTTTTCCTAAAAATGATGGCGATGCCTCCGCCCCGGCCCAATGGGCGGTCTTGCCTCAAAATAGCGAAGTTAGAAGGAAGAGCCCGTATAATATCTGGCTCTGAGCTGTCATCCATCCATGTCTCCGACAGGAAGAGTACATCAAGGTCTCGTTCCTCCAGGAGCATGTGGAGCTCAGTCGCGTGTTTAGGCAAAGATCTACAATTTAATAATGCAAGGCGGAACAAATGGGAGGTGTCCTCTCTCCTGTAGAGGTTGGTTACGTTATAGTTGCATCCTGTGCATGGTTTCCACGTCCTTAAGTGTGTGTCGAGCTTGGTACATAGTGAGCTTTCTCTCCCCTTTAGGGCATGTAACTCATCACGACTGTACTTTATGACAGGGACTACAGAGTTTGTTCGGGCAGAGTACCTGGCCCCTGGGCCCGTCCTGGCCCGGACGGGCCCAGACGGGCAGGACTCTGGCGTGACTTCGGCGTGCATCCGGCGCGTCCGCAAACCGCGTCCGCTACGCGGAGAAGGCCCGTCCCTTTTTATAGAGAGCTAGAGCGCGTCAGGGCGCCACCACCCTCAATATGGCCGCTGTAAACGCCTTCACCTCCCCGGGGCCAACTCTCTGCGTCGGTAATCAGCTGAGAGTGGCCCAGGCGGTAGTGGGATGAAGGGAGAGTCGGGTCCAGTGAAAACCGCTTTCTAGATGAAGCGAAGGTAGGTTTCACACGCAATTTTTACAAGACGACTACAATTTTTAAAAGACGACCTAAAATAGCTTTTTCAGTCAAGCATTAAGCTACTAGCAGAAATAAAAGAGCAGAGCTAAAAGAACCTCCGGCTTTCCGCCTCAGAGGGTGAGAGAGTCAATGAGCTGACGAGTAAGAAAATTCCAAAAAAGGTTCAGTGGACAGCGAGCTGTCAAAAAGCATTCGATGACCTAAAACAGGCCATGTGCACGGCACCTATCCTCAAGAGTCCAGACTACTCCAAACCCTTCATTGTCCAAACAGATGCTTCTGAGTTGGGTGTGGGAGCTGTTCTATCTCAACTGAATTTTGATGGTAATGACCAGCCCATTGCTTTTATAAGCAGACGGCTGACCCCCAGAGAGAAAAATTGGTCAGCTATAGAGAGGGAGGCCTTCGCTGTGGTGTGGGCCCTGAAGAAACTGAGGCCATACTTGTTTGGCACTCATTTCAAGATTCAGACCGACCATAAGCCCCTCCTATGGCTAAATCAGATGAAGGGTGAAAACCCCAAACTGCTTAAGTGGTCCATTTCCCTAAATTGATGTGTGTACCTTAGGTGCATTACCCAATTGGAACTGGGCCACCCTGTCAGACCCTGTAACTCAGGGCATCGGTGTACCCAGGGCCTACCAGGGGCTGAAGCATGTATTATGCCACCCCTGGATGGCCATCTAAATCTGACACAACTGGCTGCACGACAGCTGGGGCAACGTGGCGTACTCGCTCGTTGCTTTAGGTATAGTATCCCTATATCTAACCTTAAAATGGACACCCGAGTTCCTATCAGTCACTCCTATGGCAGGCCTTGACAATCCTGAAGGCAGAGTGCATGGAATCGTGTGAATTGGGCTCTGGCACGAGCCGAGCCCGGTTGCAGCTTGCGGAACCAAGACTCAATGGCTGTTCCATGATAACGCGTATCATATCGGTAACTTCGGTATAGCGTTATCAAGACATGTCGAGTAAGGTGTCATACGAATCGGGATGCTGCCCCCTCACCAATTCTGGCGACGAGGTTAGCATTCCGCCCTTCTAGAGGGACACGACATGTATGTAACTGTGAACCCCGGTTAAAGTTAACTGAAGCCTCAGCTCCACAAAATGGACGCTGCCACCACAGACACGAGTCTGACCTCCTGCCGCTGGGAGTCCTTCCAGCGAGGAGAGCTTGGACAAAGGGTTTCCTGTCAGGGGCGGTGTTCGCACCACCCCAGACAGGGTTTTGTGTATTCTGGGTAGGTAGGGCTTTGCAAGAAGGTGACTGTGGAGTGGCACCCCGGTGCTCACTACGCATCTGCCGGCTAGAACCAGTTCCAGGGGCGCGCAGCCCCTGACCTGGGGAAAAGTCCGGCAGGGGAGAGGGGTGTAACTACCCCCCTTCCTGGTCCCACCCCTAGGGCAGGACCTAGTCATGTACCCACCCCTTTCTTTAGGATAAAGGCCGGAGCGGGGACCCTTCCAAATTAGATCATCTTTGAATCAAGAACTACTTTCTACGAAAGGACATTCGAGACTCTTCTCAAGATTTCTCCCTTGTGGCTAAGGAGTAGTCACCCTGCACCCGCAGGCACCATCTAAGAACTCTGCGGTTTGCTGCAAGTCCTTCCTCAGGAATCCGACTGCCCAGCTTGATGAGAACCGGCTTCCCTGGCACCTCTGACCTCTACCCACATCGTCAGCTCAGCTGAGATCTGTGGGTGCGACGAGACCTCGAGGGACCGGCCATCATCACAACCTGCACGCTTTCTTAAACCAGCACGATCACCGAAGGAATCCTCTGGCGAGTGCTCTGGGGTCCGAGAAGCCCCGACCCTGAGCCGCTCCAGCATCGAAGTGCCTTCTCCCAGCATCTCCACGATCTGCGTGGGGCCCTTCTGCTTTGCTGCTCAGCACGTTGTCCGATCACTAGCCGCTGGCTTGTGACTCTCTTGACGACATCCGACAACCACCGCTGCTGGTCTGGTTGCTCCAGACCGGCCTTTGCTCCCTTTTACGAGAAGAGCACCCCGGACCCTCCTGGTCCACTCAAGACGCCATTTTAGGCCCACCACTTGGCCCGGAAATCCGCCAAGGCTTGTTGCCCCAATCCTGGGCCCAGCGACGCCGACAGCATCAACCTTCGTGGGACAGCTCGCACCTCCACCCTGGTCGCCGACAACGCCTCCTGGTCCGTGAGACTGCAGAGCCTAGCGTCGCCCACTCACCTGGTCGAGGTGACGGCCATCCGGTGCCCTCCTGGTACCCTCTGACTACTGGCTAGTAGTACGAACTTGGTCCCCTCTGCTTTCAGGTATCAACGATCTCTGATCCAGGCTTGGATCTCCACGAACTATTCCTCACTGGTCGCCGGCCAGCAACTCCTTCCTTCCGGCTCCTGGCTCATCAGCGAAGACCCCCAACGCCTGTAAGACTTGTGCAGCCGCAGCCCTTGGGGCTAGGTAACTCCGGCATTTTGGTGCCCGCATAGCCTCCTTACTTAAGGGTCCTGAGTCCCTCGCTTCCGACTTGCCGTATCGGGTCCGCCCGAGACCATTAAACTTTCCGTGCCCTCGGGCACCTGTATTGATTGTGCACTTGAAGTATTTTCCTAAGAGTTTTGTTCTGTGCTTAGTACCCTGTCCTCATAAAGAGTACAGGGCTGTTGTGATTCTAATAAAAATACTGTTTATTTTCATAACACTTGTGTGGTGTCCTTTCACTTGGTGTTCAAGGGGTATGTGATGGTATAACAGCTGGCTTAACACGCCCTCTAGAGTTTAGCCCGAAGACTGCTCGTATCCACGCTACTAGGATAGCTGGTCTAAGGTTGACTTACAACCAATCACCATAAGGGTCGTTTGGACCGATGCGTAGTGGTCGCTAGAATAGTGAACACTGCATATCGGGCCAACTTCTCACAGTCATTTTTTCCCAAATTTCCCAAATCACTCCGCGCGCGCTCTGCAGTTAGGCCCTAACTCCCCTCTGCCACCATGGATTTGCTTCAAACCTCTTGCAATGTAAAGTATCCATAGCCAACAGTGCTCCCAGACCCCGAAACCCACCCACAAACACCAGGAAGCCCCCCAAACCGGCCCCCGAAAACGCTACATTAAGCAAAATGTCAGAAATAGCAAAAAAAAATCGGCCTGGATTTTGTCCCAACCACTTCCACCCGGTATTAGACCTTCCCAGGAATGGCCCAAGACCCGCCAACCCACCCGCCAAAAAGCATAACACCCCCAAACAGGCCAAAAGCAACATCTCCTACTTACAATATTTCTCGGCCTTCGGTCCAAACGCGCTGCGTAGCTAGACCATAAGTCGGGGTTGCCACCACGGATTTCCTGAAAAGCAAATGCAATCAAGATTAGCGTGTCCCAGCAGTGCTGACAGACCCCGAAACTCACCCACAAACAGACGGAACCCCCCCTAAGAGCACCTCAAAGGCAAGCAAGTCAGCAAAAACACTAAAAAATGTGCGCCTCGGATTTTGTCCAAACCACTTTTATCCGGTATTAGAGCTTCCCAACAATGGCCCCAGAGCCGTCAACCCAAGAGAAAACGAGTAGAAGACCCCCAAACAGCCAAAGAGCAAAAGTACAAAAATGGGGACTTTGTCATTTTTTCCCAAATTTCCCAAATCACTCCGCGCGCGCTCTGCAGCTAGGCCCTAACTCCCCTCTGCCACCATGGATTTGCTTCAAACCTCTTGCAATGTAAAGTATCCATAGCCAGCAGTGCTCCCAGACCCCGAAACCCACCCACAAACACCAGGAAGCCCCCCAAACCGGCCCCCGAAAACGCTACATTGAGCAAAATGTCAGAAATAGCAAAAAAAAAATCGGCCTGGATTTTGTCCCAACCACTTCCACCCGGTATTAGACCTTCCCAGGAATGGCCCAAGACCCGCCAACCCACCCGCCAAAAAGCATAACACCCCCAAACAGGCCAAAAGCAACATCTCCTACTTACAATATTTCTCGGCCTTCGGTCCAAACGCGCTGCGTAGCTAGGCCATAAGTCGGGGTTGCCACCACGGATTTCCTGAAAAGCAAATGCAATCAAGATTAGAGTGTCCCAGCAGTGCTGACAGACCCCGAAACTCACCCACAAACAGACAGAACTCCCTCTAAGAGCACCTCAAAGGCAAGCAAGTCAGCAAAAACACTAACAAATTTGCGCCTCGGATTTGGTCCAAACCACTTTTAGAGCTTCCCAGCAATGGCCCCAGAGCCGTCAACTCACCTGCAAAGAGGTACACCCCCACAAGTGCTGAGTCTTTCTTCATTGGGCGTAAACCAGCCCTCTGCTTTGATGGAAATAGGAGTCTGGAGGAGGAGGATAGAGGAGCATGTTCTTCTGAACTTGTGAACCTGAGGAATGCAGACTGCGGCACCTTCAAATCAATTAGGAAACAAGTGAAGACAGTTCTGCTGATGGGCTTGTTTTTGTGATTATCTGATTAAAGTTTGAATTATATTAACTGTGCACAACAAAGAAAGACAGACACACAGGAATAAAAGTGAATAAGGACGAAAAAGAAAGTTATTGATTCGTTGTCTCATTTTCAGGGCTCGGTATCACGGTCCAGGAATGAGAATAAGGCTTCGTCATCATACTCTGCGAATTCAGGCAGGGTGAGCTCAGTGTCACCTGACAGAGTAGAAATTCCCTCATCTATGTTGCTGGCCACCTCATCTTCATCCGGCGTGCTTTCTCGTACTCCGAAATCTGGTGGTATGAGGTGCTGATTCATCTTGATCATTGTTAACCTCTCCACATTTTTTGGCGAGAGGCGGCTCCGTTTGGAAGTTACAATGCCACCAGCAGCACTGAAAACACGTTCAGAAGACACGCTTGCGAGTGGGCAAGACAAGTAGTTTAAAGCCAGGTTGGTGAGCTGTGGCCACAATTCTTTTTTCCCATGCCAATACGCCAATGGGTCAGCATTAACATAGACCTCTGTTGAGTCATTCAGATAGTCCTTCACCATCGACTCAAGGTCCTCATCCAAGGTTTCTCCACTTTGCTTAGCTGTTGCTGTGCCTGTGACCTTTTGAGAACCAAACCCAAGCCGAGCTAGACAATCCTCTTCAGCCTCCAATGTTTCTGTTGTGTCTGGTGCAGATGATCCGGTTGCCGGTGTCTTTAACGGCTGAGAGGTCACTTGTGCCACAGCCACAGGTGCAGAAGTGCATTGTTTTGACTGGGGATGGCCTGCTGATGCTGATGTACTGCCTTTTCCTTCAATTTTCTGCCGTTCTCTTTCAAACCTCCTGGCTGACAAGGCTAGCCAACGTTTGTACTTTGGAACATGTTCATCATCAAAAGGAAAGAATGCTTGGCCTGCCAGCGCCTTTTTGTAGCGTGGATCCAGAATAGTAGCACAAATGTAATGTTCTGAGTGGATCATTTTAAGACGTTCATCACCTTGTAGGAGCTCTAATAATTTCTCAGCCAGAACAAAAGAGTCTTGGTTTTTTACATCTTTTTCAAACACAGAACACACCTCCTTCAGTTGGTGCTCCTGCATGTACAACAATAGGATAGCTTTTCCCAAATTACAGTCCTCCTTGCTGACTGCACGCGTGAAGAACTCAAAAGGACGAAGCATGCGTGTCAGGCTTTGAACTATGTTCCATTGCGCCGCACCCATCCTCAGGTCCTCCTTCTGAGCTGTACCCTCTGTTAAGAAATAGTGATCGAGTACCGTATACAGCTCATGCAGACGCTCAAGCATGTAGAAGGTTGAGTTCCAACGTGTTACCACCTCCTGGATGAGTGCTTTCACTGGCATTTGACGTTGATATAGCAGGCTCCTCAGCTTCTTCCGGGCCTTAAAAGAATGGCTGAAATGGTTTCATATTTTTCGGCAGGTGTCCAATACTCTGTACGCTGCACAGTCTTTATTACCCAAGAATTTTTGGACAACCAGGTTTATACATTGCGCCAAACACGGCACTCTGAAATACTCACCCAGCCTCATGGCCTTAACTATATTGGCGCCATTGTCCGTGGAAACATAACCAACCTGGCGTTTTTTGGGGGACAGCCACTTAAGGACCTTTGTGGTAAAGACATCCAAAATAATTTCTGCTGTGTGACGTTTCTCCAAACCAAACATGGCTAGTGTTGCATGTTTCCGAGCAGCTTTAAAAACAATGTCCGGGTCAACACCTGTGTTTAGCTTTGCTTTAGCCTCTGAAAAAGAGACCCAGTGTGCAGTGATGCACATGTAATCAACGCCTGCGCCACTGGTCCACATGTCTGTTGTCAGATGTATAGTGTGAACAGCACTCTTCTGCAAAGCTGCCCCAATCACCTCCAGAACATCTTCATGTAGTGCTGGAATCGCAACTCGGGCAAAATAGAACCGGCTGGGAACCTTCCATTTAGGGCAGAGCGCTGCCACTAATTCTAGAAAACCAACCCCTTCTACAAAAGAAAAAGGGAGAAGGTCCAGAGCTAGCCTTTTAGCCAGCTTAGTGTTATACAGACGCGTCAGTGGGTGGTTGCGTTCATATTGCGCTTCTGTAAACAACATCTTTTTAATGTTGCCCTGGACCAAGGATTTACGGGATGATGATGATATCTTCGACCCAGTTACGCTCGCTGATGAACTTTTTCGCATTGGTGTCTCACTCTCTCCCACACTCTTAGTGTGGCTCACATGTGGCGTGCTGCTGACAGGGGTACTGGGTGTAAGTGAAGTGTTTGACACGTCTTCTTCCTCCTTGTCATCATCAGATGAAACATCAACGTTTTCATTTCATGCAATTCGGGCTTCCTTGATCGCCTGTAGGTGCGCAAACCATTGGACAGCGTGCTGTCTCTCAAGATGACCTCTCTGGCCTCCGGTATCATAGTTGGTACCAAACTTACCACGACTAACTCGAAGCTTACAAATGCTACAAATGGCTACGTTTTCCTTTTTTGGGCAAACACTAAAGAAGTCCCAAACTGCAGACTTAAAATGTCTTTGGGGGCCGGAGGAGGCGGCGATACTGGTGGTGGTGGTCCTGCTGCTAATGTCAGATGAAGTGGAGGATGTGGATTGCGGAACTTCAGTACGTTTTGCACTTTCACCACCACTAATTGAGGTCAAGGTGGATGGAGGTCCCTTCTTGCGAGGAAGAAATATGGAAGCGGTAGGTGTTGGTGTACTAGTTAACTCCAAATCCAATGATTGTTGTGTTTCCATTGACTCCTCGTCGACATCATCATCACGCTCAGCAGCTTCTCGGGATAGGGTCAAAATGTCTCTTTGCTGCATGCCCGCTGGGGCTGCAGTAACCATTATGATGACTGGATCGTCGTTGTGAAGGGCTTCATCAGCAGCAGTATGCGTCACTTCTTGTTGAGCCTCATCACACTCCATAGCTATTAGTTTTTCGACGACCTTCCTTTTACGCTTAGGTACCTTTGTCAGATCATGGTGTGCCTCACTCTCAGACGGCAGTGGTGCTGGTTCCCAATTGGGATCCGTATCATCAGAAGGAGGTGGGCTTGAAGAAGATGTAGACACCAACCGTGATCTTTTCCTTGCTAGGGATGTGGAAGACAATGAATGATCATCAGGAGGAGTGGCTTCCAATGATACCTCGGCTTGATTGTCGATTTCCTGATGTGCCCCTACTTCGGGAGGAACAACTATTGTGGGCACTTGTGACCCTCCATGCACCTCTGATTGCGCATCTCCTTGCGCTGCCTCTCCTTCCACATGTACTTGGGCTTGTACTTGCACATGGTGTTGTTGTTGCGGCTGTGGTTGTTCAACACTTGTCAGATGAGTTACAACAACCTGTGTAGATTCAGGGACATTGCTGCTACTTTCTTGCGATGAGCCAACATCACTGGTCGATGGTGATTGGAGAAGTACACTGACTGCCTCTGAAGCACTCAAGGGCTTTGACTTAAGTTGGCGTGGTGGTGGAGGCACTGAACCCAATGGAGCGGGGGTGCTGCTCCCAGCTTGGTCCCCAGCAGATCCTGCTGCTGCTGCAGGCGTACTTTTTTTTTTGCTGCCAAAAAACGCGGCGGGCGGCACACCAGCCTCCTTGGTAACTTGCTTCTTCTGCTCCTTACTAGCAACTTTCTTGCTAGAGGAGCTACGGAGACCTTTTTTTGGGGCCATCTTCTTCAGAGCAGGTCAGACAGCAGGCCCCAGTTGCACGAATTGTAGAGTTGTCTGAGGCCAGACGTGACGTCGCGTGACGTTATGCTGCACACACACACCGCTGCAGGACTTCTTCCTGGCACTGGTGGTTCTCTTGAGTCTTGTGCACCTAAAAGCAATGGAAGACAGAGGAACATCAGTTCAGTTATACACCCCAAAAAAATCGAAAAAAAAACAGAAAAATCAGCACAATCCCATTCCATCCATGCCCTCCATGATGTTTAAGTTCAAGACACCCCACAGAAAGACTAGGCCCATGCAAGACTCAATACCCCTGGTGAAAAGGCCACAAGTACAGCCCCCAAAAACGAAAATGACTGAAAAATCAGCACAATCCCATTCCATCCATGCCCTCCATGATGTTTAAGTTCGAGACACCCCACAGAAAGACTAGGCCCATGCAAGACTCACTACCCCTGGGCATAAAGGTTGAAAAGTAGGCAAAATGGCTGCAGGCCTAACAACAATGCCTGCATTCAAAATGGCCACTTGCCTCCCAGCACATGGCCAGGGCCTGTAGCAGCACTCAAAATGGCCCCCAGCCACATGGCCTGTCCCTCCCCATGAACACCCCCAAAAATCGAAAAACACTGAAAAATCAGCACAATCCCATTCCATCCATGCCCTCCATGATGTTTAAGTTCAAGACACCCCACAGAAAGACTAGGCCCATGCTAGACTCAATACTCCTGGTGAAAAGGCCACAAGTACAGCCCCAAAAAACGAAAATCACTGAAAAATCAGCACAATCCCATTCCATCCATGCCCTCCATGATGTTTAAGTTCAAGACACCCCACAGAAAGACTAGGCCCATGCAAGACTCAATACCCCTGGTGAAAAGGCCACAAGTACAGCCCCAAAAAACGAAAATCACTGAAAAATCAGCACAATCCCATTCCATCCATGCCCTCCATGATGTTTAAATTCAAGACACCCCACAGAAAGACTAGGCCCATGCAAGACTCACTACCCCTGGGCATAAAGGTTGAAAAGTAGGCAAAATGGTTGCAGGCCTAACAACAATGCCTGCATTCAAAATGGCCACTTGCCTCCCAGCACATGGCCAGGGCCTGTAGCAGCACTCAAAATGGCCCCCAGCCACATGGCCTGTCCCTCCCCATGAACACCCCCAAAAATCGAAAAACACTGAAAAATCAGCACAATCCCATTCCATCCATGCCCTTCATGATGTTTAAGTTCAAGACACCCCACATAAAGACTAGGCCCATGCTAGACTCAATACCCCTGGTGAAAAGGCCACAAGTACAGCCCCAAAAAACGAAAATCACTGAAAAATCAGCACAATCCCATTCCATCCATGCCCTCCATGATGTTTAAATTCAAGACACCCCACAGAAAGACTAGGCCCATGCAAGACTCACTACCCCTGGGCATAAAGGTTGAAAAGTAGGCAAAATGGTTGCAGGCCTAACAACAATGCCTGCATTCAAAATGGCCACTTGCCTCCCAGCACATGGCCAGGGCCTTTAGCAGCACTCAAAATGGACCCCAGCCACATGGCCTGTCCCTCCCCATGAACACCCCCGAAAAATCGAAAAACACTGAAAAATCAGCACAATCCCATTCCATCCATGCCCTCCATGATGTTTAAGTTCAACACACCCCACAGAAAGACTAGGCCCATGCAAGACTCAATACCCCTGGTGAAAAGGCCACAAGTACAGCCCCAAAAAACGAAAATCACTGAAAAATCAGCACAATCCCATTCCATCCATGCCCTCCATTATGTTTAAATTCAAGACACCCCACAGAAAGACTAGGCCCATGCAAGACTCACTACCCCTGGGCATAAAGGTTGAAAAGTAGGCAAAATGGTTGCAGGCCTAACACAATGCCTGCATTCAAAATGGCCACTTGCCTCCCAGCACATGGCCAGGACCTGTAGCAGCACTCAAAATGGCCCCCAGACACATGGCCTGTCCCTCCCCATGAACACCTCCAAAAATCGAAAAACACTGACAAATCAGCACAATCCCATTCCATCCATGCCCTCCATGATGTTTAAGTTCAAGACACCCCACAGAAAGACTAGGCCCATGCTAGACTCAATACCCCTGGTGAAAAGGCCACAAGTACAGCCCCAAAAAACGAAAATCACTGAAAAATCAGCACAATCCCATTCCATCCATGCCCTCCATGGTGTTTAAATTCAAGACACCCCACAGAAAGACTAGGCCCATGCAAGACTCACTACCCCTGGGCATAAAGGTTGAAAAGTAGGCAAAATGGTTGCAGGCCTAACACAATGCCTGCATTCAAAATAGCCACTTGCCTCCCAGCACATGGCCAGGGCCTGTAGCAGCACTCAAAATGGCCCCCAGCCACATGGCCTGTCCCTCCCCATGAACACCCCCAAAAATCGAAAAACACTGAAAAATCAGCACTTTCACATTCCATCCATGCCCTCCATGATGTTTAAGTTCAAGACACCCCACAGAAAGACTAGGCCCATGCTAGACTCAATACCCCTGGTGAAAAGGCCACAAGTACAGCCCCAAAAAACGAAAATCACTGAAAAATCAGCACAATCCCATTCCATCCATGCCCTTCATGATGTTTAAGTTCAAGACACCCCACAGAAAGACTAGGCCCATGCAAGACTCAATACCCCTGGTGAAAAGGCCACAAGTACAGCCCCAAAAAACGAAAATCACTGAAAAATCAGCACAATCCCATTCCATCCATGCCGTCCATGATGTTTAAGTTCAAGACACCCCACAGAAAGACTAGGCCCATGCTAGACTCAATACCCCTGGTGAAAAGGCCACAAGTACAGCCCCAAAAAACGAAAATCACAGAAAAATCAGCACAATCCCATTCCATCCATTATCTCCATGATGTTTAAATTCAAGACACCCCACAGAAAGACTAGGCCCATGCAAGACTCACTACCCCTGGGCATAAAGGTTGAAAAGTAGGCAAAATGGTTGCAGGCCTAACAACAATGCCTGCATTCAAAATGGCCACTTGCCTCCCAGCACATGGCCAGGGCCTGTAGCAGCACTCAAAATGGCCCCCAGCCACATGGCCTGTCCCTCCCCATGAACACCCCCAAAAATCGAAAAACACTGAAAAATCAGCACAATCCCATTCCATCCATGCCCTCCATGATGTTTAAGTTCAAGACACCCCACAGAAAGACTAGGCCCATGCAAGACTCAATACCCCTGGTGAAAAGGCCACAAGTACAGCCCCAAAAAACGAAAATCACTGTAAAATCAGCACAATCCCATTCCATCCATGCCCTCCATGATGTTTAAATTCAAGAAACCCCACAGAAAGACTCAGTCCACCCACCACTGAGTACCCCTGGGCAAAAGGCCCCAAAACAGCCCAAAAATCGAAAATTCCAAAATTGTAGTTGCAGCAACTGTAATGCCCCAAACAAAATTACTTGTGAAATTTCTAATCCAAAAGTGATCCAAAGAAAGTCAAAAAGGCCTCAAATCCAAATATCCAGTAGCATCCACAAAAAGTAATCCCTCCAGCTCCAGATCCAAATGAAAAGTGACCAGGAGATGGACAAAGCACTGGGAGGAGCCTGCTGGACAGGAACAGGAAGTTAAAGACTGTGGGGCACTTCCTTCCTCCCACCCCCCCCCTCCCCAAAATGGACTCCTCGCAAAAAAAGTGTAGGCAAATGTCAACCTGAGGAGTTATTCAGATACAAATCATCATTTCCAGAAGGTTTATGCTGCTTGCTGGTGGATTTCTTGTGCAGAATTGCAAATTTTATATTTTCGCGAATGCGAGATTGTTGCTGCTCGCCGCATCTCCAAGCTCGCAATTGCGAAGTCCCGCGATACGTGATCACGGCGTACTCGCGTTGACAAACTCTCGCTGTGCAAGTTGGCAAGCCGCGATTAAGTAATCGCGCTCGCCAAATTCTCGTGGGATCCCGCAGCAAGATCCAAAATGGCGCAGCACTCGCAAAATATCGAGAAAAACAACTCGGCAAACGCTGATGAATGCCGCGCGCCGCAAAAATTTTATCACCCAGAAAATCCGCTGCGTGCGAAGGTAGCGGATTTTGCGGGAAATCCGCGAATCTCACGGATTGCGAATTTCCCGAAAATCCGCAAAATCCGCGAGCGGAGCGGATTTTACGCCCATACTTAGCCACCATGAGTCGTCCCAGGCAGAGGGGGTTGATCCTAGGATGAGCACTTCCGTTTTGTCTGAGTTAAGTTTAAGGCGGCTGTCTTTCATCCAAACGGCTACTTCTTTCATGCCTTCGTGAAGATTGGTTTTGGCGGTGTTGGGGTCTTTGGTGAGGGAGAGGATCAGCTGGGTGTCGTCTGCGTAGGAGATGATGTTGAGGTTGTGTTGACGCGCGATGGAAGCGAGTGGACTCATGTAAACGTTGAAGAGGGTGGGACTGAGTGATGATGCTTGTGGTACTCCGCAGATAACTTCGGTGGCCTCTGATTTGAACGGGGTAAGTCGGACTCTCTGAGTTCTCCCTGCTAGGAACGAGATGATCCAGTCCAAGGCTTTTCCTTTTATGCCGATGTTGCTGAGGCGTTGTATGAGTGTGCTGTGACAAACAGTGTCGAAGGCGGCGTAGAGGTCGAGTAGAATGAGGGCCACTGTTTCTCCGTTGTCCAGTAGTGTTCGGATGTCATCTGTTGCTGCGATGAGGGCGGTTTCAGTGCTGTGTTTGGCTCGAAAGCCGGACTGTGAGGGGTCGAGGGAGTTGTTGGGTTCGAGGAAGGCAGCGAGTTGGCTATTGACGGCTTTCTCAATGACTTTGGCCGGGAATGGGAGGAGGAATATGGGGCGGTAGTTTTTAAGTTCGGAGGGGTCTGCTGTGGGTTTCTTCAGGAGGGCGCTGACTTCGGCATGTTTCCAGCTTTCTGGGAAGGTGGCAGAGATGAAGGAGCAGTTAATGACATCACGGAGATGGGGTGCGATGATGGAGTCTGCTTTGTTGAAAATGTGGTGGGGACAGGAGTCGGTTGGCGAGCCAGAGTGGATGGAGTTCATTAGGCGGATGGTGTCTTCGGTTGTGATTGGGTTCCAGGCGCTGAGGTTGTTAGAGGGCGGTTTAGGTTCTGAGGGGGGTGGAGAGGATTGTTTGTTGGAACTGTTTTCAAAGCTGTTGTGTATGTCAGCAATTTTGTTTTAGAAGAAGGAGGATAACTAGTCGCAGAGGTCTTGGGAGGGAGTGATGTCGTTTGAGGCTGCGGTGGGGTTGGTGAATTCTTTGCCGATGCTGAATAGTTCCTTGCTGTTATGGGCGTTGTTGTCAAGTCGAATCTTGAGTGCTGGTTTCTTGGTGGCTCGGATCAGCTGGTGGTGTGTGCGGGTGGCTGTCTTGAAGGTGGTCATGTTGTCGGTGGTTGGGTTTTTTCTCCATGTTTTCTCGAGAGTGCGGCATAGCTTTTTGGATTTCTTAAGGTCATTGTTGAACCAGGGGGCCTTTTTACTGTCTTGTTTGGTGTGATGGTTTTTCAAGGGTGCTAATTCGTCAGCGCTGTGAGTGATCCATTGTTTGAATTTGATGGCAGCTTGGTTTGGGTCCGAAGAGAGGGCGGGTGGGTTTTGGTTGAGCGATGTGAGGAGTTGGTCGGTGGTGATTTTGTTCCATTTTCTTCGGGGGATAGGTTGTGGGGGGTTGTGGGTCGAGGTGGTTTTGTAGCTGAAGTGAACGCAACTGTGGTCCGTCCAGTGGAGAGCTGTAGTGCAATCGAAGGAGATGTGTTTGCTGAAGGTGAAAATTGGGTCGAGCGTATGTCCGGCTACATGGGTGGGGGTGTCAACAAGCTGTTTGAGGCCGAGATTGGGCAGGTCGTCAAGAAGGGTGGTGGTGTTGCTGTCGTTTTTCTTGTCCAGGTGGAAGTTGAGGTCTCCTAATAGAATGTAGTTCTCGGAGGCGAGGGCATGTGGACTGAAGAAGTTGGTGATGTCTTTGCTGAATTGTTTACGGGTTCCTGGAGGCCTGTAGATGAGGGTACCTCTGAGTGTGGTTCTAGGGTCGGTGTGGACCTGGAAGTGGAGGTGTTCGGCGGTTGTAAGGTTATCGTCGGAGCTGGTCGTGATTTTGATGGTGTTCTTATGGACGATGGCGATGCCTCCTCCTGTTTGGTTGGTGCGGTCTTTTCGGATGATATTGTAATTGTCCGGGATGGCTATGGCGATATCGGGTGTTGATGATGCGTTCATCCATGTTTCAGTAAGGAAGGCGACGTCCGGCGATGTAATGTCGAGTAGATCCCAGAGTTCGGTGGCGTGTCTGTGGACCGAGCGGGTGTTCAGCAGGATGCACTTCAGGTTGTTAGAGTCGGAGCTGTGTTTGGGGTTAGTGGATGTGGTATGGGTCTTGATGCTGGTAAATTTGCAGGAGTGGCAGGCGAAGGGTCCATGGGTGTGACCTGGGGCAGCTACGCAGCATAGAGGTGTGCGTACAGGGTTAAGGGCTAGGAGGGTGGCGGCGTCATACGTAATGCGGGAGGACTGGGTTTTGCGAGGACCAGGGGGTCTGGCGCTGGGCGCGGGCCAGGCGCGGACGGGCGTAGACGGGCTTACCTTTGGCGCACCTTCGGCGCGCATGGGGCGCGACTGCTGCGCGTGAACGCTGCCCGAAAATGCATCTGCCATATGCGGATAGTGGAGGGGGAGGGGCGAGGGAGGGTCAGCTGGGAGGCGGGTGCGAGGTGAAGGGGAGGGTCTGCAGGGCAAAACAACAACAAAATGGCCGTAGGAGTCACAGAAACGAGACTGCAGAGAGGCTGGGCTACAATCAAGCAGCTTCTGCAATTAATCTGTAAAGCGCTGCAAATCTCCAAAGCTCAATTCTGAAAAGCGCTACAAATATTAATTCAAATCACACACTTATGGCTACGAGCAACACGGCGAGCGCAGCTAATATAAATAAAAATGCAAATTGGCAGGGCTAGTCGCACAATAGCGCGAACGTGCACGGCAGTCAGCAAAGCACAATTGCAACATGTTTGATACTAAACATGACCAGGTTCGGAACACCCATTATTTAGCTGGACATCTCAACTTGCCAGTGTCCACTAAATACCCTATAATGGCTGCCCCACACTTACAAAGGTCAGAGAATGGAGTCCGGAGTTTGTAGGGGTACCTCTGCTCATGCGGGTGTACCCACACACTTAGACCCATGTACCCTGCCCTTGGACTGAAGTGCCAACCTCAGGGGTGACTTAAAGGTGGTCTCGCTACGCATGCATTGAGACGCACGCCGAGGGAGCTCCGGTACAACGCTGCCTTCTATGGCTTAAAGTGCGTTACCGGGGCATTTTCCACATCTTCTCCTGGCTTGCCTGGACCCCCGAGACATCCTGGAATCTCCTGACCGCCTAATGTGGGGCAGTTGCGGCCTCGGACCGCAACCTGGACGGCGAGGCGTGAGGCAGTTGCTCGCGGCCGCCATTTTGATTCCTCCATGCCAAATGGCCTGCGAGTGAGGAACTCGTCACCGCAGCGACTAGCGGAACCCAGAGTCGTTTTTTCCAAGTCGCCTGGTGTGGAGCCTGTTCCCGGTACAGAAGAGCGGCAGTTCGCGACCGGCGCCCTGAGCCAAGAGGGGTGCTTCGCACTGTGGGCAGTGATTTGTTGCTGCCATCTTGCGGGCTCTTCTGACGGGAGCATGTAGCGTAGCCTCCAGCTGATCTTTTCTTCAGCGTCCGAGGCCCTGGAGGGCCCACATCTTTAAACCAGTAGGTACCGGGGGTATCTCATGCCATTCGGCGATCTCTCCCTGTCTGCCGCTTTCCAGGGGCTAGCCACTCCACGCCCTTGAGGAACCCTGCCGGGTGAGGAACTCTTCTCCACCACCATTAACAAACTCTCCCGCTTTCGTGGAATGCTGAGGGGGTACCTCCCGAGGGGGATCAACGCCTGCCTGATATTCTGGTCTTCCCTGGGCCAAATCCTTCTAGCGTGGTGCCTTACACCTATGGGTCCCAGCTTTCTGTAGGCACCTCTGAGACTTCACCGTCTGCGCTGGCTGTTACTGGGCGGGCTGGGACCCTTACGATACATGGAATGCAGGCTTGGAGTGGTTATAATGTCTTGATGAGACTGTTTTCTTCGCAACATATGCCTGGCATCCCGAGGAGAGCCCACCTTCCCTGCCTCCCTGCTGTGTGCCCTGTCCCCACTCCCTTGGGTGCTTAACTTGCGGGGACTGGTAGCGGCCCTGAGGAACCTGCGATTCGTGACAGCTGGGGGAGACCCTGTCCCTGTCAAGACTCTACGGGGGGAACCATTCTCCTCTTTCGTCAGCCTGTACCTCTTCCTCACACACCTCGAGAGAAGGCGCTTGGGGTGGGCGTTGTTGTGGTGGGAAATTGTCAATCGCTACTTCTCTTCTCTTCTGCTCAGATCGTGATTTGGGTCACCCCTTGTTTGCATCAGTGGCTCTACTCTTCTGCGTTGCAAACTCTCTTGCTCTCCCACGCAGGAGTAGACCAGACACCCTGCCCCACATCCTAAGGTTGGATCTTTACTGTGTACGCCTGTGTATGAATGGTCATGCCATGTCCTAAGGCTGGGAAAGAAGCTACAGTGACCGCGAAAGTCAACCCTGTTACAGCATTGTGGAACAAAACCAGTGCAGCACGCCCCATGACCATGGCTTCTCCAGCACAGGGCTACTCGGATCCTCTCACTCAATCCTTCATGGCTAACTTCCTGCAGGAGATTAAGTCTGAAATTGGATCCCTCAGTTACGGAAATTGGGGAGAGGGTGGATGACCTTGAGAAAATGGTTGATGCTCGCACTGAAGACCAAGAACAGCTATGGCAACGACTAGCCCTACTCCAAGAACAACACATCAAGCTCCAGATAAAGGAGGAACATTTAGAAAATGGGAGCCGATGTAAAAACCTGCGTATCCGGGTTGTTCCTAGGGGGGCAGAAGCCTCGGACATTATGACTTTTGTTGCAGAGCTCCTTCACGAGATCAGGGGAGGGAGATGACAACACATCACCACTGGCTCTGGACAGGGCCCACCGTGAAGCTGCGACTCCTGGCCGTTCTGATCTGGTACTTGACATTCTAACCAGGCTTAATTTTTTCACGGAGAAGGAGGCCATTGTAAAGGCAGCGCACAACAAATCAGAGCTTCTCACAAGGGATCCCCTATTCAACTTTTCCAAGATCTCACACCCGCCACGCTATGGCGTTGCAGGGAATTTAAACCGGTCACTGATAAGCTCAGTGAACTGAGCATCCAATATCAATGGGGACATCCTTTTGCTCTCATCTTCACCTGGGAAACAAAACATTGGGTGCTGCGCTCTCTCCAGGAGGCCACACAGCTGCTCCGCCTTCCGGCCTCCTCCACATCTACTAGCCCCTCGCGCCTGCCACCTCTTGATCGGGAACCTGCGAAGCGACAGTGGGCCAGGGCTTTTAGACAGCGTCAACCACCTAAACATGGGGAACGATCCTCCTCCCAAGCCAAACAGGACATTATTCATCATCTTCGCTCTATGAATGGAGAGAAGTCTCCTCCCCCTTCCCAAACACAGGAAGATTGAAAGGTCCCTCGCGCTGGAAGGGTCAAGTGTGCTTTATCATCAGCGTTCTTCATTGTGATGAGATCAGACTTACTTTGAACTGTTTCCTCTTGCTCTGGCTACAGCGTGGCAGGGGAGCTGGTGACTCCCGTCTGGCATTTCTTCTTTGTTCCACAAGCCTCGCACCTTTTTCTGTTCCTAAGAGAGTGACATGTCTGGCATGGCTTATGCTACTGAGCCTGGCCTCTTCCCAGATTGGAATAGGACTTGTTGGCCTTTGTTGAATCCTGTAGTCTTGATATGTACATTTTTTTCTTTTATTTTTTCTTCATTTTCGTCTTTTCTTTCTCTTGGAAGGAGGGAGGGCTATCACATCAGGATCATGCCAGTTCCTTACTGTTGATTGTTATTTGCTACACCAGATTCATTCTAATCACTTCTGGATGTTGGGTTGCTCTTTTGCGTTGTTCATTCTGTCTGATGGCTTGCCGGGGGCTGTGGTGTGCTCTGGGCTTTGTATTGTTATCTTGATATATGACAGCTAATTGGTATATTAGGTACTTAATATGACTGCTGTGCCCTGTCTGAAGATGCTCTCTCTTAATGTAAAGGGTCTAAATGCTCCTAACAAGTGTAGTCAAATCTGGCGCTATCTGCTCCAACAGGGCCCCGGACATTATCTTCTAGCAGGAGACTCACCTTCTGGGGAAAGATACACACTGCATGGCTTACCGTAAGTATATATGAAAAATAACAACCTAGGCAATTGATGATTAAAATACCCTATTGGTAAGAGGTAATAAGTGATTGACTACAGCTGGCTAAAAGGCATTGTGTGTTTATTTAACAATTAAGAAAGTAAACAGTTCATTTATATAACACAAAATTAAAATCCACAGTGTAACATATCATAAGCATCATGGAACAAAATTAAATAAACATCAAAAGACAAAATTCAATAGACAATCTAAAAAGCTAATTCTTTATCTATAGTAGATAAGTGGCGAGATTATATGACTCTACGCGCGTTTCGGCGGCCAGCGCCTTCTTCCTGGAGTAGCCACGTAATATTATTTAAAAAATATTTTCTTGTTCTACAGAACAAAACAGATAGGATGCCTGCTTCTTGTTATGTGTTCTTCCACGTTAGGTGTTGCCTGCGTATAAACTGGTTAGTATAGATGACTGATAATTAGCGTCCACCACTGGAGCCCTTCATTTAGATTATCTACGTTTGAGCAGTTTTCGAAGTATTATTGGTATCTATTCAAAATTACAATGTTCTACTGATATTCTGGATGAATTCTTCAGTTTTAGGTCAATTGGCGAGGTATTGTCTTAGGTAGCCTCCTATTCGCCTAGAAAGACAAGATTATTTATTTCTATGATAAGGTGAAGTTAAAAAAGATTCTCAGATCTTATGTAGAGGGTTGATTAAAAGATCTCCCTGCCCAAGGATAGTTGGCAGGGCTCACTATGTCCGGTGGTGAGAGCTCCGTCTGACGACTGCAAACGCAGGAAGTGGCCCCCTTCAATACTGTGCATCTGCACCTACAAAAACAGCTGGGGTGGCTATTCTCTGCAGGGCACGCATACACCAGTGTGCTACCCGGGTAATCCCAGGCAAAGAGGGTAGATTCCTCAAACTGGAGATCAAGGTTGGAGTGCAGAAAGTTACTCTCTAACATCTATGCTCCCAATCAAGCCCAAGACCTCTTTGTTAGAGAAATCCTACGGGAACGGCTGACGCAGGCTGATCATCAACTTATATTAGTGGGCAACTTAAATTTGGTGTGGGATGCAGCGTTGGACCGAAGTACTAGTACACTCCATGGTGCTGGGGCCATGTACGCTTCTTTGAAGAAAATGTTTACGGATCTGGGGTTGTTGGATATTTGGAGCTATAATTCCCCTGCTACGCAAGATTACTTCTACTATTCACATGTACATCGCTCCTATTCATGCATAGATTACCTGTTTGTGTCCCATTCCCTGGTATACAATGTTTTCTCTGCCTCAATGTCCGACATTTCCATTTCAGATCACGCACATTTAGAATTATTGCTACATAATCGCACATACCATTTGCGACACCCACCTCGCTGGCGACTCCCCCCTAAAGTTCTTCGTGATCCTGTAGATGTGTCTGAGCTCCGTGAGGCCATTGTGTCATATCTTTTGACCAATGACCTCCCAGAGACACTGTTTCCCCTGGTCTGGGATGCCTTTAGAGCTATTATCAGGGCCAAATAACTTCCATAGCGATAGCTCGGGCCTGGGAAGCCTGGTTGTTTGAGGACCACCTGACTAAAGACATTAAAGCACTCGAGAAATTGGATCAGGAGCATCCCCTAGCTATTCATAAGAGATGGTTGGCCATGCTTCGTGGCCAGGTAGGGGCCCATAGGGCCAATAAGGCTGAAAGGGCTTTATTGGCACTGAAACAAAGATACTATGATGGAGGGGACAAGGTGGGAACTGTGTTGGCACGCCGTCTTAGAAAGAGGGCAGCGAAGGCCCATATTTCTAAAATCCACTTAGATGATGGTACGTGGGCTTCCACTGAAACCGCTAAGCTTAAAGCTTTTCATGACTATTATACCTTCCTTTATGCACAGGAGACTCCCAACCCGTCCCAGATCCAAGAGGTTTTAGACGAGTGCAGGAGGACTCCTGTAGATGAACAGCATGCACAGCTTCTCGAAGAACCTCTCACACTTGAGTAGCTTACTAAGGCATTGAAAGATTTACCTCTAGGCAAATCCCCAGGCCCAATGGTCTCCCGGTATCTTTCTATCGGGGTTTTCTCCCGCAAATACAAGACAAGCTGCTGCGCCTTTTTGGTGTTCAAAAATGTTTTATTGGTTGTTTTCATAAACTATAAGACAGATACGAAAATCAAGCACTAACATATTACTTACATATAATCAATAAACAAACATATTACATAGATGCATGAGGTTGAGGTGGTGTTATGGCATTCTATATATAGCGTTTCTAAGATTGTGACAGACCCTTTGGGTGGATAATTGAGAAGCTGTATGGGCCACCTTAAAGCTAGTCTCATAATATATTAACCTTTAAATACAGAAAATATAAATAAAAATACAAAAAAAATATACAAAAAAATAAAGAAAAACAATGATACAAATTATGCATGGACGTTATTCATCTACTGTCATAAAACAGCAACGTTCAGATACGTGCCTTTTACGGGAATGTTTATCCAACAGATATTGCCAGAATGTGGACAGGCGAAAGGCTAACCCCCCACGCTAAGATTTGAGGTTCATGGTGGTTTATGTGATTTGAAATATAGATCAAGGCTGTCCCACATATGTCTGAGGGGGGTTTCCACAGTGAATTTTGGAGAGCAATGTTGTCAGCACCCCTAAGATTGGAGACCCAGTTTAGCCAGCAATTAAAAGGCGCTTTTTGTGTGTCTCCCAATTATTCAAGATGACCTTAACCACTGCTGTCAGGAGCAGGTCCAAAAGGGCACTGTCCTTATAGTTTAATGAGTCTACCCTGAGAAAGCTGAATGTCAGCGTAGAGTGTTCCCTCTTGAGGGAGTATGAGAAAAGTTTAGAAATAAAGTTGAATACCCTGTTCCAAAAATGGTTCCACACATTTGCAGTATAGTAGCAGATGTGCAAGGTCCCCTTGTTGTATGGCATTTTAGGATCCGAGCGAAATTTCCCAGATTCATGTCCTTATATAGGTACAATTCACATTGTCCTAATCTAGGCATAGAAATCATACCCATATTTAGACATAGCCCATGCAGTCCAAATACAGGCATGGCAACTTCCACTCGTACCAAAACGTCAACGATTTCTTGGAAAATCGGCTTAAGCAGTCAGGGACCCCCCCTTGCTTGAATATTGATTTGTCCAAGAACTCATGGAGTTTACAAAGAACTACTATTCCCTTGGGGTTCTTTACTGACGTTATTATGCCCGTTAATATGCCCGTTATTATTACGTCAAGCTAGGCACCCTCAAGGTATAAATATGCCTTCACTTGCTCTAGCAAGACACTTTGGTTCGGAGCAGTTGGACTATCTACTTGCCCGACGCAGCTCGCTACAGCAAATGCCGAAGGAAGCCGACCCTCCAGCTGACGCACTGATCGAAAAGCTGTCCTTTTTCTTGCTGAGAATCCAGCTCCAGTGTTTCCAAGCTCCCCCCGCGGGGTTTTGAGAAGTCGAGTCCCGAGACCGAGATACCAGACCTCCTTCATTCTAAACTAAGGTATGGAGCTGATTAGACCCTCAGAGAAATCTTGGATACATTCTTGGCAAGGAAAAACAAACCTATGCTACACAATACTTACTCCCTCCCGCGTACAAGACTTAGGTTAGGTACATTGGGGTAGGCGTATTTTAGAAGCACCAGCTGAGTACTTTTAGTCATTGTTATTTATGTATGTACTTTTATATGGCTTAGAAACCATACAATGCTTCTACAGTATTATTTTATGATTCTATTCTCGCTGTACGCATTATACTTTACAGCCTGCATTACGATTGTAGCAGTTCACTTTACTTGCATGAGAAAGAAGACTGTTCAATAAACCCTTTTATTGAAAACGCCCGTCTCTCTATTTCTCTGCACCTCTGTAGAAACGAAGCAGGCACTATTGACTGAGTGAAATACTTACCTATTGATTCCGCGAATCTAGAGATATATTTCTTATTCTTGGGAAACAAAGTTGTCATGTTTATGCGGTTGTCAGAAACTAATCCCTTCTTGTGAATTCGAGAAAGTTTCTAGTGACCTCTGAGCTAGCTGGCATTCACAATGAAGTCTAATATATTCAATGGAGACCTAGTGGACATAAGTCCTACGTCAAATCTATAGGATATAGGGGGGTGTGGCTTAGCCAGCGAGCATGGCGGTCGTGTAGAGCGCGATCTCCGACCAGCCAATCGTAATCCTGCCTGCATATCCTGGCCCTGAGCGCTTCTGGAGGCACCCAGCGCTGTGGCATATTGCCCCTTCCCGGACGCATCATCCGGTGTGGAATGCGGTCCATTGGCGGCCCCATAGAGCGACCTGCGGTCCGGCGAAGTGGAGGGGCCTGCTAGGTCCGGCTGGGCCTGAGACCGGGGCCTCGATTTTGGCGCTCCCCGGGCCGGCATGCATGTCTGCGGCGGACGGGAGCTGGAGCGGAGGCGGCGACCGGGGCGCGACTGGCTCCTAGACCAGTGGGGCTGAGCGCGCCCATATCCTGAGGCCGGTGGGTCTGTGATCACCCCCGGGGAGCGGAGAAGGGTGCCGGGGCGCTCGGTTGGGCAGCGGAGAGGCCGGCTCTGGAGGCTCTCGGCGTCCACGCTCCCCAGAGAAGAGAGGAGTTGCTGTCCTCATCCATCGCAAAGTCTCCTTTATACATGAGCAGAGTTGGTCCGATCCCCAGGCAGGTACATCTTTGTCCAGGGTAGGGTTGGGGGCGACAGGGTGACACTTGGTAGCATCTATGCCCCGCCGCCACTGCAGTGGTCCATGGCCGAAAAGGTCATGTCCCTCTGGAATGAGATGCCGGACACCCTTGCTATGGTTGGGGGGGATTGGAACGATGTGATGGACGTACACATGGACCGGTGGTGGAGGGGGGCAACCGATACAGGCATAGACTTGGAGGGACCCCCCACTAGGCTCTGAGCCCTCGCCACGGGCCTGGACTGGGTGGACGTCTGGAGGCATGGGCATGGCACGCGCCGAGAGTATACTTATTTTTCCTCGGTGCATGGCTCGTTCTCCAGATTGGACTACCTATTTGTTCCCAGAGGACTGGCCCAGAGAATCATGTCCTCGGACATCCTGCCAAGGGCTCTGTCCGATCACTAACCTGTGGCTCTTACCTTTTGTGTGGGCCCGTCCAGGCACCCTTTCCGAAGGGTGCCTGGACGGGCCCTCACAATTAAGTCTAATATATTCAATGGAGACCTAGTGGACATAAGTCCTACGTCAAATCTATAGGATATAGGGGAGCGTGTCTTAGCCAGCGAGCATGGCGGTCGTGTAGAGCGCGAGCTCCGACCAGCCAATCATAATCCTGCCTGCATATCCTGGCCCTGAGCGCTTCTGGAGGCACCCAGCGCTGTGGCATATTGCCCCTTCCCGGAGGCATCATCCGGTGTGGAATGCGGTCCTGTGGCGGCCCCGTAGAGCGAGCTGCGGTCCGGCGAAGTGGAGGGGCCTGCTAGGTCCGGCTGGGCCTGAGACCGGGGCCTCGATTTTGGCGCTCCCCGGGCCGGGCATGCATGTCTGCGGCGGCCGGGAGCTGGAGCAGAGACGGCGACCAGGACGCGACCGGCTCCTAGACCAGTGGGGCTGAGCGCGCCCGTATCCTGAGGCCGGTGGGTCTGTGATCACCCCCGGGGAGCGGAGAAGGGAGCCGGGGCGCTCGGTTGGGCAGCGGAGAGGCCGGCTCTGGAGGCTCTCGGCGTCCTCGCTCCCCAGTGAAGATTGCTGTGGTAACGGATTGGGGGCCCTGCTGGACTGCCCGGGGGCCGAGGAGGGTTTCAGGGGCCCCGTCGCAAGTGGCCCTGCTGGGCCGAATTGGTCCGGAGTGCCTGCCTGCACCAAGAGTACTATGGTTAGTGGAGCCCGCCTGGAGGAGGTTGCATGAGCCCCGGGGGGCCAGTGTCTGCTGTGGCTGGCGTGGTCCTGTTGGGCTGAGGAACACCCCCCCCCAGGGGGCTTGCGAGCTCAGGGGCTAGATCGGGCCCCGGTGGGAGGCAAAGGCTAGTCTCCCTGAGGCCAGCGGGGAGGCGTTATCAGCCTGAGGCTTTAACCGGGGGCCTGCGGCCTGATTGGGGGGCACAGCTCACTTGTAGACCTGCCGGCGACCCACCACCTCTGCTATTCCTGTACAGTTGGATTATGGACTCCGGGGTCATGTCCGCTCCGGGGGTGATCGGTGGGGTCCAGTGCGCGGGCTCAAGAGGCCCAGGGACTCACTCTCCTGGATCGCCGCGGGGTGATTTGGCGCCTTGCCCAGCGACTCTTATCCCGCCCCTGTCCTCTGAAGAGCTGTGCAGCATGGGCCAGCAGGCGGTAATGGTGGATCGGTCGGCCCACTTGGACCTCTGTGGACCTGCGGAGCCCGGACAGCGATGGACATTGGTGCTGGGGGGTTGGTCCCTGGGCTAGCCGCTGCTGCCGCCATGACGCGGGGCCATACAGGTGGTGGCCACTCTAAGCAAGGGACGCTGGACAAGTTTACTGAGGCCGGCTTGGAGTCCAGCGCGGCCGGGTCGCAAGCTCCGGACCCAGATAATGCAGCGTTACTAGCTGCTATCACGCAGTCCAGAGACATGTTGGAGGCTAAGATTGGGGCCGTCTGGGCGGATGTCACGCTGCTCCGCCAAGTCCCGAGGAACGGGGTTGAGAGGATTACCAGCGTGGAAACCCATATCTCCAAGGTGGAGGATGACGTCTCTGTACTTAAGAAAAAGATGGCGGCGATGGAGAAGTTGCAGAAGGGCCTGGCCATGCGGGTGGAGGACGCGGAAGGGCGGGCGCGGTGGAACAACCTGCGCTTTGTTGGATTTCCGGAGGGATGTGAAGGGGACAACGTGGAATGCTTTTTGGCCCAATGGCTTGAGGGTTGGCTCCCCCCGGACACTCTTTCCCGATGTTTCGTGGTGGAGCGGGCTCATCGGGCCCTCCTGCAGAAGCCTCCTGTGGGTTCGCACCTGAGGCCCATCATCGCCAGGTTTTTAAATTACTCTGACCGGGACGCTATCCTGAAACAGGTGAGAGTGAAGGTCCCGCCCGTGCTTGGCAATGCTACTATACTCTTCTTCCCCGACTATACAAAGATGGTTCAGCAACAGCGGCAATCGTTTCTAGCAGCCAAGGCCCACCTTCGCGGCCTCCACCTTCAATACGCCTTGCTCTATCCTGTGAGGCTGCGAGTCATCTACAAGTCCCGCACGTTGTTCTTCGACTCCCCAGAAGAAGTATTCCAGTGGACGGACAAGACAGTCAAGATCAAAGTTAATGCGCCCTTGGGAGGTGACTCCGACTCATCCTCGAGTGGCGTGGTCCGTGCTGGATTGAAAAGTCAACGGAGGCGTCGTAGAAGATCCGAATCTGGCCATGTCTCTCATGCGGGTTCCGTGTCTCCGCGGCCTGGTCCGGAGCCAGGGCCGCCGAATGGAGTGGAATGAGGACTACGACCTTCACATTTAACTCTGGGATTGCAATCGGAGTGCTCAGGTGCACTGTTCGGGGCTGGACACCTGCTCTATAAGAGTGGGTGGGTAGGGGTGGCGATTCCCTAGTTATTGGATATGTTCAGGGGATCCATTGGAGGGGGTGGCTTTCAGTCCCCCGTTGGGGGTAAGGCTGCGATCCGGCCTCGACAGGTGCTTCAATGTTGGGGGGTGGGGTGTGGCGGGGGGGTGTTGGGGGTTGTGTTAGGGTGGGGGGTGGTTTTGGCTGCGCTCATGTTGCTGTGGTCTTTACACTGGGAGGTTTGCATGCTGGACCATTGGGGCCGCCGCAGCACATACAATGCCCTTTTACGATGTCGACTGTTCAGAATGGGGGGCGGGTAGTTCCAGGTACACTGCGCCTTATGAGTTGGAATGTGCGGGGGTGTTAGATAAAGTCAAGCGGGGAGCAGTCCTTCGCTATGCCAAGCGGGCCGGGGTAGATGATCTGCTGCTTCAGGAAACCCACCTATTGGGTACAAAGGCGCTGTGATTACAACGATTTGGGTTCACACATGTTTCCCACGCAGGTTTCACGAGGGGCTCCCGGGGAGTTGCTGTCCTCATCCATCGCAAAGTCTCCTTTATACATGAGCGGAGTTGGTCCGATCCCCAGGGCAGGTACATCTTTGTCCAGGGTAGGGTTGGGGGCGACAGGGTGACACTTGGTAGCATCTATGCCCCGCCGCCGCTGGAGTGGTCCCTGGCCGAAAAGGTCATGTCCCTCTGGAATGAGATGCCGGACACCCTTGCTATGGTTGGGGGGGATTGGAACGATGTGATGGACGTACACATGGACCGGTGGTGGAGGGGGGCAACCGATACAGGCATAGACTTGGAGGGACCCCCACTAGGCTCCGAGCCCTCTCCACGGGCCTGGACTGGGTGGACGTCTGGAGGTATGGGCATGGCACGCGCCAAGATTATACTTATTTTTCCTCCGTGCATGGCTCGTTCTCCAGATTGGACTACCTATTTGTTCCCAGAGGACTGGCCCAGAGAATCATGTCCTCGGACATCCTGCCAAGGGCTCTGTCCGATCACTCACCTGTGGCTCTTACCTTTTGTGTGGGCCCGTCCAGGCACCCTTTCCGAAGGGTGCCTGGACGGGCCCTCACAATTAAGTCTAATATATTCAATGGAGACCTAGTGGACATAAGTCCTACGTCAAACCTATAGGATATAGGGGAGCGTGTCTTAGCCAGCGAGCATGGCGGTCGTGTAGAGCGCGAGCTCCGACCAGCCAATCATAATCCTGCCTGCATATCCTGGCCCTGAGCGCTTCTGGAGGCACCCAGCGCTGTGGCATATTGCCCCTTCCCGGAGGCATCATCCGGTGTGGAATGCAGTCCTGTGGCGGCCCCGTAGAGCGAGCTGCGGTCCGGCGAAGTGGAGGGGCCTGCTAGGTCCGGCTGGGCCTGAGACCGGGGCCTCGATTTTGGCACTCCCCGGGCCGGGCATGCATGTCTGCGGCGGCCGGGAGCTGGAGCGGAGACGGCGACCAGGACGCGACCGGCTCCTAGACCAGTGGGGCTGAGCGCGCCCGTATCCTGAGGCCGGTGGGTCTGTGATCACCCCCGGGGAGCGGAGAAGGGAGCCGGGGCGCTCGGTTGGGCAGCGGAGAGGCCGGCTCTGGAGGCTCTCGGCGTCCACGCTCCCCAGAGAAGATTGCTGTGGTAACGGATTGGGGGCCCTGCTGGACTGCCCGGGGGCCGAGGAGGGTGTCAGGGGCCCCGTCGCAAGTGGCCCTGCTGGGCCGAATTGGTCCGGAGTGCCTGCCTGCACCAAGAGTACTGTGGTGAGTGGAGCCCGCCTGGAGGAGGTTGCATGAGCCCCGGGGGGCCAGTGTCTGCTGTGGCTGGCGTGGTCCTGTTGGGCTGAGGAACCCCCCCCCCAGGGGGCTTGCGAGCTCAGGGGCTAGATCGGGCCCCGGTGGGAGGCAAAGGCTAGTCCCTGAGGCCAGCGGGGAGGCGTTATCAGCCTGAGGCTTTAACCGGGGGCCCGCGGCCTGATTGGGGGGCGCAGCTCACTGGCAGACCTGCCGGCGACCCACCACCTCTGCTATTCCTGTACTGTTGGATTATGGACTCCGGGGTCATGTCCGCTCCGGGGGTGATCGGTGGGGTCCAGTGCGCGGGCTCAAGAGGCCCAGGGACTCACTCTCCTGGATCGCAGCGGGGTGATTTGGCGCCTTGCCCAGCGACTCTTATCCCGCCCCTGTCCTCTGAAGAGCTGTGCAGCATGGGCCAGCAGGCGGTAATGGTGGATCGGTCGGCCCACTTGGACCTCTGTGGACCTGCGGAGCCCGGACAGCGATGGACATTGGTGCTGGGGGGTTGGTCCCTGGGCTAGCCGCTGCGGCCGCCATGACGCGGGGCCATACAGGTGGTGGCCACTCTAAGCAAGGGACGCTGGACAAGTTTACTGAGGCCGGCTTGGAGTCCAGCGCGGCCGGGTCGCAAGCTCCGGACCCAGATAATGCAGCGTTACTAGCTGCTATCACGCAGTCAAGAGACATGTTGGAGGCTAAGATTGGGGCCGTCTGGGCGGATGTCACGCTGCTCCGCCAAGTCCTGAGGAACGGGGTTGAGAGGATTACCAGCGTGGAAACCCGTATCTCCAAGGTGGAGGATGACGTCTCTGTACTTAAGAAAAAGATGGCAGCGATGGAGAAGTTGCAGAAGGGCCTGGCCATGCGGGTGGAGGACGCGGAAGGGCGGGCGCGGTGGAACAACCTGCGCTTTGTTGGATTTCCGGAGGGATGTGAAGGGGACAACGTGGAATGCTTTTTGGCCCAATGGCTTGAGGGTTGGCTCCCCCCGGACACTCTTTCCCGATGTTTCGTGGTGGAGCGGGCTCATCGGGCCCTCCTGCAGAAGCCTCCTGTGGGTTCGCACCTGAGGCCCATCATCGCCAGGTTTTTAAATTACTCTGACCGGGACGCTATCCTGAAACAGGTGAGAGTGAAGGTCCCGCCCATGCTTGGCAAAGCTACTATACTCTTCTTCCCCGACTATACAAAGATGGTTCAGCAACAGCGGCAATCGTTTCTAGCAGCCAAGGCCCACCTTCGCGGCCTCCACCTTCAATACGCCTTGCTCTATCCTGCGAGGCTGCGAGTCATCTACAAGTCCCGCACGTTGTTCTTCGACTCCCCAGAAGAAGTATTCCAGTGGACGGACAAGACAGTCAAGATCAAAGTTAATGCGCCCTTGGGAGGTGACTCCGACTCATCCTCGAGTGGCGTGGTCCGTGCTGGATTGAAAAGTCAACGGAGGCGACGTAGAAGATCCGAATCTGGCCATGTCTCTCATGCGGGTTCCGTGTCTCCGCGGCCTGGTCCGGAGCCAGGGCCGCCGAATGGAGTGGAATGAGGACTACGACCTTCACATTTAACTCTGGGATTGCAATCGGAGTGCTCAGGTGCACTGTTCGGGGCTGGACACCTGCCCTATAAGAGTGGGTGGGTAGGGGTGGCGATTCCCTAGTTATTGGATATGTTCAGGGGATCCATTGGAGGGGGTGGCTTTCAGTCCCCCGTTGGGGGTAAGGCTGCGATCCGGCCTCGACAGGTGCTTCAATGTTGGGGGGTGGGGGGTGGCGGGGGGGTGTTGGGGGTTGTGTTAGGGTGGGGGGTGGTTTTGGCTGCGCTCATGTTGCTGTGGTCTTTACACTGGGAGGTTTGCATGCTGGACCATTGGGGCCGCCGCAGCACATACAATGCCCTTTTACGATGTCGACTGTTCAGAATGGGGGGCGGGTAGTTCCAGGTACACTGCGCCTTATGAGTTGGAATGTGCAGGGGTGTTAGATAAAGTCAAGCGGGGAGCAGTCCTTCGCTATGCCAAGCGGGCCGGGGTAGATGATCTGCTGCTTCAGGAAACCCACCTATTGGGTACAAAGGCGCTGTGATTACAACGATTTGGGTTCACACATGTTTCCCACGCAGGTTTCACGAGGGGCTCCCGGGGAGTTGCTGTCCTCATCCATCGCAAAGTCTCCTTTATACATGAGTGGAGTTGGTCCGATCCCCAGGGCAGGTACATCTTTGTCCAGGGTAGGGTTGGGGGCGACAGGGTGACACTTGGTAGCATCTATGCCCCGCCGCCGCTGGAGTGGTCCCTGGCCGAAAAGGTCATGTCCCTCTGGAATGAGATGCCGGACACCCTTGCTATGGTTGGGGGGGATTGGAACGATGTGATGGACGTACACATGGACCGGTGGTGGAGGGGGGCAACCGATACAGGCATAGACTTGGAGGGACCCCCCACTAGGCTCCGAGCCCTCACCACGGGCCTGGACTGGGTGGACGTCTGGAGGTATGGGCATGGCACGCGCCGAGATTATACTTATTTTTCCTCGGTGCATGGCTCATTCTCCAGATTGGACTACCTATTTGTTCCCAGAGGACTGGCCCAGAGAATCATGTCCTCGGACATCCTGCCAAAGGCTCTGTCCGATCACTCACCTGTGGCTCTTACCTTTTGTGTGGGCCCGTCCAGGCACCCTTTCCGAAGGGTGCCTGGACGGGCCCTCACAATTAAGTCTAATATATTCAATGGAGACCTAGTGGACATAAGTCCTACGTCAAATCTATAGGATATAGGGGAGCGTGTCTTAGCCAGCGAGCATGGCGGTCGTGTAGAGCGTGAGCTCCGACCAGCCAATCATAATCCTGCCTGCATATCCTGGCCCTGAGCGCTTCTGGAGGCACCCAGCGCTGTGGCATATTGCCCCTTCCCGGAGGCATCATCCGGTGTGGAATGCAGTCCTGTGGCGGCCCCGTAGAGCGAGCTGCGGTCCGGCGAAGTGGAGGGGCCTGCTAGGTCCGGCTGGGCCTGAGACCGGGGCCTCGATTTTGGCACTCCCCAGGCCGGGCATGCATGTCTGCGGCGGCCGGGAGCTGGAGCGGAGACGGCGACCGGGACGCGACCGGCTCCTAGACCAGTGGGGCTGAGCGCGCCCGTATCCTGAGGCCGGTGGGTCTGTGATCACCCCCGGGGAGCGGAGAAGGGAGCCGGGGCGCTCGGTTGGGCAGCGGAGAGGCCGGCTCTGGAGGCTCTCGGCGTCCACGCTCCCCAGAGAAGATTGCTGTGGTAACGGATTGGGGGCCCTGCTGGACTGCCCGGGGGCCGAGGATGGTGTCAGGGGCCCCGTCGCAAGTTGCCCTGCTGGGCCGAATTGGTCCGGAGTGCCTGCCTGCACCAAGAGTACTGTGGTGAGTGGAGCCCGCCTGGAGGAGGTTGCATGAGCCCCGGGGGGCCAGTGTCTGCTGTGGCTGGCGTGGTCCTGTTGGGCTGAGGAACCCCCCCCAGGGGGCTTGCGAGCTCAGGGGCTAGATCGGGCCCCGGTGGGAGGCAAAGGCTAGTCCCTGAGGCCAGCGGGGAGGCGTTATCAGCCTGAGGCTTTAACCGGGGGCCCGCGGCCTGATTGGGGGGCGCAGCACACTGGCAGACCTGCCGGCGACCCACCACCTCTGCTATTCCTGTACTGTTGGATTATGGACTCCGGGGTCATGTCCGCTACGGGGGTGATCGGTGGGGTCCAGTGCGCGGGCTCAAGAGGCCCAGGGACTCACTCTCCTGGATCGCCGCGGGGTGATTTGGCGCCTTGCCCAGCGACTCTTATCCCGCCCCTGTCCTCTGAAGAGCTGTGCAGCATGGGCCAGCAGGCGGTAATGGTGGATCGGTCGGCCCACTTGGACCTCTGTGGACCTGCGGAGCCCGGACAGCGATGGACATTGGTGCTGGGGGGTTGGTCCCTGGGCTAGCCGCTGCGGCCGCCATGACGCGGGGCCATACAGGTGGTGGCCACTCTAAGCAAGGGACGCTGGACAAGTTTACTGAGGCCGGCTTGGAGTCCAGCGCGGCCGGGTCGCAAGCTCCGGACCCAGATAATGCAGCGTTACTAGCTGCTATCACGCAGTCCAGAGACATGTTGGAGGCTAAGATTGGGGCCGTCTGGGCGGATGTCACGCTGCTCCGCCAAGTCCTGAGGAACGGGGTTGAGAGGATTACCAGCGTGGAAACCCGTATCTCCAAGGTGGAGGATGACGTCTCTGTACTTAAGAAAAAGATGGCAGCGATGGAGAAGTTGCTGAAGGGCCTGGCCATGCGGGTGGAGGACGCGAAGGGCGGGCGCGGTGGAACAACCTGCGCTTTGTTGGATTTCCGGAGGGATGTGAAGGGGACAACGTGGAATGCTTTTTGGCCCAATGGCTTGAGGGTTGGCTCCCCCCGGACACTCTTTCCCGATGTTTCGTGGTGGAGCGGGCTCATCGGGCCCTCCTGCAGAAGCCTCCTGTGGGTTCGCACCTGAGGCCCATCATCGCCAGGTTTTTAAATTACTCTGACCGGGACGCTATCCTGAAACAGGTGAGAGTGAAGGTCCCGCCCGTGCTTGGCAATGCTACTATACTCTTCTTCCCCGACTATACAAAGATGGTTCAGCAACAGCGGCAATCGTTTCTAGCAGCCAAGGCCCACCTTCGCGGCCTCCACCTTCAATACGCCTTGCTCTATCCTGTGAGGCTGCGAGTCATCTACAAGTCCCGCACGTTGTTCTTCGACTCCCCAGAAGAAGTATTCCAGTGGACGGACAAGACAGTCAAGATCAAAGTTAATGCGCCCTTGGGAGGTGACTCCGACTCATCCTCGAGTGGCGTGGTCCGTGCTGGATTGAAAAGTCAACGGAGGCGTCGTAGAAGATCCGAATCTGGCCATGTCTCTCATGCGGGTTCCGTGTCTCCGCGGCCTGGTCCGGAGCCAGGGCCGCCGAATGGAGTGGAATGAGGACTACGACCTTCACATTTAACTCTGGGATTGCAATCGGAGTGCTCAGGTGCACTGTTCGGGGCTGGACACCTGCCCTATAAGAGTGGGTGGGTAGGGGTGGCGATTCCCTAGTTATTGGATATGTTCAGGGGATCCATTGGAGGGGGTGGCTTTCAGTCCCCCGTTGGGGGTAAGGCTGCGATCCGGCCTCTAAAGGTGCTTCAATGTTGGGGGGTGGGGGGTGGCGGGGGGGTGTTGGGGGTTGTGTTAGGGTGGGGGGTGGTTTTGGCTGCGCTCATGTTGCTGTGGTCTTTACACTGGGAGGTTTGCATGCTGGACCATTGGGGCCGCCGCAGCACATACAATGCCCTTTTACGATGTCGACTGTTCAGAATGGGGGGCGGGTAGTTCCAGGTACACTGCGCCTTATGAGTTGGAATGTGCGGGGGTGTTAGATAAAGTCAAGCGGGGAGCAGTCCTTCGCTATGCCAAGCGGGCCGGGGTAGATGATCTGCTGCTTCAGGAAACCCACCTATTGGGTACAAAGGCGCTGTGATTACAACGATTTGGGTTCACACATGTTTCCCACGCAGGTTTCACGAGGGGCTCCCGGGGAGTTGCTGTCCTCATCCATCGCAAAGTCTCCTTTATACATGAGCGGAGTTGGTCCGATCCCCAGGGCAGGTACATCTTTGTCCAGGGAGGGGTGGGGGCGACAGGGTGACGCTTGGTAGCATCTATGCCCCGCCGCCGCTGGAGTGGTCCCTGGCCGAAAAGGTCATGTCCCTCTGGAATGAGATGCCGGACACCCTTGCTATGGTTGGGGGGGATTGGAACGATGTGATGGACGTACACATGGACCGGTGGTGGAGGGGGGCAACCGATACAGGCATAGACTTGGAGGGACCCCCCACTAGGCTCCGAGCCCTCGCCACGGGCCTGGACTGGGTGGACGTCTGGAGGTATGGGCATGGCACGCGCCGAGATTATACTTATTTTTCCTCGGTGCATGGCTCGTTCTCCAGATTGGACTACCTATTTGTTCCCAGAGGACTGGCCCAGAGAATCATGTCCTCGGACATCCTGCCAAGGGCTCTGTCCGATCACTCACCTGTGGCTCTTACCTTTTGTGTGGGCCCGTCCAGGCACCCTTTCCGAAGGGTGCCTGGACGGGCCCTCACAATTAAGTCTAATATATTCAATGGAGACCTAGTGGACATAAGTCCTACGTCAAATCTATAGGATATAGGGGAGCGTGTCTTAGCCAGCGAGCATGGCGGTCGTGTAGAGCGCGAGCTCCGACCAGCCAATCATAATCCTGCCTGCATATCCTGGCCCTGAGCGCTTCTGGAGGCACCCAGCGCTGTGGCATATTGCCCCTTCCCGGAGGCATCATCCGGTGTGGAATGCAGTCCTGTGGCGGCCCTGTAGAGCGAGCTGCGGTCCGGCGAAGTGGAGGGGCCTGCTAGGTCCGGCTGGGCCTGAGACCGGGGCCTCGATTTTGGCACTCCCCGGGCCGGGCATGCATGTCTGCGGCGGCCGGGAGCTGGAGCGGAGACGGCGACCGGGACGCGACCGGCTCCTAGACCAGTGGGGCTGAGCGCGCCCGTATCCTGAGGCCGGTGGGTCTGTGATCACCCCCGGGGAGCGGAGAAGGGAGCCGGGGCGCTCGGTTGGGCAGCGGAGAGGCCGGCTCTGGAGGCTCTCGGCGTCCACGCTCCCCAGAGAAGATTGCTGTGGTAACGGATTGGGGGCCCTGCTGGACTGCCCGGGGGCCGAGGAGGGTGTCAGGGGCCCCGTCGCAAGTGGCCCTGCTGGGCCGAATTGGTGCGGAGTGCCTGCCTGCACCAAGAGTACTGTGGTGAGTGGAGCCCGCCTGGAGGAGGTTGCATGAGCCCCGGGGGGCCAGTGTCTGCTGTGGCTGGCGTGGTCCTGTTGGGCTGAGGAACCCCCCCCCCAGGGGGCTTGCGAGCTCAGGGGCTAGATCGGGCCCCGGTGGGAGGCAAAGGCTAGTCCCTGAGGCCAGCGGGGAGGCGTTATCAGCCTGAGGCTTTAACCGGGGGCCCGCGGCCTGATTGGGGGGCGCAGCTCACTGGCAGACCTGCCGGCGACCCACCACCTCTGCTATTCCTGTACTGTTGGATTATGGACTCCGGGGTCATGTCCGCTCCGGGGGTGATCGGTGGGGTCCAGTGCGCGGGCTCAAGAGGCCCAGGGACTCACTCTCCTGGATCGCCGCGGGGTGATTTGGCGCCTTGCCCAGCGACTCTTATCCCGCCCCTGTCCTCTGAAGAGCTGTGCAGCATGGGCCAGCAGGCGGTAATGGTGGATCGGTCGGCCCACTTGGACCTCTGTGGACCTGCGGAGCCCGGACAGCGATGGACATTGGTGCTGGGGGGTTGGTCCCTGGGCTAGCCGCTGCGGCCGCCATGACGCGGGGCCATACAGGTGGTGGCCACTCTAAGCAAGGGACGCTGGACAAGTTTACTGAGGCCGGCTTGGAGTCCAGCGCGGCCGGGTCGCAAGCTCCGGACCCAGATAATGCAGCGTTACTAGCTGCTATCACGCAGTCCAGAGACATGTTGGAGGCTAAGATTGGGGCCGTCTGGGCGGATGTCACGCTGCTCCGCCAAGTCCTGAGGAACGGGGTTGAGAGGATTACCAGCGTGGAAACCCGTATCTCCAAGGTGGAGGATGACGACTCTGTACTTAAGAAAAAGATGGCAGCGATGGAGAAGTTGCAGAAGGGCCTGGCCATGCGGGTGGAGGACGCGGAAGGGCGGGCGCGGTGGAACAACCTGCGCTTTGTTGGATTTCCGGAGGGATGTGAAGGGGACAACGTGGAATGCTTTTTGGCCCAATGGCTTGAGGGTTGGCTCCCCCCGGACACTCTTTCCCGATGTTTCGTGGTGGAGCGGGCTCATCGAGCCCTCCTGCAGAAGCCTCCTGTGGGTTCGCACCTGAGGCCCATCATCGCCAGGTTTTTAAATTACTCTGACCGGGACGCTATCCTGAAACAGGTGAGAGTGAAGGTCCCGCCCGTGCTTGGCAATGCTACTATACTCTTCTTCCCCGACTATACAAAGATGGTTCAGCAACAGCGGCAATCGTTTCTAGCAGCCAAGGCCCACCTTCGCGGCCTCCACCTTCAATACGCCTTGCTCTATCCTGCGAGGCTGCGAGTCATCTACAAGTCCCGCACATCGTTCTTCGACTCCCCAGAAGAAGTATTCCAGTGGACGGACAAGACAGTCAAGATCAAAGTTAATGCGCCCATGGGAGGTGACTCCGACTCATCCTCGAGTGGCGTGGTCCGTGCTGGATTGAGAAGTCAACGGAGGCGTCGTAGAAGATCCGAATCTGGCCATGTCTCTCATGCGGGTTCCGTGTCTCCGCGGCCTGGTCCGGAGCCAGGGCCGCCGAATGGAGTGGAATGAGGACTACGACCTTCACATTTAACTCTGGGATTGCAATCGGAGTGCTCAGGTGCACTGTTCGGGGCTGGACACCTGCCCTATAAGAGTGGGTGGGTAGGGGTGGCGATTCCCTAGTTATTGGATATGTTCAGGGGATCCATTGGAGGGGGTGGCTTTCAGTCCCCCGTTGGGGGTAAGGCTGCGATCCGGCCTCGACAGGTGCTTCAATGTTGGGGGGTGGGGAGTGGCGGGGGGGGTGTTGGGGGTTGTGTTAGGGTGGGGGATGGTTTTGGCTGCGCTCATGTTGCTGTGGTCTTTACACTGGGAGGTTTGCATGCTGGACCATTGGGGCCGCCGCAGCACATACAATGCCCTTTTACGATGTCGACTGTTCAGAATGGGGGGCGGGTAGTTCCAGGTACACTGCGCCTTATGAGTTGGAATGTGCGGGGGTGTTAGATAAAGTCAAGCGGGGAGCAGTCCTTCGCTATGCCAAGCGGGCCGGGGTAGATGATCTGCTGCTTCAGGAAACACACCTATTGGGTACAAAGGCGCTGTGATTACAACGATTTGGGTTCACACATGTTTCCCACGCAGGTTTCACGAGGGGCTCCCGGGGAGTTGCTGTCCTCATCCATCGCAAAGTCTCCTTTATACATGAGCGGAGTTGGTCCGATCCCCAGGGCAGGTACATCTTTGTCCAGGGTAGGGTTGGGGGCGACAGGGTGACACTTGGTAGCATCTATGCCCCGCCGCCGCTGCAGTGGTCCCTGGCCGAAAAGGTCATGTCCCTCTGGAATGAGATGCCGGACACCCTTGCTATGGTTGGGGGGGATTGGAACGATGTGATGGACGTACACATGGACCGGTGGCGGAGGGGGGTGACTGATACAGGCATAGACTTGGAGGGACGCCCCACTAGGCTCCGAGCCCTCGCCACGGGCCTGGACTGGGTGGACGTCTGGAGGTATGGGCATGGCGCGCGCCGGGAGTATACTTATTTTTCCTCGGTGCATGGCTCGTTCTCCAGATTGGACTACCTATTTGTTCCCAGAGGACTGGCCCAGAGAATCATGTCCTCGGACATCCTGCCAAGGGCTCTGTCCGATCACTCACCTGTGGCTCTTACTTTTTGTGTGGGCCCGTCCAGGCACCCTTTCCGATGGCGCATGTCTGGTTGGCACCTACTACAGACTGACTATAGAGAACATATGACACGGGAAATAGATCATTACTTGATGGCCAACAGTGACTCAGTTGACTCCCCGACGACCCTTTGGGAAGCCATGAAACCTACCCTATGGGGCGGCCCGGGCGGAGAAGTGACGGGAGCTGGTGCGGCGGGAGATGGAGTTGGTAGTCCTGGAATGTAGGAGCAGGGAGGTAGGTGGTAGGTCTATAGGATGGAATTTAGGGATGGCTCAGCAGCAGTATGCAGCGGTCCTACTTGATGAGGCGTGACAGGCCTAGTTGGCTACCCGTAGTCGGGTGTATCAGTGGGGGGAAAAAATCCTGTAGGATGCTCCACCGCCTGTGTCAGGGTGCTTTTCATGCCCAACCGTTGCCCCAATTATTGGACTCGGCGGGAGCGCCGGTTTCTGAGCCATCGGCTATCGCGGAGAGCTTTGCCACATATTACGAGCGGCTGTACGTACCTCAGGAGTGCCTATTGGCCGATGTTGTGCAGCGGTTCATAGATGACCTCCCCCCACGGTCAGTCCCTGACGAGGCGCGGGACTTATTGGACAGGCCGTTCACGGACGAGGAGTTGGGTACAGCCCTGGGTGAACTCAACCCCGGGAAGGCGCCGGGCCCCAACGGTTTCCCCTGTGAATTTTTTAAGAGATTCCATGTGCAGCTGGGCCCCCGGCTGCGCCCGGTAATTGAGGAGGTGCGGGAGAGTGGGGTGCTCCCGCCGGACTGGCGACGTGCAGAGGTTGTAGTCTTTCTGAAGCTGGGCCGACCTCCAGAGAGCCACGCGTCCTACCCCCCCATATCGCTACTTAATACGGAGGCCAAGGTCCTGGCCAAGGCCTTGGCTAACTGGCTAAAACCTTACATTGCGGACCTGGTACACCCGGACCAGGCAGGCTTCATGCCCCAGAGGGCGACCCGCCACAATATCAGGCGGGTCCAGGTGGCGATTTCTGCCTGGAGGCGCCTAGGTGAGCCGGCCGCATTATTCTTAGCGGATATGGTCCGTGCCTTTGATTCCTTGAGTTGGACCTATTTGTTCGCCCTGTTACGGCGCCTCAACTTGGGTCCTCGCTTTCTGGCCTACGTACAGCTGTTATACACTGGTCTTATTGCATCCGTACGTGTTGGGAAGTGGTTTCCCGGCGCTTTCCGGTTCGGAGGGGTCAATGACAGGGGTGTCCCCTCTCCCCATATCTGTTCGCACTGGCTATGGAAACTTTGGCCGCGTGGGTGCGTATTGACGCCCAGCTTCAGGGTTTTCGGTGGTCCCCCGGCCTTACTGATAAGATAGCGTTATACGTAGACGATGTGCTCTTCTTCCTCACGGACCTGGATCGGTCTGGGCCACGGCTGTTGCGCATCCTACAGATTTTCGGGGAATCTTCCGGCCTATATGTGAACCCGGGTAAGTCCACCTTATGGGTGCTGGGTGACTGACAGACAGTTGGCAAATGGGCGGTGGACTTGCAGTTGGCTGCCGGGGGGGATGAAGTACCTGGGAGTCTATTTGCCTAAAAGTGCGGGAGTCTCCCGAGCTCGCAACCTCGCCCCGGTTTGGGATCGCACACGAGCGGATCTGAAGGTGTGGTCTCGTATGCCATTGTCTATCTATGGGAGATCGGCCATATTCAAAATGGTGGCACTCCCGCGGCTTGTATACCAACTGCAGAACCATGCATATCCCATCCCACCCTGCTGGTTTCAGCAGGTCAACTCGGCGCTGGGTGGGTTTCTGTGGGAAAGTGGCACCGTAAGGGTGGCTCTCCGGACATGCTTCTTGTCCATGTATGCAGGTGGTCTTGCCACATCCAATATCCTCTCATACTACCAGGCTGCGCACCTCTTGGTTCTTAACGACTGGTGGTACGGTGACAGGGGAGATCCAGCCTATGTGGTGGAGCGTGACCTGATGGGCTCGTCATCTGTCCACACGCTGCTTTACTCGGCGCCGCTCTGGTGGGGTCTTCCTTCCACCACGCAGGTGGTCTTTGCTATCTGGTGGTAGGCGCTACGTAGGATGAAATGGTGGAATGTCCTCACTCGGGAGACCCCTCTTTGGCGCAACGGCCGCTTGCCACATTTGGAGACCCTTTAAGGTTTTGGTAGATGGGATGCCATCGGTATCTCCTCTCTGGGAGATGTCATGTCGGGTGATACATTGAAGTCCTTCCGGGACCTACAGACTGAAATTGAGATGCCCAGTTCGCAATTCTTTCGATTCCTCCAATTCCGACATGCCTTGACGCCACATTTGATGGACATTGACTCCCTCACCGACTTTAGCCCACTCGAGGCCCAACTGTTCATGGGGGAACTCCCAGACAAAAAACTGTACCGTATATACCAGTCCCTGGTGCAACATTGCTCCCCTGACCTACAGAAGCTGCGGGCGGCGTGGGTGGGGGATGTGGGGGAGTTAGAGGAGGAGGACTGGATGGAGGCCCTTGCGAGTCCTAGGGGGGCGGCAATCTTCACACGCCTGAGACTCTTACAATTCAAATACCTCCAACGCATGTACTTCACTAGTGAGCGTCTATGGAAGGCAGGTATGATAAGTTCTCCGGACTGCCTGCGCTGCGGGTCTGAGGTTGGCACACTTTTACATACCACGCGGGGTTGTTCCGGGTTGCATAGGTTCTGGTCTGGGATCTTCAGAGGCACTGGCGTGGGAGCGGCCTAGGGATCCAAAATTGGCACTACTGCATGTTATGGAAGGGGTAGGGGGAATCGCTACAAACGTCACTTGCTGCTGCTTGGTCTCACCCTGGCTAAACGTGACATTGCTCGAGCCTGGAAGGCTCCCTTGGCTCTACCCCTGGCTGCTTGGAAGAACGGCTTGGACTTTTGTATGGGGCTGGAGCAGCCCATCTTCCTGGCCAGGGGTTGCCCCCGCAAGCACTTTCGAATTTGGAAACGGTGGGCTGACTATAGGGGGCTGGACTTGAACCCTCCTCCGGGGAGTGATTTCCCTCCGGCACCTTCACTGTAGGGGGTGGCCGGTGTATGTCAATAGTGCTCGGATGGAACTGGTGTGCAATTAATGTATATTTTACCGCATATCAGTGGCTTAGAAAACGGCAGCCGCGCAACCTGGGGGGGTGGTTGGTATGTTTTGTTCACCTTTCTACAAAAGACCAAATTGTCTGGCTATGCTATATTCGTTTTGTTGATGTGTGCATTAGACTCCGGTGCTTGGGGCTGTGCATTTCTGTTAGTGCAGACTAATAAAATCTGTTTAAAAAAAAAATCTATAGGATATATTATTCCAATGCGCAGAGCCTATTGGGAATATAGGAACTACACTACATGTCACCCAACGTTTGGTAAAGCACAAATTTAACGCTAGATACTAGAGTAACTCAGTCGTGCTCTTCACAGAGACCCTTTTTCCCGTAAAATACTCCAATAGACGTCTGGAGTGGGTAAAAGGATAAAATATCCACCATAACTGAGTAGGACGAAAATCCTATGTATTAGTTTTTGGTTTGTTCAACGTTGAAGGATACAGTGTTCCAAAATATTGTGCACCTTATCTTTGTTTCCTTGAAACTTGCTCTGCAAACTTTAAGTCATCAAAATGTCGGATAGCGAAACCGAGAAAGGTAGAGCTACAAGAGGCAATAACGCAACTGGTGGAGCTGCAGCAACTGCAACCCAACCGGGCTTAGATGTTACAGGTGTCCAACAAGATGACCTGGATGCTATAATCATCCCGGAAAACTTAAGGAAAACCATCACTATACAGCTCATAACAAATGGCCTATCACCAAGAGGTGGTAGGGTAATTTTGGTCATAGAGGCACATGAATATCGGCAGACAGAGGTATTCTATTCATGGATTTTCTTCCCTGAAGCAAATGCAGTATCACATGTGTTTCACTTCTACAAAGTAGAGGAGCATCCAACGGAATACACTCCTTTCGAGGATGTTGAAATTCCACTAACATACCAAGAGCATGCGCTCTGGTTTAAAGGTGCCCTACAACATCAAAATCACATTACCAGGCTAGGTCCACTAGGTAGACCAGGAGCAACATGGCCTGTTCTAGCCAGCTATACACCACATCCTGACATTGAAGAAATGACGGGTGCGGAAATATTAGTTCAACTGAAACAACTAATCAAAATCCATAGACAATTGGTTCAATATGTCATGCAGACTCTAACAGTCCAACCTCCTATAAGGATTCCACAACAAACCCCGTACCAGGGGAACACAAATAAAATCACACCACAGACTATACAATCGGTCATTGGTAAATTGCCCGCAAAAAGGCAACAAATTCCATTCTGGATAGCTAAAAGATTACTCAAATAGAGGCAGTATTTCCCGATACTACCCCTCATGAGAAACACAGGATTCTAACAATCTGTTTACCAATGTGGATCGCACCACACCTGGAGGACTGTGACACTTGGGGTACAGTCTTTGCTGCAATCTACACAAAAACACATAGTGTTCAGTCTATGGTGGTAATACCAGATGTCCTGAAACAGATTCAAAATGAACAAGGAGCTGGGTATGAAACTACTGAGAGATTTCAAACAGGTCTCAGCTATAATATTAGCTAATATTAAAGGTGAGGCAGCATCTGTGGCGACCTGCCAAAAATTAAGAGAATTTGATGTAACTGAGCAACCATATGAACTGGTTAGAATAATTGAAAAATCCTGAAGAACTAGGTAGAGATAGTTTGGGTGGGAAACCAGTTAAGCCCCAACTAACAGAAAGTCCTGAAAAGTTTTTTATTAAAAACACTCTCACTATTCCCAAAAAGAAGTGGGAGAATACTAAACTAACTTCTAAAGAGAAATGCGTTCTCAATCCCAAGGAATCTCTTGTACCTCTTGTACCTTTCAGACTTCCTCAAAGAAATCAGAAAGAAGAGGATGGTCAGAACACAAAGAAGAACGAGTGAAGTCCTGTAGTGTAGTTCCTATTTTCCCTATAGGCCCTGCGCATTGGAATAACATAAACAGCAGTGTAGACGTAAGACGGAGGTCATCTAGGTCTCTACTGACTATGTTAGACTTACTTTAGGTTTGCGCCAGCTAGCTCAGAGGTCACTGGAAACGTTCTTGACTGAATAGGAAAGGATCAGCTTCCCTGGCTCAGACAAGAAAGGATTCAGCTTCCGACAACCGCAAAAACATGACAACTTTGCTCTCTCAGAATAAGAGTAAATCTCTAGAGTCGTGTGAAAACAATAGACAATTATTTCACTCAGTCAGATGTGCGTTCTTAGTTTCACCAGAGTGCAGAGAAGAGAGAGACGGGCGTTTTCAATAAAAGGTATTATTTATTGAACAGTCTTCCTTCTCATGCAAGAGAAATGAATTGCCACAATTGCAATACTTAATATAAAGTAAAGTACGTACAGTAAAAGGAGTATTATGAAATAATACTGTAAAAGCATTGATATGGTTTCTTAGCCATAAGATACTTTAAAATGGATAAAATATATACAGACATATATACATTGGCTAACGTGCTCAACTGGTGCTTCTAAAATACGCCTACCCCGGTGTACCTGACCTAAGCCTAATACTGGGAAGGAGTAAGTAAGTAGCAGTTTGAGTTAAGTAGGTTTTTGCCAAGAATCTGATTCAAGAATTCTCTCTAAGGGTTTAGTCAGCACTGTACCTTGGGAATAAAGTGTAGGAGGTCTGGTATCTCTCTCTCAGGACTCGATATCCCAGTCACCCGCAAGGGTAGGCTGGAAATGCCGGAGCTAGATTTTCTCAGCAGGAGAAAAGACAGCGTCTTTCTCAGCGCGTCAAAGATGAGGGGCAGCGTCTCTGGGCTTCTCGCATCTGCTGGGCTCTCGGCAAGTAGACAGCTGCTCTGCTCCAAAATCATCACCGTGTGTTTGCTTAAGGCAACGTTGGTATATTTATACCTGAAAGGTGCAGAGTTTGACGTAAGGTTGGGACATAAGACGTCAATAAAGATGTCACTAAGAACTGGCCGTTCTTACAGTGCTTGCAGGAGTTCTATTACAAATCAAAACAAAGCAAGTGGGGATTTCCCAGGTTGCTGGAGGTTTGGTGTGTCGAAAGAACTCAGTGTGCTTTCTAGGAATTCAAGGAAGTAGCTTTTGACGTGCCTTTGGACTGCAAGGGCGATTTACAAAAATATGGATCTGATTCTTATGCCATTATAGGGATATGTATTTATTATAGCCGTACAAGGGCATAAAGTCGCAATATTGATTCGGGTTCCTAGATAAAACACATCACCCACTCCACAATCTAATGTCCATCATTTACTTAAAACTAAGCAATAGTAAACATGTAAAGGTGCATGTGTATTTCAACCCACCCCCAAATACATTTGCATTCAAAATGGTGTATACGAAATACACGAAAATGATAATAGGTACTGTACGCTTTCAAGCAGTATGATCATTCAGAAAAATTGCTTATATATATCAACTGAACGATTTGCGAAAATTACACATGAAATGGCTCTTAATACAGAAAAAAAAATCGAGACCATTTCATCACATATAAATACAGACCCGAAAGTGACCACTTTCCTCTACAGTTAGGATTATTATCTGACCCTTTTTTGACGCAAGATTGTGGGACGGAAAGTGAGAGCGGGGTAGCTGAGGTTGCTATTTCTAACAATAGGAAGGCAATTAAATGGCCCCACATTCTATCAAAAGAAGAGACACTCATGGGAATTTACAACGCCTTCTCAGACATCGTCCCCCAATATGCAAACATAAGGCTGGGATCCCACGAGGTTTTGGAAATGCATTATCACCTAGTGGAATCCCGAACTTCCACTCGTGAGTAAATGTTGTACAACCAAAAAAGTTAATGTAAACAGGCAACTGGAGCTAGAAACGCCTTGGTACAACAAACAGTGCAGTATAGCAAAATCCAACCTAATTACTGCTGTGAAATCTAAAGACCAGTTGAGGGTTAGAGAGTGTAGGAAAGCTTACAAAACCCTCATGCTTAATGCAAAAAGGGAATGGGACGATCGAATCTGGGAAGACCTCTTGAGTGCAGCTAGGAGACATGATCAATGCACTTTCTGGAATTTAATAGCCAAAAACAACAAAAAAGGCTGTTCCAATAGGGATTCTTTCCTGGAAGAAAAGGTTTGGTTTGACCATTTTGTGGGTTTGTATGATCAAGTAGGGTCCCCTGGTGAATATAATGACCCCGGGTTTCTTACTCAGTGCACTACTCCGGTGCAATTTAGTATTAATGAAACTCTCTGTGCTATAAAAGCAGTAAAGGCAGGAAAAGCTCCAGGTCCGGACAAATTACCTGGTGACCTATTCACCCATAATTTGGAGGTATGGAGCCCGTATATACATTTTTTGTGCAATTCAATTTTACTGGGTACCCCGATCCCTGAAACATGGAAAGGGGCGGAAATAATAACTATCTTTAAAAAAGGGGATCGATACAACCTAGGGAACTACAGACCGATTAGTTTAATCGATATTTTACAGAAAATTTTTGCTAGACACATTTTAAACCGGCTTTTAATATGGATCGACGACTCTGAAATCCTATCCAATTACCAAGCAGGGTTCAGATCCAAGACTAGCACTGTGGACCAAGTGTACAGATTTATGTGTATATGCTGGAAGTATGTTAATATTAGGAAGAGTAGCATATATGTTGCATTTATGGACCTACGCTCTGCGTTCGATCTTGTTCCCCGCCACTTATTATGGGAGTGTTTAAAGAAGATGGGCGTCCCGGACGATTTGTTGGGTAATCTCATAAAATTGCATACAGACAACTTTGCTAAAGTAAGGTGGGGTAGAAATGGAGAACTGACCCGACCCATCCCAGTGAAAAGAGGTGTGAGACAAGGGTGCGTTCTAGCACCAACCCTCTTTTCATTGTTCGTAAATGATATCCCCCACTACTTAGCTCAATGCAACCATGATTCACCCAAATTGTGCAACGAGGCAGTCACTGCACTATTATTCGCGGATGACACCATCCTTATATCCCAAACTCCGAAAGGCCTGCAAAACCTAATAAATAAATTTAACAGCTATTGTGTAATGAAGGGGTTAGAAATAAATTCATCCAAAACGAAATATATGGCAATTAATCCCTCCAAATCCTTCAAGAAGAACCTGGTCCTAAATAATAACAAACTTGAGTATGTGGATTCATTTGACTATCTGGGCATTAGGCTGGATAGCAGAATGTCTTGGGTGAACCAACTCGACAAAAGCAGGTTAACACTTACACAGAATTCATTGCCCATCTTAAAGATTCACGGTGGGAGTACATCTAAAGCTATTACACCTGCGATTGACGTGTTCCAAGCAAAAGCCCAATCTGCTGCCTTGTATGGGGCCGAGATTTGGGGGCCCTACTCCAAAAAAACATTTGACGTTGTAGAAAACAAGTTTTTCAGACGCTTACTAAGATTGCCCCTAAGAACACCTTTAGTGTCGTTCTACTTAGATATTGATGTAAAGCGCACCGATTTTTTGTGCCAGTTGCGACCACTGCTTTATTGGGTGCGATTATGGTCTACCCCGGAACTAACTAACTACAGAGCAGGCTTATTGGAAATTAGGGAGTTGGATTCATTCAATACAATTAAGTGGCTGAGACATGTATCTTACTGGTTTACAGAAATAGGTCTATCACATTTCTGGGAAACACCAGCTGTATCTATAACTTTGCCTAATAGTTGTAAGACCCAAGTAAAATCTGCCTACTGGAACTATGTGAATCATGTCTATGAACGTGCCACCGGACAACTAACGTCCACATTTTTGCAATTTAAGGATCTTCCCTCATTTGAACCCTTTATGGACGAAATTGAGCCACCCCTGGCTAAATCTGTCTTCCTCAAATTTAGATACGGGGTGCTACAGATTAAATCAAATTCCTGCCGGTGGGGAGGAGTAAGTAAAGATCCTTATTGTACTTCTTGTGACTTAAATCTGAAAGAAGATGAGGCTCATATCCTCTTCTTTTGTCCACTGTATGTTACATCTCGAAAAAAATGGATCATACCTCTATGTAAAAATATGGGGACACGTTCATTCAAAGAGGCAGAACGCATATTTAGATCCTCTAACAGTAGGCTATTAGTGTTTGGTCTGAGTAGGTTTCTCCATGGTGTTTGTATAATCAGAAAGAAGCTTGGATTACCATTGTAGGATTAATTGATTTTATTATTGGCTTTTTAAATATTTTTACTATTGTATATAACTGTTTTTAAAAAATTGATTGAACTGGTCTAATATAAACCCTGGTATTTATATCCCCCTTAAAACTCATGATTAATGAATATGCCCAGAATTGCACTTTGTCCGATCAGCGCTTCTGCACAATATGAATGTCTGTATAGTTTTTATTTATTGTAACAAATTTTTATTTTATCGATAAGTATGTGTATTATATGTATGTTGGCTTAATGACAAAAATGTCGAATAAAAGCTTTTACTACTACTACATATAAATACAGTTGCTTTAAATGTGCTAGAGGCCGAGGTAATATATTGTCTCTAGATCTACTAAAAATAGAAGCTCTGTTCTTTATGAATAGTTCTACTTTAAGCAGAGTACATGTGCCAGAAAAAGGTAAATATTTTGGAATTTGGAAAAAAAATTAATTTTCATCATCAGGGGAAAAAATAGTTCCAAATGTTTTTCAGTAGCTTTTGTTTATCAAAGCTGAAGGGCGAATTCAGAGTTCTGGGGAACGCTTTGTGCCGGATTGTATTTTTAAAAAGTTATTGTTTCTGTTCAGGGGAGAACATCATTTCAGACAGACTCGCAAAAAATTGGTCTACATATTCAGGTGAGAGTTCGACCAAGTTTGAAAATGCTGCAACAGTGCAGTCGTGATAATGATTGCTTTCATCGATGTCAGTATCAGCAATGCTCACAGAAGGTCGTACCTGGGTGATGTTGCTCTCATCTCTTGCTTCACTGCCACCTAATCGTAGTGGTGAAGTTTCAACGAATGCCGTCATCAGGATTGGTAACCGCTGGGGACAACACGATGCATGAGCCGTTACAGGACTTAGCAAGGTATCGATATCCATTGGTTCTACTGATTGTAGTGTCAGACAGGTGTCCAACAGGCATTCTTCTCCGCATAGCATACATCGAAGCACAGGTAAGATGCAGTTCTGCCATATAGGTCTGAATGAAAAAAAAACAGGTCATATTCAGATCTCTTAGCCGGGCTAATCCAAGGACTTTAGTTATGCGGTCCCGATAGCGTATAGCTAGGATAGTTTCTTCCATTGTTGCTGGAGTCTTGTCTGTGTTTTGGCTTGCCATATCGGAGCAGAAGGGTCAAAAATAAAATTCCTACTACGAGTCCCAAAAGTAGTGGTAGGCCACCAAAGACCGAATGGACAAAATTGAGAAATATGCCCAGAACTGCTTCGAAGGGTGTTAGCAGTCCCGAAAAAATTGTCCTAAATACATGTGCGATACCACTGGCATCTGACATATTTAGGATTTGGCTTAGCATTTCTACGAAATGCACGGGGCAATTGGTTGATAAAAGTGTATGTATCTCTGCAGTTGTTCTTGCAACTAGAAGATCATACGTTTCTTTTGATGACGTTATAGGCACTGTTGTCTGTAAAAGCACAGACTTCATTCTACTTAAATTATCAATTCGTATAGAAGAGATATTCAACGGAGGCCAAATCGTCGCCTCTGAATCTCCAGGGCCATTTGGATACAATGCTTGCATACAGCAAGTGACCATGGAACTAACGCTTACGAGATTTGCTTTCCCTGGCGCCATGCCACAACAGCTGTGGTCCGTTATTAGAATGTAATTCCCATTAGAAAGTTGTCTAAAGAATGGCTCTATCTGTGTTGCAGGTGTGCCGTGCTGGTGGCATGAAAGGTTATTTGAAGTCCCCTCACAGGCCCCATGCAAATTATTACCTTGGCACAAAAGTATACCGCTTAGTGATTGTTTACACTCATCACCACTAAGAAATACATTTTTGTTATTGTCACTATAACATGTGTGTGTATAAGGTAATTTCCATGATGACTTAATGTACCCTTTACCCAACCTTTCATACTGGCCTGCTGGTATATACTCGTGGCAATTTTTAAATTGGAAAGTTGTTATCGGAATTGTGATTATTCCATGTATTATCCATTCAATGACAGGTCTTTCTGACATTGTCAATGGTAATCTCTCAAGTTTTTCAATGCTCAGAATCGTATAGTCTGCTCCTTTTTGTGCCAAACTGATTTGTTTATCAGTAAGGTTAAAGACAGAAAACAATGACGTAGTGTTGATTAAACGCCATGGCACATAGCCAGAACGCAGGTTTTGCAACGTCCAGCCTAGCTGTACAATAGAACGTAATTGGGACTGACCATGTTTTAACATTAGCAAGTCCTGATCTATTATGTCGATAGCAGAGGGTACAATACTGTCCAGTGAATATATTCTGGAGGACAGAGTCATTAACCCATTGTCCACAACAGAAAGTGATTTTTCCAAATTAATACGATCAATTTCTCGTATTTTTTTCGCCGTCTCAATTTGAGTCACTTTCCAAGCTTCGTTGTATGCAGCGTATATACTGGCCGCTATGATACTTTTTGACGCTGTTTGCGTAGTCCCATTATGACATCGCGCAAGTCAGTACCATCATTAAGTCAGGTGTTCCTTAATTTCTACCAGTGTGAATGTCTGTAGCCATTCAAGGCATAATTTTCCTACACTGTATGTTGTTACTATCCCTGGATGCTGTCTGTGGGAGTATCTAGGGTCAGGTCTGGTCATTTTTAACCCCTGTATTTTATTCAGGAATCTATCTTCAGGCCCGGACTGGTAAGGTCGGGCACCGGGCAATCCCCCGATAGGCTGGAGGGGTGTGGGGGCCGGTTTTGTGAGAGGGGGCCGGTTCTATTGCTGGGGCCGATTTGGCCGTTTGGAACCGATCCCTGCATGAGTCAGAAAGAGACAGTCATGAGTCATTACGAACAGCCAGGCATTACCTTCTCTTTCCTCCTTTCGTTGTTTTTGCTTCTCTGTGAAATGGATCCAAAAACGAAATACACAGTCTTGCCAAGTTTCACGCATTAGGCGTATGCGTATTTCACCACGCATGCGCAATCTCACGTCTTTCTGAGCTCCCAAACACAGCCACCGCGCTTTTTACCCTACGCGCGCAACAGCGTGATTAATCATGGGAGCGGCGCCGCAACAGAGTTCTGTGCCGTGGGTATTTATCTCCGTCAAACACTTGAGGGTCCTGACCGGCGGCGGCCACTGGAGTTGCTCCTCAGCAGCTTTAGAAGCACACCAGACCCTCACAAAGTAAGTTGCGCCTCTCAGGGCCGGCCGTGCAAGCTGGGTGTGGACGGGGACAGGGGCATGCGACCTTCCTTAGCACCGAAAAGCCCCTGTCACTTCCCTTGCGTGCTTGTGGCTCTCCTAACTCCCCCAGTCAAGCCTTCACGAGACTCGAATAACACCCCCACTTAACAAGAAAAATGCACTAGATCCACCCCACCTGTCTCATGCTGCAATGTAGTCATTTTGAAGACTGTCTTTGAGAGACATCAATTTTATTTAACCCCGGGTCATTGACCTGTCAAAACTCCCTAGAATGAGGGTTGAGAGCAGTTCCTATGGAGCTTTCCCAGTGCAAAGGGCGCATAATGTTCATGAAAAAGAGTGGAATTATGCTTATTAGACAAAATGTGCTTGGACAGTATCTTGCGTGAAAACTATAAGAGGGCAAGGCTTCTGTACATAATTCTCGTAAGACATCTCTGCCTTTTCTTACTCAAGCATAACGTTTCTCATGACTGTAGCACACATCACTGTAACAGTTCCTGGGAGACACTTTTTTTAACTGGGATAAGCCTCCCACAGGATTATATTACACACAAAAAATAATTGCTTAAATAAACAAGCATATGCAATGCATTAGGTCTGCATTGCTGAAACGTTGAGCTATTGGTGCTCCATTATTAATTGCAATGCCAATAGCTGAAACTTTCAGTAATGCAAGACCTATTGCTTTGCAAATGCTTTTTTTAATTGCAGCTTGTAATATTTTACCTCTGTTGTGGGTGCATGCATTTTAAGCTATATGCCTATGGGTTGGAGTAGCTTGTATGTGCATGCTGCAAAATATCTGTTGTTCAAGGCTGGCCTTTTCTCTTTCATTATATGCAGTGCTTTAAATGGAAAAAAATAAGTGCAGGTACTCACCAAAAGAGCAGTGGGCGGAGTTTAGGGCGGGGCTAAGGGGGAACAAGGGGCGGGGTTAACCTTTTGACCGTGCCAAGGTTGTATGCACGAAATCTGCATGCATTTTATCAACCGCCTAAGGATTACATGCTGCTTCAGCCTGCCTTAAATCGAACCGGTGGCCTAAAGCCCACTGAGCCATCTGTCCAGTACTGGTACTCTTTTGTAACATGCACACGTCACTTTTCTTTTGTAACATACTGTTTGCTACTTCTTACATTTTGTTTGCTTTAGATACTTGCGCAAGTGCCATCATTGCTTCATGTAACGTTTGTTCTTGTGCTGGTGCATTTATTGCAGTACTATACCTCTACTTGTACTTTGTATGCTTTTGTAACCTGCACACATATCACTTTCTCCTCCTGTAATGTACCGATTGCTACCTCTTGTATTTTGTTTGCTCACAATTGTCACTTTTGCCTCATGTAACTTAACGTTTGCTTTTGTAATTTGTTCACTTGTAATTTTCTCCTCATGTATCATTACTGTTCCTATTGTGAAGCGCTCTGACGCCTTCGGGTAAAGTCCGCGCTATATAAAAACGCATAAAATAAATAAACAAGTCTCTCCTGGAACATTTGTAAACCGGAGTTAGGACCAGAGCTGACAACGTCTGTACTGGCAACCAGGTGCCAATCTCCACATTTTGGATTGGTCTTAAGGTCTGTCCAAGGTCGATGAAATAGGAATCAGCAAGTGTGGAAGTGGAAGTGTGCAAGAAAGCAATTCAGATGCGTGGCGACTGTAAAAGCCTTCCCATACGTTCTTTTGTTATGTCCTGAATAGTGCCTCCCACCGCCACCTATTAGATTTTACAGCCCCCTCTTAGCGCCCACTGTGAAAGATCTTTGGATAAGCAAATGACTCCGCAGACAGACCCGTGCTCTGATTTACAAAGCAGGGCTGGGTCCTGGTGACAAGCTCCATTGATTGATTCCGTGCAGTGCTTGAAAGGTGCTGCCGTAGTATAACTTGAGGGATAAAGGGAGCGCGCTGCCTCGGATAAAGTCAGATCTCCATGAGTACCGGTACTCTCTATCTTCTAGAACAAAGTGCCGGTACTCAAGGGGAGAAAATGAAGAAGTGCCAGTACTCAGTACAGGCGAGTACCCGCCCATTTAAAGCACTGATTATATGCATGCGACTCCTTATGCCACTGTTTCACTCTCAAAGCATGCAGTTTTATTATGTACCCATTATGCCTGATTGCAAAACACACAAGCAATAGAGCTACATGCAGCAGCGGACAAGGCTGCATCACACCACCAAATGCGTGCAAGATCAAAAAAGCTTGCTTGTAACAGAGCATGAACAGAAGCATGAAACTGACGTGATGCCACTTCCTTTCCTTTTGTCTCAGATAGCTAAATGGGAGCTGGAATGAGCAGGAAGGGTGCAAGTAAATACTGCGCAAGTGAAATGCACTTCTAAAAGAATATTTTTTTTTTAAAAGGGCCGAAAATGAAGGTGGTAAAGCAAAGCTATAGGCAGTGGAAGAGAGAGGCGTGGGAGGGGGGTGGAAGTGCTCACTGTGACATAGGAGAGGGTGAAACCGGGGCCGTCTACAGTCTGAGGCCCCGGCCCGTGTGATTTTACCTGCTGGATTTTCATCAGGTCTCCTTTTCCCGCACACAAGACATCTGAGAACTGGAAAACCTGGCCAGTTATGAAAAGACAGAGTGATAATGCTCCAGGGAATATCTGTCTGTCAGACTTGTAATCAGGGCCTTAGTATTAATGTATACAAGGCCACAGCTTTCATGAGTGCAGCAGGAGCAGTGGCACCGGGATTCAGGCGTGTGAGGAGTCTATTACTCCTGGTTATGACTGCCTCCGTCTACCTTGCGACGGACTGAAAAATGCACCAGGCTAGTTGGATTTCTTACCATCGTGGGTGCATTATGCCGTCCAATTTAAAAAAACGAACGTCATGACTAGGGATTTGGACTTAAGAGTGGAAACAGCTTTTTGGCGCACCCAAATACCTCTTTGTTACACAAAAAGTTTGTGAGCCAGACCCTGAATGGAAGGATACGTAATTCACCTCATCATTTCAAGGAAACAGTTTAGGCACAGAAGAAGGCTAAACAGTGGATTATTTTTCATATATCATTATATAGTATGAAGTATTGACATTTAGAATATTTCTGTAATGTCATATCCCACACTATAGAAGAGAATAGGACAGGACAGCTGGACTAATGTGACATAAGCTTTCCTAATGCCCTGTGATGCAGATGTGGCGGCCACTTTGTCGAATAGCAACATGGCCGTCTGAGCCAACGATCGTTTGGATGCATTCTTGGCGATTTTAACTAATGACATTTGAATATCAGCTATTCATTAATTAACAGTTTTTGACAACCTTAGAATGGCACTTTTTGCTATGACACACAAAAGGAAGGGAGATGCCTTCAGAATAGAAACGAATCATGACTGCCAGCAAGAAGAACAATAGTGACCAGAAGAGCAGAAGAATGATGGTGGAAAAAGTCCCGCCAAATGAGCGAATCAAAGAGACAGTGAAAAATGCCTCATGAGAGTGTGAACGATGCAGTGAGGGTTGTCGCTAGACAATAAACGTCAACGACAAAGGAGAAAATAGTCACCTCAAACTGCTGGCAAGCTATCTCAGAATCCAGCACCATGGGATTTTTTAAGGGGACATTTAAAGCCTACTTGTCACATGCATAGTACAAGGCCATATTTCCCTCTGCGTTCTGGGACTTGTAGTCCCGATGTCAGACTAGGATAAATGCTAATACAAGTACCAGCATGCACAGGAATGCCTTGGACCCGGAAGGGCCCTCACACACCCACCCCAGTGGCCTTTGAAGAGGATTCTCATTACACATGGGTTTTTAGTAATAACATCTTTTAGGCATGTGCTTATTGGCCAGTGCCTAAATAGTTGTCTTGCACAGTTTCATAATGAAACATTTCAGTTTAGAATTGGGTGGATTGGGTCAGCGGGAGATGGAATTGTGCAGGGCTGGGATAGTAGGTGGTGCTGTGGAATTGGAGTCGGTCAGCGGGAGGTGGTATTGTGCGGGGCTGGGACAGTAGGTGGTGTGTGGAATTGGAGTCGGTCAGCAGGATGTGGTATTGTGCTGGCTGGATCAGTAGGTGGTGTGTCGAATTGAAGTGGGTCAGTGGGAGGTTGTATTGTGCAGGGCTGGGACTGTAGGTGGCGTTGTAGAATCGTAGGTTTTCTCTGCACCCCAAAGATGGCTATATTTTTCTAACCACTTGGTGGCAGCTGCTGGCTGGGGCCATTCCTTGCTTTCGAGCCCGCGAGGCAATTGCTACGCCGCTGCTTGTGGTACATCAAGGACTCGGACATTCTATTTTTAGCAGACTTTATTGCCGAAACACTTTGGTGGGCTGCGAACAATGATGAAGGATTCACTTTACTGTAAAAAAAGACTGGATTAGTGACGTGTGTGTTAACATCCCCCTTACCCCACAGGAACTGTCTATGACATTCGGAAAAAAATCTTTTTTATCAGCCAATAGTTCTGTATTCAAGGAATTTCAATAGATATTGGGCTGGAAAACATTTTCTCACCCTCAACAAGTTGGCACCTGGATTTATGACAGAAAGGAAAATGATGCTGCACCACCATAGGCTAACAAAATAACAAAAGGGGCCCCCGTGAGCAGACTCAACACCAGGCTCCATTTTTAAAAAGCGTGATACTGGCACTGGAGTGCTGAAACACATTGTACAAACCAATATTATATGACTGGCCTCGGAGCGAGCACACGTCTATTGACATTTTCTACAAAATATCCTGCCAGGTGAATTTGTTTTCAACACGTTTCTATAACATGCTGGCTCCTGTGTCATGGTTATAAGAGGAAACAATACTGAATGGCTGGACCTCACCAATTAAAAGTTATTCGATTTACATGGAAAATTACTCAGCACAATATATAAATATATAATTTCTAAGAATGGCACTTGTCCTTCACTTGTCATCAAAGAAAGCTAAAGAAATAAGCTCTGTTCTCAGTCCCGTTGCTGTAGCGCTCCATGCAGCTCGAGGCAAAGTTGGGACTGTCGCGTGATTTCTGATTCAGGACGGCGATGGGAAATCATTTTCAAACCAGGCTGTTTATGCAGTAAACAGCTACTGCCTTACTCGCTTGGACAGATCAGGCCGTGTGGGCGGTGGACTGGCTATTCTTTATCGGGACATATTTCATTGCCACATCATACCCCTTTCTAATACTAAGGATACATTTCAGGTGTTATATTTCTCCCTCTCGGATTCTGCTAACCCAGCATTCAATGGAATCTTGATATACCGCCCCCCTGGTCCACGAGCAGGCTTCGGGTTGAAATTGATGCAGGTTTTGGAACCCTATTTTGGTCTACAAAATCTGACCATCCTAGGTGATTTTAATTTTCACCTTGAGCTACTGGAGGCTCACGACACGATTTCCTTGGTAGAAACTATGTCAGCCTGCGGACTCACCCAGTTGGTGAAGGGTCCCACCCATCGAGCGGGCCACACTCTTGACGGCATCTTTTCTAACGATCCTAGACTGACAGTTGCTAGCCCTTTTCACCTCTCCTGGTCGGACCATCTGGCCGTTCCCTTCAAGCTGCTGTATCCCGCACAGGACTATATTAGAAGGGCCGCTAGCACCACGGAAGTGCGAAGGAATCTTAAAAAGATCAGGGAAGATTCCTTCCTCCCATGGACCACTAGGCTGTCCATTCCCCGGGAAGCAGATACCTCCACTGCGGTCTCTTTATTTGAAAGTACCATTGCTGAAGCCATGGAGGAGCTTGCTCCTGTAAGGCCCTGTTATTCTGCAAGGAAAAGACCCTCCGCCCCCTGGTTCTCCGAACAACTCCGGCTTCGGAGACAGGAAGTAAGAAGACAGGAGCGCGCATGGCACTCGAGCGGGGCCTCTAAAGATAGAGAAGCCCATAGGATCTTGCTTAAAAATTATAAACTTGAAGTCATTAAAACCAAGCAGGAATACTTCACGGCACTCACCTCCTCAGTGTCATCTCCTAGAGATCTCTTCAGGATTGTCGATTCCCTCACGACACTCCAGACACCGGATCCTGTGGTTGCCTCCCAGGACCTGTGCAATAAGATAGCGGCCTTTTTCCAGTCTAAAATCGCTGACATTTACACTGCTCTGGAGGTCCAAAAATCCCTTACCATCGTCCCTCTGCTGCCTGCCCTCCCTGAACCCAGCGTTGCGGTATCCTCTCCGCCTCAGGAATTGATTTCCTTTCCTCCTCTTTCCAGTCAGGATCTTGAAATCCTGCTCGATAAAACTAAATCTGGTTCTCCGCTGGATGTCTGCCCGCTAAAGATCCTCAAGCAGTGCAGAGAATCTCTCCTTCCTCCTCTGGTTGACATCATGAACAGAGCGATGAAGGAAGGCATTTTTCCCCAACAGTGGAAAAATGCTGTTGTAAAACCCTTGCTTAAAAAGCCTTCTCTGGACCCCGGGGTGCTAAAGAACTTTCGCCCCATCTCACTGCTCCCGGCTCCCGCAAAGATGCTTGAAGCCCATTTAAATAAACATCTGGCGGCATTTGTGGAGAGTTCGGGCTGTTTGGATCTTTCCCAGCATGGGTTCAGGAGGGAACATAGCACCGAGTCTGCCCTCACCATAGTGCTGGATACCATCCGCACCAGAGTTGATGAGGGTCAGACCTCCCTCCTGATCCTGTTAGACCTCACTGCGGCCTTCGACACCCTTTCTCCTGCGGTATTAACATCTCGCCTAAGGGAAATTGGTGTCTGCGGGTCTGCTCTGGGACTTCTTTCCTCCTTTCTCGAACACAGAGAACAAAGGATAATGCTGGGCTCATTCCTATCTCCATCCCTGTCTGTGCAATGTGGGGTCCCCCAAGGGTCAGCGCTTAGCCCTACCCTTTTTAATATCTACGTGACCCCCCTTGCCAGACTTATTAGATCTTTTGGGATGGAGGTAGTGTCCTATGCGGACGACACCCAGATCCTAGTCTCTCTCTCCCAGCCAGCTACGTCAACTGCCGCAAATTTTAGATCCTGCATGGAAGCAGTTGGCCAGTGGATGATCCACAATTCACTCAAGCTGAATGGGGAGAAGACAGAGGTGATGGTTTTTGGTGGAAAGGAATCGACCTGGTCGGCGGAATGGTGGCCGGATTCGCTGGGTGCATGTCCCGAGCCCACCCAGTCAGCCAAAAACCTGGGAGTTATGATCGACCCCAACCTCAGTATGTGCCAACAGGTCAACAGGACTGTTTCGACCTGCTGGGGGATTATTCACACACTGAGGAAAATTAGACACTTCCTGTCACCCCAGGCAAGAAAGCAACTTGCTGTTGCCTTCCTGGGCTCGCGTCTGGACTACTGCAATGCGCTGTATGCAGGGTTGAACAAGAGTCATCTACAGCGCTTGCAGGTGGTCCAGAACGCAGCAGCGAGATTTGCCCTTGACCTTCCCAAGCGTGCCTCTGCCACTGAAGCCCGAAAACAACTGCACTGGCTCCCCGTTGAATACCGGATCCGTTTCAAATCCCTGTGCCTGGTGTACAAAGCTCTGGCTAAACCCAACCCCACAAGTTTGGGTTCCATTCTCTCTCGGCACAACCCTAGTAGAAATCTTCGCTCCGGTCACAAACTCCTCCTCTCTGTACCTCGTGTCAGAAAAGTAAGATGGGGAGGTAGGGCCTTTTCCTTTTTGGCACCCAAGTGGTGGAATGCCCTCCCTCTAGAAGTAAAATCTAGCCCCTCTCTGCAAACGTTTAGATCTGCGCTCAAGACCCATCTTTTCACACTTGCTTACCCCTAGTGGCATTCTGCATTAGTGCATTCCATTTTCTGTATATTTTCTGTTTTTTGATTTGATTTGGATAGGCGCCTTGATACCTTCGGGTTTAGTCTGCGCACTACAAGTTGCTTAATAAATGCAGTTCAGAAGGAACATATCAGCAAGATTCATTGGAACTTAAATGCGTTTCATATGGTGAAATCCTGAGAAACAGAAGGCTGGAGATGTAGAATTTGATTTTCTGGATGTTCCCCCGGTGAAAAGTTTAACGATTCTAAGAAACAACGTTATTTGGACTACTTTTCTAGCCGCCCTTATGTCTATCGAGCCCTTATGCTTTCCAAGGCAAGATAGATTATACATTCAGCATCAAGCATTATCTATGTCATAGGCTTTCAAAGGATGTTTAGAGCTTCCATCCTTCCTTCCTTCCAATAAATTACAACATTTACCTTTGCTCTTTCCTTTTCATAATTGTCACAAAGGAAGTTTATTTGCTCGAAGTCGAAGGTTCAACGTTTGCCCCATGTACCTGTTTCCATGATGCGTGCATGTCCACCTGTGAGTGTGGGACTCTCAATGCTGGGAGAGTTGGGTGAGTGGAGCATAGTGGTGCTCCAGATGTGTTTGGCTTCTCTGGTCGTTTTACTGGTTGAGAGACATAGGGCCGAGCTGGCCCCCGGATCTCTCACAATCGTGTTGGGCCTCAATGAGCCATTATTGGGTGTGCTGCTTGCAGGTGCATGTCAGGTCAAGCTGCTCTGGGCTGCCCTCTAGTCTTTCATGCCAGTTGGAGCATTGCCCTGCATACCGCAACTGCCCCTGGTTCAGACTCCGAGCACAGACGTGTGGATATCCCTGCACCTCGCACGCACTACTTTGTATGGGCCTGGGCCCGAACTGACCCTTGTGCCCCGGTCTTGTGCCTCTTCAGAAAATCTTAGGCCTCGTCTAGCCCCGGCGTCCCATTCTGGGACCAACAATTGCCTTCAAAATCCTGGCAACCTCTCTATCTGGACACATTGCGAATAACTTGAGACCTCACCAGAGACTACTGCCCGGCCCTGCACACAAGCAGATTCACTCCGCTTATTGCACGGTATGACTTAATCCTCCCAGCGCCTCACATGTGCTCCACAGACTGTGGTACCAGCATTTAACAAGGGATGCCAGATGCTTGACTTCAACTGTTAAATCATTATAGCAGCCATTTAGCACCGTTTGTAACCTTCTACCTGTCTGTTCCTCTTCAGAAGGCTGTAGGGTCATTTTTACACCTATAGGTAAGATTTTAACATTGGCACATGTATTTTGTACCACCGGGTGCTACTACTTGTGATTATTTTTCACACAACCTGTATCATAGCCTTCCAACTGAACAATGTTTCCTTCAAGTGTGTAAATCCTTAGCTCCTCGCCGATCTTCACAGGCAGCCCTCTGCTTTTAGTCTATGGTGCCATATTGACTGTTTGTGTACCACCCCATTATTTAGGACCTCCCTCGTTTTCAAGGAGATCCATGAAAGTTGTTCCCGAGGGTTGAAATGCATAAATAAATAAATAAATAAATAAATGCAATCCACTGACTTCCACTCTCCCACACCGAGGAAGATCCCTACAAACAGTACCAAGGAAACACTGGGAACAGAAAATGAATACTGAACAATAAATTAGCCAACTTTGAACCTACACCTGTCTCCTAGGGATCGACTGACCAGACTTACTACATCATACACCAAGTACTCAAAGGACCACGGTGTAGTCTGGAAGTCTGAGCTTGTGTATGGCCATTACGAGCCCATGGTACTAGCGTCTGTATCCCGTGTCCCTCTGCTCTTTCAACAATCTCAGTCTAAAGGGGGTGGTGGCCTTATAGTCCAGTTTTGTGTCACTGATGTCGATGCGGTCAATCTTACAGAAGTAATGAGAAGAGTTGTTGGCGTGTGTACGCCACGCCCGCACCTAAAGCAAATGTGCATTCCGTTGGCGGATGGCATGGTGGTGGAAAGTCATGCCCCTCGGCTGATGGTGCACTTTTGCCCTACAGTTAGCCCAGTCCAAGCTGTGCTCTGCTGTTGTGTGCGGATGCTCTGTTGCAGAACCATGAGCAAGCTCCCCACCATCAGACTGCCGGCTTCAACCCCCACAGGACCAATGAGTTGCTGTTGCTAAGGGGAACAACCCCACACCATGTGGCTTCCCTGTGAATGTGCTAGTAAGTTTGCATAACATGATGTAGGTAACGCTATACTTGCTGGTTTGAAGAGGGATGTGGCTCTGCAGAGGGCGGGTGTTAGATATCGTGGATAAGAAATGAGGAAGGATCATTGGGTAAGGAGTGTCCTAAACTGCACAGAGACAAGGAGGGATGCGCTGTTGCAAGTTAGTGGTAATCGCCCGTCTATAGTAACCGAGGTCCCTTCCATGCATCATGTGGTGAGAGGTTTCTCCAGTGAGTCAGTGTACAATCAAACTCACACCCTTAGTATGATGAGGTGAGGTTGGTTGAAGGAAATGCCTTAAAATATTGCAACATCCAAAGTAGCTTGCATCAAAGGGAGAGTTTATACTAGTGCTCAAAATGGAAATGTAGAACCGTAGGTACTCCTCGTCTCAGACTGCCTGTTTGCTGCTGAGATATGCTGGTACTCTTCCATTGAAAGAATTGGGGGCAGTGCAGAGAAGTGCCTGTACTATTCCTTCATAATTAAAGTGCAGGCAGCAAGCACCTGGTAGTCCCTGCACAATTAAAGCACTCTTGTTTAGGTCTAGCTACAGAAAAAGTCCCAGCGCCATTAGCACATGCAAAATGTTTTTTTAGATACATATTGTTCATAATGACTGCTGAGACAAGGTTAGATAAGTGCCTGTTGGCCTCATATTACATCAAAAAGGCAATTTTTGTTGGCTCTTAGGGCTCAGTGCACTTTACCACCACTAACCAGTGCTAAAGTGCTTGCGCTCTTTCCTTTCAAACATGGTAAAATTGGCTTACACCGAATTGGCAATTTTAATTTACTTGTAAGTCCCTAGAAATGTGGTTCTACATGTACCCAGGGACTGTACATTAAATGCTGCTAGTAGGCCTGCAACACTTATTGTGACACCCACTTAAGTAGGCTATTTAAAGATGTGTCATGTCAAGGCCAGGGCCTTTGTGTTAATTGTTCATGCTTTCTGGCCAGGGGGCCATTTGAGACATTTCCATGCCTTCTATCAGCCTGGGTGCTTATGTGTGGCGTTTCCATGCTTTCTGGCCTGGGTGCTTAATTATGTGTGCTATTTCCATAGTTTCTGGCCTCAGTGACCTGGAGCTGGTGGCTCATGTGCGGCATTGCCATGCTTACTGGCCTGGGTGCTTATGTGTGACGTTTGCATGCTTACTGGCCTGATGGTGTGACCAGGCCTGGGTCAGTGCCTTGGTGCTTGTGTGACATTTCCACAGTATTCTGGCATCAGTCAGTGGCCTGTGTGCTCATGTATGACAGCATGAGTGACAAGTTACTATGCTTTAAAAGGTAATATAATCTAATATGTAATGGAAAATGCTTTATTTTGGCCTTTCTGGCTCTCAAATTTTCTTGGGGGGGACAAGTTCAACCCCCTAAACTCCCCGTAGTAGTGGTTGCTCACTGCGCTTGCTCACTACACACCATGTGGGGGGCTGGTCTCACTTTTACTTTGTTCTCTCTGATTCACTACTTGTGTCTATTTTTGGTGCTCTCTGAAAGAATGTCTATGGGTACATATGACTGGGTGGGTAACCTGGTGCTCTTTAAGGTCATCATCTACTATTTACTGTGCTTTGAAAGTTGATACAATTGAATATATAATGAAAAAAGTGCCGTAAAATTCACCATTTTGGTCGGTCGTTTTCCAAAATTTTCTCGGGGGGAGAACCCCCCCAAACCCCCCTAGTAGGAGTCGGGCTCGCTCGCTGCGCTCGCTCGCTACGCGCCACCCAGGGGCTGCTCTGCAGAAATTTGCCAGGGCTGCTTTCAGTTCCCAGTACAGCCCTGTCTATCTTGACAGTTATTTGTGTCTGTTGACCAGATTAACCACTTTTTCCAATCAGGATGTCTTCTGTTTTGATGTAAAATTTGGGATACGTCTATCTCAATATCTGTGGTTGTATTATCAGGTATTGGCTTTGGAATAGACGGTTTGTTAAGGTCTTTAATCTTGGCTAGGCCAAGACAGGTAGTCTGTTGAATGGTGTCATTCAAGAACATTATTTGTTCTGGAATCATGCAGGCTCGAAATAAAGCTTCTAATCCTTGGACCTGCCATCCTTTTGTACCCCAGATGGTTTTTGTTTCAATGTTATTTTTCCAGAAATCAAAACCAAATGTAATCATTTTTTCATAAAATATTTCCGAATAAATCAGTTTAGTATTAGTCAGCATGTTTTTTGTGCCTGTTTTATCTAACAGTTTGTAATAGAATGTTTCAGCATCACTCGCGTTAAACCCTGAGAAGTATGGAAATTTCTCATAAAATGTTTTTGAACTGCCTTTAGGTGGTGTTGCACAATGTTCCCATTGATTATATTTAAAAACATTTCTAGGCTGTGCAGAATTATGCAAATAGTGGTGTGCATAGTGGTTGTAGCAATACATCTGTTCATAGTTCGATGAACCTTGTAAATAATCATGTTCTGTAAATCTTGCTGACAATACTAAATCTGACATCATATTATTTATGCTTTCAAAGTCCCAATCATCAGAGAATGTACTTGGTTTTACAAAGTCACTTAATGAAACCTTGAATTGATGTGGATATTTCAAGAGCTCGACCGGGCCATATATTTCGTAATCCGTTTTGTCCCAAACTACCCCGCCGGGTATTGGAATGGCTGTCACATTCACTGATGATAGTTCTCTTTTCTCGATGTGAGATGATTTGTGTGGCTTTAGGACCAAGTTGATGTTCTGACTTGCTGTGTCCATTGTACTGTATTTTCCTTCAATGAATTTTCCCAACCGAAGTACCATGATGAGCCAAAGCAGGAGGAAAAGTACACCTAACACAATCCAAAATTAAATCCATGGAGAAATCAGATAGGTTTCTTTGAGTTGAAGCAAGAGTTTTTTTGCTTTGTCTTTAAAAGTCTTTGTTGCTGGCTTTTCTTCTGGTTCGCTTGGATCTACAGAAAAGTTATCGAAATTGATGAAGTAGCCAGATGCTGTTCTGTCAATTGTTGGAATTGCTTTTCCCAGTTTTCTTTCGTCAGCACATTCTGATGCTACATCGTTGTAGACTGGTGTTTCTTGACGAACTGTTTCAATTTGGGTTTCAAGAGGCACAAGTTCCATGGCATTGTTGCATAGTACTTTTTTATTCACTGCAGGTTTATCAAATGTGATTAGTCTCTCAGTTTGAACCTCTTGGATTGTAGCAAATTTGGGTATTCTGCTATTTCTTGGGAGTCCACTGGGCCTACTACTTATTATTGGCCACATGATTGTGGTTTTACCAGGTCGATGGATACAACTCGGTTCTCCTTTTCACCAGCAAGTGGCGGTAGTACAACTGATCTTGTTCCGTTGATGGCTAAGACAGGTACTGCTTTTCTGTAAGAAGGCCCAAATTCCTTCTTCACCGCGATCTTCTCTCTGACCAGATCCCCAATCTTCGGAATCCAGACAGGTCTTGCTGGGACAGGTGGTGTATCTTCAGTGGTTGTTTGCTGCTGTTTTAATTTTACGTTACTCAGGGCTTTTCTTGTTTCATTTAAGTCCCGTAAAACAGCCAAACAATCTTTGATGTCAAAGCATTTTTTTTATCTTCCACCACTGAAGCTTGACTATCTAAATCCTGAATATACATTCTAGTTCCGAACAATAGTTCGTACGGGCTGAAACCTTTTAGAGAATTTCTTGGCAGATTGTTAAGACTACGTTGGACACTTATTAAATGTTGGACCCACCCATCACCCGAACCTAATACCTTTGCCGTTATAGATTGCTTTATGTCTCGGTTTTTTTTTTCCACAATCCCGTTTCCCTCAGGATGGAAGGGACAAGAGTACCGCAACTCAATGCCCATGCTGGTCATGGCCGCCCTATAAGCTCGAGAGCTGAAAGCAGGACCCTGATCAGAATGTAGCATGCCAATTGCGTATGTGCCGAAAAAGACTCGCAAATCTTTTATAACAGTTCTGGCGTCAGCCGAGCGCTGGGGCCAGATCCAAATGAATCTCGTACAGGAATCCACTGCGACCATGATATATTTATAGTTACCATCCCTTTGTAAGGGACCACAGTGGTCCAGGTAAACACATCCTAATGGTTTATCTGAGATTAGAAGGGGTGTCTGCGCTGGTCGTTTCACTGTCGATACTTTCATTCTTTGGCATATTTCGCATTCAAGAACATATTTCTTAGTTTCTATTCTCATGCGCGGCCACCAATATCTCTGTTTTAATAATTATATTGTGGCGGAAACACCAGCATGAGCAGACGCGAGCCCTTTGTGTGCTGCTTTAATCAGTCCTACTCTGTGTTCCATGTTTGGAATCACTCTATCCCCCACTCCAGGGATTCGAGCAAATGGAACATTATTCGTATTCGTTATGTATGAGTACTTTACTGGAAAGCCTTTCGGGAGTGTTTTTTGTCATCTTTTACTGACGCACTGACAGCTTGTAGTATGTTGCTGTCTATTTTTGTTTTTGACCGAATGATAGCAGCTATGGAAGCCGTTTGCATAGCCGCCTTCGCGGCTTCATCAGCCAATGAATTCCCCGCAACGTGAACGCCATCACGTTGATGACTCAATGTGTGTATCACGTGAGTCTTTTGTAGTTCTTTCTGTAAAAGAACTACCTGTTCCCAAAGCATTTTATGCTTGATTGTGCCACCTTTCGCATCTTTGAAACCGTTTTCAACCCAATTCTGCAAGTATTCATTATAAGACTGAACGCAGTAATATGAATCGCACACTATAAGTGTGGGGAATTCGCGATCAGTATTTTCAAGCGCCATCTTAAATGCTAGTAGTTCAGCTCGCTGAGCTGTACAATCTCCGAGAGATTGAGTTTTAGTGACCAGTGGTCTAAATTTTCCTTTGTGCCAATGACCTTTAACAATCGCGCACGCAGCACTGTAAGCTTGTTTACCCCCAACTGCGGGTTGTGCTGATCCGTCTGTATATATTATACATCCGTAATTTTCTAGAGGCAGGATTTCGGTTGGCAGAGGACATTCATATTCATATTGTAGAAATTCTTGTGTTTTTAGATTTGGATCAAATTCATATACTACGTCTGTTGCAGCAAGAGAATTAACCCATTGGATACATCTCGGATGTAGAGCTTTAGCATTTGGAATGCTTGCTTTTGTTACCGCTTCTAGTGCTGGTATTGGTGTAACGATTATTATTTGTTTACCTTGTGCCAGGGCCCTTTCTTTTGCTACAGCAGTCTGAACCGCAGTTAGAATTTTTTCAGTTGAACTGAACTTTATTTCAGCTTTTGCGTTTCTCCCTCATTGGAGGTCAGGTACGTGAATCCACAACTTCCTGGGATGACTCGGATTACAAGGTTGCGTGTATTGTCACGTGTTTCTAATTTCGTTTTAGCTAACATGTCTGTTTGCAATGATCTCAAAATTTCTGTGTGTTTCAGAGTCCAATTTATTGGTTTGAAATCAGGTTTTATTAATTCGTAGAGAGGTTTAACCCTCTCTGCATAATTTAGAATGTAAGTTCTTCCGAAATTCAGGAAGCCTAGTACCGATTGTAAGTTCTTCAGCGTTTTAGGTGCTTGGAGTACAGCACATTTCTCTAAGAAGTTGTCTGCTAGGCTTTTGCCTTCACTTGATAATTTGTATCCTAAAAATAGGACCGTCAGATGGGCAATTCGTGACTTTTTAAAGTTGAATTTGTAACCCTCGGCTGCGAACCCAAGTATTATGGTGTTCACTCTTTTCAAGTGAGTATCCAAGTCGTCGTCTGTGAGATAGATGTCATCGACATAAGATAAAGCCTCACCATCATACATTTGTAGTAACTCTGTTACTCTGGCTGAGAATAATCCTGGGCTATTCTTGAATCCCTGTGGGAGTCGACAGAAATTTTTCTGTGACCCCATTATTGAAAAATCGGTTAAATACCTGCTTTCGGGTGTAATATTTTGACAAAAGAATCCATTAGAAATGTCTAATGTTGTTTTGTATTTTTTACGAACTATGTTATTCATCAGTGCCGCACTGTGCAAATTTTGTACCGCAAATGTTTTGCAACACGAGTTTAGTTGTCTGTAGTCCAAGACTAGACTATATGAATTGTCTGGTTTGGAGACAGGAAACAAAGGATTGGTCATTTGAGAGGTGCATGTTTCAATCACCCCTTGGTATTCAAGTTGATCTAAAATGTCCCTGACCTGTTTTTTAGCTTCTTGCTTGATTGGGTACTGCCTTTGTGCAGTTGGTTGACATTTTAACTGGATTTTGTGAGGAGGAGAGTCCTCATCCCATCCTACATGATTCTTATATAATACAGGTGCTTGAGCTACTGCCCATTTTCTAGCATATATATATTTTCTATGAATTGGAATATGATTTGAGAAGGCAGGCATAATCATTTCTTCGCCATGAGGGCACTCCCTGACAAACTCTGGTGGCCAGTCTTTTTCAGCTAATAGGATGTCATAGCCTTTTGAGAGGTTATCCCAAAATAGACACCTTACTCTCCTAGTCTTATCTCCCTCTATACGCAGTGTTATTTCGTATATTTTATGAGGTTCGCTAACTCTGGTATCTGCAGTTTCCACTTGAATGTATTCATTCGTGTCCACTGTCTCCAGATGATTCATCAGGATCCTGCGAGCTATGGTCACTTCTGCTGCGCTGTCTAGCATTGTCTGGGCCCACTCTCCGTTTTTCAGATGTGTCCTCAGTATTCTCGGCATGTTCGATTACTTTAATACTGGCTACCTTCTTTCTTGGAAATTGTAATTTTTTACTTTGAGCAGGTTCCTTGTCTTTGGACTTGGCGTGCTCTTCCCTGTGTTCTGACCGTCCTCTTCTTTCCGATTTCTGCGAAAAAGATCGAGAGGGACGTGTATCATTACTTTGATATCTATCAGGTTTTTTCAAATTATCCTTATTTCTAAGGTTGTATCTTTTCTCAGAGGGCTCCCTTTGGGGAGACCGGTGTTCTCTGTTCGGAGATCTTTCCCTCCGCTGAGGAGACCTTCCTCTGGACTGGAATCTTTTTTCTTTGGGACTGGATTGTTTATTTCCATCCCAGCTCTTTTTTGGAGTGTTTTGATTATTTTTAATAAATATCTTTTCAGGATTTTCAAGTAGTTGGGGTTTTACCGGTTTCCCTCCCAAACTATCTCTACCTAGTTCTTCATAGGATTTTTCTATGATTCTGGCAAGTTCAATTGGTTGATCTGTTATATCTGTTTCTTTCAATTTCTGGCGGATCACCACAGATGCTGCTTCTCCCTTTATGTTGGCTAATAATATAGCAGAGACCTGCTTGAAGTCTTTTAGTAATTTCATACCAAGAGTTAAAGCAGGTTCTGGACCGTATTCATTTAGAATCTGTCTTAGTACTTCTGGTATTACCGCCAGAGACAGAACACCATGTGTTTTTGTGTAAATGGAAGCAAAGACTGTACCCCAAGTGTCACAGTCCTCCACATGTGGTGCGACCCCAATTGGAAGGCAGATAGTCAGAATTCTGTATTTCTCGCTAGGGGTAGTATTTGGGAATACTGCCTCTATCTGAGTTATTTTTTGTGCTAGCCAGAATGGAGTTTGTTCCCGTTTTGCGGGTGTTTTACCAAGACATGATTGTATGTTCTGTGGTGTAATTTTATTTGTGTTCCCCTGACGAGGGGTCAGCTGTGGAATGTTAACTGCTGGTTGGACTGTTGCAGTCCGCATTACATATTGGACTAACTGTCTGTGAATTTTAATTAGTAATTTTAGCTGAGTTAAAAGTTATTTGTTTGAAATTTTTTCGATGTCTGGATGTGGTGTGTAGCTGGCTAGAACCGGCCACGTTGCTCCTGGTCTACCTAGTGGACCGAGCCTGGTGATGTGATCATTATGTTTTAGGGCGCCTTTAAATCAGAGCAGGTGCTCTTGGTATTTTAATGGGATTTCAATCTCCTCGAAAGGAGCGTATTCATCCGGAGGTTCCTCTATTTTGTAATAGTGGAATTCGTGTGCTGTAGCGTTTGCCGCTGGAAAGTTTATCCATGAATAGAATACCTCTGTCTTCCGATATTCGTGTGCCTCTATCACGAAAATGACTGTACCACCTCGTGCAGTCAGTCCGTTTTCTATGAGTTTAATAGTTATAGTTTTCCTTATGTTGACCGGAATGAGGATAGCATCCCGGTCATTCTGTAGGAGACTTGTATCGTCCTCTATTAGCTGATTTGCTAACCTCAATGCCTCCCTATCCTCATCACTGTCTGGCATTTTACTGTCAGAAAGGTTTTTTGTTGCAGAGCAAGTTTTCAAGGGGACAAAAGATTAGGTGCACAATATTTTGGAACACTGTATCCTTCAACGTTGACTAAACCAGAAACTCTACATAGGAATCTCTTCCTACTAAGTTCCGGCGGATTTTAACCGTTCACCCACTCCAGACGTCTATTGGAGTATTTACGGGAAAAAGGGTCTGTGTGAAAAAGCACGACTGAGTTACTCTAACGTCTTGCGTTAGTTTTATCGCCTTACCAAACGTTGGGCGCCATGTAGTGTAGTTCCTATTTTCCCTATAGGCCCTGCGCATTGGAATAACATAAACAGCAGTGTAGACGTAGGACTGAGGTCATCTAGGTCTCTACTGACTATGTTAGACTTAATTTAGGTTTGCGCCAGCTAGCTCAGAGGTCACTGGAAACTTTCTTGACTGAATAGGAAGGGATCAGCTTCCCTGGCTCAGACAAGGGATTCAGCTTCCGACAACCGCATATAAATGACAACTTTGCTCTCTCAGAATAAGAGTAAATCTCTAGAGTTGTGTGAAAACAATAGACAATTATTTCACTCAGTCAGATGTGCGTTCTTAGTTTCACCAGAGTGCAGAGAAGAGAGAGACGGGCGTTTTCAATAAAAGGTATTATTTATTGAACAGTCTTTCTTCTCATGCAAGAGAAATGGATTGCCACAATTGCAATACTTAATATAAAGTAAAGTACGTACAGTAAAATGAGTATTATGAAATAATACTGTAAAAGCATTGATATGGTTTCTTAGCCATAAGATACTTTAAAATGGATAAAATATATACAGACATATATACTTTGGCTAACGTGCTCAACTGGTGCTTTAAAATACGCCTACCTCGGTGTACCTGACCTAAGCCTAATACTGGGAAGGAGTAAGTAAGTAGCAGATTGAGTTAAGTAGGTTTTTGCCAAGAATCGGATTCAAGAATTCTCTCTAAGGGTTTAGTCAGCACTGTACCTTGGGAAAAGAGTGTAGGAGTTCTGGTATCTCTCTCTCAGGACTCGATATCCCAGTCACCCGCAAGGGTAGGCTGGAAACGCCGGAGATGGATTTTCTCGGCAGGAGAAAAGACAGCGGCTTTCTCAGCGCGGCAAAGAAGAGGGGCAGCGTCCGTGGGCTTCTCGCATCTGCTGGGCTCTCGGCAAGTAGACAGCTGCTCTGCTCCAAAATCACCAAAGTTGGTATATTTATACCTGAAAGGTGCCGAGTTTGACGTAAGGTTTGGACATAAGACGTCAATAAAGATGTCACTAAGAACTGGCCGTTCTTACACTGCTTGCAGGAGTTCTATTACAAATCAAAACAAAGCAAGTGGGGATTTCCCAGGTTGCTGGAGGTTTGGTGTGTCAAAAGAACTTGGTGTGCTTTCTAGGAATCCAAGGAAGTAGCTTTTGTCGTGCCTTGGAACTGCAAGGGCGATTTCCTAAAATATGGATCTGATTCTTATGCCATTATAGAGATATGTATTGATTATAGCCGTACAAGGGCATAAAGTCACAATATTGATTCGGGTTCCTAGATAAAACACATCAGTCCAAAGTCGATCAACACGTTCCAAAAAATAAGAAAACCCAATTCATCAAAAAGAAGGTAAGCAGGTCTAAAAATCAGACATGCCGAGAATCTTGAGGGCACAACTCAAGAACGGGGAGTGGGCCCAGACAATGCTGGAGAGCGTAGCAGAAGTAACCATAGCTCGCAAGATCTTGAAGGATCATCTGGACACAGTGGACTTAAATGAGTACATTCAAGTTGAAACTGCTGATACCAGAGTTAGTATACCCTATAAGTTATATGAAGTAACACTTCGAATGGAGGGGGACATAAGTAAGAAAGTGAGAGCACTCTTTTGGGAGAAGCTCTCTAAGGGTTATGACATTCTTCTAGCTGAAATAGACTGGCCACCTAATTTTGTCAGGGAGTGCCCACATGGCGAGGATATCATTATGCTAGCATTCTCAAATCATATTCCAATTCATAAAAAATATACCTATGCCAGGAAACGGGCAGTAGCCTAGGCTCCTGCATTATATAAAAATCATGTAGGATGGGATGAGGATTCTCCTCAACATCAAATCCAGTTAAAAACTCAACCAACTGCACAGAGGCAGTATCCAGTTAAGCAAGAAGCTAAACACAGGTCAGGGAGATATTAGATCAACTTGAATACCAAGGGGTAACTGCACCTAGTCAATGAACAATCCTTTGTTTCCTGTCTCCAAACCAGACAATACATATCGTTTAGTTTGGATTACAGACATTTAAACTTGTGTTGCAAAACTTTTGCAGTACAAAATGCACACAGTGCAGCACTAATGAATAACATCTTACGTAAAAAATAGAAAACTACATTAGATATTTCTAACGGTTTCTTCTGTCAAAACATTGCACCTGAAAGCAGGTACTTGACCGCTTTCTCAAATATGGGGACACAGCGTCACTTCTGTCATCTCCCCCAGGGATTTAAGGATAGTCCAGGGTTATTTCCAGCCAGAGTAACAGAGTTACTACAAACCTATGATGATGAGGCATTATCATATGTCGATGACATCTATCTAACAGATGATGACTTGGATAGGCACTTGAACAGGGTGAACACCATAATACTTGGCTTCGCCTCTGAAAGGTAGAAATTCAATTTTAAGAAATCACGAATTGCCCATTTAAATGTCCTTTTTCTAGGATACGAATTATCAAGTGAAGGCAAAAGCCTGGCAGTCAACTTTTTAGCAAAATGTGCGCTGCTCCAACCTCCAAAAATGCTGAAAAACTTACAGTCAATTCTAGGTTTCCTCATTTCGGAAGAATATACATTCTAAATTACACAGAAAGGGTTAAACCTCTCTACGAATTAATCAAACCTGATTTCAAAACAACTAATTGGGCTCAGAAGCATACAGAAATTTTGTGTTCAGTACAAACAGACATGTTAGCAACAACACATTTACAAACACGCGAAAACATATGCAATCATGTAATCCGAATCATCCCAGGAAGATGCGGATTCACGTACCTAACCTTCAATGAAGGGGAGAAAGTACCAATTGCTTATAAATCACACTTGTACACACAAGCAGAAAAGAAATTCACTTCTACAGAAAAAATTCTGACAGCGGTTAAAACTGAATTAGCAAAAGAGACAGCCCTCGCACAGGGAAAACGCATAATGGTCGTTACTCCTGTACCTGCCTTAGAAGCAGTGACAAAAGCAAGCATTCCGAATGCAAAGGCGTTACATCTGAGATGGATACAATGGGTTAACTCTCTTGCTGCAACAGACGTTGAATACGTTTTTGATTTTTACCCCTACTTGAAAACTCAAGAATTTCTACAATACGAACAAGAATGTCCTCTGCCCACTGAGATTATGCCTCTAGAACAGTACGAATGTATAATGTATACAGACGGATCAGCACAGCCCGCAATTGGGGGTAACCAAGCTTTTAGTGCTGCTTGCGCAATCGTTAAAGGTCGCTGGTGCGATGGTAAATTCAGACCTATGGTCACAAAAACGCAATCTCTCAAAGATTGTACAGCTTAGCGAGCTGAACTACAAGCATTCAAGATAGCGCTTGAAATTCTGATTGCAAATTCCCCACACTCATAGTGTGCGAATCGTATTACTGCGTTCAATCTTACAATGAATACTTGCAGAACTGGATTCAAAACGGTTTCAAAGATGCAAAAGGTGGCACAATCAAGCATAAGTTGCTTTGGGAACAAGTAGTTCAGTTACAAAAAGAACTACAAAAGACTCACGTGATCCATACAATGAGTCATCAACGTGATGGCGTTCATGTTGCAGGGAATTCATTGGCTGATGAAGCCGCGAAGGCAGCTGTGCAAACGGCTTCCGTAGCTGCAATCACTCGTTCAAAAACGAAAATAGACAGCGAAATAATGCAAGCTGTCAATGCTTCAAGCAAAGGCAGTGGTAAAACATTTCAGAAAGGCTTTCCACTAAAATATTCGTATATAACTGATGCAAATAATGTTCCCTTTGCTTTAATCCCTGCAGTGGGGGATAGAGTAATTCTAAATAAGTATGGGCGAAATTTGTGAATTCGCGATCCGCTGATTTTTTTGCCATTTGCACAAATATGTGACCGCATGTCCCTGTAATTTTGCGAGCGTGCCAAAAGGCGCCGAGGTCCCTTGAGTGAGCTGGCCATTATAGTGGGGATGGGCGGGAAGACGTTTCATACTGCTAGTGTGTGGTGGACGTGGCCAAACGGGCGGGGCTTCTATGCGAGTTCACATGCATCTTATTTATAAAGGGTCAGAGACCGAGCAGAGCAGCAGATGAGGAGAAAGCAGCCTCCTGGTCACAGGAGCTACACGGGGATGGCGCTCGGGAAACTCATGGATGCAAAAATACGTTTGGCACAGGACCCCAGAATCCTTCTGATGTCCAAGATAGCTCTGCTGCACGAGTTGGTACAAAGCTATTCTGATCCTGCTCAGTGAGTTCAGGCGCATGCAGCTGTTGCTGCTGGACAATGTCCCATCTCATACTAAACTGCCCCGTACAGACATATGCTGGCGCTGGACAGTAGGGTGCAGTGGCATGCGGGTGCTGCACGCCTGAAACATGCGCATACCGGTGCCAGGGGGAGACGTGTTTATTGGTGCTGTGTAGTAAGTTATGACTTTACATTTTGACTGCACCAGACGGTGGTACCACCTACACGGATCAGGAGCATCCAGGCACCAGACTTCATGGTGCAAGAGCATAATGGTGCTGTGCGGTATGGGTATATATGTACTGGGGGCAGGGGGGCACCTAGCATAATGTGTGCTCATACCCAGAGGGCTCCCAGGCAATTGAGCACAAATGATTTTCACACTGAGAGGGCTCCGGGGCAGATCAGCAGCATGGGGGCTCACACCTACTTGTCCACGGGGCAGTTCAGTAGCGGGGGGCTCTCAACCCCTGGGCAGCTCAGCAGCATGGGGGCTCACACCCACAGGGCTCCTGGGCAGTTTAGCAGCGCCACCCTCTGGTTCATCACTGCCACCCTCTGGTTCATCACTGTCACCCTCTTGTTCACCGCTGCCACCCTCTGGTTCATCACTGCCACCCTCTGGTTCACCACTGCCACCCTCTGGTTCACCACTGTCACCCTCTGGTTCATAACTGTCACCCTCTGGTTCATCACTGCCATCCTCTGGTTCATCACAGCACCCTCTGGTTCACCACTGCCACCCTCTGGTTCATCACTGTCACTCTCTGGTTCATCACTGTCACCCTCTGGTTCATCACTGCCACCCTCTGGTTCATCACAGCACCCTCTGGTTCACCACTGCCACCCTCTGGTTCATCACTGCCACCCTCTGGTTCATCACTGTCACCCTCTGGTTCATCACTGCCACCCTCTGGTTCATAAGAGCACCCTCTGGTTCACCACTACTTCACCACTGCCACCCTCTGGTTCATCACTTTCACCCTCAGGTTCATCACTGCCACCCTCTGGTTCATCACAGCACCCTCTGGTTCACACTGCCACACTCTTGTTCATCACTGCCACCCTCTGGTTCATCACTGCCATCCTCTGGTTCACCACAGCACCCTCTGGTTCACCACTGCCACCCTCTGGTTCACCACTGCCACCCTCTGGTTCATCACTGCCACCCTCTGGTTCATCACAGCCACCCTCTGGTTCATCACAGCCACACTCTGGCTCACCACTGCCACCCTCTGGTTCACCACTGTCACCCTCTGGTTCACTACTGCCACCCTCTGGTTCACCACTGCCACCCTTTGGCTCATCACTGCCACCCTCTGGTTCATCAGTGTCACCCTCTGGTTCACCACTGCCACCCTCTGGCTCATCACAGTCACCCTCTGGTTCATCACTGCCACCCTCTGGTTCACCACTGCCACCCTCTGGTTCATCACTGCCACCTTCTGGTTCATCACTGCCACCCTCTGGTTCACCGCTGCCACCCTCTGGTTCACCATGTCACCCCCTGGTTCACCACTGCCACCCTCTGGTTCATAACTGCCACCCTCTGGTTCATCACTGCCACCCTCTGGTTCACCACTGCCACCCTCTGGTTCATCACTGCCACCCTCTGGTTCACCCTCTGGTTCACCATGCCACTCTCTGGTTCATCACTGCCACCCTCTGGTTCACCACTGCCACCCTCTGGTTCATCACTGCCACCCTCTCGTTCATCACAGCACCCTCTGGTTTACCACTGCCACTCTCTAGTTCACCACTGCCACCCTCTGGTTCACCACTGCCACCCTCGGGTTCACCACTGTCACCCACTGGTTCACCACTGCCACCCTCTAGTTCATGGGTACTCACAAACTTTCTCTCAGGGGCCAAATTTACAGTGTGGTTTGTGGCCGAGGGCCGCACCGTTGGGGGCGGGGCCAGTGAGAGAGGGGGCGGGGCTAGAGCCACAAAAAATAACTGTGACCATGAGGTTGAACACAGGCCCCTGCAGTGGACCTCTTCGTCCACTGAGCCACCAGACCCAGCATAGACACACATATCTCTCTCCCTCTCTCTCCCTCTCTCTCTCCCTCTCTCTCTCCCTCTCTCCCTCTCTCTCTCTCCCTCTCTCTCTCCCTCTCTCCCTCGCTCTCTCTCCCTCTCTCCCTTCCTCCCTCCCTCTCTTACTCTACCTCCCTCCCTCTCTCTCTCCCTCCCTCTCTCCGTCCCTCTCCCTCCCTCTCTTTCTCTAACTCCCTCCCTCTCTCTCTACCTCCCTCCCTCCCCTGTCTCCCTGTCTCCCTCCCTCCCTCTCTCCCTGTCTCCCTCCCTCCCTCTGTCTCCCTCACTCTGTCTATCTCCCTCCCTCTCTCTATCTCCCTCCCTCTCCCCGTCTCCCCCCCTCTGTCTCCCTCACTCTCTCTATCTCCCTCCCTCTCTCTGTCTCCCTCCCCCGTCTCCCTCCCTCTCTCTGTCTCCCTCCCTCTCTCTGTCTGTCTCCCTCCCTCTCTGTCTCCCACCCTCTCTGTCTCCCACCCTCGCTGTCTCCCTCCCTCGCTGTCTCCCTCCCTCGCTGTCTCCCTCTCTCTGTCTCTCTCCCTCCCTCTGTCTCCCTCCCTCCCTCCCCCTCCCCTGACTCTCCCTCTCACTCCCTCCCCTGACTCTCCCTCTCTCCCTCCCCTGACTCTCTCCCTCCCCTGACTCTCCCTCTCTCTCCCTCCCCTGACTCTTTGTCTCCCTCACTCTCTTTGTCTCTGTCTCCCTCCCTCCCTCTGTCTCCCTTCCTCCTTCTGCCTCTCCCTCCCCTGACTCTCCCATCCTCGTCCTACCATGTCTCTCCCTCTTTCCCTCCCTCACACTCCCCTGACGCTTTCCCTCACTCACCCTCCCTCGCCCTGCCCTGACTCTCCCTCTCTCCCTCCCCTGACTCTCCCTCTCTCTCCCTTCTCTGACTCTCCCTCCCTCGCCCTACCCTGTCTCTCCCTCTCTCCCTTCCTCGCACTCCCCTGATGCTTTCCCTCCCTCACCCTCCCCTGACCCTCCCTCTCCCTCCCCTGACCCACCGTCTCCCTCCCTCACCCTCCCCTGACTCTCCCTCTCTCTTCCTCCCGTGACTCTCTCCCTCCCCTGACTCTCCCTCTCTCTCCCTCCCTGACTCTCTCTCTCTCCACTGACTCTCTCTGTCTCCCTCACTCTCTCTCTGTCTCCCTCCCTCTCTCTCTCTCTGTCTCCCTCCCTCTCTGTCTCCCTCCTTCTCTGTCTCCTCCCTCCTTCTCTCCCTCCCTCCTCTGCCTCCCTCCCCTGACTCTCCCTCTCTCTCCCTTCCCTGACTCTCTCTCTTTCTCCCTCCACTGACCTGCTCTGTCTCCCTCACTCTCTCTTTGTCTCCCTCACTCCCTCTGTCTTCCTCCCTCCCTCTGTCTCCCTCCATCCTTCTGCCTCCCTCCCTCCTTCTGCCTCCCTCTCTCCTTCTGCCTCCCTCCCTCCCCTGACTCTCCCTCCCTCGCCCTACCCTGTCTCTCCCTCTCTCTCCCTCCCTCGCACTCCCCTGACGCTTTCCCTCCCTCTCCCTCCCTGACCCTCACTCTCTCTCCCTCGCCCTCCCCTTACTCTCCCTCCCTCGCCCTACCCTGACTTTCCCTCCCCTGACTTTCCCTACCCTCAACCAACAATCCAATTTCCTACATCTGTCCATTTCCCAATCGTATAATTGTGTGTTCTTTTCGATCTCCTAATTTGCTTCTATCTTGGGTGACCTTGAAGCAAGATAATTGAAGGTTTTCAATGAAATCGTCTTCAGTGATTAATGTCTTGTGAGTGAGCATAGAAGACAAGTCTATTAAGGCAGATTCATGTGCATAGCATTCTTCATATAGCACCCCGTGATTATCACACATCTAAACATACTATAAAAGTCGCTATATCTTTCTAATCCCTGACTACTTCACTTGATGCAATTTTGGGCGAATCCTTAGTAGCACCTTATGTGGAGACATTTTCTCATCTCTTCGCCCTGTTCGTTAAGCTTTCAAATGCTATTCAGCCCTTTCCTATTCCAGAAAAAGGTGACGATTCTTGAGTTTGCCTGTCTTTGGAGTTCTCCCAGGGACATAATCAATTAATTACGTGGCCTGCCACAGGCAGACATTTCATTATCACATTTGAAAGGTGAGCAATGATAGAAAATAATCTGTAGGATGGTTGAATACGCAACTCTGACAGTCCGTCTAAAAAAGCCAACCCTACAGTCAGCTCAACATTTCAGAACAAAAGCGCCAACATTTGCCTTTGTGCAGCGCTAGCCCGAAACGTGCATTGAAATATTTATGGCAGCAGTGCAGAAAGATGACGCGTTTGAAGGTGGACTATTTCATTTCATACAGGAAACGGTTACTATTTGCAAATTAAGAATATTATTACTTTCAGTGCATACACGTTATTTTGTCCGCTGCTTCCAGTTTCTGTATTCAGGCTGTTTCATTCAGCAGGGGCTCGCATCATTTTACCATCGGAGCACTTCACAGGTCTTTGAAAGACCATTACCGTGGTAATGAGGCTTTGTTCTGTTTCACCTCTTCTGAGGCCCCTACAGCTTCACTCTATGGCTCGAATCTCCCGGCCCCCAGAGAGCAGAGCCTCTCCGAGTCCAGGCTGCTACAACCGGAAGCGTTTACTGACACTCTTGATAACATTTTTTTTTTGAATAGTACATGTTTGCAAGGTCCGCGTGCCACCAAGGAAGGCTTGCCGGGCCGCTGGCGGCCCGCGGGCCGTACTATGAGTACCCCATCTCTAGTTCATCACTGCCACCCTTTGGTTCATCACTGCCACCCTCTGGATCATCACTGTCACCCTCTGGGTCATCACTGCCACCCTCTGGTTCACCACTGCACCTTCTGGTTCAGCACAGCACCCTCTGGTTCACCACTGTAGATTATGGGGAGAAAGCACACCTGCCCAGCCTCAACCGAGACAAATTAATTTGGGGCTGGTTAGTTGCAAGTAGGCAACAAACTCTGGAGGCGCTGCTCAGGAAGAACTTACAGGGTTACAGCAGGTGCCCAAGTTGAAGTTAATTTCTTTGTAACCATTTTGTAAATGGTTACAAAGAAATTAGCTTCAACTTGGGCACCTGCTGTAACCCTGTAAGTGCTTCATGTACTTCAGTTTTGCAAAATCCTTTCCGCTCGCGATTTCGCGGATTTTTCTGCAATTTTGCAAGATTCACAGGTCGGGAAAATGCAGAAAATCCACAAATTCCGCAAGCGGAACGAATTTTCCACCCATACTTAATTCTAAACATGGAACATAGATTAGGACTAATTTTAGCAGCACAGAAGGGCTTGCCTCTGCACATGCAGGTGTTTCCGCCGCAGTATTGTTATTAAAGCACAAGTTACTTACCTTCGGTAACAATATATCTGTAAGAAACAGTAGTTAGTATTAGATTCCTTACCTTAGAATATCCCCAGGCGTCAGACTGGATCCGGAAAATTTTGCACCTCGGAAGGCGTCGTCTGCGGCTCCGCGTCTGTCGTCGGCATCGTTGGCGCCGGGATGACGTCGCCGGATTAGTTAGACGCCACCCTCGCGCGCTGACGTCAGTTCTTATACACATCTTTTCCACGCCAGAAACGCAGAGCCATGATAAAAACCAACACTGGTGCCATGAAACTAGGGCCCTGAAAGGGGTGAACCTTAACCCTAGATATCGGTTCGCAGAACGGGTAGGATGGGTGGGGCGGTAAGGAATATTATACTAACTACTGTTTCTTACAGATATATCGTTACCGAAGGTAAGTAACTTGTGCATCTGAAAGAAACAGGTTAGTATTAGATTCCTTACCTTAGAATAGATACCCCAGCAATACCAACCCTGGTGGTGGGTCTGCGAACCAATAATCACACCAGAAAGTCCTGGAGGACAGAACGGCCAAGAAGCCATCCCTTCGGACTTGGCTGTCCAGGCAGTAGTGTCTTGCGAACGTGTGCAGCGAGGCCCACGTAGCTGCCTGACAGATGTCCTGCAAGGGGACTCCCTGGCCCAGGGCAGTAGTAGCCGCTGTGGCCCGAGTGGAATGGGCCCTCAGCCCAACAGGAGGCTCCTTCTTAGCCAAAGAGTAGCATGTCTTGAAGCACAACATGACCCACCGAGAGATGGTCCGTTTGTGCACCGGCCGTCCCTTCTTAGCGCCCACGTAACCAACAAAGAGTTGGTCATCCACCCGGAACTGGCGTGTGCGATCCAGATAGTATGAGAGCGCACGTTTTGGTTCCAGATGGTGGAGCCGCTCTTCCTCTTTAGAGGGATGCGGAGGCAGAAAGAAGGTGGGCAAGGTGATGGACTGCCTAGTGTGGAAGGCTGTGACTAGCTTGGGCAGGAAAGAGGGTCTTGTCCGCAACACAACTTGTCAGGATGGACAGAAAGGAAAGTAGGCTTGGAAGAAAGAGCCTGGAGCTCACTCGCTCTCCTGGCAGAGGTGATGGCAACCAGGAAAGCAGTCTTAAGCGTAAGAAGACGGAGAGGACAGTTATGAAGTGGCTCAAAAGGAGCGCACATCAGGTAAGTCAGAACCAGGTTCAAGTCCCACTGGGGCATCACGAAAGGAACAGGGGGAAACATATGAGTGATACCCTTCAAGAACCTATTTACAATCGGGCACTTGAACAAACCCGTGGGGCGCTGGTAAGGCCGAAGGGGAGGACGGTAAACTGAAAGTGCTCGTGGCCTACCGTGAAGCGCAGGTAACGTCGGTGGGCTGGCAGGACGGGGATATGAAAAGAAGCGTTCTGCAAGTCCAACGCTACCATCCAGTCTATCGGGTCCAGGGCAGCTAAGACCTGAGCCAGTGTCAGCATCTTGAACTTCTCCTTCCGGAGGAAGCCGTTGACGTTCCGCAGGTCCAAGATAGGGCGTAGGCCCCCTTTGCGCTTCTTGGGTACCAGAAAGTAGTGGGAGTAACAACCACACCCTACTTCTGTCTGGCCCAGGAACGCGCTTGATGGCCCCCTTGGCCAAGAGGGCCGTAACTTCCTCTTGTAGAAGTCTCAAGTGATACCCCGACATGCGGTGGTACTGTGGTGGCATGGCTGGAGGGGTCGCCTCAAAGGGGAAGGAGTAGCCCCTTCGGAGGATTTGCAGCACCCACCTGTCCGATGTGACAGTGCGCCAGTGGAGGTGGTGATGGCGAACCCTGCCCCCACTGGCATCACATGGGCCTGAAAGCTCGGACTAGGAGGGGTTTGAGGCGGATGCTGCAGGGGCAGGTGTGGACTGGCCTCGCCGTTGTCCCCGACCACCGCCACGGCGGTTTCCACGTCCGCCACCACGCTGGATGGTAGTCTGCGGCCCATGGCTGGCAGGACGTGTGGGGGCACCCCTTCCTTGGCCACGAAAGTAGCGAAAGGCAGCTGTTTGCTGGCGCGGGCCGAGAGGCCCAAGGACTTGGCCGTAGCCCTGGAGTCCTTAAAGCGCTCAAGCGCATGGTCTGCCTTGTCGCCAAAGAGGAGACGGCCATCAAACGGCATGTCCACGAGGGTGTTTTGGACATCAGCCGAAAAGTTGGCGGACCTCAACCAGGCGTGGCAACGAATCACCACCGTCGTTGCCATCGCTCTGCCCAGTGAGTCTGTGGTATCCAGCCCACACCGGATGGGCTTGGGTGAGTTTAGTCCGGAACCCCTCCGGACATTGTGGCTGCACGTCCGCGACCATGTCCCACAGAGAGTGGGTGTAACGGCCCAAGAGGCACGCGGTGTTGATTGACTGCAACCCCAAACTCAGGGAGGAGAATACATTTTTCCCGTATTGCTCATACCTCTTGGATTCCCGATCGGGGGGAGCCATCGGGAATGCGGTCTGAGAGTTAGAGGCCTGGATGACCAGGCTCTCGGGGGTGGGGTGGGTGGAGAGAAAGCAAGGGTCGCCCGGAGCCGGGAGGTGGCGCCTGGCCACGTTCCTATCTACAGGCCATCCTGTAGCTGGCTGGGACCAAGCACCCAGAGGAACGTCTGACAAGGCCTCATTAAAAGGCAGCAGAGGCTCGGCCGAGCTTGTCTGCGGTTTAAGGACCTCAGTGAGGAGGTTAGTCCTCACGGGCGCGACCGGGAGCTCAAGGCCCAAGGCCTTGACAGCCCGCGTCAGCACCACACTATAGGCAGCCCCCTTCTCTGTAGCCACAGTAAGAGGAGAGACAAAACCAGTGTCGGGCGAAGTGTCCAGACCACTGGCCTCCCCAAGCTCACCTGTCCAGTCCTGAGAAGACTGGCACTCACGTGCCAGAGGGTCCTGGGACCCCTCCCAATCCTCCTCGCCACCCATCTCCTGATACTCAAGGTCAAAGGATGGGGCCAGGTCATAAAAATAGAAATCACCCATTGTCGTTGAGAGCGGCGCCGCTCCAACGCTGGACCCGAATCGATGGTAGGACCAGGGACGACGTTGTCCTGGGATGGCACCGGAGGTGACACCGTGGGGGCCGGCGCCGGCGAGGTCATAAGGTCGACCGTCGACGACCCGGATCCGGAACCAGATCCAGCGGGGCCCTGATGCGTCGGGATCAAAGTCGCTGACGGCGCCGGGGCCAAAGGACCCGGCCCGCTTGGGGACCCAGTCGGGGCCGCTGGGCCCGAAGGCGCCGCGGAACCTGACGGAGGAGCGAGCGACCTCATGGCCATGAGGAAGGCGTCAATCTCCTCCGGTGTCGCGTTCTGCCCAAGGACCGGCGGGTAAGGAGCAGGCCGCGACGCCTGCGGCTCTGGTGGAGCCGCGGGGGTGGTGTCGCCCGAATCCCCGGTCGCTTCGCACGAGCATCGGGGGTAGTCAGAAGAGCGATGACGCCTCTTCGACTTCTTCTGCCTCTTACCTGAGGACTTCGAGCCCGAAGACTGGTGACGACTCCCGGAGCTATGATGACTCTGAACCCGCGACCGGACCCTCGACCTCCTCACAGACCGGGACCTCGAGCGTCGCGGGGCCAACTGCCGGAGCTCGAGTCGCTTGCGGGACCGCTCCCGTCTAGCCTTGGACGTCAGGGCCCGGCAGTCCGAGCAGCACTTGTCGTCGTAGTCGGGGCCCAGACAGTGAAGGCACCGGCGATGGGGGTCGGTTGCAGTCGATGCAGGGTTTAAACCCGGGCATCCCTACCGGCACCGTCGGAGTCGAGCGACTTTGAAAGATGATCAAAAAGGATCAAAAAAGTTAGTCAAAAATTGACTAAGGGTACAACTTTTTCCGGATCTGCGCTTGCTGGCGCGGAAAATAGAAGAACTGACGTCAGCACGCGAGGGTGGCGTCTAAGTACTCCGGCGACGTCATCCCGGCGCCAACAACGCCGACGACGGACACGGAGCCCCAGACGACATCTACCGACGTGCAAGGGTACTGCTACGCAAAGGTTTTCAGAATCAGTCTGACGCCTAGGGATATTCTAAGGTAAGGAATCTAATACTAACCTGTTTCTTTCAGATACAAAGATACTGGTGGCCACGCATGAGGAAACACACCAGAAACCTTGTTTTGGAATGTGAAATCTGCTAAAAAATGAAAGTCTCAACAGTGAAACGCCCGGCACAGACGCCCCTGTTAATTTTAGATAAACCATTAGCTTGCGTTTACCTGGCTCACTGCGGTCCCTTACAGAGGGATGGTAACTATAAATATATCATGGTCACAGTAGATTTGTGTTCAAGATTAATTTGAATGTGGCCTCAGCGCTCGGCTGATGCCCACACTGTTATAAAAGATTTGCGAGTCTTTATCGGCACATACGCAGTCGGCACGCTACATTCTGACCAGGGGCCGCGCTTAGCTCAAAAGCTTACAAGGAGGCCATGGTCAATCTTGGCGTTGCATTGCGGTATTCTAGTCCATTCCATCCTGAGGAAAATTCTGTAGTGGAGAGAAAAAACCGGGACATAAAACAATCTATAAGAGCTAGGGTATTAGGCTCGGGTGACGGGTGGGTCAAACATCTAATAAGTGTCCAACATAGTCTAAATAATCTGCCAAGAAGTTCTCTGGATGGAATCACTCCATATGAAATCCTTTTTGGTAATAGAATGATTGTCCAGGACCTTGATCGTCACACTTCAGTGGTAGAACAAAAACCTTTTGATTTCAAACACCGTTTGGCTGTTTTGCAGAACTTAAATGAAACAAGGAGAAGTCAAAGCAACACATTGCAGAAGCCAACGACCACTAAAGGGGAACCATCCGTCCCAGCAAGGCCTGTCTGAATTCCAAAGATTGGGGATCTAGTCAGAGAAAAGATTGCGGACAAGAAGGAATTTGGGCCTTCTTACAGACAACCAGTACCTGCGCTAGCAATCCACGGATCAAGAACAGTGTTACTGCCGCCCTTTGCTGGAAGAAAGGAGAACAGATTCGTATCTATCGACTTGGTAAAACCACATCATGTGGCCAATCATAAGTAGTAGGCCAAGTGGACTCCAAAGATGTAGCAGACGACCATATCTGGCTACTATCCAAGCGGTTCAAACTGAAAGACACATCTCCTTTGAGGAATCTACAGTACGAAAAGAAGGACTAAGCAACAAACCCATGGAACTTGTGCCTCTTGAGACCCAAATAACAGTTTGTCAAGAAACACCTGTCTACAATGATGTAGCATCTGACTATACTAATAAGACAAGAGATCAAGTAGCTCCAGTGATTTCAAGTAATCCTGATGCGATACCTACATTTGACAGAACTGCCTCTGGCTACTTCATTAACTTTGATACGTTTTCCGAGGATCCCAGTGAACCTGAAACGTCGCCAGCAAAAAGAACATTAAAGAACAAGCAACAGAACTTTTTCATCAACTTGAAAAAACTTATCTGGTTTTACCATGGGTTGAACTTTGGATTGTGCTAGGCGTACATTTTCTCGTACTTTGGCTAATTCCTGTATTAAGTTTGGGAATGCTGATAAATGGAAGATATAGTAAAAAGGACACAGCAAGTGAGAACATCAACTTACTCCTCAAGACACACAAATCATCTCATTGTGAATAAAGAGACTTGTCATCAGTGAACATCACAGCCGTTCCTATACCTGGTGCTATAGCTTGGGACAGAACTGCTTATGAAATCTTTGGTCCTGCAGAGCTGTTGAAGATTCCACACCAATTCAAGATTTCCTTGAGTGATTTTGTTTCACCCAGCACATTTTCTGATGATTGGGACTTTGAGACTGTTAATAATATGATGTCAGACTTAGAGCTGTCTGCAGGATTTACAAAACATGAATACTTAGAAGGTTCATCAGATTATGAACAAATGTACTGTTATAATCACTATGGTCATCCTTATTTGCACAAATCTGCAAACCCTAGAAATGTTTATACTTTTTTAATCAATGGGAACATTGACCAACACCACCGAAGGGTAGCTCAAAAACATTCCATGAAAAATGTCCATACTTCTCAGGTTTTAATGTCTCAGAAACATTTTACTTTAGAAATGTTAATAAGACAGGAACGAAAAGTATGTTGACTAATACTAAGCAAATTTATTCTGCGGCCTTTTATGCCCAGATTTCCACATGAGGGTTTGACTTTTGGAGAGACAACATTGAGAAAAAAACTGCCTGGGGCACAAAAGACTGGCAGGTGCAGGAAATAGAAGCTTTATTTCGAGCCTGCATTATCCCTGAACAAATAATGTTTTTAAACGACACTGTTCAACAGACATCCTGTCTTGGTTTAGCTAAGATAAAAGATTTAAACCAACCGTCCATACCTACACCTACACCTGATATTAAAAACACTACAGAGGGGGTGGTCGACGTAAAAACAATTTTACTTAAGAACAGAACTGATCCTGATTTGAAAAAATGGTTAATCTGGTCCACAGACACAAACAACTGTCAAGATAGATACCTTAAGAAGACACAAGGGTTCACATACACCAGGCCAGATCCAAGATATGTCCAGAGACATCATCCAGGGATAGTAACAACATACAGTGTAGGGAAACTGCTTTGATTGGCTACAAAACTACAAAAATCCACACTGACAGAGGTAAAACAACACTTATCTTTGCTTAAAGATGGCGTTGATTTAAGGGACTTCCTACAAGGTCCTGTGAAACGGCGTCATAAACGTTTTATATACGCTGGTTTATATGCCATTTATAATGAAGCTTGGAAAGCGACACAAGCAGAGACTGCAGGACGAATACGAGAAATTGATCGTATTAATTTAGAGAAATCTATCTCTGTAGTTAACAATTGGTTAACAACCCTGTCATCCAGAATTTATTCTTTGGACAGCATTGTATCTTCTGCCATTGACATAATGGAACAGGACTTGCTCATGCTACAGCATGGACAGTCACAATTACGTTCTATAATGCTGTTAGGCTGGACGTTGCAAAATCTTCGTTCTGGATATGTGCCATGGCGTCTAATCAACACCACGTCATTGTTTGCTGTATTTAACCTTTCAGATAAACAAATCAGTTTGGCACAGAAAGGAGCAGACTATACAGTGCTGAGCATTGAAAAACTGGAAAGATTGCCATTAACGTTTTCGGAAAAGCCTGTAACAGAATGGATAACACACGGGACACTCACTCTGCCTGTCACAATTTTCCATTTTCAATATTGTTTGAAACATATACCAGCTGGCGTATATGAAAGGTTGGGTAAAGAATACATCAAGTCAACCTGGGAACTGCCATATACACACAGATGTTGGAGTGGGGGAAAAGAAGTATTTCTTAGTGGTACAAATTGCAAAAGCGCACTAAGCAGTACACTTTTATGTCAGGGTATTAACTTACACGAAGCCTGCGATGGTTCTTCGACCAACTTATCCTGCCATCTGCAAGGTTCTCCAGCTACAGTGATAGTTCCAATTCTATCCAATTCTATCCAATCCAATACAGCCTGCCTGATACGCAGTGCAAAAGCCTAATCTGATTTGTGCGGTGCACCATGACGAGTAGTTGAAACCAGCCCTTCCATTCATCAGGTTATTTTCTTAGTGCCAAGATGCTCCTTGGAGTAATAGCTGCGCTCCATAAAAAATTCCTTACATTACATTACATTACAATTCTTAGGCAGCTTTCTAATTGAAGCTATATTATGTTGAATGATCACAGCTGCTGTGGAATGTTGCCATGAATAGCCCATCTGATAACTGTGTCAGCCAGGGTCACTTGCTGTATGCAAGTATTGTTTTCTAAAACTAAGACAGACGGGGAGTTGGCGTTATGGCATTCACTGAACATCTCTTCTATTCAAATTGATACTTTAAGCAGAAAGAAAGCCATTCTTTCACAAAAAACGGTGCCACTGACCTCGTTCAAAGAGACGCATTACTACAAGTTGCAAGGTCTTCTGCAGAGATACATGCCCTTTTATCAACAAACTGCTCTATACATTTTGTAGAAATTTTAGGACGTATCTTAAACATGCCTGATACCAGTGGTTTTGTACATGTATTTAAGACAGTTTTTTCGGGACTGTTAGCACCGTTTGAAGCAGTCCTTGGCATATTTCCAAATTTCGTACACTCTGTGTTCGGCGGCTTGCCTCCCATTTTGGGACTTGTAGCAGGAATACTACTTTTGTTCCTTCTACTCCGATATGGCAAGTCCAGTCACCGGCGACACCCATATTACCTTGGAGAACACTCTCCTGGCAATGTAGTCGTGTGAGCTCATGATAAAGATTTTGGGCTTGGCTCGTTTAAGAGATCTGAAAACCACGTGTTTCTATCATTCCGACCAATCTCGCAAGATTGCATCTTACCTGTTCTACGATGCCTGCTATGTGGAGAAGAATGTGTGTTAGACATCCTTCTGACACTCCCATCAGTCCTGCCAACGGATGTTGATACTTTGCTTGGATCGGTAACGGCTCATGCATTGGGTTGTCCCCAGCAGCTACCAATCCTGATGACAGCATTCATTGAGGTCTCACAGACGCAAACTGCGGATGGTGAGATACGTGGATCGACAGGCACACAGGGTACCATCTCCATCTCCTTTGCACATTGCTAATGCGGCTAACGCTGACGGCGATGCTTCTCATTTTTGTGCAATCAATCTACTTAACGAAGTGGTCCAACTTTCACCTACGGTGGTAGACAAATTCTTTACCAGCTTAGAAGATTTGCTGTTTTCTCCAAACAATGGGACTGACTTTTGAAGTTAGCACTCTAGGGGACTCTGTATTCGACCTTCACTTTTCAAAACAAATTTCTAACTTTGGAACTCTATTTTTCCATGATTTGACTTTTTTTCCCAAAATTTACCTTTTTTTGGCACAAAGTACTCTGCTTAAAGTAGAACTATTCCTAGAGAACAAGAATTCTTTGAATACTGCTAAGAGACAATATTTGACCTTGTCCACAACCAAACAATTTATATGTTTTGTCATGGAATGGTCTCAACTTTTTCTTCTGTAATTAAGATCCACTTCATAAATGTCATTTAACGATTCATTCGGATAGCATTTCCAATGTCATACTATATGCTTTGAATGAAAACATTGCTTTTAAAACACATACAGCACAAATACCATTTTCGTGTACAACGATTTCGGAAGCTTTTCATTGTATTTGGGTGGTTTTTTTAACACATCATGCTTTAGATATGTTTTATGTCTCATCATTACAGTGCCAGCATCTAGGGTACTTTTTAATTCTTTTCCGGAGGCTGGTTGCCCTCATCATTCTATGGCACTGGCAGAAATGTCATTGCTCCCCAAACCTGGCAAGGACCCTACACTATGTTCCTCATTTTGTCCCATTGCACTCTTGAACACAGATTAGAAACTTTACACTAAAATCCTGGCCAAACGTCTGGTCTCCCACATGCCGGAGCCTATTAAACCAGACCAGGTTGGTTTCATTCGGCAAAGACAGGGAGCGGTCAATGTAAGGCGAATAGCGCACCTGGTAGGGAAGGCCCACCACTGGGATATACCTGCCTGCTTGCTGTCACTTGATGCTGAAAAAGCATTTGAACTAGTGAGCTGGGACTTCTTGCGGGCATTCTTGCAGAAGATAGGGCTTGGGCCTATGATGGTCTCCAGGATTATGGCTCCATCTACCTCCCCTCAAGCACAAGTCCGGGTCAATGGCCAACTTACCAAGGCCATACACGTACACAGGGGCACTAAGCAGGGATGCCCATTATCCCCTTTACTTTTCAAGCTTGTCATAGAACCTCTCGCCATATTGATACGTCAAGCTCCTAATATTAGTGGCATCACCCATGGAGGAGTAGATCATAAAATAGCTCTTTTTGCAGATGATCTCCTCCTCACATTATCAAAACCACATAATTCTCTGCCGGCCCTTCACACGCTATTGCAATCTTTCGAGGTAGCATCAGGCCTTAAAATCAATCATGCGAAATCTCGGGCTTTAAATTGTACAGTCCCCGCTACGGAGATTCTTTTGCTTCAATCCCTTGTTCCATACAAATGGGCCCCTCGCTCTATCCGATACCTTGGACTTAACTTAACCTCCACTCTTAACACAGGGTCACAAGCGAACTGGCAGGCCTGTAAAATGGCAGTTATGAAGGACTTACGTTCTTGGAGATCTCTTCCTCTATCATGGCTGGGGCGCCTAAATGCAATTAAAATGTTGGTATTGCCGAAAATACTATATCTATTTCAAACATTGACCACGCCTCTACCACAAGGCAAAATCCAGCACCTCCAACGCAACCTCACTATTTTTGGGGGAGGGAGGAGGCTGCGCTTCTTCAATAAATTACTCATGCAACCACGGGACAGGGGTGGACTTGCATGTCCTAATCTGATAGAGTATTACTGGGCTTGACATCTACGCTATGTTTCCGAGTGGGTTGTGAGGGAGTGCCAGAAGGTCTGGTTCCACATGGAAAGAGCAGTGGCGTCTTGCCCCTTTCAGAATCTTGCCTGGCTTTCGCACAAGGCTCGACCGCAAATTGTCTACATGGCTATTCCTACAAAAACTGTGTTAGATATATGGGATGGGCTTGCAAGGTCCAGGGGACTCACTTCCTTCCCATCACCCAATACTCCCACTGCTCGTAACCCACAGTTTCCTCCCGCCCTGCAGCCACATTCTTTCCTGGCCTGGTCAGAGGAGGACTGTTGTACACTCACTTTTAAATCTTTCTAACAATGCAAGAGGGAATCCCATCTTTCTGAGAGTGCAAGACTACAATATCTTCAGCTTTGACATTGGGTGCAGGCGTCGTCCAATGTCCAGGGAGCCACTCGTCCTTTCACTCCCATTGAATGGCTAGTTCATTCCTACGATGGATCCAAGGGTCTGATATCTTGTACAAACCTGGTGCTCCAGCATGCCCCCCGAATTACCCCACATACTTACCAGTCACAATGGCAATCTAGTAGTCCAGATGAAATTACACACAAACAATGGGAACAGCAGCAGTGGTGCATCCATTAGGGCGGTGGGGCGTTGACCCACAAGCCACACCCGTAGCTCCCTCGGTGGCTCTCACTGGCCTGACAGTGCATGTCAGTCAGCAAGACATCATGCTGACTGACATGCATTGTCAGGCCAGGGGGTGGCTCAAAGCCCACAGCAGGTAGCAGCACAAGTGTGCATGCTGGGTGAAGGTCGGAGAATTTTTCCGACCAGCCCAGTCAAGTGCACTTGTGCTTGCACTGGCTGCGCATTAGGAGAGCAAGGGTTGCTCAACGCCGCAACCCTCAGTCTCCTATAGGGCGGCAGGGCGGAGAGTATCCCTGCTAAGCCAATCCTGGTGCTGCTGGAGCAGCGTCAGTATTGGCTTGGCTGAGAGGGTTATGCCTCTAAGATGTTACTGCGACAGGAGTTGAGCATCAGGTTGTTTGGTAAATAAACGTGGATAATGAAGGGGCTGACCCTTATGGATATGGTTGATTACATTATCTTTTCTTGGGGAATAGTGAGAGGAAATGGCTCTTTCAATCAGCGGCAGGGTTCCTACTTAGGGGCCTTAGGTTTGAAATGTACATTTTGGTTCCTGTTTAGTCCAGAATCGGTCCTAGGTCGCCCCTCATCTCCACCCCTCCCGCTCGCGTCCTTTATTGGTAGAGATAGCGGTCAAAGTTTTGGGCAACTTCTCTTTTCTGCGGCAGAAGAAAGCGCTCACAACACGAGCAAGTGACATCGACTCAGTCACACCGGGGCGTACTCGGAAAGGTGGAAGTAAATCAGCCTCCCCGGCGAGAAGGTGCGAAGTTGGGGCAGGAAGAGGTGACCCCACGGTACCGGGAACCAGCCCGCATGCCTTCTGCCCTGCTCGTAAACCACTGGCAGAGGGGAGCGCAGGACGAGGGGTGTGACCAACTGTCTGTAAATTTAACTGACCATCCGTAATTGGGACCTCAAGCCCGTTGTCCGTAAGGATCCCGCTTACGGACGCCTTTTGTCTGTAATTTTGGCCATCACAGGGAGCAGCACTGCTCCCCTGTGAAAGGCCTCACCCCCGCTGATGGGGCCGCCTCACACTACTCCTGGAGCACAAGACAGACCCCCCAGGATATTGCGGCAAGTATTTGCAGATTTAGCGGCACAAACATGGAAATTTAGCGGCACTAATATGGAAATTTAGCGGCATTTTTGCGGCACTTTATTTTACTCATAATCATTCATTTTCAGCCTTAAATCAATGGAAATTGTTTTAGCAGAGTATTCCACTTGGAAATAGGCCTGTTTAAAGTTCTGCAGCTCTACGGAAGCACAGCTCCAATCCTAACCTCGTGCCTGGAGACCTTTTTTGCAACCAAAATAGTACATATTGCGGTTATCGTTCAACCCAGCTGATTTCGCTATTTTTTCGTGAATCGCAAAATGCTGGTCTCGCTAAAGCTGTCTGTAGGCGAAACAAAAAAATAAACACTAGGGCCCAGATGTAGGTAAATCTAATTTACCGACTCATAAATACCGAATTTTACCGATTCGGTATTTATGAATCGGTAAATTAGAAGGAGGCAGATGTAGGTAATTTTTAAAACACAATTACCGATTCGTTAAATACCAAATCTGTATTTCCAATTGATTCCTATGGGCTTTAAAGCCCATAGGAATCAAAGGGAAATACCGATTCGGTATTTACCGAATCGGTAAATACCGAATCCTGGCAGGGGGAACGGGGTGTCACTTTGACACCCTGTAGCACCCCAAGTGCAGGCTTGTGTGCCATGTGGCACACATACATGCCCTAAGGGCATGTCTGTGTGTCACATGGCATAGGTTTACATGCATAGATGTGCATGTACACCTGAAATCGGTATTTTACCACCCAATAGGATTGGGTGGTAAATACCGACTCCTAAAGGACTGTGGCATTCTGTGTAGTGCCACCTACATATTGATTTACAGAATCTGTAAATTTTCCGATTCAGTATTTTACAGATTCTGTATATTTACCGAATCAGTAAATTTACCGATTCTGCAAATCAGATGCCCCCTACATGCCAAATCCCAAATACCGGTCGGTAACGGCCAAAATCGGCCGTTACCGACCGGTATTTGGCTACCTACATCTGGCCCTAGGTGTTTCCCTATTGTTCTAAAATACTTTTAGAGTGATTCCCTCTTATATTTGTTGTTTCAATTTATATTTCAAGGGAGAAAGAAAATACCTGATTTCCCTAAATTTCTCTATTTTGTTTTACCCGTCTTGAAAAAGAAATGATGGGCAGGCGGGTAACCTACAGGCCAGGTGACAGTCATACCTATGTAGGATGGCAGGCACCCCATGCCAGTGCAACTGATGTGAGGCACCTGACAGAGCAGCTGCCATGTTGTCTCTAATGTCTTAAAAAACAGAGAACACCTGTCCTTTGAAGTTCCCGCCTCGTGCCTACACGACACAGCATGGGCTCTGATTACAGGTCTGTGCCCCTCACCTGGCACCTACCCGGGATACGAACCCTCGCCTGTTGCCGACCTACCAGTGCCATACCCTCACCCAGTGCCATGCTTCCAGGGCACTGACCACGTCTGGTGCGCTCGAAGGAGACAATGTTGTAATGTAGTTACTGGTCCCCACAAAGCACAGGAGGCAAGGGTGGTTATGCTCCTTGATTTATTCACTGTTTAACAAATAAAACACTTCCATAGAGCGCCGAGCGTCTAACTATGTCTGGCTCCGGTCGCTTCTGCCGTTAATGTCCTCGCGCGCTTTCCTACACCTCCGTCTGCGCATGCGTGCGTCTCACGCTCTAGCTACTGCGCAGCGCGTCATTGCGCTGTCCGCCGTAGACTAGAGCGCAACACCACATATCTCCCCCTTTCCAAACCAACAACAACAACTGCAAGATCTTACATTCAATAGTCACTCATATCATAGTCTTTGAATCGGAGAGGCAGGTTGACTGCTCTCCCAGTGCGGGTGCGCCTTACCAGGTTAGCTTCTTTACTGTTACTCCCCTCGGGGAGACTCCTAGTGTCCACCTGGTCCACCTGGTTACCGTTCTCCATGTCCCCGGTCAGGGCCTCTTTGTTTCCTGCTTCTTCCGATGTCTGTGATTCTCCATTCCCTTCATTCATCTTTATCGCCAGTCTTTCCGTCTGATCATCTTCACTTATCTGTATTTCATCCTCTCCTCCGGGTTGCTGCTCTTCAACTTTGATCGTCGGCCTTTGCATGATCCTGTTGACTCTTGCCATGCGGTCTTGGGACCACACTCTCCCGTCGCTTAGTAAAGCCACTCTACCGTACACTTCTTGAACTTGCAAGGGTTTGCTGTACTTGCTTTCACCCTTCTTTTGGAGAGTTGGGAGTTTGACTCTGACCCACTCCCCTTTTTCCAGAAGGACGTCCTTGGTGTTGTGTCGCTTGTTGTAGTGTGCGGCATACACTTTTTGAGCTTTTTCCAGGTTGTGCTGCACCACTGCTGGTGACCATTTACTAGTTACGGTTTTCTCTCTCCACACTACATTGTCTCTAGTGAAGGGGAACCTGCCTCTCAAGATTTGGAAAGGGCTGTAACCTAGCACTGTCGGAGTGATCCTGTATGCCCATAACATGCTTTGGACTTCTGTTTCCCACTCTTTCCCTTGCATTATGGCGGCTTGTATTGACCCCATCAGCACGCGGTTGAACAGCTCGACTTGTCCATTACACGCTGGGTGATAGACTGCAGTGTGTTTGGACTTTATTCCGTTTCTCTTCATGTACCTGGTCCATTTGTCTGAAGTGAACTGTGGTCCATTGTCACTCAATATTGTCTTTGGTATTCCCTCCCTCAAGAACAGCGAGGTGAGGAATTTAAAGCACCGTGTCCGTGTCCATGGATTCCTGCACATCTATCTCGGGCCATTTAGAATATTTATCGATGACAACACACAGGTATTTATTGCTGCCTCTGTTGTCGAGAACAGGTCCTAGGATGTCCACAGCAATATCCTCCCACGGGTTTTGGGGACGGTCAAATTCTCCCAGCGCAGGTCTCAAAGGTCTCAGTATTTTATCAGCTCCTTGGCACTGGACGCATTCCCTTACCCGCCTTTCTATCTGACTGTCCATTCCCGGCCACCAGTACATTTGTTTCACCCTGACTTTCGTCTTCACAATGCCTAGGTGTCCTTCGTGAAGTTGTTTCAATAGCACCGGGATTATGGCGTCCGGTGGTATCACTCTGTCCCCTCGGTACAAGAATATTCCTGAGTCACTCAACGACATCTCTTCCCGAATCTCATAGTACTTCCTCAGGTCCGCCTTGAGATTCCGCTTGTCAGGCCATCCGGAGATGAGATATTGTTTGACTTCCACTATCTCACAGTCCTTCTCATACGCTTCGGCCCATTCTTGTTTGCTTATCGTCGTCTCCGTGTCGACCACATCCGCTACCATCTCGTCCGCGTCCGGTGGGGTCACAGGTGCGTCTTCCATGGCGGAGGATCTGCTTAAGTAGTCAGCTACCCTGTTCTGTGTTCCTGGCAGGTACTCTACATCATACGTGTAATCCAACAGCTTAAGCGTCATCTTGGCAATGCGCGGTGTGGCCGTGTCGTGGCCGCACGATGTCAGGACCTTGACCAATGGTTTGTGGTCGGTTTGTAGTTTGAATCTTGTGCCCCAGATAAATTGCCTAAACTTTCCCATGGCCCATGTGACTGAAAGCATTTCTTTTTCGATGACGCTATACTTCTGTTCGGTGGGGGATAGGGCTCGAGATGCAAAGCTGATAGTCTCTACTGCGCCAGTCTCCCTTTCTTGAGCAAGTACCGCCCCTAATCCTTTGTCACTGGCGTCCGTTGTCAATATGGTGCTGCCTTTGGGGTCATAGCCATGTAAGGGTACTGCCTCGCTGATGTCTTTCTTCAGTCCATCGAACTCGCCTTGAGCTTCCGCATCCCACTCAAACATTGATTTGTCCCTTATGAGCTGGCGAAGTTTATGAGTCTTAGTGGCAAAGTGTCTTACAAATTTGCTGTAGTATTCGGCCATCCCGAGGAATGACCGAACTTCCTCCTTGTTGATTGGGGCCCTGGCATCATTAATGGCTCTCACATTCTGTCGTTTGGGTGATATGCCTTGACTCCCGATCTCATGTCCCAGGTATGTGACTGATGACATGCCTATCTTGCATTTACTCCACTCCGCCGTGAGACCCTTTTCTTGCAGCACTGTGAGTACTTTCTTCAGTTTACTATCATGGTCTTCCTGGTTCGTTCCCATTATCAGGATGTCGTCCTGGAAATATTGGACTCCCGGTAGATCCTCAAACAAACGATGCATCAGTTTTTGGAACACTGCGGCCGCAGAGGCCAGTCCAAAGGGCATGCGGCGAAACTGATAGCACCCGAAAGGTGTGATGAACGAGGTGTATTTTCTGCTCGCTGGGTGCAGGTCGATCTGGTGATACGCCGATGTGAGGTCGATAGTGGAAAACCATGACACTCCTTTCGTTCTCGCCAACATTTCCTCGATCCTTGGTAGGGGAAACTTCTCCACTATTAGGCACTTGTTGAGTTCACTGAGGTCCACACATAAACGGACATTTCCATTGGGTTTCCTGGCCACGACCAAGGGGGCCAACCATTCGGAACTGTCAATCGGCTCGATGATCCCCTGTTGCTCTAACCTTTGGAGTTCCAGCTGCACTGCTTCTTTGATAGCGATGGGGATGTTCCTGACCTTGTGAGACACCGGGCGGGCACCTTCCTTGAGTAGTATCTTATGTACGAATTTTTCCAATTTTCCTACCGTGCCTCCGAAGACTTTTGGGTAGGCTAGCTTTAGTTCATCTCGTTGGGGTGTTTGGCTATCTTCTGTTAGTAGGATCTGCTCTTTGCCACCAGGATCTAACTTAATTCCCAGGTCGCCAGCATCTCTCCAGCCAAGCACAGAGGGCCCCCTCTCTGCCACGTATAGCTTGCAGGTGGCTGCTCTGCCTCTGAATTCGAACCTCAGTGTGCGGAATCCTACTATGGGGATTGCATTGTTGGTGTATGAAATTGGGCGGATATCAGGTGGGTGTAGCATCGGCCCCAAGGTGGGTACAAAGTCTTCTTCCCACACGGATCGCTGCACTATAGTCCACTGGGATCCTGAGTCGATTGCTATGTGCACTTTTACACCCCCGATGAACATGTCGGTGTGCGGTTTGTCTGAGCGCTTGCCTGTCACATCCAGCACCTGATCGTCTACACACAAGACCATGTCATCATCCTCCAGGTCTTCTTCCGTCAAGTCCTCCGACGGTGTGGGCCCAATGCACTTCACCATGGCCTTCTTCCCCTTCTTGCGGCACACCTTTTCAAAATGGCCGACCAGGCCGCAGAAAGCGCATCTGGCGCGAAACGCCGGGCACCGCTTGTCCTGGGCCGAGTGGGCCGTGCTTCCACACCTGTAGCATGAGAATTTGTAATCTGTGGGTTGTCTTCCCGGTCCCGTTTGCTTCTTTGTCCATCTCGACTCTTGTTTCCGTGCACTGGTGGACCCCTTTTGCTTGTATGCCGCAGGAGCCTCATCGATTTTGTTGACCATCTGCTTCTGCGCTTTTTCCCCTTTGGCTGCGTCTGCGCAGCGCTTGGATAACTCCGCCTTTTTCACCATTGCTATGACGTCTTTGAGCGACGCTTCTCCTTGTGCCCATAGTTTGTCCTGGACCGACTTGTTTGTTGTGTGCTTGACTATCTGATCCTTGATGTACTCGTCCTGTATTTGCATGTGATTGCAAGGCGTCGCAGGGCTGCAATGTAGTCATCTATCGACTCTCCTACCTCCTGTTTCCTTTGCTGGAAGTTGTACCGGTCGATGGATACACACACTGCCGGTCGGTAGTGGTTGTCAAGATCTTCCAGAGTGTTCTTGAAGACATCGACGTCTGTGTCGGGCCGTTCTTTGGGTACAATGTTCGCAAACACCCGCACGCCCTCTGGGCCTAGGTTGTGCAGTAGCAGCCTTTTCTTCCGGGCACTGGGGAATGGTTCACCGTTCTCGTCCTCTAAGGCTTCCACATAGTTCTTGAAGTACTCCCTCCAGTCTTCCCACTTCATCAGGGGTTCACCTGGCCTGGGCAGGAAGGGAACGGGGGCTGTAAGTGAAGTCGCCTGGTTGGCCATTCTGGGCTCTATCCTGGGGCCCCCTGACTGGCTCTCCGGGCTGCCTGGCGCACTAGGGGATCCTTCCCCACCTGAGACGTCTCCTCTGAGTCTGGGACTGCCCGGGGCGCTGTTGGTAGCACCCTGAGTGGAGCTGGGGGGGGGGGGGCGGTCCCTCTTCCTCCTTCTGAGTGTCCCCTCTTCCTGCCAGGATCCTAGCTGAGGGCTCCACAGCGCTCTGGGTCTCCACTGACCTTTCTCTGTGTCCTTGTCTCCAACACGTTGCCAGTGGTCCAGTGCCACGCTCCTGCCAGCTGTCTTGGATTTCTGCTGCTGCCACGCTCTATGGAAAAGAGCACCTCTGCATTGACCAGGTCGCCTGTGACCTGCTCTCGATTTTTGGTGCCCTGGTCGCCGTTTCTCAGTGCTGCTGTGTGGAGACAGTGGGGTGCTCCCAGTCCTCGTCGCCACTGTAATGTAGTTACTGGTCCCCACAAAGCACAGGAGGCAAGGGTGGTTATGCTCCTTGATTTATTCACTGTTTAACAAATAAAACACTTCCATAGAGCACCGAGCATCTAACTATATCTGGCTCCGGTCGCTTCTGCCGTTAATGTCCTCGCGCGCTTTCCTACACCTCCGTCTGCGCAACACCACAAATGTTACCAACCAAGAAAGCTCAGCAGGTTAAGTTCTTGCTTTAAAGCTATGTTTTCAACTTGGAGGTTCAAGTCTAGACACTCCAGCTGAACTGATTTCCTTCGTTTTCAAATAAATAAGGTGTGTATGTATGCATTTATATAGCGCACTACTTACCCGTAGGGTCCCAAGGCGCTTCGACCGCTGCGAAACCCTTCCTGGCTTCCCTGAGAGATGGTCCCTTAATGGGTATCTCCAGGGTGAGACCAGGCATCCCAGGCGGTCTGGTGGGGCCGTTAGTGAAGATGAGGCAAGCTAATGCCCAGAGTTGCCGAGTGTGATCGCTGATCAGAGTGGGCACCGAGGCGAGAGAATTATTGAGTCCGCTGACCCTGGTCCAGAAACCTGCCGCGCCGGGAATCGAACCCTGGTCCCGGGCCGTCCTCTGCTCTCGGGTCTGCCGCCTCTAACCAGTGACTCACTAAGGTGAGTCTAATGAACTCTGGTGATAGGAAAATGTTTCTCACAGTGCTGTGAAACAGCAACACTGCAATTTACCATGTGTTTCAGTTTAACAAGGGGCGCAGGCAAGGCACGGGACTTATTCAATTTATTGAGAAAATTACATTATTTAGTCACAAAATGATCCTGTGATGAACCTGAAAGAAGATACCACCCTACCCGAAATACTTCCTCAACAGTGGTCTCTCGATTTCTCTTCACTGCGGTGAAGGCATCCCCTCTGCAGTTTCCCTGGACCTCGTGACATCATTTCTGGTGCCGCTGGGGAGGCAGGGGCCTTTCAAGTGTATATCAAATGTGTTTTTTTTAGTCTTCGTTTAAAATAATTTACTATTTTAATTGTACGTCTTATTCTCACAACTTGCTTACATAGTGCTCCTTACATTTTACAAGTTAAATGCGTTTTACTGGGACACATCCGCATCTCTGTCCAGTTTCTCCCCTCGAGTATTGCCAAGTAAACCGCTTCACCCCTTTTAAGAAATGCAATATTTAATACGATCCTTATTGTGCTCAAACAGTGAATATTATTATGAACAGAAGGGGCCAGTCTTTGAATCTCGCCTCAGGAGACCTGTAGTTCGAACCCCGTGAAATGCTGGCCGCTCTGTCAAGCCGTCCTTAGTTCGTCTGTAGGTGTGGTTTCTGTCGGTGTAAATATTAACAATTGAAAACTGTCCTTTGCCGAGCTCTGCCATCATCCGGGGGATACTGAGTGCGGGCGCACTCTGGTTCTTTAATGACTGTTTCACACAGCATGCGCTCTTCTGAGGGGGCCTAGCCAAGTCAGTGAGCGTTATGGTCCCTAAATGCATGAGATATGAGCCCCAGCTGCTATTCTGTTTTAAGGCTGTACGGAGACACGTAGTGACGTGTTGCATCCAGCCAATAAGAAGCCACCATTTTTTTACGTCTGCCAGGAGACCTTTTTTTGCGGCCGAAATAGCAAATATCGCGCCCATCGCGCTACCCAGCTGATTTCGCGATTCTATCGTGAATCACGAAATCGCGAAATGCTGGAGGGTCTGACAAGAGCATCCCCACCTGCCCATTGTCATTCTGTATGCCGGGTAATTGCCACATATAGCATGTCAATGGGGCAGTCTGGGGTGTGACAACATGTGGAGGTCTCCCCCTTGCTCAGGGTACAGCAGGGCAATCTGTTAGATAAAAGATAAAACGCCAGTGCTGCAACGTTAGAGAACGATTTAAAGAAGCCTGTAAAACAAGTTAAAAAGAACGGGTTATTGTTCTTTCACTGTCTCGTCATTTTGGAACTGAACTATTTTCAATATTATATTCAACAATGCCATGGTTGCTGCTTTTTTTTTATTTTAAGGAACTAACAACCATTAACAAAGCCAATAGTCCTGGCTTGTTGTTAGAGTAATGATACTTGCTGTATTATATATCTGGATGGAAATAACATAATACCAGTCGGGCGGAACACTATGCTAAGCGCAGATTTTTAGCCTACATGTTTTAAACCAAGCTCTTAATTACATCAAACACCCCCTTTGAAGAGACCCCCCCCCCCCAGTTTTTTTACACCACTTAAAGCCCTGGAAACAGCACCATATCACAGTTACCTCACATCCTGCATCATGCATGACTCATGACCTCTACGTTTTCAGACTGCCTATGTGCAGGGGCATAGTGAACTCTCCCCCACCGCACCCCACGCTTTAGGAACTATAGCAAGGTGAAGTTCTTGATGGGCATCTTCTGTCTGCAACTCTGTAGACAAAGGCTCAGCTCATAATGTGAAAAGGTGGGTGAGTAAATAAGTGAAGGAATGTGTGAATGGCTGGATGGATTACTGAAAGGATGAATGGATGAATGAAAGAAAGGGTGAATGGATAAATAATGAAAAAAGGATGGATGGATAAGTGAATGAGTGAAAGTATGGATGAGAGAAAGGGTAAATAGATGGATGTATGAGTGGAAGGGTAGATGGATGGGTAAAAGGGTGGATGGGTGTGTGAAAGGATGGATGGATGAGTGAAAGGGTAGATGATGGGCGAGTCAATGGGTGGATGGATGAGTGAAAGGTTGGATGGATTGGTGAATTGATAAGTGAAGGGGTGAATGGATGGATGGATGAGTGAATAGGTGGATGTAAGGATTGATGAGTGAGTGAAAGGGGGTGGATGGACAAAAGGATGGATAGATGAGTGAAGTGAAAGGGTGGATGGATGAGAGAACGGATGAATGGATGAGTGAAGGGATGGATGAGTAATAGGATCAATGGATGGATTCATGAATGGATGAATTGATGGGTGGGTGGGTGGATGGATGGGTGGATAAATGAAAGGGGGATGGAGAGAGAAAGAGAGGATGAATGACAAAGGGTGAATGGGTGGAAGGATAAGTGACCGGGTGGATGAATGAGTAAGTGAATGGATGGGTGGATGGGTAAAAGGGTAAATGGCTGGATGGATGAGTGAATAGATGGATCGGTGGAAGAGCGGATGGATGACTATACGGATGGATAGGGTGAAAGGGTGGGTAGATGAATAATGGATGGTTGAGTGAAAGGGTGGATGGAGGGATGGATGAGTGAAATGGTAGATGGAAGGATATATGGTGGATAGGTTTGCAAATGGTTGAATATTTTTGGATAGATGGAAGGACAGAATGAAAGGTAAAAGACTGAATGATGGATGAAAGAATGATTACACTTTGTAGCACCCATTATCTTAAGTAACATTTCCTATAAATTGATTTTCACGTTAATAGGAGTCATTGTCTCTATATAATGTGTAGGTGATGTAACGCACTCCGACACCCTGCCCTACATACTTGGGATGAGTAACACTATAAAATAAATTAAATACACATGAGAGACGTTCTAAGTGAAGATGAGGGAAACCATTGGAGGGTGGTAGCAAGGCCGGACTGGCCGGACCGGGCATCGGGTGTTTCCCTGGGAGGCTGGAAAGGGGGCGGGGGGGAAGTTGTTACTGGGGGCTGGCACTGCAAAGTTCCTTATATATCCAGTAGTTTTCAATCAACAATAAAAGCGGCCTCACTTATATTCAGATGTGGTTCACCATTGTCTGGTGACTAATGTACCAGCTGGAGCAAGATGCAAATTTTGAATCGTCTAAGGTAGCAAGCTGCGGCTATACTGTAAAACCATGAAGTGCACGATTGTCTCAACCTAATATAAACTTATTTTGACTCGTACTTAGGTGGTTGTTTATTTATTTACTTATATACTATTGCGCGACCACCTCTGATGTGTCTGTCAAATGTACCTTTTGTCCCAAAGTTTTGCCCTGAATTTTGACCTTTTGTCCTGAATTTTTGTCCTGAATTTAGTCCCTTTGTCCTGAATCTTTGCACTCACCATCCTGAATTTGCACCTGTGCCAGCTGGTCACCATACCGGCAGGTGGATCTGCAAGAGTCGTGTTCGGACAAGTTTCTGTCAGCCAAGGCCACAGACGCACCAGGGTGGAGTCGAGAGTCGGCTCGCATCAGTTAGGCTCTTGAGGTGACGGGGTGCTGAAGGCCCTTTCCCAGGCTAGGCCTCTCTCTAGTCACTGAGCTGCGATGGCTCGCGGGACGATAACCTCAGCACAGGCGAGCAGGGCCTGCCAGAGCCTCAGACGAGCCCGCAGAGACGCATCTTACCTCCGGTACGGTGACTGACAGATGACCTGCTGTGGAGAACCATGGGGGACAAGCATGTGGAGGAGCTGGTGCAGGCGTTCATTGCCAGCACTCTGTTCACCTGGGTGAGTAAAGCTTGGAAAGCAGAGTGTGGGCAAGGTTTCAGGTGGGGGCGAGACTTTTCGTGTAGCTTTAACAGAGGGCTTGTGAAGTTCAAAGGCAGTATATTTTTTAATAATGGCAGATGCTGTATCTTTAATACAGGACCTACGTTGCGTGTTTAATACATTCCGAGGTGCACCTCTTTTACTGGGTTGGGGTGCATCATTACTACAAAGCACTTGGATTAGCTTTCAAAATGATATGCTCTGCATCTGTATTTCATACAGCCCAGAAGTGCAAAACTGTGAAGTTTTGCAAATTCTTAGGAGTGAGAACTAATTAGCGCATTTGACAACATCACAGAAAATTATGTCAAATAGTCTTTGATATTAGCGATTACGCAAGAAGTAGCATGCGAAATAATAAAATAAAAACTGTCAGAAAAATACATACAATGACGGGCGCAACCCCACCTAGGGGGCATGGCGCCTTTAGTGGCAGCAAAGGGCTGAGCTAGGGTAGGAATCCCTTCCGGGTCACGAGACCCGGAAGAGGAAAGTAAGGGGTTAAAGGCAGGGAAGACAGTAAGCGCCTAGACCGGACACGCGTCACGTGGATGTAGTAAGCAGCAGGGTTTAAAAGACAGAGGGGCAATAACGACTCCCTCTTTGTCCACTCTCCTGCAACAAGGTCGGAGGTTGCGTGAAGAGTTACATGGGAGGACCACCTGGGCACCGGCAGTCCGAGAGGAGCGACAGCGCGATCCATTTGCAGTTGAGTAGGCCTCATAGTGAGAACAACTGGTGATGCGAATGTGGTATGTTAGTGCACTGAATTTATCCATTGACGATTGTTTGAGTGCGGAGGCGTGAAGGGCTGTGGCCGCGAGTTGTTAAAATGACTGGTGTGCGAGTTGCGGTAATAGCCGGAGAATTGCTGTCAACCCCCGATCGACGGAGCACAAGGGCAGTTTGAGTGAGGAAGTGAGGTTCTTCAATTTTCGACTTCGTCCCATATTCGGCCGCCATTTTGTGTCCCGTCGCCATTTTGTGTTGCCCTCACTCAGGCAGCACGGCGAATGTAGTGTTTTTGCCTTTTCCAGCTTCTACGTGTCTCTTCTGTTAAAAAGTAACCCCCTGCCCTTGTTTACGAAACCAATGTCAGGATCTGGCCGAGTTCACTAATCTATGTCCGGGTTGATTGATCCCTGTCTCGACTGACTGTTTGGCTTCCCCTATTCTTTACTTACTTTATCTTATCCGACTGGCCTTCCCTATTCTCTCCTTGTATTCTCTTGTTACATAACTATCCTTTGAGGCACACAAATACGTCCTGCCACCTACAAATTGGATTGTAGGCACTAGCACGGATTAACTTGTGGGGAGGGGTGTGGAGAACCTGACCTTATGGGCCAGGCGGCGCAGGGCACGCCTGAGATCTCCGAGTTCACCTGCTTTGGCAGACAGAGACACGTGACACTCTGTTAGGCGTAGAAAAGCAGATTTATTAGCTGCAGCTAAGCACAGTGGTCCTGGAAGAACACCAACGGGTTGTTATCAGGAGACTGCCACTTCATTCCGTGGCGCACAGACTATTATAGTACACAGGTTTACAATGCCAACTCCCAAATCATACAAAACTGACAAATAGGAATAGTTTGAAAACAAGCTATTGAATGTCTAAAACGCACCCTCCTTTCAGACCATGTGTGCGTTCCTATCTTCAGGTTAATCAACACTAGTGCCCGGAATTCAATTTGCAGGTGGTAGAACATGTTGAATGCTTCAAAGGACAGTCTATGTAACAGGAGAACACACGAAGAGAATAGCGAAGGCCAGTTAAACAAGATAAGGTCAAGAAGAGTGGTGGGACCTAAAACAGTGGAGTAAGACATGGATTAATCAGTCTAGACGTGGATTTACGAAACTCGGGAGACCCTGACATCGGTTTCACAAACATAGGCAGAAGTTACTCTTTAACAGGAAGGACACTTACCAGCTGAAAAAGAAAAAACATTGTGTTCACCACGTCCGCCGTGCTGCCTGAGTGAGGCAACACAAAATGGCGATTAAATACAAAATGGCGGCTAGATACGAAGCGAAGTCGAAAACCACGTAACCTCAGACCCTCCTTTTGCCATACTCAGGAAAAGCACAAAAGACTCATGTTAGTCTGAATCGATATCGATGGTCATGAGGTCATTAAGGTGTTGCTGCAACATCATTCTGATGTTCTCTGTTTCCTGTGTTACTGGCTTAGAAACACACACAGTGGCACAAAGTCCGCAAATAGCTGGACCACACTGTAAATAAAGACAAGAAAAGATGATTGCTAGAATCGCTCCAATGAAAGTTAACACTTTCCATCCCCATGTGGACAGTAGTCCCCAAAACCATCCCATCACAGACCAGTCTCCAGTGTCCTGATGAATGGACTCGGAGATGACATGTAGCTTAGAGATGGCTTGGTATGCTGTAGGGGCATTATCTGGAACGTAAACGCAGCAACTGGACCCAATCAGTTTACAGACTCCGCCTCTATCTGCCAGGACAATGTCTAGAACCATTCGGTTCTGCAAAGTCGTAAGGCGATCCGCCTGAAGTTCAGCTGTCAGATTATTCAATGCCCCAGAAGTTATATTTATGGTAGCTTCGACCACACAAACTAAGCGTCTGATGTTTCTACTATTTGCCGTTGGACCCCAAAAAGGAAGAAATCCTTTCAGGAAATCTCCTCCCTCTTGTCCGGCTGTCTCTTCCGCATCAATAATCCCTCTACCAAATCTCTTTCTATGGTGATCTGCAGGAGCAGTATATGTCGGGGGAAGAAGAAAAGCTATATAACATGTCCCCGAGAAATGTGTGGGAAGCAATGTATAAGCTTTATCATGACAGATAAAGTATGTACCTTGCGATGGAACTAACAGTGAAGGAGTCAAGGGTGTATAGACATATATGTGAGAACAATTACTCCTCTCTTGCTTAATTTTGGTGTTCTGGCCATTTATTTGTAAACACAGATTACCTCTCTGGGGTAAAACCCAAATCGGTGCAAATTTCTTCTGTTTAATCTTATCGGTGGGACTAGTGACATACCGAGTCACGTTCCATCCATCATATGCTCTCTTTTCATCTTTGGGAATCTTAATAATATCAGCGATTTTTGCCATAGTCACTATTCCCTTTATCAAAGAGCTATGACTGAAATCCACTATACCATTATAGGACCCACCAGGAGGATATCGGAGTAGGTTCTGGTATGCATTGGAAAACATAGCCAGATAAGCCCAGGCAGAACCTTCATACGTAAATGGAAGGACCAAATACGGCATCCCTCTCTCTGTGTTGTATGGTATGAGCCCACAAACCCAACAATCAGTAGTATTCACTACCAATTGATGTTGATGTAACAGTTGGATAAAGGAATTGTTAAAATATTCCATTCTTCTCATCTGCTCATGGTCTGGGACCGCGTAAAATTTATGCGGAGAAATAGTAGTAGAGGAAACCAAAGAAGTAGAAGTAGAAGTAGGAACAGGTGTTGGCTGCATACTGTGTACGATCCATCCTACACATGCTAATAAACTGCATAAACATACTGAAATACATAATGCTACGCCACAATGACTGAATAATAATTTCTTATAATGATTTCTTTTCATAATTTTGACATCATTCTCTTTTCCTGCGCTATCCATTACTCTAAAGGCGTTGCTCACGATAATCTTCCTTAATCACTCAGCTGTGGTTGTTAGCCGTCCTATGACACAGTCCTGTTGACCTAGTCACTATTCAGGTCACAGCCTAAGACTCCTACCGTGACCCTGCAACTTGATGGATAGTGGAAAAGGAATCTTTCACTTTTTAACACAAGACAAAATTATAAAGCACAGAGTTTAATTGTTTTTAGGCAACCTTTCTCTCAGGTTGTATCTTGTCTTGTCAGGTATCGTCTGGTCCTTGAATAAAGTCTCTGGATCCGATGTGTTTAGTCGTAAGTGTGGAGGTACAGCTTCCTGCAAAACGTCGTCGTCCTCTTTCTCAGAACTAGTCCAATCCAGGCGTGCACTGCTGAACGGGATGAACCTAGGTACCTTTTTACATTCACTGTCCCCAATGCCTCCTCGGACCCACTGACCATTGCCTAATTCCAAGACCCACACACACTTTCTGCGTAATCTGACCTACAAATTCACTCCCATTGTCACTCCAGACAATGCGCGGCAAACCAAACCTCGGGAAAAATTCATTCAGAAGGACTTTGGCAGTAGACAAAGCAGTATTGTCCTTTAGGGGGTAGGCCTCTATCCATCTGGAAAAGGCCCAAACCACCACCAGGACATACTTAAGATTATTGAAACGTTCCATATGGATGTAATCTATTTGCAGTACCTCAAAAGGATACGTAGGGGGAGCAAGGTGACCTGCTGGAGTTGGAGTTCCCTTTCCTGGATTATGCATCAAGCAAACAATGCAATGTTTCACTACATTCTCTGCACATTTAGGAATATTTTCGTTCTGCCATACTGGAGCTAGGAGTTTACATACCCCCGTGCATTATTATGGGCTGGTCCATGAGCCATAGTGACCACAGGTAACACATACGCATCTGGTAACAACCATCGCTGATGCTCTGACAATTCCGTCCAACATCCCATCGTATCCGAAATTCCCGTACTTTCTTTCCACTTACTCAATTCTTTCTCAGTTACCTCCTTCTGAATCATTTTCACGCTTTCTACTGTGTCTTCACACATACCAGCATCTGGGACCCAACTTGCCGGTCCTGCAACGTACATTCGACTCTCAACATTCTGTGCCATTTCCCTCGCTATTTCATCCGCAAATGCATTTCCTCGACCCTCGTCATCAATAATCTTTTGATGCGCACTACACTTCACAATCGTTATTTGAGTGGGCAAGGCAAGTGATTCAAGAAGGCCAGTCACCAAGTGACCATGCTGTATTTTAGTGCCGTGGGAGGTAAAGAATCCTCTTTCTCTCCACAAACGGCCGAAGCTGTGGGCAACGCCAAAGGCGTATTGACTATCTGCGTAAACAGTCACTCTTTTTCCTTTTGCCAACACACATGCTCTCGTCAACGCAATCAACTCTGCAGCTTCCGCTGAGTTCTGTGAAATGCGTGCAGTTTCCACTATCGTATGTAGAGTTGTTAACAGCATAAGCTGCTGTCGTCTCGCCATTAGGAAGCTTGAAGCAAGACCCATCTACCCACAGGATCCCGTCCGGATCCGTAAGTGGTGTATTTTTCAAATCAACTCGACCTTTAGTTTCTTCTTCCTTAGGAAGAAAACAATCATGCTGATCTTGTACACTTTTCTCATCCAAAATAGGCAACAATGTTGCTGGGTTCAGAACACTATATCTCCTGATATGTATGTGACTTGCTAAAAGCGTCCACTCATATCCAGACAGACGAGCACTCGTTAAGTGCTGGGTTTTCGTCCTATTCAAGATGTAAATGTAAATGTATAGGCATTTATATAGCGCACTACTTACCCGGAGGGTCCCAAGGCGCTTCGACCGCTGCGAAACCCTTCCTGGCTTCCCTGAGAGATGGTCCCTTAATGGGTATCTCCAGGGTGAGACCAGGCATCCCCGGCGGTCTGGTGGGGCCTTTAGTGAAGATGAGGCAAGCTAATGCCCAGAGTTGCCGAGTGTGATCGCTGATCAGAGTGGGCACCGAGGGGAGAGAATTATCGAGTCCGCTGACCCTGGTCCAGAAACCTGCCGCGCCGGGAATCAAACCCTGGTCCCGGACCGTCCTCTGCTCTCGGGTCTGCCGCCTCTAACCAGTGAGCCACACTACTTCTGCGTGTGGCACCATAACATTAAGAGTATGATCCAACACCAATCCAGCAGATTGACGAATAGAAATCGCTGCTGCCGCTGTTGCTCTAAGACAACTGGGTAATGCTTTAGCACCTGGATCTAATGTAGCCGAGAAATAGGCACATAGCCTTTGTTTCCCTCCAAATTGTTGTGTCAGGACTGATAATGCACAACCCTCCCTTTCATGAACATAAAGTGTAAAGGGTTTACTGTAATCTGGAGTACCCAACACAGGAGCTGAACACAAAGCAGTACGTAAATCAGAAAAACTCTTTTGACATTCATCAGTCCAAGGAAAAGGTTGGGGCGTATCTTTCAGAGTGAGTGCCAACAAGGGTTTAGCTAGTACGGAATCCACTGTCTACAATAAGAGGTAATGCCTAAAAAAGCATGCACCTCTCTTTGTGTGGATGGTACAGATATTTGCGCAATTGCTTGAATACGTTCTGGGGTCAATCGCCTTCCCTCCTTTGACAAGAGATGACCTAAATAGGTAACCTCTTGTCGGCAATATTGTAACTTTGAAAGCAATACTTTGTGGTGTAGATCAGACAAATGTCGCAAAAGTGACACAGTCGCATTTTTACAGACATCTTCTGAATCGACAGCCACTAACAAATCATCCACATATTGGATAAGAGTAGCACCTGATAGCAAAGAAAAGGTGTCGAGCTGAGACTTCAAAACTTGACTATAGATGGAGGGACTCTCACAATATCCTTAAGGTGCACGCTTAAATCGAAAACTTCGGCCTCCAAGAGAGAAACCAAAGAGATCCCTACTCTCCTCAGCAATGGGAATGCTAAAGAAAGCATTTTTGAGATCAATAACCGAAAACCAAGCTGCCGAAGCAGGAATCATAGTAAGCACAGCAGTAATATCTGGAACAACAGGAAACTGAGGAACAACAATTTTGTTGACCTCTCGAAGGTCTATCACAAAATGATACACAGGTGGCTGAGAAGGATCAGTACGCTTTAGAACAGGCAGAACAGGACTGCTACAAATATTTCCTCTAGTCTCCTCGACCACACCCTTCTGAACCAAGTCATGAACAATAGCCAGCAGAGCTCTCTCACTATCGTTAGAGATCTTGTATTGTGGAATGCGTGGTAAGTTAACATCAGGCTTCACAGTAATCACATAAAGTGGAATTTGAAGCAAACCAACATCATTCGGACCCGTAGCCCAAAGCATAGCAGGAAGCGAACGCAGTTCGAGTGGCAGTTGCTCTTTAGATACGTACATCGGAGAAGTCAACTTAGCACCTAAAGTAAGATGTACACCAGATGGTGAGCAATACAATGTGGCATGCAGATGTTTCAATAAATCCAAACCCAATAAATTCTCTCCGCAACCCGTCGTCAAAAGAAGTGGAGCTTCTAAATCCTACAGACCAATGGAAATAGGCAAAGAACAAGAAACAGGGTTGCGAACTGGGGCGCCAGAAAATCCCACAGAAACATTTGTTAAGCCAGACAAAGGAGTTTAGAATGCATAAAAGAACTTCTCATTGCACCAGTATCCAAAAGAAATGGTTCCGTGACACCCAATGCTACAGCATTAACATTAGGTCCATCCTGATCCACTGGAACTGATACGACTCCCTTACTCTGTCTTTGGCTGTCCTAGCAAGTGAGGAAATCAGCATTCTCACCATCTGCGCAATAATCATCATTGTAATACTGTGCAGACTGAGAATTCTGCTGGTCAAAATAATTTGTAGAGTTCTGAGGGGGAGAGGGACGTCGTTCCTGAAATGATGCACCACGCCCTCTACCTCTGGACACTGACCGAGAATCTCCACGACCCCTTGGCTGTGATCCGCCATAATGCTGCAACAAAATCGGACAACTAATCTTAAAATGACCTTCCTCTTTACAGTAGGCACATTGATTAGGACCCAACGGAAGTCGCGGAGCTGGAGATTCAGGTTTTTGCAACAGCTTCTGAAACTGTGGGGGCTGTTGAAATTGGGGCTGTGCAGAACAAGGAGGATAAGCCTGTTGCAGAAGAACCTTCGTTTTTAAGTCTTTAGTTTTCTTCTCCGCTTTTTTCTTATCTTCCTTATCCCTATTCTCATAATATTGAGCAGTAGCTAATATCTGGGCAGTTGAAGAAACAGCCCATGCACTCTCAGATTCTTTCAATTTATGCGACAGTTCTGGAAGTAAATGAAAAACAAATTTATCTACAAATAATCGCTGTCCACCTTCAGTACTCATATCTTGACCACTATGGTCGATGAAAGTCTCTTCAAAACGAGTAAAGAAATCGGTGACACTTTCATCGACCTTTTGTTTGCACGCTGCTAACTTATCCCAGTTAACGCGTACAGCAGGCATCATCGTTTTCATAAGAGCCAAGTCAATTTTTTATTTGTTTCGGTACTCAACTGAGGACCACAAATATTATATAAAAAGAAAAACAGGTTACAGGGAAAGGAATTAATTACAAATTAATATAGTGTTTAAAAATTTATAGAAATTGTAACATACAAATTCATTAGGTGGTTGTTTGCACACAAATAACAATTCTCTTACTGATGAAATTCTACATTTACGGTATATAGGATCAAGATATCTTGACCGTGCTGTTACTACATTTGAGTTTGGGCATACAAATAAAAGGTACTCGATGTTCTGATCTCCCCCTTGACAAAGAGTACATAATGGGGATCCACCTGATGTCCATCTTGATGTGAAAGTTAACACTGGTAAAATACCTAATCGCAGCATTGTAATTGCCCTCCTTGCACCATGTGTGAGGGAAAAACCCTATGTATGTCTGTACATGCTTGTACTCCAATGACTCAACGTAAAGTTTATACAAGTTAATCTGCTACAGTGTGCAAAGTCGAGTTCAAAACTCAATTTAGGAGTAAAACATTTAAAAAAAAGTTTCAGTTGCGAGGCTGACCTGGTAAGCAAAATATCCATACTGATCTTAGCAATTTGGAATACTACAGTCATATTCCTGAAGAATATTTGCTTTGAAGCATCTAGTTCAAAAATCTCGATCTTTAGCAGGGATCGTAGTGATCCTTCTTTTGCATGAAGGAGATTGTAAGCCCACCTGATAACATTAGCAACAGCTGTAGCATAGGAACTTGTGATTGAGAATTCAAGTCTTAGAGCTTGCACCGGTGTAGATTCTGAGACCTTCAAGACTTTCCTCAAAATATTCCCTTCTTTTTGGTCCATATAAGACCACTGTTTTATTGGGATATATTCTGTAGCATAGGATAAAACAGGGGGAATCTTTACTCTGTATACTTTTAGCAGTGAAGAGAAATGCCTGTTCCCTGTGGCAGAGTACAGTCTGGAAAGGGCCCCGGCATGTAATTCTGATTTCCTCTTTAAATTGTTTATCTGCTTTGTATTTTTCAGAGTCTTTGTAAAGATCCTGCCGAGATAAGTATATTCGTCGACCTCTTCTACTTTTTCTCCGCCGAGCCTCCAGCAGTACTTAACACTTTGTTTCCTACCAGAAAAGGAAACAACTTTTGTTTTCGTTAAGTTTGGAATTAAGAAGTTGTCCTTAGATATTTATGTAAAATATCTAGGAGCTTTTGCAAACCAAAGGGCGTAAGGTCCAACATCACAATGTCATCTGCATATAGTAGGGCGTGTATGCTTTGTGCAGCAATCTTTGGAGGCAAACTTGATCCTTGTTGCAGATGGTATGGCAGGTCACTGAGGTATAATGAAAATAATATCGGTGCTAAAAGGCACCCTTGTTTGAGCCCTTTAGCCGTTTGGATTGTTTTAGTCAAACCTTTTTCACACCCCATTTGGATTTGACACCAAGTTTTGGTATGGAGTTTAACAATAATCTGCAGCAATTGTTCAGGAATACCTAGCCTCCTTAACTTAGTCCATAAAGTCGGTCTGTCGACACGATCAAAAGCAGTAGAATAATCAATAAATGCTGCGTATACTGACTGAGATTTCCGTACTGTGTATTTGTCAAGAATGGTCTGGAGTATTGAAATATTATCGGTGACAGAATGGTTGGGTCTAAAACCTGCTTGAAACATGGGTATTAAACCCTGCGAAAATGCCCAGTCTTTTAGTCGATCCAATACTTCTGCGGCAAAGATTTTCCCTGTAGCATCCATCAACGCTATTTGGCGATAGTTACCAGCTGTGTTTTTGTTCCCCTTTTTATAGATGGGAATAATGATACTCCCCTGCCATGACTTTGGTATTTTCCCGGAATTGAAGATGTAATTAAAGAGGGGTGATAGCATCTGACTCCACTCCTTGGGGTCAGCTTGAAGGACCTTGATGGGTATTTGGTCAGGGCCTGAAGCGCCAGTGCTTCTTGCTTTTCGAATATGCGTTGCAATGGAGAATGCTGAGGTATTAGTAATCGGGGTAATATTCCTTTCCATAGTAGTATCGGCATCCTTTCCATCTAATTTGATTGGGTTTGCCTTATATAAATCACTCAGATAAATTTCCCAGTCCTGAGGTGGGACTGGAATGGCTTGAAGTTTCTTTTTTTCCGGTTATTTTAGCAATTAGGGACCAATATTTTCGCTGATTATATTTTTTAGTAGCTATTTGAATATCGACCCAATTATAGTCCTGAAACATTCTTTTATGACTGTGCTTCTCTCTTCTTAATTGGTTTTTTAGTTTATTGATTTCTGCCTGAGTTGATGATGAAAAATTCAGGTATTGTGCTCCAAATGAGTTTATTGAGCTTTTTTGCAGTAGGTGAGTTCCAGGTTTTATTTTTGTTGTTGTTCTTATTATTTCCAGATGTGACCTGTCGTAACTTATTTAAGAGAGCACACTTGAGTTTATTAACTATACATTCAAAATGTGTTATTGGATCCTCTGAGTGTATATTAGTTAGAAGTTGAGTATGTGCAATCAGTGCGGTTATATTGTCCAAGGTTGATGAGTTCCAGAAAATCCGCCTCTGATTAGTGTTGACTTCAATTGTGCTATTGTAAAATATTATCTGGCTTGTAGAAGAAGGGATGGCCATCCAATGGGTAGTTAGGTGTAAAAATGCATGATCACTCTCATCTATAAAGTTGGTATGCAAATGCGTAACTGTCTCCAATAGATCCATACCACAGATTATATAATCGATGATTGAGAGAGTTCCATTTCCCCGTCTAGTATAAGATGCCGGTATATCTCCTTCCACATTGCCATTCAAGATTGTCCCATTTAAATTTGGCAATAATGCTAATAACAATTTGCCTCTTTTATCCGAATTTTTACCTTTAGGAAATTTTGGGATGGACATTTCTAATGTTTCTTCTTTATATAGGTTTACCCATTTTCCAATTTCAATGTTTGAGATTTTTCCATTCAGATCTCTCATGATTAGATATGGCATGTATGATCGATCTTCTATTATCTGAAAGATTGCTTCCATGATATCCTCGAATAGGGCATCTTGGTTAGTGCCAGGTGGGGCATATATATTAAAGAGCAGAATTGCCTTTTATGCCTCTGATGTGTGTTTTCAGCGACACCTTAATACACTGAAAGTTTTCTGAATTGGTCTCAACGATCTCTTGAGCCCATAAGTATTCCTCACTTAGCAGGATTGCCAATCCACCCTTTGCATGGCCTCGGTTAGTTTATTTTGCAGGAATATCATAAACGTAGTAGCCTTTCTGACAGAAAGTTTTTGTTGCCCAAGTTTCCTGTAAAACCAGGATATCAGGTTGATTTTTGGTTGCATCGATCATTTTATTAGTTGTTTTTCCAGCCATATTCCATGAAGTGATCTCCAAGCCATTGTTAAACAGTATGTTGTTGATGGCTGATTAATTTTTTTACTGTTTAACATCTCCGAGATCCAAGCCCAAGACTTTGTGGTTTTTTTAACCTCCTTTTCTTCTAAGTCTTGGCTCCAGACTACCCTTTCACCATTATTCACATGAATTTTTAGGGTGTCATTTCCTAAACTGTTTATTCCTGAATCTTCTGAAATGATAGTGTTTTTGTACTGATTTTTGTTTTGCATATCAGAATTTAGCCCTGAAGGGCCATTGTACCTTTTATTAGATTTATTTTCTTTTAGTTCAGGTCTTTCAATTACATCATAGCCACATTTATGTATTATCTCCTTTTCTCTAAGAATAATCCCAGGAAGTACTGGTGACCAGAATGATACCATCGCTATTTTGCTGTTTTCTTTTTTGGGGAAGATCACCAGGTCTATTTCTTTACTAGTCAGAGATTGTAGAGGCAGTATTTGTTGGAGAAGATTGATTATTCTTCCTCGATTGAGTGGCATGTTATCGATAGGGAAGAGTTCTTCAAATAGTAGGTATTTTGACGATGTTCCTTCCCCGCATAAAGATATCTTATCATCATCTTCTGCTGCTCCTTTAATTCTCTGCCCTATTTTTGAGAATAGCGTGGCCGGGAGATATTCATCAGCTCTTGGATTCAATGATTTTACATTCTGTATGATTTTTCTGTCACTGGTTGCCTCTATTGTGGTAGTATTAGGGATTGTAGTGTCATATTGTCCCTCTCGGATTTTGAGAGGAGTGATTAGTTTTTGAAATTTGAGCTTACGAGCTTTCTTTTTATTAATTCTTCTTTGCGGCTTTCTTCTCCTTTTTTTCCCCCCTTCTTCCTGGGTTTCTTTTATTTTAGAAATCTTCTCTCCTTGATCTACATCAGATATATGTTTAGTGATGTTTCCCTGACCATCCTTGTCGTACCCAGTTTTATATGAATCTATTTGTTTGTTAGGATTCGAAAAAATGGAGTACTGTTTGAGAGTATTTGAAGGTTCTTCTCTGAAGAGTTTCTTCAGGGAATATATGGTGGAGTCCTTGTGATTTTTCCGAGTTTCCTTTATTTGTTTTTCTAGTGTTACTATTTCTGATGTTTGTGTACTAATATCACATTTTGTTTGAATCTGTATACTTTTGGTGATATTTGTTGTGTTACTATTTTGGTCTTGCATCGCATCAGATGTTTGTTGTTTTTTCGTTACGTCAGCAAATTCTTTTTTTCTTTTTTCCTCTACTAGAAATTTTAGTATACCAATTTGGACATCTAGGGTTTGATCCGAATTTTCTAGAATATGTCCTAAAAAAGTAAGGACCGATTCCAAAATTTCCTGCAGAGAGAAAAGTGCCTTTGACAATGGTGTTACAGAATTTGTAGAATTAATATTTTTTAGAATGAAAGGGTCCGGAGAAGATTCAAGTGCTGGATCGTGTTCTAATGATTTTTTCAGAGAACTAGTGAGTAAGTATGGGCGGAAAATCCGTTACGCTCGCGGATTTTGCGGATTTTCGGTAAATTCGCAATCCGCGAGATTTGCGAATTTCCAGCAAAATCCGCAAATTCGCACGCAGCGGATTTTTTTTTTCTTGGTGATACAATTTGGCGAGCGCGATTACATCATCGCGGCTTGCCAACTTGCACAGCGAGAGTTTGTCAACGCGAGTACGGCGAGATCACGTCTCGCGGTACTTCGCAATTGCGAGATTTGAGATGCGGCGAGCAGCAACAATCTCGCACAAGCGAAAATATAAAATTAGCAATTCTGCACAAGAAATCCACCAGCAAGCAGCATAAACCTTCTTGAAATGATGATTTTTAACTGAATAACTCCTTAGGTTGACATTTGCCTGCACTTTTTTAGCGAGGAGTCCATTTTGGGGAGGGGGGGAAGGGGGGTGGGAGGAAGGAAGTGCCCCACAGTCTTCAACTTCCTGTTCCTGTCCAGCAGGCTCCTCCCAGTGCTTTGTCCATCTCCTGGTCACTTTTCATTTGGATCTGGATCTGGAAGGATTACTTTTTGTGAATGCTGCTGGATATTTGGATTTGAGGCCTTTTTGACTTTCTTTGGATCACTGTTGGATTAGAAATTTTACAAGTAAGTTTGTTTGGGGCATTACAGTTGCTGCAACTACAATTTTGGGATTTTTGATTTTTGGGCTGTTTTGGGGCCTTTTGCCCAGGGGTACTCAGTGGTGGGTGGACTGAGTCTTTCTGTGGGGTGTCTTGAACTTAAACATCATGGAGGGCATGGATGGATTGGGATTGTGCTGATTTTTCAGTGATTTTCGTTTTTTGGGGCTGTACTTGTGGCCTTTTCACCAGGGGTATTTGAGTCTAGCATGGGCCTAGTCTTTCTGTGGGGTGTCTTGAACTTAAACATCATGGAGGGCATGGATGGAATGGGATTGTGCTGATTTTTCAGTGATTTTCGATTTTTGGGGGTGTTCATGGGGAGGGACAGGCCATGTGGCTGGGGGCCATTTTGAGTGCTGCTACAGGGCCTGGCCATGTGCAGGGAGGCAAGTGGCCATTTTGAATGTAGGCATTGTTGTTAGGCCTGCAACCATTTTGCCTACTTTTCAACCTTTATGCCCAGGGGTAGTGAGTCTTGCATGGACCTAGTCTTTCTGTGGGTTGTCTTGAATTTAAACATCATGGAGGGCATGGATGGAATGGGATTGTGCTGATTTTTCAGTGATTTTTGTTTTTGGGGGCTGTACTTGTGGCCTTTTCACTAGGGGTATTTGAGTCTAGCATGGGCCTAGTCTTTCTGTGGGGTGTCTTGAACTTAAACATCATGGAGGGCATGGATGGAATGGGATTGTGCTGATTTTTCAGTGATTTTCGTTTTTTGGGGCTGTACTTGTGGATTTTTCACTAGGGGTATTTGAGTCTAGCATGGGCCTAGTCTTTCTGTGGGGTGTCTTGAACCTAAACATCATGGAGGGCATGGATGGAATGGGATTGTGCTGATTTTTTTTCTCGATTTTTTTGGGGTGTATAACTGAACTGATGTTCCTCTGTCTTCCATTGTTTTTAGGTGCACAAGACTCAAGAGAACACCACCAGTGCCAGGAAGAAGTCCTGCAGCGGTGTGTGTGTGCAGCATAACGTCACGCGACGTCACGTCTGGCCTCAGACAACTCTAGAATTCGTGCAACTGCGGCCTGCTGTCTGACCTGCTCTGAAGAAGATGGCCCCCAAAAAAGGTCTCCGTAGCTCCTCTAGCAAGAAAGTTGCTAGTAAGGAGCAGAAGAAGCAAGTTACCGAGGAGGCTGGTGTGCCAACCGCCACGTTTTTTGGGAGCAAAAAAAAAAGTACGCCTGCAGCAGCAGGATCTGCTGGGGACCAAGCTGGGAGCAGCACCCCCGCTCCATTGGGTTCAGTGCCTCCACCACCACGCCAACTTAAGTCAAAGCCCTTGAGTGCTTCAGAGGCAGTCAGTGTACTTCTCCAATCACCATCGACCAGTGATGTTGGCTCATCGCAAGAAAGTAGCAGCAATGTCCCTGAATCAACACAGGTTGTTGTAACTCATCTGACAAGTGTTGAACAACCACAGCCGCAACAACAACATGTGGAAGTAGTACAAGCCCAAGTACATGTGGAAGGAGAGGCAGCGCAAGGAGATGTGCAAGCAGAGGTGCATGGAGGGTCACAAGTGCCCACAATAGTTGTTCCTCCTGAAGTAGGGGCACATCAGGAAATTGACAATCAGACCGAGGTATTAATTAGTGGTGGTGAAAGTGCAAAACGTACTGAAGTTCGGCAATCCACATCCTCCACTTCATCTGGCATTAGCAGCAGGACCACCACCACCAGTATCGCCGCCTCCTCCGGCCCCCAAAGACATTTCAAGTCTCCAGTTTGGGACTTCTTTAGTGTTTGCCCAAGAATGGAAAACGTAGCCATTTGTAGCATGTGTAAGCTTCGAGTTAGTTGTGGTAAGTTTGGTACCAACTATGGTACCGGAGGCCAGAGAGGTCATCTTAGGAGAGCGCACCCTGTCCAATGGTTTGCGCACCTAGAGGCGGTCAAGGAAGCCCGAATTGCACGTAATGAAAACGTTGATTTTTCATCCGATGATGACGAGGAGGAAGAAGACAATTCAAACACTTCACTTACACCCAGTACCCCTCTCAGCAGCACGCCCCATGTGAGCCACACTAAGAGTGTGGGAGAGAGTGAGACATCAATGCGGAAAAGTTAATCAGCGAGCGTAACTGGGTCAAAGATATCATCATCATCCCGTAAATCCTTGGTCCAGGGCAACATTAAAAAGATGTTGTTTACAGAAGTGCAATATGAACGCAACCACCCACTGACGCGTCTGTATAACACTAAGCTGGCTAAAATGCTAGCTCTGGACCTTCTCCCTTTTTCTTTTGTAGAAGGGGTTGGTTTTCTAGAATTAGTGGCAGCGCTCTGCCCTAAATGGAAGGTTCATAGCCGGTTCTATTTTGCCCGAGTTGCGGTTCCAGCACTACATGAAGATGTTCTGGAGGTGATTGGGGCAGCTTTGCAGAAGAGTGCTGTTCACACTATACATCTGACAACAGACATGTGGACCAGTGGCGCAGGTGCTGATTACATGTGCATCACTGCACACTGGGTCTCTTTTTCAGGGGCTAAAGCAAAGCTAAACGCAGGTTTTGACGCGGACATTGTTTTTAAAGCTGCTCGGAAACATGGAACACTAGCCATGTTTGGTTTGGAGAAACGTCACACAGCAGAAAACATTTTGGATGTCTTTAACACAAAGGTCCTTAACTGGCTGTCCCCAAAAAAACGCCAGGTTGGTTATGTTTCCACGGACAATGGCGCCAATATAGCTAAGGCCATGAGGCTGGGTGACTATTTCAGAGTGCCGTGTTTGGCGCACTGTATAAACCTGGTTGTCCAAAAATTCTTGGGTAATAAAGGCAGTGCAGCGTACAGAGTATTGGACACCTGCCGAAAAATGTGCAACCATTTCAGCCATTCTTTTTAGGCCCGGAAGCAGCTGAGGAGCCTGCTATATCAACATCAAATGCCAGTGAAAGCACTCATCCAGGAGGTGGTAACACATTGGAACTCAACCTTCTACATGCTTGAGCGTCTGTATGAGCAGTATACGGTACTCGATCAATATTTCTTTACAGAGGGTACAGAGGACCTGAGGATGGGTGCGGCGCAATAGAACATAGTTCAAAGCCTGACACGCATGCTTCGTCCTTTTGAGTTCTTCACGCGTGCAGTCAGCAAGGAGGACTGTAATTTGGGAAAAGCTATCCCATTGTTGTACATGCTGGAGCACCAACTGAAGGAGGTGTGTTCTGTGTTTGAAAAAGATGTAAAAAACCAAGACTCTTTTGTTCTGGCTGCGAAATTATTAGAGCTCCTACAAGGTGATGAACGTCTTAAAATGATCCACTCAGAAGAGCATTACATTTGTGCTACTATTCTGGATCCACGCTACAAAAAGGCGCTGGCAGGCCAAGCATTCTTTCCTTTTGATGATGAACATGTTCCAAAGTACAAACGTTGGCTAGCCTTGTCAGCCAAGAGGTTTGAAAGAGAACGGCAGAAAATTGAAGGAAATGGCAGTAAATCAGCAGGCCATCCCCAGTCAAAACAATCCACTTCTGCACCTGTGGCTGTGGCACAAGTGACCTCTCAGCCGTTAAAGACACCGGCAACCGGATCATCTGCACCAGACACAACAGAAACATTGGAGGCTGAAGAGGATTGGCTAGCTCGGCTTGGGTTTGGTTCTCAAAAGTTCAGAGGTACAGCAACAGCTAAGCAAAGTGGAGAAACCTTGGATGAGGACCTTGAGTCGATGGTGAAGGACTATCTGAATGACTCAACAGAGGTCTATGTTAATGCTGACCCATTGGCGTATTGGTATGGGAAAAAAGAATTGTGGCCACAGCTCACCAACCTAGCTTTAAACTACTTGTCTTGCCCACTCGCAAGCGTGTCTTCTGAACGTGTTTTCAGTGCTGCTGGTGGCATTGTAACTTCCAAACGGAGCCGCCTCTCGCCCAAAAATGTGGAGAGGTTAACAATGATCAAGATGAATCAGCACCTCATACCACCAGATTTCAGAGTACGAGAAAGCGCGCCGGGTGAAGACCAGGTGGCCAGCAACATAGATGAGGGAATTTCTACTCTGTCAGGTGACACTGAGCTCACCCTGCCTGAATTCGCAGAGTATGATTACGAAGCCTTATTCTTATTCCTGGACCGTGATACCGAGCCCTGAAAATGAGACAACGAATCAATAACTTTCTTTTTCGTCCTTATTCACTTTTATTCCTGTGTGTCTGTCTTTCTTTGTTGTGCACAGTTAATATATTTCAAACTTTAATCAGATAATCAAAAAAAAAGCCCATCAGCAGAACTGTCTTCACTGATTTGCTAATTGATTTGAAGGTGCCGCAGTCTGCATTCCTCAGGTTTACAAGTTCAGAAGAACATGCTCCTCTATCCTCCTCCTCCAGACTCCTATTTCCATCAAAGCAGAGGGCTGGTTTACGCCCAATGAAGAAAGACTCAGCACTTGTGGGGGTGTTGTTCTACCTCTTTGCAGGTGAGTTGACGGCTCTGGGACCATTGTTGGGAAGCTCTAATACCGGATAAAAGTGGTTTGGACCAAATCCGAGGCGCAAATTTTTTAGTGTTTTTGCTGACTTGCTTGCCTTTGAGGTGCTCTTAGGGGGGGCTCCGTCTGTTTGTGGGTGAGTTTCGGGGTCTGTCAGCACTGCTGGGACACTCTAATCTTGATTGCATTTGCTTTTCAGGAATTCCGTGGTGGCAACCCCGACTTATGGCCTAGCTACGCAGCGCGTTTGGACCGAAGGCCGAGAAATATTGTAAGTAGGAGATGTTGGTTTTGGCCTGTTTGGGGGTGTTATGCTTTTTGGCGGGTGGGTTGGTGGGTCTTGGGGCATTCCTGGAAAGGTCTAATACCGGGTAGAAGTGGTTGGGACAAAATCCACGCCGATTTTTTTTTGTTGCTATTTCTGACATTTAGCTCAATGTAGCGTTTTCGGGGGCCTGTTTGGGGGGCTTCCTGGTGTTTGTGGGTGAGTTTCGGGGTCTGGGAGCACTGCTGGGACACTCTAATCTTGATTGCATTTGCTTTTCAGGAAATCCGTGGTGGCAAACCGGACCTATGGCCTAGCTACGCAGCACGTTTGGACCGAAGGCCGAGAAATATTGTAAGTAGGAGATGTTGCTTTTGGCCTGTTTGGGGGTGTTATGCTTTTTGGCGGGTGGGTTGGCGGGTCTTGGGGCATTCCTGGGAAGGTCTAATACCGGGTAGAAGTGGTTGGGACAAAATCCACGCCGATTTTTTATTTGCTATTTCTGACATTTTGCTCAATGTAGCGTTTTCAGGGGCCTGTTTGGGGGGCTTCCTTGTGTTTGTGGGTGGGTTTCGGGGTCTGGGCGCACTGCTGGCTATATATACTTTACTTTGCAAGAGGTTTGAAGCAAATCCATGGTGGCAGAGGGGAGTTAGGGCCTAGCTGCAGAGCGCGCGCGGAGTGATTTGGGAAATTTGGAAAAAAATGACAAAGTCCCCATTTTTGTACTTTAGCTCTTTGGCTGTTTGGGGGTCTTCTACTCGTTTTCTCCTGGGTTGACGGCTCTGGGGCCATTGCTGGGAAGCTCTAATACCGGATAAAAGTGGTTTGGACAAAATCCATGCCGATTTTTTTTGTGCTATTTCTGACATTTTGCTCAATGTAGCGTTTTCGGGGGCCTGTTTGGGGGGCTTCCTGGTGTTTGTGGGTGAGTTTCGGGGTCTGGGAGCACTGCTGGAACACTCTAATCTTGATTGCATTTGCTTTTCAGGAAATCCGTGGTGGCAAACCGGACCTATGGCCTAGCTACGCAGCGCGTTTGGACCGAAGGCCGAGAAATATTGCAAGTATGAGATGTTGCTTTTGGCCTGTTTGGGGGTGTTATGCTTCTTGGCGGGTGGGTTGGCGGGTCTTGGGGCATTCCTGGGAAGGTCTAATACCGGGTAGAAGTGGTTGGGACAAAATCCTCGCGGAAAAGCCTTTTGGCACTTTTTGTAACTTAGGGTTCGTTAGGGTTAGCCCTAGCAGCAGGATTGCATGTGTTTCGGGGTGTTCTAGATTTTTGCAACTGAGTTCTGGGGTCCTAGAGCACTCGTGAGAATGTGCAATTTTGGTTGCAAGTCATTTGAAGAAAATCCATGGTGGGAAAGGGGGGATTTGGCATAGTTAAAGAAAGCCTTTGCCACTATTCTTAACTTAGGGTTTGTTAGGGTTAGCAGTATTTCTATTGCATGTGTTTGGGTGGGGGGGTTTTCGAGTCTTGGAGCGATGCTGGCTATGGATACTTTTGCTTGGTTGCTTGCAAGTGGTTTAAATGCAATCCACGGTGGGTAAGGGGGTACTTGGGCCTACTTTTACTTTCAAAGTACGTTTTGTCACCAGTTTTCTGCTAGGCGTCGTTTTTTGAGATTTGATTTGGGCCGGTCTTCTACATTTTTGCGACTGGCTTTAGTAAGGGTCTGGGTGGGAGCACTGCTGGGAAGATCTAATTTTGTTCTAAAACACAGTTTACAGGACACCTAGCTTGAGGGGAAAGATCCGCTACATTAATTTGCCCATACTTATTTATCCTTCAAAAGGTGACTCAGACAGAATACGCACTTTCAAAAATATTGTACTGTCTACTAGGAAAATCAAAGTGTGACTTTTTGCACTCCACAGCCTACATACCTTATATTTATTTATCAGTGGTGTTGTAATATTATATCACTTCCTGTTTTTCGTTGAATAATTACAGGCCGGGTTTCAGTCTGTGCAATGGGGAAAAAAAGGATGGAGTCAGGCTTCACATTAGCGAGCCACAATTCAGCATCAGGCAGGCAGTGGACAGGGTGTCTTCTGGTGACCAACATCGATGGACGAAGCGTCGGCTGCAATGGAGGAGTACCGCTAATAAGAGGATTTTTTTTCTGCAGGCAACTTACTTACCAAATTCAACAGGACAACTACAACAACATACAGATACAGTATCCTTTGTCTTTTTCTCTGACTGTGACTGCATTTCTTGGATCTCTCTCTGCTTCTAAATTGATCCCTTAACACATCACTTAGTCCACTCCACTATCACATCTGCACCACACATAGTCATTTGTAAGTGCTCCTACGTAATTCGCAAGTCGCAGCACGCCCCAGCCCGTAGAGGACTGGGATGGCCCCAATGATGAAGCATGTCACCAAGGGGCAACCCTGGTGAGTGAGGGGACACCTAGAAAAAGAGCAATTTCTCCTTTTCTATCTACTATACCTTCCAGACCAACCCCATTGGGTGTTGTGAATGGATTTATAGTGACCAGCAAGGCTCTCAGGTATCTGGTAACAGATACCTTATGTTGAATATAGTTATCAATAATTCCACACACGCCCTGTACTGTCGCATTCTTTCTTCCACAGTTGTCGAAAGTACTACTTACTTTTCACTGACATGCATGCAGTAGTGCATGCACTTTCAAAGATTGATGGATAGGTTTGTACCCAAAGATTTGTTTATGTTCAATTGTTTGTCCATGCTGTGCTTTTTTTACAGGGTGTCTTCTGGTGACCAACATCGATGGACGAAGCGTCGGCTGCAAAGGAGGAGTGCCGCTAATAAGAGGATTTTTTTCTGCAGGCAACTTACTTACCAAATTCAACAGGACAACTACAACAACATACAGATACAGTATCCTTTGTCTTTTTCTCTGACTGTGACTGCATTTCTTGGATCTCTCTCTGCTTCTAAATTGATCCCTTAACACATCACTTAGTCCACTCCACTATCACATCTGCACCACACATAGTCATTTGTAAGTGCTCCTACATAATTCGCAAGTCACAGCACGCCCCAGCCCGTAGAGGACTGGGATGGCCCCAATGATGAAGCATGTCACCAAGGGGCAACCCTGGTGAGTGAGGGGACACCTAGAAAAAGAGCAATTTCTCCTTTTCTATCTACTATACCTTCCAGACCAACCCCATTGAGTGTTGTGAATGGATTTATAGTGACCAGCAAGGCTCTCAGGTATCTGGCAACAGAGACCTTATGTTGAATATAGTTATCAATAATTCCACACACGCCCTGTACTGTCGCATTCTTTCTTCCACAGTTGTCGAAAGTACTACTTACTTTTCACTGACATGCATGCAGTAGTGCATGCACTTTCAAAGATTGATGGATAGGTTTGTACCCAAAGATTTGTTTATGTTCACAATTGTTTGTCCATGCTGTGCTATTTTTTCTTGTCTCCCAAAACCTTTCCCAAAAACCCCCGTACCCATCCATTTTTCAAACCCTAACCCTCTTCCCCCGGGCTGTGTGGTTTTGATTGATGTGTGACTAAATTACAGCAATAAATCCACACACTTGCTGGGGAGGATAAGGTGATAGCAACAGGCTGGTGAAGAAATCCGAGGATATATTCTTACTCTGCTTGACAAAGACCCATGGCTAATGTCAAAGAACTTCAACCGAATTAGTTATACTTTACCATTTGTTAGGCTACAATGTGGCACTGTTCTAGTGTACTTCTGTCACCTGCTATATTCTCTATTGTACCGTTGTATTGCTCAGGAGGACAAACCAGATTTCATTTTCTTTTTTTTCATAGGCATGCAACTGCCACTGTGTCACACCACTAGTACCACCGCTATGAGGAAATTTTATCCGCCCAGGATTGCCAACCTTATTCGCTGTTTCCCGTGGAGCCAGCCCTGGGCCTAGCCCTACTTGCAAACAGAAATTACAGGTAAGATAGGCGTTTGGTTGGAGGTAGTATAATGGAGTATTCGGAGAGACGAGAGATTGGATTGACTGTAGTACTACTAAAGTCCTAGGACTATTCAGGAAAACAAACTTACTGTTAAACCCCCACCCACCAGACTCAAAAGCAGTAAAAAACAGGTATGGTCAGATAAAGTTTCAAAAAGTATATTTGTATAGCCCTAACAAAAGAATCTCCCGCAAGACCCTCCCTAACCCCAACGATTGTCCTTCAAAAGTCCCCAAAAAACCCAACTCCCAATTCCCACCCCCCAAAAGTCTCTAAAAAAGGGGCAAGGGACACTATGGCAGGGTGCTGTTGGATTTAGCAGCCAGGGCATCATGCTCCTTGCGGAGGGTGGCAAGTTCGAAGCGGAGGCCCTCCACCAAGTTCTTATAGTTATGGACCTCCTGCTCCAGGTAGGACAGTCTGAGGGATAAGCGGCGCCGGTGTGCCTTGCAAATCCTGTGAGGGGCAGCTGCTTTCTTTGCTGCTCGGCGGCGGCGTTTGGCTTCGGTAGCCCGGCTCCGTACCGCAGGAGCACTGCGCTGGCTGGCAGCCCGCACGGAGGAGGATGCAGCTGTCCCAGTGGACGTTGTTGTTGTACCAGACTGCGTCTCCTCCTCCTCCAGGGCCACCAGCCGCCGATATTCAGCGACAGTGGCATCCAGCCTCCGTTGCCGGGCCATTCGAGCCAGCTCCTTCCTCCTTGATGGTGTCTTGGATTTGGAAGGAGCAACTACGTGACAAAAGAAAGACATAGTCTGTAACCCATGCTCCTTAAGATTAACACAAAATGATTGAGCAGAAAGTTGTCACAGTACAAGTAGCAAATTGAAAGCACAGTACATAACTATTGAGGACAGTTTCTATGTAACCTCCGACTTCTTCATCCTTGCTCTAACATTAGTGGGAGTTTAAGGAACAAATTCTACGAGCACTATGGACTTCCATTACAGTCGACTATGACAGTACACCACTCTTCTTCTTCTTCTTCTCTCTTGTTTAGAAAAATTGGTACGTTATCTTATGCAAGCCGTCATAATGCCAGCGCAGTGAACTTGCACCCGAGAAAAACAGACGCACACCATGGTGAGTGAGACAGACTTGCGTTACTGTACCGGTCCAGTACATGCAGGTGGTGAAGCTCTTACTTTTCTATTACGGGTGGCATTGAGAATACTCTGTTAAAAGGGCTACTGCTTAATTAATTTAGCTTTCACCCTACAGTGCAAATGAGTATTAGAAAAGGAAAATGAAGAAGCTAAATTATCTGATTATCTATCACTTCACATGGGATGTATTTGATGACATATGGGATGACTTTAGGTGCTTTGCTTATTATTGAGTGAACAGTGATACCCCCACACATGAATGACATACTACTACTAAACTAAAGTTATTAAGAGAGGTAGGGAGTGTCCACCGTAATAACCGGATATATGCTGTGCTTGCAGTTGCAATACAAACTACTGCTACTATTCATGGTAGTATTTGGACAACGTTACAACTTCTTTTCCTTGCCTTTCCTACACTGGAACGGACGTGCGGGTGCGGTGTTACATGCTCTTCAAAGTAACACTTAGTTCATCCAGTGACCGTCTACTCTCTCTAGATACACATATGCTATCTAAGAGTCAGATAGTACCATGAATGATCCAGGCATCCATCCATTCAAAGTATATGCACACATACAGTTTCTGTCTCACCCACCCAGGCTGTTCTCCTTCCACCCATCCTTGCTTCATCATTCACCCAGCCATGCACCAAGCCGCAGACTTTGCGAGATTACACTTCGCGCCCGGAAACGGAAATACGTCAGGCAAACAAGATGGCCGCGCCGTTGAACGACCGCGAGGGTAACTTCGCGCCTTGCGCTACGAGCAGCTCGCAAAAACGCACAAAACCTTGCCAACTAACATGCCGCAAAAAAAACAAATTGCATATTTGCACGGATTTGCGGCTTCCGCATCCGATCTCGCGCGTGTTCGCGCCCCGCGAACCCCGCGAAATTGCAGAAAAACGAGTTTTTCAAAACTGAAAGCACTCGGCAGGGGCAAGAGTTCAAACTCATCATTAGTAACAATTCCCTGTAGTGCTTCCTGACTGGGGCCCCTCCAGAATTCAGTTGCTAGTTGCAACAATTGTATGACCCTGCTCTGACCCTCACAGCAGGCTCATAGAATAGCTACAAGTAGGCCACAAAGGTCCTGGGGAAAAAAAATGCACTGCAACAGAAAGCAAAATTACAGATAAGGAAGCAGGTGCCAGACTGGAATTTTAAAACAGTGACAAATTAATAAACTAACCCCAAATTAATTCATGTCAGTTGAAGCAGGGCTGGTGTGCTTGCTTTTCCCCCCAATAATCTACAGTAATGATGAACCAGAGGGTGGCATTGATGTAACAGAGGGTTGCAGTGGTGAAACAGAGGGTGCTGGGAACCTGTGATGATGAACCAGACGTAGAAACAACATAATCGCGACCGTTGCGTGCCGAAATGTAAGTTCGCAATTGCGAACTGGTACGAAACCCTCGCGAACTGGCAGAAATCCTTGCGAACACACAAAAAAAATCCGCAAATTCGCAAGAATTCGCGGATTGCGAGTTCGCAAATCCGCAAAATTCGCGAACGCGAGATTCGCAAAATTCGCCCATGCTTACTAGTGAGTAACTTATCTGGGCTTGACTGTAATTCTGATTTATTTTCCACTGACTTCATGCTGTTTCCATAGGGATCCTCAACGCGGTCTGGGCTACCTGAACGTTTTATTGGAGTTAAAGATGTTGAGTGTGACACCTCATGGGCCAGGGATTGTAGTTCCTGTGATGATAGGATTATATTTTGATTAAGTTCAAGATCTAGTTCGCTTAAGTTTTCAGTAGATTGATGGTTCAAAGAAGAGAGCTGTTTTTCCTCCATATTTTCCAAAGGATCAAGGTTTTTTCCTACTTCCAGAACATGAGTGAGTGATTGTCTTTTTGGTGATAAGGCAGAAAAATAATTGCTTATTGCCGGGGTCCTAGTTATCCGGCCATGTTTTACTGCATTGTCAGAGGATTTCCTGACTGCTTCCTCGGTGCCAATTCGCTTCATAAATATTGTGCGAGATCTTAACTTTTTTAATGCCATTATACTTTCCTGAGATTGACCTGGTAGGTGTGAGTGATAGCTCCTTCTCCGATGATATATGTGAGAATTTTATAGACTCTTCTAGAGGTATAGGTACGGATTTCTCAAGTTGCGGTGTCTGCTCAAATCACCGTCACCTCTGCCTCAGTCTCTCAGGTGTTACACTCACCACCCTACCATGCAAATGTATTACTTGACACCAGATTGCCAAGTATCAAAGGATCGGAGATAGGGATGTAAATAGGGTGGCCCGTCCCGTCCTTGTACGTCCCCGGACGGCCACAGACGGCCCGCCCTTTGCCCGGGCTTCGCCCGGCGTCCCGTTCGCGTCCCGTGAGACGGCCCTTCTGCTGCAATTATACGTAGAAGGCCGGCCAGGGGCGGGGCACGCAGGGGGCGCTGACCGGATGCTGTGAGGTCTCGCTGGGACTCCTGGAACAGTGAGTCCCTGCAGCGCAACACCCCTGCAGCCTCTCGGCGCCGCAGCAGCTGGGCTGATGGTAGTATCCAGGCGGAGGTGCAGAGCAGCACGCAGCAGCTCCCGCGCAGCGGGAGTGGCAAGTTGTTGCGTAATCACCGGCAGAGGCACCGGAAAAGCGAGCAGGTAGGCAGTATATTTATCAGCAGGCTCCAAATGCTTTCAAAGGTTTTCATAAGAGCTATTATTCTACCGGGCAACTCCGTAATCAGATGATCAGGTTTGGCACCATCTATTTGTCCTTCATCTGCGGCCGCAATAGCAGCCCAATTACCACCTAAAGCTTGATCATGGTCTTGTCTACGAATTTTAGCCCATAAAGCTTGCGGGACTACATTGCCCATAAGTAAATCAATATCTGCCAAATTCATAATGCATGCATTAACAGTCTGAGACAATTCCTTATAATACCCAGCAGGATTCTTACGAGGGTCCGGTAAGGACTGCTTAAGTGCCAACACTTCTGATCTTTTCCATGGATCATGTACTCATATGCGCTGAAACTGAGCGGGGACAGGTAAATTGGCACCTGCTTGTGGAACCGCATCCCTCCATATCGGAGGAACTTGTCGCATAGGATATTGTGCCATTTTATGACGAACCGCAGGATCAGGCTCAAGAGAACTTTGAGAAAAGAAGGAAGATCAGAAAGTAACAAGCTTCTGAACAGCAGACTCCACATCAGGACCTACAATAAGTCCTGTATCAAATTGATCCCATATTTCAAATAAACCCTGAGGAGGTGAATCCAAATCCATATCTTCCCACTCTTTAATAAGAGTGTTGCACATAATATTAAAGACATACCTCTGCGTAGGCGCATTCCATTGCAGAAAGGTGTCTAAAATGTCACGCACACTATACTGTAAACTACTCGTAATCCAATTACGAGCAAGAGAATCTAACTTAGTCCGTTCTTCGAAATCTGGGATCTGACTACGAGATTGTCTTCGAGAAGAAGCAGGAGAAAAGAAAAGAGATCCAAGAAAAGGCGACAAAAGACCAGAAACAGTTTCAACTAAATGATGTCGAGCTGTCGGTGAATCTGACAATAAAACAGGAACCAACGTATTCTGTAAAGCAGGAGAAGAACCAGTAGCAGCAGAAGGTAAAGGAAGCTGAGGCACAAGAGCTTGAGGTACAGAAGTCGGTGGCAAAGGGGGTGGAGGTGGAATCACAGGAAGAGGCAACTGTGCAGGAACCAGAACAGCTGGATTAACAACAGGTTGTAATGGAGGTGCATTAGCGCCTAACACATAAGGTGGAGGTAACGTCAAGAGATGGGACACAAAAGGATCTTCGTCAGGACCCTTACTTTTTGAGGCAGTAGGTAACACAGGATAACATCTGTCTATTGCCATACGATGCTGTCTCTCCGAAACCTCAACCATCTGATCAGCTTCGTCATTTTTAAACTGTTGGGCAGCCTGTAAAATCATCATATCCTGCTCTTTCTTATCCTTCTTTATTTGCTTAATTTCTTTCAGTTTGGATTCTTTACACCAGAGGCGGAAAGAGTCAAACATTGCCGGCCGGGCTTTTCTCTTAAATAGAATCGTTTCCAAATTGTCTAATATAGCAGGCTCAAATGTACCATTTTGTGGCCACCGTAAAACACCATCTTTTTTAGTGTATTGAATCCATGTTTCATTAAAAATAATAGGACCTAAACCATGTTTTGAATAGAGCTCATAAGTGGGAGTTTCAACCGGAGGAATCAGACAAGAATTCTCTAGCCGGGAATCCCTAATACATCCAAAACAACAAAATTTCCTAAACTTACTAAATCCAGGCATTTCGTAACGAACTGGACTACTTACAAACGTCAAGGGATTTTAGACAATATAGTCACAGCACAAACGTACTTACCCCTTGGCTTTGGTTAGTGCACTAATCGAATAACAAATACCAAAAACAAAAAGGTGGGCGCTACCCACGAATACTTAAATAAATGTTTTCTCACACCAACAGATGTCCGTCTAACATCTCGCGATACTAGTCATCACCAGGGGCCAAAGCAGGGCGACAGTCAGGGCAGCAGTCGTCAGCAGCCATCGGGAAGGAGTAGCTGCGCCTCAAAAGACCTTCGGTCCACTTCGACATACAGGGGTCGCTCACGTGGCTCGCGAATCCTCCAGAATTTTCTTGCGAAGCTCCTCACGACCTTCAGGCAAAACTACTACCGCTGAAGTCGCCCACACGTTGGGCCGCCAATTGGAGAACCTGACCTTATGGGCCAGGCGGCGCAGGGCACGCCTGAGATCTCCGAGTTCACCTGCTTTGGCAGACAGAGACACGTGACACTCTGTTAGGTGTAGAAAAGCAGATTTATTAGCTGCAGCTAAGCACAGTGGTCCTGTAAGTACACCAACGGGTATGTTATCAGGAGACTGACACTTCATTCCGTGGCGCACAGACTATTATAGTACAAAAGTTTACAATGCCAACTCCCAAAACATACAAAACTGATAAATAGGAATAGTTTAAAAACAAGCTATCGAATGTCTAAAACACACCCTCCTTTCAGACCCTGTGTGCTCTCCTCCCTTTAGGTTAATCAACACTAGTGCCCGTAATTCAATTTGCAGGTGGTAGAACATGTTGAATGCTTCAAAGGACAGTCTATGTAACAGGACAACACACGAAGAGAATAGCGAAGGCCAGTTAAACAAGATAAAGTCAAGAAGAATGGTGGGACCCAAAACAGTGGAGTAAAACATGGATTAATCAGTCTAGACATGGATTTACGAAACTCGGGAGACCCTGACATCGGTTTCACAAACATAGGCAGAAGTTACTCTTTAACAGGAAGGACACGTAGCAGCTGAAAAAGAAAAAACATCGCGTTCACCAGGTCCGCCGTGCTGCCTGAGTGAGGCAACACAAAATGTCAGTTAAATACAAAATGGCGGCTAGATACGAAGCGAAGTCGAAAACCACGTAACCTCAGGTGACACACAGGGTCTGAAAGAAGGGCGTATTTGAGGACACTTGATAGCTTGTTTTCCAACTTTTCCTATTGGCTAGCCTTGTTTGTATTGGGAGTATACGTTGTAAATATGTGTGCTATAAAAGATTGTGCGCCACAGAATAAAGTGGCAGTCTCCTGAGAACCTACTCTGTACTTCTGGGACAACTGTGCTTAGCTGCAGCTAATACACCTGGTTTTCTACGCCTAACAGAGTGTCTCGTGTCTCTGTCCGACAGGGCAGGTGAACTCGGAGATTTAAGGCGTACCCTGCGCCACCAGGCCCATAAGGCCCGGTTCTTCAACTGGCGCCCAATGTGGGGCGGCTTCAGTGGTAGCGGTTCAGCCTGAGGGTCGTGAGGAGCCTCGCAAGAAAATTCCGGAGGATTCGCGAACCACATCAAGCGACCCCTGCATGTCGAAGTGGACCGAAGGTCTTTTGCAACGCTTGCTACTCCTTTCTGACGGCTGCTGACGACTGCTGCCCTGACTGCCGCCGTGCCTTGGCCCATTTGGTGATGACTGGTATTGCGAGACGTTAGACGGACCTCTGTTGGCGTGAGAGAACACTTAGTTAAGTATTCGCGGGTAGCGCCCACTTCTTGGTTTGTTTTTGGGTTTGTTATTCGACCATTGCAATAGCCAAAGCCAAGGGGTAAGTACGTTTGTGCTGTGTTATTTGCTTTAACCCCTTGAAGGTTGTAACCAGCCAGTGAATTAAAGATGCCTGGTCTTACCAAGTTTAGGAAGTTTTGTTGTCTTGGTTGCAATAGGGATTCCCGGCTAGAGGACTCTTGTCCGATTTCTCCGGTTGGAACTCCTACTTATGACCTCTATTCGAAACATGGTGTTGGCCCCATTGCCTTTAACGAGGCAGGGATTCGATACACAAAGAAAGATGGTGTTTTGCAGTGGTCACAAAATGGAAGCTTTGAGCCTGACATATTAGACAATCTAGAAGCAATTTTGTTCAAAAGAAAAGCCCGGCCGGCAATGTTTGACTCTTTCCGCCTCTGGCGTAAGGAAGCCAAACAGAGAGAAATTAAGCAGGCAATAAGAGATAAGAAAGCGAAAGGTATGACGATTGTACAGGCTGCCCAGCAGTTTAAAGAAAATGAGATTGATCGGGCGATTGAAGTCTCAGAAAGACAGCATCGTATGGCAATAGATAGATGTTACCCTGTGTTGCCTACTTCTCCACAGAGTAAGGATCTTGACGATGCACCCCCATTATTACCACTTGTCCAGCAACCTGTTGTTCAGCCAGTTGATCCAGCTCTTCCACAATTGCCCCTTCCAGTATTGCCACCCCCGCCTGCTTTGCCATCCGACTTCTGTACCTCAGTCTCCTTTACCCTCGGTTCCTCTTGTAACTGTCAGCTCCTCTCCTCCTTTGCTTAATACCTTGTCTCCCGTTTTACTGTCAGACTCTCTCACAGCTCGTAAACGATTGGTCAATACTGTTTCTGGCCTTTTCTACCCCTTCTTTGGGTCTTTTAACATGACTCCTGCTCTTTCTCGAAGGCAATCCCGTAGTCAACTCCCAGGTTCCAGCGAGCAAATTGTGTTGGACTCTCTTGCTCACAAATGGATCATGGATAGTGTGCACGACATCATGAGCACCTTTCACCAGTGGAATGCGCCCACGCAGAGATATGTTTTTAATGCTATGTGTGACAATCTTGTCAAAGGATGGGAGGATATGGATGTGGGCTTAGCTCCCCAGGGTCTGTTAGACGTGCAGGCTAAATTTGACAAAGGACTTATTGTGGATTCTGAAGTTGAGGACGCCGTAAGGACACTTGTCACTTTCAGGTCTTTATTTTCTTCTCAGACTATTCTTGAACCTGATCCTGCAGTTAGACAGAAAATGAAACATTATCCTATGAGGGAAGTTCCTCCAGTATGGAGAGAAGAGGCTCCACAGGTAGGCCCTGCTACGCGTATCCCTGCTCATTTCCAGCGTATATGGGTACATGTCCCTTAGAAACGATCTGAAGTTTTAGTATCAAAAGTGTTTTTATTGAAATTCTTAACAGGCATATAGCAAGACATCTCTGTGAGAAAAGGAAACTCAGAGCATACAGTGCGGGCGGGACAGACAAGCATGTCTTCCCTTGTGCAGCAGAATAAGCAATGAAGGTATGCCCAATGAGCGATGCGACGTTATGCTTGGAAGGGCAAAAGATTGACATAAGTAGAACAACACGAACCAAAAACCCCCACCCCACCCCCACAAAATCCCCCCTCCCTCCACCCCGACCAGTGTGCCCAGGAAGGTTAGTGACACCTGCATTGTGTCGCGGGAGTGTGACGAGGCCAAGAGTAGTAGAGTCACCGGGAGTCACAGGTGGTGCTAGTGAGACGCAAAACCCTAAGATATTTGGGGCAGGTGACTTCATTGAACTCCTTGGATAAGAGGGTTAGCAAAGGAAGCCATGTCTTGCGAAAGGAGTCTGTGGAGCTGGTGAGAGTGGCATGGATACGCTCCATCCCAAGGGTGAACCACAGTTTGTGGAGCCATCCCGTGTGTGTGGGTTTAGTCGTAGTGCCCCATAGTGACAAGATGTGTTGTGTGGCTGCCTGCATAGCTATGCCCATCTGTCGGCCCCGTAGTGATTTGAGGGGAAACATTAAGGCATTGGGCAGGCCCAACACGGTGTACGCAGGGAATCTCGGGACTTCAGTGTCGAAGGTGGAGTCTATGTCATCCAGGACCTGTTTCCAAAAATCCCCCAGCTCGGGGCACTCCCAGAGGATGTGTGTCAAAGTACCACGTTCCCCACACCCTCTCCAGCAAAGGTCGCTGCGCTTCGGGTTTCCTTGGTGTAATCGGGTTGGAGTAAGGTGCCAATATATGGCGAGTTTGACTGCAGCTTCTTTCGCTCTGGTGTTTCGTGTAGTGTGTGAGGCTCTATGATAGATGTATCCCCATTCTTTGGATGACAAGGTCCTCCCAAGTTCAGCCTCCCAGCGCCGTTGACCGGGTGATTTAGCCTGGGAGGGTGGAGGGGCAAGCATTTTATAGAGTTCGGAGATGAGGCGCTTGTCTGTGGTCTTAGTAAGCAGCCACTTCTCGAAGTCCGTCATGGGGCGGCCCACTAGGGCAATGACGTTCGGGTCAGTGAGCCAGTGTCGGAGCTGGAGATATTGGAAGAAGTGGGGGTGTTCTATCCCGTACCCTTGTTTAATGTCGTCGAAGGAAAGAAATCCGTTCAGGTCAAAAAGATGACCCACAGCTCGGCACGCCGAGCCCCGCCATTGAGAAAATGCACCTGGGCCGTCACCTGGGGGGAAGTCAGGGTTGTCCAGAAGGGGAGTGAAGGGGGAAGGGAAAGTAGTCAGTCCGCGTTTAAGCGCCACTCGATTCCACACCTGTAGGGTCGTGCGAGTGATTGGGGACCGTGACATATATTTGGGCCTGTGGTGTTTGGCCAGGAATGGAACCCGCCACAGCGACGTCTGAGCCATAGCTCTATCTTGGAAGAGCCATCTCTTCTCCGATTCGGGTCTGTACCACTCCACCAGGTACCGGAGTTGGGATGCCTGGAAGTACCGCACCAAGTCCGGGATTCCGAGACCGCCCTCGTCCATGCTCCTGTATGCAAGCAGTTTGTGAAGGCGGGCTCTCTTCCCCTTCCAAATAAAGCCAGACAGTAAGTCTTGTAAGGTTGTCAATGTGCCCGCTGGGGGCATAATGGGAATTGTTTGGAACAAATACAGAATCCGCGGCAGGACTGACATTTTTATAGCCGCCACCCTCCCCAACAGAGAAAGAGGTTGTTTGGACCATCTCGCAAGGTCTGAGCGTATCCGGGTGATGAGAGCTGTGTAATTAGTGGAGACCGTGAGGTCGGTTGAGGGAGTCAGGGTGATACCTAGGTATGGTATCCGGTCGGCCACCTGTAGGCCGCTGTGATGACCCATTGCCGGGGCCTGCGGGCGCGCATTTTTGCCTAGGGGTAAGATGAGGGATTTTGCGATATTAATGCGGAAGCCTGAAACAGCCCCAAACGAGTCAAGTTCCTCCATAAAGGCAGGTATAGAAGTATCAGGGCTGTGTAGAGTGGCTATGACATCGTCCGCGTATAAACTGATAGGATGGGGTTCGCGTCCGAAGTCGATGCCCTCTATCCTCGGATTGTCGCGGACTCTCTGTGCTAGCGGCTCGATATACATCGCAAATAGGAGGGGGGAGAGGGGGCACCCCTGCCTGGTACCTCGTTGGATCTCAAACGGGGGCGAGCGCAGGCTCCCCAGGCGAACCGTGGCCTGCGGATGATGATAGCATCCCGCTATGCGCGAGCAAAAACGGTCACTGAGACCGAACCGGCGGAGTACGTGTTGTAAATAATCCCAGTTCACGCGATCGAACGCTTTCTCCGCGTCGATGGCAAGAAGCGCAGAGTCCGAAGCTCGAGAATGTGTCTTGTCAATAAGGTGGAGCACCCGTTTAGTATTGTCTGCACATTGGCGGCCTGGAACAAAGCCAGATTGGTCTGGTTCTAAAAGACCGGGAAGGCACGGGCCAAGGCGGGCAGCAAGGATACCTGTAAAAAGCTTCAGGTCTAGGTTCAGTAACGAGATTGGGCGGAACGCAGAGCAGTGCGTGGGTTTTTTCCCGGGTTTAGGAAGCACCACCACTTCAGCGGCTAGCATGTCCGGAGGTATGGCTGCCGCCCCCTCGAAGGAGTTGAAGAGGCGAGCAAGCACCGGGGCCAAACGCCGATTGAAGAGCTTATAGAAGCCCGCTGAGAAGCCGTCTGGTCCCGGGGATTTAAGTGGGCGCAGTCGAGAGATGGCAGCTAATACTTCTTCCTGGCTTATGGGGGCATCAAGAGCTTCCGCGGTAGATTCAGGGATCGCGGTGATAGCCACAGTGTCGAGGTATGCCTCAATATCCCTGGATGGGACCTCCTCCCCCCGTATAGGGAAGCGTAGTATGAGCGAAACGCCTCGGCCACTTGTGCATCGTCTGTGAGCACTTCACCATCGGTGCCAACTAAGGTGGTGATGTGGGCCCGTTGGGTCTTGGCCCTTAGAGCACTGGCCAGTAGACGCCCTGTTTTGTTCCCTCCGACATAGTAGGTATGCCGTAGGCGGAGGGCTGCAAATTCCGCCCTGTCTGTATCCAGACTGGCGAGTTGGGCCCGAGCAGCCTTTAGCTGTTTCCACACTCGGGGGGCACACGTGCGACTGTGTACCCGTTCCAGCTCCGCCACCTGCGCCGTAAGGTCCTCTCTCTTGCTTTTGCGGTCTTTAGCTTCCGCAGCCGAAATAGCTATGAGTTCCCCCCGCACGACCGATTTCAGAGCCCCCCAAAGAGCCGTCGCTGAGATGCACGATCTGAAGTTTTGGCGCTCAAACAGTCTTTACCGGACCCTCGTAAAAATCCCGCTGGGTATTATAAAGAGCTGTCCCAGACTGTTGATGCGTGTAATATGAATTTGGCCAATATTGATATGCTGATGGGAAATGTAGTCCCACAAGCGTTATGAGCTCAGATTCGTAGGGAGGACCATGACCAAGCTCTAGGTGGTAATTGGGCTGCTATAACTGCTGCGGATGCAGCACAAGCAGGTGGTGCTAAACCAAATGATTTGATTGCACAATTGCCCGGTAGGATCATCACTTTAATGATAACGTTGATGCCTGCCTTACGTGTTAACTGGGATAAGTTAGCTGCGTGTAAACAGAAGAAAGATGAGAGTGTCTCTTATTTCTCTACCCATTTCGAGGAGACGTTCATCGACCACAGTGGTCAAGATATGAGTACTGAGGGTGGACAGCGATTATTTGTGGATAAATTTGTATTTAATTCACTTCCAGAATTATCGCATAAATTGAAAGACACCAAAAGTTTGTGGGCTGTTTCTTCGTCTGCCCAGATATTAGCCACTGCTCAGTATTACTAGAATAGGGATAAGGAGGAAAAGGAAAAAATCGAGAAAAAGACTAAAGAATTAAAAACGAAGGTTCTTTTGCAACAGGCGTATCCCCCTCGTTCTGCTCAGCACCAATTTCAACAGCCTCCCCAGTTTCAGAGATTGTTACAGAAACCTGAACTCTTTGTTCCACGACCTTTGCTTGGTCCTAATCAATGTGCCTATTGTAAAGAGGAAGGTCATTTTAAGAATAGCAGTCCGGTTTTATTGCAGCGTAATGGTGGATTCCCAGGGCCGCGAGGCCGTGGTGGTTTTCAATCACCATCCAGAGGTAGAGGGCGAGGTGCATTGTCTCAAGGACAGCGTTCCTTTCCCCCTCAGAATTCTATGAATTATTTTGACCAACAGAATACTCAGTCTGCGCAATATTACAATGACGACTATTGTGTTGAAAGTGAGAATCAGGATTTTCATACTAGCTAGGACAACCATGGACAAAGCAAGGGAGTCGTATCAGTTCCAGTGGATCAGAATGGACCTTATGTTGAAGTTGTTGCATTGGGTGTTTCAGAGCCATTTCTTTTGGATACTGGTGCAATGAGAAGTTCTATAATTCACTCCAAACTCCCTGGGGCACCTTTGTGTGGCTTAACAAATGTTTCTGTAGGATTCTCTGGCGCCCCAGTTAGTTACCCGGTTTCTTGCCCTTTGCCTATCTCAATTGGTCCTTATGATTTGGAGGCCCGCTCATTTTAACGACTGGTTGCGGCGAGAATTTGCTGGGTTTGGACTTATTGAAACGTCTTCATGCAACATTGTATTGTTCCCCCTCTGGTGTACATCTTACTCTAGGTGAGAAGCTGGTTTCTCCTATGTATCAACTCCCACCCAAATTGCATTCTCTTCCTGCTACGCTTTGGGCTACGGGTCCGAATGATGTTGGTCTGCTCCAAATTCCACCTTATGTGGTTACTGTCAAGCCTAATGTTAAATTACCACGCATTCCACAGTATAAAATTTCCAACGATGGTGAAAGAGCTTTGTTGGCTATCATCTATGATCTAGTTCAGAAGGGTGTGGTCGAAGAAACAAGAGGAAATGTTTGCAATAGTCCTGTTCTACCTGTTCTTAAACGCACTGATCCTTCTCAGCCTCCTGTATATCGTTTTGTGATTGATCTTTGGGAGGTCAACAAAATTGTTGTCCCCCAGTTTCCTGTCGTCCCAGATATCACTGCCTTGCTCACAATGATACCTGCTTCAGCTGCCTGGTTCTCAGTTATTGACCTCAAAAATGCTTTCTTCAGCATTCCTATTGCTGAGGAGAGTAGGGATATTTTTGGCTTCTCTCTCGAAGGCTGGAGTTTCCGATTCAAACGTGCACCTCAAGGCTATTGTGAGAGTCCTTCCATTTATAGTCAGGCTTTGAAATCTCAGCTCAATGCTTTCACTTTGCCCCCAGGTGCCACTCTTATTCAGTATGTGGACTATTTGTTAGTTGCTGCTGATTCAGAGGATGTTTGTAAGAATGTGACTGTTTCACTTTTGCATCATTTGTCTGACCTACATCACAAGGTGTCACCCTCTAAATTACAATATTGCCGCCAAGAGGTTACCTACTTAGGTCATCTCTTGTCGAAGGAGGGAAGGCGATTGACCCCAGAACGTATTCAAGCAATCACACAAATGTCTTTACCATCCACACAAAGGGAGGTGCGTGCCTTTCTGGGCATTACCTCTTATTGTAGACAGTGGATTCTAAATTTTTCTTTGTTGGCTAAACCTCTGCTGGCACTTACGCTGAAAGGTACACCTCAACCTCGTCCTTGGACTGGCGAATGTCAGAAGAGTTTTTCTAACTTACATACTGCCTTGTGTTCTGCCCCTGTGTTAGGTACTCCGGATTACAGTAAGCCTTTCACACTCTACGTTCATGAAAGAGAAGGTTGTGCGTTTTCAGTTTTAACGCAACAATTTGGAGACAAACAGCCGCCATGTGCCTGTTTTTCAGCTACATTGGATCCAGTAGCCAAGGCATTGCCTAGTTGTCTCAGAGCTACAGCGGCAGCAGCGATCTCCATTCGTCAATCTGCTGGATTGGTACTGGATAACACTCTTGTTGTTATGGTCACACATGCAGTGGACACTCTTTTGAACAGAACAAAAACACAACATCTCACGATTGCCCGCTTGTCTGGGTACGAGCTGACGCTCTTTGCTAGTCATATACACATCAAGCAGTGTAACACTTTGAATTCAGCAACACTGTTACCCATTCCAGAAGAGAAAGACACTCAAGAACAGCATGATTGTTTTCTCCGTACAGAGGAGGAGACGAAAGGCAGAATAGACTTAAAAGATACACCACTTGTGGACCCGGATGGGATCCTATGGGTGGATGGGTCTTGTTTCAAGCTTCCCAATGGTGAGACGACTGCGGCCTATGCTGTTACCACCTTGTATACAGTAGTGGAGACAGCACGCATTACACAGAATTCAGCCCAAGAAGCTGAGCTGATTACCCTGACGAGAGCGTGTGTGTTGGCTAAGGGAAAGAGAGTGAATGTTTACACCGATAGCCAATACGCCTTTGGCGTGGCTCATAGTTTCGGTCGTTTGTGGAAGGAAAGAGGATTCTTTACTTCCCATGGGACTAAGATACAGCATGGTCAGTTGGTAACTGAACTTCTCAAATCACTTACTTAGCCTACCCAAATAGCAATAGTGAAGTGTAGTGCACATAAAAGGATCACTGATGATGTGGGTCGCGGGAATGCTTTTGCAGACGAGGTAGCGAAAGAAACAGCGAGAGATGCTACAAGTCGCATGTGTGTTGCAGGCCCTGCAAGATGGGTCAGAGAAGGAAGAATGTGTGAGGACACAACAGAAAGTGTGAGAATTATTCAAGAAGAGGCTACTGAAAAGGAATTGAGTAGGTGGAGAGAAAGTACGGGAATGTTGGACGCGACAGGGTGTTGGACGGAATTGTCAGAACATCAGCGTTGGCTGTTACCAGACGCCTATGTACTGCCTGTAGTTACTATGGCGCATGGTCCAGCCCACATCAGTGTGAAAGGGATATGCAAACTTATGGCTCCAGTATGGCAGAATGAAGGAATCCCTAAATGTGCGGAAAATGTGGTGAAACATTGTATCGTTTGTTTCATGCATAATCCAGGAAAGGGAACCCCAGCTCCGGCAGGTCATTTTGCTCCCCCTACGTGTCCTTTTGAGGTATTACAAATTGATTACATTCATATGGAACGTTGTAACAACCTTAAGTATGTTCTGGTGGTGGTGTGTGCCTTTTCCAGATGGATAGAGGCCTACCCCCTAAAGGACAATACTGCTTTGTCCACTGCCAAAGTCCTTTTGAAGGAATTCTTCCCGAGGTTTGGTTTGCCGCGAATTGTCTGGAGTGACAATGGAAGGGAATTTGTAGGCCAAATTATGCAGAAGGTGTGTGCTGGTCTTGGTATTAGGCAGAAATTCCATGGGGCAAACCACCCTCAGTCAGCAGGTTTGGTAGAATGCTATAATGGCACTCTCAAGCTCAAACTGGCAAAGATTCAGGCCAGCACAGGTCTTGGTTGGCCAGATGCTTTACCTTTGGCACTTTTATCTACGAGATCAGCTGTACATTCTCGCTTAGGACTCAGCCCATATGAGGTCGTTTTTGGGTGCCCAGCCAACGTCTGGGGAGTCCCTCGACCTAAAAAGTACTCTGATATTCCGTATCCTATGTTGATTGACTACTTACATGACCTCACCACTAAATTGCGTGTTCTTCACCAACAGGTTCAAAACGCTTTGCCGGAGGCCTCCGCAGATCCAGGTCATTCCATCCAACCCGGAGACTGGGTTTGCCTGAAGAATTTTCAGAGGAAAAAGAATTTGGAACCTCGTTGGGGGCCGCCTCAGCAAGTTCTTCTAGTAACACGTACAGCAGTAAAATTCTTTTACATTTTTTTTATTAGCAGCACAGGAAAGAAATATAATCAAAAACAAACATATCAAGAAGTTAACAATAGAAAAGATCAGATCGTGGACAGGATTAACATATCATAATAAATAAATTCTCATTAAACCCAAACACATCAAATATAATTCATGTTGCAGGCAAATATTATAAATCAATATTCATATTCTAAGTGGACCTTGAATAAGTATACGTTTCAACAGATAACAGACCCCCAAATCTTATCGAATTTAAGAAAGGCCTTATTACCTCTAATCTTAGCCAGAGTAGATTCCATACAGTGAATCTCGTTAAGTAATGACCACCATTCCATGAAGTGTGGGGGTGTAGGGGAAATCCAAGCGCGGGCGATTAAAAGTTTCGCGCATGATAGCATAATTGTTATTATAGGCTTTTGTGGAGTGTTCACGATATTAACATCAAGCAGAACTAGAGCAGAATCCAGAGAAAATATACACCCTAGTTTTAATTTCATTACATTCTCAACCGATGTCCAAAATTCAGATATCTTAGGGCAAGTATACAACATATGCACCATGTCTGCCGCAGCCAGCGAGCACTTAGGGCATTTAGTTCGATCTGTATAGTTACTATTAGAGGCCCATTTGGAAATTCTTTCGGGGGTATGATAAAGCATGCAAGTTGTCTTAAATTGTTGCAATCTTACGCTTGAGGAGAGTACAGCTTTATGGATATTACCCAAAGATCTGTTAATAACTACTGAGCTAATATTACTCCCTAGCATCCTACTCCATTTCTCCACCAAGGTACTGCAATCTCTATCTCTGTATGTAATAAAACGTTTATAACAGCAACTTATTAGGGATTTGTTTTTTTGAGAGTAAAGGCTCTCTCAAATAATAGTAGACTCAGAGATACTCTGAAGCTGCATTTTTCGGATCAGGAAATCATATATTTGCATGTACTTGTACCTCATAGTATCAGTAACATTATATAGTGTTTTAAGAGTCTCAAAGCTCAGCAGCCCCTGTGCGCCATATAGATCTCCAAGTGTTTTTATTCCATGCGCCCGCCATATACTAGCGGTTCCATCATTAAATATCCCTGGTAAGCCCGGATTACCCCATAAAATTAGATTAGGGTGAAAAAAGGTCAGATTGCAAAAAGCCTGTATATTACGCCAAATTTTTACCAAATCTCATGCGGTCTTAAACCGTACTCTTTTAAAGTAGTTAGGGTCGTTGATCCTCCATAGAAAAAACTTAGCATCCTTATCAAACATAAACGTTAAAAAGTAAGGTCGGTTGTCTGATCCTTCCAAATTAATTAAGTATCTCATGCGTCCAACAAAAGCAGCCCAAAAGTATAGTTTAAAATCCGGAAAGTTCTACCCTCCTGTTTCTATGGTCCCTTTTAAAAGAGTCATAGATCTGCAGGCTTTATGATATCTCCATATAAAGCTACTAAAGATACCATCTAAGTTTCTAAAGAATAAGTTTCCCAAAGCCAAAGGAATAGAACGGAATAAGTAAAGAAATGTTGGTAGTATTATCATACGTATCAAATTGATTCTGCCTTTGATATTTAGGGGTAGTTTATGCCATTTTTTTAAGAGAACTTTAGTAGTTTTAACTAATTCCTCATAATTTATTTTCGTTATGTTCGTAACTTGAGCAGTGATCCTAACCCCTAGATAAGTGGCCGATTGACATAGTCCGATGATTGCCCTTCCCGGTTTGTAGTTACTAATTATTTGGGTTTTGTTTATATTTAATTTATTTCCGGATACCTCCCCGAATCTGGTTGCTTCTGCCTTGATACCTTGCATAGCTTTTACAATATCAGTTGAGTAAATAGCGATATCGTCGGCGTAAGCCCTAATTTTTAATGTATGCGGACCAAATTTAAAAGGAATGATATCAGATTGAAGTTGTAGTGCTTGGAGAAATGGCTCTATAGATAATGCAAATAAAAGGGGTGACAAGGGACACCCTTGGCGGGTCCCACAAGTAATAAAAAAAGGAGCTGACGTCAAACCAGCATAATTGATTTTGGCTTCAGGCTTATCATAATAGACTGTGCCCAATTCAGGAATTTATCCCCAAAGCCAAACCCAACCATAACTAGCCACAAGTACTCCCACCCCACTCGGTCAAATGCCTTTCTGCATCTAACATGATCATACCGAGTGGGGTGGTTTCCTTTTCCGCTATATCAAAGGCAGTTACTGCCATAGTAATGTGTGCTGTAGTATCCCTGCCCATGACAAACCCATGTTGATGTGGGCTGACTATTTTGGGTATAAAAGGTGCCAGTCGAATGGCCAGCACCTTTGCAAAAATGTTAGCGTCTGCATTAATAACGAAATAGGGCGATATGAGCCACAATCGTCCGGTGGTTTCCCTTTTTTTACGAGAATTTTTTTTTTACCCTATTCCAAGAGTCCTGGGCTTTCCTACTATCCCCTATGAAGTTAATAACTTGAAAAAGGAGTGGTATAAGTTCTTCAGCACACAGCTTATATATTTCCACAGGGATAGTGTCCTCACCGGACGCCTTCCCAGATGGCAAAGAGAAAATTGCTTGTCTAATCTCCAATTGACTAATTTGAATAGAAAATGAGTCCATCGCGAGGGAGTTAGGTCTGACGAGAAAGTGATCCAGATAGTTCTTGATAAATGCTGCTGTGGGAAATATCTCAGGAGTATATAAATTTTATAGAATAATACAAATTCTTCTAATATTTGCGATGGTTGGTCAATTATAGTATCGTTGATGCCCTTCAAATTTTTAATCAAGGTGTTAGCTTTCTCTTCAGCTATTTTAAAAGCTAATAGTTTCCCGACTTTATCGCCACTTTCATATTGTGTGACTTGATTTTTATGCAATTTTATACTGCTTTTTTCCCAAAAGGTGGTTTTAATGGCTGACTTCAGCTGTCCCAGACTCAATTCTAATTTAGTTGTATTAATGGTCTGTAGACGAAGGGCATCTGCCAATAGTAACTCTACTGATAAAATGTCATTTACCAAGGCTATATCTTTCTTGTGGTTTTCTGAGTTCTGATGAAAAAGAAATTGATGAGTAAATCCACGTATGCTTGCTTTACAAGAGTCCCATACCATAAGACATGTCGTAGAATCAAGATTAAACTTAATGATGTCAGCAATGCGCACCTTTAGTTGTGAGATAAATAAAGTATTAGTAAGTAAATGCCTAGGGAAGGAGAAGTGTCGAGGTGCTATGTGTTTCTGCTCAGTATCAAATGATAGTAATATTGGGTTATGATCCGAGTTAATTTTAGGATAAAGTTTGATAGTACTAGTATTTACTATTCTATTAGAAGCCCAAACCATGTCAATATGGGAACAGAGTCAGTGAGGAGCCGAATAATATGTATAACCAGGCTCAGTAGGATAGGCGTGACGCCAAACGTCTTTTAAATTATGTAGACGCCCTAGCTCAAGAATGGCGGCCCGGTTTCTCCGCATTCGTTGAAAAGAATTACCCCTTGTAGTCTCAATTGGATAATTCATTATGCAATTAAAATCTCCCATGATAAATAATTCTCCTGACCATTGTAGCAGTTCCATATTTAGTTGATCAAATACATGCGCCTCATCAAAATTTGATCTGTAGACAACACAGAATACCAGTTTACTTTTTTCAATAGTTAATTGAACTATGACCCAATTCCCATTCTTATCAGAGGCAGTTTTGTTAATTTCTATGCCAAGCCATTTATCCTTGAGGATGGCAACCCCCCTTATTGAAGCATTAAACCAAGAGCAGGTTAGCACCTCTAAGCCCAAATGACTCAAGATCTTTTTATCTTTATAGGCTACATGTGTTTCCGATAGAAATACAAAATTAGGTTTATACAGGGCTAATTCTTCCCATACCAGACGCCTTTTCTTTTTACTATTTAAGCCTGCAACATTCCAAACTAAGCATTTTACTCGAGACATTTAACTAAAAAAGAAAACCTCAAATACATACTGTCATTATGTATAGTTAAAACAAGTAGTACATTTATCTCCAATTTATTTAGGTACTTTTCCTCCTGTGCTATTTTTTCCAAACAAACCCCCCCTCCCTCCAAACATTCCTGACCCCCCACCCCTCCTACCCCTTCCCTCCTCCAGAGAGAGGGTACCCCTCCCAAATATACTAACCCAACTGCTGCTGTACTGGCAGCAAAAGAGACGGAGCTGCGGCCCCCAGGGTCCAGCTGTGTATTATTACCAACTCCAGACCATGTATTATGTCTAACTGTATCTTTTATCACAATATAGTAATAGATTCAAATTCAGCTGCTGATTCACTTGATTAATATCCACAATCCGATCACACTCAGCCAAAACGTGATTTAGCTCAGTCTTATTCTAATTAATGATCAGCAGCTATGTCATTGTATATTTTCCGATTTCCATTGGTCCATTATTTGCTCTACCTCCCTTTCTTCCACAAAGTAAAATGAACGTCCATTCTTTAGAACCTTAAACTTAGTTGGTTCTTGCAAAAAAGCGTTTCCTCCCAACTCCTTGATGGGGTCAATGTATTGTCGTAATTTCCATCGACGATCCATCGTGAGTTTACTTAGATCCGATCTTACAAAGAACGTGACTGAATCACTAGTAACTGGGGTATTTGGTCTTGCTTTTAATGAAACTGCTTGGCGAAGAAGAAAATTACCAACATAAATCAAAATAGGGCGCGGGTACTGATTGTTTTTGTTTCTTTGAATCAGAGGGAGTCGATGGGCACGTTGTATCTGTGAGTCCCAGTCCCAATCTGATAACTCAGGGAAAGCTTTCTGAAACAAGTGAACAATGTATGATCTTGGATCGGCTCCTTCGGCCCCTTCCGCAATGCCAAATACACGTAGATTTTGTCTTCGTTGTCGATTTTCTAAATCTTCGAGTTTAACTTGCATTTGACAGATCCGAGCCTCATGCTTATTCGCTACTATTTCAGAGCGGGTTGTTTTTTCTTCTGTTAAGACGACCCTTTGTTGTAGCTCTTGCAGTTCCTGAGATATAACCCCTAGTTTCTGAGACATTTCATGTAGCGTTGATTGAGTTTTACTACTATCATCCCGCATCTGCTGGTAGTGAGATTGTGCTTCATGTTTCTGCTCATTAAGCAGTTGCAGGATCAATTGAAATGACGAGGAAACCTCCCCATGGAGATTACAATCAATAGGTACTTCATTTCGAGAAGTATTTAAGGAGGGTATATCATTGATATGATCTGCCCGCGGTAAGCCATAGCTGGTGGTTGTAACTGAAGCTGCCTCATGTATTCCGGATCCTCCAGATACCAAAATTGGGATGGGAGTCACCCCTGCTGTTAACACTTTAGAGGTAGAAAGAGGAGAAGACAGCGGGCCCATTGATTCCGCAGTAGCAATCATAGTATCAGTTCCTTTAGAGGTAGAGAGTGGAGAAGACAGAGGGCTCATTGATTCCGCAGTAGCAATCACACTATCAGTTCCTTTCACCAGAACCGCCACAGAAGTTGTCTCATCGACGGGGCTGTTTGTCTCCCCTGATATAGCAGCTGCACCGGAGAGACCGTATTCAGAAAGCTTTACTGTCAAAGATTTAGCCTGCACCCATTTCCTTATAGGGCTGCTCTCAGCTATTGCTTTTGATGTAATGGTTTTAGATTTGCATATAACTTTCTTCGTCTTGTTCTTAATTTTACCTCTTCCTTTCCTTATGCCGCTGAGAAATTCCTTAGCTGAGCAGGGAGGTGTGCTGTTACCGAGTTCAGGGAAATCGATATAATCCTCATCGTTTCAGTTTCAGTCTCTTCCAAGTGTCCAATCAGATGCTCAATCCGGAGCTCAGCCGGTATAAGTTGTTTAATCTCAGCTATTCTCTCTGCTTCCTGCTTTTCTGCTTCCTTCATTATCTCCTCTCCTACAGTTAACAGCTGCTCTACCGGCCTTATTATCTCTTCTCCATCATCTGTTTCTTTGTCGCCAGAGCCTTCCAACATCACTGCCGTTGATATAGAAGCCGACATGGGTGGAGCAGAATTGGCATTAGCGTTAGCGTTAATGATAATGTCAGCAGGAGTCTCTGATTGAGCCTCTGACTGACTCTGTGCAGGGCCTTTTAGTGATATTGTATTTGTTCCATTCAAGGTATTGATAGCACTCTCTAAGACAAAAACTGATGCCGTAGTTATAGCATTATTCTCCCCCTTTGCTTGATTTGTTAGAATTTTGCCCTGCGTCCCAAGAGTAGTATTCAATGTCGTTATAGAATCAGTGGGAAGTACCTTTAGTACCTTTAGTGTATTCTTATCAGATACCGCAATGGGCTTAACAGAAGTCGGTGAAGTTTGTAAAGTTTGTGAGGTTGGTAGGCAGATAAGTGGCTTACTAGCGTTTGGCGCAGGTTTCTCCTGTTTACCTGGTTTCTTTCCACCATCAGGGATTTTTGCCTCTGATGTCTCCACGATGGTTCCTACTGCTACTGTTGCATGTACAGGATTACTCTCCATTACGGTGTTCAACCCCGTCTGTTTCGCAGTACGTGTAATCCTGGTAGTCGTCGGGGGGTTTGGTGCCATAGCAAGCCTCTCTGAAGCAGTTACAGATCCAGAGCCCGAGCCTGAGCCTAAGCTTGACCCCCAGTGAGTCTGCAGATTGAATAAACCAAACGCCGTCCAACCCCTTGAAGTTACAGGGGAGATATGTCAAAATCGGATGGTCCTGAATATCGCCTTTACTCGGCTTTCAATCAGCCGCAAGCGCCACATCCAGTCCTCACTGCTTAGAGACTTACTTGACCTACTCAGTGCCTTGGCTTCCCCAGCAGTTCCCACAATTCCCACAAGGACAGTTTTTACCGAGTCTCCTTGGTCACCTTTGCCTCCTTTGGCTCACTCGGCTTTCAACCAGCCCCTCCGCACTCTGCTTCTCCGCTCCCCAACGCCACCTCGCCTGCCTCGTCTGCCTCCACCTCTGCTTCCCGCGAAGCCTTGGAGCCTCCGCCTCCGTCTCCGTACCAGGAAAAAGGTGAGCCGCCCCTGCCACACTTCAGCCGGTTTCAGTGTTTTAGTGCTTTTGATGTTTCAGTATGCTCCGAAGCGTTTAGGAGTCTACCGTCACCACTCTCTCCCCCGCGGCGACTCAGCCAGTTTCAGTGCCTCGGTGCTCAGAAGTGTTCAAGAACTGCAGTCGCCACTCTCCGTTTAGCAATACGCTGCCACAGGAGCCGGAGCCGCCCTGCTCAATCACCATCAGCCGGCACAAACAGCTGGTACGGGCTGAGCTCACTTTTGCTTGTTCTTTGCTTGTTCTTATCTTTTGTTAGGACGGACGGTCATCAAAACATTCTGCTCAGTCTGCTCGAGTCTGCTTCAAGCTCGTACGCTCGGAGAAAGGGATTTTGAAACCATAGGTATCGGCAATCGCGGTCAAACATAGCCAGACCCCCGCAGTAACAGCTCTCCGTACTGGTGGCGCCGTTAGTCCGCCATCTTCCTCCCGTACAGCAGTATAATTCATTGGAAAGAAGAACTGGATTCATGGCGTGCACTGCAAAAGGGTACCTTTGCCTTTGCCTTTTGACCAGTGGGTCCGCAAGGGTGTAGGTGATAGTGAGAGCAAAAGGGTCCCTCGGTTGGTACCTTTCAGTAGTGCACGTCTGGATCGGATAAGGTCTGAAAAAGAAGATGGCGACGTGTTGCAAGAAGCTGTACCATCACATTTGCGATTGAACACAACAAACTCAGAGACTTTGTTTCGAGAGCAAACGGTACCTGACAAGACCCGGTACAACCTAAGACCTAGATTAATGAAGAACAATTGAACTTTTTTCTCTTTTCTTTTTCTGGTTATATTCTTGAGAGACATTTCTTTTCACTATCCATCAAGTTGCAGGGTCACAGTAGGAGTCTTAGGCTGTGACCTGAGTAGTGACAGTAGGTCTGCAGGACTTGCAGTGTCATAGGACGGCTAATAACCACAACTAAGTGATCTAGGAAGATTACCATGAGCAACGCTTTAGAGAATGGATATTAAATTGGAAAAGAATGATACAAAGCAAGACATGAAAAGGAAATATAAGAAATTGTTGTCTAGTCCATGTGGCGTAACCTTATGCATTTTAATATGTTCATGTATTTTATTGGCTTGTGTGAGTTGGGTTGTTCACACTATGCAGCAAGCACCTGTTCCTACTTCTGTTTCTTTGCCTTTTTCTACTACTGCCTCCTCGCATCAGTTCCATACACTCCCAGAGCATGAGCAAATTAGGAGAACAGAATACTTCAACAATTCATTCATCCAGTTTTTGCATCAGCCTCAACTGGTAGTCAATACTACTGACTGTTGGGTTTGTGGACTCATGCCCAGTAGCACAGAGAGAGGGATGCCATATTTAGTCTTTCCGTTTTCTTACGAAGGTTCCGCTTGGGCCTATTTGGCCATGTTTTCCAATATATACCAGAATCAACTTCGATATCCTCCTGGTGGTCCATATGGTGGTGGAGCAGATTTTAGTCATAGTTCTTTGATAAAAGGAGTAGTGGCTGTGAGAAGTTGGCCTGATATGCAGTGCTCACTATTCTAGCGATCATTATGTATCAGTTCAAACAACCCTTATTGATGATTGGTTGTAAGTCAACCGTAGGCCAGCTATCCTAGTAGCATGGACAAGAGCAGTCTTTAGGCTAAACTCTAGAGGGCGTGTTAAGCCAGCTGTTATACCATCACATATACCCCTTGAACACCAAGTGAAAGGACACCACACAAGTTGTTATGAAAATAAAAGGATATTTATTTAGAACACAACAGCCCTGGACTCTTTATGAGGACAGGGCGCTAAGCACAATACAAAGCTCTTATGAAAATAATGAAAGTCGCAAAATTTACACAAATGCCCGAGGGGCACGAAAAACCATATACTCTAAAAGTGGAATGCGAAATTACTAGCAGGTAAGTACTACTCTAATAGGATTTAGGATCGCTAGGACGGGACTACTTAACCTTCAGATTACGAGCAGGAGGCCTAGGGAGATCGGGTGCAGAGTGTGCACTCTCCCGCGGGATGCGGGACAAAGTCTATGGATGCTAGATTTCGTAAAGTTAGTGTTATCGGACGAATCCGACTAGGTAGAGCTGAAACGAAAAAGGATCTGGACCTTTGGATAGCTAAGCTATGCTGGAGCACCGAAATGCTCAGGTTACCTAGCCCAGGGGCTGCGGCTGCATAGGTCTGGAAAGATGTCGGGAATCCTCGTTGCAGTCTATGGAGCCTGAAAGAAGAAGTTGCTGGCAGGCGACCAGTGATGAAGTTCGATGCGACCCAAGCCTGGATCGGTGGAGATGGATACCTGTAAGCAGAGGGGACCAAGTTCTGAATCACTAGCCAGTGATTAGATGGGCACCAGGATGGCACCGGACGAAGTCACCTCGACCAGGTGAGTGGGCGACGCTGGGCTCTGCAGTCTCTCGGACCAGGAGGCGTTGTCGGCGACCAGGATGGAGGTGCGAGCTGTCCCACGAAGGTATCTGCTGCCGACGTCGCTGGACCCAGGATTGGGGCAACAAGTCTTGGCAAATGTAAGCCCACGCGGTGGACTTAAAATGGCATCTGAGGTGGACCAGGAGGGTCCGGGGTGCTCCTCTGTTGGAGGGGAGCACGGGCCAGTCTGGAGCAACCAGACCAGCAGTGTTGTCGTCGTGGTGCGTCGTCAGGAGGGCCACAAGCCAGCAGGCAAGTAGCCGGACAACGCGGTGAGCAGCAAAGAGCAGAAGGGCCCCACGCAGATCTGGAGGATGCTGGGGGGCTGGACTTCGGTGCTGGAGCTGCTCAGGGTTAGGGCTTCTCAAACCCCAAAGCACACACTCGAGGATCCCTCGGCGGTCGTGCTGGGCAAGCGTCGTGCAGTCTTGAAGATGGCCGGTCCCTCGAGGTCTCGTCACACCCATGAATCTCAGCTGAGCTGACGATGTAGGTAGAGGTCAGAGGTGCCAGGGAAGCAGAGTCTTTTTGAGCTGGGCAGTCTTTATCCAGAGGAGAGACTTACAGCAAACCGCGATGCGCTTGGATGGTGCCTGCTGTGCAAGGTGGCTACTCCTTAGCCACAAGGGAGAGTCTTCTGAAAGGTTCAAGAGTTCTTTCGTGGAAAGTCATCAAGATTCGGAATTATCTAATTTGGGAAGGGTCCCCGCTCCCACCTTTATACTAAAGAAAGGGGCTGGTACGGGACTAGGTCCTGCCCATGGGTGGGACCAGGAAGGGGGGTGGTAACACCCCTCTCCCATGCCGGACTTTCCCCAGCTCAGGGGCTGGTGTGCCCCTGGAAATGATTCTAGCCGGCCTCTGCGTAGTGAGCACCGGGGTGCCACTTGCAGTCACCTTCCTATTCAGCCCTGCCTACCCAGGATACACAAAACCCTGTCTGGAATGGTGCTAGCACCGCCCCTGACAGGAAACCCTTTGTCCAAGCTCTCCTCGCTGGAAGGACTGCCAGCAGCAGGAGGTCAGACTTGTGTCTGTGGTGGCAGCATCCATTTTGTGATGCTGAGGTTCGAGTTAACTTTAACCGGGGTTCACAGTTACATACATGTCGTGTCCCTCTAGAAGGGTGGAATGCTAACCCCGTCGCCAGAATTGGCGAGGGGTTAGTATTCCAATTCGTATGACACCTTACTCGACATGTTTTGATAAAGCGATACCAGAGTTGACATATAACCGCGAGGATTATAATGCACTTATAGAGTATATGGTATGCGTTATCATGGAACAGCTATTGGGACTTGGTTCCGCAAGCTGCAAACGGGCTCAGCTCATGCCAGAGTGCCATCTCACACGATTCCAAGCAATCTGCCTTCAGGATTGTCAAGGCCTGCCATAGGAGTGACTGATAGGAATACGAGTGTCCATTTTAGGGTTAGATATAGGTATACTATATCTACAGCAAGGGGTGATTACACCACCTTGCCCCAGCGGTCGTGCAGCCAGTTGTGTCAGATTTAGATGGCCAGCCAGGGGTGGCATAATACATGCTGCAGCCCCTGGTAGGCCCTGGGTACACCTATGCCCTGAGTTACAGGGTCTGATAAGGTGGCCCAGTACCAATTGGTAAATGCACCTAAGGTACACTTGTCAATTTAGTGAGAGAACAGCAAGGCTGTGGGTCTGATTAGCAGGCCCACAGCCAGGGAAGTCGTAAACCAGTGAAGCAAAAAGCAAAAATCATAGGATTGCAGACCCTACTCTCCTACATGACCCCCCCCCAAACTTTGGGACAATAAACTAACCTTGACCAGGTGAGTCTTCTTGCTCTAAGTGGAAATACCTGGAGAGCCCATCTGCATTGCCATGATCAGTGCCAGGTCTATGCTCCACTGTAAAATCCATCCCCTGTAGGGAAATGGACCACCTAAGCAGTTTGGGGTTTTCACCCTTCATCTGATTTAGCCACAAGAGGGGCTTATGGTCGGTCTGAATCTTGAAATGAGTGCCAAAGAAGTATGGCCTCAGTTTCTTCAGGGCCCAAACCACAGCAAAGGCCTCCCTCTCAATAGCTGACCAATTTTTCTCTCTGGGGGTCAGCCTTCTGCTAATAAAAGCAATGGGCTGGTCATGACCATCAAAATTCAGCTGAGATAGAACAGCTCCCACACCCAACTCAGAAGCATCTGTTTGGACAATGAATGGTTTGGAGTAGTCTGGACTCTTTAGGATAGGAGCTGTGCACATGACCTGCTTTAGGTCATCGAATGCCTTTTGACAGCCTGCTGTCTCCTGAACTTTCTTTGGCATCTTTTTGCTTGTCAGGTCATTAAGTGGAGTCACAATTGATCCATAATTTCTGACAAATTTCCTGTAGTAACCAGTCAGGCCCAAGAAAGCTCAAACCTGAGTCTGGGTGGTTGGAGGAGCCCAATCCTTGATGGATTGTATCTTGCTCTCCAGTGGCTGAACCTGGCCTCCACCTACAAGGTGGCCCAGGTATACAACCTGTGTCTGCCCTATCTGGCACTTTGTGGCCTTGATGGTGAGACCTGCTGCTTGCAGTGCCTCTAACACTTTCCTCAGGTGGACCAGGTGATCATCCCAGGTGGAACTAAAGACAGCTATATCATCAAGATATGCTGCACAGAAGTCATCCAGCCCAGTGAGAACTTGATTCACCAGACTTTGGAAGGTGGCAGGTGCATTTTTCAGACCAAAGGGCATTACCACAAACTGATAATGTCCACCAGGGGTTGAAAATGCTGTCTTGGGCTTGGCTTCCTCAGCTAGCCTGATTTGCCAATACCCAGCTGTCAGGTCAAATGTACTTAAGTAGTTGGCAGAAGCCAATCTATCTATAAGTTCATCTGCCTTTGGTATTGGGTGGGCATCAGTCTTAGTGACTGCATTGACGCCTCTGTAGTCTACGCAAAACCTCATCTCTTTCTTACCACCCTGGGTGTGAGGTTTAGGCACTAGAACTACCGAACTAGCCCAAGGGCTATCTGAGGGCTCAATGACTCCCAGCTCCAACATTTTCTGCACTTCAGATTTGATGCAGTCTCTGACATGATCAGGCTGCCTGTAGATTTTACTCTTGACTGGCAGACTGTCACCAGTGTCAACCTCATGGGTACACCAATTGGTTTGACTGGGTGTCAGAGAGAACATATGTCTAAAGGATTGAATAACTTGTTTGCAATCATTTTGCTGATGTTCAGAGAGGCTGCCACAAAAGGCAACACCATCTACTGACCCATCATCAGGGTTCTGAGTGAGCAGGTCTGGGAGAGGGTCACTCTCCTCCTCCTGTCCCTCATCTGTGGCCATGAGCAAGCTCATGTCCTTCCTGTCGACATATGCCTTGAGCCTATTCACATGGAACACCCTGAGGGGGCTCCTGGGAGTTCCAAGGTCCACCAGGTAGGTGACCTCTCCCTTTTGCTCAATGATTGTGTGGGGCCCAGACCATTTGTCTTTGGTGCTGCTGGGGCCACTGGCTCCAACACCCACACCTTCTGTCCAGGCTTGTACACAGTCAGGACAGCCTTTTGGTCATGCCAAGCTTTTTGGAGTTCTTGGCTTGCCTCAAGGTTTTTAGAAGCCTTTTCCATATACTCAGCCATCCTGGAGCGGAGACCAAGTACATAGTCCACTATGTTGGTTGCAGGCTTTTTGAGAGGTCTCTCCCATCCTTCCTTCACCAAACACAGGGGTCCTCTCACAGGATGCCCATACAGAAGTTCAAAAGGGGTGTAGCCAACCCCCTTCTGTGGGACCTCTCTGTAAGCAAACAAAAGGCAGGGTATCAGGACATCCCATCTACACCTTTCAACAAGCCCATTGCATTGTGGATGATAGGGTGTAGTGAACTTGTAGTTGACTCCACATTCCTTCCACATAGCAGTCAGATATCCTGACATGAAGTTTGCACCTCTGTCAGAGACAACCTCCTTAGGGAAGCCCACTCTGGAGAACACTCCAACTAGGGCTCTTGCCACAACAGGTGCTGTAGTGGTCCTAAGGGGAATAGCTTCAGGATACCTGGTGGCATGGTCCACCACCACCAGTATAAACTTGTACCCTGATGCAGTCTGGGGTTCCATTGGACCAACAATGTCAATCCCCACTCTTTCAAAGGGCACCCCCACCACAGGCATTGGTATAAGGGGGGCCTTTGTTGTGCCACCTGATTTACCACTGGCTTGGCAAGTGACACAGGAGCGACAAAACTCCTTGGTATCTTCATTCATATGAGGCCAGTGAGTCTGTCCCAAGTCTTGTTCTGGCCTAAGTGTCCTACAAGGGGAATCTCATGGGCCAAGGTAAGAAGGAAACCTCTCTGTGACAAGGGAACGACCAGCCTCCTGGTTGCACCAGGCTTGGGGTCTCTTGCTTCAGAGTATACGAGTCCATCATCCCAGTATACCTTGTGGGTACCTGTGGCGTTCCCTGCAGCCTCAGCAGCAGCCTGCTGTCTGAGGGGTTCAAGAGAAGGGCAGTCTAACTGTGCCTTCCCCAGGTCTTCTCTGGAGGGTCCCCCTGAACCCAGAAACTCAACCTGATCAGGTTCAAGTTCTTTAGGCTCAGTTTCCCTCAGCTCCTTAAGGTCAGCCTCCTCTGAGACTTGATCCTCAACCTGGGGCAAGGGGGACGGCAATGCCTTAACCCTACTGCTCTTCTTCTTGGAAGGTGTCTGGTCCATTGTTCCAGGATCCAGCACCTGTTCAGTGGGGCATCTTCTGGCCTGTGACCTAGACACAGCAAGGACATGTGCTGGCACACCTAACATTTCCATGTGAGTCCTCTGCTCCACTTCTGACCATAGTGATGACTCCAAATCATTGCCCAACAAACATTCAACTGGGAGGTCTGAACTAACAACAACCTTCTTTTGGCCACTTACCCCTCCCCAGGAGAAAGCTACAATTGCCATACTATGGTGGGTAGGGACATTGCTAGCATTGGTCACTAGGTAGTCTGTACCTAGTATGATCTGTCCAGGGTCCACAAAGTTAGGTGTCACCATGGTGACACTGGCACAAATGTCCCTATAGGCCTGAGCCATCTTTCCATTTATAAAAGGTGTCTGCCTGTATTTGCCCAAAGTATTGGGACTTGCATCAGGGGATATATCCATATCCCCTGTACAGACAAGGACAGCCTGAGTGAATGTGCCAACTAAGTTGTCATACCCCTCAGATCCCAAGGTTAACCCACCTAATCCCTTGGGAGGTGCACTACCACTACTCACTGTACTAGGGGGTGCAGGTGCCTTAGGGGCTGCAGTGGCAGGAGTTTGCCCTCCTTTCTTGGTGCACTCACTAAACCAGTGAGTTTTAATCTTACAGTATTGGCACCACCTTTTAGACAGGCCTTCTTGAGTCTTCTTCTTCTGGGAAGCCTGACCCCCACCCTCTTTGGTTTGTTGGGGGCCTGCCGAAGACTTCTGGTCATTTTGCTCATTCTTAGTATTACCCTTTTGGTCTGCTTTCTTCTGACCACCCTGGTTCTGGCACTGGTTCTGCTTAACCCTTGTTCTGACCCATCTGTCTGCCTTCTTTCCCAATTCTTGGGGAGAGGTCAGATCTGAGTCAACAAGGTGCTGATGCAACAACTGGTTCTGACAATTGTTTAAAACCTGTTCCCTCATGATCAGATTATACAATCCTGTGTAATCAGTAACCTTACTGCCCAGCAACCAGCCCTCCAAAGCCTTAGTGGCACAATCCACAAAATCAGACCAATCCTGAGACTGAGTTTTCTGGGTATCCCTGAACAGCAACCTGTACAGCTCAGTGGTTAAGCCAAACCCATCTATCAGTGTATGTTTCAGGACTTGGTAATTGTTAGCATCCTCAGCTCTAGTAGTGAGGAGCTTATCTCTTCCTTTGCCTTCAAAGGAGAGCCACAAGACAGCTGCCCACTGACTCTGGGGGATGCACTGGACAGTGCAGGCCCTCTCCAAAGCAGTTATCCATTTGTGGATATCATCCCCTTGTTTAAAGGGGGGCACTATCTTACTCAGGTGTCTAGTGTCTAAACTCCTGTCCTTTTCTCTAGGTAAAATGCTGCCACCAGTGGGATCTAGCCCACACAATTTTTGTTCTCTAGCAAGGGCAAGTCTTTCTTTGGCCAGGGCAAGTTCTTCCCTTTCAATCCTCAGATTGACATCCCTCATCTTAGCTTCATGCTCTCTTCTCTGAGGGGATGTCATCCCTCTGTGAGAAGAGGTCTGAGAGCCATTGGTTCGAATGGATCTTTTAGAGCCTCTGGATAGAGACCTAACTCGTCCACTCCCAATTTAAGCCTGCCTGAGAGTCGCCCTGGGGGTCCCCCAAATCCATTCTCATGCCTGCTTAAGTTGGTCCTGGTTAGTCTACTGACTTCTACCTGACCTTTGTCTGCCTCATCCCCTGACAACTCCTGATCCTCCTCCTCTCCTTCACTAACTGTTCCATTGAGTTGGAGGTCAGGGTCCCCAAGAGTTCCCTCTAAGGGGGGCATGTTCCTATCTGGATTAGAAGGGTCTGTGTTAGCAGTCCTTCTGGCATCATAAGTCTCTAAGAGACCAATCAGAAAGGGAATTGTAGGGTTGGAACCCTGTTTTAGCTTCCTGGATGTACAGATTTGTCTCATCTCCTGGAAGCTAAGAGCAGCATATCTGGAAGTGACCTGTGGAGGGTCAACTGACACAAGGGGGGCCTCTGTGTTCCCTCCTTTGTCTGACATGCTTCTTGTGTGGTGTAAGTGATGCACCTACCTACACTATTTGTTTGCCTACTGATCCCTTGCTAAGAGTTGTAGTCAGGGTGTGCTAGGCCCTGTTAAACTACAACAGATGGTTCAGTAGAACTCAGAGTATTCTAAGCTAAGTTATATGTACCTTTGTACTTATGTGATCTTTCAAATTATATTCTTAGGATACGTGTGGTAAAACAACAGAAAGCTCAAATCCCAACCGCTGCTCACCAATGTGAGAAGTTGGCCTGATATGCAGTGCTCACTATTCTAGTGATCACTATGTATCAGTCCAAACAACCCTTATTGATGATTGGTTGTAAGTCAACCGTAGACCAGCTATCCTAGTAGCATGGACAAGAGCAGTCTTTAGGCTAAACTCTAGAGGGCGTGTTAAGCCAGCTGTTATACCATCACATATACCCCTTGAACACCAAGTGAAAGGACACCACACAAGTTGTTATGAAAATAAAAGGATATATATTTAGAACACAACAGCCCTGGACTCTTTATGAGCACAGGGCGCTAAGCACAATACAAAGCTCTTATGAAAATACTGAAAGTCGCACAATTTACACAAATGCCCGAGGGGCACGAAAAACCATATACTCTAAAAGTGGAATGCGAAATTACTAGCAGGTAAGTACTACTCTAATAGGCTTTAGGATCACTAGGACTGGACTACTGAACCTTCAGATTACGAGCAGGAGGCCTAGGGAGATCGGGTGCAGAGTGTGCACTCTCACGCGGGATGCGGGACAAAGTCTATGGATGCTAGATTTCGTAAAGTTAGTGTTATCGGACGAATCCGACTAGGTAGAGCTGAAACGAAAAAGGATCTGGACCTTTGGATAGTTAAGCTATGCTGGAGCACCGAAATGCTCAGGTTACCTAGCCCAGGGGCTGCGGCTGCATAGGTCTGGAAAGATGTCGGGAATCCTCGTTGCAGTCTATGGAGCCTGAAAGAAGAAGTTGCTGGCAGGCGACCAGTGATGAAGTTCGATCCGACCCAAGCCTGGATCGGTGGAGATGGATACCTGTAAGCAGAGGGGACCAAGTTCTGAATCACTAGCCAGTGATTAGATGGGCACCAGGATGGCACCGGATGAAGTCACCTCGACCAGGTGAGTGGGCGACGCTGGGCTCTGCAGTCTCTCGGACCAGGAGGCGTTGTCGGCGACCAGGATGGAGGTGCGAGCTGTCCAACGAAGGTATCTGCTGTCGACGTCGCTGGACCCAGGATTGGGGCAACAAGTCTTGGCAAATGCAAGCCCACGCGGTGGACTTAAAATGGCGTCTGGAGTGGACCAGGAGGGTCCGGGGTGCTCCTCTGTTGGAGGGGAGCACGGGCCAGTCTGGAGCAACCAGACCAGCAGTGTTGTCATCGTGGTGCGTTGCCAGGAGGGCCACAAGCCAGCAGGCAAGTAGCCGGACAACGCGGTGAGCAGCAAAGAGCAGAAGGGCCCCACGCAGATCTGGAGGATGCTGGGGGGCTGGACTTCGGTGCTGGAGCTGCTCAGGGTTATGGCTTCTCAAACCCCAAAGCACTCACTCGAGGATCCCTCGGCGGTCGTGCTGGGCAAGTGTCGTGCAGTCTTGAAGATGGCCGGTCCCTCGAGGTCTCGTCACACCCACGAATCTCAGCTGAGCTGACCATGTAGGTAGAGGTCCGAGGTGCCAGGGAAGCCGGGTCTCGTCGAGCTGGGCAGTCTTGATCCAGAGGAGAGACTTACAGCAAACCGCAATGCGCTTGGATGGTGCCTGCTGTGCAGGGTGGCTACTCCTTAGCCACAAGGGAGAGTCTTCTGAAAGGTTCAAGAGTTCTTTCGTGGAAAGTCATCAAGATTCGGAATTATCTAATTTGGGAAGGGTCCCCGCTCCCACCTTTATACTAAAGAAAGGGGCTGGTACGGGACTAGGTCCTGCCCATGAGTGGGACCAGGAAGGGGGGTGGTTACACCCCTCTCCCATGCCGGACTTTCCCCAGCTCAGGGGCTGGTGTGCCCCTGGAACTGATTCTAGCCGGCCTCTGCGTAGTGAGCACCAGGGTGCCACTTGCAGTCACCTTCCTATTCAGCCCTGCCTACCCAGGATACACAAAACCCTGTCTGGGATGGTGCTAGCACCGCCCCTGACAGGAAACCCTTTGTCCAAGCTCTCCTCGCTGGAAGGACTCCCAGCAGCAGGAGGTCAGACTTGTGTCTGTGGTGGCAGCATCCATTTTGTGATGCTGAGGCTCGAGTTAACTTTAACCGGGGTTCACAGTTACATACATGTCGTGTCCCTCTAGAATGGTGGAATGCTAACCCCGTCACCAGAATTGGCGAGGGGTTAGTATTCCAATTCGTATGACACCTTACTCGACATGTTTTGATAAAGCGATACCAGAGTTGGCATATAACCGCGAGGATTATAATGCACTTAAGAGTATATGGTATGCGTTATCATGGAACAGCTATTGGGACTTGGTTCCGCAAGCTGCAAACAGGCTCAGCTCATGCCAGAGCGCCATCTCACATGATTCCAAGCACTCTGCCTTCAGGATTGTCAAGGCCTGCCATAGGAGTGACTGATAGGAATACGAGTGTCCATTTTAGGGTTAGATATAGGTATACTATATCTACAGCAAGGGGTGATTACACCACCTTGCCCCAGCTGTCGTGCAGCCAGTTGTGTCAGATTTAGATGGCCAGCCAGGGGTGGCATAATACATGCTGCAGCCCCTGGTAGGCCCTGGGTACACCTATGCCCTGAGTTACAGGGTCTGATAAGGTGGCCCAGTACCAATTGGTAAATGCACCTAAGGTACACGTGTCAATTTATTGAGAGAACAGCAAGGCTGTGGGTCTGATTAGCAGGCCCACAGCCAGAGAAGTCGTAAACCAGTGAAGCAAAAAGCAAAATTCTGGGGTGATGATAGGATTGCAGACGCTACTCTCCTACAGTGGCCATGGCTAGAATTGCCGAAATTGGTAAGATTCCCGTTGATGAGAAACAAGCGTATGACGGTTGGAACGTGACTCGTTATGTTACTAGCCTCACAGATAAGGCTAGACGAAGGAGATCCCCACCAATTTGGACCGTACCTCATCGAGGTAAATTATGCTTGCAGATAAATAGTCAAAATATTAAAAATCAACAGGAAAAGAGTGTTTGTTCCCATACATACATTTATTCACCCCAGATTCCTTCACCGTTAGTGCTATCTCAAGGCACATATTTTGTCTGTCACGACAGAGCCTACACGTGGCTTCCCACCTACTTTTCAGGAACTTGTTATGTGGCTTTTCTTCTCCCTCCGACATACACTGATCCTTCAGGTCATCACAGAAAAAGATATGGCAGAGGGGTTATCAATTCCAAAGACACAGCAGGACAAGAAGGAGGGGACTTTATCAAAGGGTTTCTTCCTTTCTGGGGCCCAATGGCCAATAGCAGAAACATTAGACAGTTAGTTTGTGTTGTTGAGGCTACCATAAATGTGACTTCTGGAGCCTTGAGTAATCTAACAGCCGAACTTCAGGCGGACCGCCTTATGACTTTGCAGAACCGGATGGTTTTAGACATTGTCCTTGCAGATCGTGGAGGAGTCTGTAAATTGATCGGGTCTAGTTGCTGCATTTATATTCCTGATAATGCCCCTACGGTATACCAAGCCATCTCTAAATTGCACGTAATTTCCGAGTCTATTCACCAGGACACAGGAGATTGGTCTGTGATGGGATGGGTTTGGGGACTCCTGTCCACATGGGGATGGAAGGTATTAACCTTCCTTGGAATGGTTTTGGCCATCATTTTATCTTGCTGTCTTTGTTTACAGTGTGGCCCTGTCATCTGCGGTCTTTGTGCCACCATGTGTGTCTCAATGCCTGTGTCACAGAAAACAGAGAACATTAAAATGATGTTGCAGCAACAGCTCAACGACCTCATGGCCATTGACATCGACTCAGACTAACTTGAGTCGTTTATATTTTGCCTGAGTAATGGCAAAAGGAGGGTCTGAGGTTCTTCGGTTTTCGACTTCGTCCCATTTTGTGTCCCGTCGCCATTTTTTGTTGCCCTCCCTCAGTGTTTTTGTCTTTTCCAGCTGCTACGTGTCTCTTCTGTTAAAAAGTAACCCCCTGCCCTTGTTTATGAAACCGATGTCAGGATCTGGCCGAGTTCACTAATCTATGTCTGGTTGATTGATCCCTGTCTCGACTGACTGTTGGGTTTCCCCTATTCTTTACTTACTTTATCTTATCCGACTGGCCTTCGCTATTCTCTCCTTGTATTCTCTTGTTACATAACTATCCTTTGAGGCACACAAATACGTCCTGCTACCTGCAAATTGGATTGTAGGCACTAGCACTGATTAACTTTTGGGGAGGGGTGACACACAGGGTCTGAAAGAAGGGCGTATTTGAGGACACTTGATAGCTTGTTTTCCAACTTTTCCTATTGGCTAGCCTTGTATGTATTGGGAGTATACGTTGTAAATATGTGTGCTATAAAAGATTGTGCGCCACGGAATAAAGTGGCAGTCTCCTGAGAACCTACTCTGTACTTCTGGGACAACTGTGCTTAGCTGCAGCTAATAAACCTGGTTTTCTACGCCTATCAGAGCGTCTCGTGTCTCTGTCTGACAAGGCAGGTGAACTCGGAGATTTAAGGCGTACACTGCGCCGCCAGGCCCATAAGGCCCGGTTCTTCAGAAGCGTCAAGGGCTGTGGCCGCGGGTTGTTAAACGACTGGTGCACGAGTCGCGCGAAATGGCCGGAGAATTGCTGTCAACCCCCAATGCGCGAGACGGATCACAAGGGCGGAGGGCACGGTGAGAGGCCGCGGTGAGAGGCGGCAGGCGCCGTAATGAGTTTGGGTTAATGGGGCATCAAAAGAAGGAGAATGTTACGAAGCGGAAAGACGGGTTGCTCATGGGGTCGGGGGGGGGGGAGTCGGCTGCTATCCGAGTGGGTGTTGCGTCGGACCAAGTTAAGAGCACTAGATGGCGCTCTGGCCCTTCGTAAGCATTGAAGCGCTTTAAGGTCGGCAGCGTGCTGTAAATTCAGAGGTATGGGGTTTACTATTGTGTCGCCACAAAGTTATGGATTTAATGCATGTAACACATAATTAAAAATTCGCTGCATATTCCACTCATGTCAACCAAATAAATCATTTTCTAGCTTGAATGGATCAAGTTACTGGAAAGCTCCAGACGTAGTGCCGCATATTGGCGAACCAATTGCAAAGGCTGACTGGAGACATTTCAGTTCATGGTTGCTGGATTCATTTAATCAGAGCTAGGGAAAGAGGCTCAAGGGCGGCATGGCCAAAGGGGGAGGGGGGAGAATTGATTAGGACATGGGTTAACAAAAGGGATGAGGGAAGCAGATGGAATGCAGGGTAAAGGCGGGTACTGGTGAGTATTACCGGCACTGGTAAAGGGCCGCATGCGTCATGGGGTAGCCTCAGGTCCCAGGTCAAAGGAGGCAAGATAGAGAAGAGAATGAACACTAATGCTTTTGTGTTTCCATTAAGTGCAGAATGCCACCTAGACGGGCCCGAAAGGGCAAGGACTCCCAGGCCACAAAAGACGACTTTCGCACACTGGCAGAGCTGTTGGAGGTCACTAAAGAGAAAGGCATTGACTGGGCGTTAAAGACACTGACACAAGGGGCTGGAACGAGCACACAGGAAGAGGCAACGCGGGCAAAGCGGGTGCGGCGTACACCGGAGGGATTTAAAGATGCACAACCTGTAAAGCACTACAGAGCGGGGGACTCTCAGGCCACTACCTCAGGTGAGGCAGGGGTGATAGACACAACAATCCTGGTGCATGACACAGCGCAATCGTTGGAAAATCCTTCCATGGGCCTTGCAGGGGGATTCAATTCAATGAACAATGTCTCGCAGACGGGGGGGCTACCAATCATAATGGGTGCGGTGCCCCCGACGCATAGCGGCCCGAAAACTGCTCCACCGGTGGTCGCGCATCAAGGCAGTGGTATAGCACAAGTGTGGGTTCAGTCAGGGGGTGTGGCTCAATCCCCAGTGGTGGTGGCAGCAACGTCGGAAGGGCAAGCGCACAGCTATAGCGCAGCAGGTTCAGCGGTCTCCGCAACTGCTTCTCCTATGGCCGCGGGGTCAACAGTCACGGGGTAGGCAGTATTAGCATAAAGCCCACTAATCAATGGGTCGGCCTCCATGGCGTTATCCCCCTCGGAGGGGATCACATGGCACGTGCCAATGGAAATCAAGGAAAAGATATTTAGGGGAGAGTATATAGATGTGTTTGATCTCATAAACGCCGGGGTGGTCCCAAGGAAAACCAGGGTTGGAAAGGAAGGAGAGTTCAAACAGAAAAAGGTATGGGTAGATTGGTCGATCAAGAACTGGATTACAGGGTTTGCAATCTACGCAGCTTTTATGGTAGAGAGGTACCCCGCAGTGGCAGCCCAATTAATCAGTTACATATCCATGATTCATGGGGCAGCGTCAGAATTTCCAGGGACAGGATGGCTCCAGTACGACAACAAATTCAGGCAAATGAAGGCAGTTCGTCCAGAGGTAGCATGGGACCAGCGCGAGATTAACATATGGCACTCAGTATTTTACTCAACAATACCCGTGAACAAGACTAGTCAGCCCTTTCTGGGGAAAAGGGGGTCTGGAGATAAAAAACTGGCTTGCTGGCAGTTCAACAAGAACGAGTGCAACCGCGGCACAGCATGTAAGTTTAAACATTGTTGTTCCTTCTGTGGCGTCCCGGCACACCCAGAAATTAGATGCTACAAGAAATTGGGGAGGCCAAAAGAGCAGCCTGCCCGCACCCAATACCAAGCCAAAGGACGCCCCTCACAAGCACCCCAGGTGCTCACCAACGCCCATCCAGCTTCACGTCCTGACACACCTCCTTAGTAAGTACGACAAGTTACAAGAGGCTCAGTTTTTACATAATGGCTTTCGCATTCCATCCTCTGCTACCCCGTCCACAGCTCCACCGCGCAACCAATGATCAGTGCTCGAAAACCTAGAAGTGGCTAGGGAGAAAATCGCGAGGGAAGTTTTGTTGGGGAGGGTGGCAGGACCCTTCCAACATTTGCCGAGGCCTGACCTGGTATGCTCACCATTGGGGTTGGTACCAAAAAAAGAGAAAGGGAAATTCCGTTTGATTCACAACTTGTTGAGCCCACCAGGGTTGTCAGTGCACAGTGCATTACACCACCTTTGACATGGCAATTCGGAAGTTGCAGGCGCTAGGGGAAGGATCGTTGATGGCTAAATCAGACATCGAGGCAGCCTTCCAACTCCTGCCGGTACACCCGGACGACACCAAGTTCCTGCGTTCACCTTTGAAGGGGATTATTTCATTGACCTCTGCATGTCAATGGGGTGCTCCATCGCATGCGCAGTGTTTAAAACTTTCAGCAGGTTTTTAGAATGGGCGGTGCAGAAATTTCTAACGTCTGTGACATCTTGTGCAGTGGTACATTACCTGGATGATTTCTTGTTTCTGGGACCACAGGACTCCCTTGCGTGCAGGATGGCCCTGCTGGGCTTTCAGCATCTGGCAAAAGCGCTGGGCGTGCCTTTGGCCGCTGTCTTAGGTCCCAGGTAGTGTATGCAGCATTGGCCAGGGGAGTGGGCATTGTCAGGTATTACCTTCCTAGAATTGTTCCCAATTATTGTGTCGTTGCATTTGTGGGGCGACATTTTGGCAAACAGACATTGTATTTTGTACTGATAGTATGTCTGTACTAATGGCGATTGCACCAGAGAGCGAAATGCTCCTGGGTCCTGCGCCTATTGAAGGAACTAGTGTTGCGATGCCTGCAGCGCAATGTACACTTTCTGCCAGACATGTGCCGGCGGTGGACAACACAGTTGCTGATGCCTTGCCCCATTTTAAGTTGGCAGAGTTTCGCAGCCGATGGCCGCAGGCAGACAAATGACGAACTTCCAGGAGGGGTTATGGAAGCTTGGTGCCCCACAGCCCCTGAGTGAATAACGGCGTCTTTGACTCCCAAGACCAAGAGTATGTATGAGAGGTCATGGCAAGCATACCTGACTGCCGTAAGGGGAGCGGGGCAGTAGAGAGGTTCTCACCACAAAGTATCCTGGAGTTTATCGTACAGCAGAAAACGAGTGGAAGATCACCAGCAATGGCGAGGAGACAACTGTCGGCAATAGCATTTTATGCGGGTTTAGGGGGGTGGCAGACCCCACAAAAGACCCAAGGGTGAGAAGAGCTATGAAGGGTTGGGAGCGATTGGCACCAGGAATGAGGGACAGTAGGAGACCCATAGATGCGAGCAGGTTAACTAGTATCTTGGAAATTCTGCCCAGAATTTGCTTCACGCCTTACGAGACGCAGTTACTTAAATTGGCATACTCATTAGCATTTTTTGGGGCATTTAGGATCTCGGAATTGTTACCATCGTCAAAATTAGACAAGGAAGGGGGCATACGCTGTGAAGATGTAATCCTGACCAGGGAGTCCCTTCAGGTCAGGCTGTGGAGATCTGAAAACGGACCCGTTGGGTAAAGGAACCTGGGTCCAGTTAGGGTCAATGGTGGGGACAATATGTTGCCCGGTAAGGTTGGCCAATAAGTTTCTCCAGATTAGACCAAACGGGGGTGATAGCAGGGTATTATTGCACGCCGATGGCATTCCCCTCACCAGATTTCAGTTCACTAGGATATGTAAGCGTGCTCTGGAAGGTCAAGGGGTGGACACGACGCATTTCACATCTCATTCATTCCGCATAGGTGCAGCCACGACGGCGGCCCCCCTAGGCCTCCCTGAGAAAACCATTAAGAGGGTGGGTCGTTGGAAAACGACATGTTTTGAGCGTTATGTACCCCCCCAGTTAGCATGAGTAGTTAGTCAAGTCAGTCAGTCTTCTCCACTTGTCCTGTATCACGCTGATTGTTTCTATTCTCAAATTTGATTTAGGGCCAACGTCACAGAGAGCCCAGATATGCTGGTGTGGCCACTCTTTTATTCGCAGATCAGGCACATCTTCAAGAAGTCGCGCAAAGAAAGAGTACAGTATGCAAAGGAAATCGACCACCATTGGGTGGGGGTAGGCGGACAACAACTAGCGGAGATGCCTAACGATCTGAGGGGCGCCATGGCCAGGGGCATGCCGATTCCCGATCTATTGGTGATCCATTCGGGTGGCAATGATATGATCCCAGCAGGAATGAGGGGTGTAAAGGAGGCCCTTTTTTCAGTTTTAACTGTGGTTAAGAACATGCTGCCCAGCACGAAAATACTATGGTCCGAGGTGATACCTCGTCAAGTATGGGCAAAGGGAGCACCTCCGAAGGTAGTTAATAAGTCAGTAAGGAGACTGAATCAGTCAGTGGTCGACATTTTTAAGAAATACAGCATTCGTACCATCACATACAAGTTAATACAAGCATCAAGTGCAGAGCTGTATGTGGCGGATGGGGTACACTTGTCCGATGCAGGTTGGGATTTGTTTATACAGACGGTATTGGGAGCACTTGCCGAAGAGATAGAATGCGCAGGGGGGTGGGGGGGTCGAGTCCGCCAGTGAGTGCCTCGCCCTGTGGAGGGGTCCTGGGCAAGAGAAATGACAGGGACTCCATTTGTCGGTGGCTGCTTGGCCCCAGAACAGGGCTTGAAGTCTATCGGGGCTCCGGGCTGGCGGGAGAGGGGGCTGACCTGCTGGTGGCTCTGGACTCTCTGGCTCTACCCAGGAAGCCGGTGCTTGTCGCAAGCAGTGGCAAATTATCTACCTGCTGCTCTGTTGGCCGGGGGGCAGTCAGCAAAAGGAGAGCAGGGTATATTGGTTGTGGCCTGCTGGCACTGCCCGAATGTAAAGCAAGAGGACCTGTGGAGAGGCAATCGTAAATACAATGGAAATGTATAACCTGGATATTTTATTTGCATGCTGTGGTGTTTTAAATAAAGCAAGAATAAAGGATAGTCACAGATTAATAGAAGAGAGGCCAATGGAGTAATTGGCTGTATCTGTAAGTTAATCAAGTTTACACTGTGAAGACCAAAGACTGACTCAGTTGTTTCTATAAGAAGGGGAATGGGAGGGGAATGTGAAGGGCACTTTGTATGCCATCTATGACGGGCGTCACCCCACCTAGGGGGCGTGGCGCATTTAGTGGCAGCAAAGGGCTGAGCTAGGGTAGGAATCCCTTCTGGGTCACAAGACCCGGAAGAGGAAAGTAAGGGGTTAAAGGCAGGGAAGACAGTAAGCGCCAAGACGTGACACGCGTCACACGGGGGACCCAGATGTAGTAAGTGGCGGGGGGTTTAAAAGACGGAGGGGCAATAACGACGCCCTCTTTGTCCACTCTCCTGCAACAAGGTCGGAGGTCACGTGAAGAGTTACCCTCCCACCCAACTCTGAAGGCAAAGCTTAGTTAGGCGGGGTCCTGGGCAAGAGAAATGACAGGGACTACGTTTGTTGATGGCTGCTTGGCCCCAGAACAAGGCTTGAAGTCTATTGGGGCTCCGGACTGGCGGGAGAGGGGGCCAACCTTCCGGTGGCTCTGGACTCTCTGGCTCTACCCAGGAAGCCGGTGCTTGTCACAAGCAGTGGCAAATTATCTACCTGCTGCTCTGTTGGCCGGGGGGCGGTCAGCATAAGGAGAGCAGGGTATATTGGTTGTGGCCTGCTGGTACAGCCAGAATGTAAAGCAAGAGGACCTGTGGAGAGGCAATTGTAAATGCAATGGAAATGTATAACCTGGATATTTTATTTGTGTGCTGTGGTGTTTTAAATAAAGCAAGAATAAAGGATGGTCACAGATTAATAGAAGAGAGACCAATGGAGTAATTGGCCGTATCTGGAAGTTAATATAGTTTACACTGTAAAGACCAAAGACTGACTCAGTTGTTTCTATGAGAAGGGGAATGGGAGGGGAATTTGAAGTGCACTTTGTATGCCATCTATTGCAAACTTGATTAAAGTAGACTCACAGTCCTTGCCCTTCTAACAAATGTGTGACACTTAGCCCGTTGTGAGTGAGAGATCAACCTAGCCTCCAAATGTGTGTGTCACTCGCGGTGAATGAGACTTGAGGTCTCTGAAAGGTGCAGTTTTAAGAATATGTCGATGGTACATTTTTTATACTTTGCTTTAGTGTAAGCAGTAATACACGCAGTGTGGTGCACTTCTGATAGAAATTATACAGGGCCTGCTGTGGAGGTTTAATAAAAATAGGTTTAATAAAAATACATATCCTGGGGGACAGTTTTATTGGAGAGTGTGTACTACAGTTTTGATACATGCCTTATATTTCTACTTATTAAAGAGATACTGTTTTCATACAGAGACTCAGTGCTGCTTTGAGGCATAGCCCTTGGTGCATACACCAGTGGTGTAACGCAAAAGGATGCCCCCCCTGCAGAATGTGACGATTCTTCAATGACGTGGGTTCCATGTGCGGGTGCGTGGCTGTGACTTGTTAGCCACTCTCTTCAGCTATCTGAAATGTGAGCACTGTAGTATTGATCAAACTCTTCTGTCCCTGGCTCAGACTGCCAGTGTCTTTATACTCAACCAGATAAATAACACCGAGCATCGTGCCTGGCTATCGTCCATCTGTCTGTTTTATTGCTGCCTCTGTTGCTTTACAAAAAGCACCACGCATTTACAATAACAACATTATTCATACAGCTTAAAATACAATTTGGCCTCAACGTTTATAATATGAAATTTGTCTACTTCTGACCAACCGTCCACTAAGTTACTTACATTTTGAATGCTTCCCACTCCTATCTTTATGTTTCTATAGCCATGCCTAATCCGTTCATCCAAGGACCATCCATCCATCCATTCATCATTCATTCATTCATCCATTCAAGCATCTAACCAAACCACCCATCCAAGAACTAACCCCCCAATGCGTCACCTACCTAATGAACTAGTTACTTACCTTCGGTAACAATATATCTGTAAGAAACATTAGTTAGTGTTAGATTCCTTACCTTAGAATATCCCCCGGCGTCAGTCTGGATCCGGAAACTTTTGCGTAGCAGTACCCCTGCGCGTCGGTAGGTGTCGTCTGCAGGCGTCCCCTGCGGCTCCACGTCCGTCGTCGGCGTCGTGCGCCGTGATGACGTCGCTGGAGTATATAGACGCCGCCTCCGCGCGCTGACGTCAGTTCTTTGTACACAGCTTTTCCGCGCCAGAAAACGCAGAGCCATGAGAGAACCAACACTGGTGCAATTTGAAACTAGGGCCCTGAAAGGGATGTCCTTAACCCTAGGTATCAGTTCGCAGAACGGGGAGGATGGGTGGGTTCGGTAAGGAATCTAACACTAACTAATGTTTCTTACAGATATATCGTTACCGAAGGTAAGTAACTTGTTCATCTGAAAAAAAACACGTTAGTGTTAGATTCCTTACCTTAGAATAGATACCCCAGCAATACCAACCCCGGTGGTGGGTCTGCGAACCAATACATTCCTACACCAGAAAGTCCTGGAGGACAGAACGGCCAAAGAAGCCATCCCTCCGGACTTGACTGTCCAGGCAGTAGTGCCTCGCAAAGGTGTGCAGCGAGGCCCGCGTAGCCGCCTGGCAAATGTCCTGCAAAGGGACTCCCCGGCCCAGGGCAGTAGTAGCCGCCGTGGCCAAGTGGAATGGGCCCTCAGCCCAACAGGAGGCTCCTTGCGAGCCAAAGAGTAGCACGCTTTGATGCACAGAACGACCCACCGAGAGATGGTTCGTTTACACACCCCCCGTCCCTTCTTCGCACCCACGTAGCCAACAAACAGTTGGTCATCCACCCGGAACTGGCGTGTGCGGTCCATATAAAATGAAAGCGCACGTTTTGGGTCCAGACAATAGAGCCGCTCTTCATCCTTTGAGGGATGCGGAGGCGGGAAGAAGGAGGGGAGGGTGATAGACTGCCCGATGTGAAAAGCAGAAACTACTTTGGGCAGGAAAGAAGGTCTAGTCCTGAGAACCACCTTGTCAGGATGAATGGACAGGAAAGGAGGTTGGACAGAAAGAGCCTGGAGCTCACTCACTCTCCTGGCAGAGGTGATGGCAACCAGGAAAGCCATCTTTAAAGTCAGGAGACGGAGAGGACAAGAATGAAGGGGCTCAAAGGGAGCACACATCAAAAAGGTCAGAACCAGGTTCAAGTCCCACTGAGGCATCACAAACGGAACAGGTGGATACATGTGTGTGATGCCCTTCAAGAATCTCGTTACAGTTGGGGACTTGAACAAAGAAGGCTGATCAGGAAGCCTTAGAAAGGCTGAAAGGGCCGAAAGGTAGCCTTTGATAGTGCCCAGAGCAGAGCCCTGCTGGGCAAGAGAGAGAAGAAACAGAAGAACCTCAGAAAGAGGGGCAGAAAGAGGATCCACAGCCTTTGCTGTGCACCATGCCACAAATCTGTTCCACCGACAGGCGTATACCGACTTCGTGGAGGGACGCCTGGCTGCCAGAATTACATCACATAAATAACAAAAGAAAATGCCAGTACTGATAAGCTTAACTCAACAGTGAGATAAATCTTCCACAAACTGAAAATCAAATTCCAGAAAGGGAATGCTCATTAGTTGCAATTTTATTTTATAGAGAGATTTTCAACAATATTTTATAAAAGTCCTTTTTACATTTGAAAGAAAAAACATTAGGACAAAAATCAGAAATGAGAACGGAGACATAAAAGTACAATCACCTGGAGCGAACCACCATTCAAAAATACAGTCATATCACATTCGCCACACATTCAACACATACACACTTAGCTCAAGCGTACCATATATACATTATGTACAAGGGAAAAGAGATCCATATACAACTGGAACTGCATTAATTAAACAACAATGTTCACAATTTTGATTTAGGAGATAATGCAATATCAAAGATTTTACAATTTCAAAAAGTCTTAGCAAACAATAGTGAAGGTCCTTATTATACAACAACTAATATGAAGTCTAAACAAATGCTTGACTCTTAAATCAAAATGGCAGACCAGTGGGAAAAGGGGCCTACGCGTTTTGAATCTCCTTTAGTTCTGTGGAGATTCTCATCAGGGCCTCAGGCAGCTGCATAGGAAGAAGAAAAGAGAAACATATATCTTAAAAAGGAAATTAAAGCAGGAATGACGAATAAGACAACAGTTTCACACATTAGAAATTAGCGGGATCAATTTGCTACAAGGAGGGTCTCCTATCAGAATCTCAAAAACTCAGTGAATTCCCAGCGGGGTCAACCTATTCAGAAGAACAACTGGGCTGCAAAGTGAATGAAGGAGTTTAAGATTTAACCTACATGGGTGGACTGCAGGAATATAAAGGATAGAACTGGGATCTCTAGGCTACACCCACATTGGTAGGCTCATTAGGCTGGTAGCCAGTCCAAAACGAACTTACCACCAAATTTGCTGCGAAAAAGCTGGCGGTAGTCCGAATGGTAATGGTGGGTGATCAAACACAGGAGGGAAAATGAATCTGTGGAGCAGATGAAAGTAATTGCCGTTACTTAACATGAAAATATTAGTAGTGGAAGTTATGGCTATGTGCCCTGCAAGGTTCTCTTACCACTCGAAAATAGGAAGTGTGTCCGGGTGGCAAAAAAACAGGATTGTATTTGCCAATATAATAGACAGCACGAGGGTGGGAGGCTTTTCAGCATCGTGTCTGCAAACAGGCTCAGGGTCCTGTTGTAACCAGAAAACACGGAGGTTAAACAGAAATGTAGCTGGGGGGGGGGGGGAGAAGGGGGGGGGGGGGAGCAAGGGGAAAACTGAATTACCAACAGGTTAGTAGCATCACCTGTCTAGCGCGAAGTTCAAACCTGTCTCAATCAGGCATTTTCACGGGTGGTGGCAGAGTCAGCACAAGTCGATACTGGTCGCGTGCGCTGTATGAATGAAAGCACACAGGACGACCGGATTAAAATCGAGAGAAGTTGGCAGCAGGAGCAGCTTGGCCGACTGGCTGGGGGGCAACAGGGGTATGTGGCGGTCTCTTACCAAATGAAGGGCTTAATTCTCCCGGCGCTCCAACCGATCGGCGTCCCCGCGTGCACTACTCCCTCGCGCATGCGTGTTGTGGAGCCACAAAGGACTCGCATTTTATAGGGGGATTCTTTACTATGTCATCAAGACATAGGCCAATGGGAGGATCTCTACCCAGATACGGCGTTACAGCGCTTCAATTGCACGAAGAGTGCAGCAGCCTAGCGGGATGCATATGTATAAAAAAAGGGGAAATGCATTTATATACCGAATGTGCAGCCTATATGCAAGGATTTAAAAGTCCACATCCTATAACCCAGAGTGTACAGGTTTTAAAGTGTACATGATAAACCTGACCCCTTGGAGGGAGTAGGTGGTGAAGGAAAACGGCACAGCAGTTCAAAGCCTGTAGATTTCTGACAGTTCATTTAAACCTGAAGTCGCTGTGTCAAATTTGACAATCAACATGGCTTCCCTTTTGGACAAAAGGAGGCTCATATCACCTCCCCGGGGTTTTTTTTCTATCCTTGATATAACTGTCCACTTAAAATCATTGGGTCCGTGTTGCATTCTGTTCCAATGATTTACTAGTGGAGCATTTTCGACGTTTCTCTTCAGCCTCGATTTGTGTTGCGTTATGCGTTGTTGCACTTCCTGCTCCGTCTTACCGATGTACAGACAATCACATGGGCATTTGATGCCATATACTACAAATCTTGATTTGCAGTTACTAAACACCTCATGCTTCCATGATATGCCCTTATGTTGAAAGACAGAACCTTGTCGGGTAGTGTCACAGCAGAGGCAGGTCCCACATTTGTGATGGCCTAGCACAGGTGCCAGACCCATCATTTGGCGAAGAGATGGTTGATTTTGAGTTGGCATGGCAGCTCTTACCACATGGTTTGCAACGCTATTCTCGCGTTTAAATGCAAACAATGGCGGATCTTTTAGCCTTTCATCTAGGTTTTGCACCAGATGCCAGTTTTGACCGATAATCCGTTTCAGCTGATTCGCATTCGGGCAGAAGGTGGTCACGCAGACCTGACGCTTCTGTTCAGATTTCTTTTTTCGTTCCAGCAGTGTTTCACGGGGAGTCCACCTAGCTCGTTTCATACAGTTCTTCACCAAATTTTTGGGGTAACCCCAGTCACACAGTTTTGAAACCAGTTTTTCAGCATGGTCATTGAAGTCTTTATCAAATGTGCAGTTTCTGCGCACGCGCAGAAACTGTCCATAAGGGAGGTTATCCCTCAGGCTTCTCGGGTGGTTACTCTGATACAGTAACGCTTTATTGCGATCTGTAGGTTTTGTGAATAAGGTTGTTGCCAACCTACCTGCCTTGGGGAATACTTCCACATTCAAGAAAGCGATTTTAGTTTCAGAATGGGAGAGGCTGAATTGGATATCCGCTGTTCTATTATTGAGCCATTGGTGGAATTGGGTCAGATTGTCTGTTCCTCCTGTCCATATCATAAAGACGTCGTCTATGAAACGATACCATTTGTAGATGTAAGCTCCATACGGGTTGTTATTATGTATGTAGGTGTCTTCATACATCGACATAAACAACACTGCCAACTCTGGGGCAAAAGGGCACCCCATTGCCACCCCCTTTATTTGATAGAAGAATTCTTTGTTGAAACAAAAATAATTCTTCTTCAGGGCGAATGTGGCCAAATCTAACAGAAATTTAGTGGGGACTTGCATGGGTTTGGGACGTGAGTCCAAAAAGAAGGAGAGGACTGCCACCGCCTCATCTTGGGGGATTTGCGTATATAATGATGTCACATCAAGAGTGACAAGCAAATCTATCCCTTCGCGGAAAGTTAAAGTTTCTAACTTATTTATGAAGTCCGTTGTGTCTTGCAAGTATGACACAACTCGCGTCATAAATTGTTTGAGGAAGCAGTCCACGTACTTTGCAATAGGTTCCAGGAGAGAACCACATCCTGCCACGATGGGTCTCCCTGGGGGTTTACTCTGGTTCTTATGTACTTTTGGCAGTACATAGAACATGGGTACCTTGGGATGTTTAATTTGTAAGTACTCACATTCTTTTTTGCCAACAAAGCCTTGATCAAAGCCTTCCTGGATGATCTTGAAAAGTTGGTTTTGTAATTCAATGGTGGGATCTTTATCGATCTTACGATAGCATATGGGATCTTCAAGCTGCCTTTTGATCTCGCTGGTGTATTCTACGGTGTCCCATATTACTATCGATCCACCTTTGTCAGCTTGCTTTATTGTGATTGTTGGATCATTTTTCAAAGTTGCTAGGGCTGACATTTCTTCTCTTGTGCTGTTATATTTGACAAACTTTTTTTCTTTTTCCATATTGGAAATGGCAGAGAGTACACTCTTTTCAAAAATTATTAGTTCTTTTGGGACTGTGTTGTTGGAGGGGCAGAATGTGGATTTATTACACAGGCCTGTGACTTCTCTTGCGCGTGGCATAGGATTTTCAAGAAAGAACATTGTGAGAAAAGGAATGCTCATTAGTCGCAATTTTATTTTATAGAGAGATTTTCAACAATATTTTATAAAAGTCCTTTTTACATTTGAAAGAAAAAACATTAGGACAAAATCAGAAATGAGAACGGACACATAAAAGTACAATCACCTGGAGCGAACCACCATTCAAAAATACAGTCATATCACATTCGCCACACATTCAACACATACACACTTAGCTCAATCATTTCTGATTTTGTCCTAATGTTTTTTCTTCTAAGGGCATATCATGGAAGCATGAGGTGTTTAGTAACTGCAAATCAAGATTTGTAGTATATGGCATCAAATGCCCATGTGATTGTCTGTACATCGGTAAGACGGAGCAGGAAGTGCGACAACGCATAACGCAACACAAATCGAGGCTGAAGAGAAACGTCGAAAATGCTCCACTAGTAAATCATTGGAACAGAATGCAACACGGACCCAATGATTTTAAGTGGACAGTTACATCAAGGATAGAAAAAAAACCCTGGGGAGGTGATATGAGCCTCCTTTTGTCCAAAAGGGAAGCCATGTTGATTGTCAAATTTGACACAGCGACTTCAGGTTTAAATGAACTGTCAGAAATCTACAGGCTTTGAACTGCTGTGCCGTTTTCCTTCACCACCTACTCCCTCCAAGGGGTCAGGTTTATCATGTACACTTTAAAACCTGTACACTCTGGGTTATAGGATGTGGACTTTTAAATCCTTGCATATAGGCTGCACATTCGGTATATAAATGCATTTCCCCTTTTTTTATACATATGCATCCCGCTAGGCTGCTGCACTCTTCGTGCAATTGAAGCGCTGTAACGCCGTATCTGGGTAGAGATCCTCCCATTGGCCTATGTCTTGATGACATAGTAAAGAATCCCCCTATAAAATGCGAGTCCTTTGTGGCTCCACAACACGCATGCGCGAGGGAGTAGTGCACGCGGGGACGCCGATCGGTTGGAGCGCCGGGAGAATTAAGCCCTTCATTTGGTAAGAGACCGCCACATACCCCTGTTGCCCCCCAGCCAGTCGGCCAAGCTGCTCCTGCTGCCAACTTCTCTCGATTTTAATCCGGTCGTCCTGTGTGCTTTCGTTCATACAGCGCACGCGACCGGTATCGACTTGTGCTGACTCTGCCACCACCCGTGAAAATGCCTGATTGAGACAGGTTTGAACTTCGCGCTAGACAGGTGATGCTACTAACCTGTTGGTAATTCAGTTTTCCCCTTGCTCCCTCCCCCCCTTCTCCCCCCCCCTCCCCGGCTACATTTCTGTTTAACCTCCTTGTTTTCTGGTTACAACAGGACCCTGAGCCTGTTTGCAGACACGACGCTGAAAAGCCTCCCACCCTCGTGCTGTCTATTATATTGGCAAATACATTTGTTTAGACTTCATATTAGTTGTTGTATAATAAGGACCTTCACTATTGTTTGCTAAGACTTTTTGAAATTGTAAAATCTTTGATATTGCATTATCTCCTAAATCAAAATTGTGAACATTGTTGTTTAATTAATGCAGTTCCAGTTGTATATGGATCTCTTTTCCCTTGTACATAATGTATATATGGTACGCTTGAGCTAAGTGTGTATGTGTTGAATGTGTGGCGAATGTGATATGACTGTATTTTTGAATGGTGGTTCGCTCCAGGTGATTGTACTTTTATGTGTCCGTTCTCATTTCTGATTTTGTCCTAATGTTTTTTCTTTCAAATGTAAAAAGGACTTTTATAAAATATTGTTGAAAATCTCTCTATAAAATAAAATTGCGACTAATGAGCATTCCCTTTCTGGAATTTGATTTTCTGTTTGTGGAAGATTTATCTCACTGTTGAGTTAAGCTTATCAGTACTGGCATTTTCTTTGGTTATTTATGATATAGGCTCAGCCTTGCTGATTAGAGCCAACCCTATTCTGTTTTCACGTTAAGATAGCGGACGGTTGTCCGTGAGGTATTTGTTATGATCCATTAATTTTGGATACAGTGTGAATTGTATACCACACTTTACCTGTCAAGGTCTAAGGTCGATCAAACCTGACGGCTCTTTAGATCTCCCTCCTGATTTCCTGTGATTGTCCATCCCCCACTTGTTCTTATTTCAAGCAAAAAGTTCCCCCTTCATCCATCTGTCACCTCATTTAACATTTCTCTGTGTACTCTCTTTCTTTGTGCATCCCTCGTTGGGAATGGCCGAGAAGGACACATTTGCATATAGCGAAGATCATATCAAGAATCTCCTCAGTGATCCCCCAGTTTTCACTTCAGTCTCCTTAAGTGTATCTGCCACTTCGCAAAACGAATCTGAAAGACTCTTGCGCCTCAGAAAAAAGCAGATTAGGACAGACTTGCACGGCCACTTTCTTCTACAACATCTGAGAGAAGGAACTATTCCAAGCGGCCTCCAAATAAAAAACATCCTTGTAATCTTTACAGAGGATCCGATTTTCAAAAAAGGTTTTTCCTTCATTGAAACAAAATGCAGTAGGGACCTGATGGTCCTTACTATTGAAACAGCTGTTAGACTCTCTAAGATCGAGTTGGAAGAAATAGCTAAGCTAGAAGCAGAAATCAGCTCGAATCCCACAATAGCGGACGCTAAATCACTCTTGGAGAAGGTAAAAAAGGAAATCCAAGAGTTTAAGGATTACACAGTTACGCAAAAAACCAATCAATTCGAGAAGGATAAGAAAAATTTCTCTTTGGATAATATTTATCCCTATCTACAGCCTGACTTTTACACCAAACAGGAATCTAGAAGATATCTACCAGATAACCAGGGTAGATCTAGAAAACAGTTCATTTCCTTTGGTGAGACGTCTTCGTCCTCAGGTAACGATAGTGACACCAGTGGTAATAATAACCAACCGAATAGAAATAGAAACTGGAACCCAAATCAACAAAACCGGAATCAGGGCCAGAATTCTTTTTTAGGCAGAGGCCAAACGAGACCCAGAGCCCGAGTGAGATATACGACACCATGGGAAATGAAAACCCGCAGACAGCACTACAAGAACTGAAAGTATCTCCCATCTTTAACCTTTCACATAGAACACTATCTAAAGCTGAAGAGGGTATTTTGTCCAAGGGACTATCTTTTGTCCCGTCGAAAAGAACGGACTTTGTGCGTATGAAAACAGAATTTATAGAATTCTGTAGGAAACTTAGACTCACAATGTTCTTTCTTGAAAATCCTATGCCATGCGCAAGAGAAGTCACAGGCCTGTGTAATAAATCCACATTCTGCCCCTCCAACAACACGGTCCCAAAAGAACTAATAATTTTTGAAAAGAGTGTACTCTCTGCCATTTCCAATATGGAAAAAGAAAAAAAGTTTGTCAAATATAACAGCACAAGAGAAGAAATGTCAGCCCTAGCAACTTTGAAAAATGATCCAACAATCACAATAAAGCAAGCTGACAAAGGTGGATCGATAGTAATATGGGACACCGTAGAATACACCAGCGAGATCAAAAGGCAGCTTGAAGATCCCATATGCTATCGTAAGATCGATAAAGATCCCACCATTGAATTACAAAACCAACTTTTCAAGATCATCCAGGAAGGCTTTGATCAAGGCTTTGTTGGCAAAAAAGAATGTGAGTACTTACAAATTAAACATCCCAAGGTACCCATGTTCTATGTACTGCCAAAAGTACATAAGAACCAGAGTAAACCCCCAGGGAGACCCATCGTGGCAGGATGTGGTTCTCTCCTGGAACCTATTGCAAAGTACGTGGACTGCTTCCTCAAACAATTTATGACGCGAGTTGTGTCATACTTGCAAGACACAACGGACTTCATAAATAAGTTAGAAACTTAAACTTTCCGCGAAGGGATAGATTTGCTTGTCACTCTTGATGTGACATCATTATATACGCAAATCCCCCAAGATGAGGCGGTGGCAGTCCTCTCCTTCTTTTTGGACTCACGTCCCAGACCCATGCAAGTCCCCACTAAATTTCTGTTAGATTTGGCCACATTCGCCCTGAAGAAGAATTATTTTTGTTTCAACAAAGAATTCTTCTATCAAATAAAGGGGGTGGCAATGGGGTGCCCTTTTGCCCCAGAGTTGGCAGTGTTGTTTATGTCGATGTATGAAGACACCTACATACATAATAACAACCCGTATGGAGCTTACATCTACAAATGGTATCGTTTCATAGACGACGTCTTTATGATATGGACAGGAGGAACCGACAATCTGACCCAATTCCACCAATGGCTCAATAATAGAACAGCGGATATCCAATTCAGCCTCTCCCATTCTGAAACTAAAATCGCTTTCTTGGATGTGGAAGTATTCCCCAAGGCAGCTAGGTTGGCAACAACCTTATTCACAAAACCTACAAATCGCAATAAAGCGTTACTGTATCAGAGTAACCACCCGAGAAGCCTGAGGGATAACCTCCCTTATGGACAGTTTCTGCGCGTGCGCAGAAACTGCACATTTGATAAAGACTTCAATGACTATGCTGAAAAACTGGTTTCAAAACTGTGTGACAGGGGTTACCCCAAAAATTTGGTGAAGAACTGTATGAAACGAGCTAGGTTGACTCCCCGTGAAACACTGCTGGAACGAAAAAAGAAATCTGAACAGAAGCGTCAGGTCTGCGTGACCACCTTCTGCCCGAATGCGAATCAGCTGAAACGGATTATCGGTCAAAACTGGCATCTGGTGCAAAACCTAGATGAAAGGCTAAAAGATCCGCCATTGTTTGCATTTAAACGCGAGAATAGCGTTGCAAACCATGTGGTAAGAGCTGCCATGCCAACGCAAAATCAACCATCTCTTCGCCAAATGATGGGTCTGGCACCTGTGCTAGGCCATCACAAATGTGGGACCTGCCTCTGCTGTGACACTACCCTACAAGGTTCTGTCTTTCAACATAAGGGCATATCATGGAAGCATGAGGTGTTTAGTAACTGCAAATCAAGATTTGTAGTATATGGCATCAAATGCCCATGTGATTGTCTGTACATCGGTAAGACGGAGCAGGAAGTGCGACAACGCATAACGCAACACAAATCGAGGCTGAAGAGAAACGTCGAAAATGCTCCACTAGTAAATCATTGGAACAGAATGCAACACGGACCCAATGATTTTAAGTGGACAGTTATATCAAGGATAGAAAAAAAACCCCGGGGAGGTGATATGAGCCTCCTTTTGTCCAAAAGGGAAGCCATGTTGATTGTCAAATTTGACACAGCGACTTCAGGTTTAAATGAACTGTCAGAAATCTACAGGCTTTGAACTGCTGTGCCATTTTCCTTCACCACCTACTCCCTCCAAGGGGTCAGGTTTATCATGTACACTTTAAAACCTGTACACTCTGGGTTATAGGATGTGGACTTTTAAATTCTTGCATATAGGCTGCACATTCGGTATATAAATGCATTTCCCCTTTTTTAGGTTTTGCCTCGGCGAAGGATGCGCTCTGCGCATCTTTTCGGCGCAGGCGAAATCCTGTTGAGTTCCATAGTGTGGCTTGGTTCGGCCCTCGTCCTTGATTGGCTGGCTCCGTAAACGGAGCCTTGCCATTGGACGAGGGGCCTGTCCGTCAATGCCGGACCAGACACGGGGGCGTTCCCGACATTCTTTGGCTTTTGCCGACGTCACGGGACGCCGGGAACGCCCCCGTGTCTGGTCCGGCATTGCCGGCACCTCCCTTGTTTTTCCTCGTGGCCGCCTTTCGTCAGCTCTCTCCTCCCCCTTTCCCGCCCCCTCCCGCTTCTCTCTAATGCCCGCCTTCCTGCTCCGGCCTTTCCTTTCCCGCCCCCTCCCGCTTGTTTCCTCATGGCCGCCTTTCGTCAGCTCTCTCCTCCCTGGCCGCCTTTCGTCAGCTCTCTCCTCCCCCTTTCCCGCCCCCTCCCGCTTCTCTCTAATGCCCGCCTTCCTGCTCCGGCCTCTCCTTTCCCGCCCCCTCCCGCTTGTTTCCTCATGGCCGCCTTTCGTCAGCTCCCGGCCTCTCCTTTCCCGCCCCCTCCCGCTTGTTTCCTCATGGCCGCCTTCCTGCTCCAAGGCCGTCGTCGGCCGTCGTCAGCATCTCCCAAAAAAGTTCAAGGTACGTGTGCTAGCAAACCTTTTTTTGTGCGTAAGAGCGCTCAAGTTATATAAAAAATTTTTTTTTTAAAAAGTAGCAGATGCCTGCATTTCCGTTTGGCAGGAAGGGAGCGTAGCTAGTAGTGTTGCCGAGTGGCTTCAATCACCCGAGATCCACACCGGGTCTTCCCCCTTTTTATTAACAACTGGACCCGTGGACCTGGCCACTTTTTCGCGTGCATAATAAATAACTTAGTGTTGCATGCAGCGCGTGCGGAGCTTATTGGTATAAATAAAGAATAAGAAATCAAATTACATAGGAGGAACACGAGCAGCTAGCAGGCGCAGGAGGGCTCTAGACGGGCCTTCCCCTCTGCCCACAAGTTTTTTCTGCGGATACCGCGGACCGCATTCTTATCCCCGGCACCCACAGATGGGACCGAGATACCGAGGTGGCGACATATATAGGGGAATGGAACCTGCAAGCACATTTCGAGGTAGTGTTTACAGAAACCCAGCTCAACGCATCCTAAGGAAAGGGCACAAAAGGAACATGGCGTACCGAGCAAGGTCCGGTAAGAGAGTACAAAATGTATGTTAAGATTCTTTCTAAAGCGAGCAGAGAGGCTATCCCGCCCCTCGGGCTACCTTAGTAGCAATGGTGCTCTAACTCAAGAATATAGAGTTCGAAAATGTCCCTTGGTCATGGTGTGATGAAAGGTCAGGAATCATCCGAAATTAAAAGTCCCGGCATAGAGGACCACTTCCACAGGCCACGCAAATAGGCTTAGTCACGGCACCGCAGGTTCAAGGTGGAGCAAGGGGTTATCACACCTGTGTAGTTAGTTGGGTCATTTGAATGCCTTACTGCGGAATTATCAAAGCTAGAGAAGTGATTTATTGTGCTACTGAACGAATGAACATAAGCAGTTGAAGTACTCTCTTGAACGATTCTGATTGCTCGAAATAGCGTGGGATTTTTAGTCACTAGGTTAAAAAATGTATTTATAGCATTTCAAAAAGCCTTTGAGTCCAGCGGGTGTGAAAACAGCTGGACACTACGCAGTGGGTGCATTACCGGAATACGTTCCTTGCCACCTGTTTCCAGGCGTCCCATTGTGAGGCAGCGCCTGGTGGCTCAGTGGACTACTGCTTCCATTGCCGGGGCCTGTGTCCGACATCATGGTCACAGGTTTAAGTCCCGGCGGGTCCACCCAGCCTATCATTCATCTGGGATCGATACACGAGTACGAGTTGGGTAACAAAAAAGAGGTGTTGTTCAGCACCAAGGTGAACGTGCGTTGTTAAAAGTACATATGTTTGGTTATGTTCAACGAATGAATCTGTGTGCCCCTGCTTGTGCCTCTGTGTGCCCCTGTTGTCTGCTTGTGCCTCTGTGTGCCCCTGTTGTCTGCTTGTGCCTCTGTGTGCCCCTGTTGTCTGCTTGTGCCTCTGTGTGCCCCTGTTGTCTGCTTGTGCCTCTGTGTGCCCCTGTTGTCTGCTTGTGCCTCTGTGTGCCCCTGTTGCCTGCTTGTGCCTCTGTGTGCCCCTGTTGCCTGCTTGTGCCTCTGTGTGCCCCTGCTTGTGCCTCTGTGTGCCCCTGTTGTCTGCTTGTGCCTCTGTGTGCCCCTGTTGTCTGCTTGTGCCTCTGTGTGCCCCTGTTGCCTGCTTGTGCCTCTGTGTGCCCCTGTTGCCTGCTTGTGCCTCTGTGTGCCCCTGCTTGTGCCTCTGTGTGCCCCTGTTGCCTGCTTGTGCCTCTGTGTGCCCCTGTTGCCTGCTTGTGCCTCTGTGTGCCCCTGTTGCCTGCTTGTGCCTCTGTGTGCCCCTGTTGCCTGCTTGTGCCTCTGTGTGCCCCTGTTGCCTGCTTGTGCCTCTGTGTGCCCCTGTTGCCTGCTTGTGCCTCCGTCTGCCCCTGTTGCCTGCTTGTGACCCTGTTGCTTGCTTGGGACCCTGTTGCTTGCTTGTGACCCTGTTGCTTGCTTGTGACCCTGTTTTCGTGCCTCTGTTGCCTGCGGGGGGCTCGCAGCGAGCCCACAGTGTGTGGGGTGGGGCTCGCAGTGTGTGGGGGGCTCTGTGTGGGTGTGTGTGTGGGGGGGCTCTGTGTGGGTGTGTGTGGGGGGCTTTGTGTGGCTGTGTGTGGGGGGGCTCTGTGTGGGTGTGTGTGTGGGGGGGGGGGTTGTGTGTGTTGGGGGGCTCTCTGTGGGTGTTGGTGTGTGTCATTTGCAAGAGATAAAGCTAGTGGCATTGTAAATGACAATGCCATTTATTTATGTTAAAAAAAAAACATAAATAAAAATAATGTCAAGAGCAATGCCAATCGCTCTAACTTTAACAAAGGCAAAACCATTGCATTGTAAATGCTTGTTTAGGTTTTGCCTCGCCGAAGGATGCGCTCTGCGCATCTTTTCGGCGCAGGCGAAATCCTGTTGAGTTCCATAGTGTGGCTTGGTTCGGCCCTCGTCCTTGATTGGCTGGCTCCGTAAACGGAGCCTTGCCATTGGACGAGGGGCCTGTCCGTCAATGCCGGACCAGACACGGGGGCGTTCCCGACATTCTTTGGCTTTTGCCGACGTCACGGGACGCCGGGAACGCCCCCGTGTCTGGTCCGGCATTGCCGGCACTACTGCGTCTCTTCTTCCCGTTTCCCGCCCCGTGACTGGCCGGCCGGCCAATCCTAGCGCGGCCGGCCGGAAGTGCCCGCCCCCCGCAGCCCGGGGAAGAAGGAGAGCAAGACGGCAAGCACTATGGCGGCGCGGTCGGAGAGTTCTCCCCTGGAGGTTGCTTTGCGGTGAGTGCAGGGGTCAGTTTGCTCCGTCAGGGGCTTGTCTGGCGTCGGGTGCTGTTCCTTTCGTTCCCGTGTGGTTTCAGCGGCTGGTGAGTTTACAGTCGGCGATGGGGTGATTCGATGCAGTCCGGGCGGGTGAATGTTAGGATGCAGAGGCACGCGGGGGTCTTGCGAGAATAGGAAATTGTGTTGTACAGTACCCTGCAGTCCGTGAGAAGTCACCTAATTCTTAATGTGTTTACAGCCCCCCCCCCCCCCCCCCCGTTTGGTATGGTGAAGCGGAGAAGTGCATCGTGGGAATTTCAGGGAAGCAGTGTAGCGCCATAATGTTGTGAACGGGGGGTGCGCTGCATCGAGAATAGGAAATTGTGTTGTACAGTACCCTGCAGTCCGTGAGAAGTCACCTTAATTCTTAATGTGTTTACAGCCACCCCCCCCCCCCCCCCCGGTTTGGTATGGTGAAGTGCATTGTGGGAATTTCAGGGAAGCAGTGTAGCGCCATAATGTTGTGAACGGGAGGTGCGCTGCATCATTGAGGCGTCTCTTGCTCGTACGAGTCTCCTTCTGGTGCGATACGTAGCTCGAATTTGTTTGGTTGGAACATTGCCTGTCTTTCAAGTTTCACACAATTGTATCGGCGGAGGGCATTTCATAAAAACATTGTTTTGTGTAATTTTTCACATCCAATCTTGCAAGGACGTGCATTTAATTTGCTAGTTGTATGTCTGCGGCATTAAGGAGATGCGCATGACGTTTCGTGGTGATCTTCATTTATCAATTTTCAAATGTCAGGGAGATAAATTATTCCTCCCGACTGAGAACTTTGAGGGGCTTTGGTGGCGGCGTACATGTCTTGTTGTTGCGTCTTTACTGCACATGGGATGCTCGAGTGGTGAGTGGGGCTTTAACTTTGTCGATTAATCAGGCACGCGGTTTTTACAACCAAAGCTACCTGTGTGTGATTGTGTAAACACCATTATCAAATAAACCTCTCTGTCTGGCAGACGCAGCAGTGTCCTCTCGGAGCGCGCGGATGATTGTGATGGGCGGCAGCTGCGCAATGGTCAAACAGGCCTCGTGCACACAGAAATCCTGCTCCGCCTGGCGGCGTGATTGCAAGTGAGATTATGTCTTGAGTAATGCCGGCCTCGGGCGCTGTGGGGCCGGCCGTCTTTGGGATGATGTTGTAGTGATCGCTCGCCCGGTATGCAATTATCCTCTTCCAAAGTAAACACTGACTATAGGCCCTCATTAGAAGCGCCTCACCATTCCGCAGCCTATACTTGCCCTTGTGGCTTGCTCTTGCACAAGAGATTTCGTTGCCATCTTGTGATCCCTCACCAAGGGCAGACACACCTCTACCCTCCAGAGTGAGGTGCTCTGTACGCCACAGGCAGCTTCGCATCCAAATCGCCCCGGGCATTATCCCTCAGCGTCTGGTCCCCCCAGTTATTGTTGTTTCCTGGGTGTGACCTCGATTTCTTTGGCAGAAGCGGTACTTGAAATCCGTGTGTGTTAAAAGCTGACAAAATGAGGGCGGGAAAAGAGAGCGCGAGAGAGGGGACATTCTACGCAGGGGCTACTAGCGAGCATGTTCGGTTATTTATAGTGGGGAATAATTGATTTAAGTGATAATTGTGCATATTTTTCCTTCTTGAGCTCAATTACAGCCCTGAAGCAACAGAGCTTCATAACGCTAATGTAAAATCCGTCTGATGTTTTGCATATCACTAATACTTCTGGAAGAACCGATCAGCTGTTGAATATTTATGTGCCCAGAGCCTGTCTCTGCAGCATCTTATTTTTACAATTTGGCAAGCTTTGTTTTACGGTATGAATCAGCAGGTCAGCCCGCTCTTGAATATACCAAGCAGAGATTAGTTTTGGAAGCTTTGGTAATTCAACTTTTATGAAATACGCCTCTTCTGGCGATCACCTTGTCTTTACCCTCATTCTCCCAACTCTACACACATTATTTCAAGCCTCGACCTTGGATTGGTCATGCTGTGCCGCTGAGGCCGTTATACAGTGTGTTGGTTCCATGATCTCCTCACTCGTGTGTTGGGCATAGCTTTAGATTCACTCAAAGACTGGCAGCTCCACCATCCCATGAGGTGCCGGGCAAAGACCAATCATTGCCTTATGGTTAGAAGCGCTTCAAACTGGGAGTTTCTTCCCGAACATACAGGGATAGCACGCTGATGCTCTACTGTGCATTCTGGCAATTTATGAAATCATGAACTGTGTTTTTATGGGGGATGGTGCGGTGATTGAGGTTTTGGAGGGTGGCGATTTTGGAGTGAGCGACGGGACCGTGTTGGCGCCTTAATTCACTCGCGCTGGTCTTTTGGGTGGGCGAGTATCGTTGTGGCCGTTGGCACATAATGATTTCATCTCAGAGTACCACACCAGGGCCTGAATATTAGCCGACTTGCGTTATTCATTCTAATTTTAAGTAATTGGTCTGAAGTCCGAGGGGGTGCTTTCTGAAGGCTGGGGGTGCTTTCTGAAGGCTGGGAGGGGATGTCTGAGGCTGGGAGGTGCTGGCTGGGGGTGCTGTCTGAAGGCTGGGGGTGTTTTCTGAAGTCTAGCTGGTGTTTCCCTGAGAAACATATACATGATGCTTGTGAGACGGAAGGCTGTGCCCCATTGAAACAGTTACCAGCAGTCTCTGCCCTTGTGTCCTTGTATGGCGAAAAACTACTTTAATTATACCTGGGTCGGAAAATGCATAAAACCTCATGTGTGAAGGTGCCTTTAGTCCAGGCTTGTCAGTAGTGTTTGTGGGGCTTAAGTGAAAAAAAACAAATGTGTAAGTCCAAGTTATTCAGTTTATGCAAGGTGCCAATAGCACCTCAATGAGAGCTAAAATGATGCAGTGTGTGTGGGGGGGCTCGCAGTGTGTGGGGGGGCTCGCAGTGTGTGGGCGGGCTCGCAGTGTGTGGGGGGGCTCTGTGTGGGTGTGTGTGGGGGGATCTGTGTGGGGGGGCTCTGTGTGGGGGGCTCTGTGTGGGTGTGTGTGTGGGGGGCTCTGTGTGGGTGTGTGTGGAGGGCTCTGTGTGGGTGTGTGTGTGGAGGGCTCTGTGTGTGTGTGTAGGTGTGGAGGGGGCTCTACGTGGGTGTTTGTGTGTGGCATTTGCGAGAGATTAAGCTATTGGCATTGTAAATGACAATGCCATTTATTTATGTTAAAAAAAATAACAATGTCAAGAGCAATGCCAATAGCTCTAACTTTAGCAAAGGCAAAACCATTGCATTGTAAATGCTTGTTATACATATGCATCCCGCTAGGCTGCTGCACTCTTCGTGCAATTGAAGCGCTGTAACGCCGTATCTGGGTAGAGATCCTCCCATTGGCCTATGTCTTGATGACATAGTAAAGAATCCCCCTATAAAATGCGAGTCCTTTGTGGCTCCACAACACGCATGCGCGAGGGAGTAGTGCACGCGGGGACGCCGATCGGTTGGAGCGCCGGGAGAATTAAGCCCTTCATTTGGTAAGAGACCGCCACATACCCCTGTTGCCCCCCAGCCAGTCGGCCAAGCTGCTCCTGCTGCCAACTTCTCTCGATTTTAATCCGGTCGTCCTGTGTGCTTTCATTCATACAGCGCACGCGACCGGTATCGACTTGTGCTGACTCTGCCACCACCCGTGAAAATGCCTGATTGAGACAGGTTTGAACTTCACGCTAGACAGGTGATGCTACTAACCTGTTGGTAATTCAGTTTTCCCCTTGCTCCCCCCCCCCCTTCCCCCCCCCCCCCTCCCCGGCTACATTTCTGTTTAACCTCCGTGTTTTCTGGTTACAACAGGACCCTGAGCCTGTTTGCAGACACGACGCTGAAAAGCCTCCCACCCTCGTGCTGTCTATTATATTGGCAAATACAATCCTGTTTTTTTGCCACCCGGACACACTTCCTATTTTCGAGTGGTAAGAGAACCTTGCAGGGCACATAGCCATAACTTCCACTACTAATATTTTCATGTTAAGTAACTGCAATTACTTTCATCTGCTCCACAGATTCATTTTCCCTCCTGTGTTTGATCACTCACCATTACCATTCGGACTACCGCCAGCTTTTTCGCAGCAAATTTGGTGGTAAGTTCGTTTTGGACTGGCTACCAGCCTAATGAGCCTACCAATGTGGGTGTAGTCTAGAGATCCCAGTTCTATCCTTTATATTCCTGCAGTCCACCCATGTAGGTTAAATCTTAAACTCCTTCATTCACTTTGCAGCCCAGTTGTTCTTCTGAATAGGTTGACCCCGCTGGGTATTCACTGAGTTTTTGAGATTCTGATAGGAGACCCTCCTTGTAGCAAATTGATCCCGCTAATTTCTAATGTGTGAAACTGTTGTCTTATTCGTCATTCCTGCTTTAATTTCCTTTTTAAGTTATATGTTTCTCTTTTCTTCTTCCTATGCAGCTGCCTGAGGCCCTGATGAGAATCTCCACAGAACTAAAGGAGATTCGAAACGCGTAGGCCCCTTTTCCCACTGGTCTGCCATTTTGATTTAAGAGTCAAGCATTTGTTTAGACTTCATATTAGTTGTTGTATAATAAGGACCTTCACTATTGTTTGCTAAGACTTTTTGAAATTGTAAAATCTTTGATATTGCATTATCTCCTAAATCAAAATTGTGAACATTGTTGTTTAATTAATGCAGTTCCAGTTGTATATGGATCTCTTTTCCCTTGTACATAATGTATATATGGTACGCTTGAGCTAAGTGTGTATGTGTTGAATGTGTGGCGAATGTGATATGACTGTATTTTTGAATGGTGGTTCGCTCCAGGTGATTGTACTTTTATGTGTCCGTTCTCATTTCTGATTTTGTCCTAATGTTTTTTCTTTCAAATGTAAAAAGGACTTTTATAAAATATTGTTGAAAATCTCTCTATAAAATAAAATTGCGACTAATGAGCATTCCCTTTCTGGAATTTGATTTTCTGTTTGTGGAAGATTTATCTCACTGTTGAGTTAAGCTTATCAGTACTGGCATTTTCTTTTGTTATTTATGATATAGGCTCAGCCTTGCTGATTAGAGCCAACCCTATTCTGTTTTCAAGAATTACATCACAGACTTCAGGAGGCAAGTCAAATGGCCTCAACTGCTGCCGCTCAATCTCCAAGCATGGAGGTGGAGACTGGACAGGTTCGGGTGGAGGAACGTCCCCTGCTGCTGCGACAGAAGGTCCTCCTGAAGGGGCAGGCGGATCGGGGGACCGACTGACATGCTGAGTAGCTCGGGATACCAGTACCTTCGAGCCCAGTCCGGAGCCACAAGGATAACTTGGGCCCGGTCGCGCCTGATCTTCTTCAGCACTCTGGGCAGAAGTGGTATAGGCGGAAAGGCGTATAACAGACCGCAACTCCACTCGCGCCGAAAGGCGTCGCCATCGTGAGTGCCGTCTTGGAAACTCCAACGCGCAGAACTGATGACATTGCGCGTTCTCTTCTGAGGCGAATAGATCTAACCAAGGCTCTCCCCATTGCAGAAAGAGGCCTTGCGCCACGTCCGAGTTCAGACGCCATTCGTGATCCATCGAGCACCGACGGCTGAGTTTGTCCGCCCTGGCGTTCAGAGAACCTGCCAGGTGTTGAACCGTCAAAGTCACGCCCTGACGTTCCAGCCACTGCCAGAGGTGCAGAGCCTCCTGGCAAAGGGTCCACGACCCCACTCCGCCCTGTTTGTTGCAGTACCACATGGCGGTGGTGTTGTCGGTGAACACCTGCACTACACTCCCGTTGACAAAGGGGAGGAATGCCTTCAGTGCTAGACGAATCGCCCGCAGCTCCAACAGGTTGATATGGAGCCGGGACTCCGCCGGAGACCAGATGCCTCTGATCTCTGCCTCTCCCAAGTGGCCACCCCAGCCCTGGAGGGACGCGTCCGTCACGAAAACGTGCTCCGGTTGGGGAAGGGAGAGGGATCTGCCTCTGACCCAATCGCGGTCCGTAAGCCACCACTGCAGTTGTCTCGCAGTGCCCTCCGAGATCAAGACGTGGTCGGACAAGTTGCCCTGATGCTGGGCCCACTGAAACTTCAGGTCCCACTGCAGAGCCCGCATCCGCCACCGGCGTGATGCACCAGAAGGATGCAGGAGGCCATCAGCCCCAGCAGCCGCAGTGTCAACCTGACCGAAACCCGGGATAGCGGCTGAAAGATGGGAATCAAAGCCTGTATATCCCGGACCCGCCGTTCCGGAGGATAAACCCGAAACTGCGCCGAGTCCAGAACCGCTCCGATGAAAAGGAGCTTTTGAGAGGGACACAGGTGTGATTTCGGCACATTGATGGAGAACCCCAGGTCGTGCAAGAGGTCTGCCGTCATCTGAAGGTGGTGGACGACTGTCTGGGGCGAGCCCGCCTTCAACAACCAGTCGTCTAGGTAGGGGAAGACTGAAACCCCTAACCTGCGCAGATGGGCTGCGACCACCGCCATCACCTTTGTGAACACCCGTGGGGCGCTGGTAAGGCCGAAGGGGAGCACGATAAACTGAAAGTGCTCCTGGCCTACCGTGAACCGCAGGTAACGCCGGTGGGCCGGCAGGACGGGGATGTGAAAATACGCATCCTGCAAGTCCAACGCTACCATCCAGTCTTGCGGGTCTAGAGCAGCCAAGACCTGAGCTAATGTCAACATCTTGAACTTCTCCTTCCGGAGGAAGCCGTTGACGTTCCGTAGATCCAAGATAGGACGTAGGCCCCCCTTGTCCTTCTTGGGTACCAGAAAGTAGTCGGAATAGCAACCACGCCCTACTTCTGGCCCAGGAACGCGCTCGATGGCCCCCTTGGCCAAGAGGGCCGTAACTTCCTCCTGCAGAAGTGTCAAGTGGTCCCCCGACACACAGTGGTTCTGCGGTGGCATGGCTGGAGGAGTGGTCTCGAAGGGGAGGGAGTAGCCCCTTCGGACGAGTTGCAGCACCCACCTGTCCGATATAATTGTGCGCCAGTGAGCGTGGTGATGGCGAACCCTGCCACCCACTGGCGTCACATGGGGCCGAAAGCACGGACTAGGAGGATTTGGAGGCAGATGCTGCGGGGGGAGGTGTGGCCTGACCCCGCCGTTGACCCCGACCGCCTCCACGGCGGTTTCCACGGCCGCCACCGCGTTGAAAGGATTGTTGCGGCGCGTGGCTGGCAGCACGTGTGGGGACGCCCCTTCCTTGGCCACGAAAGGAGCGAAACTAACCCGTTTGCTGGCGCTGGGTTGAGAGACCCAAGGACTTGGCCGTGACCCTGGAGTCCTTGAAGCGTGGTCCGCCTTGTCACCAAACAGGCGACAGCCATCGAACGGCATGTCCATCAAGGCATTCTGGACATCTGCCGAAAAGTTGGCGGATCTCAGCCAGGCGTGGCGACGAATCACCACCGTCATGGACATCGCTCTGCCTAGCGAGTCGGTCGTATCAAGACCACACCGTATGGAATATTTTGCTGCATCTCGGCCCTCAGCCACAGCTTTGCCGAGTTTTGCCCGCACCTCCATGGGGCATTCTGGCAGCAGTTCCGCGACCGTATCCCACACAGAGTGGGTGTAGCGGCCCAAGAGGCAAGCGGTGTTGCAAGACCGCAGTCCCAAACTCAGGGACGAGAAGACCTTCTTGCCATACTGGTCATACCTCTTTGATTCCCGGTCGGGCGGGGCCGACGGGAATGCGGTCTGGGAGGTTGAGGCCTGGATCACCAGACTCTCGGGGGTGGGATGGGTGGACAGGAACTTGGGGTCGTCCGGACAAGGACGGTGGCGTCTGGCCACGTTCCGATCAACAGGCGAACCTGAAGCGGGCCTGGACCACGTGCCCAACAGAACGTCTGACAAGGCTTCGTTAAACGGCAGCAGTGGCTCCTGTGGGCATGACTGCGGTTTGAAGACCTCAGTGAGGATGTTAGGCCTCACGGCCGCGACGGGGAGCTCAAGGTGTAAGGCCTTGGCAGCCCTCATCAACACCACTGAATAAGCAGCTCCCTCCTCCGATGCCACAGAAGGAGGAGAGACAAAGCCAGGGTTAGGTGAGTTGTCCAGACCACTGGCATCCCCCAAATCACCTGTCCAGTCCACGTCATACTGGCACTCACGTGACAGAGGGTCCTCAGACCCCTCCCAACCTTCCCCGTACTCTTCATCATCTCCATATTCGGAGTCAACGATGTAGACCGGCTCCTCAGGGTTCACAGGCCCCATCAGCGTCGAGCCCGGCGTCGAGCGATGTCGGTTCGACTCCGCGTCCGGATTCGGGGAGGGTATGGGGACGGCGCCGCCCGGAGCCGGCGCAGGAGAACCGGCGCCGCGCGGGGGCGGCGTCGGGGGTAACCCCGATGGAATCGGCGCCGGAGCGGCCGGCAGACCACCCGGCGTCGACCCCGAAGGCCCTTGCGGCGCCGGAGCACCCGATGGCGTCGAGTCAGGGACAACCGAACCGCCAGGGCCCCCAGACGGTAGCACTGGGCCCGAAGGCGCCGTAGGCCCCGTCGGAGAAGTGAGCGCCCTCATTGCCATGAGGAACGCCTCAATCTCCTCAGGCGTCGCACCTTGCCCAGGGACCGGAGGGTATGGGGCAGGCCGCGCCGGCGACTCTTGCGGAGCCGCGGGGTTGGGGTCACCCGAACCCCCGGCCGCGTCGTGCGAGCGTCGGGGGGAGTCGGGGGTACGATGACGACGCCCCGACTTCTTGTGTTTCTTACCTGAAGAGCCCGACGAATGGTGATGACTTCTGGAGTGTCCGGCGTGGCTCCGTGACCGCTCCCTCGAACGCTCCCTGGACCTCCGGCCGGACCGGGACCGCTCCCGACGCGGGGCCGACACCCGGAGCTTGAGTAGCTTGCGGGACCGCTCCCGTCTAGCCCTGTTAGTCAGAGCCCGGCAATCGACGCAGGCATCCACGTCGTGGTCGGGGCCCAGGCACCGAAAGGCAGAGTCGGTGATGGTCCGTGACCGAGATCGTGCGGTCACAACCGTCACAATTCTTGAAACCGGGCATCCTACCAGGCACCAAAAAGATATAGAAAGTTTGACAAAACTTGGTCAAAAGACCGGAGTACTGCTCTTCGGATCTGCGCTTACTGGCGCGGAAAAAAGAAGAACTGACGTCAGCGTGCGGAGGCGGCGTCTATATACTCCAGCGACGTCATCACGGCGCACGACGCCGACGACGGACGCGGAGCCGCAGGGGACGCCTGCAGACGACGCCTACCGACGCGCAGGGGTACTGCTACGCAAAAGTTTCCGGATCCAGACTGACGCCTGGGGATATTCTAAGGTAAGGAATCTAACACTAACGTGTTTCTTTCAGATTATCCAAACACCCTTCTACTCATTCATCCATCCATTTATCCAAGTACTCACCCAGAAATCCATCCAAGAACTCACCCAGACATCCATCAATATAGTCATTGTGGTATCCATCCACTCACTCATCTAAGCATTTAGCCAACCATCCATCATCAAATGACCTATCCACCCATCTACTTAATTTTTTTGCATAGCGCAAACTCGACCCGAAGGTATCTCAGAGTACTTTATGAGCACCAGTTGCGTTTCAGATGGACACATTAATTTTTTAGGCACGGGGATCTTTCTTTCTTAATTTAATTTCTTCACACATTATGTACAATGGGGAGCTGGTTTCTGGCGTGTTAAACATTTAATACTCCCCTGTGTTTGGTTTCCAGTTCCCTGAGCGAGGCAGGTATGCCGGTTAAACGTGTGGGTGCTGCAGAGCTCATGTCTTGGCCTGGGAGGCTTATGTGCAAGGCTATTTTTCAGCACCTTGATCCTTTTTCATGTTTTTCATGTTTCCATATTGCCTCTTGAAGTCTTGGTGCAGCACTGTGGCTAATAAAAAATGCTTCCTTTCATATTACTCGGCAATGCATTGTATCTCGAAGTCTGTTATGAAGCTGTGTGGTTATACCGAATAAGCAGCTACCTATGTTACATGACATCTCTCTATTAATGAAATACCTGCACTTTTCACAATTGCTTTATTAACCTTCTTGCTTTCTCAAATTTGCTTGAAAATGCACCATTTGTCCACAGTTTTTTCAAAAATTTCTCCGGGGGGAAACTCCCCTGAATCCCCCTTAGGTTGTTGGGGTTCACTCACTTGTGCGTGGGCGCAGACAGTAATGCTGCCCACACTCCAGAGGACATGTTAGGGTGAGGTAACCTGTGACCGCCTATTTAGGTTGTCACAAATTGGACTACAATGATGTGTCATTTGACATTTGCCGTAGTGCCCATTAAACTACATCATTCACATTCATTCCCTGGCTGTGTCTCCTTACTTACTTAAAAATAGCTGCGTGTGATCCCTGCCCGTCTCAGTCTGCCATCTGTTGCTGGCGCTACTCCTGCTGCATAGGACTCTGGCTGTTCAGTTCCATCATCAATGTCCTCATGATAAGTCATATCAACTTCTGTGCCTTTCTTGGTGGCAAGGTTGTGCAGCATGGCACAGGTTGCAATGATTTTACAGCAGATGATGGGTGAGTACTGCCGTGTACCTCCGCTCTTGTGGAGGCAGCGGAACCTGCTTTTTAACAGTCCAAATGTGCGCTCAACAATGTTGTGTGTTGCTCTGTGTGCCACATTGTAAAGTCTCTCACTCCGGGTAGATGGATTCAGGTAGGGGGTGAGAACAAAGGACCGCACAGCATAAGCGCTATCGCCTAGGTGGAAAAGAGAGTGCCATTAATTACATACTGAAAAGACATTCATCTGCAGTATCTATCAGGGTGTGTCACAGTAATTTACCTAGCGGATATCCTTCCCCAAATTCTCCAGCAGCAAGGCATGTGTAGATCCCACTGTTCTGGAAAATGTAGGAGTTGTGGGTGCTCCCAGGGAATTTTGCCACAATGTCAGTAATTATGTTGCCAGCGTTGCATATCACCTGCACATTGATAGAGTGGGTTGACTTTCGGCTCCTGTAGATGTATTCTGTGGCTGCAGGGGGGCAGATTGGGATGTGGGTGCCATCAATACAGCCTATGACATTAGGGAACTGTGCCAGTTGATAGAAGTCAGTCTTGGTTTTGAGCAGTTCTGCATGTGTGTCAGGGAAGCTGATGTAATAATGCATTCTCTGCATTATGGCCTCCAGGAACCTCCGGAAGAAATGGGACAGGCAGCTCTGGGACACCCCACCTACCGCAGCAATCAACCCCTGGTAACTCCCAGATGCAAGCAGGTGTAGGCTACAGAGCACCTGCACATGGGGTGGGATGGCGTGCGCCCTTGGTGTTGGGTGCTCCAGGAGTGGGTGCAAGTCCCTAATCAAGTCCAGTATGGTTTGGGGGTGTAGCCTGTACGCTGCAATATCTCTGCCTCAGTGAGGTGGAAGAGCGTTATCCTCTGTCTGTAGACTTGCTCCTCCCTTCTCCAGACCCTCTCTCCTGCTGCCTGTAGCTGTAGCCGCCTCACTATCACATAGAATGCCACCATTCTGGTCACACTGTTGCATTTTGGGGCTTTTTTTATAGGCTGCATCTGCTTACCACCTGCTTTCACTCCATGGTAATTACCGACTCTTAAATACCGAATTTCATTAAATTCAGTATTTTTGAAGTTTCCTACATCTCAAAACTAATTTTTTACCATTTCTTATTTACCGATTCGGTAAATTCCGATTCGGTAAATTCTGAATCGGTAAATTCCGATTCTGTAAATTCCTGACTCGTATTTACCGAATTGTTCTTTTTGGGCTCCTACATCTCAAAAGCCCAATACCGGTCGGTAACGGCCGAAATTCGGTATTTTCAGCCGTTACCGACTGGTATTTGGCTACCTACATCTGGCCCTCAATTCACAAACGCTTGGCAACCATTGATTGATTACTTCTGCAGGACCAAACACGCTAATATTCAGCCCCCGAAACTCCTGGTTTCGCAACTCTTTGAGGACAAATACTCGTTTCCGCATAGGAAATATGTTAGGATAGATTACTTTTTTTGTACAACAGACCTCCTAAATAAGGCTAATATAACAATCCTACCTAAGGTTATATCGGATCACAATCCGTTAGTTCTAGGGGTGGAAGTTTTAGATGGAATAAAAAATAGGGGGAAATGGACTTTCAATAAGAAGTTATTAGTCAACAGGGAATATGTTGAGCATATAAGAAAATGGGTAATCGACTATTTTGATATCAACAGGTATAGTGCCTCAAGGATAATAGTTAGGGACGCGTTTAAAGCAGGTGTGAGGGGAGAAACTATTAGCTATGTGGCTAAAACCCGAGCTATACTTAGGCTGAAAAATCAGGAACAAATGCGAAGGTTGAAGGTGGCAGAGGATGAGCACTCACTTTTAATTAGGTAGGGGAGAGAGACAATGCAGAGCCAGGTACAGATACAGACTCTTAAGGCAGAGATTAATGGGTGGCTTGCACAAAAAGCGGCAGAGGAGTTCAGGTCCCACCATAACAGCTCATTTGAGAGCGGAGAGTTAGTTGGGAGGAGACTAGCTCTTCGCACTAGGCAAAAGTCAGTGCAGAACCAAATCTTAGCTATCAATAGGGGTCGAGTGGAATATACTGATCCGGAAGGCATAGTTAAAACTTTCAAAGATTACTATCAAGTAATATATTCTGAAGAAGCTGGTAGGAAAGAAAGTATTACATTAGATGATATCAGACAGCTGGTGACAAAAGAAAACCTGGCGCAAGTTTTAAATGAAGATCTAAAGAACGAATTGGAATCAGAGATCTCACAAGAGGAAACTGAAATAGCAGTATGGAGTCTGGCCACAGGAAAGTCCACAGGCCCTGACCAAATACCCCTTGAGCTATATAAAATATTGGGCATGACAATAATACCCCTCTTGTTAGATCTGTTTACAGGGATTCAATACAATGGAAACATTCCAGAGTCATGGAAATCAACCAGAATTGTTGTCTTTCCAAAAAAGGGGAAATCTCCAGACAACCCAGGGTCATATACACCAATCTCTCTAATCAATACGGAAATAGAAATGTACTCTAAGATCTTGGCGACTCGGTTAGGAAGTGTAATTGGTCGTCTGGTCTCCCCGTGGCAACGTGGTTTTATACCAGGGAGGCCAACAACTGACCACATCCGAAGAGTAATCTCATTGTTTGATATCATGTCCGAGACAGGGGGCCAGATGGCCATGATCCTTCTGGTCGCCGAGAAGGCGGTTGATCATGTAACATGTGAATTTTGTGGGGGATTCTGGAGCTAAGGGGGTTTGGTCAGGGATTTATAAGATCGATTAGAGTAATATATCGTAATTAAGTATGGGCGAATTTTGCGGATCTGCGGTCCGCAAATTCGCATGAAATAGCAACAAAAATCAGAGAATTCGTGGATTTTCCCGCGAAATCACAGATTTCTTTGCGATTTGCACTATACTCAACTGGAGTACTTTCTACTGACTAATCAGTAAGTGCTACCTCGTTGGATAAATGTATAGTGCTTTTTCTACTCTGCAGCTGCGTAAAGGGCCAGAAGATTTGTCTCCAGTGACCATGTGTGCCTGTAACTTTGCCACCGCACCAAAAGGCGCCGAGGTCCCTTGAGTGAGCTGTCCATCATAGTTGGGAAAGGGTGGGAAGACGTTGCATACCACTAGTGTGTGGTGCAGGGTTTCATGCGTGTGCACATGCCTCTTGTGTAAAGGGTCAGAGAGCGAGCAGGGAAGCAGGTGAGGAGAAAGCAGCTTCCTGGCCACAGGAACTACACGGGGATCACGCTCGAGAAACTCATGGATGCAAAGACCTCCCTCGAGTATTGCAGCTAATTTTCTACGGCAGATATGGGCTTAAAGCACACTTGCCCAGCCTCAACCGTGCTCACTAATGTTTTGGGCTGATTAAAAACGCAACTGAATTTGAACTACAACTCGGGCACCTGCTATATCTGTAAGTGCTTCCTGTTGAGATTTAATTTTTGTGACAGGAGCCTCGTGCCAGAATGAATCCTGCCCTGCATAGTTATCCACGAAGATGCCACCGTTTTGTGCAATACCTCTACTCAACTGGCGTACTGGCTAATCAGTAAGTGCTACCTCGTTGGGTAAATGTATAGTGCTTTTCCTACACTGCAGCTGCGTAAAGTGCCAGAAGATTTATCTCCAGTGACCATGTATGCCTGTAACTTTGCCACCGCGCCAAAAGGCGCCGAGGTCCCTTGAGTGAGCTGTCCATCATAATTGGGAAAGGGCGGGAAAAACGTTTGATACTGCTAGTGTGTGGTGGGCCTGGCTAATCGGGCAGGGCTTCTATGCGTGTGCACATGCCTCTTGTGTAAAAGGTCAGAGAGCGAGCAGGGGAGCAGATGAGGAGAAAGCAGCCTCCTGGTCCCAGGAACTAGAAGGGGATCGCGCTCGAGAAACTCATGGATGCAAAGACCTCCCTCGAGTATTACAGCTAATTTTCGACGGCATAAATGGGGTTAAAGCACACTTGCCCAGCCTCGACCGTGCTCATTAATGTTTTGGGCTGATTAAAACGTTACTGAACTTGAGCTCTAACTCGGGCATCTGCTTTATTTATCTGTAAGTGCTTCCTGTTGAGGTCTAATTTTTGTGACAGGAGCCTCGTGCTATACTTGTAACTATTCTAGGGTCAGAGACTAGTTGCAAGTAGGCAACAAACTCTGTAGGCGCAGCTCAGGAAGCACTTACAGGGTTACAGCAGGTGCCCAAGTTGAAGTAAATTTCTTTGTAACCATTTTGTAAATTAGCTTCAACTTGGGCACCTGCTGTAACCCTGTAAGTGCTTCATGGAAAATTCGTCCCTCTCGCGAATTCGCGGATTTTTCTGAAATTGCCAAAAATCTGCAAATTACGCGAGCCAGACGAATTGTTGGCCCACACTTAATCGTAATCCAAAAGCTCGGATACATGTAATGGGCAAAGAGTCTGTAGTGTAGTTCCTATAGTCCAATAGGCTCTGCGCATTGGAATAATATAGCCTATAGAATTGACGTAGGACTTAGGTCGACAAGGTCTCTATCGAATATATTAGACTTAATTGTGAGTGCCAGCTAGCTCAGAGGTCACTAGAAACTTTCTCGAATAAACAAGAAGGGATTAGTTTCCGACAACTGCATAAACATGACAACTTTGTTTCCCCAAGAATAAAACTGATTTTCAGAGTCGTGGAAACAATAGATAGATATTTTGCCCAGTCATTCATGCATGCTTCATTTCAACAGAGGTGCAGAGAAATAGAGAGACAGGCTTTTTCAATAAAAGGGTTTATTGAAAAGTCTTCCTTCTATGCAAAAGAAATGAACTGCTACAATCGTAATACTGGTTGCAAAGTATAATGCGTACAGTAAGAAGAGTATTATAAAATAATACTGTAAAAGCATTGTATGGTTTCTAAACCATAAATAAATACATAAATAAATAAAGGCTAAAAAATACTCAACTGGTGCTTTTAAAATATGTCTACCCCAAATGTACCTAACCTAAGTCTAGTACGAGGGAGGAAGTGAGGTGTAGCATAGGGTTAGGGTGTTTTTGCCAAGAATTTAACCAAGAGTTCTCTCAGGGTCTAATCAGCTCCGTACCTTGGTTTTAGAATGAAGGAGGTCTGGTATCTCTGTCTTAGGACTCGATTTCCCAACACCCCGCGAGGGGAGCTTGGAAACACTGGAGCTGGATTCTCCGCGAGAGAAAGGTATCCTCAGTGCGTCAGCTGGAGGGTCGGCTTCCTTCGGCACTTGCTGTAGCGAGCTGCGTTGGGCAAGTAGATAGTCGACCTGCTCCGAACCACTGTGTGTTTGCTAGGGCAAGTGGAGGCATATTTATACCTTGAAGGTGCCTAGTTTGACGCAAAGTCAGACATAATAACGTCACCAAAGAACCCCAAGGGAATGGTAGTTCTTTGAAAACGCTATGATTTCTAGGACAAATCAATATTCAAGTAAGAGGATGTCCCTGACTGCTGAAGCTGAGTTTTCCAAGAAATCGTTGTGGCTTTTTGGAACGAGTGGAAGTAGCCACGCCTGTATTTGGACTGGATGGATTATGTCTAAATATGGGTATGATTTCTATGCCTATATAAAGCAATGTGAATTGTACCTATATAAGGGCATGAATCGGTAAATTTCGCTTGATTCTAAAATGTTTTACAACACCCACTCCACTTTATTATGTTCAATATTACTAAACTCTAAGCATCTTCAAACATATCTGAAGCAAGATGTGTACAAAATCCCTCCCAAAATACATAGAATGCATTTGAAATGGTTGTAAACGAAAGATGAGCATTTGTTTTGTACGCATTTAAAAGGCAATATTTCATTCAAAGCATGTAGTGTGACATTGAAATATGCTTAGCAGAATGAGTCATGAAATAACATTCATGAAATGGCTCTTAAATACAGAGGAAAGTCGAAACCATTCCATGACAGAATATATATATACCGTTTCGGTTGTGGACAAGGTCAAATATTGTCATTTGGAAGTGTTTAAAAGAATTCTTGTTCTCTAAGAATGGTTCTACTTTAAGCAGATTACTTTGTAACCCCAAAAAAATCAATTTTGGAAAAGTCAAATCGCAAAAAAAGAGTTCTAAAGTTGGAAGTTTGATTTTGAAAAGTGAAGGTCGAATACAACGTCCCGTAGAACGCTGTGTGCTGACTTCAAAAGTAATTCTCGTTGTTAGGAGAAAACATCACATCTTCTAAGCTGGCAAAGAAATAGTTTACCACAGTAGGTGAAAGTTGGACCACTTCATTAAGTAAACCAATAGCACAAAAATGTGAAGCATCGCCATTGGCGTTAATCGCATTAGCAATGTTTGTCGGAGATGGAGATGAAGGTGGTACCTGTGTGCCTGTTGGTCCACGTATCTCACCGTCAGCAGATTGCGTCTGTGAGATCTCAATGAATGCCGTCATCAGGATTGGTAGCCGCTGGGGACAACACGATGCATGGGCCGTTACCGAACCAAGCAGGGTATCAACATCAGTTGGCAGAGCTGATGGAAGTGTTAGACAGACGTTCAACACACATTCTTCTCCACATAGCAGGCATCGTAGAACAGGTAAGATGCAACCTTGCCAGATTGGTCGGAATGATAGGAACCACGTGGTATTCAGGTCTCTTAGACGAGCCAGGCCCAGGATCTGTATCATGAGCTCACGACACTTCATTGCCAGGATAGTGTTCTCAAAAGTAATCTGGGTGTCATTGCTAAAAGGACTTGCCATATCAGAGCAGAAGAAACAAGAATAGTATTCCTGCTACGAGTCCCAAAATGAGAGGCAGGCCGCCAAACACAGTGTGCATGAAGTTTGGAAAAATGCCTAGGACTGCTTCAAAGTGTGCTAACAGTCCCGAAAAAACGGACTTAAATACATGTACAATACCACTGGTATCAGACATGTTTAAGATACAACCTAACATTTCTACGAAATGTATGGGGCAGTCTGTTGATAATAGGGCATGTATCTCTGCAGAGGACCTTGCAACTTGTAGTTCATACGTCTCTTTAGACGAGGTCAGTGGCACAGTTTTTTGTAAAAGAATGGCTTTCATTCTGCCTAAAGTATCAACTCGAATAGAAGAGATGTTCAGTGAAGGCCATAGCGGCGACGCCTCGTCTGTTTTAGCTTTAGGAAACAATACTTGCATACACCAAGTGACCCTGGCTGACACAGTTACGAGGAAAGGTTTTCCTGGCATCATCCCACAACAGCTTTGATCATTCAACATTCTATAGCTCCAATTAGAAAGCTGCCTAAAAATTGGATCTATCACTGCTGCTGGAGAACCTTGCAGGTGGCAGGATAAATTGCTCGAAGAACCTTCACAGCCCAGTGTAAATGAATACCCTGGCATAAGAGTGTACCACTTAGTGCACTTTTGCATTGTGTACCACTAAGAAATACCTCTTTTCCCCCACTCCAACATCTGTGTGTGTGTATGGTAATTCCCAGGTTGACTTTATGTATTCCTTACCAAACCTTTCATACACAGCAACTGGTATATGTTTCAAACAGTATTGAAAATTGTGACAGGCAGAGTGATTATCCCGTGTATTATTCATTCTGTTGCAGGCTTTTCCGAAACAGTTAATGGCAATCTTTCCAGTTTTTCAATGCTCAGCAACGTATAGTCTGCTCCTTTCTGTGCCAAACTGATTTGTTTATCTGTAAGGTTAAATACAGCAAACAATGACGTGGTGTTGATTAGACGCCATGGCACATATCCAGAACGAAGATTTTGCAACGTCCAGCCTAACACCATTATAGAACGTAATTGTGACTGTCCATGCTGTAGCATGAGCAAGTCCTGTTCATTATGTCAATGGCAGAAGATACTATGCTGTCCAAAGAATAAATTCTGGATGACAGGGTCATTAACCAATTGTCATCTACAGAGAGTGCTTTCTCTAAATTCATACGATCAATTTCTCGTATTCTTTCTGCAGTCTCTGCCTGTGTCTCTTTCTAAGCTTCATTATAAATGGCATATATACCTGCGTATATGAAATGTTTATGACGTTGTTTTGCCGGACCTTGTAAGAACTCACTTAAATCAACGACATCTTTAAGTAAAGATAAGTGTTGTTTTACCTCTGTAAGTGTAGATTTTTGTAGCCACTCAAGGCACAGTTTTCCTACACTGTATGTTGTTACTATCCCTGGATGTTGTCTCTGGACATATCTTGGATCTGGCCTAGCTACTGTAAACCCTTGTGTCTTGTTCAGGAATCTATCTTGACAGTTATTCGTGTCTGTCGGCCAGATTAATAAGCATGGGCGAAATTTGCAAATTCGTGTTCGGTGAATTCGCGGATTTCCCCGCAAAATCTCAAAAAAAATCTGCGAATTCGCGAATTTTCCCGCAAATTCCCAGATTTTTTTGCGATTTGCCCTGGAGTACTTTCTACTGGCTAATCCAGTAAGTGCTCCCTCATTGGGTAAATGTATAGTGCTTTTACTACACTGCAGCTGCGTAAAAGGCCAGAAGATGTGTCTCCAGTGACAATGTGTGCCTGTAACACAGGCACAGGCACACATGGTCACTGGAGACACATCTTCTGGCCCTTTACGCAGCTATAGTGTAGTAAAAGCACTATGGGGCAGATTTACAAGCCGCTTGCGCCTCTTTTGCGACGCAGTTGCGTCACTTTAGTGACGCAGCGGCAGCACAAAAGATGTGCCATGGTGCTGGGTATTAACAACGTGACGCATCTGAGAGATGTGTCCCGTTGTAAAGCCCTGCGCCATCAGGAGGTGTTCCGGCCCAGGGGAGGGCGTTCCTGCGCAGGAACGCCTCCTAAAAGTGGCTGAGTGAAATCTACAAGATTTCACTCCGTCACTTTTAGGCCAATGCTGCGTCAAAACCCTGCGCCTGCTTGAAGCAGGTGCAAGGCTTGACGCAGCATTGGGGAGATAGGGCCCCCCAGAGCATTGCTGGAGCTGCGTCGCGCTTGCGACGCAGCTCCAGCAATGCGCTGCTTTTATGGCACAGATGCATGACGCATCTGTGCCGTTTTTGCCACATGGTGCGCTGCATTGTAAATGCGGCGCACCATGGGTGGCAGAGCTGCGGTGCACAATAACTGGCGCATCCCTGGGGATGCGCCAGTTATTGTAAATCTGCCCCTATACATTTAGCCAACGAGGGAGCACTTACTGATTAGACAGTAGAAAGTACTCCAGTTGGGTAGAGGTATTGCACAAAAAGGTGGAATCTTCGTGGGCAAACACGCAGGGCGGGATTCATTCTGCCCCCTGTTAGACTCGTTTTTTGTGCCCTTCTGCCCTCTGTAAGACTCGTTTTTCCCTGTTTTTCTGCCCTTCTGCCCTCTGTTAGACTCGTTTTTCCCTTGTTTTTCTGCTCTTCAGCCCCCTGTTAAACTCGTTTTTTGTGCCCTTCTGCCCTCTGTTAGACTAATTTTTCCCTTGTTTTTCTGCCCTTCTGCCCTCTGTTAGACACGTTTTTGTGTCCTTCTGCCCTCTGTTATTCCCTTGTTTTTGTGCCCTTCTGCCCTCGGTTAGACTCGTTTTTGTGCCTTTCTGCCCCCTGTTAGACTGGTTTTTTGTGCCCTTCTGCCCTCTGTTAGACTTGTTTTTCCCTTGTTTTTATGCCCTTCTGCCCTTTGTTAGACTGCTTTTTGTGCCTTTCTGCCCTCTGCATCACCACATCATCACTCAGCGCTACCCCAGCATCACTCAGCACCACCACATTATCACTCAGCACCACCACATTATCACTCAGCACCGCCACAGCACCACTCAGCACCACCACATCATCACTCAGCACCACCACAGCATCACTCAGCATCACCACAGCACCACTCAGCACCACCACAACACCACTCAGTGCCACCACAGCATCACTCAGCACCATCACAGCATCACTCAGCACCACCACAGCACCACTCAGCACAACCACAGCACCACTCAGCACCACCACAGCACCACTCAGCACCACCACAGCATCACTCAGTGCCACCACAGCATCACTCAGCGCCACCACATTATCACTCAGCACCACTACAGCACCACTCGGCACCACAACAGCATCACTCAGCATCACCACAGCACCACTCAGCACCACCACAGCACCACTCAGCGGCACCCCAGCATTAATCTGCGCAACCATTGAACAACAACGGGTTCGAATATGTTCTCTCAATGTTTCAAGCTTAATTACAAATGTCACAAAAAGATGTTAATATTTTACTTCTGTTCTTGGATTTTCGTCACAATAAAATACACCGAACATAATCTTCACAAAAGTTATTTACAAAAGTTTAAGCTATTGCCATTATAAACTAACATCACTTTTATTTAAGTATTATTTATTTAAAAAAATTAAAAGCCATTGTAATTTGTAATATTAATACATCTAAGTCACGTAAATGCAAAACATGTTGCATTACAAATGCTATAGGTGTCACATTTGCGAAAGTTATAACTATTGGCATTGTAAATGAGAAAGCTATTAATTTAGCTATTTTCAAAACCAACACATAAATAAAAAAATTGTCATTTACAAGACCAATAGCTCAAACTTTCCTAATGCGAGACCTATTGCATTGCAAATGTTTGTTTTTATATCTGTCAGTGCTTCCTGTTGAGGTTTAATTTTCGTGACAGGCGCCTCATTGCCTACTTGTAACTATTCTCTGACCCTGCTTCAAAGGTCAGAGCAAGGTCAGAGAATAGTTGCAAGTAGGCAATGAGGCGCCAGGAATCACTTACAGGCTTACAGCAGCAGGTGCCCAAGTTGAAGTTCATTTCTTTGTAACCCTTTTGTAAAAGGTTACAAAAAATTAGCTTCAACTTTTGCACCTGCTGCTGTAACCCTGTAAGTGCTTGGCTGAATATTCGTCCCTGCTGATTCGCGGATTTTACCGCGATTTTGCGAGATTCGCGGATCGCGAAATTGCGGAAAATCCGCAAATTCCGCGACCGGAACGAATTTTCAGCCCATGCTTACAGATTAACCATTTCTTCCAATCAGGATCAGTTCTGTTTTTAAGTAAAGTAGTTTTTACGTCGACCCCTCCCTCTGAAGTGTTTTTACTATCAGGTGTAGTTGTAGGTGTAGACGGTTTGTTTAAGTCTTTTATCTTGGCTAAGCCAGGGCAGGATGTCTGTTGAATAGTGTCATTCAAAAACATTATTTGTTCAGGAATAATGCAGGATCGAAATAAAGCTTCAATTCCCTGTACTTGCCAGTCTTTTGAGCCCCAGACCATTTTTGTTTCTAGGTAGTCACTCCAGAAGTCGAAACCTAACAAGGACAGCTGGGCATCAAAGGCTGCTGAACACATTTGTTTTGTATTGGTCAACATACTTTTTCTTCCTGTCTTATTAACATTTCTAAAGTAAAATGTTTCCTGATTTGTGGTATTAAAACTTGAGAAGTATGGAAATTGTTCATAGAATGTTTTTTGAGCTACCTTTTGGTGGCGTTGGACAATGTTCCCATTGATTCAAAGTATAAACATTTCTAGGGCTTGCAGATTTGTGCAAGTAATGATGACCATAGTGATTAGAACAATACATTTGTGCATAATGTGATGAACATTCTAAGTATTCATGTTTTGTAAATTTTGCAGACATCTCTAAATCTGACATCATATTATTAACAGTCTCAAAGTCCCAATCATCAGAAAATGTGCTGGGTGAAACAAAGTCACTCAAGGAAACCTTGAATTGATGTAGAATCTTCAGCAGCTCTGCCGGACCATAGATATCATAATCAGTTCTATCCCATGCTATACCACCAGGTATAGGAATGGCTGTGATGTTTACTGATGTCAAGTCTCTTTGTTCACGATGAGATGATTTGTGTGGCTTTAGGAGCAAGTTGATGTTCTTACTTGCTGTGCCCATTTTACTATATCTTCCATTTATCATCATTCCCAAAGTTAATACCATGATTAGCAAAATTAGGAGAAAATGTATGCCTAGCACAATCCTAAATTCAACCCATGGTGAAACCAGATACGTTTTTTTCAAGTTGCTGAAAGAGTTCTGTTACATGATCTTTAAAAGTTTTATTTGCTGGCGTCGTTTCAGGCTCACGGGGATCCTCGGAAAACGTATCAAAGTTGATGAAATAGCCAGAGGCAGTTCTGTCAATTGTTGGAACTGCATCAGGATTATTTGAAATCACTGGGGCTACCGGATCCTTTGTCACATTAGTGTAGTCCGATGCTACATCATTGCAGACGGGAGTGTCTTGACGTTCTGTAATTTGGGTCTCAAGAGGCACAAGTTCCATTGCTTTATTGCTTAGTCCTTTGTTTTGTGCTGCAGAGTCTTCAAATGTTATCAGTCTCTCAGTCTAAACCTCTTGGATAGTAGCAAGATTTGGTCTTCTGCTACATCTTTGTAGTCCACTTGGCCTACTACTTATTATCAGCCACATGATGTGGTTTGACCAGGTCGATGGATACGAACCTGTTCTCTTTTCTTCCAGCAAGGGGCGGTAGTAACACTGTTCTTGATCCGTGGATTGCTAGTACAGGTACTGGTTTTCTGTAAGAAGGCCCAAATTCCTTCTTATCCATGATCTTTTCTTGGACTAGATTCCCAATCTTTGGAATCCAGACAGGCCTTGCTGGGACGGGTGGTTCTCCTTCAGTGGTCTTTGGCTTCTGTATTGTGTTGCTTTGACTTCTTCTTTTCTCGTTTAAGTCCTGCAAAACAGCCAAACGGTCTTTCATATCAAAGGGTTTTTGTTCCACCACTGAAGTGTGAGGATCAAGGTCTTCGATAAGCATTCTAGTACCAAATAGCATTTCATATGGAGTGATTCCACCCAGAGAATTTCTTGGCAGATTGTTAAGACTACGTTGGACACCTATTAGATGTTTGACCCACCCGTCACCCGAGCCTAGTACCCTAGCTGTTATAGATTGCTTTATGTCCCGGTTTTTTCTTTCCACTACAGAATTTCCCTCAGGGAAGGAATGGACTTGAGTACCGCAATGCAACGCCCAAGCATGGCCTCCTTGTAAGCCCGAGAGCTAAACGCAGGACCCGGGTCAGAATGTAGGATGCCGATTGCGTATGCCACATGAATTTGTCCTATTAGTTGTGGGGCTGCGTTCATCCATAGCGACGTCTGCATGTAGAAAGCCTAATGCTGTCAACTGGATTTAATGTCATTGTACACTAGCATAAACATGGACCTAGGCTTGCAGGCGGTAAACAAATTCCTACCCAACAGACCAGCATCACTTTGGCAACATACACTTATGCTGTCCACCATGATGGAACTAGTGTTAAAGAACAACTTCTTTATGTTTGACAAAACGTGGTATCGCCAGAAGAGAGGGGTTGCCATGGGCTCCAAAATGTCACCCTCGTTTGCGAACCTGTTTATGGGTACACTAGAGTCGGACCTGATCTGGGGAAGTAAAGGCGCTCAATATATCAACTCCATCATATTTTGGGGTCGATATATTGACGATTGCATCGTGATATGGTCAGGCTCAGAAGAACTTCTGAATGATTTTTTCAAACATCTGTATAACAATACATGGGAAATTCAATTCACTATGAATTGGAGTAGGACTAACATTGAATTCTTGGACGTAGAATTTTATGTGTCCTCAAACTGTCTACAAAGCAGGCTTTTCAGGAAGTCGACGGCTTGCAATGCAAGCTTGCATGCTTCCAGCTCACATCCTTCACACCAAATCAACGCAATACCTTATGGTGAATTTATGAGGGCAAGACGGAATTGTAGTGAAGACTTGGAGTTTAGGAAATGTCTAGACAGCATGAAAGAGAGGTTTTCTGCTAGAGGCTATCCAGCTAATCTAATACGGAAAGCTGAAAAAAGAGTTGGAAAAGTAAAAAGATCCACACCTTAATTGCACACAAATCTCAATCACCACAAAACGAACCTGTCAGACTGGTCACTGATTTCAATTCTCTCCATGACACACTACGGAAGAGTCTCACCAAACACTGGGGGCTGTTGAAATCAGAAAGGACACTGGTGAATTGAATTTCAGATAGACCACAAATCTCCTTTAGAAGAGGTAACACACTCAGGACCAAACTTAGTCCCACTGTTCCTCGCAACACCACGCATACCACTTGTATAACACAACACAGTTTGTGTTTCTACAAATGTGGTTTCTGTGCAATGTGCAGATGGGCCAAGCATGGCACCACACAATTCACTGGCCCTGATGGTGTCCTCTTTACCATTAAAACCAACATTAACTGCACAAGTAAATTCGTAGTATATATCATAGAATGCAACTGTGGCAAGTTCTATGTGGGGAGCACCATCAGACCACTGAAGGACAGAATAACTGAACACATAAGGGCAATACACAAATGTGACCCCAAATATCCTGTTGCTTTGCATATTGCATCCTGCCAAAATGGAGATACAAGCAAAGCAGTAAGATTATTTTGCATTGACACAGTTCCGATAGGAGTCAGAGGGGGTAATCGTGAACTCAAGCTCAGACGCACCGAAGCTATGTGGATAATGCGCTTGCGTACTGTGGAACACGGACTCAATTACGACCAGGAGATGCAGTATTTCCTGGGCAATTGAGTTCTAGTGCTCTCTATAATTGGGTGTGATCTGACCTGTTTAAGATGTACCAATAATTTCATCACTGTTTCATGGACATTCACTGTATCTGAACTGGGTGTGCAATGTATTCGGTTTTACCTGCTTTTATAACATATACTGTACCGAACCTGTTGCAGGGAACAATAGAATGAGAAAACTTTACCTTTTATCATTACGGTGTTTACTAAATATCCTTTCTACTGTAATGACTGCCCTAAACTCGCAACCGACCCTAATCTGTATGCACTCAATCCGATAGTACTATTATATCTTGTTTGCAGAATTCAGAACGTTGTAAGAAAAATTACTGTACAAAATTCTACTGCAAGGACTGACCTTGAAATTCCTAATTGATTGCACTTAATGTGATAATTGAATAAGATGCATGCTGACTCCAATGCTTTATGATAAGAAGTCTTGTTTGAATCATAAGCAAGTTTTAATGTCTTCATAATAACTGTCAGAGTCTCCATGTTACTAAATTTAAATATAAGTCACGTGTGAATGGGACCTGCACTGTGACCCCACCTTTTCTACTGTTCGGCACTCACGCTCCCACCACTGCCTTTGGAGCCCGTCGAGGTCCTTTCTTAATGGGATTCATATGATTATACTACACGTCCTTTTTCTTAACATAGGCGAGACAACATCCATAGCCTTGCCTCGTAATTTTAGAAGTTCTCTTGTGAATCGATCATACTATTTGAACCCGAAGTCCACTTCCGCATACGCCACTTTAATCGTAAATTGCCGCTCTAGTTGTCAAGGATGTTCTAGTAACAACGTCCATTTAAAGCGCAGAACATCCAGGTCACGTGTCTAAACAGAAACACGGCCCGGGGAGAGGACGCTCCATACACCGCTCTGAGCTACACCAAGGTGAGCACCAAGAACCCCTTAACTGCCGCAAACTAATCCTTTGACATGCGAATGTTAGGTCTCTAGCAACTAGATTCGGAGGCCTGATTTATTTTATTTTAATTTTTAGACTGCGGCGTCCTGGTGTGACCACTGAAGTCGTACCCGACTCCAGGATGGGTTATTAAACCGAAATAACCCGCTGAGATAAGACTGTCACAAACTAATGTGTGGTGCTATCATTAGATTGCATTGGAGGTTTTACATCATTCTGAACGGGACGCTTTACTTTTACAGAAAGATACTGTGTATACTAATTCGCAACTAAATTTATCCAGTAGACGACCCCTAATCTCCGGACGTTTTCTGTCCTCAAACCTCCTCACACTGGTAAGCGATTTCAACAGTCGTGCCTCCTACGTTATAGAATGTACAGTTTCGTTCCTCTATTGTCCTGGTCACCACGATACCTAACTTGGGGTCCTTAGAGCTGTGACTATGTTACCATAGACCAATTGACTGATTACCAGGAAGTCCTTTAAGTAAGGATAATCTGATATACACAGGCCATGTAATCTATAGCTATTAAGATTGCGTTGCTCTGTGAGATCGATTCGTTGTAACCAAAACAACACATTATGCTATGTCTATGGATGCTGTCACTAGTTATCACATACTAGTCAGCGATCAATCTCCCTTTTCTTTGATAACTTTAAAATTGACATTTAACCCTGTCCAAATGGGAGCTTATATAGTACTCTGTTACTTGTCTTTACTTCTGTATTTGCTCTGTATTGAGTCTTACGTCACCATTACCCTTCTCTTCTAATTACTCACATTGTTTGGCCCATTCCCAGTGCGGAGACTAGTACCCTGTTGTCTCTTCTTCCTGCACATCGACGGTCACGGGCCCGGCTGGGTCGGAATTAACACCAGCTGTGCGTTGAGCGTATAAACCTTTTATTTGTCAAGTTTCTTTACTCTGACCTTTATTGCCCATCAATCAGGATAATACGATACAATAGTGACGAGCTTGCCTCCCCTTGTTTGCTCATTTTGTTTCAATATACAGACCTTTTGATCTTGACACAGCCATTCAGGTATGTGCCTGTTTTATTGTAGAGTCACATGCTCATGTGACTTTATCACATATCACAAAGCATGCAGTATGTAAGAATCGTGCACTAATGACGGCACCGCCGTTTTTATTCGAAACTTTACGTTGTTTCCTTATTAATTGATATACCCAAGAACTCTCCACGTGTTATCACAAACTCACTGGTCACCAGCACTTCTTTAGGAAAACGGCATAAAGGCACTTTTGACACGATTGTCTTCTGGTTGCACTTAGATGTAACAAGGTGTAATGAAGTTTATCCACACTAGTGGAAGCGATACAAAATGTGTATAGACCATTTTCAACGGCCTTAATGTAATTACACTCCTGCAGGATGTATGCTCCATTGTCACCTATCTGTCGATTTCAGCCCTGAGGATTCGCAATGGCGATGAAACACGTGTCAGCTGGCTGTTTGACCTATTAAAGGACTCCAACGAACTACTCTTCTATTGGAGTTTCTAAAAAATCTTTTTGTCACTTTGATTTTTGTACTGAACGTTTCATGTTACACAACAATTGCTCCACTGTATTCTTGAGTGCATTGGCAACCCCGTCAGTTCTATAATTAGTAGCCCTGTCTACTTAATTTGGAGTGGTTCAAAGGACTTTCCACCTGATATCTTTGCAATTACAACTCTTAGTGCGTACATACAGGCTGTGCACCCAGTAGCTTGACTGACTAAAAGCCTTTCAGGATCCCCTCATCTACGTCTCCTGTTTGGGATTACTCTATCCCCCACTCCAGGGATACAAGCAAAAGGGATGGAGTTGGCATCAATTATGTATGCATATTCGAGTGGATAGTTTTTTTTGCTTGTGGCATTGACAGCTAGCATTGTTTCGCCGTCTATTTTTGTTTTTGTACGAGTGATTGCAGCTAAGGAAGCCGTTTGCACAGCTGCCTTTGCGGCTTCATCAGCAAATTATTTTCCTGCAACGTGAACGCCATCACGTTGATGACTCAGTGTATGGATCACGTGAGTTTTTTGTAGTTCTTTCTGTAATTGAACTACTTGTTCCCAAAGCAACTTATGCTTGATTGTGCCACCTTTTGCGTCTTTGAAACCACTTTGAACCCAGTTCTGCAAGTATTTGTTGTAAGATTAAACGCAGTAATACGAATCACACACTATGAGTGTGGGGAATTCGCGATCAGTATTGTCAAACGCCATCTTGAAAGCCTGTAGTTCAGTTTTTGTGCCATTAGGTCGGAATTTACCATCGCGCCAGCGACCTTTAACAATCGCGCACGCAGCACTATAAGCTTGTTTACCCCCAATTGCAGGTTGTGCTGATCCGTCTGTATAAATTATACATTCGTACTGTTCCAGAGGCAGAATTTCAGTGGGCACAGGACATTCTTGTTCGTATTGTAAATATTCTTGAATTTTCAAGTAGGGTTCAAAAAGGTATTCAACGTCTGTTGCAGCAAGAGAGTTAACCCATTGTATCCATCTTGGATGCAAAGCCTTTGCATTTGGAATGCTTGCTTTTGTCACTGCCTCTAAGGCAGGTACAGGAGTAACGACCATAATGCGTTTACCCTGTGCGAGAGCTCTCTCTTTTGCTACTGCAGTTTGAACCGCTGTCAGAATTTTTTCTGTTGACGTGAATTTCATTTCAGCTTGTGTGTATAAGTGTGATCTGTAAGCAATTGGTACTTTTTCACCTTCATTAAAGGTTAAGTATTCTGATTACAAGGTTGCGTATGTTTACGCATGTCTGTAAATGTGATGTTGCTAACATGTCAGTTTGCACTGAACGCAACATTTCTTCGTGTTTTTGAGTCCAATTAGTAGTTTTGAAATCACGTTTGATCAATTTGTAGAGAGGTTTAACCCGTTCTGTGTAGTTTAGAATGTATGTTCTTCCGAAATTCAGGAAACCTAGAATTGACTACGTTTTTCAGCATTTTTGGAGGTTAGAGCAGCGCACACTTTTCTAAAAAGTTGGCTGCCAGGCTTTTGCCTTCACTTGATAACTCGTATCCCAAGAATAGGACGTTGAGGTGGGCAATTCTTAATTTTTTTAAGTTGAATTTGTACCATTCAGAGGCGAATCCAAGTATTATGGTGTTCACCCTGTTCAAGTGCCTGTCCAAATCATCGTCTGTTAGATAGATGTCATCGACATAAGATAATGCCTCATCATCATACGTTTGTAGTAACTCTGTTACTCTGGCTGAAAATAGCCCTGGACTATCCTTGAATCCCTGAGGAAGACAACAGAAGTGACGCTGTGCCTCATGATTGAGAAAGCGGTCAAGTTCCTGTTTTTAGGTGCAATGTTTTGACAGAAGAATCCGTTAGAAATATCTAATGCAGCTTTATATTTTTTGCGCACAATGTTATTCATCAGTGCTGCACTGTGTGCATTTTGAACTTCAAAGGTTTTGCAACAAGAGCTTAAATGTCTGTAGTCCAAAACTAGACAATATGTATTGTCTGGTTTGGAAAAAGGAAACAAAGGATTGTTCATTGACGAGGTGCATGTTTCAATCACCCCTTGGTATTCAAGTTGATCTAAGATCTCCCTGACCTGTTTTTTAGCTTCTTGCTTAACCGGATACTGCCTCTGTGCAGTTGGTTGACTTTTTAACTGGATTTTATGGTGAGGGGAATCCTCATCCCATCCAACAAGATTTTTATATAAAGCTGGAGCGTGGGCCACTGCCCATTTTCTGGCATAGGTGTATTTTAAGTCAATCGGATTATGATTGGGGAAGGCTGGCATAATGATGTCTTCGCCATGTGGGCACTCCCTGACAAATATTGGTGGCCAGTCTTTTTCAGCATGAAGAATGTCATAACCCTTAGAGAGCTTCTCCCAAAAGAGTGCTTTTATTTTCCTAGTAATGTCCCCTTCCATCCGGAGTGTTACTTCATATAACTTATGAGGTACACTGACCCCGGTATCAACTGTTTCAACTTGAATGTACTCATTCAAGTCCACTGTCTCCAGATGATCCTTCAGGATCTTCCGAGCTATGGTAACTTCTGCTGCACTGTCCAGCATTATCTGGGCCCACTCCCCGTTCTTGAGTTGTGTCCTCAAGATCCTCGGCATGTCTGATTTTTAGACCTGCTACCTTCTTTTTGGTGAATTGGGTTTTCTTATTTTTTGGAACGTGTTGATCGTCTTTGGACTTCACGCGATCTTCCTTGTGTTCTAACCATCCTCTTCTTTCCGATTTCTGTGAGGAAGTCTGAAATGTACGAGAGGAACATGTATCAGTATCTTGATATCTGTCAGGTTTTCTTAAATTATCCCTATTCCTGAGGTTATACCTCTTTTCAGAGGGCTCCTTTGGAGGAGACCTACCTCTGGATTGAGAACGCTTCTCTTTAGGAAGGGACTGTTTAGTATTTTCGAACTTCTTCTTATGAGTAATGAGAATGTTTTTAATAAAGACCTTTTCAGGACTTTCTGTTAGTTGGGGCTTAACTGGTTTCCCACCCAAACTATCTCTACCTAGTTCTTCATAGGATTTTTCTATTATTCTGGCCAGTTCATATGGTTGCTCAGTTACATCAAGTTCTTTCAATTTTTGGCGGATCACCACGGATGCTTTTTCACCTTTAATATTAGCTAATATTATAGCTGAGACCTGTTTGAAATCTTTCAGTAATTTGATACCCAGATTTAAAGCAGGTTCTGCCCCGTCTTCATTTTGAATCTGTTTCAGGACGGCTGGTATTACCGCCATAACCATGTGTTTTTGTGTGGATTGCAGTAAAGACTGTACCCAAAGTGTCACAGTCCTCCAGGTGTGATGCGATCCCCATTGGTAAACAGATTGTTAAAATTGTGTGTTTCTCATGAGGTGTACTGTCAGGAAATACTGCCTTGATTTGAGTAATTTTTTTAACTATCCAGAATAGAATTTGTTATCTTTTTGCGGGTAATTTACCAATGACGGATTGTATAGTCTCTGGTGTAATTTTATTTGTGTTCCTCTGGTGAGAGGTTTGTTGTGGAATCCTTATAGGAGGTTGGACTGTTAGAGTCCACATGACATATTGAACCAATTGTCTATGTATTTTTATTAGATGTTTTAGTTGAACTAATAGTTCTTCACTTGACATTTCTTCAATGTCAGGATGAGGTGTATAGCTGGCTAGTACCGGCCAAGTTGCTCCTGGTCTACCTAGTGGACCGAGCCTGATAATGTGATTTTGATGTTGTAGGGCGCCTTTAAACCAGAGCTGATGCTCTTGGTAAGTTAGTAGAATTTCAATGTCCTCCAAAGGAACGTATTCCGTTGAATTATCCTCTACTTTGTAGAAGTGGAACACATGTGTTACTGGATTTGCTTCAGAGAAGACAATCCATGAATAGAATACCTATGTATGCCGATATTCGTGTGCCTCTATGACAAAAAGTACCCTACCACCTCTTGATGATAGGCCATTCGTTATAAGCTTTATAGTGATGGTTTTTCTTAAGTTTTCGGGGATGTTTATAGCATCTGGGTCATTTTGTTGGAAACCTATAACGTCTAAACCCGGTCGAGCTGAAGCTGCAGCTCCACCGGTCTCGTTTTCAGTCATTTTGTTGACTGAAAGTTTGCGGAGCAAGTTTCAAGGAAACAAATATAAGGTGCACAATATTTTGGAACACTGTATCCTTCAACGTTGAACAAACCAAAAACTAATACATAGGATTTCGTCCTAATCAGTTATGGCAGATATTTATCCTTTAACCCACTCCAGACGTCTATTGGAGTATTTTACGGGAAATGTAAATGTAAATGTAAATTAATACTTGTATAGCGCACTACTCACCCCCAAGGGTCTCAAGGCGCTTGTACGAATACCGCTGTGGAACCCATCCTGGCTTTCCCTGTGAGGCGTCCACTCCTGGGCACCCCTAGGGTGAAGGCCAGGCATCCTTAGCGTTGTGGGGGCCGTTGTGGAGATTAAGCAAGCTATTTCCCAGAGTTGCAGAGTGGGACTCTATGATTGGAATAGGCACCGAGGCGAGAATTATCAGGTCCGTGGAATTTTGAGCCCAAGACCCGCCGAGGCGGGGAATTGAACCCTGGTCCCGGGCTAGACCTCTGCTTCAGGGTCTGCCGCTCTAACCATTGGCCACACATTGAGCCACAAGAGGTCTCTGTGAAAACTGAGTTACTCTAGTATCCAGCGTTAAATTAGTGCCTCACCAAACGTTGGGCGCCATGTAGTGTAGTTCCTATATTCCTGATAGGCCTTGCGCACTGGAATAATATATCCTATAGAATTGACGTAGTACTTAGGTCGACTAGGAATCTATTGAATATATATTAGACTTAATTGTGAGTGCCAGCTAGCTCAGAGGTCACTAGAAACGTTCTCTAATAAACAAGAAGGGATTGGTTTCTGACAACTGCATAAACATGACAACTTTGTTTCCCCTAGAATAAAACTGATCTTCAGAGTCGTGGAAACAATAGATAGATATTTTACTCAGTCAATCGTGCATGCTTCATTTCAACAGAGGTGCAAAGAAATAGAGAGACGGGCGTTTTCAATAAAAGGGTTTATTGAACAGTCTTCTTTCTCATGCAAAAGAAATGAACTGCTACAATCGTAATACTGGTTGCAAAGTATAATGTGTACAGTAAGAAGAGTACTATGAAATAATACTATAAAAGCATTGTATGGTTTCTAAACCATAGACAAATACATACATGAATAACAAAGGCTAAAAAGTACTCAACTGGTGCTTCTAAAATACTCCTACCCCAAATGTACCTAACCTAAGTCTAGTACAAGGGAAGAAGTAAGTGAGGTGTAGCATAGGTTTAGTCTGTTTTTGCCAAGCATCTAACCAAGAGTTCTCTCAGGGTCTAATCAGCTCCATAGCTTGGTTTTAGAATGAAGGAGGTCTGATATCTCTGTCTCAGGACTTGATTTCCCAACACCCCGCGAGGGGAGCTTGGAAACACTGGAGCTGGATTCTCCACGAGAGAAAGGCAGCCTCTCTGTCAGTGCGTCAGCTGGAGGGTCAGCTTCCTTCGGCACTTGCTGTAGCGAGCTGCTTCGGGCAAGTAGATAGTCGAGCTGCTCCGAACCACCGTGTGTTTGCTAGGGCAAGTGTAGGCATATTTATACCTTGAAGTTGCCTAGTTTGACGTAAAGTCAGACATAATAACGTCACCAAAGAACCCCAAGGGAATGGTAGTTCTTTGAAAACGCCATGATTTCAAGGACATATCAATATTCAAGTAAGGGGATGTCCCTGACTGCTGAAGCAGAGTGTTCCAAGAAATCGTTGTGGCTTTTTGGAACTAGTGGAAGTAGCCACGCCTGTATTTGTACTGAAGGAATTCTTTTTATTGTTTGGTTACTCAAAACCATTACATTAAAACAAAATACAAGGTTACAAAATTACAAAAGTTAAAACCAAAGGAGTTTGTGCTGCCCAGGGAGCGGGGTTGCGGTGAGTAAGGATCATGTTGAGGCATGGGTCTGCAAAGTCTCTATGAGGGGAGGCCCTCCGGGGCCATCAGCAGAGTTCGTGTTTGCAGTGCGGATTCCTGATTGTCTTAGAATTGGCCTGAGATAGAGACTGCGGGCCATGCGCAGGGCCGGGTAGCAGAATAGTAAGTGGGCCAATGACTCACGCTTGTACCTGCAGAGACTGCATTCCCGGGCTCCTGAGCCGGCCATGCCGAAGGCATATAGTTCTTTAAGAGGCAGCGGGTGTAGTCTATAGGCTAAGATCTTATGAAGGGCTGCGCGGCCCACGGCCTGCTTAAGATGGTGTTTGGGATTATGCAGGATATGTGGTAAGAACAAGGACTCATGTAGGTCTTTTTTGCCAGCGACTCCAGGTCCAGTTCTCGTGACCGCGCCCGCACTTGTTTTTTGATGAAGTGTTTGATGGCAGTATAGCTGACATGTTCTGGATTCCAAGACTCAATAGCGAGATTGAGATGGTCCTTCGCCGCCTTCAGAGTGGCCGACCAGGGATTCCCTGGTTCTCTGAAGATGCAATTCACTGTAGCCTTAAGTGTGTTCTCCTTGGCCGTCGTTGTTAAGAAGTATTATTTGCTTAGGGCGGCCATCTCTTCCAAGTGTTGCTGATTGAGTGAAAACTCCAAGCGAACGAGAGTGTTTCTGATGCACCTCGGAAGATGAAATAGTCTCTTGTAGGCTCTGCAATTAATGTTTTCTAGTTCTTTATGCAGTTTGCCTGGAAATGCTTGGAGAGCATAATTTAGGGCCGGCATTAATTTTGCTGTGAGTACTCGTTGGATGGCCATTGTGGACGGGTTGTATAAGGAGGCGTGCAGTTTGCAGATAGCGTAAGTTATAGTTTTGCCTTTGCCTTGGATGGTCTTTAGGTGCACGCTTGAGAGCCCCAACTCCTGAAAGCAAATGCCCAAGTAAGTGTACCGCTGAGTGCTTTCCAGCAAAAGGTGGCCAAGCCTCCATTTCACTGATTTTTTCTTTGGGTACTTTCCAAAGATAATAATTTTGGACTTGGATGAATTTGCTACAAGCTTATTTTTATCATTGTATACAGCAAGTGCCGTCAGCGCCTTTTGTAGCCCAGTTCTCGTATGGTCCAAGAGCACCAGGTCGTCGGCGTATTAGATAAAATGAATTTTTGTCCCGCCGATCTTTGGGATAAGCAGTGCTGCCCCAGACAAGGCCCTCTCCATGTCCGCTGTGTATAAATTAAAAAGCATTGGGGCTAGCAGGCACCTTTGTTTTAGACCTTTGTTTTAGACCGCGGTCCGTGTTGATCTTTGCGAATGCGTGGACCCTCGAGAGTTTGATTCTTACCCACGTTTTATGATACAAGGATTGGATCGCCCTCAACAAAGCTGGATTGATGTTCCATTGGGCCAGCTTTCTCCACAGGATTACATCTACCCCGTCGAACGCCGCCGAATAGTCAATAAAGCAGGCGAATAAGGGGGGGCTTTTGCGTGTCCGAGCGTGGTGGACCAGATAAGAGAGTGCAGTGATGTTGTCGACTGTGGCGGACCCTGGTCTAAATCCAGTTTGACAGAATGGGAGGAGACCTTCAGCGTTCGTACAGTCTGTGAGGTCCCGCAAGATCGCACTGGCGTAGGCTTTGCCCTCGATGTCCAGAAGGGCAATCAGGCGATAGTTTGATGGTTCAGATTTGGGGCCCTTTTTATGAATTGGCTGTAGGAGTGAGCCTCTCCATGAATCAGGGACGTCCCCCAGGAGCCAGCATTCAGTGTACAGGTGGGTAAGGGTCTTTGACCAGAAGTCGATGTTTGCCTTAAATAAGTGTCCGGGAAGGCCGTTGGGCCCTGGGGCACCATTTTGTCTGATGTTTTTTAGAATTTTGGATACCAACAGTCTTCCCGGCGGGGCAGTCATCTCGGTGATTGGATCTGAATCGGCTTCAATGTTAATTGTTTCATTTTGCTTGGTGACAGTCCCGGTTTCAATGTAAAGGGCTTTAACATGGGCGACCCAGGTGGGAGCCTCGAGGGAGTTTTCTCTGTGGTTTGTGCATCGTCCGAGGGTGCTTAGGTAGTGCCAAAACTCCTGCGATTTTCCTGGGCTCAGCAAGTCAAAGATTTTCAGCCATTGTGCTTCGCAGTGAACTCGTTCTGACTCCCAAACCTTCTTGGAGTGACTTTTGCTGGCCTCTTGGAGTTGTTTCTTCATTGAGCTTGTGCTATGTTTATAGAAGAGTTTACGTTTCTTGCTCAGTTGTTTAGCGCTGATTTTGAGTTCCACCTTGTGTCCGTATATGAGTGGAGAGTCCCTGTTAGATGTGCTGTTTAAGGATTCTACGAAGGATCGCAGCCAGGGTCCCAGTGGTGGCATTCCAGGTGGCAATTGCGCCCTTTTTTTGTTCATTCGGTGGCCAGCCTGGCCACTGGTTTGCCCAGTTGTTAAAAGATGTGATAGAGGTCTGTACCCATTTAATTCTTCTAGGCAGCTTTATCAGTTCTTCGCCGTTAGATGCTCCAATGTATTCGAGCCTGTGGCGAGTGTCCGCTATGAGATTCAATGTGATGGTTAAGGCAGCGTGGTCGCTATCGCTGTGCGGGTGGACTGTGAAATTTGACATGAGAGGTTGTAGTTTTTCGCTGAGGATGATGTAATCGATCGTTGTTTGGTTGTTATATGTAGGGCCGACGAAGGACCCTGGGCTGAGATTTAGGAGGACCGAGTGCGCTGTCGCCAGCTTGTAAGTTTTTAATAGGTCATTCAGAGCAATGGTGGCCCCAGGCTGAAGTCGTTGTGTGGTTGATATCCCTATATTATGGGTATTGAAGTCACCAAGAATGATGCATTCCATGGCCGGATGTTGGAGCATTAAGGACTCAAGGAGGGTTGTCAGCGTGGCCAAATTGGATATGGGCCCATGTGAGTTATGATAGAGATTAATTAATAAAAACGCAAAGTGTCCATTTGTCAGGCGGCAGCCTTTCAGGATGCCTGCCTGGAGATTGTCTGGAAGATTAGGAATTGCCACGAATTCCAGGTTGAGTGAATGCTTTATGTAGACACATATCCCCCCCGACGGTCTTCCGAATATGTTAAGCTTTTTTGCAGGTTTTCCATATTCTGCGTATCCTCTTAATGAAAGCGGGTGGAGCTGCCAGGATTCTTGTATGCAGATGATGTCTGCCTCTTCCATAATGGTCACAGCATTTTTATTAAGAAGCAGCCTCCTAAGCCCTGCGACGTTCCAAGTCATGATTTTCAGGCAAACCGGGGGTGGTCCCTGTCTGGAGGCTTTTGTTGAGCGATGGTCATATTGCAGAGGGGTTGCTCGAGGCATCGTGGCTGTGTTAGGATCTTGAGTTTAGTACTAGCGGCAGCCAGGACCAATCTTTACTTGCGCGTCCCAAGGTTGCGCATATGCGTGTACCCTGATTCGTGTTGTTTGTTATTTTAGTTGGGGTGCTGATGGTTGGACCAGTGTTTGTGGCACCTTTGGACCCCTGGAGGATAGGCGCCACGTGAGGCGCGTCGATGGGGTGGGCATGCAGGCATGAGTTCCCTCCAAATCGCTGATCTATGTTTCCCATCTGGGAGTGTGCGGTTTGAGTTTTTAAAAGGAGTGGGTATTTTTGGGTGCGCGTAGGTTTTATTTTTATGCCCCAACTTTCCAGTAGCTTGTGCTGGCTTTTCAGGGCCTCGGCCATGTGCGGGCTCACGAAGGTTAGCTCCGTGGGTTCGTTTTTCTCCTCCGCATCTGGCGGGAGGAAATAGATGGTTTCAATGTCTGTAGTATTAGTTCCCTCCAACCCTGGGATGTTTGCAAAAAGTTTTAGTAGATTGCTACGGTTGAGAATGTCTCACGACCCCTGGGAGACGAAGGAGTAGTTTCTGTCCTGTAACTCCAGTTCTGTAGTAGGGGTATCTCTGTTATAGTCATAATCTAGTGAATAGTCCCGCCCATGTGCGTGGACCCCGGCAATCAAAAATAATCTCTTAAGTTGTCAAAATAATGCAGAAACTGCAAGACACTTAAGAGAGAATTTAAAGACAAATAATGCAGCCTATATCCACAGGCTACACTGTCCAGTACTTCAACTAGAAATTCCACCAAAAATCACCACACACAGCTCAGCCTGCTAGTTTCTACCATAGAGAAACCTGCCTCCCCCAGTCAAAGACTCAGGAATGATAGAGAGGAAGGTAGGGACAGACAAGCCCCATAGGCTGCCATTATGTGGCTTAAATAGGATACTGTGCCTTTAAGAGAACTTTCCAGACTTCTCCCAGTATCCCAGAATGCATAGCAGGTCCAACTTACTTTCAGTTCTTTTTGAAGGCGTATAAAACGCCAGACCTGCAGCATTGTTTACATGAAGAATTCTCCACCGGGGAGGAGGGAGGGCGCTTATGACTATAACAGAGATACCCCTACTACAGAACTGGAGTTACAGGACAGAAACTACTCCTTCTGTAGTAGGGGATCTCTGTGTATAGTCATAATCTAGTGAATAGAATGGCAAGCCCATCCCCACAACAAAGCGGCGGTGGAGAGTAAATACATAATGCCACTACTGTGCGAACAAATTCCGCAGCGAAGCCTGTCCAACCTGAGCGTCTGCCCTGGCGTCAGTGTCCAGGCAGTAATGCTTAGCAAAGGTATGAACCGACTTCCAAGTGGCTGCCTTGCAGATTTCAGCAATCGGCACATTACGGAGCAGAGCCGTCGTGGCAGCTTTGCCCCTGGCGGAATGAGCCTTAGGCTTACCTCCTAAGGTCTTATTAGCCTTCTGATAACACAATTGTATGCAGGACACAATCCACCTAGAGATGGACTGTTTGGAGGTCGCAAGACCCGTCCTGACCGATCCATAATTGATAAACAACTGGTCAGACCTACGAATATCTTTGGTTTTATCCAGATAAAATTTCAACACCCTCCTAACATCCAGGGAATGGAGAGACCTCTCCGCTGGGGATGAAGGGTTCTGAAAAAACGTAGGCAAAGTTATAGTCTGGTTGACATGAAAATCAGAAATAACCTTGGGAAGAAATTTAGGGTGAGTACGCATAACAACCTTAGCAGCATGAAATACAGTATAAGGTTCATTACAACACAACGCTTGAATTTCACTCACCCTGCGGGCCGATGTAATGGCCACGAGGAACGCCGCCTTCCAGGACAGGTGCTGCAACGAAGCCTTATGAATAGGTTCAAAAGGTTCCTTCATCAATCTGGACAGCACCACATTCAATTCCCAAGAAGGCGAGGGAAGCCTGACAGGAGGGAATACTTTCTTCAATCCTTCCAGAAAATCTTTGATCACAGGGATCTGGAAAAAGGAAGTCTGTGAAGGGCATTTCCTGTAGGCAGTCAATGCAGCCAGGTGAACCTTAATGGAATGCACATTAAGGCCAGACTGCGCCAAATGTAAAAGGTAAGGAAGGATGACATCTTCCTTACAGGTCGTAGGATCATGGTTCTTAGACTGGCACCAGATACAAAACCTCTTCCACTTGTACGCATATGAAGTCCGAGTGGAAGGTCTCTTAGACTCCTCCAGTATGTCCATGCAATCATCGGGCAGATGCAGATGGCCATATTGCACTATCTCAGGAGCCATGCCGCCAAACTCAAAGACGTGAGGTTGGGGTGTAACATCCGTCCCCCGAACTTCGTGAGAAGGTCCGGCCTGCACGGCAACCGAATGTGAGGAAGGAGAGACCGGTGAAGTAGGTCCGTGAACCACCACTGCCTGGGCCACTCCGGGGCGATGAGTATCATCCGAGCCCTGGACCGGGCCAGCTTGATGAGCACCGCCGGAATCAGGGGAATGGGAGGAAAGGCGTACAGAAAGTTGTTCGTCCAGTCGATCCACAACGCATTCCCCAGCGTCCCTTGCTGGAAGTACCTGGAGGCGAAGTCTCTGCACTTGCTGTTTTCGGCGGTGGCGAACAAATCTACGTCTGGAGTTCCCCACCTTGCGAAGACTTCTCCTAGTACCTCGTCGTTTATGACCCATTCGTGGTTTTCCTGAAGCAGTCTGCTCAGTGCGTCTGCCTGAACATTCTGCACACCTGGTAGATGGGTGGCCGTTATCGTCAGTCCTCTGGCCAGGAGCCAGTGCCAGATCGCCTGCGCCTCCCGTGACAGAGTGCGCGATCTCGACCCCCCCTGCTTGTTGAGGTAATACATCGTGGTGGTATTGTCCGTCTGTACAAGCAGAGAGTTGGTCCGGAAGGACGGAAGAAAGGCCTTCAGCGCCAAGTGAACAGCTCTGAGTTCCAGGAAATTGATGTGATACGTGGCCTCCATCGGTGACCACGTGCCTTGAATCTGCAGAGTCCCGGAGTGCGCTCCCCATCCCAGAAGAGACGCATCCGTCACGACAGTCTGCGTGGGAATGTCCTTGTGAAAGGGAACCCCTCTGAGGAGATTCTCCGCCGAACACCACCACTTCAGGGACTGAAGAGCATGCAGCGACAGGCGAATCTTGTCGTCCCAAGATCCTTTCCTCTGATCCCACTGGTCCTCCAAGCACTCCTGCAACGGTCTCATGTGCAGCCGTGCGTGTGGCGTCAGGAAGATACAAGAGGCCATCGATCCCAGTAGAGAAGACACCGTCCTCACTGTTGTAGATGGAGTCGTCATAAGAGCCTGAGCCTTCCGAAGGAGTGATAATCGTCGCTCTTCCGAAGGAGACACGCTTGCTGACAGCGTATCGATGGAGGCTCCCAAGTACTGTATGCATTGGACCGGAGTCGGGACAGACTTGGCCATGTTGACGTGCAACCCCAGCTTGTTCAAGAGAACGCACGTCTTCTGGAAGTGTGCTCGCGCTTCCGAGAAGGAGGACGCCTTGATCAGCCAATCGTCCAAGTACGGGTAGACGAACACCTTGTTCTTCCTCAGGTGTGCCGCTACCACCGCCATGCATTTCGAGAATGTCCTTGGCGCAGACTTCAGTCCGAATGGGAGTACTGTGTATTGATAGTGATTGGTGCCGACTTGGAACCGCAGGAACTTCCTGTGTTTGTGTGCAATGGGCACATGGAAGTAAGCATCCTGTAGGTCTATAGCGCAAAGCCAGTCTCCCTGTTGCAACTGAGGGTAGATCTGGTGCAACGACAGCATGCGGAACTTTTCTCTGCGAATCCACTTGTTTGCCTGTCGCAAATCCAGAATGGGCCTGAACTCGTTCTTGTCCTTCTTGCGAACCAGAAAGAACCGGGAGTACAGACCTCTTCCTCTCTGAGACAGAGGTACGCCTTCTATCGCCCTTTTCCTCAACAGGATATCCGCTTCCGCCTGAAGCTCGCGCAGCTGGAACTGCGAGCTGACCGGGGGAATCGCTGGAGGGGGGCTGGTGAACCGAAGACTGTATCCATTGCAAACAATATTCAGCACCCACTTGTCCTGAGTAATTTTTCTCCACTCTGCCAGAAAAAGTTGGATGCTTCCCCCTACCGGAGTGGGTAACGGATCCGGGGGAAGTAAGTTCCTAGGGCCTAGACCCCGCCTGGCCCTTGGGCGCCGGAGCCGACTGCTGGCCTCCTCTGCCCTTCTGCCGCTTCTGGAACGGCTTACGGAACGGCTGCTGCTGTTGCGAGTGCCCCGAAGCCTGTCCCCGTCCTCGGCCTTGTCCTCCGAACCGCCGTTGGAACGGGCGGTACTGCTTCTTGGTTTCCTTGGGCTTTTCCAGGCCCACAGCCGTCAGCGTTTCGGCCTCCGCCTTCATGCGGGCCATTTCATCATCTGCGTGTTTCCCGAAGAGGGTCTCCCCGGAAAACGGCAGATTGGCCACCCTCTGCTGCGCGTCCGGTTTCAGGGACGTCAGCCGGAGCCAGGCGTGGCGCCGTTGGTTGATCCCGTGGCAGAACCCATGAGCAGCCAACAGGGAAGAGTCCGCAGCCGCGCTGATTATCTGGTTGGCCACCAGCATCCCCTCACTCAGGACCTCCATGAAGTCTTCACGCTGCTCCCGAGGCAGATGTTCCGCAAAGCGCTCGAGGGAGTCCCAGAGGGCGCGGTCGTAACGCCCCAACAGAGCCGTGGCACTCGCCGCTTTCATGGATGTCGCGGAAGTCCCACAGATCTTTCGCCCCGCCGAGTCCATCCACCTAGACTCCTTGTCCGGGGGGACCGTGGAGGTCGGAGTGGTGGCGTGCTGCTTGCGGGCCGCCGTGACGATGACGGAGTCAGGCGGAGGCTCCGCTCTCAAGAAGGCCGGATCCGAGTCGGGAGCCCGGTATTTCTTTAGTAGCCTGGACGGGGCCGCTCTCGTCACCGCCGGGGTGAGAAACAGCGCCATAGCCGGTTCTTCCAAGCCCGGCACCAAGGGCAGGAGGGGACGAGACATGTGCCTCTGATGCAGAGTCTCGAAAATGACGGACGTCTTCGGAGTAGGCACTGTCAGTGTAATGCCCAGCTTCGCCGCGCCCCTCAGCAGGACGTCTTGAAAGGCCACCAGGTCATCTATCGGGGACACCCTGGTGTCCGGCGACCCCGACAGCGTAGGTGAATAGTCCCTGGTCCCAGACGATCTCGTGCGGGAGCGAGATTCGCGCCTCCTATGGCGGTGTCTCGACCTCGTGGAAGATCTGCGCCTAGAGCGAGAACGAGACCTGCCAGCTCTAGGGCGCTCCTTCGGTTTGCGAGGAGGGGTCTTCCGTGGCTTCTCACGGGGACTCTTTGGATCCTCCCGGGGCTTCGGTTTCGGGGTCCCCTTGGGAGGAACATGCAGTGACGGCAGTGAAGCGGACCTCGGCGGAGGCACCACCGGCCGCGGGGCGGGCCCGTGTGGTGGGACTGGAGGTGGAGCAGGATCCTCCGCAGGAAGTGGTGGCACGGGCGGAGGGTCCTCCTTCGGTACGGGTGGAGGAGCAGGAGTCCCGGGTCGAGATGGAGTGTACACTTCCGAGTACACCGAGCCCGGTGAACCTTTAGGGGACGGGTGCGGAGATCCATCCCCATCCGCAGGCGACCTCTTCCTCTTGCGTCCACTGGAAGTGGCGTGACTCCTGGGGCTAGAGCCCCCTCTGCGTCGTTTGGGAGAGGGAGACCTACCCCTCGACGCTGACCGCTGTCTGCTGGACGCAGAGCGACGCTTTTCCGGCGTCGAATGGCGCTTCCTGGACTCCGGCGTCGAACGTCGTCCCCTCGACGTCGACCCTCTCATCCTCGGCGTCGAACGTCGACTCCTCGACGTCGATCCCCTCTTGCGCGACCTTTCACGTCGTCCTCTCGACGTCGGGCGGTCCGCCCTCGGCGTCGATCGCCGTCGTCGTTTTGATGTTCCCGACGCCGAGGAGCCCCTCGACGTCGATCGGCGGTGTCGCCTCGACGACGATCGGCGGTGTCGCCTCGACGACGACCGACGGTGTCGCCTCGACGGCGAGCGTCGGTGCCGCTTCGACGGCGAGCGCCGATGCACGTCCCTGCGCCTTCGGCGTCGGTATGAAGACCTCGACGAAGACGATGACGGCGGCTTCTCCTTCGCCGTCGAGTCGTCACGCCGTCTCGACCCGGAGCCCCGGGGAGACGGGGAGCACGCCGTCGTCATCCCTCTCGACGTCGCCGTCGAAGCCTTCGACGTCGACGGAGAATGGGATCGTTGGCTGGACTTCCTGCCCCCGGGGAGCCCCCCAGGGGCCTCAGCAGAGGCAGAGGGATCCCTCCCAGGCTGCCCAGACCCACCTGCAGCACGTTGGCGCCTATCCTCCAGGCCAGCCAGCCTGATCTTCAATCTGTCCCTGAGTGTCCTAGCAGAAAGTTGCTGGCAGATCACACACTCCTCAGGGCCATGATCTTCTGGAAGGCACACGATGCAGACATCATGGGGGTCGCTTTTGGCCTTCTTCCTCTCACATGCTGGGCACTTAACAAAAAGGCCAGGCATTTCGGAGCCCCAAAACGCCTAAAAAACAGCACAAGGGTGAGAAGAGAACACCAAGCAGTAAACACAGCACTTTTAAAAGTCAAAAAGTGCAAAAACGAATTCAATAAACCCTTGAAAAAGGGAGAGCTCAATGCCAGGATCCTGTAAGCAGGAGCCGGAAAAAAGAACTGAAAGTAAGTTGGACCTGCTATGCATTCTGGGATACTGGGAGAAGTCTGGAAAGTTCTCTTAAAGGCACAGTATCCTATTTAAGCCACATAATGGCAGCCTATGGGGCTTGTCTGTCCCTACCTTCCTCTCTATCATTCCTGAGTCTTTGACTGGGGGAGGCAGGTTTCTCTATGGTAGAAACTAGCAGGCTGAGCTGTGTGTGGTGATTTTTGGTGGAATTTCTAGTTGAAGTACTGGACAGTGTAGCCTGTGGATATAGGCTGCATTATTTGTCTTTAAATTCTCTCTTAAGTGTCTTGCAGTTTCTGCATTATTTTGACAACTTAAGAGATTATTTTTGATTGCCGGGGTCCACGCACATGGGCGGGACTATTCACTAGATTATGACTATACACAGAGATCCCCTACTACAGAAGTCAGGGTACAACGTTATCTTGCGATCCTGGGGGTGGGTTATTCGGCAGACTGAGTCCGCCCCATTGCATCCTGTTTGTGGTATTTGTACTGTGTCCAGTTGACTGTCATTTGCATGCCTGTTTAACCCCAATGGCCCCAATTGCCGTGGGTGGGCCTCCATCTGTGACAGGCTGGGCGCGCTTATGGTTAGTGGCGGCTGTTCAATTTCCCTGAGGTCTGTAACAATCAAAGACGCTTGCGATGCGCGACCCTTCGCGGGCATTGTTAAAGCAGCGACCTGAGGGTCGTGTCTGTTTGAGTTTGCTTGAGTTGCTTCAGCAGAACTTTGACCGTAGGGGTCCATTGCTTGTTTTAAATGTGGTGCTGTTGAAACTGGCTGGGGGGTTGCAAGTGAGGTTATTGCTGAGTTAGTAGAATGAGTGTCTTCGACATTTGACTCAAATGTTTCCAGTATTTTAACGGTTGCTCCTAGTTTGGTCGTTTCCTGATTCACGATGTGGGCGGACATCTCATTCTCAGGCTGTAGCCATTCCCGGATGGTTCTGGGAGAGAGAGGTTTGTTTCTGTTTGCCTTATTGAGTTTTTTAAATTTTTTCTTGTTTTTCCTAGGTAGGGTGTGGAAGTCTGGGATGGTTGGTGTGGTAATATGCTGGGGCACATGATTTTGTGTTTTGCTCATGATAGCGTCTGGCCTGCTCATGCTGAGCATGGGTAATGGCGCCTCCCAGGCAGTTTTATCTTCTTTATTAATCTGTGTAGAGTGGTTTTTTGGGTTTCTTAAACCTTCTGTTTTTGGAGGGTACGGGGCTGGTTCCTCAGAGATCGGGTCCTTGATCTTGCCGACTTCGTTCTTGAGGTCCTCAACTAGTGTGGTCATGATGTCCGGAAGTTTTCCTAAATTGTTCAAGATTGGACTGCAACTACATGACTCGGGCTTGAAGTGTGTGCTGTCCTGTACTCTACGAATCAGGGAATTCAGATGGTCCAGTTCACAGTCGATTCCAGATATTAGGTTTGCGACAGTTTGTAGTATGTTTATCTGGCCATTGAGCTTGTCGGCGTGCATTATTGCCGCACCTGTCATAGAGATGAGTGTCTCGTTGATCAGAGTTAGCTGATCTGTGATCACTGGGGAACTCTCCCCCCTATGCGAGCTTCTACTCATTGAAGATGGTAACAGGGTCGTTTTATCTTGTTCCCGGGGGCTCTGGTGCATCAAGTTCGAAGGTGGGGGGTGCCGGGCCTGTATTTCTGTGATGCCTCCTCCTTCATAGATTTCATGTGTGTGACTGGGTGCGTCAGGCGTGTGCTCCCCTGTTGCCGGGGTTGTGCTACATGTGCTGATCAATATGTCAGCCGCTAGGGCCCCATTTAGGATCGAGTTTGAGTGAGTATCTTCCGGTGAGTGGTGTAAGGGAGTTGTTGGTCTAGTGAAGTCGGGTGTGGATGCGACCCTGCCCGGGGCCTCTGGCTTAAGGGGTATGCCACCCTGTAGCGTGGTTATTTTGGTGATAGGGGCCTTCCTGGAGCCTGTGAGGCAGTGGGACTGGGGGGTAGGCTGTCCTCTATGGCTTTGTTGGGCGGAGTGCAGCTTAAAGATCTAATTGGTGCAGCTGGACTTGTAGCCAGGGGGTAAAAGAAGCTTCTTATGTCTCTGTTTCCTAAAGAGATGTTTGCCCCGGGACTGGGAAGAGAGTGAGCAGGGTTATAACGCCTCCCATCTTGCCCTGCTTGCGACGATGTCAGTGCTGGGAACACAGTTGGTAATCCTGGGGACGTTGGCGTTGCACCGGTGGCACCAGGTGTTCCCGGGGTTCCCCCCTCCAACAGCCCAGGACCGGAGTAAAGGCCACCCGCCCCTGGGGGATAGACGAGTTTTGCCTTCCGTCTTCTGGCTGTTCTGTGTGGTCGAGGTTTTTCCTGTGCCTGCAGTAAGGACTGATGTACCTAAAAATCCTCAAACTCCTTCTCAGGGGTCTTACCAATAAGTAGTCCATTCAAAAGCAGCAAAGAAATCAACAGAGAATCTGAAATATGAAAAGACATCTTTATTACAATTAATTGTGAGGCTACGTCGCCCAGTCACACCTAAAGCAACTGAATGAGGCAGCCTGCTGAATGGTCTCAGCACAGACCTTTTATACCATTTATTATGCCCTAGGCAAACATACCTTATTTTACAGTTGACCATTCACATATTTTCACTACAAAGAAAAAGCAGAGTCATGATGACAAGCCCATATTTCAGTTTGTTCAGCCCACACTAAACTATCCGGCAAGGCCCAGTTTTTCCATCAGATATCGACGGACCCCCAATAAAAATGGGCACCTCCTCCTCGTAAAGCAAGTCGTAAAGAAAGAAACAGAGACAGGTGTGTGTGAGATTAGACATGGTTTGTGTATAGTAAACCTTTACAATGTCCTGTGCTCTGATCTATAATCTTGATCAGCTAAAGGGCAGGAACTGGCTTGGCAAGGTTAGCCTCAAGCAACAGGGTCAGCTTTCGCCAGGTCATGCAGAAGTCAGAACAAACCCATGCTAAGGTTATGTCCTTAAATACTTGTTCTGCCACGGTGAGGGCTTACTGTAAGGGCAATCCACAAAATGGCTGCTATGCACAAGATGGAACCCGAGGGTTCAAAATAAAACCTTCAAATACACAGTGAATCCATTGGTGTAACATGACGAAAACACTCGCACTTGCTGAACTCACTGTTTACGGTCTGCTGTTACCAAATTCATAACAGAATCATGATATTTAAAACACAGGTTCAGAATTTTCAGTACCACAGAACCAATTTCTAGTCCTCATTGTTTTTCCCTGTTTTGGCTGTCACTTTTTTCCTATTGCAAGGTAGTCGCTGCGATGATTCAATGACAATCAATCAGGCGTTTTCCCTGGCGTCTGCGCCCTTCTGTTGGGGGCCACTGAAGGTCTAGCTGGAGCGAGCGGGGCACACAGGGGGGGACCGCTGGCAAAGTCGGACCTAGTCAGACCAGCCTAGGCCACCGCCCCCGGGCTCTTACTTCGCAGCTGCCTCTAGCGGCAGCCACGCTCGCAGTCTCTCTGATCAGCTGAACTTTCCAGAGTCAATTTAAGGCGACTGGGTCCTGCACCCGTGGGTCTCTCCCCGTTCGCCCCCGCTTACCGTTTGCCTCTCTCCGCTTGGTGCTCAATGCTGGGTACTGGGTGCTAAACTCCGGGCTGAGGCTGCCAGATCCCGCCTTCCGCCTGGTCGGGGCTGCACGCTGGGTACGCCGTTTTTGCCACCTCCTTGCCACCAGGTCTCCTTGTCTCCCCTTCTGCTCGTGGATCAATGCTCACTGGTCACTGGGTCTTGCTCGCTGCTACGCTCGACAGGGCTCCAATACTGCAAGCCCCGAACACTCCTACACTGCAAGTCCCACAATGCACAGCACAGCAATACCATGGGGAGATTGTCTTTTGGGCGGCTCCTGCCGCGTTCGTTTTGCAAATTTCACAAGCTTTTCACAGGCTTCACAGGCTTCGTTTTATTCAAGCGGCCGCTTTGATGATTATCGCTGGTGCGTTCGTTTTTTTTTTCAGGCAGAAACTGCCTTTAAGTTTAAACAATGGCCCCTGCCGCGTTCACTTTACAAGCGGCATTAGCCGCTTTGGTGTTTTAACGTTGTCGGCCCCTGCCGCGTTTGGGTTTCAGCGTTTCTATTCTCCCACGTTTGGGCTCTCGCGGCTCCCACGGCTAGCTTTGGACTCTGGCCGCCTCCTGCCGCGTTGCCTGCACAGCTCGCACTGCAGTCAATCGTCCTGTAACACGCCCTCCTCCTTCGTGTAGATTCAGTTGGACTGGATGGGTTATGTCTAAATATGGGTGTGATTTCAATGCCTATATAAGGGCAATGTGAATTGTACCTATATAAGGGCATGAATCGGTAAATTTTGCTTGATTCTAAAATGCTTCACAACAAGTCAGGGGATGTCTTAATCCGCAGGGGAACCCACCAGGGGTGCCCCTGCTCACCCATTTTATTTGCTCTATATATCAACCAGCTCGTAGAGATGCTGCTGCGGGCAGATAAAATCAAACCTATTTGCACTAGGGGGTATCAGACAAAAATTATAGCCTACGCTGATGACGTGGCAATTGTAACAACAGATCCCAAGGAGGCGCTAGATGAGATTACTTTTATAACAGGGAGGTTCGGCAGGCTATAAGGGTATAGCCTGAATAGGGAAAAAACTATTGTAGTCTGCACACAGAACGTGAAATTTGAGGATGTAAGGCGAGCAAAATCAGCAGTCTATCGAGGGGTCCGTGTCATGGCAAAAGTGGATAGGATTATTAAAGCAAATTTTGACCCATTAATTAAAACTATAGCTTTGGAATTAAAGAGGGTCGATTGGCTTCATTTTTCAATCATAGGGAGGGGTAATTTTCTAAAAATGAGTGTTTTGCCGAAATTTTTATACCTGTTCAGGTCAATTCCATTAGTTCTGGAGCTTTGGAATTAAAGAGGGTCGAAGGGCTTCATTTTTCAATCATAGGGAGGGGTAATTTTCTGAAAATGAGCATTTTGCCGAAATTTTTATACCTGTTCAGGTCAATTCCATTAGTTCTGGATGACACCATACTTAAAAACACCAACTCTATGCTCACTAATTTTGTGTGGCAGTACGGGAAGATAAGGGGGTCTATGAAATTGCTGACATTGACACAAGATCGAGGGGGGCTGGCAATCCCAAACATTACATTATATTATTGGGCAGCTCTGCTACACAAAATATCTTTTTTATTGAAGCTGGATAGAACAGACAGTAGGAGTCTGAGTGAAAGAATCCCTACAATATTAGAATTAACAGTAGGAAAAGAAGCTGCGGGGCTTCTTTTAAAACAAGTGGAGCACAGTTATTATAATAAAGTCCAGTTTAAAATCATGAACAGTGCAAGGTGTATCTGGAAAAAGATATCAAAATTTATGGGAATGCCTAGAGTTACACAATATACCCCCTTACAGCACGGGTCACTCTTTTTGAAGGACACCTATGATATTATGTTACAGGAGTGGGAGAATAAGGGTATAACTACAGTTGGAGAATTTTACGGTGGAAAACAGCGGCTGCAATTCGTGGATCTACAACAGGAGTTTGGGATACACCCTAATCAGTTTTTTTAATTCGCACAGGTTAGGAGTATCCTTACGGCATATAGACCCAGGGTGATGATCGGGAAGATTCCCCTGATGGATTTAATTAGAACTAAGTCATGTAGAATCGGGGGCATATACAATCTTCTATTGGCAGAGATGCCGGATGATTTAGAAAAGAACGAGGCATCATGGGCAGTAAAACTGAACATTCCAGATGTTGACATCTATAGGGGTTTAGAGTTATCTGCGGAAATCTATTTAGCTTCTAAGTTAAAAGCACAGCTAGATAAGGCTATATTTAACCTGTATTTTACACCGGCAAAACTCTTTTCATGGGGGAAAAGAGAGGATGATCGGTGTCCTAGGTGTGGGGTGGGCCCGGCCACATTGATACATATGATTTTCAATTGTGATGAATTGACCCTTTTAAAATCGGGGATCTCTGGCTTTTGAAGATCCCTATTTGGTAGCCATCTTGAGTTAACTGCTACACTGGCAGTCTTGGGGTATGACAGCTCTCTCAGTTGCAATAAGGAACAAGAATATTGCTTGTTTTTGGGCACATCTATATATCGAATAATGCTGGCTGCAAGATGGAAGGATAAGGAACCTCCCTCCTTCCAGATGTGGTTAGCCAGACTTTTGGGAGTCTGGAAACAGGAGGCAGCCCTATAGGCATGCAGAGGCAGGAAAGCTAGAAGCAGTGGGATAAAAATATGAGACTGCATTGCAAAGTGGAATGGGGAGGCTGGGGGGGCGCAATAATGGTAAAATCTACAATAAGGAGTAAAATAAGTCCTCTGTATGAATTAAGCATGTAGGTGTCCGCTTTTAAGATGCACATCTGAATTAAAGTTTTTTTTTCTTTAGAAGATAATCTCTCTGTATTTTAATATGAGCAATAAAAGCAATTTCTATCTTTTTGGGTCCTATTTGAATACCGTATTCCACATGCAGTAGATTATGTATATACCTGTTTGCTTTATTTTTGTTTTTGTTGTTTTTGGGGCTAATTCTCTTATTGTGAAATTGTGTATTATATATCTGTTCTATTAATTCTCATACAGTGAAACACTATGAAATTATGTATTGTATCTGTTTTTTTTTAATAAAAACAAAAAAACAAAAAGGACAATATACTCCCATCCTTCGCGGAGGGACTTTGGGGGCTGAACAGGGATAGCACAAAAATAATATTTACATGACATTGGGCATCTGTATGGCCCTGCTTCCCAAAGAGTCCTCCTTCATGCTGGGGCTCCTCCCAACACAAGGGTCCTACTTTTCATTACAGGACATTTAGCTTCTCCAGCCTTTCTCTTAAGCTGTCAGTTTTCCTATTTTTGTTGCATCATTTATCCTTTTCTCCTATTTTTACTGCTTTAGACCTGGAGTCTTTTTCTCCATCAGTTGAACATTCTGGTCATGTAATTGTGTTTTTGTTTTAGCACGTTGATACTTCTGAGCTCCCAATGATACATATTTTTAAACACTGTTAACTTCCTCTCTCCTCTGCCCTCCCCATTTTTCTCCCTTATTCTCTCCCTTCCTAGTCTTTTACTTCTCTCTTTTTTTTGTACGCTTGTTTCTGTATTGCTTCATCTTGAATTTTCAATAAAAGAGATTTGAAAAAAAGTGCAGTGACTGGGATATAAGGAAACGCTTTATATCTAAAGTGAAAGGTGCATGCACTATTTTCAAGCAGACTGCAAAGGCAGCTATGCAAACACAGTTTACAGGGGCTCCTATGGTTGACATATTACATGCTGCAGCCCATGGAAGACTTCTGGTGTACCAATGCCTTGGGTACCTCATTACTATATACTAGGGACTTACAAAGCAACCCCAGTATGCCAACTTTGGTGAGTAGAAAGCACTGATCATAGAATTTAGAGGAGAGAGCACTGCCACTCGGGTCCTGGTTCGCAGGACTCCAGTGAACTATAGTCAAAACACATTAACACAAGGCAAAAAGTGGGGGTATCTTTGCTAGAAAGAGCCTACTTTCCTACAGTAATTTTTTACTGTTCCTTACAGTAAAAGTAAAACCTGTGCTAAGGAATAGTAAAACATTCTAATGCTCCCCTCGCCAAGGGAGGAATCCCCCATGTCGAGGACAGAATTACTTTTTTCTTTTCAATGAGAAAATCCTGTTTCAAGATTTTCTCTTTCAAAAGAAAAAAAGAATACTGTTTACTGCAGGGCTGCGTCCTTCCAACATAGCTCCCGGACATAGCCCTGCAGCAAACAGCAAAATGCATTTAAGTTGGTTACTGCATATTCCTTTACTTTATAAATGATCGCCAGCTAGGTGGTCATTTATAAATCTGGTGGGTGGGGTAGTCTCGGACTGGCAGGCGTAAAAGAGACTGCTCCATCCACCAGTAATTAAATTGAGTCCACAATCCTCACAAAATTGGTTGAGAAAACCCCTGAATTGTTCTGAGACTCTCTCAACATGAACCAGAAAAACCTGGGGCTATCAATCAATTGTCAATACATGGTAAACTGGGATATGGAAGCTGTTGGCCCCTTAAAGGAACAGTGCATGTTTTCAGCTTTTCTTTGCATTCTGGCTACTTTTCCCCTGTACTCAACTTTACCCTATTGACTTTGGGTAGTGGGCTAGTGCTTCCATGCTGTCTTTTGTGTAAAATTGGGAATTATCAAAAACAACTGCCTGCACAGTCTAAGGAGGTTGTAACTACATATGCAAATGCCTGCTCTCACCCTAGTATTTGGATTTGAAGAGTGCTAAGATCCCCATGTATGTGGAGATATTCTGTGTGCATGCATGTCAATTAAGATCCTGTTACCACCGCTGAGTGTCCCCCTTTACTGCTTGTTAACCTATCACCAGCAAACTATTAAACACTGTGGGCCCGATTACGATCTCTGTTGTAAGGCCTCCAACCTTAGGTCGGAGCCCTTTTGACCGAGATCATCGGTTTCAGTTCTGCCTGGCTGATTACAGTACAGCCAGTCGGAATTGAAACTGGCCGTTCATTCTGGCTGTCTTCCGGCAGGCTCCAGGAGCCCGCCTGCCAGTTGGAGACCAGCCCGTAATCAAAATGGAAGGCTTTTCTGGCTTGTGTATTAGGATGCACGGTTTCCGGCTGGGTTTCCATGCTGGTCTTTCCGACATTCAAACCCTGTCAGAAAGCGTGTTTGGGGGCCCCTAGCAGGCACCCCTTCTGTTTTGGCCTCTAGCTGGGGGCCGAGGGAGCGCCATAGGTGCCCCCTTGTTGATCCCTGCAACTGGTGGCAGGCACCTTGAGGTGAATGCCACAGACTCCTATTCGGTCCAGTTTCCTCAAAAGGTGTTGGGAGAACGCAAGTCCGACCGACATCAAAATAAGCCCCTCAGTGTTTTGGCTAACCAATTCCTAACTTCAGTACTCCAGGCCTTCTAGCACTGAGAAAAAGCAACCTTATTGACAAATATTCTGCCCGTTTGTCATATGCCCCTTTATTTGAGGAAAAGAATGTGCTATGTGAAAAAAAACTTGCCTTTGACACTGATGTCAAAGGCAAGGTTTTTTTCACCATGGGTATGGAGTTTGGTTAAAATCAGACTTCTGTCAATTAAAAATTAACCAAGAGACAATTTCTGCAGTCCTGCAATTTAGACAATCTAAACAGACCCAATGAGGTTGACGAGCAAAGAGGAATCCTGAAAGTATGTGATAGTTTATAAGCCTAGACCTAGCATTTTGTCATTTAATATTTTCATACTGAAGATTTAAGCATTCTGATATTTAATATGGTGTCACGGGGCTAAGAACCTAAGAAGAAATCATGCCTCAAATGTTCAATAGGGAATCAAAGCTTCCAACCATATTGGTATAAATGTGCATATAAAGTACAATTGACAGCTTCAAAGTGAGTTAAAATATTAGGGTCTGATGCTTTAATAACTTACCAATTGCTTCCACATCTTTTAGAGGGTCCACTCCAGGCGATAGGATGAAGAATATTGGAGTTGTTGGGCTGCTCTCCCCATAGGACCTGACAAACTCAATACTTCGTCCCTCTACGTATTTAGTTCCTAGTTTTTCTTCCACAAAATTTCTGAATGAATAAAATTTAGAAAAAGAATACACACTCATTAACTACAGGCTGCTGTAACAACTCTCATTCTTTAAATACTACATTGTTTTGGCAGTGCCAGGATGAGGTATAGCACATTGATGAAATGGTCTGTTGCATTCACTAAAAGGTGTGTTCTTTTGTTATGTCCAGGATGAGAGGTAGATGCAATTCAGAGCTATCTTAAAATGAAGATACAAAGGTAAAGTAGGGTTAAAAAGGAAAGCATCTGGGAGGTTTCTTTCATTTCATGCTTTCATGAATGTTATATTTATTCTGCAGTCATACTCCAGCATTGGTGTGCAGAGTCATGCATACGTTTCAAATGTTCCCATGTAGCAGATGAGGATCCTGCACCATTTTAATTATAATTAAATATATTAATAGAATATCTACGAAACTGGGAACCACACTGTTACCTGTTTTCTTTAAATCACAAAGACTATAAAACATTGCATCTGGCTGCCAAGTTAGATTTCTTTGAGCAGGAAAATATTTCCATGCACAATTTGAGACATGTAAAGACAAAAGGCATGCTTGGAAGATGCCAATGGTAAGGAACCAATATTACTGACCAGTAATTTCATTTAAGTGTTAACTTTCCACAGATTTCCGATGTTTCTAAATAAGCCATCTAACAGAGACAATTTGAAAATGAGTATCAGAAACATGTTTAAGTTGCCTTCCTTCTGTAAATCATTTCTGATAGATACACACCTAACTGCCAATTCCTCATCTTGAAATATCTCCAGGCGCCAGAATTGATGTGAAACCTTTTACAATTCACATGCAATGTGGCACTTTTGTCCTGTAGCGCCTATAAAAAGTATACAGGATCTGCGTGCTTAGACAACATACACAGTAGGATTGGTGTTGGACTGACTCTGAACACCCCCACCGGGTATGTTGGCCTTTTGTATCAACTAGCTCACAGTGCCACTAGAATCTCCTCTTACCAAGGAGAGAATAGTTCCTGGCAACCATCGAACATGACAACCCTGATCCCTCAGGACCGTGGAAACCTTTTGCTCAGTCATTCGTGTGTACTTAGTCTGTCTCAGAGAGATATACTGAATAAACAGACTGGGTGTTTTCAATAAGCATTTATTGAACAGTTGTTATTCTGGTGTAGAATAGATGAGCTGCAACCACTGTTAGACAGAATAAGAGCTAAATGATCAGCAGTACTATAAAGGTAAATGGATGGTATAGTTCTACCATCTTACTATAATCATAAATATATTCAAGTATATAACACGCATGATAAAAAGAGGCATACTCCTACGATGTCTCCCTAACTATATGTACCTACATGTACCTTGTCTGTGTGTAGGTGTTAAGCCAAGAATCCCTCTAAGATTTAGTCAATCCTGTTACCAGAAGTGAGAGACTGTGGGACCCCGTCCTGGTCTCGAGTTGGACACCCAGCTAGCAATGTTAGACCACTGAGAGCTAGAGTGTCTGTATGCAGGAACCTCAGCGTCTCTGGTCAGTGTGTCGGCCGAGAAGTCTCGGTCTCCTCTGTCTTATCTTAGCAAGAAATGATGTTTATATATATATATATATAACCATAGGTCTCCCCAGGGGTCCTACCTTGCTGTGTTACTGTGTCGGCCTAAGGATGACGTTGGGCATTAACTTTATACATAGATTTCATACAGGAGATTGTAGTCCTTCAGTGCTTCCAAGAATCCTCATACATAATGTACGAGATTTCGAACTAGGGAAAACCTGTGTTCTGAATGCAGTGTAATATCTAGGTAAAAGGTAAGTCCCTGTAAACCGTGACAAGTGTAATGTAGGGAGGAATATAGGTGAAGGGTAACAAAGTAACAGGGCCTATATTATGGTACCTATATGGAATATAGCACACACCCCTTTTCCGAATAGACGAGATAGTTAAATTATATACGTACTACTAGGTGGACTTGATACTTGTATGAAAATATTTAAAACATTAGATTTTTGTTGTGTTAAAAAACATTGTATTAAAAAGTTAAAAAGAGTTCTAAAAGTGTTAAAAAAGAGAAAATATTAGAAATTGACACTTAAGCTACAGCTCTCATACGTCTGTAGGTATAGTCCAAACTACTACAAGCATTTGAAAGCCATACATGCTTATTTATTTCAATTTTGATACGAAGTTCTAATTTTCTGTTTGTTTTCCAAAAGTCGTATTTGTTTCCCGAACATGATGGGCCAAATGAGACAAATGTTTATGTGTCCTTGCTGGTAGACACAACATTTTTGTTGCTTGCCTCCGCAGTTGACAGTCCCTGTAACACCTCGCAGATTATGTCAATTGAGGACAGATGATCCGTACTGTCCTCAGCTGGGGCAGCCTGTGCGCCATCCAAGGCCTGGATGTCAGAGGAGGAGCCGGTGTCCATACCAACAGGAGCTGTTACTGCCTGAGATGGCTCTAGGAATGTCGCCTTCAACATAGAAATACGCTGGATACAGCAAAACATGGGCCTTTATCGGGTCCAGTAAAGCATCAACGCCCGGTTGAGCACATGATGGGAGTATCAGACAGAGATCCAACACGCATTCTTCTCCGCAAAACAGGCAACGAAGGACAGGTAAGATCGAGTCCATCCAGATGGGTCTAGATGAGAAGAACCAAGAAGCACTTAGTTCCCTTAGGTGAAGTGTGCCTAGAAGTTGTACCATGCGATCACAGTATTTTCGCTCCAGGAGTACGTTTCCATCTCCTTGATGACTGGGACGTCCATTCCGTAGCAGAAAAATGACAGTCAGGATACCTGCTATCAGAAACTGTATCAGCGGCAGCCGTCCAAATATGCTTCCAAATATGGAGTGTATAAAGTTTAGTATAACTCCAAGGACCGTCTGTAAGGTGCTTAATAGTCCAGAACCTATGGTCTTAAATAGGTGGACGATGCCTGTCATACCAGACATGTTAAAGATACGATTTACCATTTCTGCAAAATGAAAGGGGCAATTTGTACGTATAAGGGCCTGTATCTCTGCCGGAGATCAAAGGGGTCTCGAGTAGAGGTTAAGGGTACAGATTTCTGTATACGCATGGCTTTTCATTAAGCTTAAAGCATCAAGCTATATTAGAGAAACATTTAGTGAAGGCCATAACGGTGCCTCCCTGACTGTATGTGTTGGTGGAAACAATACTTGCATACAGCAATTTACCAGATATGCGATGCCTGGAAGCATTCCACAGCAACCGTGATCGTTCAGCATCAAGTAACTCTCATTCGAAAGTAGCCTGAACACTGGAGTGATCACAGCAGCTGGAGCACCCTTTAAGTGACAGGATAAGTTTGCTACAGAACCGTTAAAGGCCCCACGAAGCATTATATCCTGGCATATAAGTGATCAACTTAAAGCATTCTCGCAGTTAGTACCGCTTAGCAACACTACTCCGGCATCAAAATCTGTACGGTAATTCCCAAGATTCCTTAATGAATTCCCTACCCATTTCTTCATATCTGCCTGCCTGCATTTGTTCAAGGCAATATTGGAATTGAAATGTTATGTGGCAATATATTAACCATTCCATGGACAGTGACTCTGCCACTGTAAATGCAAATCTATCCAGTTTTTCAATATGCAGCATTGTATATTTTGATCCCCTTTGTGCCATTTCTATCTGTTTTCTGTCAGAAGAAACAGGGACGTACTGTTTACGAAACACCAAGGCACATAGCCTGCGCACAAAGATTGCACTGTCCAGCTTAATAACGTAATAGAAGGCAATTGTGATTGTCCGTGTTGTAATATGGACAAATCCTGTTATAGTACATCAATAGTATAAGATACCATGTTGCCCAGTGAATATATCCTGGTGCTCATTGTCATTAACCCGTAACCGACCACCGCTAGAGCTTTCTCTAGATTTATACGATCTCTTTCTTGTAATCTTTATGCGGCCTCTTGTTGTGATATTTTTCAAATCTCATTGTAGACAGCATAAGAGAAACGTTTGTGATGTGGCTTCCTAGGACCTAATAAAAAATCCTGTTGGTCCACATTCTTTGTAAGTAAGGATAAGTGCTGTTTCACATGTGTGAGTGTTGAGGTCTTTAGCCAATCGAGGCATAACTTCCCAACCCTGTATGTTGTCACTACCCCTGGGTGTTGTTTCTGTAAGTAGCGTGAATCTGGCCTATTGATACTAAATCCTTTAGTTTTACCCAAGAATCTTTCCTGACAGTTATTGGTGTCTACAGGCCAAAGCAACCATCCCTTCCAATCAGAGTCTAATCCATTATATTGCATGATGTTATCTAGTGTAACCTCTTCTTGTGATGTTATCTTACCCTCAGTGTGAGATGGTGTGGGCATCAGAGGTGTATTCAAACCTTTGTTCCTGGCTAATCCAAGACAGGTCGTTTGTTGCACGATTTCATTCAAAAACATTATTTGCTGAGGGATAAGGCATGCTCTAAATAGTGCCTCTGATCCCTGGACCTGCCAGTCTCTAGTACCCCAGACAGATTTTAAGTCGATGGTGTCTTTCCGTAAGTCGAAACCTTGTTCAGACAATTGGGCAATAAAGGAAGCTGAATAAATCTGTTTGGTGTTCGTTACATATTTTTCTGTGCTGGTGTTGGTGCAACCTTAAAATAATATGAGTCTGGGTCTGACTTGTTAAACCCTGAAAAATACGGAACTTTCTGTGCAAATGTTTTTGAACTGCTTTTCAGTAGTGTTGGGCAATGTTCCCTTTGGTGGTATGCGAAAACATTTCTGGGATTAGCCGATTTATGCAGAAAGTGATGACCATAATGTTGATAGCAATACATTGTTTCATAGTCTGATGTGCCTTCTAACATTTCATTATTAGAAAAAGCAGCAGATTTTTCTAAATCAGACAACATATTATTTACAGTTTCATAATCCCAATCATCGAAAATGTACTGGAGGTAATGATATCACTCAATGAAATTTTAAATAAATATGGTATTTTTAAAAGTTATGGCGGGCCAAATATATTGTAATCAAGCTTGTCCCATACTCTACAGTCAGGTGTAGGAACTGCTGTAATGCTCACTGATGATGTAGCAGGGATTCCGTTCTCTTACAGAACTGTGCATAGAGATCAGGAACCTCAGTGAATTAGGATGGCCCAAAACTCACCTCAGTACCCAAAATCCCCTTACCGAGCTAGCTACAGTGTCTCATTGGTCATAACAAACTCCCAATGTTTAGACAAACCAGAACATGAACTTAGAATACCTCAGGTATCGTGGAACACATGAACACTCTTTCGCTATATAATCATTTCAAACCAAAATGTGGAGTAAATGAGGACACGTGCATATTTGAAATATTTATTTACTAATGCAGGGTTCTCAAACGCAGTATCTTATATAATACAAGCAAACATATTATAAGAAACAAAGTTATCAGCATAGTTACTAGTCCATAAAAATCGAACAGTGACAGCATACTAAGATGCTGAAATGAATAGGAATTAACAACACCTATTTCTCACCCTCCCAAATTAGCATAGTATATTATATCTATGAAGGTCTCTTTTGGGTTTTAGCAGGGCGGGCCCATACCTCAAAATCTCAGTGGCAGAGGATCACATCATCTTCCACCAGCTCTCTGCATGCGAAGCACCATCAAGTGTGTTACGTGTGTTTTCAGCAAAGCAATATAAAACCCGCTTAAAGACAAATTTTGGCAGCAGCTGCATTTGTGTTATGTCTAGGAAGGTGCGACGATCAGACCTCACAACAACACTGTGTAGAGTTATCCTTGGAGGCTTCAGCACTCACTGTGCTGACAGTGTACCAAGCAAAACTGATATCAGAGTAATAACATATTATTCTCAAGTAAATTACAACGCTCTTCTAGGTTGAAAGCTAAAATAACAATTATGTGTCGTGTGCAAAATGAAGCAAAAGGAAACATGGCGTTTAAACATTTAATAAGCTCATGCTAACTTAACACAGTATATAGAAAAGAAGTAGCTATATGACACCCCCCCAATGATCCGAGCACGGTCAAGGTAAGATAAGGCAAGACCAGAATAGGAGCATAACATGAAAGCAGAGTTCAATAATAATGAGCTAAGGTAATTTCCAAAAGCAGATGCGACAACCTTACAGCGGTCAAACTAAAAAGCTCTAAGCTTTTTAATTCAATTTTTCCACTTTCACTCAAGTCAATAGGCCTGGGGTTTGAGGGAGAAAAATAAAATTGTACACAAAAAGGACCCAAAAACAATGCAATCAGGAACGTGCTATTAGCAAAAGTTCAGAAGGCCTCTCAGGATAGGACTGAATATGCAAAATATGCAGCAACAGCCTCCAGCATGAAATCACTGTCATCATCCGAAAACTGTTCAGCCATCCAATTTATTAGTGGGAAAGGACATAGCTGCTCCTCCAGCACTGGATCCTCTAGCATTATCAGAGGACAACTCGGTGGGTTCTCAAGAAAGCTCTGTGCCAAGAACTCATGCGCTGCTGCGAGTATGTCTCAATGACCCACTAGTCCATGCATCGCTGCCAAGGCCATAATCCTTTCGCCAGAACAAATCAACTCGTGAGCAACTACGGGACTCATCAGGTGATTAAAATCGACATCAGGAGACACCGTCTAGCAGAGACACAAATCAATGGCCCAGTCGAAATCGCAGCTCAGGCAATGAAACACAGGCTGGACGCATGTGAAATAGGAAAACCGAAACGATAATCTAAATGCCGTGCTTAAAGTCGCAAGCGTCAGTGCGCCATAGTAATCAAGCATCCGGTTGCAAAACAGTGGCAGGAGGGGCTGTGCAGCTTCTAACGCAGAACGGGCATCCATGTTTAACAAAACAAAATATCACCAGAACGCCTGCAGCCAACGCTAGCAAAACAGGGAAGCCACCAAACAGGCTTGAAAATATAGAATGAAAAAATGCAGGGATGACTCCAAATATTTTCTCGAAGGAAGTCACGAGACCACTGCTAACTAATTTAAAAAAGTGTGCGAGGCCAGAAGTGGAGGAGGCATTAAAGATCTGATGAACCAGCTCGCTGAAATGTAATGGCAAATCAGTATTCAAAAGCGCCTGCACCTCTGTGCGAGTGTTAGCTATGTGAAGGACAAATGTTTCTCGGGCCGAACACAGGGCCACCTCTTTTTGAGACAAAAGGGCTCTTATTCTACTCATACCATTGAACTCTGCCTTCAAAGTTGGGATGCGCAGCCAGATGGAAACATCTGAATTCCCATTTGTAGGAGGATACAGAACGTTTTTGCAACACACCACACGTTCTGATACTGTTACCACATAAGCGATACCTTTAATTAACCCACAACAGTCTTCGTTATTCAACAGTAAATAACTGCTGTTTCCCAGTAATGTGAAAGTTGGAACGATTGCGGGAACCGGAGTACCCTTCAAAACACAGGCTAAATTCGGCCGGTCCTGGTTACAAGAACCGTGCACCTGGATGTGTCTGCATATCAATGAATGATCAGGTGTCTCTGTGCATTCCTCCCCCTTAAGATAAACTTCGTTCTCGTCTTTCAGGCACCTATAAGTGAATGGAAGCAACCATGCCTCATGGAGAAACGAGCTACCTAATGGTTCATATCTTCCTATTGCAATATATTGCATACAATTTGTAAATTTGTATAAGGCAAATGGTAATGTGATTAACCCGTGGATAAGCCACGTTGCAGCAGTGGCCTCAGCCACAGAAAACGGTAAAGATTCCAACCTATCAATGTGTAACATGGAAAAGGATGCATCACGCATTGAAAGCATGCGCTGTTTGTCTGTCAAATTAAATGGGGCAAAGAGGGAGGACACGTTCATGTAATTCCAAGGCACCCTACCAGCCTTAAGCGTCTGCAGGGTCCACGCAAATTGCATAATAGAACGCAATTGATTTTGACCATGGTATAACACAGACACTTCATCATGTACAATATCAACAACAGAAGATACAATATTATTCAACGTGTAAATGCGTGAAGAAATGTTAATACTGTTATCCACAACTGCAAGCACTTTTTCCAAATTAGCTTGATCAATTGCTCTGAGGCGCTTAGCAGCCTCAACCTGGGAAGTTTTCCAGATTTCATTGTAAATCGCAAAAATCCATCTTTTAGATCTACCACTAACCGGGCCTTTTATGAAATCATTTAAATCCACATCATCAGTCAGCTTGGATAGATGTAATTTAACTGCAGCCAATGTAGAATGTTGAAGCCAATTCTGACACAATTTGCCTACCGAGTAAGTAGTGACTGAATGGTCAGTCTCAAATCGCAGATCAGGCCTGCCTTGTGTAAATCCTTCAGCTAAACCCAGAAAGCGATGTTGGCAAGAATCAGAACTTCTGTGCCACATCAGCCAACCCTTCGGATCCAAACTGGATACATTAAAGGATGAATTGTGCAACAGTGTTTGCAATTCTAGAATGGAAAACTGTGTAAAATTATTCCAACTGGAATATTCTTCCAAATCAGGGATAGTAGGGGTATTTAATTCTTTAGAAGTAGCCAATACAAAGCATGTTGTCTGGAAATTGGTAGAATTTAAAAACAACATATGCTTTGGGATGAGACATGCACGGTGCAAAGCCTCAATGCCTTGTACCTGCCAACTTTTAGAACCCCAAACAGATTTAAGGTCAATGGTTTCCTTCCATAACTGGTAGCCCTCTACAGCTAATTTGTCTAGAAAGGACTTTGAATACAACAATTTAGTATCGTAAGTCTAACTTTGGACATGGACTTTTGGTCATTTTAAAATAAAAGGACTCAGGACTTGATTGATTAAAGTCGGTAAAATAAGTGTACTTTTTCAAAAATGTACTAGAGCTGCCTTGTAACGGTGCTGGGCAATGTTCCCACTGTGTATAATTTACAGTACCCCTTCTGGAACTCGTCTTATGCAGATAATGGTTACCAAAATGTTGAAAGCAAAATAATTCACCATAATTAGCAGAATCTAAATATAAATCTTCAGCATCAAAGGCAGCATAAAAGTTCAAATCAGAGAATAATGATTCTACGGCCTGAATATCCCAATCATCTGAACGTATGTTTTGTTTCACCACATCCCCCATGTTCACCCTGAGCACATTAGGAACATTAACCACTTCAGTAGGGCCATGGATTTGAAATTTAACTGCATTCCACACAATCCCATCAAGAACAGGCCAAGCAGTGATGTTAACAAAACTCAAGTCTCTCTTCAGTCTGTGTGATGAATGTGACGAGGAAAGGGGGGCCAAAGTTCCATTAAGATGCCGAATGCATGTTCTCTCCTCGACATAGTGTCCATCGATAAGACGGAAAAAATAAAACACAAAACTAATTGACATAAAAAGGTAAACCAAAAAAAGTACCAGCCAAATATATGTCCAAGGAGGGATCAAAAAATGTTTTTTAAATAAAGTGACATAAACTGCAAAACGTGAGGGTTTTTTCGAATTTACTGAAACAGAGTCAAATGAGAATCTGGATTCTATGGCCAAACGTGTTTGCAAATCAGGCATCGATAAATCAACTGGATAGGTGTAATTTAGGTCATCGATGTTATTAACAGGTAAAGTACTTAATAAAGGATTGGAAACAGCAGGCATCTCAAGGGGCACTCCAGGCTCAGCATTAGAAGTAGTGGCCAAAACAGAATTTCTCACAATCGAAGGACAGGAGACTGCCGGTGTCATACTACGAAGAATCGGCCACCCTGTGTATCTTGACATTGTCAATTGAGATAAACCTGTTTCCCTTATGACCTGGAAGTGGTGGTAAAATGACTGTTCTTGTGCCCTTCACTCCAAGAACGGGAACCGGAGCTCGATAGGAAGGACCAAATTCTTTCTTGTTATCGATCTTCTCTCGAACCAGTTCTCCAACTTTGGGTAGCCAGCCAACTACCGGGATCTGCAACGCATCATCCGATGTGGAGGGCAAATGTTCCTTTGCAAGACTGTCTCTGGTCTTTTGTAGATCCTGTAAAACATTGCAATGTTCATCTACGTCAAAGGCCGTGTCTTGGGCCACGCAGTCTAGACCGTCGAGGTCAGGGACATACATCTTGATACCAAAGAGCATTTCGTACGTGGTCCGCCCACCCAGAGACCTTCTAGGGAGATTATTAAGAGCACGCTGCACGCCATTGAGATGGGCCAACCAGTTCCTGCCAGTGCCTATAACTCGTGTTGTCAAAAATTGCTTTAAGCCACGGTTCATTCGTTCCACTTCACTATTACCCTCAGGTCTGTATGGAGACGAAAACTTGACTTGGACCCCCAACGAAATCATAGCATCCTTATACGCGAAAGCCGGACCCTGATCCGAATGGAAGGTACCACAGGCAAAAATCCCTACAAAGACACGCAAATCTCTTATGACAGTCTGTGAATCGGCGCTGCGATGGGGCCAGACCCACACAAAGAGTGTGCATGAATCAACTGCTACTAAGATGTACTTATACGCAGTATCAGAAGAAAAGGACCACAGTGATCTAAATAAATGCAACCCAGTGGTTTATTAGATCTGTACAACTGTGTCTGAGGCGGACGCGCAGCTGTCGAAGGCTTAATCTGCTGGCAAATGTCACATTGAAGGACATAGTCGCGCGTCTGTTTGTACAGTCCCCGCCACCAGAAACGTTGTTGTAGCTGAGTTACAGTGGCCTAGACGCCCGCATGCGCAGACGCCACACCTTTATGCGCCGCTGTAATCAACGTAGCCCTGCGATCCAAGTTGGGAATCAAGCGTTCCCCAACATCAGGTATTTTCACATAAGGAACCTTATCGGGACTTAAGTGGTATGTGTACTTCAAAGGTAACCCCGTAGAAAATGTACCTCCCTTCTAAGTGGCAGCTACAGCCGCCAAGATGTCATCATCTATTTTACTTTTGGACCATGCAACTGCTGCAACTAAATATTTCGATACCGCTGATTTCGCCGCTTCATCAGCAAGCGAATTGCCGACAGCGTGGACTCCAACATGCTGATGGCCAAGAGTATGAATCACAAACACAAGTGGCGACTTCTCCTTAAATTCAGCCACCCGGACCCAGATCATCTTATGTTTTATTGTGCTACCCTTGGAATCACGAAAGTGATTCTGAATCCAAAAGAACAAGTTCTCATTGTAAGACTGGCCACAGTAGTAAGAATCACTTACAATCAAAGTCTTCACACTAGGATCAGCGTACTCCAATGCAAGCATCAGAGCACGAAGTTCCGCTAATTGTGCGGTGCAGTCCCCTAGTGTCTGTGTGTGCACGACACTGGACTTGAACTCATCGTTCACCATGGCACCGACCACAATGGCGCATGCGGAAACGAAGGCATGTTTAGAGCCATGCGCAACCTGCGCCGAACCATCCGTGTAAATGATGCAATGGAAATCCTCCAAAGGTCGCAGGAGCCGGAAGAACAAATTCATACTGTAAGTACTCCTGCGACCGTAATGAGGCATCAAAAATAAACGTGACATCCTGGGACGTCAAGGATGCAGCCCATTGAATCCACCGAGGGTGCAAAGCTTTGGGATTTTGTACACTGGCTTTCGTTACTGCCTCCAAGGCAGGACACGGGGTAACAACCAACATGCGTTTTCCCTGTGACAGGGCACGTTCTTTAAGAATTGCCATCTGCACAGCCGTTAAAACCTTCTCCAAAGTGGAAAATCACATTTCAGCCGAAGTGTACAAGTGTGACTTGTAAGCAATAGGTACTGTGTCTCCCTCATTAAAAGTTAGGTACGTGAAACCCACCGTCCCAGGGATAATTCTTATCACCAGGTTGGTTTGGTTATCACGAGTCTGTAAGAATTTAGAAGCGAGCAGATCAGCTTGCAAAAATTGCAGTATAGCAGAATGCTCAGGCAGCCAGCATGATTTGGAAAAAAGATGGTTGTATCAAAGCATACAAAGGCTTGATATGCTGGGCATATTCCGGAATGTATGTCCTTCCGAAATTCAAGAAGCCCAGTAAAGATTGTAGTTTTTTCAGTGTTGTCGGAGCTGCCAGCTGTGCATATTTCTCCAGGAAGTGAGGAGCCAAACCTTTACCTTCATTGTTGAGCTCGTAGCCCAGAAACAACACTGTGTACTCTGCAATGTGCGATTTTGCAAAGTTAAATTTGTAACCCATATTTGCAAAGGTACAAATTATTCCGTTGACTCAACACAGATGCTCCCAAAGTTCGTCGTCTGTGAGATATATGTCATCCACATACGAACATGCATCCGGGTCGATTCTCTCCAAAAGAGAGACTATGCGGGCAGTAAAAATCCCAGGACTATTTTATTCTGAGCTGCAGGTGGAAAGCGCCGGGACACTCTTTTCGAGTAGCCGTGCGCTATACAAGAACGCTGTAACATAACATAACATAACATAACATAACATAACATAACATAACATAACATAACATAACTATTCTTATAGCCCATATGCAAACGCCAAAACTGTTTTTGGACACCGCCGCACGTGATGGAGGTCCATTGGGAACTTAGACCATCCAATCTATGGAAATAAAAACCATTGGAAATGTCAAGCGTGGGTTTAAAGCGCTTACACACAAGACTATTCACTAGGGCAGAGCCGTGAGTATTCTGTACTGCACAGTTACGGCAATGGGAGTTTAAATGCCGGTAATCCAACACCAAACGATACGAAACGTCTGGCTTGTTTACAGTAAAAAGAGGGTTATTTATCGGTGACACACGTTTCAATTACACCTAGATATTCCAATTGTTCAAGGATTGCCGCGACGGAAGCTTTGGCTTCACGTCGTATGGGATATTGAGGTTGAGGCTGCGGCTGAGACCGTAAAGGAATTTCGTGGCTCGGGGACAATTTATCCCAACCACATTGATTGCGGTACACAGCCGGCGCTAGAGCCAGAGCCCACTCTTCTGCAAAATGCAGCGCATCCTCCTTCGAGACTATGTTCGCGAAACTGGGGAGGATTACCTCCTCCCCTCGCAGTGCCGCAAGAACAAAAGGTGGGGGGCAGTCAGCCTCAGAAAGCAAAATGTCATACATAGACGAAAGATTTTCCCAAAATACCCCTTTTATGGTTCGCTGTATGTCACCTTCGATTAACAGGACAATTTCAAAATGTCTATCAGGGGGAGCAACTCTTGTATCAGCTGTTTCTATCACAACATAAATATCGGTCGCTGTCACCTTCAGTAGTGGACGCAGGGCCTCTCTCACTATGGTAATCTCCGCCGCGCTGTCCAGCAAGGTCAGAGCCCACGTCAGATTCCGAAGCCACGTTCTCACTATCTGTGGCGTATCGATGCGCTGTTAAAGCTGCGACTTTCTTCTTGGCAAACATTGGTCTTTTCGGCGTCAAGCCGTCCTGCTTTCCTGCACCGTCTTTCGAGCGGGGCTGGTCACGTCCTTGTTGACCACCCGACGCCTGCCGCTCCCTCCACCACCGGTCGTCGAGGCCGATGAGTCCTGAAAGGAACGAGGAGAGCGTTGATCAGAAACCTGAAATCGATCAGGAGGTTTAATCGTCGCGCGATCGCGCAAGTCATAAACACGTTCCGACTGCACAGGCAACGGAGACGCAGAGCGAGAAACCTGTGTTTGTTGTTGTTGCTTCTGCTTTCCCTGTTTTTGTTTCTTAGGCCAATTCTGTTTCTTGGACTTGGGCTGAACGTCTGTTTCCGAAGCTTGGCCCTGGGGTTGCTTTTTCTCCTTAACAGAAAAAGGCTTAACACCCTTACTATTGCGACCCACGGTTTTATAAGCCGCCACAATAATCCTCGCTAACTGTTGGGGTTTTTCGGCCTCGGGAATCGCAGCCAAAGCGTTCGCTACCTGAAAGTTCACTGCATCCCCCTTGACATTAGCAAGGATCAGATCGAAAACCACATCAAAGGTGCCACACAGGCGCATACCCAACTCGACCGCAGACTCCGGTCCGTGATCATCTTGAACACGTTTGCCGTGGACCGTGGACTGTAGGCAGGAAAGCCATAGACGGAGTGCCGTAGCACCTTGCATAGACCGCTGCAAAAGTCTTACCCTAGGTCTCACAGTCAACGAGTACAAGGGCCAAATCTTTTGGCAAACTAAGCGTCAGAATCCTGTGTTTTTCACCAGGAGTCGTATTAGGAAATACAGCTTCCAGCTGGTCAAATTTCTCAGCAAGCCAGAAAGGAAAATCATCCTTATCCAGGCGCTTCTTGCCCATTACAGCATTGACCATCACGGGACTGAGTTTCAAACTACTCTGTCCGGCCGGAAGCGCCGCACCCCCCGGGGGCCCACCCGGAAGATTACGGCCAATGTAGTGCACTAAGGCTCTAATCACGGCAATGGAGACCACATGTAGTCTACGAAGTTCAGCTAGGTTACAATTGCCGTGTAGAGGATGAGGAGTAAATCCAGCCAAAACAGGCCAACTTGCGCCTGGAATGGACAAAGGACCTAACCTCGGAGTGGACAAAGAATGGAGTAGGGCGCCACCAAACCAAACTTGATGCTGCCAAACATCAATAGGAACCTCATGTGCCCTGTAAGGAGTATATTCATTCGGTACAGCAGAGGGAGTGTATGTGTGGAACACACCAGAATTAGCGTCCACCGCCGGAAATGTCACCCACGAATAAAATAGTTTGTATGGGTAAGCAGCATCCGCACTCACCACCATGATCACAGCCAAACCTTCCACGGGTACATTGTAATTCAGCAAATGATTGCGCACCACAATGCCACTATGCTGCGGAATGTCCACGGGATTGGCCATGACAGCACAGGAACGTAGAAAAACCAAGGAAACTTTGTAGCACAACTGGGTAGTAATTCAAGGAAACTGTTTTAGTAAGATTCAAGCTTGAAAAGACCTATTTCACAAATAGGTAGGTTTGTTCCGACACCACCGTTTTCCAGAAACGACAGTGAAGGGGTTAAGGATTGAATGATATACTACTCGAGTGTCATGATATAATGCCAGCAAAGTATGGGCGCCATGTAGCGGGAATTCCGTTCTCCTACAGAACTGTGCATAGAGATTTGGAACCTCAGTGAATTAGGATGGCCCAAAACTCACCTCAATACCCAAAATCCCCTTACCGAGCTAGCTACAGTGTCTCATTGGTTATAACAAACTCCCAATGTTTAGACAAACCAGAACATGAACTTAGAATACCTCAGGTATCGTGGAACACATGAACACTCTTTCGCTATATAATCATTTCAAACCAGAACGTGGAGTAAATAAGGACACATGCATATTTGAAATATTTATTTATTAATGCAGGGTTCTCAAACGCAGTATCTTATATAATACAAGCAAACATATTATAAGAAACAAAGTTATCAGCATAGTTACTAGTCCATAAAAAGCGAACGTTGACAGCATACTAAGATGCTGAAATGAATAGGAATTAACAACACCTATTTCTCACCCACCCTAATTAGCATAGTATATTATATCTATGAAGGTCTCTTTGTGGTTTTAGCAGGGCGGGCCCATACCTCAAAATTTCAGTGGCAGAGGATCACATCAACTTCCACCAGCTCTCTGCATGCGAAGCACCATCAAGTGTGTTACATGTGTTTTCAGCAAAGCTATATAAAACCCGCTTAAAGCCAGATTTTGGCAGCAGCTGCATTTGTGTTATGTCTAGGAAGGTGCGAAGATCAGACCTCACAACAACACTGTGTCGAGTTATCCTTGGAGGCTTCAGCACTCACTGTGCAGACAGTGTACCAAGCAAAACTGATATCAGAGTAATAACATATTATTCTCAAGTAAATGACAACGCTCTTCTAGGTTGAAAGCTAAAATAACAATTATGTGTTGTGTGCAAAATGAAGCAAAAGGAAAAATGGCGTTTAAACATTTAATAAGCTCATTCTAACTTAACACAGTATATAGAAAAGAAGTAGCTATATGACAGGGGACTGGATGTGTTGATTCCTTACTGCAGCGCAGGGGAGTTGATGTTCGCTTCCTTACTGTGTGGGGAGGTGATGCGTTGGTTTCTTACTACTCTCCCGTACGATGCGACAGGATGGCGATGCAATACTCTTCTCTGGTGTGATGTGACAAAATGGTGTCTTGGTTACGATACGACAACGTTGATGCGATGCGTGCATGCCCGACAGTGACTCGATGAGTTTCTGCACTGCAACAAGCCCTTCGACATGCTTCTCCGGTGAAGCGAAGGCGACCTCTACGGCGGTGGTGGCACGCTTCTCCGATGATGTCACGCGCTTCTGTGATGCGATGGCGTCGGCGGCATCGGTGGCATGCTTCCTTGGCAATGCGACAGCAACTGCTGCGGCGGCGACACGCTTCTCATCATTGAGTCACGCTTCCAGCTCCCAGCGACACACAGCCTCTCAGAAGGCCCAGCACAACAGCAGGCACTTCAATTCCCAGCAAAGGAATTCAGGGGGGGAGCTGGTTGGTGAAGTCCTGTATCCCTGAGACTTCAGGCAGGAGGCAAGCTCAAGTTCAAGCCCTTGGAGATTCTTCTTCAAGTTGATGAAAAGCACTGATCAGCAGTGGTAAAGTGCCCAGAGTCATAAAACAGCCCTCAACAGGTCAGATAAAATACAGAAAGAAGGCAAAAGGTTCAGGGATGACCCTACAAAAAGAGCCAAGTCCAACAGTTCCCAACTAAGTAAAAAATAATGAATATTAAAAACAGTAGTCCAGGATAGCAGAGACAGGTGAAGGTGCTCAACCTCACACCTTATCTGTCTATACCTATGAGACAGCTTAGAGGCTTGGGTAAACCTTATGGGCCCATATGTATAATTATTGGAAATAGTGATGACATAATTATGTTTCTCTGTGACTGACAATTAGGTAATCGCTTTTCCTAGTGGTTGAAACCCTATGTGTTTCATTTAGCAATTTCTAGTGGGTCGCAAATTGACCAACCTCATGAATATTAAGGAGATTGGTTGCAATTTGCGACCCATTAGCAATGCTAAAATCATGGGGATGGTGGCCTGCTGGGGGGTCAGCAGACCACCATGTCCATGAATGCTTTTAAATAAAGCAATCATTTCTTTTTTAAATGTAGCTCATTGTCTTGAAAGGAAAATGGTTTGCATTTAAAAAACAAAAAATTAGAAGTTTTCTTTTCATTTTTTAAGCACAGGCAGTGGTCCATGAGATCACTAGCTCCTCTAAAGAGCAAGTTACTTGCCTTCGGTAACAATGTATCTGTAAGAGACATATACTAGTTATAGATTCCTTACCTTAGAATTACCCCCAGACGTCACACTGGATCTGGAGATTTTTTTTCCAGCAATTCCCCTGCACGTCGGTAGGTGGCCTCGGTCGACTCTGCGTCGGTCTACGGCGTTGTGTTCACCAGGATGACATTGCAGTGAGTACTTAGACGCCGCCCCTGCGCACTGACGTCAGTTCTGACACGACTTTTCACGCCAGAAGCGCAGAGCCATGAAAGACACTGACCACTGGTGCGCTACAACTAGGGCCATGTAAGGGAGTCCCTATCCCTAGAAGTCAGTTCGCAGAGAGGGAAGGATGGGAGGGGAGGTAAGGAATATATAACTGATATATGCCTCTTACATCATTACTGAAGGTAAGTAACTTGTTCATCTGAAAGAGACTATTAGTTATAGATTCCTTACCTTAGAATAGATCCTCAGCAATACCATACCCAGAAGAGTCTGCGAACCAAGTTCACGCCAGAAAATCCTTGAAGGACAGAACGGGCAAAGTAGCAGTCTCTCCGGACTTGACTATCCAGGCAGTAATGTCTGGTGAACGTGTGCATAGAAGCCCACGTGACCGCCTGGCAGATATCGATGATGGGAACTCCATGCGATAAAGCAGTGGTTGCTGCCGTAGCTCTAGTGGAATGAGCTTGCAACCCCACTGGAGGTTCCTTTTTAGCCAAAGCATAACAAATCTTGATACAAAGGACTACCCATCGAGAGATGGTATGCGTCTGCACATTCCAACCTTTTTTGACACCAACATAGCCAACACAGAGTTGATCGTCCACCCCAAAATCCTTTGTGTGGTCACGGTAGAAAGACAGCACACGTTTCGGGTCCAGACGGTGGAGTCTCTCCTCCTTGGAAGGGTCCGGAGGTGGAAAAAAGGTGTGCAGGGTAATAGTCTGTCCGTGAGAAAAGGAGTGACAACTTTAAGTAAGAACAAGGGTCTTGCTCGAAGCAACACTTTGTCCGGAAGGACTGAGAAGAAAGGGGGCTTAGAAGAAAGGGCCTGGAGCTTACTCACTCTGCGAGCCGAGGTGATGGCAACAAGAAAAGCAGTCTTTAGAGTGAGGAGCCTGAGAGGACAGTTGTGAAGAGACTCAAAGGGAGCGCACTTAAGGTAGGTCAAGAAAAGTTTCAAGTCCCACTGAAGCATTATGAAAGGAGATGGAGGAAAGAGATGAATAAAGCCTTTAAAGAACTGACTTGCAATAGGGGACATGAACAAAGAGTGCTGATCTGGTATCTGAGGAAAGCAGAAATGGCTGCCATGTAGCCTTTAAGAGGGCCCAGAGCAGAGCCCTGATCGGCGAAAGAATGAAGGAACAAAAAAACCTCATAAACTGGGTGTAGGAACTGGTGTAACCAGTTCCCCTGGGGTAGCCTGGCACAAGCAGGTAGGCACCCGAAAGCTTAGGTGTTAAGTGACTACACAGCACACGCGTCCACTGAGTCAATAAGTGCACCAGTATGGTTGTTTCAAATAAATACGTTTTATCTGAGATCAGGATTAGAGCAATTGAGAATCACAGTAGGCATAACTTGTTACTTTCCCTTAAAAACACATCTTCGGCATTACTCGGCCATAAATACTTAAATAAATATTAAATATTAAATAACTTTAGGCCTGGCATCAGCCTTGCTCCTAGTCAGCACCTGCAAAAGAAGTCATGGAAGAGACATTCAAGAAACAGGGCATTAACCCAGTGTAGAACATTTCATTAGGGTCAACTAGAGGCTTTCATCATGCAAGGCTGAGCATCTCATTAGGCAAGAACTAATCTCTCATTTGATCAGGGTCAGCATTTCTGTAGCACAATCAAATCAATAATCACAGTAGCACTCTTCTTTAGAACATTTCATTAGGGGGAGCATAGGGAACATGTCAATCTTGTAAAACCAGCGTTCCCTTAGTTATGCATCAACATTACATCAGGTAAAATTGGATCAGTTCATTTAGGCAAGAACTACCACCTTTTTCAGGTAAAACGAACCTTCCTATAGGCCAGAATAAACATTTTATATCCACAGGCCACGCTAGCCAATACCATACCAGAGGTTTACTCCTCTGGCTTAAAAGTTAATTGTGCCTTCACAATGCTAGCGTAAGTTTTAGGGACCTGTTAGGCCTGCAGTCACACTTCCACAACAACTGGGGGGCCAACGGGGCCCAACTACAGTCTCCTCCAGGGGAGGGGTGAACTCGGGCCTCCTCTGGCCATCCGCCTTCCTCCCCAGGCGTTTACCTCTCTTGTTCGGCTCCTCTGGGAGCCCTTGTGGAGATTCTCTTGGCTGGAGTGACACCCAGGGAGGCGTTCACTCTGTACAGCGCCCTCCGGCGGTGCCTACAGCTGTTGGAGTTGGTACCAGTGGATGGGGGGCTCTCCTTCGTCGAGGAGCCCACAGTGTTGGGTCCGGCAGAGGTCCCAGGCCTCTCGATGCTTTCAAGGCCCCAGGACCAACGGGGAGGCAGCAGGAAGGAGGAGTGCCCGCATCCGCCAGTAGCAGCGCGGCCTGCGGGGTGTGTAGGCCTCACTCTCGGAAGCCAGGCGAATCTAATGGGAGGGCGGCTGGTGACGCGGCTAGCGTTTCCCCCCACCACGTGACAGGAGTCTCCCTGGCTTCTGAGGCCTAGCGCAGCCTCTTGGAATCCCGTGGCAGCCCTCCTTGAAGTCGGGGCCGCGGTGGGAAGCAGCAGCTGAGTTTCTTGGGCTGCTGAAGTGATTGGTCGAGATGAGCCCAGCGCGGCCTACCAGACATTGCGGCGGCCCTCTCCTGGCTCCGGGGGCCGCCGAGGGGACAAGGAAGACGGCGGAGGCGCTCTCAAACAGAAGGGGGGTGAGTTCAGTGACGAGGCGCCTCACTGGTGGAGCGCTCGGTCCTCCCGGCGCTTTGGAGGGACAAGGTGCTTCTAGGCGCCTCACGGCAGTCCTCAGCGCTACTCAGGTTACAGCGCTCAGGGGCAGCACCACTGTAGCAGGCACAGGTGGCAGGGGTCCAGCGCTTCTCCAAGGGCATAGAGGGAAGTGCTGGAGCGGCACTACAATTCGAGGGGGCAGGACAGGCAATTCAGTCAGTAAAGGCCAGGCAGTTCAGTCAGGACAACGCAGGAGAGGGTCACAGTCCAGGCAGGGCAGATGACCAGAGCTGGTTACCTGTTTGTTCCCCAGTAGTCCTCAATAGGTTTGTTCTTGGCGCTTGTTGGTTCCTGCGCCCTTGTTAGTTACAGTCTCTTGGTTTCTTAAGGAGGGGGGGGTGAGTTGAAGGCTTTCCTCAGCAGGTCACTTCAGGTGGTCCCTGGGTCCCCTCCCGCCGGGCCAGATCAGTGGGCTAGTTCAGTGTTCCTTACACAGCTTGGTGGGCAGTGCCTAAACCCTGTCACCCTCAGTGGTATAGGTTCCTGACTAGGCCCTACCGCCTAAATCTCCTGCGTAGGTTTACCAGGTCAGTGATGCCCCAACTGACTAGAAGGTTTCCCTCCTTTTCCTTATATAGTGTCAGTTGGCAGTTGGCAGTCGCAGTTGGTGTCCACTCCCCTGTTCTGGAAGGTTCCAGGAGCTTCCCTCACTCTAGCTATGGGCAGGCTGGCAGGCTGGCATTGCAACATTGTTTAAGGGTTCCAGCCAGCTACTGGCTACTAGAGTGCGCCTAACAAGACCACGCTGCAGTAGCAGGGGTCAGTGGCAGCCATGTTAGAGGAAGAGAGCACCTACACCTTAGCATTGGTAAGCAATGGGAAGGTGTCCAGAGCCCTAAAGCCAACAAAAAGAAGGTGGGAAAAATGAGGCCAAGGCGAAAAAAATAGGGAAGGACCACCCTAAGGCTGACAGGTCTAACACTGGGGCATAAAGGGGATCCACAGCCTTTGCTGTGCACCGTGGCACAAACTTGTTCCATCAACAGGCATATACTGTCTTAGTGATGGGACGCCTGGCTGCCAAGATGAGTTTACAGACTTCAGGCGAAAGATCCAAAGCTGTCAACTGTCTCCGCTCCATCTCCACGCATGGAGGTGGAGGCTGGACAGATTCGGGTGGAGGACCGTCCCTGGCTGCTGCAATAGAAGATCCCCCTGAAGGGGCAGTCTGATAGGAGGATTGATGGCCATGCTCAGGAGCTCGGGGTACCAAACTCTTCATGCCCAGGGCAGAGCCACAAGAATGATTTGCGGTACAAAAGGGGGAATGATTTGGGCCCAGTCGCGCTTGATCTTCTTCAGCACTCTGGCAGAAGTGGTGCAGGCGGAAAAGCGTACAGGAGGCCACAGCTCCACTTGCAACAAAATGTGTTGCCAAGCGAGTGCCGCCTTGGAAACTCCAACGAGCAGAACTGCTGACATTGCGCGTTCTCTTCCGTGGCAAACAGAACTTACCAAGAATCCCCCAACTGCTGAAAGAGACCTTGCACCACCTCTGAGTAAAGATGCCATTTATGATCTACCAGGCACTGGCGGCTGAGTTCATCCCCCCTGGCGTTCTGAGAACCTGCCAGGTGTTGAACCACCAGGGTATTGCCCTGGTGTTCCAGCCATGTTCAAGGCGAAGAGCCTCTTGACAAAGGGTCCACAACCCCTCCCGCCTTGTTTGTTGCAGTACCACATGGCGGTGGTGTTGTCCGTGAACACCTGCACTGCCTTCCCCTTGAGGGAGGGAAGGAATACCTTCAGTGCCAAGCGAATCGCCCAGATCTCTAACAGGTGGATATTGAGACCAGACTCCGCCGGAGACCAGACTCCTCTGATCTCCGCCTCTCCCAGGTGGCCGCCCCATCCCAGAAGTGATGCATTGGTCACATCTGTGAGGTCTGGTTAGGGAAGAATGAGGGATCTGCCTCTAACCCAATCCTGGTTTGTTAACCACTACTGCAGTTGTTGTGCAGTCCCCTCCAAGATCTGAACGTAGTCAGAAAGATTCCCCTGATGCCGAGCCCACTAGAACTTCTGGCCCCACTGCGGAGCCCGCATATGCATCTGGCATGATTCACCAGCAGGATGCAGGAGGCCATGAAACTCAGCAGCCTCAGGGTCATTTTAACGAAAATCCGGGATAGAGGCTAAAACATCGGTCTCAAAGCCCGAATATATCCCGGACTCGCTGCTCGGGAGGATAGCCCTGAAAATGCACTGTGTCCAGAACAGTTCAGGTGAAAGGGAGCAGCTGAGAGGGAGTCAGATGTGACTTTGGCATACTGAAAGTGAACCCCAGCGAATGCAGGAGGTCTGCCGTAGTCTGGAGATGTGAGACGACAGCCTGGGGCATGCCCGCCTTCAACAGCCTGTCATCGAGATAGGGGAAGACTGGGACCCCTAATCTGCACAGATAAGCTGCGACCACCGCCATGTATGTATGTAGAGAATTTATAGAGCGCAGGAATTACCCCCGAAGGGGTATCTCCGCGCTAACATAGAAAGCAAGTCAGACAGGCACAGATTCTCATAACTCAATCCTTGACTAATTCCGTCTTCAGGAGTTTCCTGAAGTGAACAAAGGTAGGACATTTACGTAAAACCTCCGTCAAAGAATTCCAGTATTTAGGAGCCAAATAGGCAACAGTTTTGCCTCCAGATCGTATTTTCTTAACACGAGGGACCACCAGCAACCCTTTGACTTCCGATCTGAGACACCGTTCGGGCTGTACACTTTGAACTTATCCGCCATATAGCTCAGGCTTGTACCATGAAGAGCTCTATGAACAAAACAACAGAGCTTGAACTTAATTCTCTGGCAGGTAGGAAGCCAATGGAGAGATTTCAGTAATGGCCCTGGGGAAGTGTGGGGTGGTTTATTGAGAGCTAGGTATGCGGCCACATTCTGAACAATCTGCAATCTGCTGAGAAGAGAATAGTTCACGGATGCCAATAAGACATTGCAATAGTCCAGGTGGCCAATGATTAAAGCCTGAATTAATGTTCTACGTACAGTGAGGGGCAGCCATATGAACATTCTGCGCAAAAGGCTCAAGGTATGATAGTAGGTCCCTGCAGTGGTCATGACTTGACCTCCTAAAAATTCTGCATACCGTAAAGAGTGGTTCTCCTAATGACCCTGCTCCTATGCATAGTATGAATCGGGTAGCTGCCACCATTGCACCAATAATCACAGACCTTCTTGATGCCTCCTTGACTCAGGGAATTGTCCCGCCCAGCTGGATGCGGGCCATGGTCAAAGCGCTCCTTAAAAAACTAGAGCTCGATCCTGCCGAGTTGGCTAACTTCGGACCAATCTCGCTGCTGCCGGGTATCAGCAAGATGGCGGAAAAAATAGCCAATCAGCAGCTTTCATCTTTCTTAGAAAGTAATAAGCTGCTTCGCAACTCCCAGACAGGTTTCCGCCCAGGGCAGGGAACAGAGTCTGCCCTAGTAGCAGTCGTGGAGGAGGCAAGGTGCATCTTGGATTCAGGAGGATCAATGATGGTGATCCTCCTGGATCTAAGCGCAGCCTTCGACACGGTGGACCATAAGATCTTAATCCATCGTCTGAGCAACATGGGAGTGTTAGGTACAGCGCGGCGATGGCTCACATCTTTTTTGGAGAGTCGGACCTTCCAGGTTTGGGAAGGTGCAGCACGCTCCAAATTAACCCCCCTCGAGTGTGGGGTCCCACAGGGCACATCACTGAGCCCTACCTTATTCAATGCTTATATGGGCCCCCTGGAGGATGTTGTGAATCCATTTGGGATTAAAGTAGACGCCTACGCCGATGACACCCAACTGGTCATCTCGCTTTCCCAAGAAAAACACTGTGTGGAAAATCTTCACACTTGTCTCTCAGAAATCCACTCCTGGATGAATGGCTCACGTCTTAAATTGAATGGAGCTAAAACAGAGCTTATGCTGCTAGGCCACCATATAACATCCTTACCTAATTCCATCTGGCCTGACTGTCTGGGACCTGCACCCACCCCAAAGAATGAATTAAAAAGTCTGGGGGTATGGTTGGAGCAGGATCTTACATTTAGGACTCAAGCAAAAAAGACAGCAGGCATCTGTATAGGGCTACTTTGTTCTGCTCGTAAGATTCTTCCCCTATTGCCAGAACACTCAAGGAAACTACTTATTCAGGGACTGATCCTATCAAGACTGGATTACAGTAATGCCCTTTTCTTGGCTGCCCCCGAATTTACAAATAATATTCTCCAACGAGTCCAGTACTCGGCAGCGATTCGTGAAAGGGTAAAATTCAAGTCCTTATGTATTGCTCACAAGTCCCTGCAGGGGAACGGACCCCCCATTTTAGGGCATCTTGTCCGCCCATACAAGGCCACAAGATAGCTTTGTTCCGATCATGGCAATTTGGCCATTGTTCAGAGAGTAAGGCGGACTCGAACTGGGGGTCGCCGTTTCTCAGTGAACTCAGCGACCCTGTGGAATGCCCTCCCACCCAGGATTCGTATGGAGCCGAGCTATCCCAAGTTCTGAAAGCTCCTCAAAACCTTTCTGTTCCCCCAGGACTCCTAGACGCTGGTACTGTCCTTGGCATTCCTTGTTCTATAGCGCTGGGACGCTCTCGGGCAGCCATGCGCTCTACAAATCAATTTTCATTTCATTTTATAGCCATACATCTAGCCGGGCCCCTAGATTTTTAGCTACAGAGGTTGGAGAGAGGGCAGGGCCAAACGCTGTCAGTCACCACTCAGGAGACCAGGAAGTTAGTGCAGCACCAAACAGCAGGATTTCTGCTTTAGCCGCATTTAACTGCAAAAAGTGTTCTGACATCCATTCTGCTATGGCTGACATACCCTTAGCAAAACGCTGATTGAATGACTCTGTGTCCTTGTCAAAGGACAGGAGTAATTGTGTATCGTCCGCATAAAGCCGTACTCTCGGATGACTTTAGCAAGGGGGGCCACATAGATGTTAAACAAAGTAGGGCTCAAACAAGAGCCCTAGGCACCCCCTTAGTAAGCTTCACAGTTTGAGATCGAACAGGGCCCAGATTGATGGTTTGCGTGCGCTGATCTAAAAAGCTAACAAGCCAATCAAGAGCCAGCCCCTGCAGACCCTTCTCTCTCAGTCTAAATATCAGTTTTTGATGAGAGACCATGTTGAAGGCTGCTGTCAGATCCAACAGGACCAAGATTACTTTTGTGAACACTAGAGGGTCACTGGTAAGGCATAAGGGGAGGATGCTGAACTGAAAATGCTCTTTGCCTACCGGGAACCATTGGTAACGCCTGTGGGCTGACAGGACAGGAATTTGGAAATAGAAGTCCTGCAAGTCAAACACAACCATCCAATCTCCGGGATCAAGGGCAGACAAGACCGGAGCCAAGGTTAGCATTTTGAACTTCTCCTTCCGGCGAAAGCGGTTGGGGGCTCTGAGGTCTAGGATAGGACGCAGGCCTTTGTCCTTCTTGGGCACCAGAAAATAGCAGGAATAGCAACCACAAACTACTTCTTGCACTCAAACCCTTTCAATAGCTCCCTTTGGCTAGAGAGCTGAAACTTCCTGGCAGAGAAGTGCCAAACTATCCTTAGACAGGAGGTCGAGACACAGTGGCATAGAGGAAGGGGTAGTCTGGTTGGGGAGGGAGTAGCCCCTTCGCACTATCTGCAAAACCCCCTGTCTGACGGGATGGATTGCCGGTGGGGGAGGTGATGGCAAATCCCTCCACTGACTGGCCACTGATGGCCTTGGAAGGTCAGACTAGGAGGATTTGGAGGCTGCTGCAGGTGGGGGGGGACTGGACCACCTGTTGGTTCCCACACCCGCGTCTGTGGGTCCCACATCTGCAGCCACGGAGAGGCTAAGCAGCTTGCTAGGGCTGGTGGCTAGACTGAGTCGGACGTGGTGGGGTGCAACCTCCGTAGCCACAGTAAATGCTCAACAGCCGGTTACAAGTAGCGGTACATGGGGCAAGACGCAGAATGGACTTATCAAGAGTGATTAATTAAACAAAAAGAGAATGAAGCGATCTCTGTGAAGATGAGGCAGCGTATGGAAAGGACTCATTATTCGATAACAGTTGACACTACTGCCTGTTGGAGTGGCTTTTCATCCGATAACTGTTCAGAAATAACCAGTAAGGAGGGTAACTTTTCAAAAATATTGTTATAAACATTAGGACACGATTTTATCAAACAAGAGCCTTGAAAAGCCCAGGGGGGTAAAACATGCGTCGGCTGCTGCTGCTCTCCATGTTTTAAGAAGTGAAAATAAAGTTAACAGAAGGACCTGATTCAAGAATTTGTCTTATTTCCAACTGAAAGGACGATTGATCAATGGCCAATTGAAACACACTTTGTGGAAGAAATTCCATTTTATATAATTTCCTTTGACTCCTTTGTTGGATGATAGATATAATGATCTGGTGTGCTCTAGTGTATTTCGGTTCAACATTGTTCCATGCTCTTGAGTCCTAGTGAAGATACTCCCTGGTGGGTGGGTAGTGTAACACTATAGGAGCACCCTAAAGAAACTTTGTTGAATTGAATAATTTAGATAAATTACTATACATGGATGTGCAGATCATTAAGCAAAGCTACAAAGTTTTGGAATGAACTTCCGTAGCCACGAAAGGCAAGAAAGGCGGACTAAGGGGGACGGGAGGACGCATGGAGGCCTAAGGATCTGGCCATAGCCCGAGAATCCTTAGAACGCTCGAGCGCAGAGTCTGCCTTGTCACCAAAAATATGATGGCCATCAAAGGGCATGTCCAGCAAGGTTGCTTGAACATCCCCCGAAAAACTAGATTTCCTTAACCAAGCGTGGCTAACGAAGGGCTACCGCCGAGGAAATCTTTCTGCCCAGAGTCTCGGTGGCATCCAGTCCACAGCGAATTGTGAATTCTGATGAGTCTCTCCCATCCGCCAATGCCTGGGAGAGAATGGACTGGGCCTCCTACGGGCACTGAGGCAGCACTTGCGCAACGTGTCTCAGATTGTACTGGTATATCAGCCCAAGAGGCATGTGGCATTCACGGACCACATGCCAAGCTAGAGGAAGAGAACATACTCTTCCCAAGATCCAGCTTCATGGATTCCCTATCCGAGGGTGCGGAAGGGTATGCAATCTTGGAAGAAGAGGCTTGGGCAACCAAGCTCTCGGGGGAAGGGTGTTGCGAAAGGAAAATGGGATCGCCCAGAGCAGGGCGGTGGCGGCAGCCAATCGTCAGTTCCATAGGAGCCTCTTTGCTGGGCGTGGACCAAGTGCCCAGAAGGACGTCCATGAAGGATTCATTAATGGGCAGGAGGGGTTCAGAGTAAGTTGCTGCCGGTTGAAGCACCTCTGTCAGGAGGTTAGTCCTGACCGCCACTGTAGGGACCTCTAGGCCCAAAGCCTCAGCTGCACTACGCACCACCACTGCATAGGACGCTGCCTCCTCTGTAGAAACGGTAGGGGGAGAAAGCATGCCAAGGTGTAGGAGGTATCCAGACCACTGGCGTCTCCCAATTCTTCTCTCCAGTCCAGTTCTTCCAATTTATTTATTTATTTATATAGCGCACTATGACCCGAAGGCGTCTAGGCGCTAACAGAGAAAAACGAGTTACCCGCTACAACCCCCACTGAGAAAACAAAACAGTTAGATGGTATAAAGCCAGGTTTCTAAATCCTTTCTAAACACTAGAAGGTCACGGGCTGATTTCAGGTGGGTGGGGAGAGCATTCCACCACCTTGCTGTGGTGTAGTGGAAGCTTTCCCCCCCATCTCTGTAGGCGGAAGGTGGGAACCTTTACGTTATTGGCCGAAGAGGAACGTAACATCCGGGAGGGTATATACCATTAGAAAAGATTCTGCAGGTACTCCGGGCCGCTCCTGTGTAAAGCTTTAAAGGCAATACATAAAGCTTTAAAGTGAATTTGCTTTACAATAGGCAGCCAATGTCGTTCATTTAGGGCATGTTTTGCCGAAGAAAAATGGGTTAGACCAAACAACAGGCGTGCCGCAGAATTTTGAAGAACCTGCAGCTTGGCTATAACGAACTTGCTTGCACCCACCAGCAACCTGTCACAATAGTCCAATTTGGACATAACCAAAGCTGCCATGACTGTTCTTTGTTGGTCGACCGGAGTATATGGAAAGATTTTGCGGAGAATGTGAAGAATGTAATAGGTGGAAGATGTCACATTTATATGTTGAGAATAGCCGAGAGAGGTGTCAATAATGACGCCAAGGTTTTTGGCCTTTACTACAGGAAGGGGGTGGGTCCAAGCTCAGTAGGCCACCAATCAGCGGACCACAATGAAACATCCCTACCGAACACTAATACCTCGGTTTTAGTGGAGTTTAACTTTAGACAGTTCATATCCATTCACTTTCTGATGTCACTCATACAGTTTTGAAAATTGGAGGCTGTGTCAGCGATATTACTAGAAATAGACACAATAATGTGTGTGTCGTCAGCATAAGAAACTAGATTAAAACCATAACTTCTTATAAAATTAGCCAGAGGAGCTACATAGGCATTAAAAAGAGTGGGGCTCAAGGAGGAGCCTTGAGGAACCCCGCAGGGAAGCCTAAATTCTTCGGACTTGAACCCTCCTACTTCCACATACTGACTCCTGTGGGTTAAAAAGGACGTCAGCAGAGCAAGGGCAGTTCCCCCTACTCCTACTGCTTGTAGGCGGTGGATCAAGAGATTATGGTCCATCGTTTCAAAGGCGGCCGACAAATTGATCTGTTAAAGGGTCCAGCGTCCCCTCCCAGTCCTCATCACCACCCTCAGGGCGATAGGAAACACCTGGAATGAACAAGGGAACAAAAGTGCCCTCCAGCATCGGATTCGACGTTGACTGACGATCCAGCTCTGGGTTCCGCTCAGGGATAAGGATGGGGATGGCGTCGGCAGGGGGCATGGCCGGGGCATTGTCACCGGGATGAGCACCGGGGAAGATCGAGTAAGGTTGACCGGCGTTGATTTGGATCCAGGCCTAGATCCATAAGGACCCTGCGGTGCCGGAGCCCCCTGCATCGAAGGCCCACGCCCCCCAACTGGCTCCGCAGGGCACGAAGACACGCCAGCGGAGCCGGGCTGCCCAACAATGCAGTGAAGGGCTTTGTAGAATGTACAAAGCTGGGAAGAGGACGCTCAGGCTCCTGGAAACGGGGGTAGGCATTGAGTCGTCCCTGAGTCAGGCACCAGAGTCTGAGCCTTAGAGTCACGACGCTCCAGGTCCCACGTCGCATCAGCCGACCGATGGGGAGAAGGCGAAGAGCGATGGTGCTTCTTCGCCTTCTTCTTGTGGTTCGACTTACCCGAAGAGTGCAAAGACATGGACGAGGAGTGGTGGCTCCGTGACCGGTCTTGAGACCTTCCCCTCAAGCGAGACCGTGAGCGACTAGGACTCCAAAAGATTTCGGGACCGCTCCAGCAAAGACTTCGGATTCATGGCCAAACAGTCGGAGCATGACTTTGGGTCGTGGGCGCACTCCAGGCACCAAAGGCACATGAGGTGCGGATCTGTCACGGACATGAGTTTGTGACAAGAGTCACAAAGCTTGAATATGGTTCGACGATGGGACATCCCTCGCGCACCAGGAGTTGGAGACTCGAAAAAAGAAGTTGAAAAAAGTTTTGTAAAAAAAAGACTAAAGGGCAAGCTCTCTCTGGATCTGCGCTAGGCTGGTGTGGAAAAAGAAGAACTGATGACTGCGAGCATGAGCGGCATCCAGTAGGCACTGCAACGTCTTCCTTGTGACCACAACGCCGTCGATGGATGCGGAGTCGACCAACACCACCTGCCGACGCTCAGGGGTATTGCTGAAGAAAAATTCTCCAGATCCAGTCTTATGCCTGGGGCTAATTCTAAGGTAAAGAATCTATAACTAAAAGTCTCTTTCAGATAAAAATGTTTGCACTGCCATTACCAAAGGGGAAGGGGTCCCTTGGTGACCCCTTTTACATTTGTAAATGGGTTAACATCTACTTGAAGTAGGTGGTAAAATTGAATTTTTTTTCAGTTACAAAACATTCTTACATACTGCTGCTATTCGGTATTAGGAAAGGACGCCCTAACAGGCCCCTTCCTAATACTGAATTGGTATGTATTTGCAAATTCAAATTGCGATTTGGTAACATGTTACAGAATCACAAATTGGAATTCATAGATACCAAAATACATTTTACCAGTCGCAAACAGCCACATTTCGTGAATTAGGCCGTTTGCGATTGGCAAAATGCCTGCTGTATAGGGCCCATGGTCTCAAGACTGAATCAAACCCAATCAAATCACAGCTCCAGGAGCTTTTGCCAGAATATGATAAAGAACATCCAGAGGATGAGTCTGATCTTACAGAAGATCATAACACAGTCAATGGGAGTGATGATACAGCACCCAAGGACAGAGGAGCACTTCTATATGAAGAGCTTGCTCTGGAAAGATTAGCCAGGAGGGCAGCCATAGAAGCACAATTCCTAGCTATAGAAAAAGAGAGAAAAGGGTTGGGCCTACACACCATCTCTGGTGGCAGCACAATCATAACCAGGGAGAAAAGTGATTCTTTTGACCATAAAATGCCTAAAGGGATTGTCTCACAATTATTTGAGAGTGATGATATCACCAAGTGGTTCATTGCTTTTGAGAGGGCCTGCCTTAGCAGACAGGTCAACAGGAAGTTGTAGAGGGGAAATGTTCTCAGGAAACTGCAGGGATAGACTCCTGACACTCAGTGAGAAAGATGCTGAATCCTATGTTCTAATGGAGGTACCTGGTTGAGGCTTTTGAATTCACCACTGAAGAGTATAGAATTGGGAGGCTCGACAAACCCAGAGCCAGACCTGGGTAGATTTTATAGGCTACTCAGTGAAACCACTAGGAGGCTGGTTAGCTGGCAAGACGTTGATGGGCCTTATAATTTGATAATGAAGGAGCATCTTTTAAGTAATTGTTACCAGGAAAAGTTATATCAATTCCTGTTACACCTAGGTCCACTTTCTCCTTAAGCGTTGGGAAAGAAGACAGACCACTAGGTCAAAACAAGGATGACCAATATTACCACTGGTGGGGGAGACCTAAATAAAGAGGCCAAAAAGGCCCCCAAGGGAAAGAGGGGAACTCTAAACACAAAGTGTCCTCTCCAAGTCCACAAAACCCGTTCAGGTGGGAGGGCCCAAAGACTTTTAACAGCCAAAGGGTGAGTACAAGGGAAGGAACTGGGATCCCAAGAAGTATTGGTGCCAGGACTGTAGAACTACAGGGAACAGGACTGGAGACTCTTGCAGTAAATGCAGTTGCCAATATCCAGATGGGATCTCAGGAGAGCACTGGCCATGTCAGGGAGCTCACTGAGGTGACTCTAGTAGGGGATGTGGAATTATCCACCTTAGCTCTCTGGCCAACTAATATGTAAACATACAGACATTAAATTATTAATGGGGCTATGGTGGAGGCATTGCGAGACACTGGTGCTAGTGCCACCATAATAACTAAGCAGCTGATATTATCTGAACAGTATCTGTCTGGAAGGACCTATCCAGCTACCAATGTTGACAAAGTGACAACAACCCATCTCATGGCGAGGGTGTCCTTTGAATGGGGAGGGGTTGCTGGCCAAAAAAAGGTAGCAGTGTCTTTATCCATTCAAGTTGATTGAATGTTTGACAATTATTTGGAGTGCTCAGCCTGGGCTGAGAGAGAACTGACCATCCATGCAAAAATGCTTGAAATCCCACACTGGGTGTGGGTAAAAACCAGAGCACAGAGCGGAACCCGGAGTGAAAATGAGGTGTTGGAGTCTGGAATAACAGCCCAGCCCTCCAAGAGAAACAGCAGAGAGTCTGGGGGATCAGCTTGAAATAAGACAATAGATCCTTCTCCTCAGGAGGAGCAAGAGTCAGCCCTAGAGGAAACTGAGCCGCTGAATCCTTTCCAGGCTGAACTTTGGCACCCAGGCGGACCCTCTAGAGAAGATCTTGTATGCAGTTCCAGACACATTAAGATATTTGATAAAAACAGGAGACTTTTAGAGAGCGAGCGTTCCGGTACACTTTTAATAGGAACCTGCTAAAAGCCTTTGAGGTCTCACAATGCACTTTAGTACTTTTACAGGATTAGTCTCCAGCTCACTTGAAGCTCTTTTTAAAACATATGGCCCCAAGAATCAGTTATGAAAGGGATAAAGAATACTGTAGTCAACTAAAGTATAATAAATGATTTGCTGAGAAAATAGTATTTAAAACACCGCAGCCTTACTTACAGTTTCAATTAGAGCATAGAGCAAGGCGTTGTATCCTCCTATTAAGATTGGCCATTCTCCCTTTAGCAACTTGTATAGCTAAGAGGGAAGGCACAAATAACTCTAAAGGCATATGTGATCTATGCAAAGGCGGCCAACACGATCTGTATCATGTTTCATTAATTAGCCCCAACCCGAGATTGGTAGAAGTTAGGCGACGGTTTATATCGCCTATTCAGTTAAGATACAATGCCATGTTAGCTCAAGATCTAATTATGCTGTGTAACTCTCTTGCAAATGAATTTGTATGTCATCACTTATTTTGAAAAATGTAAACGTTTTTTTTTTATTTTAAAAACATTTAATTTTAGTATTTCTATTAACTGTATGTTGTATAAATAGTACTAATTAATTATGTTTTTATTTGAAATTTAACAGTTTTATTCAAGCCCCAAGAATAATAATTTTAAATATCTGTATTTGTTGATCTTTTGTGAGGTCTGAATCAAATAAAAAATTCGATTTTAAGAGAAGATCTGTGCTGGGGCAGAAAACCTGCCCCCTCTTGAAATCCTAGGACAGCAAGCTGCTTCACAGGAAGGATGTGATGTCAGTGGCTCCCACAAGACCTACTGGAGGAGGGAATAGTTTACACTGAAGCCAAAGAGACCCCAAATCTGGTGCTACTAGGAGAGTGGAAACGCTGCAGGCTTTTAGGGAATTCCTTCTTACTTTGGCCCATGATATCTCCATAGCTGGACACCCGGGCCAGACCAAAACTTGGAGTAGGCTAGTTAGCAGCTTCTACTGGCTGGGGATGCACCAGAAGGTGAAGAAGTTTTCTAACTCCTGTGCCACCTGTCAAGTCAGTGGCAGGACGGTGGACCCACAAAGACCCCCAAAATTCCACTTCCAGTGGTTGGGGTTCCCAAGGTAGGGATTGACATTGTTGGTCCCTTGACCCTCGTACAGCACCAGGAACCGACCTATTCTGTTGGTAGTGGATCACGCCACAGGTATCCTGAGGCTATTCCCCTTAGGATTACCCCTGCAGTGACTTGGTCCCTCATTGGTATCTTTACCAGGGTGGGCTTCCCTAAGGAGGTGGTGTGAGACAGAGGTACAAACATAATATCTGGCTACCTGGAACACATGTGGAAGTAGTGTGGAGTGACCTACAGATTACTACCCCCTACAATCCTCAGTGTAAAGGACTAGTTGACAATTCAACAAGACCATGTAAGGTATGATTGGTGGACTCTCTGAAAAGCTCTGAAGTAGATACATTGTTTTACTTCAATGCCTGCTTTTTGCCTACAGGGAAGATCCAGAGAAAAAAGTGGGGTTCTCCCCCTTTAAACTTCTATGTGGTCATGGGCCAAGGATGGAGGAAACCTCTTGTTCAGCCTAAACAAGCTATATTGGACTATGTGCTTGGCCTCCGCTCCAGGGTGGCTGAACACATGGAGAAAGCACATAAAAAACTCAAGGCCAGCCAGGAGCTCCGGAGGCAATGGTATGGCCCAAGGGCAGCAATGGTTAAGTTAAAACCAGAGCAGGAGAGACAGTGGCTTCTAGGGCTCTCCAAGATAAGTGGAGCGGACCCTACCCTATCCTAGAGAGAAAAGGGAAGGACACCTGTAGGAAAGTATGATCTTTCTGGCATAGATACTGGGAGTAACCATGCCAAAGCAGATGGACTTTCCAGATATTTCAATTTCAATTCAATTTCAAATAATCTTTATTTCGATCATTTCAGATCATAAAAGATAAACACATAAACACACCATAAAACATATAAAAATGAGTTCAGTATTTGAAAGTTTTTAAAAGTCCATAATTACAATCTAAAAAGGTGAATGATTTAGAGTTAAAAGTTAATAGAAGGTGCCGCATTGGAGGCTTTTATAATTCTTGCGCGTGCTCTCCACATTGCCGTCAAGAATTTCGCCATGGCAAAGACAGTTGGAGCTGTTAAGTCTGTTTTGAGCACTCTATAAGCTGGGGCATAAGTTCGGAAACCCAGGTTCTTTAAGTATGGGACCAGCCAATAGCTCCTAATTTTGCTGTAGGCTCTACAAAACAATACCACATGTAGGTCGCTTTCCAGCTTGTAATTACATGCTGGACAATTGGTCGACTCCAGGTTGCCGTTCCAGGATTTAGTAAAGGCCCTCAGTGGTAGCGAGCCATATCTCCATTGCAAAAAAATCTTTCTTACATGCACGAGAGACATGGCGTCCAAAACATACTCAGGTCTATAAGAGTCTTTTGCTTTAATTAAAGTGTCGCTTAAAGATCCTTCCCGGATTGAACCCAGAACTCTCTGGAGCATAAAATTGTAAAACAGTCTGGAGAGTTCTTTCCTTGGAAGCCTTGTGGACGCTACTTCCGGATTACACCACAGCTCTGGGATTCCGAGTGTTGTGCACATGTCCCTAATATACTTCAGCCAAGGGATTTTGGACACATGTATTAACCTAAGGAGCTCCTGTAATTCGCTTCTATAGTGGCCCAAATCCTGGCTGCTCCACAGACGTCTCCAGTAAGTCAGGGGTTTTAGGCCCAATTCTTCAGTGATTGGGCGCAGTGCCAAGTCCATTCTTAAGGGGAGAAGGGGGCTACTCAATGGAAGAGTCTTATAAAGTTGTTTTCTGCGACTTGTATAGTCTGTAGCGGTGTGTGTCCCCATAACTCTGCCCCATAGGCAATACCTCCTCTGGCTTGAGCTTTATAAATATGTATTGCCGGTGCCAAAGGTCGAAGATAGGATTTATTGGCAATTCTAGTAATAGCACCCGCCCTCTGAATTAATTTTATGGTTGCCTTTGTTTTGTGTTGCTTCCAGGTCAGAGTCTGGTTAAGTGTTATGCCCAGGTACTCAATTACGTGGACTCTTTCTAGAGATACAGCTCCCAGACGGGGATTTGGGCAACTTTTGGGTTTTTTGCTGAGAATCATGAATTTGGTCTTGGAGGGGTTTATTTCTAATTCCCTTTCGTTGCAAAACTCCAAGAACCCATCCAAGACTCTCTGCAGCCCCATTGGTGTTTTTGACAGCAGCAGGGTGTCATCCGCGAACATAATCGCTGGCACCCTGCTGTTGTTTAGTTGTGGAGCATCGACGTTAGGGATCCTGCTCAGATATTCTATTACCCCATTTGTAAATAGACAGAACAGGGTCGGCGCCAACACACATCCCTGCCTTACCCCACGTTGGACAGGGAACATATCTGTCAGCCTACCGCCCTTTCCATATCTTACACGGGCGTAATTATCTGTATGTAGCCTAATTAAAATGTGGAGTATATCACCGGGAACACCCAGATCCGCCAATACCGCCCACAACCTGGCCCGTGGGACCAGGTCGAAGGCGGCACGGAGATCTACAAAAACCGCATACAGTGACCCCCCTTCTAAGTATATCGTCTTCCAGTACAGGATGTTAAGTCTAAGTATCTGATCGACTGTTGAGACTCCCCTCCTAAATCCCGCCTGAAGAGGGCTTAAAATGTCAGTCTCGTCCATCCAGCTTTGGAGCCTATCCAGGATTAGTCTGCCAAACAATTTTTGGGTCACATCAATGAGGCTGATTGGACAATAGTTGGCTGGGAGCAGGGGCGACCCCTTTTTAAATATCGAGAACACCTCCGCTCCCAGCCAAGTATCCGGTATTCTCATCCCCCCCAGCACTGCGTTGAATAGTACCATTAAATAGGGTGCCCAAATCCCAGGTTCTTGTTTGAAGAGGTCACCCGGCACCCCATCGAGGCCCTGGGCCTTTCCGGAGGACAGCCCTGCTATTGCGACCTTTATGTCTTTGATGGTAAAAGGGACAGAAATGTGCGTGTTGTGGGTAGAGGGTGTTATTGTTGCTAACTCCTCATTATCAGAGGAATATAGCTTCTGGAAATGGTCCTGCCAAACGCTTGCAGCAATGTTTGGTTCCACAGCCGAGGGGAGATCCCCACTTCCATGATTTATAATTCTCCAGAATCTACGGGAGTCCCTTTCAGCTTGGGACTCCGATAGATTCTCCCAATGCTGGACGTCCCACTCTATTTTGGCGTTGGCTATGAGTGACTTATAGGTCCTCCTTTTAAGGCGAATTTCCTCCCTCGAACCTCCTTCCTTTATGGTGGACAAGAGGTCTCGCTTTGCCAGTCTACAAGTGCTGTTGTACCATGTGTTTTTGGCTAAACCCTGCACTCTTGGTCGTCCTGTGCTTAGAAAATCAGCTTCAAGCTTCTTGGTTAGGTTTAGATGTAACTGAGCTAAATCCTCGCTAATGTCTTTTGTGGAGTCAAGGCACCAAAAGCCTCGTCAAGAATAGGGATAATCCCAGCATAAAGAGCGGCTAACTTCTCACTACTGGAGGCAAGCTTTTCCCATCTTATCCGCCTACGGTTGTTCTCCAAAAGGTGTCCTCCTATCAATTCCTGGGCGCATGGCACAGTCTCCCCCGGAAGAGGGATGGCGTACTCTAGCTCCAGGGCATTATGGTCGCTGTCGTATCTATCTATTATTTTAAAATCCAGTACCCTTTTCCATACCTGCATTTGTACCAGGAAGTAATCCAGTCTGGTTTGCCTCCCTGCCTTATTAAATGTGCATTTAGATGGAATGTCAGATCTAGTACGGCCGTTACAGGCTCTCAAACCATAGGTGAGATTTAATGTATTTATTTGGACGGCCAACGATGTCCAAGCTCTAGGAGGGGGTGCTTCAGTCTGGGGGACCTGCCAACTTGAATCCTCCTCTAGGGAGGGTCCATCAAGTAGGCCAGGTAATGGCTCAAAATGTGAGTTGAAGTCCCCCCCTATTAGGTAGGACATATCCCCAGGGATGGTTTCTAGAAAGGACGACAGTGACTCTATAGTTTTAGAAGTGGCCGCTATTTGAACTGGTCTGGAATATATATTTATAACTAATAATTTAAAAGGACCTGGCCATTCGAGTAGTACTGCCAGTATATCTTCCGAATCTGCTGGGTATCTTGAGGCTATACATCCTAGGTCTGAAGCAACCCAGGTTGCCAGTCCTCCGGATGGACGTCCTCTCCCACCCCAAAGAGCGGGGATTGAAAAAGTCTGAAATCCCCTAAATGATGTCTCTTCCCTTGTCCAAGTCTCTTGAAAGAGACACACACTTTTTGGGTGTATTAGCTCGGCCCAAGACTCCGAATCTATTTTGTTGCTGAGACCTGCTACGTTCCAGGAAAGAAATTTAAGGATTTGAGGGGCAATCTGTGTCCCAACTTGGCTAGCCCTTGGGGTAGTATGAACTGGACATACGGCGCTATCTATTTGGACTTCCTCAATTAGCGGAGCATCTAAAGTATTTTCCCTTTTGTTTGACTCATGGTGTCGGTCTGGAATCCCAATACTGGGTTCCTCCTCCCTGAGAGTAAGGGAGACTTGGTTACCTTGTTCAATACCTGCCGGACTCTCATTTGCCCCTACTGCAGAGGCCAGCTGTCTGTCCACCATTTCTAGATAGTCGTAACGGTTGGACAGTGATAGAAATGGTGGCTGATAAAACCTAGGAGGCCATGGCTCCTCTCTATCGTGGTTTCCCCTTCCCATTCCTCTTCTCTGTACAGTTTCCCATCCATGGGAATCGCTGAATGTAGGAGGGTAGATAGGGGGTAGTCGTGCGTGAACATAGGGGTTTCTCCTCCTTTCCTGGTTTCCCTCCCAATTTCCCATTAGGTCCTGATGGTATCCTCTCCTCTGTGCCTTGTTTGGGTGGTCGGTAGGTGGATAAAAGAACGAAAGGGGGACTGGGTGAATAGTACTCCCTTCGTCCTCCAGGAAAGAACCACAAATAAATTGGACTGTACCTGGTTCTTTAAAACTCACTAGTATACAGTCACCACTAATTGTTTTAGGTCTCTTACCCACCCACGAGACTCTTCTTGCCATGCGAATATCGCTGGTCTTGCCTCTAGGAAGCGGCCTATGTGTTGAGAGCCAGTTAATTACCTTGTTTTTTAATGACTCCCCTGTCTCGTACGAATCTGATTTCAGTTCGGGAACCCCAATTAAAATAACAGTATATGGCGCTACCTCTGGTGGGAGATTGACTGTGACTGTTCTTGGTGGTTTTGTTATTGAATTTATTGGATCAGGTGCATTTTGATTAGTATTCAGCTGAGGTTTTGAGGAACTTGTGTGTTGCACATTTAACTGAGTATTGTCAATTACTATTGGTGGTTGTTGTTGCATTGCATTGGTTTGTTTATTGGTAGCCCCTCCTGAAGTCACTGGGATTGCCAAATTAGCTTTTGGTTTTGATGGTTGATTGCTATTTGATTTAGTATTTTTGGCCCCCGCTACAGTTGTTGTTACTGTCTCGGTAGCTTTTGCGATTTTAAGGGGACCCAAGGTGTTGTTGTGTTTTGGGTCAGTGGAGGGGGATATAGAGCGAGGGGCTCCCGATTTCCAACCATCCATAACTTTTAGGGCAGTCTTCTCAATTTTGATTAGTCTCGCCTCCATTTTTATCAGGCGGGCTTCCAAAGGACTTATGATTGACTTGAGGAGGTTGCCAATATCCGCTAATGTTATGTCCTCTTCCGCTGACTCGGGATTATGTTCTAGGGGGGGGGGGGGGTAACGGATCAGTGAGGGTATCACTGGGCGGTTCCTGGGGCGGATCAATTAATATCGCAGGTGATGTTCTTTCCTGGATATTATAATCTATTCTAGTTGTGTTATATGTTGACCCCACATTTTGCTTCGTTTTCTTTCCCTTCCTTTCCTTACTACTCTGTTTCCCAGTTTTCCTCTTTTGTATGGCACCCTCCCTTCGCCCTCGGTCTACGCTAGATGACCCTAATAGTTTTGGAGTGTTAGCTGTGGTTGTTCTTCCCTCAAAGATGTGGGGCTTTGAGTAGTTATGTCCGTATCCTCCCTCGGTTCTGTAGTGTTTGATGGTTGGGTAATTTGCGTTAGAGGGAGGGACAGAAGGCTCATATCATCTAAGTCGCTTAGTGTTCCTTCGGAAAGATCTATACTGGTGGTTCGATGTGCCCCCCCACACGCACCAAGCTGTGATCTATCTATGATCCGTCTGTCCTCAGGTGTTTTCGACATTGCTATGACCCCCATCGACGACCTCCTAACCCATTCTATTTCCTGCGAAATTCGTCTTTCCAGGAGGGTGATGTTGTCTATCAAAAGGGAACCAGCCTTCAAAAAATAATCATCAATTTTGCCTTGGTTTAGGGCAGTTGTAGTAGGGGCGTTGGTTGCCAGGCTAGCTTTACTCCTAGTCTCCATCTTGCTCATGATACGCAATATGGCTCGACACCTTGCCGGACCCGCTGCGCGGGTCCTTTCCAAAATGATCCAGCGATGTCAGGGAGCAGGTCGAGTGAGCCTCCAACACGGCTCAAGCAGGTCAGCAAACGAGGTTTCCCACTGGGTAGAGGGGGCGAGGCAGATTTCAACTGCAGTCAGGGGGCGTGGCCGGCAGGGAGAGCGGCCACAGGTGTAGCACGCAGGGACTCCTGGGCAATGGAGTCCCTGCTAGGCTGCTCGCAGCCCTGCCGGTGAACAAAGTAGTTCCAGATATAGCGCTCGCCTCCCAGCGCCCCACAGAGTGTCTCCTGGCGCAGCGGGACCCGCGCAGCGGGTCCGGCAAGGTGTGGGTTCTTTCCAAAATGATCCAGCGATGTCAGGGAGCAGGTCGAGTGAGCCTCCAACACGGCTCAAGCAGGTCAGCAAACGAGGTTTCCCCTCAGCAAACAAGAGATATTTCCACTTATAAAATGGAGACTCAACTGGGCATGGTTAGTCTTATCTTGGTTTGCCTGGTGTCAGTGTGGTTTGACAGCAGTTCACTGGGATCCTGCTAACCAGGACCCCAGTGGCAGTGCTCTCTCCTCTAAATTCCATGGCAAGTACTGTGTACACCCAATAACTGCCATACCGGGGGAGCATTATAAGTCCCTAATATAGGGTACTGTGGTACCCATTGCATTGGCTGTTCTGTTCATAAACTTTTATTCGGTTGCATGTCATGTAACCATAAAAAGTACAAGAAGAAAAATATTATAGTGCGTATAACAAATCAATGTATGTCACATTAAAAACAGTGAGAAAACCTAAAACATTAAAACCATAGTTAAAAACAATTCATTGGGATACAAAGACAAATAAAATTAAAAAAACTTCAATGATTACAACAAATTTTTAGACATGATTTTAAGAAGTAGGCTACGCATTTGGCTGTATATTGAGAGTCCAGGAACTGCAGAGCTAAATAAGCAGGCCGACAGGTTCTCAATCCCAGTTTCCGGAGTAAAGGAATGATCCAGCGCTTGCGAGGAATCTCATAGTATCTGCAAAACAGTATTACATGATTGTTGATTGAGATGATATACCATCGCAAGGGCATTTCATGAGGGTATGCGACCAGTCCTTTGCTGTTGGAAAAGTAACTAGGCGGAAAAAGGAATCAAAGCGAAACCTAGTCAAAACGTACTTTTCGTGGTTAGTTAGGTGGTAAGATAGATATGTCTGAATTCCCAAAACAGTCTGGACAGAAATAATCTGTACATTTGAAGTTTTTGTGACTTCTTGTGTGAGGCGTAAATCTCTCAGATGGCTTAAGCACAGTTTTTTCAGATCTTTCCTGGTAATATCTACCAGTGAGCAAGGGTCTGAGAAATAAGATGTACGATTCAGATCTTTACGGAAGTTAGAGACATAGGAAAGCCAGGGGATTTTATTCCAGTTTGCCAAGGACAAGCAGTCAGTTATCAGAGAACGGGTGAGATGACATTGCACTTTAGACCAAATACGGTGCCATAACAGGATCGGCTGGCATTTGATATTGTCTGTCAGGTAGTCAATGCCCAGCTCGATTTGGCAACCGTACGTTGGGGCACTTTGTGGTAGAGCCAATATATATTTTAAAAACCCATTCTGGACCGTCTGCAGAATGTCTGTAGCAGCGTAACCCCAAACCCCTGCTCCATAGGTTGCTACGCTGTGACATTTGGCGTGGTAAATTTTTAGCAACTCTCCTGGGGCAGGTTTACCCAGTTTCCTAGAAAAGGAAACTAGGGCAGAGGTTGCTCTTTGGAAGAGTAGCTTTTTACTTGACACAGCTTGTTTCCAAGAAAGTTTGTCATCAACTAAAATTCCTAAATAGGGATATTCTCTGGTACGTTCCAACCTGACTTGGTCTATAAAAACTGACTTGGGGTTCTTCGCCTTGGGGCCAAGGTGCATGATGAAAGTTTTGTTTTTATTTACTTTTAGGCCTAAGGAGAGCATGAAGTGACAATATTTATTTAGCTGTTTTTGTAGCTGGTTTAATGTTCTGGCTAGGATTACTGAATCATCCGTGTATAACTAATGGGGCGTTGTTTAATAGATGGAAGGTCCTAGAACCCTTCAAGCATGGCTGCTTCCAGGCTATTAGTGTATACATTGAAAAGGAAGGGGGCCAGGACACAGCCCTGTCTAACTCCTTTAACAACAGGAAATGATGATGTTAGATCTCCGCCGATCCCATATCTGACGCACGCAGTAGCGTCAGAGTAGAGTTCGCGGAGAAATTAAATAGGAGGGGGATCTATCCCCAAATCGCCTAGAATGGACCACAGCCTGGTATGAATAACGCCGTCAAATGCTGCGCTAAGGTCAACATAAACTAGGTAAAGGTTACCTTTTTTAGCCCCCACATATTTACCAATTAGAAGAGCGAAATTCAACGCTTGCTCTACAGTGCCAAGGCCCTCCTGAAAACCGTACTGGAGATTGGTCAAGATGTTATTAGAGGATGCCCAATCCTGGAGGCGTTCCAGAATCAGCCGGCCAGCGACTTTCCCCAAGGAATCCAGGAGGGAAATAGGCCTGTAGCAAACGGGGTTTTTGCGATCACCCTTCTTAAATATAGGTAGCAAAATAGAGGTGGACCATGAGTCTATTAAGCCAGTTTTTGTAATTGCTGACATGACCTGAGTAATAAGGGGTGTCCAGAGTTCTGGATTATGTGCAAAGATATCTAGCGGAACCCCGTCCGGTCCAGGAGCTTTACCAGTTTTTGAAGATGACAACGCAGTAATGACCTCGTTGTGGTCAAAAAGGAGGTCGATGGGAAATATGGGTTCCACGGAGGGGTTACCCGTTAAACGTACCTCAGCGCTAGTAACCTCTGAGGGACCACTGAAGATCTTTGAAAAGTGAGCCACCCACTCGTCTGCTGTCACTGCCACGTCTAGGTGCTGAGAAGATGAGGCATCTAACAGAAAAGGAGATTTTACTGTGCGCCAGTACAATGAGCTGTCTTTACGTAGGCAGCTCTCGTGTAGTTGGGCCCACAAGTTCTTCTTAATTTCTTTTCTGCGTTTTTTAAGCGCTTGGTTATAAGCCTTTCTAAGTTTAGTGATTTCAGCGCGATCTCTGACATGGTTATGAACCGCTTTTTTAAAGTTAGTTGGCTATACGGCAGGTGGAGTCAAACCAGCCTTTAATTTCTGGGTTTCTGGATTTTTGATTACGAGATAACTCGTCTCGTATAATTTTGATAATTTCCAGAAAGCTGATTAAAATCAGCTGGGCAGAAGAGTCTAGTGCTAAACAATTGTTCATCCATGTTAAAGCTCTGTTTACCACTTTACTAGTTATTGCTTCTGGGTCTATTTTGGACCATCTTACAGAGAAGCCATTTACTCTGTCCATAGACAATGATTGTTGATTCAGTAAACTGTCCCTGGATGAGTGAGGTAAAGGATTTTTAAGTATTAGACTGATACTAATGGGAAAATGATCGCTTGAAATATCAGAGCCTGTATTAAAAATTTTAAGTTGACCCTTTATTATCTGTGAACATAGAATGTAATCGATGACACTTGAAAGACCCCTACCATGAAAAGTTGGTGTAAAATCAACGGGTGGGTCTACAAGGTCATTCGCATATTCTAGTTCCAAGGAAAACAGGCAGTCATTTAGACAATTTCCTAACTTCGTATGGGTAAATTGGGTCATAGGGCAACCGTTATCGTCCTGGAGGCCACATGTACCGTTCTTGTAGTTGTTAAATAACGGTGCATTAAAATCTCCCCTCCAGATCACATACGAGGTAGGGGTGATAAACCTATTCCTCTGTTCCGTTAAGTAAGATGTAATCTCAGTTAGAGTATTAACACAATCATTAGGGTGAAGGTTATTATAAAAATTAACCAAGAAAAACAACATACATTGATTGAGTAGGACCTTTAAAATCTGAAAGTTGTCACCAAGCAATGGGACAGTTATATCCATTGCAGAAAAGTTATTGGAAATATATACTGCAAGACCGCCTTTGGGTCTGCCCAAGGATTTGGAGCTAGCTGGGACGTGGTAAGTTTTGTAGCCTAAAATGTGTATAGGTTCAGTAGCCCAGGTTTCCTGAAAGCATACTATTTGGTGTGCGCCAACTACGTCTGACCAAGATTCAAGTTTTGTCTTGGAACGAAGACCAGCAACTTTCCAGAACAAAACTGATAGGGTCGGGGATGAATTTGTCAGGGCAGTGATTTCAGGGGAAACTTTGCAGGGTCTTATGCCAGGCGGGGGATGCAGATCGTGCAACGGGACTGTAGATAGCATATTAACTAGATCATTGGGGGTAGATGGTATCGCACAAGGTAAACCTACTTCTGCTACGCTCACAAAGGCTATCTTTCCCGCATTACCAGGTGGCTCGTTTAGTTCATTTACATTAGCGTGGGACTGTTGAGGATCAGGAGTTATTTGTAGAGTAGGGGTATGTGTTGGTAGGTGTAAATCCTTCATCGAATCGAGGACTATGCTTAGATGAGAGGCTCTTACAGATTTTACAAGTGGAGATGGGGTTTTGTGTCTCATGAGCAGAAGGCAATTATATCTCTGGTCAGTAGCCAATGGTGGTCAGTCAACCATTTCTAGGCAGTCACATCTATTGGCGACTGGTATTCCTCTCCAACTTATAGAGGGGGCTGCGTCTCTACCACCATATCCTGACCAGTTAACCCAGTCTCTTCGCCTATCCCAGTTTCCTACGTGGGTCCAGTTCCAGGATGAGCTTTCATTATGGCGAGGTGTTGGAGGGTAAAAATAGGCGAGTCTTTTTGTATCGACCCCTTCATTAGCAGCTTGCATACCCCAGGGGAAAATGTGCTCAACTGTGAATGGATCGTCAAAATTGACTATGACGCAGTCTACGGGGATTCTTTTCGGCTCGTTGCCTATCCACGGGACCCTACGGACCGTTGAAACTCTCCTTGTAGAGTACGGTGGTAAAGGTCTGTTAGTGGTTAACCAATGCAACACCTTATTTTTTAGAGACCATTCTGGTTCCTCCGCGTTGGCACTCAGCTCGGGAACCCCGGTCATAATTACCACAAAGGAACTTGCTTCTGGTGGCAAATGTATTGGGTACCCACCCCTCCCCCTCGATCTGGTGTTGGTGGTTTTTGCTCCTGAAGACTTGGTTTGGTTAGGCTTCAAAGTGTTGGGGGGGACTGATGTTTTGGATACCTCTGGAATTTTTGTTGTCACTGGGGTTTTCTTCACCCCTACAGGTGGGGGCTTCGATTTTGCAATTGGTACGTCAGCAGGGGTTTTTGTAGCTTGCACCCCTACCTTAGAGGTTTTAGTATTCACTGATCGTCCCCCTGATTGGGCCGATCCCTCCCCCTTATGGGAATTTGAGGTTTTAGTCAGGGTAGCTATCTGCTTTTCTAGCTTAATGAGGGACAGTTCTATGGGTTGCAGATAAGTTTTGACTAAGTCACCTAATCTGATTAAGAGTTGGTTATTTATCCCACACACTTTGCACCCTCCATCTGTGCTGCTATTTGCACTAAGATTTGCAGTATTCATGGAGAGATTAATAGTTTCAATGGGTGTGGTGATTAGCTCTCTCAATGATGGACTAACTTGTCCTACTGAGTGAATTGTAGGTAGATCTTTGTGCTTAAGATGTTTTTTGGGGTGTTTAGCTTTATACGATTTCTTTTGAGTTTTTTGTTTGGGGATAACACCCTCCCTCAAACCCCTACTAGGAGCTAAGCTTGGGTCCTCCCGAGTCGGGCTTGCAAAGAGGACGGGGGTTTTTTCTAGCATCATGGACGATTGAGAGTCCGACAGCTCAAGGGAAGCCGACAAATCAACCATACTTGGCACTGTGTGTGCATCTGCGTGGATTTCTGCGTGCACTTCCGATAAAGGCCCGACTTCCCGATGCTTTGTGGGTGTGTTGGCTGCAGCTAGGGAACCCAACAAGGATCGTTTGGCCAGGGCCAAATCCATCGATACCCTGCGTTCAAGTAGGATTATGCCCTGGTCAATCGCCTCGTTAGCCCTAGTTATATATTGGTCAATTGGGCCAGTTATAAGAGCATTTCCCTGTGCAGTTTTGCTCCTGCTACCTCTAGTAGACATGATTGATAAGTAGCAGGTATCAGGGTGTTAGCAATAAAGGGAAGGCAGAGGATAATATATAACCAGTAGGGAACAGAGTAGGTAATGTCAAAATGCAGATGTAAAAAGGGTGGCCCAGTCCAGTCTTACCCGGTCTTTAACTGGCTTAAACGGGCCCGCCCTTGTCCCGGGATTTGCCCGGCGTCCCGCGAGTGGGGTTGACGCTGGTTTTAAGCGCCTCCTGGCGCGGTTTCAGCCGTCGCAGCCCGCATGGGCCGATGGGAAATGTAGTTTCCTGCCCCGCTCTCCACTCGGCGGCTACACTTGACAAGCGAGCAGCGGGAGGCAGGCAGGGCACTCTGACGGCTGATTGCTGGGCCGCTTCAAAGGTAAGTCCCCAGCACAGTTTGGCAGACTTTGTGGCGGTCAAACTACTTTGAGAATTGCAGAAAGATCCCCCCCTCGTCAGGGGCTGACGCTGGTTTTAAGCGCCTCCTGGCGCGGTTTCAGCCGTCTCAGCCCGCATGGGCCGATGGGAAATGTAGTTTCCTGCCCCGCTCTTCACTCGGCGGCTACACTTGACAAGTGAGCGGCGGGAGGCAGGCAGGGCACTCTGACGGCTGATTGCTGGTCCGCTTCAAAGGTAAGTCCCCAGCACAGTTTGGCAGACTTTGTGGCGGTCAAACTACTTTGAGAATTGCAGAAAGATCCCCCCCCCTCGTCAGGGGCTGATGCTGGTTTTAAGCGCCTCCTGGCACGGTTTCAGCCGTCGCAGCCCGCATGGGCCGATGGAAAATGTAGTTTCCTGCCCCGCTCTCCACTCGGCAGCTACACTTGACAAGCGAGCGGCGGGAGGCAGGCAGGGCACTCTGACGGCTGATTGCTGGTCCGCTTCAAAAGTAAGTCCCCAGCACAGTTTGGCAGACTTCGTGGCGGTCAAACTACTTTGAGAATTGCAGAAAGATCCCCCCCTCGTCAGGGGCTGACGCTGGTTTTAAGCGCCTCCTGGCGCGGTTTCAGCCGTCGCAGCCCGCATGGGCCGATGGAAAATGTAGTTTCCTGCCCCGCTCTCCACTCGGCGGCTACACTTGACAAGCGAGCGGCGGGAGGCAGGTAGGGCACTCTGACGGCTGATTGCTGGTCCGCTTCAAAGGTAAGTCCCCAGCACAGTTTGGCAGACTTCGTGGCGGTCAAACTACTTTGAGAATTGCAGAAAGATCCCCCAGTGCATTGGTAAACCAGAGGTCTTCAATGGGTTACAGCATGTATTATGTCACCCATGGGAGCCCATGCAAACTGTGTCTGCATAGCTGCCATTGCAGTCTGTGTGAAATAGTGCTTGCACCTTTCACTTAGGATATAAGGTTTCACTTATATCTTGGTCACTGCACTTTCAACCTATATGTCATCCCTAAGGTAAGCCTTTCAGTCCAAAGGCAGGGTGTTTTGTTCAAAGTATGTGGGTACCCCTGCACAAGCAGAGGTACCCCTACAAACCCTGGACTCTATTCTCTGGGCTTTGTAAGTGCAGGACAGCCATTATATGGTATGTAGTGGACACTGGCAAGTTGAGATGTCTAAATGCATAATGGCTGCCCCGAACCTGGTAATGTTTGGAATCAAACCCGTTGGAATCATGCAACCACACTGATTCCAGTGTTTTTTTGTTTTAAAAAAAAATCTGTTTCTAGGTTTATAACACAGAAATACAAGGTCCATACAGATTGGCAAACAAATGCATAGAAGTACATACATCATCACTGGATCAGATTGTGCAACGTGACAGCCACTTAGTAATGCAAATCAAGTGTATCTGACATAGAACACTGATGGCTGTACAGAACAAAAAACTATCTAATGCATAGGAAAAACAAGTATGAGAAAAAAGAATATAGATGAGCGAAAATGGAAGTAAGAAAGAAGAAAAAGACTGACATGATAACATACAGGCATCTGCAAATCTCAGTCTGGGAGGGTCAGGCAGCAGTAGTTCAACATAGCAACAGCTGCCAGGGGAGTTGCCACAAGTTCCAAAGTAGTAAGCGAAATTCACCAGCCATCCGGCATTCACATCTCAGATCTAATCAGCAGTGTTTTGGTACATCTCCTGTGAACGCATATAGGCTTGAAATGGTTCACAGACATCCCTGGGACGAAACTGAGGATGCATTAAATTCCAGTAAACCCCCAGCTGACTCTGTCAAAACACTGCATTTTTTAGCCAGTCATCCATGTGAGGACTATGATGGCAGCCCCAGCACATCGCAACTCGCCGATTACCCAGCAGCAATAGCAGTGCAGCTAGCTTGCAATTCTCCGGGAGACATCCCTAAGATACTCCAATAGGGTCGTAAGCGGGGTCCGTTCTAGATGCAGCTCCAACATCTCTTATAGCGTCCATAATGGCCTCTCAATATCGCTTAACGCCTGGGTATTTTTATGCTAGATAGAGAAAATCTGCGCAGGGAGCCGAGCACTGGACACGACATGCCTCCTCCGCAAGCCCCCGCCGGGACAGCCACTCTGGCGTACAATACAATCTATGCAAAGATTAACAAGCATTGGCATAGACAATAGGTCTCGCCTTTGGGACCTTATAAGTGTTTAACCATGCGACAGTTAATGTTGTTGCACCAAGGATATTGTGCTGCATAACTAAATACTTATAAGGTCCCAAAAGTGAGACCTATTGGCTATGCCAATGCTTGTTTTTAATTGGTGTGCCAGTCACCGATGCCTCAAAGAGCGTCAGTGCCCGCAATGAACCTGCTGAAACTAATTTTTTTTTTAATTGGTGTGCATATCACTGATGCTTCAAAGAGTTTGTCAGAGATCCCAAAGAATCAGCTGACGCTCCAATGAATGAGGGAATGACAAAGCATTTTTTTTTTAATCACTTACCTGCCCGCCTGCTGCCGCCTCTCGCCCTCGTCGCCTGCTTAAAGGACTACAGGGGCAGGAAACAGGAACAGGAAGCACCCAGGTTTCCAGACTCCCTGAGCCAATTATGACGCTGATGATAGCGCTGTGATTGGTCTGAGCACCGTGGTTCGGCGCTCAGATAGGGACTGGGAGCCTGGGCATGTTCTCCACCCAGGCTGAGCAACACAGTCCGGTGGAGAACATGCCAGTGTGCATAATGGCTTGGCATGCCCAAGACGCCCAACCAAACCGGCATGCACACTTAGAAAGTGCCTGCCACTCCTCCCCTGCTCTGTTGGCAGTCCAGCCCACCCCGCCCCTACTGAAAAGTACTGAAAAATAAAATTATAATAACATGGTATCATTTTTTTTTTCTGTAGGGCGCCACCCCTTATTTAAAAGTCATATATTTGTACATAAAGCACAAACATCCCATTTCAGAGTGATTGTGTGGTGTTGAGTCAAAGCCTGTGTGTAATCCATGCAGACACTTGCAAGTTGGTTTCTCCTTTGCTTATATTCAAAGTAGATGGCTGGTCTTCTATTGCTCTCCAGCAACACTGGGCAAAGTCACAAAGGTACTGCATTTGTTTCAAGGCCGTTGCCAGAGCATTTATAGCATTTCACAAAACAAGTGACTTTCGAAATATAACACATTTTATGGAGTTAACTACTTTGTTCCCCATGCAATAAAGTATCACTTGAAATGTCATACATGTCACACATACTGAAAACATGGAAATGTAACACATAAGGAAACTTAAAACCTGATTGTAATTGAGGTCTACAACCCAGCAGCTTCCACGAGGGGTTGGAGTGAATAACTTTATAAATCATAGGGTTTTAGGACCGAGGAGAAGCACAGCTCACTCAGTCCTTGGTTGTTCCTTGGTAATCTACAAAGGAAGATTGGCTGTTTTGTTTACTTTCAGGAACTTTGAGGAGTTTACCCCTTGAAATTAAAAAAACTGCGATGTTCTACAGAGACCGGGGAAACTTTGTATCAGTTTGGGAAGGCTGACAAGGGAACGCGGGAATGTAAACAGGGGGCATGCGGATGTAAATTTACCGGGATCATTAGTGTGAGTAGCGGAGGCAACGAGCGCTTGGACCCACAAGCGGAAGCCCCAGCAGCTGAGCCCCATCTCATGGTGTGCATTCACTGCAGTGAGTAAACAACCTGGGGCTTTAATCTCAGCGGGTTGCTGGGGGGGACTAAGGAGGGTGGAGTGAGGGAGGGAGCAGTTATTTCACTCTCCTTAGGGGAGTGATAGACCCCAAGGTGTAGTCTCTAGATGGGAGGCTGAGAGGGGAGCTGAAGTTAAGCAGTGCATGTGGAAAGGTCTCTCCCAGCCAGTGTGTGCAGGAGGAGGAGGGGGGATCTTCCTCTTCAGGACTCCCTCTTTGCCATGCCTGGGTTTGAAAGCAAGTTCTGAGGGGTGGCTGGGCCCGATACGGGTCGGTATTTGGTGCAATTCTCCTCCCCCTCCTTCTTCGGCACTGAGTGCCCGGAATGCACCGCAAGCCCTCCCACCGAAGGGAAGACCGGATTTGCCAGGGACGGGGCTACGAACTTCCAAGGAGGGAGCACCCTGGGGCAGGCACTAAGGAACCCAGGCACCGAGGCACCCCTGCCTTCCGATCCAGAGGTCAGAGCGGGAGCACCTCGGGAAGGAGGCCGGACTTCAAGCACCCCATGTCCCTCTCTCCGGAATGCCGGCGTTGGAGCCTGTCCTCCAGACGGGGCTGCCACAAGAATCAGTCGACTATTGAGATGGCCGAGAACACAGCCAATGCCCAATACGAGTCCATGCCCCCGCACAAAGTGGCGGGAGGCAACGGACAGCCCCCCGCCACGGACCCAAAGGATGAGACGGTGCTGGGGACTACCAACATCTCCCTCATCAGGATGGACCCCCGCATTTCCCTCTACAGCACGCGCCAACCCCTCCTCTCCAGGACCAATGTGCAAGGCTGCATCTACAACGTCCTGGAGCGGCCCACGGGCTGGAAGTACTTTGTCTAGCACTTCACGGTGTAACTGCTGCGTCTGTGCTTGTGTGGGTCTCTGCTCCAGTGCGTACAAGTGATGTGGTTGTGCAGAGGCGCTCAGAGTTAACTCTCCCATTCTATTTTTTAATCACACATGACTACCACTAGCTACCACACAGGGTCTTTAGCAGCAGCTCCTCGCCCCCCCACCCAGTCCCCTGCTGTGATTCCTTTATCTCCCGCTGTGACTTACTTACTTCACGGTCTCCCAATTTAAAATTAAATTTCTGCAATGCCTTCAATATTACATTGGACGTCTGAAAGAGGGGAGAAGTTACTTCTTCTCCGTGACAGGATTTTCAGAAGGAGCCTGTGTGAGTCTAAAAACAGTATCTGTGTTATGGAATTTGAATGAATAGTAGATCACCTTTCCCCTTCCAGCGTGACCATACGTCCCTAGCGTCTAATCTGATACGTTATTCTCCCAAACGCCGTTCAAAATTATTATGACCTTTTTGGGGCACAGCTTGGAAGAAAGCTAAATTATCTGAGTGGTGCACAAGACGGCGCATGTTAAGAGTTTTAGCTCTTTAAATGTGTGCATAGGTGAATAGAGGCACAGAAATAAAAAAGAACAAGCGCGCACCTCGCGCAAGTAGGGAGTGGAGGGGAGTGCAGCCGAGAGAAGGCAGCATTTCCCTTGCGGGAGCTAGCGCGATAATTGCTAACATACGGTGCTGCTCGCTCCCGCAAGGGAATCGCCAAACGTGCATGCGTTGCCATTTAAAGCAATGCAACACGTGCAAATTTTTGCCTGCAAACCTGGAGCGATTCTTAAAGGTCTCTTTCCAATGCAGCACATGCGCGCTGCATAGGCGAGACCTAAAAATTAATAAATCTCAGCCTGTAATTGGGTAATAGCGCTCTTGCCTGGGCAGAGTAGAAATTCCAACAATCTGAGGGATAGGTTCCCCGAGTGTGGCCTTCCAATCCAGTCGGGTGGTAAGAACCCACACAGGAGTTGTGCGTTGCATTGTAGAGTACAGTCTTGAGATCAGCCTATGCTGGGAAGGATTTCCAATAAAGGTCTGAAGCCCCTATGGGGGGCACCACTGGGAATGACTGGTAAGGGACATGCAGGATTCCTTTACCGCTGTAGAGAACTGCTTGTCTCCTCATATTTTGTACTTATCGCTGACATTTTAGGCTGTTTTAGATAGATTGCTTTTATGCAATTTTGCTGTTTACTTGCCTGTTTGTCAGCTTCCCCCTATGGCCTGGCAGTGCATTGATTGGCTGCTTCTTTGCCAATCCGTAGCATGCCCGGGTGGAGCCTGTTGTGCCCCCCCAGCTATTTAAGACGGCCACAGTGCGGTTGCGGTGATTACATTACCACAGTAAAGATCTGCTTGGCTGCTAGTCTCGCTCCTTATCGCATATATTTTAGGCTGTTTTAAATTACTTTTATACAATTTTGCTGTTTACTTGCCTGTTTGTTCCGCTTCCTGCTATGGCCTGGCAGTGCGCTGATTGGCTGCTTCTTAGCCAATCAGTAGCAAGCCCGCGAGGACCCTGTTGTGCCCCGGCTATTTTATGCCAGCTACGGCGCAGACTCGGTGATTCCTTTACCCCTGTAAAGAACTGCTTGTCTGGTAGTCCCGCTGCTTATCGCTGATATTTTAGGCTGTTTTAAATTACTTTTACGCAATTTTGCTGTTTACTTGCCTGTCTGTTCCGCTTCCCGCTACGGCCTAGCAATGCGCTAACTGGTTGCTTCTTAGCCAATCAATAGCAAGCTGGGGAGGAGCCTGTTGTGCCCCCCGTTATTTTATGCCGGCCACAGCGCGGATGCGCGCAGCAGGTGTGCCAACGGGAAATCCATCTGCGCCTGGTCTACACCAGGTGCACTGTCCTTCAGACCCCCATAGGCGGTCATACTCGCTCAAGGAGAGTCTCTCCATTAGAACATTGATTAATCACTGTACAAACCAGGACTGGGCCCCGGTGGAATGCCCCCTATGTTGCGAACACTGTGGATTTAGAACTAAGGTGGATACTATTACCATGTCACCCTCCTTTCACACTTTTATATTTCTCAATCTAAACTGCTGCTCGCTTGTAAAACACTACGCTTAGTGTGGTGTTGCGCGCTAGTCGTCAGCTGCCAGAGTCCGCCCGCAGCGGAAGTGACTCTGCAGGAGCACGGCAGCGTGCATACGCCGTCCGCGTGGATACAAGTGGCCTGAGCAGCAGCACACCTGCCTAAGGGCACACACGACCCTGTCCAGCCCACAAGAGGTTCAAGGGGCCATGAGACTGAGTCCACACGACAGACCCACACGCTGATTGCCCTGATTGGAAGACCCTACACAAGACACCCCACAGACAGTAAAGGAGGGGGAGGGTCCTCCAAGAGCACCAGCCACCACGTGTCCAAGAGGCCACTTGAGGAACATCGGAAGGTGAGGCCAATTTTTCTACTCCACACGCCTATACAGGCCAACCCAAGAGTAGCCCACAGGCCCCCTCAAGGCACCGAGCACCACACGGACACTTATAGGCGGTTCTTACCACGACACTGGCGCACCAAATTGCCAGCAACGCGGGCGGGAGCAGCGTATCCCCAGTAGAGCTCACAGATGGCGAAGACTCTAACGAACAGAGGGGTACCTGAGCGACGACAACCAGTTCCAGAGTCAGGCACCCACTGGAAGCAAGATGTGTGCACAAACGTTCTCACTGACCAACCCGGTTCCCTTCTTAGCCAAGCCGGGACAGCCGGAAATACCCTGGGAGGACTGGAGGGAGTATTTTTAAAACAACATCTCCGCATTGGAAGAGGAAGGAAGGGAAGCCTTTACCAGTGCCAGTAAGAAGAAAATACTTCTGCATAACCTCGGACCGGCAGGCCAAAGAATATACCTCAAACTATGGGCGAAACGCGCGTCGGCTGCTTTCTTCTTGTGATATGTGAAATTAAACAGACTTCGACCCAAGAAGACCTGTTTGGACTATTCTATCATTACCTCTTGAGACCTTTTTTTTCTTGGACTGAATTGCATAGGGCACTGAGATTTCAAAGACTGTGTGAAGCAACATTTGTATTACCAGTATTAGAAATAATGAGAAGGGTGTGCTGAGGTATTCTATTCATATATGTATGACCTAGGTTTTGATTGATCCTGGGACGGAACGACACCTTGGTGGGTAGGTGTCATATACCTTAAGCACCCTAGCCGTAGTTGCAATTGCGTAACGATTCAATGTCCCCATTATACTTGGCGTAACATTTTAAGATGTGCGGCTCAATCTAAGCAAACCCATCCAATGTTGATAGAAATACCTCAAACTAGTGAAGGCAGAGAGACCGGCCGCAGACACAGACGTGTTTCAACACGCCTTGAAGGACCTCGATGCGCACTATCGTCCCGTAGTTTGCACAGCAATTGACAGGTTCAATTTCTATCAACGCAAGCAAGCCAAGGGAGAATCCGTCGACGAATACGTAGCGGCCCTACAACAACTTGCAATCACGTGCAAATTCGGTGCACTGCAAGAAGACCTAATAAGGGATCAAATCATAATGCACCCCGTCAACACATCCATTCAAGAAAAATTATGGGTAAATGGAGATGCTACACTCAAAGAAGTGTTGGCCTTAGTCAAAAAGGCGGAACTGTCAAAGAGGTGCGCAGAGGCCGCACGCCACGAGAGCAAGCCAGGACCAGCGGTGTGCAAGATTTCGAACAAGAACGTCGCAGATATGAGACAACCAGGCCAACAACAAGGGCCCAGGAACAAACAAAGATTTCTGCCCAAAACCTCCAGGACACCTAGGCAACGCACTGAGGGGAGGATCGAGTGCTATAGATGAGGCAGTCCAACACACGCTGCCCACAAAAAGGGGTGTCCAGCATTTAGGGCAAAATATTCATACTGCAGAATAATGGGGCACATTGAAAAGGTGTACAGGCGGAAGTCATCTAAAGCAGAAGTAAAGTTTGTAGAGCAAGGCGAGGACAGAGAGGATGACAGTACAGACAACGGGAGTGAAGATGGCGTCCTGTGCATAGAGGATCAGGTGCTGGACATCGACAGCCCCACGCACAAAAAACCTGCATACGTCATGTCCATCGGGGGTGTGCAGGTAACCATGGTAGCGGACTCGGGATCACCCTACACTATCGTGCAAAGAAAAGTATGTGAGAGGGACTTTGAGCCCGTAGTGGGAAACCATCTGATGCCCACGGACATACACCCAGTGACATTTACTGGTGAACCTATACCCATGGTAGGATTCTGCCCCTTAAAGTTCGACTTCAAAGGGAGGACAGCGAACGGAAAACTGTACGTCGCGGAACTGGGAACCTCGGTACTTGGCTGGAAAGATCAGGGCGCCTTGGGGATCAAACTGAGTCCAGGAAGCCACACACAAGTAATGATGACCGATGAAGTCTCAGTCCCGGAGAAGAATGGGTGGAAAGAAGAAATCCCAACCATTTTCCAAGAGACCATAGGACGGATGGCCAAGTTTACACACAAGATCTGTCTTAAGGAAGGAGCGATGCCCGTAAGCCATAAGGTCAAGAACATCCCGTTTAGGAACAGGAAGGCTGTACAAGAAGAACTGCAAAGGCTGGAGGAGAACGGAATCATCGAAGCCATAGAGAGTGCGGAATGGTTGGTGCCCCTAGTGGTGGTGCAGAAACCGAACGGCAAGGTGCTGCTCTGCGTAGACCTCCAAGAGCTAAACAAGAATATCATAGTGGGCAAGTTCCCACTTCCCAAGATAAATTAAATGCTAGCGGAAACCAAGGGGGTAAAATGGTTCTCCACGGTAGACCTTACTTCCACCTACCATCAGATAACACTGCACCGCTCATGCACCCACTTAACGTCCTTCATAACCCCATTTGGATGTTACAAGTTCCTGAGGATGCCGTTTGGTCTGGCCTCGGCTGCAGCCGTATTCCAAAAACTGATGTATCGGCTGTTCGGCAATATGGAAGGCATTCAGTACTTTCAGGACGACATCCTGGTGATGGGCAAGTCCCAGACAGACCACGATAAGTAGCTGAGCGCAGTATTGACAGTCTTGGCCAAGAACGGACTGACGGCCCAATGGGACAAGTGTAAATTTGGAGAAAGATCCGTAACGTACCTTGGTCACAAGATCCATGACGGAGGCATTGAACCCAAACAGTCCAACGTGATGGCCATCGCGGAGGCACCCACTCCCATGTCGAGGGAAGACGTCAGGTCATTTTTAGGAATGGCTGAATTTTACAGTAAATTTGTTCCCCATTTTGCGTCAAAGACCACCATATGAGGCAGCTCTTGAAGGAAAAGAGCAAGTTCCAGTGGACAGAAGCTGAACAAGGAGAGTTCGAAGCACTCAAACAGGGAATAAGTACAGTCATACCTCTGCAAGGATTTGATCAGGAAGCATTGTCAATTCTGACCACAGACGCCAGCGACAGAGGCCTAGGAGCCGTCTTAGCCCAAAGAAGCCCGCAAGGAGAAGTCACCACCATAGGGTTCGCCTCCAGGACCTTAGCACCGAATGAAGAGAAATTTAGTGTAGTAGAAAACGAGATGTTGGCGGCGGTGTGGGCGATGGAGCATTTCAGACAATTTTTATGGGGCGCTAAGTTTCTTCTGCGAACCGACCACAAACCTCTAGTGAGCGGGCATGCACACGCGACCCCCCGCATAGCCAAAATGACATTGAGGCTCCTAGATTTTGTATACGATGTGGAGTATTTGCCAGGCCAGAAGAACAAGGCTGACTATCTAAGTAGAGCGGCAGCCAAAGAAAAAGCGGAAGACCAAAGACCCAACGAATGGGAAGAATACGCCATTGCTCTCATGGAAGACCAGGAGACTGCCATCAGTGCCAATGAATGGGAGACTGGGTACGCAGCGGACAACACGATCCAAGCAGTAAAAGGATACATGATAAGTGGGTGGCCAGACAAGAGGCTACTGGACAGCAAGTTGAGAAGCTTTTGGGAAGTAAGGGAGGAACTTTCCATAGGAGAGAACCCAAGCTTTCTGCTTAGAGGGGCCCGTGTAGTACCCCCCAGGCTTTGCTGGAGCGAGTCCTGGCAACCGTGCATGAGGGGCATTTGGGTATCGTTAAGACCAAATGGAGGACAAAGGAAGCCTACTGGTGGCCAGGCATGGACAACCACATCGAACGACATGTGATGGGATGTGATTAATGTAGCAATGCGGATAAATCACAGGTGTTGCTCCGGCCCCCCCGGGGAAATATGATTGTCCAACAGGCCCATGGGAAGAAGTTTCCATTGATATCCTGGGTCCCATCCTGTATGCCCAAGGGGTGCCTAAATATGTGACAGTGACAAAAGACAGGTACTCTAAGTGGCCGGAGGTAGATGTCAATGAAACGGTGGATATGGAGACTGTCCTATCATTCCTAACAGAACTGTTTCTAAGGGAAGGCATCCCCAAGGGCATAACGTGTGACAACGGGTCACAATTCAAGTCAGATAAGTGGGCAGCCTTTATGGAAAGAAATGGTATCATGGTGAGACACACGCCCGTGTATCATCCAGCAGGAAATGGGCTAGTCGAACGTTTCAACAGGGTCATAATGGGGTCAGTCCCGGCTGCAATAAGCGCGGGGAAAGACTGGGAGAAGGAGATCAAGCGCTTAGTTTGGGCGTACAGGATCACCCCTGCGAGCACAGGATACAGCCCTTTCAAGATCCTACGCGGGCGGGAACCCTTCACAAAGGACAACCTGGCGTGGAAACACCTTATCGTGAAGAGCCAATGGTCCCCGGCAGTGGTAAGCAAGAACCTTGACAAAGCACAAGCCATATACACAGACCAATGCAACAAGAGCCGTAATGTCAAGGAGACCACCCTGGAAAGGGGGGAATGGATGAGAGTCAAACAACCCACACTGAAGAGGAAAGGAGACAGCAAATATAGCCCTCCGTTGCAAGTGATGGAACCTTACACACGCTCAGCTTTGCTCAGGGATGAGAAGATTTGGTCACAGGACAGGATGGCAAAGTGCAACCGAGTCGTGAACTGGGATAGTTCCCACAGACCAAATAGTCAAGCACCGAACGAGGAGGCCACCCAGAAAGAGAGGAAAAGGTGCTGGAGGGAAGGAGCCAAGAACCCGATCCTTGGAGTTGTAGTGGAAACGGAGGAAGTGAGGAGAGGGCACCAGAAACCATCCAGGCCCAGAGACAGCTGTTGTGTTCCCCACAAAGGGATGTGGACTCCAATGTTTCCAGAACGTGCCGAGGCAGAGAAGTCAGGCTTCCCAAGAGGTTCGAAAATTTCGAGATGAAACACAAGTAAGACTGTTGCCATCAGTTTGTTACGGTTGATGTGAAAGAGGGGAGATGTGGTGTTGCGCACTAGTCGTTAGCCATCGGAGTCCGCCCGCAGCGGAAGTGACGTTGCGGGGGCGGGTTTCCGGTGAGACGGAGCAAGGAGCGAGAAGGGATAAGCGGCTCCGCACTCTGCAGAGACCCATGTTAAAAAAATATACAATTAACCTCACATGGGCTCCGAGTGATCTTTCTACTGCAGGGGCATCATTACACTTAGGTCTTTGATTTGATACAGGATGAGGAGCCTGATATCCTCTTTCTAACTGAGACTTGGCTTACCCTGGACATGGAGGCTTAGCCACTACTGGCCCTGCCTTAGGGCTACACTCTAAAGAAACAGAACAGAATGGGCAGAGGAGGAGGCATTGCAGTCATTTTTATAAACAGGTCCACTTGCCATTTTACCAAGGAGGCTATTGCGGATTGCGAAAATGCACTTTTCAAAATCACCCTTAACTGCAATTTCACTCTTTCTGGGTTACTCATCTATTGCCCTTCCAGTTCATCAAAAAATTTTAGGGAAGCACTAACTAACCTGATGGGCATACTGGCAACTACATCCGCCAATTTCAATATAGTAGGTGATCTTAACCTCCACCTACAGGCCAGCCAAGACAAGGGAGATCGCCAATTTTCAAGCGGATCTCACTGCATATGAATTATTGCAATGCGTCCCTAGTAGCACACACCCTGCAGGGCATCTCTTAGACCCGGTCTTCACCAATATATCTGCCCTAAAAGTCGGTCAGCCTCTTCCTGTGAGCTGGTCTGACCACTAGCTAATATTAATAAATAATAACCTTGAATTTGTAAAGCGCACAACTACCTCCAAAGTGGTTTCCCGGCGCTGGGGGCCCTCGAGAAGATTAGGTGAGCTATTCCCCAGAGTCACATGGTGCTGGGCTGACCTGCTGCCGGCTAATTCCGATGACACTACATGGTGAAGGCCCTCCGTGTGCCCTTCTGAAGCTCATCCTAAAACGCCCCTGGCACTAGCTTTATGTCAACAATTTTTGAGACCTCCTCCTCAGTCAGAAGCTGTACCTTTCTTGGAATATTAAAACGCCAAACAGCCTTCTGTCTGAATGGCTCACGCATTCCCTTGATAAATGGAACCCTGCCAAATGTACCTACAGCTGTAGAACTCAGTCCAGTCCGTGGTTTAAGGAGACGCTGACCCAGGCAAGGAAAAACTGCAAAGCTCTTGAACGTGCATGGAGACGGCACTATGACCCTGCCCTCAAAATACAATATCGCACAGCCATCAAGGACTACCAAAAATCCATCCATAAAGCAAGAGCCGACTACTTTGCAGATAAAATAAAAAATAGCAGCAGTCCAGCAAAATGCATTTTTACCTTGCTGAAAGACCTCAAAACCCCGGCTCAATCCAATAAATCCACCATTACCTGGACTCATCAATGTGAGGCACTTGCCTCCTTCTTTGTTAAGAAGGTCGAGGACATTTACAAAACCTTCCCCCTACTATTGACAATGCAGGCCCCAAAGTCCCCACTAGCCCCGTCGCTCCCTTACTATCCACTTTTCCCAAACTTTCCCAGGAAGCTATGACAACCCTCTGTAGTAAAATTAAGTTGGGATCCTCAGCGGACACTTTAAAACCGGATCAGTTCCTGAAATTTCTACCTCAGCTTTTGCCCATTTTTTGAGACTTAATAAACTTGTCTCTATCCTCTGCAGAAGTTCAGGTCACATGGAAACATGCCAAGGTGATCCCCCTACTCGAGGCCCACCTCGGATTACTCCAAGCCAGAGAATTTCCATCCCATCTCACTCCTCCCTTTTGTAGCAAAAATTACAGAGTCTCAAATCAATTTTATTCTTACCATATTCATAGAATCTAATGAATTTTTGGACCCCTCGCAGAATGGCTTCAGACCACGCCATAGCACCGAATCTGCCCTATTGGCAGTTACCGAACATTTACGGAGTTCCCTGGATAAAGGAAATACCTCTGCTCTGATTCTTCTTGACATCAGCGCCGCATTTGACATGTGTCTCATCATTCTCTTCTGCAGCGCCTACAAGATATAGGTATCAAAGAGGCTGCTTTGAATTGGCATCATTTTTAGCTGAGAGATCGTTTCAAGTGACCCCTACAGCTGTCAGATACATTCTGTGCGTCAGGGGGTGCCACAGGGATCTGCTCTGAGCCCCACCTTATTCAATATCCATATTCAACCTCCAGCAGCGGTTGCTAATGGGAGAGGCCTCTCTGTGGTCTTCTATGCTGACGACCCCAACTTGTGATCTCGCTATCTAATGACTCTGATCAAAATGTGGTCAAGTTTCAAGACGATCTGATGGCCATCGCAGATTGGATTACAACCAAAAGCCTATGGTTGAACCCTAATAAATCAGAAATTCTTCTCTTAGGTAGAAACACCCACCTATGGAGCGAACGATGGTGGACTGCTACGCTAAGGCCCCACTTTGCCCAAGCAGACCGTAAAAAATGTGGGTGTCTGGGTTGACTCTGCCCTGACATATCAGGTACAGACGAAGTCAGTAGCTGGTGTCTGTTTCGGACTTCTACGTGGACTCAATCCATTGCTTGGGTTCTTCAACTCCCACACCCGCAGGTCATCATCCAGACTACCATACTTTCAAGACTGGACTATTCTAGTTCTCTGAATTGGTGCGCCAACAAAACAGGGATTCGCCGTCTACAAAGGGCACAAAACGCCACTGCTCGGATGCTCTTCGGCCATCCCAAATCTTGTACAGTTTCCAACCTCCTACAAAGGCTCCCGTGGAGAAAAGACTCAACTTCAAGGTATGAAGAAAAGAATCAATTTCAAAGTACTGTGCATTTCCCACAGAATTCTGAACTGCCAAGTCCCCGCCATCTTAGCCAATTTTCTTACTCCCTACATCCTGAACCGCTTGCTGCACTCCTAGGACCTAAACTCAGCATGTGTGCCTCGTGTCAAAAATGCGCAGGCCGGAGGTCACTCTTTTCGTGCCCTTGCCCCCACAATTTGGTATGCCCTTCCTGGCAACATCAAAAGCATCCAAAATCATGTGTCATTCTAGAAGGCAATAAAGACCTTTCTCTTTCCAAGTTAATACGTCATTTTACCCATGCCACCTTCTATTTTCTCTCTGTACATAGCTGGGATCAGCACTGGGAGGCCCCTTTGCTGGGGCAGCCATGCGCTTTACAAATCTCGTAACATAAGATAACAGTACAGGGAAGCCCTGAATTGGCAATTAATGAGCCGGTCGAGCAATGTTGTCTCCCCCTCCTCCAGGACCTGTTGTGGAGATATGAATAACCCATTGGGGAACGCTGCCCAATGGTGGTTAGCAGAAGTTTCCACAGAGGATCACAAGTGCTTGCATTCTGCATGAAGGGAAGGGCGTAGTGTCTGGTCAATGGCACAGAGGAGGCGTGCATGACATCCAATCAAGCGTATCTGCACAGCACATGCCAAGCCCATACAATGCAAGCAACCGTGTCAATGGTTGCTCACGGCCGAGTCTGTGGTCTGTATAAGACCATATGAAGTAGATGAGGCGCGGCATGGCCATACTCGGGGGTGTGCGCCATGAACTGTGTTAGATACAACCGATAAAATGCAAATTGCGCCTGTGCGCAACTGTAATATAGATCTTAGTTTGTTGCCACCAGTCTACCCAGCTCAAAGGGTAAGGAAAGGATCTCCCATGCTATTCTGGGAAGCCTGCCGGCCCATGCCAGAGACACCAGGCACAACCTAATTTTCTGCCTGAAGCTACGCCTGAGCGGGAGGGGAGATTAAGAAACAAGTAAAGACATTTTGGCAGAATAATCATTTTGGCAATGGCCAGCCACCCCACCATGGACAGAGGGAGGCGCAACCCTCTTACTCCCCAGCCACTCCATCAAACAACCATAGTTAGACCGCCATAGTATATCCACATCCCTGCTCAACCAGATGGCCAAATATTTATTTGGTTCAACTGCCCAACAAGGGAGAAACTCAGAGGAAAACTCCTTGGTCACCTCCATTAGTGGAAACACCACTGATTTGGCCCAATTAATCGAAATTCTAGAAAGCCTCCCATAAGGAGTAAACTCCCTGATCAGCAGGTCCAGATTTCTAGCTGGGTGCTTATCATACAGGATGATGTCACCAGCATACACAGAGACCAGCACCAAGCAGGGATGAACGCGAGGCCACGCTGTGCATGATGCTGTCTTAGCCGCACAGCCAAAGGCTCAAAGGCAGTGGCAAAAAGTATATTAGGAGAACGGGCATCCCTGCAGCGCTCCCCTGGAAATTCGAAAGGAAGGGAACCACTCAATGCGGAGTCTTGCCATGGTGTTCGCATAGAGAAGGCCAATCGGTTGGAGAAACCTAGGGCTAAGCCCCATTCGCTTCAGCAGGGCAAACGAGTACGGCCACTTGAGAGCGAGCGTCAAGAAAAATTGCTGCTGCTTCAATCGAGGGCTCTATCTCCTGGAGGATTGCAAAAAATGTGTGCAAATTATGTGTGGTGGCTCTTTCCGGAAAGAAGCTCAATTGATCCAGGCACATGATAAGAGGAAGCCACAGGAAGTGCCATGATGTGATTGGTTTGGCCAAGATGTTGTTATCCACATTAATAATGGAGAAAGGCCTATACAACTCGCAATGCCGCGGATCCTTATTAGGCATCAAAATAGTGACCATTAATGCCTCTCTAAGCGACGGGGGTGATTCACCCCTCTCCGAAGACTCACTGAATAGATCTAGAAGATGAGGTGCCAAAATGGAAGCATGCTCATTATAAAATGCAGCCAACAGCCCATCTAGGCCCAGGGCTATATCAGCCCGGAGTGAACCATTGACCTGTAGGAGCTCCTCTTCCGTAAAAGGTTCGTCAAGAAAAGGAAGGTGCCCCTCATCGAGCCGCAGCAGCTGAATCATCTCCAAAAATGCTGCTAGATCAGGGGGAGTCGAGTGTGCGTGGTGCTATAAAGAGCAGTGTAAAACGCCACCATTTCCTTTTTCACCACCTGTTGTCCGATAGCTAACTCATTTCCACTATTGCGGAGTTCATCCATTTAATCAGTAGCCCAGGGCTTCCATAGCAGGCCAGCAAGTGTTTTTCTGGCTCTATCTCCCTCCCCAGATCTCCTCGCCTGCGCTTCTATGCCGAGATAATGTGTTTCGCTACCTCCTCAAAGTCATTGATTTTACTGCATATTGTACCAAATACCTCCGTACCTCGAGTGGCGAAATATTCAGTTTCAAGGGCGAGTATCTCACCCTCTAAACGTTGTAATTACCTGCAGAGGTCCCTTAAAATTCCAGCCTGCTTAGCTAGGCATTCACCCTGTATCACTGACTTACAAGCTTCCTAAAGCACCGATGGGGACTTAACAGTACTCACATTACCACTGAAAAATTCAACCAGTGAAGCTTGAATAACCTCGCAGAATGCCTGGTCCCGCAAGGCTCCAGGAGGAGTCACCACGTAAAAGCTTGGCTCGAGCAGTCTGGAATAGCGCGCTCAAGTAAGACTGGGAAGTAAACCAAGAACGTTCTAGGAAGGTGAGACACTGCGGACACCCAAGCATCGACATCCTTGGACACAAGACAATAGTCAATACGCGACCAGGAGAAAGTTGCAAAGATCACACAAGTTCCTTCTCGCTTATTCTCCTTCTTAACCCTCCACACGTCCACCAATCCCACATCAGTGATAAGGAACAGAAGCTGGGCAGGCGCCCAGGGAAGGGGCTGGCGGGAATCCCCTGACCTATCAAGCTGTGGGTCCAGAATAACATTAAACTGCCCCCCCCCACCCCCACCCCCCCAACACCACTGCGCTGGGCCCCAGTGCATCCACACGCCTCCAGACCTTAATAAAGAAGCCTGTCATCAATATTTGGACCATATATAGAAACAAGTCTATGTGGGCGCCCCTCCAGTGCACCCACCACCATCACAAATCTCCCCTGTTGTTCACAATTAGCAATCCGCGTATGCCAGTGTGACCCAATTCTTATAAGAATAGTAACCCTTCCTCGCATAATTGAAGTAACATGCCACATACTGCTCACCAGTGCATCCTGCCAGCAGGCACGCCGTAGTCTGTTTAGTCAAGTGTACCTCCTGTAGAAAGAAAATATCTACACGATGCTGCTTCAGGTACGCCCGCACCAGCTGCGCTTTGCACCAGTCATTCAAGAACCGTGTGTTCCAAGTAATAATTTCAAGGGGGCCATATAAAAATCTTCAGACCTTGGCAAAATAGTGCCTCTGTGTCGCAAGCGCTGTGAAGCCCTCCCCTCCGGGTGAAAGCCTTACAAGTCAGCCCCTAAAAATAGGATAGCAGGAAGATAAAACAAGAGACAGAGAAATAGGAGTAACCTATGAACCCCATTCTACAGCCACCCAAACAGGCTGAATATTAACCACCCACCCCCGTCAAAGCCCCACAAGGCTAGTTAAGCATAACAATAAGGGAATCATCCACAGGGAGAACACTAGTCACCCAGCACTACCCAGTCAATGGAGACCGGGTGGCCGGAACAGTTAAAGATCCTACAAACATTTGTAATTAGTCAATCTGAGGCCCCTCATTGCAAAACGCATCCAGGACATTAGTTAGAAAAATATCATAAGGAGAATTTCTCACCATATCCTTCTGGTGAAGCATGTTGCACACCAGAAGCACTACAGACTCCAAATGTTACCACTAGTATACTTAGTCCTTGTCACTTGTGCATCCGGTTTCCTTGTTGGCTGGGGTATGAGGCGATTCAGACCTGGCTGGAGGTAAGCCTTTTACAAATTTTGCAGCTGCCATCGGATTTGTGAAATACACAGTCTTACCAGCATGAACGTTGCGCAGCTTCGCGGGATAGAGCAGGGAGTACTGGGCTTCTGTTTTTAGAGGGTGCGTTTCACCGGGATGAAAGCGTGCCTTGCAGCCTGAACAGTGACCGTAAAATCCAAATAAAAGTATACAATGTTCCCTTAATAGGGCATGGTGTGTTGCTCTCTGGCGACCCTGAGGACCATGTTCCTGTCCCAGTAATTCAGGAGCCGGGCAATGAGGGGGCTTGCAGGGTCTCCAGGGGGAGGCCTTCGCCCCAGCCGACTGTGGGCCCGCTTAACTATACACACTGCAGTGATCCCCAAAAAGAGACCGCAACATCTCCTCCACATCCTCAATTCGCTGCATACCAATTGACTCCAAAATCAACATAATTCTCATGTTATTTCTCCTAGATCTTCTCTCTAACTCTTCATTTAATTGCGAATGAGTTCTAGTACTTTCTCTATGTGAAGCAGCTTTTCTTGCGGTAATGCCATCATCTTCCACCATGGACGTGCTTTGTTCCAGTTGACCAATTCAATCATGACGATTGGACACCTTCTCCTTCAGGCAATCAAGTCTATCAGACAGAGAGTCTATTTTGAAGTAAATAGCTTTGAGGGACTACTTGAAGTCTCTAAACATGGCCCGAATGTCAGGTACTGGTGAAGTTGCAGACTCCACGTGCAATTCCTCCCTCGTGACCTCAGTTACCGGCAGGTTTCCCCGCTGCTTGAAGGGCAACTTGGACTGCCTGGCGTCTGTTTTGCCCATGTTGACAGTGCAGGAGGGACAACCGGGGGTCGGCCGGCCACCCTCTGGTTTAAAGCAAGGGCAAGGAGCTTAACTGGAGCCTAATTCCTCCCCAGCTCTGGGGGAGTCGCCGATGCCCGCACTGGGGGGAGGTCGGCACTCTCACTGACTCCACCACAGTTAGCAGATGCTCCGGTTCATTTGCACTTGCCACCCAATATTGGGCAGGAGCCTCTCCGGCCTCAGAAGTGCTACACCTCCACTGTGTCTTATACTGTGTTCCCACTGCAGTTCCTCTTTAAAGGGAGGTCTACACACACAATGGATCAACTCCACGCACCAAGCATGATTCAGGGATTCTCTTCTTTACGGGGGCTGGCACTCGATCTCCTAATGCAGCAACATCTCCAGTCAGTTCTTCGCCCCCGCCCATCTCCTGGGTCTCCACTGCGCATAATAATAGTCCCCGCAGGGCCCAGCACCTGTGCTGTCCCCCAGGCACTGCCCAACTTTGTCTTCCGCCTGGTCCAGCAAAACTCCAACGGCGTCGGCAGCCACTGCACCCGGTCCTAGCACCCGCAACAATCTGTCCCGGAGTGCGTCATCTTCGCTCCCGTGTATTGGTCAGCCAGTCACCAGCTGGCACAGTGGCCCACAAATCCTCAGCGGGCCTTCGCCTTCCACCTTGTCTGCCTCACTCTCGGCCAGCGACGCCGCACTCTCCCGGTGCCCTGTAGGCCCTTGCAGGTGGCCAAGCCTCCACCTCTACCAGTCCACCGGCCACGACTCAACAGACATTAATCGTGTCGTAATCCAGGCCCCACATGCTCCGCAGAATGTCTTGATGGGTTTCACTCTGACAGTGGAAGCCTCTCTGTTGCTCAGCCACCTCCGGCCTCCCCGATGACCACAAATAAGCATAGAATAAATGTTCCGGACAACAGAGCCTCACAAAGTGGTGGCCATCTTGCAGCCGGGCTCTCTGGCATCCTTCGAGTCACCAAGTACTCAGCCTGCATTCCAGATAGAACGAATCTCCCTGGAAGTGAAAGCGCCACTTCCCTGGATCTGCAGGCATCTCTACGACAATGACCGTTTGCTGATCCTTTGGTGGTATGCTGGTTCTCCAAAAGACTGACCAGTCTTCCCTGCAACTGGGGTGGCTGTAATCCCTCTCCAGCCAACTCAAACCGCCTCCCTGTGCACTGTGTCTGTTTGTTATTGACTCGGCTTGTGGCTGTCTTCACGAAAGATATTCAAGCTCCAATAAGCCCCAGCCTCCAGCATAGCACAACTCCAAGAACGACATCCTGCCTACATCCTCTGCATCGTGGGCCTTCAACTACTGTGTGATGCTTAGACTACCTTGCAACTCCCTGTGCCTGCTGCCAGAGGGTCCTAGAGGGAGCTCATTGATTCCTGCTGTCTCTCTCCTGTGTGCTGAGGGATGGTCCTGATTTAGCCTTGCTGGGTTAGTTCCGCAGACTCTGCTGGTCTGCAAACAGCATCTTCTCACATGAACTGTTGTTTGCATTTGCCAAGGCTTGTTGGTGGTCCTGCCAGCCACTGCCGGTCCTGTCGCCACTGCCCTTCCTACAACCATTGACCCACGTGGGAAGGCTCCTCTGCACTGGCATCATCGCCTGGGCTCCACAGCTGCTACTTCACCTCACTGTGCTACAGAAAGAATCTCCAACCAGGACTGCTATTGTGCTACTGTGCTTCCTGGTTATAGCTGAGTATTTTGGATTCTGTCCCCTCTGCTTTCAGGTTCTTCTCGCCTGGATTCCATACCCTGGTTCCAATGGCCTAGTGCACAACACCCTGTAGCTGCTGATCTTCAACAAACCTTCATTTGCGTCTAAGGCAGGTTCTCATACCACTTCACCCCCGTGTACCTGGGCTCCCTGGTATAGTTAGCCTGGTTTCTGGGGCATACACTGGTGGGGTAGCTCGCCAACCTTGCTTGATCCAAGTGCTTCCTTCAGGGTCCTTTGGGAAAGGCCCTAGAACTGTAAAATCCTGGTGTAACCACTCTGCACCCAGGCACCTTGGTTATGTTTACCCTGGGATCCTTCATGGGTTCTAGTCTCATTTTGGTACTATATGGTTGGCCCCTATGTGTTTTCTTATGCTATTTGCCCATTTCTAACGTATTTCTTGCATGTAATTGATATCTCTGGATGGAAAATATACCAAGTTAGTGTTTAATGTGTAATAATAAATGTAAAGTATTTTCTGACTCACCTGGTGTGGTTCTTTCTTATGTGAAAAACGTACTGACTGACTGTGGTGCTAAATGCAATTGCTTTACACCCTCTTGGATATGCCTTAGCTGCTCTGAACAGCTAACTCCTGAGAGCTCTGGTTTTCAGACACCTACAAACTAAGAGCTACCTAAACTCATTTCACAGTGCATCACCATAGGTGGACACTATATACTGAGTCAGCTTCCTACATTGGTGGTGCAGACGTTGGGATAAAGACTTGCATTTTCTTTACTACTTTGTCATCAGTAAAGTTTCCATAAGAAATCACTAATACCTTTGGTAATTACACTATGCTTGTTAGGTAAAAAAATCTAAAACTTGTAGTTTAGGTGTCAAGGGACTAGCATAGCCCTTTCTACAACCTTTTTTTGTAAGTTTTAGTTTGCTAGAGTAGGATACACTACACTAGCACCATGTCCAGTAATGAGGAATCTAGCCAGACTCAGGAGTCTAGGTACAGCGCCCTTAGGTTTCTGGAACTTAGGACTCTGTGCACAGCTATAGGACTTGAAACAGGTAGCAACCCCACTATGTATTTTCTGTTGGAATTACTCTTACAAGATGACACTGGAGGAGGAAGGCGTTGGTGAGGGGATGACCTTGAAGAGAAACAGGTACATAGTACTACTGGCTCTGTCAATGGACATGGCCAGAAGGAATCTGAAGAGGTTCCCCTGGATGACCCTATACCTGTACAGAAGGATACTGATGGTACTGGAGGGGGGCATGTCAGTAGACCTATTTTCACTCCCCCTGGGTTGGGTCACAAAGTCCCTAGGAGGACGAGGTCTGTGAGAAGTTGGCCTGATATATGATGTTTCCAATTCTGGAACCACCTTGTATCAGTCCAAACAATCCCTTATGGTGTCTGGTTGTAAGTCAACCTTATCGCGCCAGGATACTTTGCAGTAGCAGAGCGCGCTACAAAACATTTTATAACATAACATAACATAACGTTAGACAAGCTATCTTAAGGGTAGCATAGACTAAGCAGCTTTAAAGGCTTAATCAAGAGGTCGTGTTAAGCGAGCTGTTTTACCAATCACAGTCCTGTAATATCAAATGAAAGGACACCACACAAGTATACATTATAAAAATATATGTATTTATTTCTAAATTAATCCCCAGTACTCTCTTTATGAGCAAAGGGGCACAAGCGTTAAATCAAAATCACAGTATAACATACAAAGTTGCACAATTATGGATGAGGGCGGGTGGCCACTCAAACCATATATCAAAAAAGTGGTATGAGATACCAATCGAGCTGTGGTTAGGCCTAGGGCCTAGGGAATCGCTGGGAGCAGTCGGGACTAGCAATGCTGAAGTCGGGAAAAGCCCGCGGGATTCGGGTGCAGCGCTTAAAGCGCGGCTTGCACCAATGCAATGTCAATGGTGCGTAAAAGTTACACAAATAGAGTTTAAGGACACTTCCGCTGAACCTAGGGGAACCAAACTTTAGACACAGACCCTAGAGGTGTGTACCAGTGTGGGAACACCGGCATTGCAATGTTACCTCACCCTCAGGAAGCGGGTGTATAGGGTCGAAGTGGCGTCGGGTTTTGACACGCAGGCTCTTGGTGCTTGGAGCTGAAGATGCTGCAGGCGATGTGAAGGAGAAGTGTCCGGTGTGATCCAAGGGTGGATCAGAGTAGAAAAGTACCTGAAAGCAGGGGGGACAGAGTCTGGGTCACTCAGCAGAGACCAGGGTGGAACCAGGACGGAACCAGGCAATGTCGGGCGCAATCAGGTGGTTGTTGAGGAGCTTCTCTCCACTGTCACATGGGCTCTGGGGCATCTGCGACGTCCAGGAGCGGGTCACGATCTGTCCCACGCAGGCTCTCACCGTCGGCGCAGTCGGCTTCAAGATTGGAGCAAACAACACTTGGCAAGAGCAATCCACGCAGGACCGGAAGATGGCTTCTCACTCGGACCAGGAGGGTCAGAGCGGGTGCTCCTTTTCAGAGGAGCTGGTGCAAGTCTGGAGCAACCAGAATCGCAAGTCGGTTTTAGGTTTTCGTCGGCACAGGGGCCACAAGCCAGCTGGCAAGTGACTGGGCCAACGCGTCGAGCCAAAGCAAGCAGAAGGGCCCCACGCAGCACTCGTCGAGTGTAGAGGGGTGAGCTTCGGTGCAAGAGTGGCTCAGGGTTGGGGCTTCTCAAACCCCGGTGTACAGCTTCGAGGGTCACTCGTGGGCTGCACGGTCAGCTTCTCGTGGTCTTTTCAAGATGGCGTGCCCCACGCTTCCGGTCGCCTCCACGGGTCTCAACTCTGCAGGGACTGTGGATCGGGCTGTAATAAGGAAGGCAAGCTTGATCTAGTCGATCTCTGTCGCTCGAGTTCCATGGGAACTGCAACAAAGCAGACGTTGAGGTGCTGGATGGTGCCTGTTTGCACAGGGTGGTCACTCCTTGACCACAAGGGAGATTCTTTAGTCTTCTACGTTGAGTAGGATGTCGAAGGGTCCAGAGTTTTGTTTCAAATGTTTCATCAGTATAATCTGAGTGCGTTGGCACTGCTCCCATTCTTATACCAATCTAGGGGGCTGGATTACCTGCTAGGTCCCCTCCTATGGGTGGGACCCAGGAAGGGGGTGGATACACCCCTTTCCTTTGATCCAGGCCGCGCTGGGACAGGGGCTGGTGTGCCCCAGAACCAGTTTGGCCGGATTATGCAAGGGGAAGCCTTGTGCTCCCCAGGCAGTGTCTGGTTTCTTTCAAACCTCCCTGCTACAATCCACTATCTCCTGTCTGGGGTGGTGTGACACCTCCCTGTGACAGGAAACCCTTTGTCCAGGCCTCCTCTGCTGAGTTTCGGTCGGCAGCAGGAGGTCAGACTTGTTTCTGTGGCAGAAGCATCCATTTTGTGGATCTGAGGCTCTTTTTAAAAATCAACCGCGTTTTAGCAAAGTAGCATGTCGTCTCCCTCTAGAGGGGTGGAATGCTACCCCCGTCGCCAGGACTGGCGAGGGGGTAGTATTCCAAATCGTATGACACCTTACACGACATGTTTTGATAAAGCCAAACCAAAGTTACTATATAACTGCGAGGATTATAAGGTACTTAAGAGTATATGGTATGGCATTATCCCGGAACAGCTTAGGGAATTGGTCCCGACAGCTGCAGACAGGCTCAGCTCATGCTAGAGCACCATCTCACATAAAACCAAGAACTCTGCCTCCAGGATTGTCAAGGCCTGCCATAGGAATGACTGATAGGTATATATGCGTCCAGGGGTGGGGAATTCCTATCTCCCGACGCCCGAGACATCTAGATTTCTTAGGAGGGCGAGAGGTTTTAATTTAATTTTTTTCCAAAGGACAAGTAGACAGTTTTATAGTAATACGATACACAGCTGTTCAACCCTGTAGGTCACAGCCAGTAAATAAGTTGCTCTGAGCAGTTTATTGGCAGTGAAAGGGTCAATGCAAAAGCTGGGGCCTGCACTTTAATTTCCCCAGAGCAGAACAACAAAATGATAAAGCAGAGCTCAAAGTTGGAGCCAGCTCGATAAGCTTGTGTGGCTTCCAGGCCCTCCCCGGTCCTTTTATTTTCTACAAGCATGAGACACACATCGAGCTTCTACAGCTCCAGTAGACTTGCAGCAATGGCATGTAAGAGGCTGCTTTTTGTGCCTCTTGGCCCCTTGCTCTGACTTGAACTGTATGACCCCTGCCTTGTATTCTCTGCTCCACTCCTGGGCCTCATAGGGCTCCAATATCCCTGCTCATCTTCAACTCAATTTGATTTCCCTTCTCATGCACCCCCTCCTTGGCACTTTGCATTTCCTGTACACCTTATGATACACCCGGTGCCTGAACCTGCTAACCCCACCACTCCACCCTCTGCTGCACTCTCTGACATCCCTGACCCGCTCCCCTTGGCCTCTAATATCATACTTCATCAAGGGCGTACATTGAAGCTCATTAGATTCCCCATGGGCTTTCATGCAGGCCTAAGGCCACCCCCAATTCTGTCCTTGCACTAGGCCTCTCATCTCACTTTGTGTCTGCACCAGGGGCATTGTGAACACACTGCTGTAGCAACTACAGCAGCTGTAGAGTTTTTGATGGGCCTCTTCAGTCTGCAGGTCCGCAGACAAAGGCCCATAATGGACTTGAAAGGGTGGGTGGGAGAGTGAGTGAATGGGTGGATGAATAGATGCATTGATGAATAAGTGAACTGGTGGATGTATAAATGCATGGATGAATACGTGCAAGAGTGGATGATAGATGCATAAATTAATGAGTGAAAGGGTGAATGGATAGATGCATGGATGAATAAGTGAAAGGCTGGATGGATAGTTGGATGAATGAGTGGAGTGAAAAGGTGGATGTTTAGATGCTTAAATGAATGAATGAGTGAAAGGGTGGATGGATAGGTGCATGGATGGATAGATGCAGGTATGAATAAGTGAAAGGGTGGATGTCTAGATGCATGGATGAATACGTGCAAGAGTGGATGATAGATGCATACATTAATGAGTGAAAGGGTGAATGGATAGATGCATGGATGAATGAGTGAAATGCTGGATGGATGGATAGATGGATGAATGAGTGGAGTGAAAGGATAGATACATGGATGAATGAGTGGATGATGTAAGGATGGATGCTTGAAAGAATGGTAGGATAGGTGCAAGTGTGAATGAAGGGATGGGTGAGTGGATGGATAGGTTGAAAGTGGATTGATGAGTGGAAGGATGGACGGCTTATTGAAAGGGTGGATTAATGGGTGAGAGAGTAGATGAATAGATGGCTGAGTGGGTGGGGATAGATGGCTGAGTGGGCGGGGATGGATGGATGGGTGGCTGGGTGGAAGGGTTGATGGATGGATGGGTGGACAGTTGAGTGTAAAGGTGGATGGAGGGATTAGTGAAAGGGTGGATGGATATATGAGCGAAACGTAAGATGGACGGGTGAATGGGTAGATGGACAAGCGAAAGCATAAATGAAGGAAGTGAAATGGTAGGTGGATAGATGAGTAAAAAGGAGGATGGATGGATGGATGGATGAGCGAAAGGATGGATGAGTGAAAGGAAGGCGGGATGGATCAGTTGGATCGATAGGTTTGGAGATGGCAGGATAGGTTTGAACAGGGGTTTCGTGAACGCCCCACTTTAGCAGCTACAGTAGAGGTGGAGCTCTTGATGGGCCTCTTCGGTCTGCAGCTCGGCAGACAAAGATTCGTAATTAATGTGAAAGGATGAATGGATGTGTGGGTGAAAGGATGAGTGAGTGGAAGTGAGGCTGGCTAGATGGATGGATGGATGAATGGATGGATGGATAGATGGATGGATGGATGAATAAGTGACCGGGATGGTTGAGTTACAGGGTGTAAGGATTAGAGAGCGAAAGGATGGATGAGTGTAAAGGATAAATGGAAGGATGAGTGAAAGGATGGATTGATGGATGGGTCAAGGGGGGGGATGAGTGAAAGGGAGGGTGGATAGATGAGTGAAAGGGAGAGTGTATGGATGAGCGAAAGGATGGATGGATGATTGAAATAGATAGGTTTGGAGATGGATGGGTAGGTTTGGAAATGGATGAGCAGATGGACTGACGGATTAACAGATTGGTGAAAGGCTAATGGATAAACGAATGAATGGGTGCCAATGTAAAGGTGAAATGCTAGATATCAGTGGGTGAAAGGATGATTGGATAGATGCTTAGATGGAAGAGACAAGAGAGCTATTCTAGCCAGGATTCCAATGACTTTTTTCGCTTGCTTGGTGTCATAAGAACTTTGGATCAACGTGGTGGGTATTTTAATTTTCTGGTTACTCACTTGACCTACACTATGCTCCTTTCTCTACCTTGGGAGTATCAGGTAGGCGTGGTGCTGTATGCCAGCGCGGTCTTACTAGACCGCTAGTATTTGGTCTCATAAAGGCTATATTGCCATAGACATTCCTGGCTTTGAACAAAACTACTTTGTAAAAGAGCAGAATGCTGTGACACACAATGAAGCCAGCTCACAGATAGGAAGAGATAGCATTTTAATAAAAACACAAGGTCTTGGTTAACTCAGATTTAATTAGGGGCTCAAATGTTGATGTCACAAAAGTGCACCCATGATAAATGTCTTTGCATTAATGCAGATTTACGTTTTTTATGAATTCACATGAATTTCCTTAAGTATGCCAGGAAACCGTAGTCCTAGAAAATATTTGAGAATTGCATCTTAGCATGAGCAAATATGAATATGCTCCAGCGGAAATCTGTTGACTGTTTACAAGTTCACTTTTTCTACAAACAAATTTTTCCCGGCCCTGGAAAAAACTTTACTTCTGCCATTGTCAGGGGTAAATTGCCGACCTTTCTAAGTATGGGAAAAAATTAGAGAAGAGCTGGTGAAAAACTCCAAAATTCAAATCCTTCTATAGTAATAGCCTGACATAACCACAGAGGCTATTATCAGAGCTCTTCTATAAAGAGATTGCAGCCATTATTTGACGGCGCACTACATGGCACCAAATGGACAAGTGGATTTTGTTACAGGACTTGTAGATTTATGAAGCTACTTGTCCCATGGACAAGTACATATTTCATAACATTCCACACCCCTGTATGTGTCCAGTTAGGTTTAGATATAGGCATACTATATCTAAGCAAGGGGTGATTACACCACCTTGCCCCAGCTGAGTGATCAGCCAGTTGTGTCAATTTTAGATAGCCAGCCAGGGGTGGCAAAAGCTATGCTGCAGCCCCTGGTAGGCCTTGGATGCACCTATGCCCTGGGCACCTATAGTGCTCTGTACGGGGGTGTTAGAAATGGGATCCCTGGCTGGCCAGGGCTTGCGCCAAAGTCAGTCAGAGACCACCACTCCTAAGTCAGGGCAAGGGAGTTACACGCCAAGATAACCGCTGCTCACCCTCTAGGTAACGTGGCGCGAGCAGCAAGGCTGAACTTGGAGGCGATATGAGTTAAGTATTTGCGAGTGCACCCCAGCAACAACACCCAAGGCCCACCACAAAGGAAACTCCACACAAGGTTATATATAAAAAATAGCCTTTGTATTACACCAAAACACAGTAGATAAACACACACTTTACACGGTGCCAACAGGCACAGGCAGAATTTACAGGGGATATGTACAGGGGACAGGGCCACGTGGACCACTGTCTGGAATCAGCACTTTTAGAACTTAGCACTTTTTTGATCATAGAATTATCACTGTAGCACAAAAATAACATACAACCAGTCACTACTGGTACCAGGTGAGCACCACCTATGCAACCCTCACTATCTTAGGAGATCACACAAGGAACCTGGGCCTCGCTAGTACCACCTGCACTAGGAGAAAAACAACCACCTAAGTATCACAATACCTGTAGGGGTGTAAGAACATAACACATGATGCAATGCATAACATTCATTCAGAGGTGTAAGGAAGGAAAACACATGATGCATCAACAATACATTCAGAGGTGCAGAAAATGAACAATTGCGCCAAACTCACATAAGTCACCACCTGTGACTGTCCCTAGGCCAACTGGCCTCTCTAGGGCTAGGACGCCCTGTGTCCCAAAGTCAGGAGGCCTAAACGTGGCAGTTGCCCACAAAGTGCTGGGCAACTGGTGCAGATAAAGTTAGGGCAACGTTGGAGCCTCGTGGGCTCAAGAACCACCACAGTGGCACTGCTGAGCCTCCCTGGGCTCTAGAACAAGAACAAATGCGGACAAGGAGCCTCTCTGGGCTCTGGAACAATGAACTGGGCACTCGAGCCTCTCTGGGCTCGCAAAGCAAGAGAATGGCACCCTCAGAGCCTCTCTCAGGCTCTCAAACACAACTGCTGCCTCACTGGGCAGTGGGGTCTCTCACGGGGGACCCAGGATCAGCTGGAGAGCCTCTCGGGGCTCAACGAACACATGTGGGCACGTTGGAGTACCTCTCGGGGGACTCGGAGCAAGGACAAATGCCCCCAAGAGCCTCGCAGGCTCACGAATAAAGAACTGGCCTCGAGCCTCTCAGGGCTCGCAAAACAAATGGCCGGGAGCCTCTCTGAGCTCAAAGAACGATGGGGCCGAGTCTGAGCCTCGCAGGCTCCAAGAATAAACAAATGCTGCCTCTTCGATGGAGCTCCCCTCCTGGGGACTCGAAGCAGCTCTAGCCCCCAAGAGCCTCTGGGCTCGAACAGAATGCAGCCTGAGCCTCTCCAGCTCTGAAGTAGTGCCCCTGCCGTCGGAGTCCTTCCCTGGGACTCAGAAAGGTAATGCCCCCTGAGCCTCCCCTTGCCCGTGCACACTCACCGGGCTCTCAGGCGGAGGCTCCTCGGTTCCTCTGGCTCTGCTCCCGTCGGGCGGGGAACTCCTCTCTTTCGTGCTCCACCCGGGGCGCACGTCCAGGCTCCTCGGCAGGCTCCTCGGTGGGACACCCCGGGGCTCTCTTTCTCTCTCCCTCGGGAGCCCCGGAGGAGACGGCCGCTTCCTGCTTCTCGCTGTGGGGGCGGGACTTCCGGCACCTTCTCCCTGGGCCGTGCAGCGATTGGCCAGCCTGGGAGCTCCTTCCGGGTCGTTGCGGGCAGCGCGGCGGCCCGGCTCAGGCACCGCAGGTGGGGGATGAATTCCTCGAGGAGTGGGCTCCCTCGAGGGAAGCAATGCACGGACAACAGCGGCAATCTCGGGGGCAATGCCGGGTGGGCACCGGCTGTGAACATGCGGCAATGAGCGGGGTGGCACCCGCGCCGCTTGGCACAAAGATAAGGTAATTTGCAGCGTGGGCAGCCGCAAGAGTAAAGCGCTCTAAGCGCTAGAGGCCACACGAAGCGCTCCCAGCGCTAGGAGGAGAGGAAAAGCGCCCCCAGGCGCTCTGGGGACAAAGGTAAAGCGCTCTCAGCGCTAGAAATCAGAGACAGCGCTCCCAGCGCTATAAGGATATCAATAAAGCGCTTCCAGGCGCTAGAGGCTCCAAAAACACAGCAAGAGCCCTTTTAGAAATGCAGCACGCAGGGGGGGGCAAGGCTGGGCCCAGAGCCAGCACACTGGGTCTCCAGGCAGGGAGACACTCCAAGTGGCGGTCCTCTGGCCCAGCGACAGCAGCAGCAGCCCCCTCAGGATCCTGGAAGAGAACCGTTTCTGTGGGGACACAGCCCCATTTTTATACACCTAAATCCTTTGTTTGGAGGTGCAGGGTGGGGGAGAAACCAGTCGCAGCTGGTTTGGGAGTACCCTTGATGGCCCAACCACCCCTTTCTTTCACTGGGGAGGCTAGGGTCGTTAGACACACCACAGGGGGGCGGAGCCAGCATTGTGTGGGGAAAACCCAGCCCATCCAGGACACAGGTACACTCCTCCCACACATCACTCATGCTAATCTCACACTCACCACCGGGCAGACCCATCCAGACTTCCTGGAGCCTGGCATGCCAGCCAGCTCCAACCAATCACGCTCCAGGCATATTTTACATTAATATGCCAAGTCCTAGAAGTGGCATTTGTACACAAGACACACTCATGCCACATATATCATTGCGAAGCATTCACTCTCACGAGTTCGCACATATCAAATTCGAGCCTGCACTCCTCACACATCAGGAACTACCAGGGACACACACATTCCCCATGCATTTCTATGGGAGGGCAGGCCAGCCATACTACACGCACGCACTTTCACTCTGGGACCCAGGGAAAAGTGCGCAGAGACCCAAAAATCACTAACACAGGGTCACAAATAAAAGCAAAAAGATTAGGGGGGAACCCGCCCTAAGGGCCAAGTCCAACAAGGGGCTGATAAGGCGACCCAAGCCAATCTAGTTATGCACCTAGGGTACATGGAATCCATTTAAAAGAGAGAGCAGATGGCCTGGGGCCCTGATTAGCAGGGAACCAGGCCAACTAAGTCGAAAACCAGCTAAACACAAGGCAAAAAATCTGGGGTAACCTTAGTCAGGTAGCCACCTTCCTACAAGGTCTTCCTCATCCTCCCTTTACTCAGCATCAGTTGCTGGGTCCCCTCACTCTAAATTAGATGAGGCCATCCTAGATAGGGAGTACAATCTGCTTAAGCTTCAGAAGGCCAAACTCAAGCTGAAGGGGGAGCAGTTGGCCCATGAAAGGGAAGTCCTAGAAGTAGAAAAAGAGAGGAAGATGTTGGAGTTAGACCCCAATGGTGGCAGCAATAAAGAGGCTAGAGTCAGGTAGGAACCCTTTGATTTGAGGAATCATAGCAGAATATTGTCCTTTTTAAAACTGGGTTGGTATCCACAAGTGGATTACTGCTATGGAGAGGGCCTGTAATGTCCAGAAGGTCCCCCAGAAGCAGTGGGCTGCTATCCCGTGGCTCTCCTTTGCAGACAAAGGTAGAAACGAACTCCTGGCAGTACAAGATGATGCAGACAACTATAAGGTTTTGAAAGAGGCTCTTATTTTTTTTTGTAAACAGATTTTTATTGGCTTTTCAAGGTGACATCATAGGAAAAACAGACCAGAGGGCACAACAGATGATCAAACGGTACAATTAAAGTCCAGTGCAGTTATCCCTCCCGCCCATTGTCATAAGTTGAAAGAAGCACTTACTGAAGGGTTAGGACTTATTTATGAAGACTACAGGATCAAGTTCAGGGAAACCTAGAAGACCTCTTCACAAGACTGAGAACAACATTCCAATTATTAGGTACATGTATAATATATATTTTTTGATCACCATATCAATTGGTTTTGGCATTAGATTCATTATGGCTTTCCTGATGAGGGAGTTCTGTTCACCGAAACGCGCATAGATACTAAGAAGACCCATCATTAAACTAAAAGCAACTCAATTGCACTTTTTGATTTATTGTGTTCTTGATTTTTTCATTTGTTGATCATTACCTTTTGGAAATTGTAATTACTTTATGATTGATTGTATAATTTTTCTTATATGGATCATGTGTATAAGACATATGCCTTTTGTTTGTTGTATGTATTCATGGTTTTTGTCAAATCTGTTTTATTGGCATTTTTGGGTTACATAGTACAATAGGAACATCATCAATGCAAGTGCAAACAACATGGGCACGTCAGTCATATATTCACAAGCACAGTACCATTTTATGTTACATGTACAATGTTTAAGTTGTGCAACTACTAAGACATGGGATATTCTCCCAAAGTCGACTGAATCGTGGTACTCCTGTCCGGATGCAAACTCCGGGACTGTCCATGGGAATGAGCACGCTGGACCCTGTCCCATCAGCGAGATTCTGGGTAGACCCTCCAGCTCGAACTTACGAACAGACGATGCATTTATGAAACAGAAAGAGAAAACTTTAATTACAGTGGCAAAACCACATTTATACTTCAACCCTCATCCTACCCCCCCTTCCGTCCTCCCCCCGACCCCTCCGCCCACATCCCCCGAGCGCGCGTGCACCCCCAGGCCACAACTGCTTTTGCACTGCTGCCTTTGTACCCCGATGGAGCAGAAATTATACACACCAAGTTATTTTGGAAGGAGAACGGCCCGTGGTATGCTCCCATCCCCGCATGCGCCCTCCGAACCCTCCGCGCCACCCGTGCCTCCTTTCCCATCCGGCTGTTGTAATGTATTAAGCATTTGCTCCCAGCGCTCTGCTATGGGTTCCTTCCGGAGCCCCAATGTCTCCTCCCTTCGTATGGCGGTCCATTCTGCCCGGGCTCACGCCTGGAGGGAGTAGGTTCACGCCTGTACGCATGGCGGGTCACGCGCCTTCCACCTCCTCGTGAGGAGGCGCTTCGCCACCACGAGCCCCAGGTCCAGGAAACGGGACAACACCTTATCTTATCTTTGGGGGTTCTCCTGAAGTGATGTAAAATGTACTCAGGCCAGTCAAAGGGTATGGTACGACCAGTGCATTTTCTGAGCAGCTCGCTAATTGAACTCCAGTAAGTGCCCAGCCAAGGACAGCTCCACAGTGAGTGTAGCAAACCATCCCCCAACTCATTGCACCTGGGGCAGCATGCTTCAGTGCAACGGAAGTACTTGTTGATCAGCTCAGGCGTGAGGTAAGCCCTATGAACAATGTAAAGTTGGATCTGACGAAATCGCATGTTCCTGGGAATGCGCACCAGGCTTTTAAGGACCCTTTCCCACTCCTTGTCAGTGAGCGGCCTTCCCAGGTCTAGCTCCCATTTGCCTCTAAGGGGGTCTAAACTAGTTGCCGCATGTGCCCGTAGTGATGCCGTAAACCAGCGGACCAGGTGCTTGTCCCTTCCCATGACATGAAGATACTGCATAGTTAAATGCTGTTCAGGCTCTGTCGCTACGTCCCCCTATCTGGCAGTTAATTTAGCTATCAATGAGCAATGCATGAAGAACCCCCCGAGGGGGAGCCCCTCCTCTGCTACCAGCGTCTCTTATGCCACGAGCGCTCCATCTTTATAGAGATCACCAAGTGTCTGGATGTCAGCCACCCGCACTCTGTGAGCATGGAGGATGTGAGCACCCCCTCCACACCCGCCGGGGAGCCCTCCAATGGTATAGCAGGTGCATAGGGAATTGTACTACGCGTAAGGAACAAGGCTCTTCGGTAGCGCTGGGTAGGACGCTCAGGAGCTGTTAACGGGTGAAAAAGCTTCGTTACACGTTCTAGAGAGTATGGAAACATTGTTGTAGCTGTGTCAGCCCTGTCCCTGTCCGCCAACCAGAGGGCGACTCACTGTAGCTGCGCGGCTAGGTAGTAGTGCTCAAAGCAGGGGGCAACCAGTAACCCCTGTCCGTTGGCAGGAATAGTTTTCGCTAGCGCCAGCCTGTGCCTAGATGCGCCCCAGATAGAGTCCTGCAGCATCTTATTAAGCATGGAAAAGAAAGAAGCCGGGATAAATAAAGGCAGGTTAACAAAATAGTACAGGAGTCGGGAAAGCATGACCATTTTAGCAAGGGCCACTCTGCCCGTGGTAGTCAGCGGGAGCGTTGACCAAAAGTGTATCTGAGACCTGAGCGCCACAACCCCCCTCCCAAGGTTCCCGTCAAATAGGTCAGCCGGTTGACTGTAGATCTGGATCCCTAGATACCTAAAAGTGTCAGCCTTCCACTGGACTTGTGTGCCCTCAAGGTGGTATCCCGGGTCTGCAGTCCATTCACTGAACACATAAAGGCAGGATTTACCCACATTCACTCGGAGTCCCGAGACACCGCGAACGTACGTAACAGCTGGGCTAGCTGTTCCGGTATGCATCCCACATCCTGCTCAAACATCAACAGGTCGTCTGCATAAAGTGATACCTGATAGACTGCGTTTCCCAATGGGATGCCATCGCCAAGGGTCTGCCATATGGCCGTAGCCAGGGGTTCGATAGCCAACGCGAACAGTAGCGGGGCCAGGGGGTATCCCTGCCGGGTGCCCCGGCTCACCACCACCGCCTCTGAGATGTAAGGGCCCAGGCGCACTCGAACTATGGGATTCTTGTATAGGAGATCAACCATCTGCAGGAACTCTATGTCAAACCCATAGCGGGCTAGTACTGCCGAAAGGTAACCCCTCTCCAGGCAATCAAATGCCTTTCCCAGGTCTAATATCAGGACCCTGCCCTAGGCCATTCCTGTGCGGCTTCGGCCGCCACTCTGAAGTATCTCCTAAGATTCAAGGACGTGGATCTCGCTGGAACAAACCCATTTAGGTCAGAGTGTATTAGGTGAGGGACCACTGGTGCCAACCGTTCCGCAAGAACCTTACCGGAGACCTTGTAGTCTATGTTAAGCATCGCCAGCGGTCCATATGAGCCCAGGGCTGTGGGGTCCCTGTCCGGTTTAGGCAGGGAAACCAGAAACGCTTCCCACATAGAGGGGGGAAGAACAATAGTTACTTACCTGTAATCTGTGGTTCTCCAGTATTGGTGTCTTTCATAGATTCACATGCCTGAATCATTCCCCGTCGTCGGAGTGGGAGTCCCACGGTACATAAAAAAAGCAATAATATGCCTGTAATAACTAAAGAACCCTGGTAATAACCAACCAGGAAGTAAAGTAGCCCTCAGCTACAGGAGCAAAAGCTCCCACACTCATGACTATCCTAGTCATTATGTTAGACCAAACTGCAGCCAATCAGGCGACAGCACCCACCAGAATGCTCTCCCCAGAGGCTCAGGCTCTCAGATTTTCTCGCAGAGGAGTGAAACCAACATAATTGCCTGAGGGAGCCTCTGAGGGGAAGGTGGGCGGGTTGCATGTGAATCTATGAAAGACACCAATACTGGAGAACCACAGATTACAGTTAAGTAACTATTGTTCTTCTCCAGTATTAGGGGTGTCTTTCATAGATTCACATGCCTGAATCTGAGTAGTTAGCAGTACATATCCTCGCTGGGCAGACGCTAATGCAGCCAAGGTTGTCAGCAAGTAACGCATATAACAATGGAAAGTGAAAATACACATATCGTATAAAGCATAACATAATGCAGTCAAGGAAATATGTGTGTACATAACATAAGAAGCGTCTGACAGCAGAAACATGGAGGTGGGAAACAGAGGCTCACCTTAGTGAAACATATTCCGTAGAACAGCTCGACCCACAGAAGTATCAGCTTCGCTGATCGATTCTAGACAGTAATGTCTGGTAAAGGTATAGCGACTAGCCCAAGTAGCCGCTTTGCAGATCTGCTGAAGAGGGACTCCAGCGAAAAAGGCCGTAGACGAAGAGACCGCTCTTGTAGAGTGCGCTCTGGGCGCTGATAGTAAAGGTCTCCCAGCCTGTGCATGGCAAAAGGCAATGGCAGCAGAGATCCATCTTGAAATAGTCTGTTTTGAAACTGCCTGCCCCTTACGAATCGCACCGTAGGTAATGTACAACTGGTCAGAAGTGTGTAGAGTAGATGTTCTTTGTAGGTGGAATTTAAGACATCTTTTAATGTCAAGCGAGTGTAACGCTCTTTCCGCAGGTGTTTGTGGGTCTGGAAAGAACGTTTTAAGAACAATAGGTTCGTTAAGATGGAAATCCGAAGGTACTTTCGGAATGTATCTTGGATTTGTGCGAAGTATCACAGAATCACTTGTGAATTGCAGGAAAGGATGGTGCACAGTGAACGCTTGGATATCGCTAACCCTCCTGGAGGATGTTAAAGCCAAGAGCAGCGATACCTTCCACGAAAGGTACTTCAAGTCGGCCTTGTGGATGGGCTCGAATGGGTGATGCATGAGTTGAGCTAGGACCACATTTAGATGCCACAAAGGAGGCGGACGGCGCACGGGAGGGAACATTCTAAAGAGGCCTCTGAAGAATTGTTGGATAATCCTTGCTGAGTACAGAGAATTGGTCCCATCCTGTCGATATCTGGATATTGCAGCCAGAAACACCTTTAAGGTAGCATGAGATAGACCTGTTCGTGCTAACTGCAGGAAAAAAGGAAGAATTTCCTCAGGTTTTGCTGAGAAAGGGTGAACCCCTGCTGAACGGCACCAGATGCAGAAGCGCTTCCATTTCAGACTGTACGTCTTGATGGTAGCAGGTGCTCTAGCCTTGGCCAACACCTCTTTACAGTCTTCCGGGATGTTTAGGTGTGCGAACTCACGGTGTTCAGGAGCCAGGCCGCTAATCTCAGAGATGCTGGGTCCGGATGGAAGACTTGTCCTTCCTGAATGCTGAGCAAGTTCGGGATTGGATGTAACTGAATTGGCTTGCACTCTGATAGCAGGAGGAGCTCTGTAAACCAATATTGGCGCGGCCATCTGGGCGCAATCAGGATGAGTCGGCAAGGTTCCTTCTTCATCTTCAGCAGAACCTTGGGGAGTAGTGGAATTGGTGGGAAAGCGTACGCAAACATCCAAGACCAATTGTTGTTGAACGCATTCCCCAGAGATTTCTTGTGGGGATGCCAGCTTGCGAAGCTTCGGCATTTGCTGTTGGTCCTTGTTGCAAATAGATCTAGGTCTGGCCAACCCCACTGATGAAATATGTGTTCCACTGTCTCCTGGTGAAGCTCCCATTCGTGGGTGGTGACCGTTGTCCTGCTGAGCGCGTCCGCGAGGACGTTTTCTGTCCCCGGAACATGCACTGCTTGCAGATTCACATTGTGGTGAAGAGCCCATGTCCATAAATCCTGCGCTTCTTGAGACAGGAGAAGAGATCGTGTTCCTCCCTATTTGTTGATGTAGTGCATGCTTGTTGTGTTGTCTGTTCGTATCAACACATTGGCATCCTGAATGATGGCACAAAACGCCTTGAGTGCAAGAAAAATGGCTCTCAGTTCTAAACTGTTGATGTGCCACCGTTTTTGCTGCTCAGTCCATTTGCCGCTGATCGTGAGGCCTTGTAGATGAGCACCCCAGCCCTCGAGGGACGCATCTGTAGTGATGGTTAGACTCGGTGCTTCTTGAAGGAACGCGCACCCCTGTCTCAGATGACTTATCTGTGTCCACCAGAGAAGAGATTTCTTCATGAGTCGTGTGACTTGAGTGAGGTCCTCGAAAGTGCCCGAAACCTGTTGCCATTGTAAGGTCAGTTACTCCTGAAGCGGCCTCATTCGGAGACGGCAATTTGGAAGTAATGGAATACAAGCCGATGCCATCCCCAGAAAAGACTTGTACAGTCGGACTGAAGCTGACTTTCTTTGCATCAGATCTTGTGCTAGTCGTCTTATTTGTATTTGTCTCTCTTTTGAGACGAAAGCTCTGAGTTTTTGAGTGTCCAGAGTCGCTCCTAAGAAGGCCCTTCTTTGTGACGATTGCATTTGGGATTTGCTGAAGTTGATTGTCAGGCCTAGAGACTGAAACAGGTGCAGACACTGTTGTAGATGTTGATGAACGGTTTCGTGAGAACTGGCCTTTATAAGGCAGTCGTCTAGGTATGGGAAAATTTGTATTCCCTCCAGCCGGAGGTGCGCAGCCACTGGAGCTAAAACTTTTGTAAATACTCTTGGAGCTGACCGTAAACCAAAGGGAAGGACTTTGAATTGGTAGTCCCTGCCAGCCACCCTGAAGCGAAGGAATTTCCTGTGACGAGGTAGAATGGGGATGTGGAAATATGCATCCTGGAGATCTAAGGTGACCATGCAATCTCCTGCTGCTAGAAGATGCAATATCTCCTGAAGTGACAACATTCGGAATGTCAATTTCCTTAGATATTTGTTCAGAGCGCGAAGATCGAGGATCGGGCGCCACTCCCCGTTTTTCTTCTTGACCAGGAAGAACCTGGAGTAAAACCCCATACCTCTCATCTTCTGTGGAACGCTCTCGATTGCTCCCTTTTGTATCATCACTTTGATTTGGGCAAACAGCTCTTTCAAGTGAGCTGGAGGCGGTCCTTTTGGCAGAACATTTGGAGGGAATTTTTCGAATTCTAGGGCATGTTCCCTGGCCACAATATCCAGGACCCATTTGTCTGTTGTTATTGACTGCCAGTTGGAGTAAAATTTCGATATTCTTCCGCCAAGTTTGTTGTGAGGGTGGAGAAATGGTGGTGGCAGGTGAAAAGACTCATTGGCGTTAGTCTTACCCCTGTTCTGGGTGCAGGTTGATCTTTTCGGCCCATAAGACTGGTAACGCTGTGTCTGATAGCGCTGGTTACTTTGTCTGTATGTGGATTGTTGATGGTATCCACCTCTATTGGAGGACGTCCCTCGTCCTCTTGCTCCTCGAAAGGGCGGCTTGCGGAATTGCAGGGTGCCCAAGGATCTTGCTGTTTCAGTATCCTTTTTAATTGTTTGCAATGCTTCCTCTACTTTGGGACCAAATAAATATTCGCCATCGAATGGCATGTCTAGAACTCTGTTTTGGACTTCTTGCCTGAAAGAAGTTGAATGTAACCACCCCTGTCTGCGCAGGACAGCAGCTCCTGCTAACTGTCGAAATCCTGTAGATGCGACATCTACAGCTGAATCGATAATCTCTTCCGAGATTCTTTGACCTTCTTGTAGAATTTGAAGTGCTTCAGCTTTGGATTGCTCAGGGAGGAGATCGATAAATGGTGCGATGTCAGACCACATTTGGCGGTCGTACCGCCCCAAAATGGCCAATGCATTGGCAGCACAAACGGTTGTTGCAGCCATGGTGGAAACACGCTTTCCGATTGAGTCTAGGCGTCTGCCATCTCTGTCCGGCGGTGCCGTAACTGCAGAGGATGGATTTCTGGCCCTCTTCTGGGCCGCCTGGACAATTGCGGAGTCCAGTTTTGGATGTCCGATCAGACATGCAGGTGATTTTTCAGGTGCTTTATACTTTTTATCTATGCGTGTTAAGACCGGAGGAATGGAGGCCGGCGTTGACATCACCTTAATCCCTTCTTGCCAGATGAAATCAATGATGGGTATTGTTTTTATCTGTCATCTAGGCTGATCTTTGAAATCGTACAAGAAACATTCTTGCTCCGTCTGTTCCATTTGTATATGAAAGCGTTTGGTCGTACGCTCCATTAGTAAGTGAAAACTAGCCACATCCACCGGAGGGGAGGCCGGCGTAGTCTGAGGAGATGTTGAAGGAGATTGTACTTGATAGTCATCCCACTCCGACAAATCGTCCACTTCTCCTTCTTCCCTTTGGTCTTCATCCTCCGAAGACTGCGGAGCTCCTTCTTGATTAGGTTGTGGTTGTGAAGACGGACGCACCGGTGGAAGCACGGGTGGAGGTGCTTCGGAAGTTGGGGTTGTCGGCCCAGAACCTGCTGACTCAGATGGTGGGAACCTCTTACAGTAATCGTCCAACATATACTGTAAGTTGGATAGCAAAGCCATAGGCACTTGAGCAACAGGGTTCTCTGCCACTGGTGTCAATATATGATCAGGAGATTGAGAAGCATCATCTTCTTCTTCTTGAAGTTTGATATGCAACTCTGAAGGGCTAGTTGCTTGTCCAAATGACTTCTGGACCATCTCATCCTCACTTTCAGTATCCAAAAGTTGGTCTGGCACTTCAGAAGACACCTTTTGAGGAGAAATACGAAGGGGTGAAAATTGCATCGCTGTTTCACTCTTTTGCCTCGATGCTTGTTGTGGTGTGAGAAAAACCGTCGACGGACACCAAACCTGTATTGCCGTACATGATGACAATTGCGGCGTCATCGGAGGATTGCCTTCCGATAGTTTTGTTGTCGACGAGGCATCCTTCGTCGACGGGACACTCTTCGTCGACGGGAAACTTTTCGTCGACGGGACACTCGTCGTCGACGGGACACCTTTCGTCGACGGGACACTTTTCGTCGACGGGACACTCATTGTCGACGGGACGTTCTTCGTCGACGGAACACTCGTCGTCGATGGGACACTCTTCGTCGATGAGACACTCTTCGTCGATGGGACACTCTTCGTCGACGGTGCTACCTTCGTCGATGGTGCTACCTTCGTCGACGGATCATTCGGCGTGACCTTTGTAGACGGTGTGGAGCCCGTCGACGAGCTCGTCGACGATTTCTTTTTCGTCGGCGGTAAAGCCTTCAGAGGAGTCGACGACGAGGCGTCAACGACGGACGTCGACGGTACAGGCTTCACAGAGACAAATACCAAAGTTGGAGACGACGTCGACGATGACATAATCATACGAGGTTTAGGTGAAGAAAAAGTTACCGTCGATATTACTGTAGTCGTCGCTCTCGTCGACAAGGAGGTAGAAGATGAGGTCTGTGGTAACTTCCTCTCAGATGACAGAGGAATCTTGGTGGTGATTCCCTTTTTAGGATCAGAAGTGCTCTCCAAGCTTTTGCCTGAGGGGACAGCCTTGGAAGTTGAAGGCTTATCCAGTCCCTTAGAAGGTGGTTGTTTTTTAGTCACCTTTGCCTTAGGTGAAGATAGTCCTTCAGGCGCAGGCCTCTTCCTAGAGGCTGCAGTTGAACCAGAGGCAATACTGCCCACCTCAGATGCAGGATTAGAAGAATCCTTCAGCCTTTTCAACCAGAGAAGTAAACGACCCTCTCTATCCCTGAGAGTCTTTTGAGGCATGGTTCTGCAGATCTTACAGTCAGGGGCCTGATGATCTGGGTATAGGCAATAGATACACTTTTTGTGTGGATCTTTCTCAAAAAGCCGAAGTTTACCACAACAATCACAGGCTCTGAAGAGAGACTTCTTAGAAGACATCCTGGAAAGTAGTACAAATTGAAGTTAAAGTTGAGAAAACTGAGCAGAGCTCAGGGAGACTCCCTTTCACACGACGTGCGGTAGAAAATCTGAGAGCCTGAGCCTCTGGGGAGAGCATTCTGGTGGGTGCTGTCGCCTGATTGGCTGCAGTTTGGTCTAACATAATGACTAGGATAGTCATGAGTGTGGGAGCTTTTGCTCCTGTAGCTGAGGGCTACTTTACTTCCTGGTTGGTTATTACCAGGGTTCTTTAGTTATTACAGGCATATTATTGCTTTTTTTATGTACCGTGGGACTCCCACTCCGACGACGGGGAATGATTCAGGCATGTGAATCTATGAAAGACACCCCTAATACTGGAGAAACGAGCCTTCCTCTATCACTGTATTGCACAGCTCAAGAAGTAAGGGTGTCAGGACTTCCCGGTTTGCTTTATAGTATTTGGCAGGCAGGCCATCCGGCCCTGGGGTCTTCCCGGACGCCATAGACTGAATCGCCTCTCCGACTTCTTCCAGCGTGAGGGGGGCACCGAGCGAGTCCCTCTGCTCCTCGGAGGCCACAGGTAAATGAACAGAGTCTATGAACTCCTCCAAAATATGCCTGGGGCCAATACCCCGAGCCCTGTACAGCTGCGTATAATGATCAGTCAAGGTTCGGTGTATTTCTGGCTGCGTATACACCATCTCTCCCCTTGCTGTGCAGAGAGCTCCTATCGGGGCACCACGCCTCTCCCGTTGTATCAGCCAGGCCAGTAGTCGGTTCGCTCTATCTGCCCTAGCGTGAGTTCTGGCCGTATGCGCGGCATAGTTATGACACATTAACCTTTCCAGAAGGACCACATGCCTGGCGCGGAGGTCTCCTAACTTACGCTAGTGCTCACCTGCCCCTTCCCCCTCCTGCTCGTATTGTTTGGAGCTCAGCCTCCAGACGCGCCAGAGAGGTGAAGAGCGCTTTGCGCATATTCCACGTAGCACCCAAACAGTGCCCCCGGACCGCTACTTTGTGCACATCCCACTCTACCATGGCATTACTCGCGGTCCCTTCTTTGACATCAAAGTAGGCGAGGATGGCCGTGCCCAATGAGGAGCAGAACTCCGCATCCTCCAACGCGGCAGGCTGTAGCTTCCATGTGGGGACAGGTGGGCGGTACACCTCCCAACTAATCTGGAACCACAGGGGGTTATGATCGGAATGTGTTCTCCCCAGATACTCTGATTTGGCAATAAGTGGGAGCAGAGACTGGGTGACTACCATCCTATCTAACCGAACGTGTAAGTCGTGGACTGAAGAATAGTATGAATACTCCCTGTCTAGTGGGTGCTGCACTCGCCATAGGTCATGTATCCCCCAGTGAGATAGCCAGTTCTGGAACGCTTGCGCATTGGACGCTACTGCTGCAGCTCGGAGGGGGGGAAGGATCGGTCCAGGTGCACGTTCAGCACCATATTAAAGTCCCCACCAAGCAGCCAGGGGAGGCCAGCGTATAGGTAGAGGACCTGGGACAACTGTGTTAGAAAGGAGGGTTGGTCTGTGTTCGGGGCATATAGTGATCCTAAGATGACCTCCTGACCATTCAGCTGCACCCGTACTAGAGAATACCTGCCCTCCTGATCCACCCTCGTTTCCTTGCAAATGAAAGGGACGCCCGCCCTTACCCATATCAGGGTGCCAAGTGCATGCGCAGAGAAGACTGTGCCATACATTTGCCCCCTCCAGCGTCTGCAGAGCTTATCGAGTTCTGTTTGGGTCATGTGGGTCTCCTGCAAGAGGGCAATCCCAACTGTATGTCTCTGCAGATAGGAAAAGACAGAGTAGCGTTCCCACGGAGTGTGCATACCACGTATGTTCCAAGTTACTATGTTGGTGTGCGTCATGAGTCCGGATGTGTCACACCCGCGCGGGACAGGGGGGGACGCCCGAGGGGGGGGCCCAGAGGTACTGTCCAGGGGGGGGAGTATCAGTGTGCTGCAACTGAAACATAACAACAACTGCAAACAGTGCAACTAGTGGGGCGGGTCCCCAAAGAGGCATACATACATGAACCACCAACGATGAAGTATTAGTCCAGCACAATAGCTAGTGGAGTGCGTGTAATGTCAGCAACTAATCTACACTTCGCACCTATCGCAGAACTCCCGAGCTCTCAAGAGGTGGGTAGTGAAGCACAGGTTGATCAATCGTGTAGGTTCGGTGCGGACCACAGCTGCAAAAGCCAGCGAGTGTAGTGTCTAAGCGGCGCCTTCTATCCTCTGGCCAGCAAGTCAAGCCTCAGGTATTCAACTGCATTGCATCAGATGATGTTCAAGTCTTCAGAGAACACAGTGGATGAGGACAACGAACCACTCGTTCCCAGGTTGCTGCGTGCCTGGGTCTCTAGGCGGATAGTATTGTTCGCTGCTCCAAGGGTCGCCACTGCCTCAAGCGCTTCCTGCCGTTCCACTCTCATCTTCTCTGGGCTGGGTGCAACTGGGCCAAGGCCTGTGCCCTGGCGGGCCCCCCTCTGCTAGCACCGCCTCGATCTCTATTCCTGCCAGCCGCCGTCCTCCGGGCCTGCGGGTCATGTTCCCTTCCATTGCCCCGTCTCGTCCAGCCAGTCCCAAACGTCCAATGGGGCATCAAAAAAGCGGGCACCCTCCTTCAAGACCACATGAAGGCGGGAGGGGAACAACAAGGAGTTGGGCAGCTCCAGCTCCCGCAGTTGTCGTTCCACCGCCATGTAAGTGCTCCTCCGTCTTTGTACCGCTGCTGTATAGTCTGGAAAGAACATTACCTGGCTATTTCCCATCGTGAGATCGCCCAGGCTCCTGGTTTCGCAGAGCATCACATCGCGATCTTGATAGTTAAGGAGTTTGAAGAGGAACGGGCGAGGCCGAGTCCCCGGCCGAGGCTTCTGCGCTGGCACTCTTTGCGCCTTCTCCACCGCAAAGTGTGGTGACAGCACCCCCCGAGGCAGGAGTTCGCGCAACCAGTTCTCAATGTACTGCTCTGGGTTTTTCCCTTCCTCTCCTTCCGGAAGGCCTACCACCCGGACATTTTTTGCGCCAGGAGCATCCTTCCGCATCCTCTATGCGGTCAAGCACGTGAATCCGGTCGATCATGTCTTAAAGCGCTGAAGTGTGGTTTTGCACCACAGCCTGTATCTCTTGGAGCAACTGGTTCTGCATGGCTACCGACTCCACCAGCTTACGATGATTGGCATGGAGGAGAGTGAAATCGGATGTGACTTTATCAATCCGGACCTCTAGCGACACTTTAGTTTGCTCCAGGGTGGTGCCGATGCACTCCACCGCCGCCAGCACAGAGACCTTCTTAGCCGCGATGGTCGCCGCCGGGGGCTCCATGTTACCACTCTGATGCCCAAGGGGAGCGCCGAGACCATCAGCCTTCTGCTGCCTATTTTGCGATTTGTCCATTAGCCGGCCCATTGCCAGCTGTTGCGCCGTGGGCATCTGCAGACGTTCGTTGAGGCAGACCTGCGCAGCCAGCCACAGACTCTCCGTTGCCAGGCCTCCTCTCAAACGCTGAGGAGGGAGTCACTGCACCAGTCCCACGGCAGCTATAACAACAGACGGGAAGGCACCCTCCCCGGGGCGGACTCCGTCGCTGCCAAGGGTCGCACCACGTGTTGTTAGGGCCAAGTATGGGGGCGGCGCAGGTGCTAGCTCCTCTTCCTCGCACAGCACAGGGGTTATTTGCTTTCTCCGCCGTCTATGTGTGTCACCCCTGTCGTGTCACCTCGTCGACAAGCGCTATTCAATTCCCCACTGGGGTCCCCAGTCAGTGTGCGCTTCAATGCCGCAGAGGCACAGGGTCAAGGCTGATTTGCATATGGCCATGTCTGAACTGTGTTGGTGTGGTGAGCAAAAAAACAATGGATTGAGGCCCAGATCTCTGTTCTGGGGTGAATGTATGACATTGTTCTGCATTCTGTCCATCAACTGTTGTTTTTGCATTTGTCACCCCGAGTGGGATGGGTATGCTCAGACTTGAGTCCCGTGCTCTCCACACTTCTGGAGTCGAGCTATCCTGGCTGATGACGGCTGATAGCCAGAAACCGGTCCTAGGATGCTTGATTCCGGTCCAGGGAAAACATGGTTTGGCAATTCGGGCTGGACTGTTCCCATGAGGCACAGGGTCAAGGCTGATTTGCATATGGCCATGTCTGAACTGGGTTGGTGTGGTGAGCAAAAGAACAATGGATTTAGGCCCAGATCTCTGTACTGGGACGAATGTATGACATTGTTCTGCATTCCGTCCATTAACTGTTGTTTTTGCATTTGTCACCCTGAGTGGGACGGGTATGCTCAGACTTGAGTTCCGTGCTCTCCACCCTACTGGAGTCAAGCTATCCTGGCTGATGACGGCTGATAGCCAGAAACCGGTCCTAGGATGCTTGATTCCGGTCCAGGGAAGACATGGCTTGGCAATTCGGGCTGGACTGTTCCCATGAGGCAAAGGGTCAAGGCTGATTTGCATATGGCCATGTCTGAACTGGGTTGGTGGGGTGAGCAAAAAAACGATGGATTTAGGACCAGATCTCTGTACTGGGGTGAATGTTTGACATTGTTCTGCATTCTGCCCATCAACTGTTTTTGCAGAGAGGAGCCCCGCACGCCCAGGACCTCTTCGACCACTCAGTGCCCCCTTTATATGCAGCGCAGATCTCGCACCAGGGGATATGTCGCTTCAGCCCCAGTGTTATCTAAAATGGCGCTGCCTCCAAGATGGCGCCCAGGCCCTGATATGCCAGGGCACAGCCACTCAATCAACACCGGCAGGCCTCGCCCCAACGCCTCCAGGGAAGATCCACACCGCAGTCACAGTCGCTTGCACTAGTGGGCTGCCCGTTCGATCGTCACACCAGGCGCAGCGCAGCGCCTAATTTTTATGGCAGCCACTGGTGCCCCCATCCAATTCCAGCTCACAGGACCATAAGCCACAATTCCTCTCCGCCGCCGGCTCGGCCTCACCGCGGAGTCCCAGCCTTGTCACCCATTAGCACCGGCAACACTCGTAGGCCGCGTGTCCGCTCCAAACTAGGCCAAATTCAGGACTCGGATTGCCTCCCAGCTGGGCAGGGTAGTGGAAGCGGCAGCGCCTCTTGTCCCCAAGCTCACCACTTCTACTCGTTGCAGCCGTCACTCTAGGCCACGGCTCCACACCCTCCGGTCTGCAGCAATCGGCCTCTTGGCTCCACCGTGGCTATCTGCAGGCGCAGCGGGACGCCAACCGGGACACCTCCCCAGTGCCTCAGCGCCTCCGCAGGCCCCTCCTTGTCCGCCCCTGGTCCCGCTCCTCACCGTGAAGCACCAGGCGCGTTGCAGTCAAAACGGGGCTGCAGTTCTCAGCAGGTCTCAAGCCTCAGCAATGTGGGGCCCAGTCTTCAACAGGTCTCGGGGACCGCCGTGTCCTCTGCCAACACCATCCCGCTTTCTGAGTCTGGTCCCCGGGGCTACCTCGTAGCGCCCACAGCAGCCCGTCTAGGCCGCAGGCCCAGGCCCCGCCAGCGGTGCACTGCCGCCGTCCTGCACCCGCCTTCCTTCCCGGGCCATGTCTCCCAGCACCCAGCTGCAGCCTCAAGCAGCTCAGGATTATGGGGCCTGTCGATCTCCCAGTGGGCGCCGCCCAGTTAGTCTCATCGGGCACCAAGGACTAGGGCAGCGTCAGGCTCCGTCGGCAATGCCCCAGCTGCGCCATAGGCCTCGTCAACGGTCGTCGGGCCCCGGGGCACTTTTCGCGCCTTCCCCCGTCAGGGCGGCACTGCTACAGCCGGTCCTCGATCGATGGCAACAGTGGGACCAAACTGGAAAGAATCGAGCCCCATGGGCTCCCTACTGCGCCCCCACACCATTCCCGCACAGCACGGATGCAGGAATCACCTCAGGAGGATAAGTTGCAGGAAAATTCAGGGTCTGAGGACAGAGCGCTAGCAGATCGCGTCCGCCATGATGGCTGGCTGGCCACGCCCCCTTTTGTTGTATGTATTCATTATTGTGATTTCTGTTGGTTATGTTGTGGTTACTGTCTCATATATGTCTTTCTAAGAAGTACCACAGCACCTGTAATAGTTATTTTAAACAATTTTGTATGAATAACATTATTTTTTATTTAACATTATTGTACACTGAATCTATAAACATTACGCTTGTATAACAAGGTCTTATATAATTAATAGACCTAGAGAATTGTTCTTCAATAATTGTATTTTCTCTGCTCTGGGAACTTATATCAGTAACAGGGGGTCCTTGTATTGACAAGAAGGTGAATTGGACAGGTAGCAGCCAAGAAGCATTTGATGCCATGAAGGGCATGTGCTCAGCTCCCATTCTGCAGAGTCCTGACTATTCCAAAACAATATATTGTCCAGACAGATGCTTCTGAGGTAGGAATATGAGCAGAGTTATCACAAGTTATTGAAGAAGGCAAGGATCAACCAGTAGCTTTTATCAGCAGAAGGTTGACTCCAAGAGAGAAATGATGGTCAGCTACTAAGAGGAAGGCCTTTGCTCTGGTCAGGGCCATGAAAAAGTAGAGGCCATACCTGTGTGGCACTCGCTTCATTGTTCAGACAGACCATAAGCCTCTCTTATGGCTAAAACAGATGATGGGTGAAAACCCCAAACTTTTGAGGCGGTCCATCTCCCTACAGAGTTGGTTTTCTCAGTGGAACATAGACCTGGGAGTAAACATGCCAATGCAGATGGACTTTCCAGATATTTCCATTTAGAAAATGAAGACTCATCTGGGCAAGGTGAGTCTTATCTTCTTTTGTTGGGTGGGGGGTGGTATTGTGTAGGAAAGTAGGATATTTCTGGGATAGATATCCCTACTTTTTAACTGGTGGCAGTCAATGTTCCCTCTAATTATTTTTCTCTGTGTGCGGCAGAGTATGGTCTCTGTGCGCTGCAGCCAAGGCTATGTGCACCAAGAACCTGACTGCGCGTGTAGACCAGGGCTTTGAGAGGGATAAAAATACTCAGGGATCTTTCAAAGGGGCGTAACCGATGCAATTAAGGGTGTGGGTTAAAAGCAATTAAGCAAAAAATATGTGCATTGAATAGTGTCCCACCCTACTGATATGTTGCTGCTTCTGTCATTGCATCCAGATATATAATATAACTAACATTACACCTACAAGAAGCCAAGACTATTGGCTATGTCAATGGTTGTTTTTTGCATCAAGTTCTATATAATAGTGAAAATGCTTCCGCTCTTGTGGTTGGGGTTGTGGCTTAATGCTCGAGCTGTCGATTTTGGAGATGGGTTTTTAGTCTCAGGACAGCCTAACATCCTGTGATTCTAGGTAAATCAATTAATCTCCATATGCATACAAAAAATATATAATAATAAATCATGTAAAGCACTCCAACACTTTTGGGTTGAGTTTGCACTATATAAAAACTTGCTGCATTTCTTTTCTAAATGCAGGGTAGAAACCATGCACCATGTTGTGTGGTGCAAACGCGACCCAAAACCCCTTCATAAATATACTCCTAGGTCGCTCCCCTCGTTGCTGCCAATCCTAACCTGGTATCGTAGTGCTGCTCGCACTGCTTGTGCCTGTGCCTTGCCTATTTATCAATTGGACATTACTGCCTCTACATTCGATATATTTGCCCCGCCGTGCCGCTAGACTGCTCTTTGGCTACCTAATTAATTAACATTGCTGCCTGTGCCTTGTCTGTTAATCAATTGGACACTGCTGCCTCTGCATTCGTTTTATTTGCCCCGCCGTGCCGCTAGACTGCTCTTTGGCTACTTAATTAATTAACACCTTGGCTGCTAGGTGTTTTCCCCTCCCGTGCTGACTTTTTTTGATTATCATTTTGCATGACGAGCTTAGCTCGTCATCAGCACAGCTCAACCGTGCCTCATGACGAGCTGAGCTCGTCATGAGCATGGAAGGGGTTAACATTGCTGCCTGTGCCTTGTCTGTTAATCAATTGGACACTGCTGCCTCTGCATTCGTTTTATTTGCCCCGCTGTGCCGCTAGACTGCTCTTTGGTGATTTAAGTATTTCACATTGCTGCCTGTCTGTGCCTGCTTACAAAACCGTGCCTGATTACGCCGATCCCACTGGTGTTTTTGATCGCCATTACTTGACCTGTGCACCTAGCTCGTCCCGGTCGCCTTTTGGCTTCCAGCCATCTTGTTGTTGTTGTGGTGACCCCCCGCCCGGCTCTCCGCCCCGCTCCCCGCCTCCCAGCTCATCCTCCCTCCCACTGTAAGCATTCAGCCCGTTCCAGCGCACGAAGCGCTGTGACCATCCTGAGACCCTCGAAGGAGGTAGCTCCCCTCGTTGCTGCCAATCCTAACCTGGTATCGTAGCGCTGCTCGCACTGCTTGTGCCTGTGCCTTGCCTATTTATCAATTGGACATTACTGCCTCTACATTCGATATATTTGCCCCGCGTGCCGCTAGACTGCTCTTTGGATACTTAATTAATTAACATTGCTGCCTGTGCCTTGTCTGTTAATCAATTGGATACTGCTGCCTCTGCATTCGTTTTATTTGCCCCGCCGTGCCGCTAGACTGCTCTTTGGCTACTTAATTAATTAACATTGCTGCCTGTGCCTTGTCTGTTAATCAATTGGACACTGCTGCCTCTGCGTTCGTTTTATTTGCCCCGCTGTGCCGCTAGACTGCTCTTTGGTGATTTAAGTATTTCACATTGCTGCCTGTGCCTGCTTACAAAACCGTGCCTGATTACGCCGATCCCACTGGTATTACTTGACCTGTGCCCCTAGCTCGTCCCGGTTGCCTTTTGGCTTGCAGCCATCTTGTTGTGGTGGTGACCCTCTCCGCCCCGCTCCCCGCCTCCCAGCTCATCCTCCGTCGCCCCTCGCCCCTCCGACTAACCACATATGGCAGATGCCTCCGCGCGCAGCGTTCACGCGCAGCGTTCGCGCCCCATGTGCGCCAAAGGTAAGCCCGTCTACGCCCGTCTGCGTCTGGACCGCGCCCAGCGCCAGACCCCCTGGCCCTCGCAAACCGCACTCATCCCGCATAACGTACGACACCGCCACCTTCCTAGCCCTTAACCCCGCACGCACATCACAATGCTACGAGGCTGCCCCAGGACATACCTACGGCCCCTTCGCCTGCCACTCCTGCAAGTTCGCCTGCACCAAGACCCCCACAAAATCCACTAACCCCACACACAGACCCGACCCTAACCACCTGAAGTGCATCCTGCTAAACACCCGCTCGATCCACAGACACGCCACAGAACTCTGGGACCTACTCGAAACTGCTTCACCGGACGTCGCCTTCCTTACAGAAACCTGGATGAACGCCTCTTCAGCGCCCGACATCGCCATAGCCATCCCAGACGGCTACAAGATCATCCGAAAAGACCGCAACAACCAAACAGGAGGAGGCATCGCCATCGTCCATAAGAACACCATCAGAATCACGACCAGCTTCGACGATAACCTTACAACCGCCGAACACCTCCACTTTCAGATCCACACCGACCCCAGGACCACACTTAGAGGCACCCTCATCTACAGATCACCAGAAACCCGTAAACAATTCAGCGAAGACATCACTGACTTCATCAGCCCACATGCCCTCGCCTCCGAGAACTACATTCTACTGGGAGACCTCAACTTCCACCTGGAAAAGAAAAACGACAGCAACACCACCACCCTTCTGGACAACCTGGCCAATTTTGGTCTCAAGCAACTTGTTGACACCCCCACCCATTTAGCCGGGCATACGCTCGACCCAATCTTCACCTCCAGCAAGCACTTCTCCTTCGATCACACCACAGCTTTTCACTGGACGGACCACAGCTGTGTTCACTTCAACTACAAAACCTCCTCGACCCACAACCTATTCCACGAAGAAACTGGAACAAAATCACAACCGACCAACTCCTCACATCGCTCAATCAAAACCCTCCCGCCCTCTCATCGGACCCAAACCAAGCGGCCACCAAACTCCAACAATGGATCACTCACAGCGCTGACGAACTAGCACCCTTGAAAAACCACCAAATCAAACAGGGCAGCAAAAAAGCCCCCTGGTTCAACGAAGACCTTAAGAAATCCAAGAAACTATGCCGTACTCTCGAGAAAACATGGAGAAAAAACCCAACCACTGACAACCTGACCACCCTCAAGACAGCCACCCGCAAACACCACCAACTGATCCGATCCACCAAGAAGTCAGCATTCAAGGATCGACTCGACAACAACGCCCAAAACAGCAAGGAACTATTCAACAACGTCAAAGAATTCACCAACCACACCACAGCCTCAAACGACATCACGCCCTCCCAAGAACTCTTCGACTCCTTATCCTCTTTCTTCTATAACAAAATCGCCGACATACATAACAGCTTTGAGAAAACTGCCAAAGAACAGTCCACTCCACCCACCTCCGAACCTAAACCGCCCCCTAACATCCTTAACGCCTGAAACCCAATCACCACTGAAGACACCATCCACCTAATGAACTCCATCCATTCAGGCTCGCCAACCGACCCCTGTCCCCACCACATCTTCAACAAAGCAGACTCCATCATCGCACCCCATCTCCGTGATGTCATCAACTGCTCCTTCAACTCCGCTACCTTCCCAGAAAGCTGGAAACACGCCGAACTCAGCGCACTCTTGAAGAAACCCACAGCGGACCCCTCTAAACTCAAGAACTACCGCCCCATCTTCCTCCTCCCATTCCCTTCCAAAGTCATTGAGAAAGCCGTCAATAGACAGCTCGCCGCCTTCCTTGAATCCAACAACTCCCTCGACTCCTCACAGTCCGGCTTTCGAGCCAAACACAGCACCGAAACCGCCCTTATTGCAGTGACAGACGACATCCGAACACTACTGGACAACGGAGAAACAGTTGCCCTCATCCTACTTGACCTCTCCGCCGTCTTCGACACGGTCTGTCATAGCACCCTTATACAACGCCTCAGCAACATCGGCATACAAGGAAAAGCCTTAGATTGGATCATCTCGTTCCTCGCCGGGAGAACCCAGAGAGTCCGACTCCCCCCATTCAAATCAGAGGCTACCGAAGTCATCTGCTGAGTACCACAAGGATCATCACTCAGTCCCACCCTCTTCAACGTTTACATGAGTCCCCTCGCATCCATCGCGCGACAACACAACCTCAACATCATCTCCTACGCTGACGAGACCCAACTGATCCTTTCCCTTACCAAAGACCCTAACACCGCCAAAACCAATCTTAATGAAGGCATGAAAGAAGTAGCTGAATGGATGAAAAACAGCAGCCTAAAACTTAACTCAGACAAAATGGAAGTCCTCATCCTAGGATCATCCCCCTCTGCCTGGGACGACTCATGGTGGCCATCGGCCCTGGGCACGGCACCCATACCCACAGACCACGCACGTAACCTGGGCTTCATCCTAGACTCCTCCCTCTCGATGACCAGACAAGTCAACGCCGTCTCATCCTCTTGCTTTAACGTACTTCGTATGCTCAAAAAAATCTTTCGTTGGATCCCCACCGAAACAAGAAAGACTGTCACCCACGCTCTGGTCACTAGCCGACTGGACTATGGAAATACCCTCTATGCCGGAACCACTTCCAAATTACAGAAAAAACTCCAACGCATCCAAAGCGCATCAGCCAGACTCATATTGGACATCCCGCGCCAAGCTCACATTACCAGTCACCTGAAAGACCTCCACTGGCTTCCCGTCACCAAGAGAATAGCGTTCCGTCTCCTCACCCACGCACACAAGGCTCTCTACAATCTAGGACCCAAATGCCTCAACACACGACTGTCCTTCTACACACCGACCCGCCAACTAAGATCCTCCAATCAAGCCCTCGCTGCAGTTCCACGCATCCAAAGATCCACCATGGGAGGAAGATCCTTCTCCTACTTGGCGGCCAAAACCTGGAATTCTCTCCCCACACACCTCCGCCTCACCCAGAACCACATTTCCTTCAGGAAGGAACTTAAAACCTGGCTATTCGATAAATAATGCATCCCCTTCCCCCAAGCGCCTTGAGACCCTCTGGGTGAGTAGTGCGCTATACAAATTCCTGAACTTGAACTTGAACTCGAGGGCTTATCTAGCATAAAAAAATTATGTGAGAGACCAGCGAGAAAAGCACAAGTGATTTCTCCTTGAATGCATAATTTACCTAAACATTTTGAAAACCTTAGTAAATTTTGCACAATGTTGGATGAAAAAAGTTCACAATTATTGGCTGGTCTCAATAAAGTTTCACCCTGGTCTACTTTTGTTACATTTTTGATAAAAACTGCTGCATCTTCTTTAACAATAATTAGTAGAATTTCTTGGAATATGACAAATACCGCTCTCTTTGAGCTTTGCCTCAAGAATTGGTTAATGTGATATACCGTGTTTTACAAATAAATATAAAACATGTTCCTTAAGTACTCTGTTACCAAGAGATGAAATACATTTCAAGAGAAAACGATGCATTACAAAAAGAATATATCACATAAAGGGAAACTGCCCGTAGTATTTCAATTTGAAGGGCCTGTTTCTGTGCCAGTGTAATTTGATAACCTGTCTAATGGCAGGCAGACTCTTAGCCGTTAAGGAGACGACAAAGCAATTTCTGTAAATGACTGCCTTACGGCTTGTATTTACTTACAAAAACGTATCCTGGTGCTAGCTGAAGCAATCAGCGAATTCAGGTCGCCTTTTGTGTGCGTCAGTACAGAGAATGTGCGGAAAAGATGAAAACGTGTCCTTAGCATGCACAACCGCTCTACAACCATTTTCCAAAATTGATTGTGAAATAGCACTATCAAAGAAAACCTATCTGGGAACGAAAATCACTCTAGCTGGAAATTCCCACAAAGAACTGTATTCAATAGTAAAGGAATTCGCGAACCCCTCGGCCTGTCAACCCCCAATTACGGAGTCCCAAGAATGGGCCGACACACTCTCTTCTTACTTTAGAGACAAAATTAATGACATACCCAAATCTTTTCCTATATCAAACATTCCTTCCAGGGCCCCAAACCTTGACAATTCTGCACACACTGGTCAAATATCCCTACACAAGACTCTAAAAGAATTTAACATTATATCGGAGGAAGAGATTAGAGATCTAGGGGCCGATGTAGGTCGGTCGGTAACGGCCGAAAATCGGTATTTTCGTCCGTTACCGATCGGTAAAAGGGTAACCGGTATGTAGGGGGCATTATTTTACCGAATCGGTAAAATTACAGATTCGGTAATTTTACCGATTCGGTAAAATAAGAATTCGGTAATTTTACCGAATCTGAGGCACCCAGATGTAGGTGAGACTCTTCAGAGTCCCAGGGGCCTTACCGAATCGGTATTTTACCATCAAATTAATTTGATGGTAAAATACCGATTCCGGTGTGCATGCACATGTGTGCATGCACACCTATGCCATGTGACAGGCAGACCTGCCCTTAGGGCATGTATGCCTGCCACATGGCACCCGAGCCTGTTTTGGGGGTGCCAGAGGGTGTCAAAGTGACACCCCCTGCGCCCTTGTGAAAATCGGTATTTACCGATTCGGTAAATACCGAATCGGTAATGCCCATTCATTCCTATGGGCTTCAAAGCCCATAGGAATGAATGGGCATTACCGATTCGGTATTTACCGAATCGGTAAATACCGAATTCTTCAGAATCGGTATTCCAGCACATCTGGAATACCTACATGTCCACCCCTTAGATTTACAGATTTTTAATTACCGAATCGGTAAAATTCGGTAATTAAAATTCGGTAAATCTATTTTACCTACATCGGGCCCATAATGAGGAAAACTAAGTCAGGCTCCCCTAGCGATCCAGCATCAGCACAAATCCGGGCTAAAATAGCCCCAGCCTTAATCACTGAATTAAGTGCAATTTTTAATCTATCACTAGTACAAGCTATTTTTCCAGCAATTTGGAAAGAAGCCACAGTAAGACCCATTCTGAAAAAAAATAACGCTGATCCCAAACAACCTGTTAATTACCGTCCCATCTCCCTCCTGCCTCTTTTTCGTAAAATGATGGAGTCACTCATTAATGAACAATTAACAAAACATTTGGAAGATAATAAACTATTAGATCCATCACAGTCAGGCTTTAGAGCATGCAATAGTACGGAGACTGCCGTCCTGGAGGTAGTAGACAACATCCGCATGACACTGGATGCAAAACAATCAGCCATTTTGATCTTGCTGGACCTGTCGGCGGCCTTCGACACCATCTCACACAGCATTCTTTTGGAACGGCTGGGTGAGTTTGGTGTCGAGGGTCTAGCCCACAGGTGGATCCAGAGCTACCTCTCGGGAAGAAAATCTAGGGTTAAAATAGGTCCTATTTTCATCTGGCCATGTCGAAAACGACAAAGGCGTCCCGCAGGGCTCTATATTAAGCCCAACATTATTCAATATCTACCTGTCTCCACTGGCCAAGATAATTAAAGATCATGGTTTCGACACGGTATCATATGCCGACGATACCCAGATCCTAATCACTCTCTGCCCTAATCCCATAGACACTAAACACAGATTTCAACAGTGCATGATGTCAGTTAAAGAATGGATGACAAATAACTACCTCATGCTAAATGCCGGAAAAACTGAAATCATCTTATTTGGTATGGCAAACAAAATCTGGACAGATCAATCAATCAATCAGGAGTTTTTTAAAGCGCGACTACTCACCCGTAAGGGTCTCAAGGTGCTAGGGGTGGGGGGGGGGCAGGTTCCATTCCATCAAGGAGGGGGTCTGTCGAAGAGCCAGGTTTTGAGGTTTCTTGTGAAGATGGGGAGCGATGTTGTCTGTCTGAGGTGGAGCGGAAGGGCGTTCCATGCTTTGGCCGCGAGGAAAGAGAAGGAGTGGCCTCCCGATCTGGTGTTTCTGGTGCGGGGGACCACGGCGTAGGAGAGCTGGGCTGATCGTAGGGTCCTTTGGGGTGCGTGAAATTTGAGTCAGCTGTTCAGGTATGCTGGTCCGGTGCCGTGGAGGGCCTTGTGTGCGTGGGTGAGCCCACGTCTCTAGGCTCTTGCCCGGCACCTAAAAACACCATTAGAAACCTAGGTATAACCATCGACGATAAACTGTCCATGGCCTGCCACATAAATAAAACCGTGCATACAAGCATTAGACTGATGCACAGCCTTAGAAAGGTCTTCAAATGGATACCGCTGGCATCACGCAAACCCCTTGTCCAGGGGCTCATAATCATTCGCTTGGATTATGGTAATTCATTATTGGCGGAGGTTAATGAAGGCTCCTTAACCAAGCTTCAGACTCTTCAGAATGCGGCGGCCAGGCTGACCCTTGATCTTCCACCCCGCACCCCTTCAGCCCCATGCCTGAAAAAACTACTGCCAATCAGAAAACGTATTAAATATAAAGTCTGCTGCCTGGTCCACAAAGCTTTGCATGGACAAGGTCCACAGTACCTGATGCAAAAGCTCCGAGGTTATTGTCCAGGAAGAACTCTTAGATCATCCAATAAACACCTTTTAAAAATCCCTAAGGTCTGTACAGTCAGAAATGGAGACAGAAGTTTCTCTAAAATCGGCCCCGCCACCTGGAACACACTTCCTCTATCCATCAGATGTGATCCGAATCATAAATCATTTATGAAAAACCTGAAAACTTGGCTATTCTGACCAAGATGTTCCACACCTCTCTTCTTCCTCTCTATCTGATCTCTCTGCAGCGCTATGAGACCTATAGGTGATTTATGCGCTATACAAAACCAATTACATACATACATACATACATTCCTGTTAATGACTGCACACGTTAAGTGCTGCAGTTAACAGGAATACTTTCACAAATGTAGTGGCGTAGCTAGAGCTTCTGGTGCCCGGGGCTATCCCTCAGATTGCCGCCCATGGCAGGTAGTGGGGGTGGGGGGGATGCTGGGTAAAAAGAACGGCAAGCACTTGAAAGAGGTCCAAGAGACACATGGTATAACCGCTAATAGTTACCTCGATCATGCAAGTTACATGCACGTACATGACACGTACATGACACGGGCCAAGGCTACACAGTTGAATACACCGGCAGTACAAAGTCATACAATTGATGGACGGAATGCAGAACAAATCAAAACATTCACCCCCAGTCAAGAGATCTGGGTTAAATCCATCATTCTTTTGCTCACCATGCCACCCCAGTTTAGACTTGGTCATATGCAAATCAAGACTGATTTGCATTTGGCTGGGTTAAAACTGGAATGGCAAATAGAGCAGAAAAACTAAGGATTAGGCCCAGATCTCTGTACTGGGGTGAATGTATGACATTGTTCTGTATTCTGTCCATCAATTGTTCTTTTTGCAATAATAATATATAAGTACAGAGGTATCAAGGTTGACTTGTTTGCAGCCTCTAGCATATTTAACCAAAAATATGACCAGAGTACTACATGCGGTGGCAATGTGTTGGTCTGAATAGATGTTATTACACCTTAAACGTATACCTCCTTGGATGGAGATCTCAGCACATAAAACAGAGAAGTAGTAGAGGTCTCCACACATAAGTTTGTGAATTGCATTTTGTAGTATGAGAGTAGTACTACTGTACTGATTCTAAAGGTTCTACTAAATGCAGTTCCTGAATTGTGCTCTAACAGTCTCTGATGTCTTGCCAATTTGCCACTACGGAGAGAGGCCATATTGGGTTTAGCTGGTTTCTCCTTTTATAGTTGCAGCACTAATGGTGTGGGTGATTTGTAGCTAAAGTGGAATGCAACTACAGGTAAAAAATCCTGAAGAACATGTTTGTCAGTTCCATTGAGAAGGAGTCATGCAGCAGCAAAACCTACATGAATACAGGATGATCCATGAGTATCTCGTCTCTGCGGGTCATTGGAAATCCTTGGATTTAACTTTCATCTGATTGGCTAGTATATCCCCCTAAATGGCAAATATTAAATAGTTTCATTCCAGTTCTTTTCCATGTTGAGGGGTTTTAATGCTCTGTTAAGAGACTTAGGATGGCTGGGCGTGTCTTTCAGCGTTAACATTTCTGCTGACAATAAAGATGTTCTAGTGGGGCCTATAATTTTTTAAAGAAAGCGGTTCGATGATTGTTCTATAACATATACTCTGTCCATTGAAAACCCGATACAATTGTATTTTGCCAGTTCTGACTCAGTCTAGGGGAATCTTATGATTATTTGTAATTAGCACATAGTAAGAATTTCCCCAGAAATGAAATGTAGGTCCCTAATTGGGGGAAGACGTGGAATGTGACATCTTGCCTCAGCTGTTTTTTCTTTTTTAGGTACAGTATAGTGACACTTCAGTAGCTCTTGTGAAGAAAGGTTTAAGGTGTTGGTGCAGGGCAGATGAGGTGACCGACTGGTTAAGGCAATGGACTGCTAGTCCTTTGTGCTTTGCACTTGTGGGTTTGAATCCCACCTTCGTCGGAAAGCCATCAGACTCTCTTTTGAAGGTCGGCATTTCTCGTAGTACAATTACACTCTCTTTCAAGACACAGCCATAATCCACTAGAAGGGCCCATCTGATTATTCCATTTTGGCAATTATGGAAAATAAAGTGAAGTATTTTGTGCTTAATAGAAATTAGATCTTTCATGGAGTGTCCAAAGCATTGCCTTTCTCTCACTCCTGGCCTTCTACCCAGTTTGGATATATATATTGATAAGAAAGCAGCTCTTACGCCGAAAGTTTCAACCGTCTCAAGTGTATGACTGTTCACAAATGTCTGCCCCAAAGAGACAGATCCCTTCTAATAAGTGCTTTCTCTATATGTCACTGATTGCGGACATACTGACCAGAGCTATCGGTATGGTCATAAATGTGAATACTCTTATGTTCTCATATACAAATGGAGTTTTTCCTACTTCCAAGAAAAGTGCCTTAAGCATGCTCTTCAATTTGTGCACGCATGTAGACATTCAAATGCAACTGCGTTTCCATACAGAGTCTCAAAATCATAGATATCTTCATACCGCAGTAAGAATACATGTTGCGATTTACATACTGCTGGCAGACTGACCTTATAGCTCAGTGGCAGAGCACTGGTCTTGTAAACCAAGGGTCATGAGTTCAAGCCTCATGAGGGCCTTTTCATATGTGTGTTTCTGTATGTTGTTTTCAAGTCATTCTTTCTAGGAGTCACACCTTGCTTTAAATTTGATTATTGCCAAGCTTCCCTTTCATGCTTTCATCTCATCAAGAAGACATCTTGAAAACCATTGAACCATAAACTATTGCCTCACCCCTTCCGATCATCTAACAAACCCATTCCCACCCTGCCGGGCAAAGCCAAATAAGCCATGCATATTTACAGTTCCTTTGAAAGGCAGAGCGAGGACTAGGACCTCTGTTCCGACTGAACCTGCATCCACAGAAAGGATGTTATAAGGCTCTAGAAATTTCACCAAGGAAATGTGAAATTCTTCCCCCATGAAATACTTTTTCTCCCAGATACCCCGGCTCTTAGGCAAATGAGGTTAATCCTCAAAACCCCTCCCACCCTCACCATAAATATCATCCTATCCTGCTGTCCATTCAAATGATACAGGGTATCTTGTACATAGAGAGAATGTGAGAACAGACAGACTTGCTTCAAAGATTTGGTGACCTTGGATGAGTGGGCTGGATAAAGAAGTGAACCTGGTTTCGGTAAAAGGAGTATCGTGATGGGGATGAGGAAAAGAGAACATGGACCACATTCACAGGTTAGAAAAATAAATATAATAGGTTAAATTGTTTTGAAAAGTTAACTTCGAGTAGTAATTGTTTTTTTAAATTGCAAAGAATTTAAAAATCAATGTGGGATGGGAGGCACAATCTGACCAGAAAAGCACCATAAGCTGCTACCGTGCAACTCCTGATGTTGACTGGAACCTTTAATATGATGATGCTTGTCTTTTGATATTTCTTTGAGTTACATTTTATTGTACGTAGGTGATAGAGCACTTTTTGCAACTCCTCAGTTTATGGTTATCATGTGAAAACAATGTTTTCATCGTATTTATCATTCTACAAATGTAATTTTTAAATGCACTGATGTGGTGTTTGCATGATATGCAAGATGGCACATCATGGAATGTTTATACGGAGCCTCAATAGCCGCCTCAACTTCTACGCTCCCAAACTCCAGCTTCGATCGACCGGCCACACCCTCGCCGCCGTCCCCCGCATGCGAAGAGCCACCACAGGAGGACGGTCCTTCTCCTACCTCGCTGCCAAGACATGGAACTCCCTCCCGACCCACCTCCGCCTGACCCAGGACCACCTCGCCTTCAGGAAGCAACTCAAGACCTGGCTGTTCGAGCAGTAGCGGATCCCCCCCCCCTCCCCGAGCGCCTTGAGACCCTCTGGGTGAGTAGTGCGCTATATAAATGCTTTGATTGATTGATTGATTGAGCATCGCATAGGATATGTGATATTTGGCACCTGGAGGAGTCGGACTCGCAGATCCGGAAAATAAGTAAATACTCTCTAGCAAGGGCCGTTTTTACTCTGAGATTAAAATTTACTTTCAGTGAAACTGCTCCGACATCAGTGCAGATTGACAGCCGCATGTGTGGGGGAGGTGATAGTGTCCCCAATTAAATCATAATCGGCGCCACCATGTGCCACCAGGGTTGCGTCACTGCCCCCAAAATAGTGCCGCCTGGGGCGGACAGCCCCCCCAGCTACGCCCCTGCACAAATGCCCTCAATCAGCCCGCAGCCTCTCTTTATTCGTAAAAGACACATATCAAGTCCAAAAGCACAAGGTGTGCTTTACACATCATGCTTTTGGACTTGCTTCATTTCGTTTCTAAATAGAGCGCGGGTGGTTGTTGATTGTGGCCCATAGTGAAAAGGTTCTGTTATTTGCAGCACTGTCATGTGCTGCAATTAACATAAATATTTTCACAACCCCCTTCCTCATCACTACACCAACACTCCGGAGACCCTCTCTGGGCTGCTTACGGAGTATGGCCTTGTAGATACGTGGCATTATGTGCATCCCGCTGATAGGGAAGGCACTTTTTTATATAGCAAGGCACACAACCTGGTCTCGATTAGATTACTGGGTTTGCTCACCTGGAGTGACTCCCTGGATTTAATCTGCTAAACACGTAGCTCCGACATATTCAGATCATGCGCCGGTGCATCTTGAAATAATTCCCCCTAACTCAATTGCCACCCCACGCTGCTGGAGGATAGTACCAGAAGCGCTTTTAGACTCTGTGTTTCAAGCAGAAATAGGGGAGATATTGCAGATTTTAATACAAGGGCTCTGTCGAACGGTTGGGTACGGTCTGGGAGGCTTTTAAAGTCACGGTCAGGGGCATATGCATATCCAAAAGTTTTGGGGTGCTCTGTGATATCAGCAGAAACTTGCGCAGCCTCGAGACAGAGATCAAACAACTTGAAACGGACATGTGGGCTGCCGATTCCGGTGCCCAACGAGCCACGCTCAGTGAAAAGCTCACAGGCTACACTGCTACTGCGAACCGGGGGGTTAAGTTCGGGGGCACATATTTCACCACCCGCCAATACGGGGAGGGCTCGAGGCCTGGCAGAGCATTGGCTAATGCTATTATGTTATGTTATGTTATGTTATGTTATGTTATGTTAGGGAATCTTGTATAGCGCATGGCTACCCCAGCAACGGGGCGTCCCAACGCTTGCGGACATACCTAAAACTAATGCGACAGAGGGTGTGTTAGATGGACGCAAACAACCAAGTTTTTATAAGTTTACGAAATAGCAGATGATTTGAAGTGGCTCGAGCTTTTAGGGGGATGGAGTTCCAAAGCTTAGGGGCCAGGTACCTGAAGGAGCGACCGCCGGCTCTGCTCCTCCGAATCTTAATGGTACGTGCTAAAGAAAGATCCGCTGAGCGGAGTGCGCGCGTAGGAATATAGAAGGAGCATAGTCCTTGCAGAGTTTGGGGGCCAGCGCTGTACAAGATTTTGTGAGTGAGGGTTTTGAATTGAATGCGTTGCTTTATAGGCAACCAATGTAGTCGCCGGAGAAAGGGGGAAGTGTGACAGGTTTTGGGTAGAGCAAATAAGACACGGGCAGCGGCATTTTGTGCTCTTTGCATCCTGTTTATTGTGGTCGTGTTGGAGCCTAACATAAGGGAGTTGCAATAGTCCAGATGAGAAAGGACTGACGCCTGGATTATGAGTTGACGGGTAGGGGGCTCGAGATCCCATGCCACTTTTTTGGCATGGGATTCCAGATTGAGCGAGTTGTCAAGCCTCACTCCCAGATTTTTTACTAACTCCTTAGTTATAGGAGCTCAGCCCAGCGCAGGAGGCCACCAATGCTCGTCCCAAGTCTGCGTGCCATTGCCAATCAGGAGTACCTCTGTTTTGGAGGAGTTTAATTGAAGACAGTTGTTGGATAGCCACCTAGATATGGCCAGCATGTCTTCTTGGAACTTCATTTGATCAATCACATTGTTATTGGAGAAATTAAAAATAAGTTGTGTATCGTCCGCATATGATATTAGTTGTATCTTACGTTCCCGGGCCATCACGGCCAGGGGGCGGACGTACACATTAAACAATGTGGGGCTGAGCGCAGACCCCTGAGGCACCCCACATTCAAGGGGGAGCCTGCTGGATGAGTACGGAGGGGCGTGCACCTGGAAGGAACGGTCAGATAGAAATGACGCGAACCAGTCCAGGGCCGTTTCCCTGACTCCGATCTCCAATAGTCTCTCGAGCAGTATCTTGTGGGAGACCATGTCAAAAGCCGCACTCAAATCCAGCAGAATCAAAATAGAGGTTGTGCCCATATCCAGTGAAGCTTTTAGATGTTCTGTAACTGTTAGCAAGGCAGACTCCGTGCTATGGTTCGCACGGAAGCCATTTTGGGACTCATCTAGGATCCCGTTGGACTCTAGATAGACGGTCAAAGTGTGATTGACATGTGCTTCTGCCACTTTTGCAAGGTAGGGAAGCAGTGAGATGGGACGGAAGCTATCAGGCCGAGAGGGATCAAGTGATGGTTTCTTCAAGAGGGGCACTACTTTGGCATGCTTCCATGATTTAGGGATGGAGGCTAGCTGAAATGACTTATTAATCTGCTCCCGTCCTGCCTGTAAGGCGGACTCACGAAGAGATCTAAACAGTTCGGGTTTAATAGGGTCATCTGGGGATCCTGATTTTACTCTTAGTGTAAGGTGTTCCATCCCTGTCCACTCTAGAGATGGAATAGTTAAGAGGGAGTAAGGGAGAATAGCTTGATCACTAGTAGGATTAGGGAACCCCAAGGGGCCGTCTGGTTGTAATAGGTCATATATCCCTTTGACCTTATTAATGAAGAAACAAGATAATTCCTCACACTGTGCATCTGACACTATCGGGTTGCCTATACCATCCGGTGCCTTAGTCAATTCTTTTACCAGGGAGAAGATAGTTTTGGAACGGTTGGTACTAGCGGTGATCAGGTCAGTATAATATGTGGCTTTATTTTTTTTAATAAGTTTATGATATGCCTTAGTGGCCAGCCTAAACTCGCTTTTGGCCAGAGGATCATACGAGCGTCTCCAAATACGTTCTAACCGTTTACAATGTTTTTTGGTATCAGCAAGAGCCTCCGAGTACCAGCGGTAAGAATAGCCTCGCTTAGGCCTAGAACATTTTATGGGAATGAGGTGATCCAGTGAAGTGTATATCCACTCTCTGTATGCAGAGTCTGCTTCCTCCATATTATTCGACCAAACAGGGCGTGATTGGTTCAATTTGGCTTCTAGTAAAACTTTATCTAGGCTATTCCAGGGGCGCCTCCATAGGAGAGGGGGAGTATTCTCCTTGCCGCTTGCTCGGATCTCGACTGAAACAGAAACCAGGAAGTATTAGGAAGCCTTGGTTTTCTAGTTATATCCTAGATGTGGTGGATGGTGAAGCAATAAGGCATAGGGATAGCCTTGACATATTACTCATATTATACGGATCTAAACATCTAGCAGTGCACCTCTCCCCCTGACTTCTCTCCCTATTTAGAAGATATAGCTCTTGGGTGTCTGGATGACTCTCAACACGTATTTCTAGCAGCGTCATTTGAAGATGATAAGCTGCACGCAGCCATAATGCAAATGGCGTCCAGGATAGTGCCGGGTTCCGATGACCTTCCCATCAATGTTTATAAAATTGACATTGATCGGTTGCTTCCAGTACTGAAAGAGGTCTTCTTGGAGGGCCAAGAAACCCAGATCCTACCTGCATCGATGAGGGAGGCGTTAAATACATTATTAAAACCGGGCAAACCTGCAGACCATTGCTAATCTTATAGGCCACTCTCTCTTATAAACACGGATGCGAAAATCCTGGCTAAATTATTGGCAAACCGTCTTAGTCTACTGATGTAAAAACTGGTTCTCCCAGACCAGGTTGGGTTTATCCCAGGAAGAGCTACCTCCCACAATCTCAGGACATTATTCTCCATCTTACATGCAGTAGACCCAAAGTTAGAGGTGGTGGTGGTGTTTCTGGATGCCTCTAAAGCCTTTGATTCTGTGGAGTGGGACTACCTTTTCACCATCTTGCAGTGTATGTGTATGTGTATGTGACTTCCAATGGGCTTTATATCACGGGCCCGGCTTTTGTATACCTCGCCAACAGCGAAAGTCTTGATTAATGGACATACCTCTCCCTCAATCTCTTTATATCGGGACACACGACAGGGATGACCACTTTCTCCCCTTCTTTTTGCCTTAGTTATGGAACCCTTGGCAGCTAAAATCAGACTGTAAGTTATAAAGGGGTGTACCCTTAAAACTCATGGACCTGGGTCATTGAGTAGGTACAATAAAGGAGTGGTCCGAGTTGAGAATCAATTTGATAAGCACCACATATTATTAGGTATAACTAAGCAAAGTTAGAGATGCAATAGTCAAAATCAAATTGCATTTATTTTTGCAAAAGTTTACTCATGTAAATTATCAACAAGGAATTTGTCATGAATAATCAACATCAATTCAATGTAATTATAGAATCATTACATTAAAAGTGCTCGCAGTGTGGGAAGGAAGGTAAGTGAAGAGGTTGTGAGGGACTGGGTTAAGGTGGTGTGACATTTAGAACATCACATTAAAATCAAATACGCAATCAAGGTAGTATTAATGTTCCCAAATCACATCACACATAGGTAAGATACATTCATTACATTGGATCCTATGGTGTGTTAGGTTGGCGTAGTCTACGTTTCGACCCCCATGTACGCTAAAGGGTTATTCTCGCCTCATGTAGGGGTCTTTGTCAGGACAAAGATAGAGAGCCTATGAAACAATATAAAGGCTAATATTAGTTGTCTGGGTGGTGAACTTGCTGTGTTTAAGAAAAGATGTAGGAATTACCTACATAAGACTGACGGTCAGCGGCTGTGCCGTCGGTGCGTGGGCCTCTGCGTGCTCCTTGAAATTCTACAATGAATAAAATGGAGGAAATTCTCAAAGGACGGAAAAGGCTGTGTAGCCGTATAACAGTGAGTTGTGTGGGAGGGAGACTTACTTGGGCAATGTTCCTCCTGGATGATCACGGACTGACTTGTCATTTGTGGTTTCCATAGTCACTGTGTAAATTCAGTGCGCGGCTGCACCTCCATTTTATTCATTGTAGAATTTCAAGGAGCACGCAGAGGCCCACTCACTGACGGCACAGCCGCTGACCGTTGATGTTGATTATTCATGACAAATTCCTTGTTGATAATTTACATGAGTAAACTTTTGCAAAAATAAATGCAATTTGATTTTGACTATTGCATCTCTAACTTTGCTTAATATACCTAATAATATGTGGTGCTTATCTGTATGAAGTAATACTAAATCACGTCCATATCAAATTGATTCTCAACTCGGACCACTCCTTTTTTGTACCCAGCTGAAATCAGACAGCACTATCATCACATGGGTCTCCGCTATTTACTCCGCCCAATACTCATTTCTCTCTATGCCGACAATGTTACCTAATACATTAAAGACCCACGCCACAATCTTAATCCATTACTACGCATGTTCGTTCAATTCGATGGTCAATGGGTATCTATATTAATTGGTCCAAATCACAGATATTCCCGCTGACCAGCTCCGTTATTCCCTTTGAAACATATTTTTCTATTGGGTGGTGTGATGTGGATGCCAAATATTTGGGGATCCGCGTTACAGCGGATCAGGATGAGCTAATGCAGATCAAATATGGGTGTGCAATGGAACACATCACAGGCTATATTACTTGTTGGATTGCCCTTCCTTTAACTATGGCTGGACGCATATCCCTTATCAAAATGGTAATTCTCCCTAAGTTTTTATATTTCTCATTTAATATCCCTTATGATCCTGGATGATTTTTTTCGCCTCCCTACGTTTGGAATTGATTTGTTTGGTATGGGGCGGTAAACAAGCGCGCATAGAGTGGGACACATTAATGCGGCCTCATTCACATGGTGGCTTCGACATACCAAACTTTGAACTATACGCCCATTTTTTGTTTCATCCACCTCGCTATACTCCTTATGTTGCCACTGAACATTGGCTTGCAGACTCTATCCCACTTGATGGCGTCATTCTTTCTAACATTGAGCCCCCAGGGCGTTGTCCATCTTCCGTAGACTGCACGATCAAAGCCTGGTCCCGCATTCTAGACCATATGCCCAGTCTATATTCCCCCCTCCTACCACCCAGAGATATCACTACTGCAAGAAGGAATTTTTAAGAAAGTTGCGCGTACACAAAACATTTATTGCTGGGGAGACCTGTATGCTAATGGCAAGTTCCGCACCCTCCAACAACTATGCCCTGATCCCCCACCATCTACTATGGAAACATTTTTATATGCTCGTCTTCGTCATGGCGTTCAAGCCAGTAACACTGCCTACCCTTCCGAGCCTGCAATGCTGGCCCCTCTGCATCACGTCCTACGTGCACCCACTGCCTCCCACTTGGTGTCCGCACTCTACCAAACTCTATATACTGACGTTGAATATCCACGTGCGCAGCATGTGCTAAATGGGCAGCGGAATTGGGTCAAGACCTCACTGATGCACAATGGCTGTTCCGCTCCAGGCAGACAGAACAGAGCTCTTCCATTAACAGACTCCGAATTATTCATTATAGATTCCTACACCGCAGCTACTACACCCCGGTTAAACTCCACAAATTTGGCTTCCGGGACACAAGCAGATGCAACAGGTGTAAAACAGAACACGCTGATTTCCTTCACCTTGCTTGGGAATGTCCAGAGGTACATACCTATAGGAGTCACATCCTCATGGCCCTGGACTTTATGATCTCCGTGCCTATTTTGAGATCCCCACTTGTAACCCTTCTAGGATACACTGAACAAATCCCTGCCCAGCACCGAAATTTTGTATCCTTTTGTCTTGTACTGGCTAAGCGACGAGTAGCCTGCAAATGGGGTAGGGGACGGGCGCCAAAGCTTAAAGATTGGCTAGCAGACCTGATTCTATGGCAAGATCAACTTTGCACTTATGCTGAATTACTACCCCGCTGCTCGCGCCCTTGCGACATTTGGGGCCCACTACAGACGTATTTGCTGGAACATCCTAGCAACGCTGGGGATATGTCCTGAAGCCTAGTCTTGCTTCCCTATGAGTGTGCCAACCAGCGCATGACGGATCATACTTATTTGATCACACTACGTTGTACCCTTTGATGCTCCGAATCTGCTACAGTTTGTAATGACGAATATGTGATTTCTTATTCTTTTTTTGTTGACTTATTGATACTCATTGGTAATGTATGATTGTCCTCACTGCTAAACCATGTTTATGCTTGCTGACACTTATGTACTCTGATTTCGGTTTACCACATGTTTGCTCATGTTCTTGCTTTATGTTCACTGCACATGCCAAACTATGATTATATGCTCTTGATGGAAAAAGCTCAATAAATAAATCAATATTTTTTTTTTTTTCAAGATCGGAATCAAAGCCTGATCCCGGAATCAGGAGGATGAACCCGAATCTGCGCCGAGTCCAGAACCGTTCCGATGATGAGGAGCTTATGAGAGGGAATCAGGTTCGACTTCGGCACGTTGATGGAAAACCCCAGCAAATGCAGGAGGTCGGCTGTAGTCTGGTGGTGGGAGACGACTGCTTGGGGCAAGCCCGCCTTTAACAGCCAGTGGTCGAGATAGTGAAAGACTGGAACCCCTGATCTGCGCAGATGAGCTGCGACCACCGCCATCACTTTTGTGAACACCCGAGGGGGGCTGGTAAGGCCGCAGGGGAGCACGGTAAACTGAAAGTGCTCGTGGCCTACCTTAAACCGCAGGTAACGCTGGTGGGCTGGCAGGATGGGGATGTGGAAATATGCGTCCTGCAAGTCCAACGCTACCATCCAGTCTCCAGGGTCCAGGGCAGACAAGACCTGAGCTAGGTCAACATCTTGAACTTCTCCTTCCGGTCCAAGATAGGACGCAGGTGCTTGTCTTTCTAGGGGACCGGAAAGTAGTGGGAATTACAACCACAACTTACTTCTGTACCAGGAACGCGCTCGATGGGCCCTTTGGCCAAGAGGGCCGTAACTGCCTGTTGAAGAAGGGCAAGATGGTCCCCTGACATGCGGTGGTACTGAGGTGGCATGGCTGGATGGGTAGTATCAAAGGGGAAGGAGTAGCCCCTTCAGACAATTTGCAGCACCCACTTGTCCGAAGTGATGTTGCCACCCACTGGAGTTTGATGGGCCTGAAATTCCAGACTAGGAAGGCTTTACAGAGGATGCCGCGGGGTGGAGGTGGACTGTCCCGCCCGCTGGCCCCCTGAACCGCCTCAACGGTTCCCATGTCCGTGGCCGCGCTGATGTTGTTGCTGCGTCAGCCTCTGGCTCTGGAGCGAACGTGGTGGGGCACCCCTTTTGTGGTCACGAAAGTAGCGAAAGGCAGAAGTAGGAGGAGGCCGAGTGACCGACACACCCATGGACTTGGCCGTAGCCCTGGAGTCCTTAAAGCGCTCCAACGCACTATCTGTCTTATTGTCAAAGAGGCTAATGCCATCAAAGGGCATGTCCATAAGAGTGTTCTGGACATCCCCTGAGAAGCCAGTTGTCCTGAGCCAGGCGTGGCACCTAAGCGCCACCGTCGTGAAAATCTCCCTGCCCAGCAAGTCGGCGGTGTCAAGCCCATAATGGATGGTGAACTTAGCTGCAGCTCTCCCAGGAGCAATAGCTTGGGAGAGTGCTGTGCACGCCTCCTCTGGACAGTTAGGCAGCACCTGCGCAACTGTGTCCCACACAGAGTGGGAATAACGGCTCAAGAGGCATGTGGTGTTCACCGACCGCAGCCCTCAGCAGGCAGATGAAAACAGCCTCTTGCCAAGCTGCTCCAGCTTCTTGGATTCTCTATCCGGAGGGGTGGAAGGGAACGCGCTCTGGGAAGCAGAGGCTTGGACAACCAAGCTCTCAGACGTCGGGCGTCGGGTGTTGAGGGAGATAGAGGGGGTCGCACAGAGCCGAGCGATGGCGTAGGGCCACGTTCCTGTACCTGTGTTGGGCCCGGACCAGGTGCCCAAAAGAACGTCAGACAGTGCTTCATTAAAGGGCAGCAAGGGCTCCAAAGATGTTGCCGTCGGCTGAAGCACTACTGAAAGGAGGTTTGTCCTGTTGGCCCCTGTAGGGAGTTCGAGGTGGAGAGCCTCGGCTGCCCTACGGAACAACACTGCATAACTGGCTCCCTCCTCCGTAGCCACGGTAGGAGGAGACAGCATGCTAAGGTCAGGTGAGTTGTCAAGACCACTGGCATCCCCCAAATCCTCTGCCCAGTCCGGGTCATAACCACACTCTTGTGTGAGAGGGTCCTCAGACCCTTCCCAGTCCTCCCTTTCCTCCGAAGTCTGATGAACAGGCTGAAAATAAGGAGGACGGCAGAAGGGGAAAAAGGGCACCATAGGCGTCGGAATAGGTGCAGAGTGGCGCCGATCGGCACCGTGTCCGGTTCAGGGCTGAAACTGGGGACGACGACGTCCCGAGGAGCGGGCGACGTCGGAGGTGCTGCCGGTGGGGTTGACGTCGGTAGAGGTGTTATAAGGACAACTGGCGTCGACCGGGGTCCGATCCCGGATCCCACGGCACCAGAGCCACCAGCGATGGAAGGACAGGACCCCCCAGTAGGGCCTACGTGGCCCCTAGGCACACCGGCGGGGCCAGGCGGCCCATAGAGTCGGCCATGGCAGTAAAAAAATTGCACCTGAGCAGGCGTCGCTGACGGACCCGGAAAGGGTGGGTAGGCAGGCTGCAACGTTGCAGGCTCCGCCGGAGCCGCAGGGTTGGCACAACCTCAGTCGCGTCGCGCGAGGGGAAGTCGAGAAGCGACTTACCGGACCCCCAGTGCGAAGACTTAGATCCAGAGGAATGATGGTGACGGCTCCACGCCCGGTCCCTCAACCACCCACAGGACTGGGACCTTGAGCAGCGCAGAGCCGACTGCCGGACTTCCAGCAACCTTCTGGACCGCTCCCGCAAAGTCTTCGGAGCCATGGCCCGGCAGTCAGTGTGGTCCGTCACCGAAAGCATGCGGTGATAGTCCTCACAGTTCTCAAAGCCATGCATCCCTACAACACCAGGAGTCATTCAACTCGAAAAAATTATACAAAAGGCCTTTAAAAAACTCAGTCAAAAAGTAACGGGGAAACTAGCTCTTCCCTGATCTGCACTTGCTGGCGCTGAAAAAGTAAGAACTGACATCAGCGCGCTTGGGCGCGTCTAAGTAGCTCCAGTGATGTCATATCAGTGCCAACGACGCACGCGGAGCCGCACGACGATGCCTACCGACCCGCAGGGGTACTGCTGATAAAAACGTTCGGGATCCAGTCTGCCGCCTGGGGGTAATTCTAAGGTAAGGAATCTATCACTACGTGTTTCTTTCAGATTAGATGATACTGCTGTCTTTAGCTCTACCTGATAAGACCATCCAACCCACCTTGAGAAAGTACTAGAAGCTCTGAGAAGTGCAGGCCTCACTAGCAAGGCAATCAAGTGCCATATAGGGCAGGGAAAGGTTGCATACTTGGGCCCCCTTCTTGGTGGAGGCCAGGTTCAACCCTTACAGCCCAAGATCCAGATCATTCTGGAGTGGGTGGCTTCAACAACCCAGACTAAAGTCAGGGCCTTCCTTGGCTTTACTGGGTACTATAGGAGGTTTGTGAAGAATGATGGTACCTTTGAGACACCTCTCAAAGAACTGACTTCCAAAAGAATGCCCAAAAAAGTGAACTAGACAGTGATCTATCAAAAGGCTTTGACTCCTTGTAAAGGAAGCCATGTGCTCTGCACCTGTTCTGAAAGCTCCAGATTATACCAAGCAATTCATTGTGCAGACAGATGCCTCTGAACATAGAACATGATAGGTCCTATCCCAAATAAATGATCAAGCTTCAGCACTCCGTCCATCATCTCCTTGTGTTTGCCAAGTTTAAGACCAGTCATGGACTTTCATGAATAGAGGACTACTCCCTAGGCAACAGCATTTGAGTGCCACTGAGTGGGAAGATTTGCTGTGGTTTTGTCCCTGGAGAAGCTGGGGCAATACCTGTTTGGTTCTGATGTCTTTGTTCAACTCACTCAACCTCAGGCCTCTCAGATGGTTAAAGTAAATTAAAGGTGAAAATCTCAAACTGCTAAGGTGGTCCATATCTCTACAGGGAATGAACTTTGAAGTGGAGCACAGACCTTGCCAATGCAGATGGACTTTCCAGCTTCTTCCACTTAGACGATGAGTACCTTCTAGGGGAAGGTTAGTCTCATCCTCTTTAATTGGGGGGGGGGGGGAGTGCCTCTTTAGGACATGGTTAGTGTAGCAAAGTAGAATCTGCTTTCATAGTTACCCCCACGTTTTTCTGGTTTCAGTCTGATTTTATTGGCTAATGTAACTGGGATCCAGCTAATCAAGACCCCAGTCATTGTGCTTTCTCCCTAAATTTGACTTGGTAAGTACTTTTGTACCTCCCTAATTAGCTATTGGTGCACTCTTGTAAATCTCTAGTATATGGTAGTGAGGTACCAAGGGCATAGGTACAGCAGGGGTCCCGCATAGGATGCAGCATGTATTATGCCACCCATGAGAGGACACTCAAACAGTGACAACAGACCTGCCATTGCAGCCTGTGCAAGTTGGTGCTAGCATCACTTATGACAGGTGTACGTTTTCTTATATCTGAGGTCACTACACTTAAAATCTGTCACCCCAAAGACAGGCCTTTCAATACTGAAGGCAGGGTCCTGGGTTATAAGCATGTAAGTGCCCCTGCATGAGCAGGACACCCCTACAAATCCCAGAGTCGATTCTCCAGGCTTCGTAAGTGTGGTCAGCCATTTTGATACATTTAGTGGCCATACATCATTACGCGAGGGCTAACTACATAGTGACTGTGACAAACCTGGGCATGTTTGGTATCAAACATGTTGGAATCATACCCCAACACCATAACCGGTGTTGGAGGTATGATTCCATGCACTGGGGGGCTCCTCCGGGAAGCCCCGAGAACTTCCAGGGTTTGCCAGCAAGTTAGTCCTGCTGCCGACCCCAGGCACAATTCTGCCCTCCTGCTTCTGAGCTGACTTACAGGTAGATTCATCAAGCATTTTTGCGAGCGCAAACGGTGCGATTCGCAAATATCGGCCGTTTGCGCCAGCAATAATTGCATTTGGGATTCATCAATGGTTCATGCTCTCGCAATATAAGAATTTGCAAATAATTGCGAATTCTCAAATTGCAAAAACATATAAGGAATCGCAATTTGCGATTCCTTATATGCAATGCATGAACCATTTTAAAATTGCGATTTCGCAATCCGGGGCCGCTATTTACCGCAAAGTCAAACCTCGTGGTAAATAGCGAAAACTTAGAAAAATGCACTTAAGTGCATTTTTCTAAGTTGTATGTTACACACACACATGTCCTTGGGACATGTGTGTACGTAACACCAGCATCCCATATCATTTCAGGGGTGCAACAGGGTGTCCTTTGGACACTCCTGCACCCTTGAAATCGCAGAATCAAAATGCGAATCGCTAATAGCGATTCGCACATTGATATGTCTTCCCATTCATTCCTATGGGCCTTTAGGCCCGTAGGAATGAATGGGGAGTTATTCCTTATTTGCGATTAGCAATTAGCTAATCGCAAATAAGGAAGCTGTAGGAATCGCAATAAATATTGCTGGAAGCCCTTGGCTCCTGCTCTGGTGTGACAAAGGACATGGGAGTATCCTTTACTCTGTCCAGCCCCTTCTCTGTGAGTGACCCCTAAGTCATCCTAACCCCTTTCTTAGGGTATAAAAGTGCTTACCTGTGGGTGGGTCCTCAGATTCATCATGGGGCAAGATTCAAGCCTGAAACCACGTCCCTCTTCGACTGTCTAGACACCTGGACTTCGCTGGACTTTGCCTTGATGCGAGACTGCAACAAGGAAGACTCAATCTGCCCCTGGTCTCGCTGTTCTGCAAGTCTTCTTTGTCGTTTCTGTCTGTGCTCTTCCAGTATCTTTAACAGACCTATGAGCATCAAGGACACGAGAAGTAATCTCCAATGGAGTAAAGGAGTCACTCCCCTATATCTGCAGGCTGAAACGAAGCTGACCAGTCTGCTGCTCCTGACGTCCCATGGACTCTGAAAGGCTCAGCATCACAGGTGGTGGTTCTGCAACTCCATTTAGGCCTGTCCTGTCATCTCAGCAATTTTGAGGCTAGTATCCATTGTCGAAACCGCTGAGACCGAACCCCTGTACACCGCGTTGACTTGCCAATGCCAAGGCTTGTTGGCTTTGCATTCCAGAGATCTTTGAGCTACAAGAAGCTCTAGCCTCCAGCATCTCATATTGCCAAGATCTTCGTACTCACCATATTGCCTGCATCATAGGCCTTCATCTTTGGTGAGCTGCTTGAGGTCCTCTTGCGACTTCTGTGCCTTCAATCTGTGGGTCGTCTTGAGGGTCTTGTCTTGCTTCAGTGGACTCCTCTGCTTGCTTAGGGCCAACTCTGACTCTCCTGCTCAGGGTGAGTCCCTTGCTGGTCCCAACGCTGCTCCTTCTTTGCTTTCCACACCTGTTGCAGCTGGCAAGACTTGATGGTGCTCCCGCTGGACACCGACCCCGGTCGTTCTCGACTTCCATTGTAGGACAGCTCGTGAATGGCTCCTGGTCTTCCTCAGTGTTGCCTAGTCCTCACAACTGACCGGCAAGGTTACAGTCATCACTCCTGCATCTTCCGACATGGGTGGGCATTGTGCTTCCGTGCCTCCTGGTTACCTCCGAGTGGCATATTATCTGCCCCCTCTGCCTGCAGGTTCTTCTCTTAAAGAACCCACCCTTGGATTCCACTGGACTCTTGCACAGTCTTCGCCAGCGACATCTTTACTGAAGTCCTCCATTGTGGTCTATGGCGGTTTCCGATGTCACTTCTCACCTATGCACCCGGCTTCCCTGATGTAGGTATCCTGGTTCCAGGGGGGGGTCAACGTGGGGGTGACTCTCCAACCTTCTGTCTTCCACGGGGTTTCTTCAGGGTCCATTGGGGAGGGTTCTTGTTCAAAACTGCAATTGTGAGTTTTCCATTGACTGCTATTGAGAATGCTGCTGTATTTCCACTCTGAACACAGCCTCTGTGGAGTTCCTGGGTACTTACCTTGGGTGCTTCATTGTGTCTCCAGCTCTTCTGAGTCTCCTGGTCCAAGTTGAGACTTTGGTCGCAGTTCGCATTACACTTTCTTAGTATACGATTTGGTCTTGCCCTGGAGATGTCTGTGTATTGTGCTTACTTACCTCTTGCTATTGAAATACTGTGTATTTGTGTTGATATCTCCGGGTAGGAGATAAACCAATGTGTTAGTGAGTATTGTGTAATAAATAGACATATTTTTATATATACACTGTGTGGTTCTTTTAAGTTTTACCTACAGTTGGGGCCCAATTCACAGAACTTACTTAAGACAAAATACTAAACTTACTACCATTTCCTCGTTTTGGTATTCACAGAAGGCACTTACTCATTGATGAGTAAGTGTCTTCTGTGAATACCAAAATGAGTAAGTGTCTTCTGTGAATACCAAAATGGTAGTAAGTTTAGGATTTTGTCTTAAGTTAGTTCTGTGAATCGGGCCCTTCATGATTAGATCTGGTAAAACAAGCTGCTTAACACTTCTGGATAAGCCTGAAGGCTGCTCTCCACAGCTACCACTTAGAGGGTTTTCTATTGTTGTCAAAGAAGACTAAAATCACCATAAGGATTGCGTGGATTAGTGCAAAGTGCTTCACTTGAATAAATGTGCACCATATACTAAGCCAGCCTCATATAGTTAGCCCCCAATTTTTTGTCTGGAAAATGATTTAATTTTAACTGGATGTGCACAGGGTCATTGCCAACCAGGTCCCCTGTGCCAGAAGATCTTCCCCAAAACTGTACATTTTGATAAAAAAAAATTGGCACAACTTCAGTACCCCTTGTAAGTCCCTAGTAAAGGTTACCCCTCTTACCTAGGGCATTGGCACTGAAGAGGGCCCCCAAGAGTAGCAGCACACATTTTGCCACCCTACAGTCCCCTCACCAAAGCCATGCACACTGCCATTGCAGACTGTGTGCCTTAGTGCAGACCAAACCGAAGAGTCAACATGGCATACATCCCTGTGTACCATGCCCATAGACACTGCATGGGATATAGTAAATACTATAGCAGGGCTTAGAGCCCAAAGGCAGGCAGCACTAAATCCCCTGTGAAGACATATCCACATGAACAGGTATTCCCCTGCAATATCCAATAATTGTAAGTGAACAGGGAAGCCATGAGGAGTACATGGGCTGGGCACTGGTCATTATGAGTTCATCAAATCTATGATGGTTTCACTGTATTATGAGATGTTTGGTACCAAGCATCTTTTCTTAATAAACATGCACTGATTCCAGTGTCAGATTTATAAAAAATAACTGCTCACAAAGGACACTTTAGAGGTGTCCCCTGAAACCTACCAATCCATAGTGTGGTCAACGACTGGTATAAGGCAGCCTGTCCCCACCAGACAGTGTTCTGAATGTCATGGTGTGAGCGCCAGTGCACTCAGTGGTCGAGAACAAAGCCTGTCCTGGGCGGAGGTGTTCACACCTTCCCCTGGTCAGGAAATGCCAAGTGTGGTGGGAAGCTTCAAATCTCTTGCCACCTTGAAACTCAATCACATCCTGTCCTGATAGAAGGAACAGGCACCCCCTCCTGCCCTCACCCCCTTTGGCTGGAAGACAGGTGGGAAAAAAAAATAGGAGGTGTGCCCCCCGCTGCCAACTCCACCCTTCAGGTATCATCCCAGACCCTGAAACTTAGATTCCACAGACACAAGAAGATGACCGGAGAAACGCAGATGGGCTGAGAACTGCAGACCTTGTGGTGGATTTTGGGTGTAGACTCCTGCCTACTTCCATAGAACTCAACAATGTCAATCCTTCAGCTCATCTCATCACTGTGTGGCCTCCACAAACCCCGGAGGGTCATCAGGACTTCAAAAATCACCCTTAAGATAGAGGCACTATCTCCCTGCAGCTGCAGGCATCAAACACACAGATAAGTCCAGCCCAGCATCGTCCAGTTCCCATGCCAGACTGACTTCTCAGAGTGCCATCCAAAGGTACGCTTGCTCTGGGGTGTCAGCTCTGCCTCAAGTTTTGAGGGATCCAGGACTCACCGGAGCTGCAAGGCACCAATACCTGAAAAAAACCTCCAAAACCAAGTCCAGGCAGACTCCAACTTTACAGTGACTCAGCACCTGACGAGGGACCCACCTAAGCAGTGAACCAGCAGATCCAAAATTGTCGCTCCAAGGTGCCAGCCGCAGAATGTGAGGGTCACCTTTGCGTTCCTTTGCCCAGCTGCCCATCTGCACTGCACCCAGACGCCCCAGAGCCCTTGTGACCTCTACTCTCCCTTGACAGCCCTCAGACTTGCCTGTAAGTCCCCCTTTGCCTTGCTTTTACAGGTGGCTCCCTTGGTTCAGAGCACGCCAGTTACAAAGTCCGCTTCTCCCTTGTTTGCCGAGAAACCCAGGAAGCTCCACTGGCCTTGGCCTTGGCACTTTGGACCTTGGTCCTGAACCATCTGATTTCCAACAGGTTTACCACACAATAACCGTACTGCAGTGCTTTTACCAATTGCCTTTTTCCTTCCATAGGTAATGTATTGTGCGTAATTGCGCACAACTGTGATTACTGCATTTTAGTGTGGTTTATCATATTGCGAAAAGTATTTACCTTGTACCCAAAGTTCTTGGAATAAATAGTTATATAAAAAAGTACTATTTTCCTAATTTAATCTCAACCTCATTCCTTGAGTGTGTGTATCATTTATTCCCTCTGTGAGTACAACAAATGCTTAGCACCACCCTCTGAAAAGCCAACTGCTCGCCCAGACTACCAAAAAATATAGCGTTAGTATTTTAATTTTGCCTCTATAAACCAATAAGAGCCTCTTCGACCTCTCTGTACAGTGTACCCCCTTGTGGTACACTACATAGAGAAGTGGGTTTCCTGCACTAATGAAATAAAGCTGCCCAAAAGAACAACAGGCCTCTATTTTAACAGACATACAGGCCTCCACGGCAGGTAACTGGCAACCCAAGATAGGCTTGGCAAAAATTAACAGGTCTTGCTCTGCTTGGAAACAAAAAAAATGTTTTAAAGAACTATGATTTAAAAATATTGTATCCAATAGTGCTAAGTTAAAAGAGCAGGAGTTTCACCTAGGGACTTCAACCATCAGTCATTCATTGTCAGAAAATGAGCCTAAAAGAACTTGTGTTGTGTGGGTTACTAGAGTGGCACAACATTTGCATGGTACCAGATATTCCTACCGTGAGCATAGGAAATATTCAAAAGAGCATGAAATGTCATAGCCAGAGAAACGAAACAAGAGTTTCAGCTGTACCTGATAGCGTAGGTCATCCTATCGGGCCTCATGCACCTCATCATGCACAATTTTTGCAGGGATGTTTTATTCTTCCACTCCTTGGGGAATTTCTCTTTTTCTGGAGCTTCGGCTTCCACAATTTTTTTCCATCGTTTGGCAGAACCTTCCATATCAGCGTCTAAATTCTTGAACTCTTCCAGCTCACACAGCGCCTGGACCACAAAAGAGTATGGCACTATTTACTTTCACTTTTGATCATTTAACCCCTTAAGTGCTGCTGACGGCCAATGGTCGTCAGCAGCGCTACCTCCCCAGTGCTGCGCACGACCATTGAACGTCCATTCAGCACTAGTTCTAATGGACAGCGCAGCACTGGGGAGAAATGTTTACACGCAGCTAAGGTGTTAAAACTGCCACATGATTTGTTTACTAACAAGATATTACTCGCTATTCCAGAGACATCTCACCAATAAAACACAATTTTTCTCCCTTACAGGAGACTTTTAAACTCTCAATTAAGTACGAAAAATGAATTACTTGTCAAAAGAATTCTCCAATGAGGGATTCTTCCCAGATTCGTATTCTTAGATAAACATTTGGTAAAATGGAAGGCGAGTCTTTAGTACCACATCAAGCTAATGGAATAGTGTAAATGAACAAGTTACTTACCTTCAGTGGCGGCTGGTGACATTTGAAAGTGGCGAGGCGTAAACTTATTGTCGTACTGCACAATGGCGAGCAAGCGTACTGAGCGAGCCCGAACAACCTACAGGTTTTTTGGGGGGAAATTGTGAACAAATGATGCATTTTCAAGCAAATTTGAGGAGTTACCTTCGGTAATGCCTTATCTGGTAGAGACTGTATCTAGCTGCAGATTACGTACCTAAGAATTACCCTCAGGCATAATAATAATAATAATAGTAATAACAATGGTTATTATTATTATTATTATTATTAGTATTATTATTATCTAGCTGCAGATTCCTTACCTAAGAATTACCCTGAGGCATCAGATTGGATTAGGAAATGTTTAGGAAGCAGTACCCCTGCACTCCAGTAGTTGGCGTTGTTCTGCTCTATTTGGCATCATCTGCACAAGAAGTGGCGTGCGAGGTGCCTATATAGGTGCCACTTCAGTACACTGACATCAGTTTCTTTTTGTGACTTTCTATGCTAGGAGCGCAGAGCTAGGAAGAACACTGACCCCTGGTGTGCAAAACTAGTGACTTGAAAAGTGGGAAATCCTGTCCCTAGAAATCTGTTCACTGAGCGGGAAGAATGGGTGGGTCAATAAGGAATCCGCGGCTAGACAATCTTCACCAGAGAAGGTATTGCCGAAGGTAAGTAAATAGTTCATCTGATAGAGACTTCTAGGTGCAGATTCCTCACCTTAGACTAGATACCTAAGCAATACCTCCCTGGAGGTGTCTGCCAAACAATTTCAGACTAAAACGGTCCTGCAGAACCGAACAGGCAAAGTGCTCATCCTGACGGACCTGACTATCCATGCAGTGGTGTTTTTCAATGTGTGCAGAGAGGCCCACGTTACTGCCTGGCAGATATCCAGGACAGGGACTTTGCATGCTGATGCAGTGGTCGTAACCTTGGCTTGGCTCTGGTGGAATAAGTACACAAACCCTTAGGGGGTTGCTTTTTGGCCAATGCGTACCAGATGTTAATGCAGAGCATAATCCATCAGGAGGAGATGGTCTGCTTCTGCACCGCCTTTTCCTTATTCGCTCTGGTATACCCCACAAAAAGTTGTGGTCAAGTTAGAAAAACAATGCTCTTTTTGGGTACGGGTGGTGTAGTCTCTTTTTCTTTAGAGGGATGTGGCAGAGTGTAACAAGTAGGCAGGGTGATGGACTGACTGACATGAAAGGGAGTGATGACTTTCGGCAGAAAGGAAGCTCTAGTTTGCAGAACCAGCCTGTCTGGGTAGATGTCCGGTATAGAGGATTGGATGACAAAGCCTGAGATTCACGTTGAAAAAAAGGCCCATTTTGCAGTCACCCCAAATGTTTTGCCTTCCTCCTGCTACTTTTTGCTGAACTTGTTTTTGTTGGTCTTAGGACTCTGAGCCCTTTTCCACTGCTAACCAGTGCTAAAGTGCATGTGCTCTCTCTTCTACACGTGGAAATATTGGATCATACCCAATTGGCATGTTTAATTTACTTATAGTTTCAATTTTCCGGTTTAGTTTATTGATTCAGCTTTGCAGTAAAGCCAAACCGAAATAAAAACATGCTTACAATAAAATGCAAATTATACATAAAACTAAAAGAGAAAACATTCCTGTCCACATAATCCCTTTTACTAGCATTCCTCCTTTCTTTGTTTCAGGGAATCAAGGTGGTATCTGCTTAGCTTAAGGCGCCTTAAAGGACAAACAGTAAAAGCTGCATTGCTTCCCTCAATGACAAAACTATGTCCTCTGTCCTTTGCTACAACACAGACAAATTATAGATAAGCTCCATAGCGTGCCACAATGAGTCAAGTCATGAACGTATTAAAAAAAAATTGAGAACGCCTGTGTAAATGGCGCTTACCCAAGAAATAAAATATCTAACTATAATAAAAAACTGAGTCTATTATTGAATGATTCACGAGTCTAAAAGGTGGTGTGGTAGCTATTCAACAGGCAGGAGGGAAAGCTAAAAATGATTTAAAAACATGCCAACCAAGGCTTTAAAGGGTTGAGCCTAAAAATATTGCATGAGCAGGAACAGCAAAAGGCGCAACCGTGCAAAGGCAGGATTAGTTAGGAGGGATCTATATCCATGCAACGTGCAAAATAAAACGCTGGATTCAATTGCCAGCATAGGCAGCTAAAAGCTATTATATTAGCCTTACAAACTCGTATCTGCAAAAACCACAAAAAGTGCAACAAAGGTTAGTTAGAGAAGATCTTGTATAAATATCCGTGCAGCAGCAGGCAGAATAGAGTGCTATACGCAGTTGCCATCATGGGCGGTTGTCAGCTTTAGACTAAGTGCAATGACCGGCTGATGTGACATACTTCTAAAACGAGAGAGTGTTTGTGCAGGACAACTAAGGTACATCCGTACAAGGCAAATCCTTTTAAGAAGGAAAATGTATCGGCACCGAAAGCCCTTTCTACTTCTATGCCGCCTTATAAAGCCAGAACAAGACCTCCTCTACTGCTCAGTTGTGAGGTAGCACACGTGAGCTCCAAACCTACCCATCAAACAAGGTACAAGTGCTATTTGAATCTATGAACAACCGTTAACAACAGATTTTCCCCCGACATCAAACCGGTGCTCTGGACATGAAGAACATTTAACTGTTAATAATAATAGCGATCGGCTCCGTTGCATCGCTTTCTTAAGGAATGTTGCACTTCTTCCTCTGTGATGTAACCAATCATCTTCCTTTCCAGACAATGGAAATAGCCTGGTAGATCTCATCAGTTATCTAGCACACTGAAAGGGCTTCCTCACAACTAGGCCTGGGCAGAGTTTGCCGAGTTGCACTACGCGCAACTCCGCATAGTCGCCAAAAATTCTGCCACTCTGCGCAGAGATCCGCTAACGGGCGGAGTTTGCCGGCACAACGTGCGCTTTGCGTGGGGAAGAGTGAAGTGCGTCCTCATGCTCAAAATCGTGCGCGAACGCACCACGTGGTTTTCTGCTCTTTGTTATGGTGTTGGGTCTAAATCTCAATCTCTGTAATCCTGCTCCTTTAAAACTCATCTACCCCTCAGTTTTATTAGGTCGAGGACCGAAGGCTGCGCTTGCGCAGTCTCTGGTGGGAGATTGAATGTTTTTAGGTATGGGGGATTGAACCCGCCTCTCTCCACCATTGGCTGGCTTCCTAAACGGAGGCCAGCCATTGGAGGAGAGGCGCATCACTCCGTTCAAGCCCCGTCTCTTTCGGATTTGGGGGCGTGTTTTTTGCGTTCTTTGTACCTGTGAAGTCATCCGTCACTCAGAACGCCAAAAACACGCCCCCAATTCCGAAATTTTCGGAGCTTTGCAGCCGTTTTGACGCTCTTTCGCTGTCGTTTCCTGCTGTTTTCTGTCCCACCCAAGCCTGTCTCTCTTCTATGACTCTCTTTCGCTCTCTTTCCCTGCTGTTTTCTGTCCCACCCTTGCCTGTCTCCCTTCCCCCTCATATCCACTCACATTTCCCTGTTTCTCCATCCCTGCTTCGGTGTCCCCATCTCTGTTCCTCTGTCTCTACCTCCCTGCGCCGCTCCTTCCACGTCTCCTCCCTCTTCTCCCTACCGTCTCTCCTCCCCCTGTTGTTTCGCCAGCCGCCTGCAGCCCAACTGCTCGCCTCATCCCTCCGGATGGGCTGCGTGTATCTCACCGGAGCTGGTCCTGTCGCTGGCACGGTCTGGGGGAGACCGCGGTCGGTTGGCCATAGACACCGTCCCGCTTTGTGCGTGTTTTTTTTCTTCCTGGTAGTGGCGGCGGGGAGCAGAGCCGTGGGACCTCGGATCGGATGCACCCCAGGCACGGGCTCACAGCTGTTATTATTCACAGAGCTCTGATGATGCACCTCAGACACGGGGCTGACGCAGTTATTATTCACACAGCTCTGATGATGCACCTCACGCACGGGGCTGACGCAGTTATTATTCACACAGCTCTGATGATGCACCTCGGGCACGGGCTCTGATGATGCACCTCAGGCACGGGCTCACAGCTGTTATTATTCACACAGCTCTGATGATGCACCTCAGGCACCGGGCTGACGCAGTTATTATTCACACAGCTCTGATGATACACCTCAGGCACGTGGCTGACGCTGTTATTATTCACACAGCTCTGATGATGCACCTCCGGCACGGGTCTGACGCAGGTATTATTCACACAGCTCTGATGATACACCTCAGGCACGGGGCTGACGCTGTTATTATTCACACAGCTCTGATAATGCACCTCACGCACGGGGCTGACGCTGTTATTATTCACACAGCTCTGATGATGCACCTCCGGCACGGGGCTGACGCAGGTATTATTCACACAGCTCTGATAATGCACCTCACGCACGGGGCTGACGCTGTTATTATTCACACAGCTCTGATGATACACCTCAGGCACGGGGCTGACGCTGTTATTATTCACACAGCTCTGATAATGCACCTCATGCACGGGGCTGACGCTGTTATTATTCACACAGCTCTGATGATGCACCTCAGGCACGGGGCTGACGTTATTATTATTCACACAGATCTGATGAGGCACCTCAGGCACGGGCTCACAGCTGTTATTATTCACACAGCTCTGATGATGCACCTCAGGCACGGGCTGACAGCTGTTATTATTCACACAGCTCTGATGATGCACCTCAGGCACGGGGCTGACTCAGCTATTATTCACTCAGCTCTGATGATGCACCTCAGGCACAGGGCTGCCTGCAGTTATTATTCACACAGCTCTGATGATGCACCCAGGCACGGGCTCACAGCTGTTATTATTCACACAGCTCTGATGATGCACCTCACGCACGGGGCTGACGCAGTTATTATTCACACAGCTCTGATGATGCACCTCACGCACGGGGCTGACGCAGGTATTATTCACACAGCTCTGATGATGCACCTCAGGCACGGGCTCACAGCTGTTATTATTCACACAGCTCTGATGATGCACCTCAGGCACGGGGCTTACACAGTTATTATTCACACAGCTCTGATGATGCACCTCAGGCACAGGGCTGCCTGCAGTTATTATTCACACAGCTCTGACGATGCACCTCAGGCACGGGCTCACAGCTGTTATTATTCACACAGCTTTGATGATGCACCTCAGGCATGGGGCTGACGCAGTTATTATTCACACAGCTCCGATGATGCACCTCAGGCACGGGCTCACAGCTGTTATTATTCACACAGCTCTGATGATGCAACTCAGGTACGGGGCTGATGCAGTTATTATTCACACAGCTATGATGATGCACCTCAGGCATGGGGCTGACACAGTTATTATTCACACAGCTCTGATGATGCACCTCAGACATGGGCTCACAGCTGTTATTATTCACACAGCTCTGATGATGCACCTCAGGCACGGGGCTGACACAGTTATTATTCACACAGCTCTGATGATGCACCTCAGGCAAGGGGCTCACAGCTGTTATTATACACACAGCTATGATGATGTGGTGTGTGCAGAGTGTTTAGGGCAGAGGGCTGAGGGCAGAGTGCAGAGGGCAGAGTGCTGAGGGTTGAGGGCAGAGGGCAGAGGGCAGAGTGTTGAGGGCAGAGTGCAGAGTGATGAGGGAAGAGGGCAGAGTGTTGAGGGCAGAGTGTTGATGGCAGTGTTGAGGGCAGAGTGCAGAGTGTTGAGGGCAGAGTGTTGAGGACAGAGGGCAGAGTGTTGAGGGCAGAGGGGAGAGTGTTGAGGGCAGAGTGTTGAGTGCAGAGTGTTGAGGGCAGAGGGCTGAGTGTTGAGGGCAGAGTGTTGAGGGCAGAGGGCAGAGTGTTGAGGGCAGAGTGTTGAGGGCAGAGTGCAGAGGGCAGAGTGCTGAGGGCATAGGGCAGAGTGCTGAGGGCAGAGGGCAGAGTGTTGAGGGCAGAGGGCAGAGTGTTGATGGCAGACTGTAGGGCAGAGTGTTGAGGGCAGAGGGCTGAGTGTTGAGGGCAGAGGGTTGAGGGCAGAGTATTGAGGGCAGAGGGCAGAGGGCAGAGTGTTGAGCGCAGAGGGCAGAGTGTTGAGGGCAGTAAGTGCGTCGGTTTGTGAACATATATATTTTGAATATTTTACAGTATCCGGTTTCCACCAAATTTGTCAGGGCCAAAGTGCAGGATTAAACAAATCTGTACATTTCCATTCAGGTGATCGTTTGCTAATGCCTGGTACTCATTTTTGGTTTCACCTGTATAGCACTTGCACTGTGCTTGAGAAAACGATTGTGTTTAATATAAACCTACAAGGGACTTATATCCTGCCTCACTCTCTCACTATAGAATACTCACTCTTTCACTTTTTACTACTCGCTCTCTAATACTCTTTACTAATAACTCTCTCTTACTCACTATCAACTACTCACTCTACTACTTACTCTGTGTGTGGGTGCTAATGCAATAGGTCTCGCATATGCAAACGATTAAGCTATTGGCAATGTAAATGACAATGCCATTTATTTATGATTTAAAATAAAAAATAAAAATAAGGGGCAATGCCAATAGCTCTACCTTTAATAATGCCGAGACCATTGCATTGAAAATGCTTGTCCTCCTAGGTCTCCGAAATCTGTAGATGTGGGCAAACGTGAACTGTTTCCAAGCTGCAGTGAGGGAAATGAATACTCCTCACATACACTGTAGCTCCAGTATAAGCTACTCTTGTCAGCACTGATAGTTTCCTGACTGTATACACAGCTGGATTTATCCATCTGGAAGAACAACTCTGGGCTTGAAGCCCTTGAGCTTCTGTGAAGACACCTATAGACAGAGATTTCCAAAAACTCATGCAGACATTATAGCTTCCTTCTCCAGCCTTTGATTGTTTCTTCGCCAGGTTTGCCCCTTCATAAATCTCCCTGAAATCTAATCACAAAAATATCAACTTTTATCAAGTGCATTCACGTGTCTTGCGACCTCTCACTCCTTGAATCTGATACCAGCCCCATCTGTGTATTTCTTCAGATCCATGTTTGAATTATGCTCCCTAACCTTAAGTAGCACACAGCAACATCTGTCCCATGCAGTTTCATTCACTCTACTGAGTCTTTTAAAATCTTAACATAGGGCACACCTTCCTCATGATTCTCTAAAAAAATGCTAAAACTGAGGCTAAACTGAATGTATTCTTCTGAAACCCAAACCTCCCATTGGTACCACAAATGGTGGGATTCTTATAGAGCTCAGCTTGGTGACACTTTGGTGATGAATTGTATGAAAAGTCAGTGTATCGTATATAATGCTGAATGGGTGGCGATCCACATGTATCCTCTGAGGTTTATGGTCTACACATATGCGCCAAAACCTGCCTAGAGATTTCAATACATTCTGCAATCGTTGTTCACCTTTGGCTGGTTTTCAATACCAGACTTCAAAATCCCTCATATCTCCATTAAAACAATATCCCTGTTTTGTCAACCGGGTATACCATGTTTGGGGAATCTCTCTTCTTGGTATTATTTATTTACATTTATGCACTTTTTATAGAGTTGTCTCTACCAGAGAGGGTGTCCGCATCCGGTAAATATAACTGAGGTCAAACTTCATCTTTTAGGTATAAGAAGCATGAAACCACTAAGCATGAAACATTCCATGGTTATGCAGAAGGGGTAAATCCGAGAAGTCGAGGAAGAAAGGAGGACAAGAAGCGATAAGGAGGGAAGGGAAATGGCTGATGTAGTCGACACAGGTAGGTTGGAGGAAAGAAGTGGAAGGGTACAGAGGATACCAAGTGGAGAATATATGGAATCAAGTTGAGGAGAACCAGCTAAGGAGATGGGAAAAACCAGAGAGCCAATAGTAGGCAGGAGTGGTTTGAGAAGAGAGAAGTACCACAGTAAGTAAGGGTAGATTGAGGAAAGAGTGTGGAATTAGGAGTCACAGCTTGAGAAAGGAGAAGCCAAGTGAGAGGTAGTCTGAGGAGGATGAGCTGGAGAGGAAGCAATGGGGATAGCCAATGCAGGTGAGATTGCTCATTCAACAGGAAAAGCTTGAAGACGTGTATCTTAAAGTTTTTTTTGAAAAAAAAAAATAGGAAATTAGCCAAAACGTAACCCAAAACAGACACGGAGAAGAGGCATGTTCTCCAAATTGCACATCTTGTGTGAAAAGGCTTCCATATTCCCATTCCAAATGTTCCTAAATGCCTGTTTGTAAACTAGTGCACACCCTTGGAACCCACTCCCCCACTGATCTATCCATGCGTAAGTCCTTCTCAGATGTACCCTCACTCACAGTTGGGAATCCAAGCCTGATGTACAAAGATGGGTAACTAAGTAGACTTTTTCCCTCCAAGTGAATTAATCAGTCACGGTGTTAAATGTCCATTAGCAGGGATTCGCATACTGTATGAGGTAGGAGCCCTTTCGCGGCTCCCTGTCCATGACTTTGAATGAAGGGATGGCTTGGCTAGGGTTTGGACTTGATTTGTCCCTGAATTACCCTACACATGTTTGTACCACTATTCAGATCTGTACAACCTTTTGAAAGGTTGCACATGTGCCTGAAAATTCTGCAGCAACTGACCAGTGTTGAAGAATTTTTGCAAAGGTCAGTGGCTTTTGCATGGAGGCTTCGGTCTGTTTATAGAAATCATGTCTGTCTGTCTGTGGCTGCTGGTGGCAGCCCCCCCGCTGAGAAGATAAGGAGTGGCCATGGTCGAGGGCTTTTGTTCTGCTGTCAGTTCAGTTCAATAATCTGTTATTGGCGTGACATATGAGGTTAAATCTGTTACCATACCAACTCAAAATTAGAGGTTTTGCACTATTTTAACAGCTGGATTTTGAATCTCTGGCAAGATTACTATCCGACAAACATTGTGATGCCTTTTCTGCCAACTCTTCATTTTCTCCCAATAGCTGAATACATGTTTTTCATTTCATTTAAATATTTGTATATAAAAATATGCTTCAGAAGCTTGCTGTTTTGGGGACAGGAGTCTTAGCATTGTGCAGTCATCTTCTCCATCATACCTTTTATTGCTGACCTGCACAATTTTCTTCATCTGTGAATTTGTCTCTCGGAGGCCCCTAGAAGATGCTCTATATGTTTCGACATTTCACCGGCAGAGGACAAGGGCCTGGTGAGTACATTCAAAGTGTAACCCTAACCATAGTAGATGGATGCTTCTGTCTCCCCACCAGAGTAGGGTAGAATTACTTTGTAGCCACTTATACTGAGGAGCTCATGTGATTTTAGCTTTGCCCTGGGGAGGTAGTATGCTGACCCCTCCAGGTAATATCTATGCTGTCCCCCTTAATCCCTTGAGCTGTTTCTAAGCAATGTCACTAACTTGTTATTTTACCCAATTTACTAGTACACAGTCCACTGATCTCAAATGGATGGAAGGCTAAGCTGGCCTTGCTGAAAATCAGCCTCACTACCTGAAGATGAATATAGAGTGACAAACACATCATATATTCAGTTAGGAGTGAGACGTGGCATGTTATGTATGTTGGTTTTATTGCAGGTCTCATGAGTGTGAGGTCACTCCACCTATACGAGCAGGTCTTCTGTGAATAGGCGTTGCAGAGGAGATTGTGGATGATTGCTGTTATTAGTGTTGGATTTTTCCTATCAATAAGTGAGTATTATATAATTAAATGTTTATCCATAAATATGGGTCTGTGACAGTTCTTAACATAGGAGAAGACTGATTGATTGTTGTTTATTTATTGTCTCCATTGTAGCGGTCCAGCTTATTTTAGCACCTCTCCCAGCGTGATCCATACCTCGGAAATATATGCACACTATGTAACACTCTCTGGTCAGGCGTGGCCTGAGAGCATAAATAAAGGGGCCGAGGTCGCTTGGGACTTCCGGCCGGTACCCAGCATCTGTGTGTGCATGTCTATTGTTATACTTCTGCGGCACCTGCCATCCTAGAGCGTCACATGCGAGGGCCTACCTTCTCAGGCGTGACACTGGAGACGAGGGTGGGATAACAATGCCCCAACAATTGAAGTGAAATGCTCCTGGTTGACTCAGCCCGCCGGAAGGATACCCAGAGCTGTGCGGTGCGGGCGGCGCATCAGCGCGGGACCGAAAGAGCAGTGTCGGCGGAGAACCTACTGAGCCTTATCAACTGAACACAGCGCGGCGGTGCTCCCAGTGAGAAACTGGTTGAGCCCGCGCTAGTATGGAGAGTGCGCGCATGGGCACATATATATTTTGAATATTTTACAGTATCCGGTTTCCACCAAATTTGTCAGGGCCAAAGTGCAGGATTAAACAAATCTGTACATTTCCATTCAGGTGATCATTTGCTAATGCCTGGATTTATATCCTGCCTCACTCTCTCACTATAGAATACTCACTCTTTCACTTTTTACTACTCGCTCTCTAATACTCTTTACTAATAACTCTCTCCTACTCACTATCAACTACTCACTCTACTACTTACTCTGTGTGTGGGTGCTAATGCAATAGGTCTCGCATATGCAAACGATTAAGCTATTGGCAATGTAAATGACAATGCTATTTATTTATGATTTAAAATAAATAAAAAATAAGGGGCAATGCCAATAGCTCTACCTTTAATAAGGCCGAGACCATTGCATTGTAAATGCTTGTTTTTATATTAGTGTGTCCCTGTGTTTGTGTATTTTATGTTTTTGGGTAAAAAATGTGTTTTTCGTGACTTTTTCTATTTTGTTTATTATTTCCCCTTAATTCCGTATTTCTTCTTTACTTTCCCTGCCTTTTCCTTCTTTTCTTCTACCCCTCCTAGTGCCATGTCAGAGGTGTGGCCTACTTGCAGGTGGTGCCGCCGCCCAGATTTGCAGCCTCGGGCTCAATTGGGAGAGGAGGAGGTGGCAGCACTCATTTTATTTGTGCAGCACCATCTCCCTTCCATGCTGGCAGCAGGCCGGGTAGTGGATACACCATGCGGGAGCGTAGTCGGCACAGGGGAATGGTGCACCAGTGAATGTAGCGCACAAGCCAGGTTAGGCAGACGCACCGCTGGGCGGACATTTTGGACTGGGAACAGGACCTGCTAGGCATCAAGATTCCGGGGCTAAGTTAGTATTAATTGTTTGTTGTGTTTGTATTCTACAATGCCAGGTTAGGCTGACGCACCGCTGGGCGGACATTCTGGACTGGGAACAGGACCTGCTAGGCATCAAGATTCCAGGGCTAAGTTAGTATTAATTGTTTGTTGTGTTTGTATTCTACAATGCTAACATTTTATTTCAAATAGCATACTGCTCTCACTCAAAGGAATGCTATGTTTAGTTTACACCGGTATATTATTGTGTGATCCAGTTTTTAGTTTCTGCTAGGCAGGTGCTCACTCAGTGCTACCTAGACGTTCTCATCATAGGCGCTCCATTTGGCTGATCAATTAAGAAACCATTTCAGACTGTTCTCCTGTCACTATAGTGAATCAGTGAGTAGTGCTTTTTCTCTGTGAATTTGTTTATGTAGCTCGTACAGTTTCAAGGTATATCTTTCACAACAATGTGAAGTATGCATCTATGCATTTCAAAAAAGGGAGTCTGAGTTGGTCCATCAATGAGAAATGGGAAAAGAATCAAAGATAATTCACTGCTATGCATTAGTTCCAAATGTAGTTTTTGTTAAGGAAATTTGGAATAGGGATTTCAAGATTAATATGGGGGACTCAATGGTAGTCAATAGACTCAAGTCAAAACTAATAGTACTATAGGCGATCTGTTTTAGAGAAGTACAATGTGACTGTTTTTCTGTAGGAGGCTGGCTTAGTACATGGTGCACACGTATTTAAGCAAAGCACCCTGCACTAATCCAGACGATCTTTATGATGATTTTAGTGGCCTTGGACAATCCTAGAACGCTCTCTAAGTGTTGATGCGGAGAGCAGCCTCCAGGCTGAGTCCAGAAGGGGTGTTACGCGGCTTGTTTTCCAGAACTAATCATAGAATGTAGGTTAAACGAAAAAGAACCACACAGTGTAGTTATAAAAATAAGTATATTTATTATACATACTCACTAACACACTGGTATATCTCCTAACCAGAGATATCAACACAATACATCACATGTAAACAGGTAAGTAAGCACAAATACACAGTGGTCTCCAGGGAGAGGCCAAACCATATACTAAATAAGTAGAATGCAAACTGTGACTGAAGTCGGGACTTGGACAGGAGACTCAGATGGGCTGGGGACACAAGGAACCACCTGAGGTAAGTACCCAGGAATCCCATGGAGGCTGTGTGCAGAGTGGAAACACAGCTGAGTACTTAATTCAAGTCAATGGGAAAGTCACGGTTGCAGTTTTCAAGAGAAGGACACTTAACAGTGGACCCTGAAGAAACCAATTGGAAGACAGAATGTTGGAGAGTGTGTGGATGCCACAAGAACCAGGATACCTACACCAGGGAAGCCGGGTGCATAGGTGTGAAGTGACTTCAGAAACCGCTGTAGACCACAATGGAGGACTTCAGGAAAGATGCCGCTGGCGAAGAAGGTAAAAGAGTGCAGGGGAATCCCAGTGTGGATTCTTGAAGTGAAGAACTGCTATTAGAGGGGACAGAGTTAATGCAACTCAGAGGTGGCCAGGAGGCATGGAAGAGGAATGACCACTGATGACAGAACATGCAGGAGTGATGACGGCAATCTTGTTGTTACAGCTCTGAGGACCAGGCGATGCTGTGGAGGACCAGGAGCCATTCACGAGCAGTCCCATGCCAGTAGTTGAAAACCATGGGGTCGGTGTCTAGCGGGATCACCAACAAGCCTTGGCAGCAGCAACAGACATGGTAAACAAAAATAGAGCAAAGTTGGGCACAGCAAGGTCCAAGGGATTCACAAATTGCGGGAGAGTCAGTGTGGGCTACGAGCAAGCAGGGGAGCCCACTGAAGCCAAAGCAGACCCTAAAGAGGACCCACAGGCCAAAGGCCCATGAGTCCCAAGAGTACCTCGAGCAGCTCACCAAAGATGCAGGCCCACAGTGCAGAAGATGCAGTGAGGATGAATATCTTGAAAGGAAGAGATGCTGGAGCTTTTTGTAGCCCACAAATCTCTGGAGTACAAAGCCAACAACCCTTGGCAACTGCAAGTCAACACAGAGCACAGGGGTTCTGTTCCAGTGGTTCTGACGAGGGATACTGGCCGCAAACTTGCTGAGAGGACAGGTCAGGCCTCATGGGAGTTGCAGAACCACCACTTGTGTTGCTGAGCCTTTTGGAGTCCATAGGACGTCAGGAGCAACAGACCAGTCAGCTTTGTTGCCATGCCGGCAGATGCAGAGGAGTGACTCCTTCACTCCTATAGAGATTCCTTCGGGTACGTTTGATGTCCAGAGGCCTAGAGAGGAACCTGGATTGAAGCACAGGAGACAAATTAGACCTGCAAAACAGCAAGACCAGGAGCAGCTGGAGTCCAAGGTGCCCAGAAGGTCGAAGTTCAAGTGTTTTTCGGTTTTAATCTTGCCCCACGACTAATCTGAAGAGCAACCCACAGGTAAGCCCTTAAGTATCCTAGGGAAAGGGTTGTAATGATTCAAGGGTCCCTCCCAAAGGAGGGGCTGGGTAGAGGGGTGGATAGTCACATTCCTTTGTCCAGTTTTGCACGTGAGTGGGAGCCAAGGGCTCACTGAACTGGCTTAAATTGGAGTATGCAAGGAGGTTACCAAATGTGCCCTGCAAAGCAGTGTACACCCCCACCCTGGCCCAATACAGTAAGTCCTGTCTGGGAGGTGGTCAAACCTCCCTGTGACATGAAACCTATTGTTCTACCTTCCCTTGCTCGAGTTAAGCTCAGCAGGAGGAAGACAGAATCAAGTCTGGGGTCAGCAGGAGCTGACCCCAGACCTGAACTGCCAAGCCATGCCTTCCATGGACCGAAAACAAGCTTCCGAGGACCGGTTTCTGGCATTCCAGACGTCTTCAGCCCGGCTTGCTTGAATCCAGTGGTGTGGAGAGCATGGGACTCACGTCTGAGCATACCCATCCCACTCGGGGTGATAATTGCAAAAACCACAGTTGATGGACAGAATGCAGAACAATGCTTCCGGGAAGCAATGCCATCCCTGGCATTCCGGTCCAGGGAAGGTATGGCTTGGCAGTTCGGGCTGGACTGTTCCCATGAGGCACAGAGTCAGACTGATTTGCATATGGCCATGTCTGAACTGGGGTGGTGTGGAGTGCAAGAAAACGATGGATTTAGGCCCAGATCTCTGTTTTGGGGTGAATGTATGACATTGTTCTGCATTCTGTCCATCAACTGTGGTTTTTGCATTTGTCACCCCGAGTGGGATGGGTATGCTCAGACGTGAGTCCCATGCTCTCCACACCACTGGATTCAAGCAAGCTGGGCTGAAGACGGCTGGAATGCCAGAAACCAGGCCCGGAAGTTTGTTTCCGGTCCAGGGAAGGCATGGCTTGGCAGTTCGGGCTGGACTGTTCCCATGAGGCACAGGGTCAGACTGATTTGCATATGGCCATGTCTGAACTGGGGTGTTGTGGAGTGCAAAAAAACGATGGATTTAGGCCCAGATCTCTGTACTGGGGTGAATGTATGACATTGTTCTGCATTCTGTCCATCAACTGTGGTTTTGCATTTGTCACCCCGAGTGGGATGGGTATGCTCAGACGTGAGTCCCATGCTCTCCACACCACTGGATTCAAGAAAGCCGGGCTGAAGACGGCTGGAATGCCAGAAACCGGTCCTCGGAAGCTTGTTTCTGGTCCAGGGAAGGCATGGCTTGGTAGTGCGGGTTGGACTGTTCCCATGAGGCACAGGGTCAGACTGATTTGCATATGGCCATGTCTGAACTGGGGTGGTGTGGAGTGCAAATAAACGATGGATTTAGGCCCATATCTCTGTACTGGGGTGAATGTATGACATTGTTCTGCATTCTGTCCATCAACTGTGGTTTTCCATTTGTCACCCCGAGTGGGATGGATATGCTCAGACGTGAGTCCCATGCTCTCCACACCACTGGATTCAAGCAAGCCGGGCTGAAGACAGCTGGAATGCCAGAAACCAGTCCCGGAAGCTTGTTTCCGGTCCAGGGAAGGCATGGCTGGGCAGTTCGGGCTGGACTGTTCCCATGAGGCACAGGGTCAGACTGATTTGCATATGGCCATGTCTGAACTGGGGTGGTGCGGAGTGCAAAAAAACGATGGATTTAGGCCGAGATCTCTGTACTGGGGTGAATGTATGACATTGTTCTGCATTCTGTCCATCAACTGTGGTTTTTGCATTTTTCACCCCGAGTGGGATGGGTATGCTCAGACGTGAGTCCCATGCTCTCCACACCACTGGATTCAAGCAAGCCGAGCTGAAGACGGCTGGAATGCCAGAAACCGTTCCTCGGAAGCTTGTTTCCAGTCCAGGGAAGGCATGGCTTGGCAGTTCGGGCTGGACTGTTCCCATGAGGCACAGGGTCAGACTGATTTGCATATGGCCATGTCTGAACTGGGGTGGTGTGGAGTGCAAAAAAACGATGGATTTAGGACCAGATCTCTGTACTGGGGTGAATGTATGACATTGTTCTGCATTCTGTCCATCAACTGTGGTTTTTGCATTTGCCAATTGGGAAGGTACCAAAGTACTTTCCACTGTCAAATTTATGGAGAATGCACAGTGACTGGGGTCCTGATTAGCAGAATCCCTTTGAGACTAGTCATAAAACAAGAACACCAGCAAAAAGCGGGGGTAACCATGAAAGCAGATCCTACTTTCCTACAGGTTGTCCTAAGGTTGTGGAGATTATTAACTGAATCAATAATCTAATTTTTGTTATCTTCTTAATTTCTTACATCAGCACCCAAGGTCAAGAAAAGCAATGTTGTCAGGGGTCCGGGAGAAGCTGGTCAGCCGGCGGCAACCACCAGCGCCGCTGCCGTGGGCTCTGCTGACTCCAGTAAGTCCTAATATTTATTATTATTATTATTTCACTAATGTTAGATTTTATGATTGTTGTGGACTTCTTAGGATAGAATCTTGGGGTATTGGAATGTTGGTGTTGTCTATTGTCAAGATTCAGAGTGTAGTCATTAGTAATCTAGTATTATAAATAAAAGTCACCATTTATGTTTGTTGAGAACGCTTTTTTTTTCCTGCTCATGATCTAACTTAGTTGAGTTCCCAAGAGAGTGTCCATGGTCATCATAGACCCCTCCCCCCACCCTTAAAGTAGTGTGCTACTGTCTCATTCATTTATAGTTATTAAGCATGGGCTAAAAATTTGTTCCACGCGCGGAATTTGCAGATTTTCTGCGATTTTGCGATCCGCGAATCTCGCAAAATCGCGGTAAAATCCGCGAATCAGCGGGACAAATTTTCAGCCAAGCATTTACAGGGTTACAGCAGCAGGTGCAGAAGTTGAAGCTAATTTTTTGTAACCTTTTACAAAAGGGTTACAAAGAAATTAACTTCAACTTGGGCACCTGCTGCTGTAAGCCTATAAGTGCAGTTCTGCCAAGTGTGACTCTAACGCATTTCAATGCGGTGTTCCGCATCACCACACTGAAATGCATTGTTACGCATTTTTAATGCCACCTCTGTGCCCCTACACGCCGACTCTGCTGCTCCCCGCAGGCTTGCCAGCAGCTCTGGCTCAGACTGTTTTGTTAATAAACAGTTAACTATCTGCTCAGCACATGCTGAGAGTTTGTCTGTGCTACAAATACAATGTTGCAAATCATCCGCCCTTCTGTTGAATCCTGCCCACAGCGCGGCTGTCAGTCACTGACCGACACTGCCGAACCATGACCCGGGGGCGGGCTCTGCCCTCAGCAGTAGTTGCTACCACTGCGGGTGTGTGGTACCGTGGATGGGGTGGGGGGGTGGGGTTGATATCCGGGATGTGACCTCACCTCTGCCAAGTCGTCACGTCCGGAAGAGTAAGTGAGGTTCAGAAGTGGCGGGGGACTCAACGTGGTAGTGTGCTGCTCTGCCCAGCCCTGCTGCTAAATAACCCAGCGGGAGGCCTGCAAGTGGCCCCTGTGCGTCATCATGTCACCGCTGACAGTTCAGGCGAGGCTGCGCTTGGGGCAGTGCAGTGATGGGCCCAGCTGGAGGGACCAGGAGATCACCGTGGTAATCATAATTGCATTGAAATCTACTCGGAGTTGCACTACAATTTGTTTAATGAAACGGAAATGACAGGGCACGCAATTGATCGCGTTTACAGTGGAGTGCACAGAACTCCAGAGGTCATCTGGATCTTTAAAAACTGTTTAAGTGCTGCTGACGGTGGCAATGTTGTACTTGACCTGTGCTGCCTCGTACCCGTGGGTCAAGGGGTCCCCTGTTAGTTGGGTAATGCTATGCAGACCGTCACTTCTCCTACTAAAACATCGAGTAGAGGGTCTGCCACCAAGTCTTTGCTCGGCTTGCCCAGATTGTTCATTTCTACCAGGAGGTGTTCATAAACTTTGTTACGTTATTCTCTTTTTCTGTAATATGCAGACAGTTTCATTGCATATCACAAGCAAGCACCCCTCGGAGGTATTCTACATTGCTGTGCACACTTGATTAATTCTCTTAAATTCATTTTTACATATGCTGCATACATTTCAGATAAGACCATTTTTTTCAACACGGAATCATGTTAAAACATGCTCTTATCTGAAATGTATACAGCATATGTAAAAAGCTGTACTGAGGTCAAAAATAAGATAAGGATATCAAAGACTGAGTGAGCTGCATCAGTCTTTCTACTTTGCACATACTAATGGTGCTTTAAGTGATTCTTGACTCGCTTGTAAATATTGCGTTCCTAAACAGTGCCAAGAGATTCAATTAAAATTGCACATAACAAGAGACACGCAGTACAAACACCACTGCAGCTGTGTTTCTATGGGAAGGGTTTGCTTGCACTTAATCCTCCTTTTGCTAGGGTCATCATATTAGCTTTTCTCCCTAAAAGAACATTGTGTGATGATATACCACTTTTTCCCACTCTCCCACACATCAGGCCTGCCGCCTCTGGGGGTCTTGGTGTGTTTTAAGGCCTCTACTGGGTAACAGAACTTTCATGTTAATTCTCATGTCTAAGGTAATTAGATGACACCATGTAAGTAGGGACACAATGCTGTAGTCCTGGGATTTTCTGTTAGTTAAAACGATGCGAGCCAGGACTGCAATTACCAGAATGCAGTAGATTCATTGTTGAATGAAAATCTACAACAGGAGCAAGGAATCCTTGGTAACATGGGGTTATCTAGTCACCGTACTGAGTCATTAGATACCCATTTTCTCATCTCTAACTACATTATAGTATATCTTCCCTATATACCGGATGGGGTTCTACCTCTTATATCTTCCAGAAGAAAGTAGACCGCACTCCCCACCATTGAGGTATCCACGCTGCACGGGTACAAGCATGGATCTGTCAACCTGCAGTCACAGAAGCCTTGCTTATAGATACAGAGAGCTGTCACAAGCGTCTGGAACCTTCTCTCTCTCATTTTCCCCTTCACATTAATGTGCCAGTCAACCTGGGTCCAACAGCAATTACTTTACTTTCAGCACTGATCAGCAGCGTCACTGTCAACAGAGCCTTTCTTTACCTCTGTGACAGGCTGCCTGCGGCTGGAGTGATCTGGTGCTTGCTGCAGGGCTGGGCACATAGGCACTGCTCGCCAAATGGGGAGGACTTCTCAGAGTTAACTGTTTTTATTAGGGTTGAGGCTGCATAGTAGTCTTGAACCAATAATACACAGCCTTGCTGTGACCTATGTGAGCCTCAGCCTCGCTCTCTGGTGTCATTTCTAATAATCATTTAAATGTCACTCATAATTACATTGAAATTATGAAAATGTCACACATGGCAATCTGAAACCTTGGCAGCTATGTAAGTGCTTCCTGGCGCCTCGTTGCCTACTTGCAACTATTCTCTGACCCTGCTCTGACCCTTGAAGCAGGGTCAGAGAATAGTTACAAGTAGGGAATGAGGCGCCTGTCACGAAAATTAAACCTCAACAGGAAGCACTGACAGATATAAAAACAAGCATTTGCAATGCAATAGGTCTCGCATTAGGAAAGTTTGAGCTATTGGTCTTGTAAATGACAATTTTTTTTATTTATGTGTTGGTTTTGAAAATAGCTAAATTAATAGCTTTGTCATTTACGATGCCAATGGTTATAACTTTCGCAAATGTGACACCTATAGCATTTGTAATGCAACATGTTTTGTATTTACGTGACTTAGATGTATTGATATTACAAATTACAATGGCTTTTAATTTTTTAAAATAATTAATACTTAAATAAAAGTTCTCTTTGTGACGCTGTACGAGGGCTGTAGCTTTTTCCCCTTGAGCTACGTACCTCTTCTGCTGTGGCCGGGCTTGGCTCCGCCCCCCTGCTCCCGTTGACTGTTTCTCGACCAGCCGGGCTTGGCTCCCCCGGTCTAGTGGCGAGACTACGACCCTCAGGATCCGTTGGGGCAGGAAGTATCATCACCAGGCGCCAAGAGGCGCATAAAGCCCCGCTTTGTGCTGAGCCCTTCGGTTCTCTTTGTGACGCTGTGCGAGGGCTGTAGCTTTTCCCCCTTGAGCTACGTACCTCTTCTGCTGTGGCCGGGCTTAGCTCCGCCTCCCTGCTCCCGTTGACTGTTTCTTGACCGGCCGGGCTTGGCTCCGCCGGTCTAGTGGTGAGACTACGACCCCCAGGATCCCTTGGGGCAGGAAGTATCATCACCAGGCGCCAGGAGGCGCATAAAGCCCCGCTTTGTGCTGAGCCCTTCGGTTCTCTTTGTGACACTGTGCGAGGGCTGTAGCTTTTCCCCCTTGAGCTATGTACCTCTTCTACTGTGGCCGGGCTTGGCTCCGCCCCCTGCTCCCGTTGACTGTTTCTCGACCGGCCGGGCTTGGCTCCGCCGGTCTAGTGGCGAGACTACGACCCCCAGGATCCCTTGGGGCAGGAAGTATCATCACCAGGCGCCAGGAGGCGCATAAAGCCCCGCTTTGTCCCTCGCCCCGCGAGGCCGCGCACAGGTCGTGCCGGGCTAAGCCCGGGCAAAGGGCAGGCCCTCTGTGGCCCTCAGAGGCCGGAGGAGGCCGGGACGGGCCATACCATTGTCATCCACGCCCTGGGAAAACCAGCGCCCCTACATTTTACAACTCTGAACTGGGCTGCAACCATCCGTATGTTTTTTTTTACATCATATATTTCCCTGTCTGCCTCGATCACTAGATCATTGTGCAAATCTCGTAGCTTAAGCAATCTAGCACATCTGCTTATTAGCGTCCATGAACAATGTCTCCAAAGGGCGCTAAGGCAGATAAGGTCAGGATATCCCTAGAGGGTGGGTCATTAAGAGGTACGATTGAGCAGTATCTTACAAAAGCTGCTTTGGCGCTCTGGCAGGAGATAGAAATGGCGGAGCGCCGTCTATCCAAGTTCAAGTTCAAGAATTTATATAGCGCACTACTCACCCAGAGGGTCTCAAGGCGCTTGGGGAGGGGGTTCATTATTTATCGAATAGCCAGGTTTTAAGTTCTTTTTTGAAGGAGATGTGGTTTTGTGTAAGGCGGAGGTGGGTGGGGAGTGAGTTCCAGGTCTTGGCCGCCAAGTAGGAGAAGGATCTACCTCCCATGGTGGATCTTTGGATACGTGGAACTGCGGCGAGGCCTTGATTGGATGATCTTAGTTGGCAAGTGTGTGTGTAGAAGGATAGTCGAGTGTTGAGGCATTCGGGCCCTAGTTTGTAGAGGGTCTTGTGTGCGTGGGTGAGAAGACAGAACGTTATTCTCTTGTTGACGGGAAGCCAGTGGAGGTCTTTCAGGTGGCCGGTGATGTGATCTTGGCGAGGGATGTCCAAAATGAGTCTTGCTGATGCGTTTTGGATGCGTTGGAGTTTTTTCTGTAATTTGGCTGTAATTCCGGCGTAGAGGGTGTCGACTCGTAACCAGTGCGTGGGTGACAGTCTTTCTTGTCTCGGCAGGGATCCAGCGGAAGATTTTTTTGAGCATACGAAGTTAGTTGAAGCAGGAGGACGAGACGGTGTTGACTTGATTGGTCATCGAGAGTGAAGAGTCTAGGATGAAGCCAAGGTTACGTGCATGGTCCGTGGGTATGGGTGCTTGCCCCACATCCGAAGGCCACCATGAGTCGTCCCAGGCAGAGGGGGATGATCCTAGGATGAGCACTTCGTTTTGTCTGAGTTAAGTTTAAGGCGGCTGTCTTTCATCCATACGGCTACTTCTTTCATGCCTTCGTGAAGATTGGTTTTGGCGGTGTTGGGGTCTTTGGTGAGAGAAAGGATCAGTTGGGTGTCGTCAGCGTAGGGGATGATGTTTAGGTTGTGTTGACGCGCGATGGAGGCGAGTGGGCTCATGTAAACGTTGAAGAGGGTGGGACTGAGTGATGATCCTTGTGGTACACCGCAGATGACTTCGGTGGCTTCTGATTTGAAGGGGGGAAGTCGGACTCTCTGCGTTCTCCCGGCTAGGAACGAGATGATCCAGCCCAAGGCTTTTTCTTTTATGCCGACGTTGCTGAGGCGTTGTATGAGTGTGCTGTGACAAACAGTGTCGAAGGCGACGGAGAGGTCGAGTAGAATGAGGGCCACTGTTTCTCCGTTGTCCAGTAGTGTTCGGATGTCGTCTGTTGCTGCGATGAGGGTGGTTTCAGTGCTGTGTTTGGCTCGAAAGCCGGACTGTGAGGGATTGAGGGAGTTTTTGGATTCGAGGAAGGCGGCGAGTTGGCTGTTGACGGCTTTCTCAATGACTTTGGCCGGGAATGGGAGGAGGGATATGGGGCAGTAGTTTTTAAGTTTGGAGGGGTCTGCTGTGGGTTTCTTCAGGAGGGCGCTGACTTTGGCATGTTTCCAGCTTTCGTGGAAGGTAGCAGAGATGAAGGAGCAATTGATGACATCACGGAGATGGGATGCGATGATGGAGTCTGCTTTGTTGAAGATGTGGTGGGGACATGGGTCGGTTGGCGAGCCAGAGTGGATGGAATTCATGAGGCGGATGATGTCTTCAGTGGTGATTGTGTTCCATGCGCTGAGGTTGTTAGAGGGCGGTTTAGGTTCTGAGGGGGGTGGAGAGGATTGTTTGTTGGAACTGTTTTCGAAGCTGTTATGTATGTCGGCAATTTTGTTGTAGAAGAAGGGGGAAAACGAATCGCAGAGGTTTTGGGAGGGAGTGATGTCGTTTGAGGCAGCGGTGGGGTTGGTGAATTCTTTGACGATGTTGAATAGTTCCTTGCTGTTATGGGCGTTGTTGTCGAGTTGATTCTTGAGTGCTGATTTCTTGGTGGCTCGGATCAGCTGGTGGTGTTTACTGGTGGCTGCCTTGAAGGTGGCCATGTTGTCGGTGGTCGGGTTTTTTCTCCATGTTTTCTCGAGAGTGCGGCATAACTTTTTGGATTTCTTAAGGTCGTCGTTGAACCAGGGGGCCTTTTTGTTGTCTTGTTTGGTGTGATGGTTTTTCAAGGGTGCTAATTCGTCAGCGCTGTGAGTGATCCGTTGTTTGAATTTGATGGCAGCTTGGTTTGGGTCCGATGAGAGGGCGGGTGGGTTTTGGTTGAGCGAAGTGAGGAGTTGGTCGGTGGTGATTTTGTTCCATTTTCTTCGGGGGATAGGTTGTGGGGGGTTGTGGGTCGAGGTGGTTTTGTAGCTGAAGTGAACACAACTGTGGTCCGTCCAGTGGAGAGCTGTGGTGCGATCGAAGGAGATGTGTTTGCTGGAGGTGAAGATTGGGTCGAGCGTATGTCCGGCTACATGGGTGGGGGTGTCAACAAGTTGTTTGATGCCGAGATTGGCCAGGTTGTCGAGAAGGGTGGTGGTGTTGCTGTTGTTTTTCTTGTCCAGGTGGAAGTTGAGGTCTCCTAATAGAATGTAGTTCTCTGAGGCGAGGGCATGTGGACTGATGAAGTCAGTGATGTCTTCGCTGAATTGTTTACGGGTTCCTGGAGGCCTGTAGATGAGTGTGCCTCTGAGTGTGGTTCTAGGGTCGGTGTGGACCTGGAAGTGAAGGTGTTCGGCGGTTGTGAGGTTATCGTTGGAGCTGGTCGTGATTTTGATGCTGTTCTTATGGACGATGGTGATGCCTCCTCCTGTTTGGTTGGTGCGGTCTCTTCGGATAATTTTGTAGTTGTCCGGGATGGCTAAGGCGATATCGGGTGTTGATGATGCGTTCATCCATGTTTCAGTTAGGAAGGCGACGTCCGGTGATGTAGTGTCGAGTAGATCCCAGAGTTTGGTGGCGTGCCTGTGGACCGAGCGGGTGTTCAGCAGGATGCACTTCAGGTGGTTAGAATCGGAGCTGTGTTTGGGGTTAGTGGGTGTGGTGTGGGTCTTGATGCTGGTAAATTTGCAGTAGTGGCAGGCGAAGGGTCCATGGGTGAGTCCTGGGGCAGCTACGCAGCATAGAGGTGTGCATCCGGGGTTAAGGGCTAAGAGGCTGGCGGCGTCATATGTTATGCTGGAGGAGTGTGCTTTGCGGGGGGCAGGGGGTCTGGCGCTGGGCGCGGTCCAGGCGCGGACGGGCGTAGACGGGCTTACCTTTGGCGCACCTTCGGCTCGACCGCTGCGCGTGGACGCTGCGCGTAGGTCCATCTGTCATAAATGGAGAGTGGAGGGGGCGGAGCGTGGGAGGGGCAGCTGGGAGGCGGGAGCGAGGTGGAGGGACGGTCTGGGACAGCACAACAAACAAAATGGCAGCAACAAAAACAAACAATGGAGCGCTATGGGTGACTTTTAATTCTAGGCAGCAGTGGTGTCGCGCTAAAAGCAAAGCAGCAGTCGAACAGTGTAACACTCTGCAAAACCAACCACATTGCAATAAGATAACGTGCAGTCGAGCACGTGATCAGTGGTGCAGGCACAAAGCGTGTTTAGAGGATTCAAAGCGCTACGAAATTAACATTGGGCATAAGGCGAATTAAAGGAGGCAAAGCGCTGCTAAAATGGGGCACAAAGCTTATCAGGAGGAGGCCAAGCGCTACTGAATGGCTGAATAGCTCCAGAACAGACGCTCTTCGCTAGGGCCAATCCAATTAGCCACGACCCCTAACTTGAATAGGAGGAAGACAACCCCTGCTAACAATGACATCAGTATCCCCTCTATCTTTTGCGATGCTACCACACTATCAGAGACTAGTACACCTTATAGTAATAGGAATTCCAGCATTATCCCTGAGGAATCCTTGATACTTCATCCCTTAATGTCTATTCCAAAGAATAATCTGCAACTTACACCCCTACCACCGATCAATAAGCCTACACTAAAGAGAAAGAGGGGGGAAATACCCACAAAGGTAGGCGGGCAAAAGTACCTAATATCGCCCAGAATCCCCCAATGACGAGGAAGATAGGAACTAAGAAGACAATCCCAGCTCAGACACTGGATCACCCCTCCCCACATGAAGACCTAGTAGGGAATATAGAGCACCTGGTAAGATCCTTATTGTTACCCCTTGTAGAAAGAACTAAAAGGCTAGCAACTCAGCTGGAGTCCTTAGAAGTAGCTATAACCTCAAATACAACTTTATTAAAAGGTTTGCTAGCAGATAATAGTACGAAATCTGGAATAGACAATCTAAGTAAAGTGGATAATATCCCTAAACTGACACCTTCAAGTAAAGGGAATAAAATTGTCAAACCAACACTCCAGGTATCAGAAAAAATACAGGCCCCCTCTAAAACCAATATCGACCTACAAACATCTAAATTATCTAGGGTGAAGGATTCCGAAGCACCTCCAAGTAAAACAGCAGATATGTGTGGAGAACGTAGTTGGAGGATGCTAGATCCTAGGAATTCCAAAGGTTCAAATATACAGATTGACTTGCCCCCAGAAGCCGCCCCATACGTGGCAATATTGACAAGGGTCCCAGAATTGAAACCAGGGATAAAGGAAGGATACACTGACCTAAAAAACAAAGTGATTTATTGGTTAGTTAACAATAGACCACTACCTCCCAATATCAATGGGGAAATCATAAATGTGAGAAGGCTTGGGTGGGTAGGCCAGAGGCCGAAAGACACTCAGAGAGATGTAATAATCATAAATTTTAGGGACCGAAGGGTCATTTCGTACCTAAATGACTGGTACCAGGTGTCTGAGATTGGTGGAGAGGGGATAAGGATACACGACTTGAGCTACTTTTCTCCTAGTTTATTAATACCTCTGCAACCTAGGATAAGCAAGCCACATTATCACAACACCTTGGGAGGGACAGTTTTTAATATCCAAACATCAAACAGATTTACCCCCTTAGCAGGCTTGGGTGAGGTTGATTGACTTACCAACGTATCACCTATGGTTCTAAGTGGAATAGGAGTAGCGAATACACTGAACGTTCCTATGAGCGCACTATCACCTAACTCACAGCTAACTAGCAGCAGGACTCCTACAGCATGGAAGGGCATTCCAAAAGAGGAAATTATTGTCCAGCCCTCCTCAATTGACTCTGAACCAAACGGGGTTGGGGAGTGTAAACCAGGCATAATTCATATCCTATTCTGGAACATTGCAGGCCTCAAAAAAAAACTGGATATTCCAGATTGGCCCAAATTTATTGATAAATATGAGATTTGCATGTTTCAGGAGACGTGGAGCTTGGTACCCTTGTATAAGTCAGGTTATACCACCTTCTGTGTCCCTGCCGTAACTCAAGGCTTGGGTTACCCATCGGGGGGCCTACATATATGGGTTAAGATAACAACTAATTTGGATAGCTCTGTCCATAATGCAAATTCAGAGGACATGCTTCACTTATCCTTTAAAGGACCCCTGAAGGGCAATAGAGTTGACCTTTTCAATGTATACGCCAGAGGGAGCCCAAGCAATCAAAACTCGACCACAGTTCTATCCCTGTACACGGCTTTAGCAGGTATCCCTCCACGATCCAATATCATCTTAGGAGGTGATTTAAATTGTACGTATGAACCCCTAAGTAAGGAAGATCTGCTGGGGACTAGTGAGCAAGATATGAAATATTCTATCCCTACATTAAACCTGAGTCCCATTAATAGATGGACGGTCAAGGCCCTATAGATAAATGCCCTGACACTGGAACACAATCTGCGGGCCCTTAATGGGAGAACAACTTCGGACCCCAGTGGGGCTATGACATTGACCAGGCTGAATGGCCCCTCACGCATTGATTATATCATCTTAGATTTAAGATTATGGGGGAATGTAGTAGATATGGAGGTCAAACAGATGCCGGATAGTGACCACAATCCACTTTGCGCTGGCATCAGATGGGAAGCTAAAGGGAAGCCCATAAATCCTCACCTTTCCACAAAAGCAGTAGCTCCATCTAATTGCAATCGTAGGCTAAAATGGGATAAGGTGGCATGTCAGGAGGAAATACTGTCTAGTATATCTTTCCAGGTGGCATCTAAGACAGTGGAACTCTCCCTTTTTAATTCCATGCTCAATCCCACGCCAGGGTTTGATCTCAGTGAATCTTACAAGGCCTTTATAGATATCATAGGCTCCCATTTTAAAATTGAGGGGACCAGAGGTAGGAAAAATCTTGCATACAAAAGTGGCAATCCCTGGTTTACGGCAGAATGCAGGAAAAGGAGAAAAGCCATCTCTATAGCCCTACGGAAAAAAGATCCTGTGGCCGTAAGGTTAGCGAGACGGGAATATAGAAACATCACGGTATCTGCAAAACGGGCATGGGAGGAGGATCATTGGCAGGAACTCACTAAGGCAGTCTTTTTAAAAGACTCAACTCTCTTCTGGGATCTAATAAATAAACTAACTAGAAGGGAAACTGACTCTGTCCCAAACAATATAACTGAACAACAATGGTTTTCCCACTTTCTAAATCTTTATAGTTGTGAGGATGGTGCAGAGCAATCAGATCCCGAGCCAGAGACTATGGATCCTAAATTAGTTGATCCCATTACACTCTCTGAGGTTCAGGCAGCCATTAACAGCATAGCCCCTGGAAAGGCTGCTGTCCTGGATGGTTTACCTGACGATCTAATTCTCCATGACCCCATTGTTTGGGCCAACCTCATTTTACATCTGATGAATCTCCTGTTACAGGGCCATTCAGTCCCAGATTCTTGGGAAGGAGCGGAAGTGGTCGCAATACACAAGAAGGGGGTGAGAGAGGACCCTGCCAACTACAGACCAATAAGCTTAATTGATGTAATCCAAAAGGTGGTTGGCAGGGTTCTGATCTCCAGAATGGTGGTTTGGCTAGAGGAGGGAGACATATTAACAGATCTACAAGCAGGATTTAGGCGGAAAATAGGTACAATGGACCAAGTCTTCAAATTTACAGCTACATATTGGAAGACTGTGTCCATTGGTAAGGGGTCGTTCGTTGTATTTGGCCTTTATTGATCTTAAAACTGCTTTTGACCTTGTACCGCAAGTTAAATTATGGCAGGTGCTGCATGACAGGGGCCTACCGCGATATCTCCTAGAGTTAATCAAAAGATTGCACGATGGTACCTATGCGAGAATCAGATGGGGGAGCGCAGGAGAACTGACTGAGAGAATACCAGTACAGAGGGGGGTCCGCCAGGGATGTGTGATGGCTCCCACCTTGTTCTTCCTCTTTATAAATGGGGTGGCAGACCATTTGAGGGAGGACCCAGTGGATGCCCCCACCCTGGCAGGTGAAAAGATACCGACCCTCCTCTTTGCAGACGACACCCTCCTAATGTCCAAAACCCCCTCTGGTCTCCAGAAACTTTTAAATAGGTTTAGTGCCTTCTGTGAGGAACATGGGCTCACAATTAACACCACTAAAACTAAACTAATGGTGCTGTCTAGCAGCAAGAAAGTTAGGAGGATTAATGTTTCCCTTAATGGTATTTTACTTGAGGAAGTGGAAGCCTTTGACTACTTGGGAGTCAGGATAAACCGTAAAATGAAGTGGGACTCCCACGTAGCTAAAATGCTTTTAAGCCTTAAAAGAGTGGTGGGAGCTATCTCTAGAGATCATCGTGCGGTCTCCAGTAGACCCATTAGCCCTGCTCTAGCAGTCTACGATGGTAAGGCCCTGGCAGCTGCAACTTATGTGTCAAAACTGTGGGGCTTTGACAGAGTCCCAGATTTAGTCAAAGCAGAGAATAAGTTTCTGAGAGAGCTAGTGTGTCTCCCTACTTCCACTCCCTTAAACCATTACTCCATGACATGGGTCGCCGTTCTTTTAAAGACATTGTTGGCCTTCGGCCTCTACTTTATTGGATACGTCTTAGAAGGACACCGGAGCTTGTCAACTATGCGGCTGTCATTGATGATCTTATTTCTTTGAACTCTCCAATTAGGATTGGCTGGCTGAAAAAATTGAAGAGTGGATCTCTCAGTCACCACCCCCGAAAGAAATCATCAAGAAACTCTATTGGGAGTGGATTCAAGCAAGAGACTTGGAAAATCTAAAGGGGGGCTTTTTAACCGACCAGTTTTTGCACAATAAGAGAGAGAGGAAGCTAGAACCCTTTGTGGATTTCATTAGAAACCCAAGAGACAGAACTTTGTTTTTGAAATTGAGGTACGGAACGCTACCCCTGAATGTCTTTACTAGAAGCTGGAGAGACTTTTCTCACCATCAAGCTACCTGCCCGGGGTGTGCTAATCCCACTGAGTCTCTAGCTCACTTCTTGTTTGCCTGTAGGGCGTACAGGGGGCCCAGAAGAAGATGGCTAAGACCAGTTTGTAGAGAACTGGGAACAAGGCAATATTCAGTGGCTCTCCGCATTCTAACAACAGACACTACATCCATGATGGTAATCTGCGGAGTTGCAAAATTTCTGGGGAAAGCATGGCAAATACGAACAAAGCTTGCTCAACTGAGAATAGGGTAGGATACCAAGCGGTATAACTGTGTTATTATATCAACTAGCACTTTACTAATTAGCACTTTCTAGCCCTGGAACAAATCAGACTGGACTTTTTTTTTACTACCGATGTGAATTTTAATTCGTTTTTTAACTTGCTCCGTCGCTTTTGTATTTTGGAACTTGTTTTATCTATTTTACCCTTCGTGATGAAATTGTAAATTGTGTTTACTTTCATGATACTGTGTTATCGAATAAAGTATTACAACAACAATAAAAGTGATTTTAATTTATAATGGCAATAGCTTAAACTTTTGTAAATAACTTTTGTGAAGATTATGTTCAGTGTATTTTATTGTGACGAAAATCCAAGTACAGAAGTGAAATATTAACTTCTTTTTGTGACATTTGTAATAAAGCTTGAAACATTGAGAGAACATATTTGAACCAGTTGTTGTTAAATGGTTGCGCAGATTGATGCTGGGGTGGCGCTGAGTGGTGCTGTGGTGGTGCTGAGTGGTGCTGAGTGGTGCTGTGGTGATGCTGAGTGGTGCTGTGGTGGTGCTGAGTGATCCTGGGATGGTGCTGAGTGATGCTGGGGTGGTGCTAAGTGGTGCTGTAGTGGTGCTGAGTGATGCTGTGGTGGTGCTGAGTGATGCTGTGGTGGTGCTGAGTGATGCTGTGGTGGTGCTGAGTGATAATGTGGTAGTGCTGAGTGATGCTGTGGTGATGCTGAGTGATGCTGTGGTGGTGCTGAGTGATGCTGTGGTGGCGCTGAATGGTGCTGTGGTGGTGCCGAGTGGTGCTGTGGTGTTGCTGAGTGATGCTGGGGTGGTGCTGAGTGATGCTGTGGTGGTGCTGAGTGGTGCTGTGGTGGTGCTGAGTGATAATGTGGTGGCGCTGAGTGATGCTGTGGTGGCGCTGAGTGATGCTGTGGTGGTGCTGAGTGATGCTGTGGTGGTGCTGAGTGGTGCTGTGGTGGTGCTGAGTGATGCTGTGGTGGTGCTGAGTGATGCTGTGGTGGTGCTGAGTGGTGCTGTGGTGGTGCTGAGTGATAATGTGGTGGTGCTGAGTGATGTTGTGGTGGTGCTGAGTAGTGCTGTGGTGGTGCTGAGTGATAATGTGGTGTTGCTGAGTGATGCTGGGGTAGCGCTGAGTGATGATGTGGTGATGCAGAGGGCAGAAAGGCACAAAAAGCAGTCTAACAAAGGGCAGAAGGGCAGAAAAACATGGGAAAAACGAGTCTAACAGAGAGCAGAAGGGCACAAAAAACCAGTCTAACAGAGGACAGAAGGGCAGAAAAACTAGGGAAAAACGAGTCTAACAGAAGGCAGAAGGGCACAAAAAACGAGTCTAACAGGGGGAAGAAAGGCACACAAACAAGTCTAACAGAGGGCAGAAGGGCACAAAAAACGAGTCTAACAGAGGGCAGAAGGGCAGAAAAACAAGGGTATAACAGAGGGCAGAAGGGCACAAAAAACGAGTCTAACAGAGGGCAGAAGGGCAGAAAAACAAGGGAAAAATGAGTCTAACAGAGGGCAGAAGGGCACAAAAACGAGTCTAACAGGGGGCAGAAGTGCAGAAAAACAAGGGAAAAATGAGTCTAACAGAGGGCAGAAGGGCACAAAAACAAGGGAAAAACGAGTCTAACAGAGGGCAGAAGGGCACAAAAAACGAGTCTAACAGGGGGCAGAATGAATCCCGCCCTGCGTGCTTGTCTACGAAGATGCCACTGTTTTGTGCAATACCTCTACTCAACTGGAGTACTTTCTACTGTCACTACTCCCCCACCCATGGTCCGCCGCATTTACAATGCGGCGCACCATGTGGCGAAAACGGCACAGATGCGTCACGCATCTGTGCTGTAAAAGCAGCGCATTGCTGGAGCTGCTTCGCAAGCGTGATGTAGCTCCAGCAATGCTCTGGGGGCCCCTATCTCCCCAATGCTGCGTCAAGCCTTGCGCCTGCTTCAAGCAGGCGCAGGGTTTTGACGCAGCATTGGCCTAAAAGTGACTGAGTGAAATCTTGTAGATTTCACTCAGCCACTTTTAGGAGGCGTTCCTGTGCAGGAACGCCCTCCCCTGCGCCTGAACGCCTCCTGATGGCGCAGGGCTTTACAACGTGACGCATCTCTCAGATGCGTCACGTTGTTAATACCCAGCACTATGGCGCATCTTTTGTGCTGCCGCTGCGTCACAAAAGTGACGCAACTGCGACACAAAAGAGGCGCAAGTGGCTTGTAAATCTGCCCCATAATGCTTTTACTACACTGTAGCTGCGTAAAGGGCCAGAAGATGTGTCTCCAGTGACCATGTGTGCCTGTGCCTGTGTTACAGGCACACATGGTCACTGGAGACACATCTTCTGGCCCTTTACGCAGCTGCAGTGTAGTAAAAGCACTATACATTTACCCAATGAGGGAGCACTTACTGGATTAGCCAGTAGAAAGTACTCCAGGGCAAATCGCAAAAAAATCCGCGATTTTGTGGAAAAATTTGCAAATTCGCTGATTCTTTTGCGATTTCGCGGGGAAATCCTTTCGCCCATGCTTAATTACATTATACCAACAGTTTCCCATGACAGTGTAGCATGGCTGGAAAAAAGTATGAGGTCCCACTCCCATTGCATTAGCAAACCAGCACCATATGTCTTTCAATGATCATTATCCCAACTATGGCTTGACTAACTTTGTGAACCCATTAAATGCCTAGAGTGATATTTAGAAGATACTGCAGTGCTAACTGAACTGAAGTGCTGTATTGCAGTTGTATTTGGGGTAGCATATCTGGCATCTAAAATATGTATAATGTCTTATCCTACCCACAAAGAACATCAGTGATGCTGGCTCCAGTGCCTCTGCAGGAGGAAAAGGGTCAGTTGGAGGGGGAGAAGCAGCAGCAGGGACGGGCACTGGTAAGTAACAAAATTCTTGCAATTACTATGCTCACTAGCAAGTGCCAGCGCATCATCATCAACATATGACTGTGAAGTGAAACTCCCCTAGCTTTATCAGCCACAGCAGAAGTTGAGTTATTATGGACTCTTCTATCTGATGAGGGACACGAAATAAGATACTTACCTGTAACTGCAGTTATCCAGTATTGGTATCTTTTATAGATTCACAAGCGGGAGTCCCATGGTACTATAAATAAAGCAGTATTGAAACATTTCCATAGGCTATTGTGGTGTAAACCCTGAATTAAACAGCCTATCTACCTCCTTTTTAAAAAAGGACCACATTTTAGATATAACCAATCTGTAGCTAGCACCCTCTGTAACCTTCCCAAGAGAGATTGAATCCCTAAAATTTTCCAGCACATGTGTTGTAGGAAAGCAGGATCTGGTTTCACGGTTGCCCCCACTTTTTGCTGGTGTCTTACTGTTTTCTGACTAGTCTGACTGGGATTCTTCTAATCAGGAACATGGGTGATGTGCTCTCTTCCAAATTTTGACTATGGTAAGTACTTTGGTACCTTACTATTTGGCTACTGGTGTCCCCTACTAAGTCCCTAGTATATGATACTAAAGTACCCAGGGAATCTGTACACCAGGGGTCTCCCATGGGCTGCAGCATGTACTGTGCCCCCCATGACAGACCACTCAAACTGTGACTACAGGCCTGCCATTGCAGCCTGTGTAAGTTTGTGTTAGCACCACTTACAACAGGTATAGGTTTTATTATATCTGAGGTCACGGCACTTAACACCTATAAGTCATCCCTAAGGCAGGACACCCCCTACAAACATCGGAGGTGATTATCCTCCAGGCTTTGTAAGTGCAGTCTGTGAGAAGGTGGCCTGATATGCAGTGCTCACTATTCTAGTGAACACTATGTATCAGTCCAGAAACCCTTATTGATGATTGGTTTAAGTCAACCTTATAGACCAGCTATCCTAGTAGCGTGTATACGAGCAGTCTAAGGCTAAAGACTCGAGAGGGCGTGTTAAGCCAGCTGTTTACCACACATATACCCCTTGAATACCAAGTGAAAGGACACCACACAAGTGTTATGAAAATAACAGTTATTTATTAAGATTCACAACAGCCCTGTACTCTTTATGAGGACAGGGTACTAAGCACAAAACAAAACTCTTATGAAAATACTTAAGTTAGCACAGTATATACAAATGCCCGAGGGGCACGGAAAACCATATACTCTGAAAGTGGAATGCGAAATTACTAGCAGGTAAGTACAGTACTAATAGGCTTTGGAATCGCTAGATCTTGACTATAGAATCTTCAGATTACTTCTAGGAGACCCAAGGGACTCGGGTGCAGAGTGTGCACTCTCACGCGTGATGCGGGACAAAGTCTATGGTAGCTAGTAAGGGCAAAGTTAGTGTTCTCGGGCGAACCCGACCTGGTAGGAGGAAAACGAAAGTGGATTCTGACCCTTGGATAGTGAGGCTATGCTGGGGCACCGAAATGCCGAAGTTACCTAGCCCAGGGGCTGCAGCTGCTTAGGTCTCAAAAGACGTCGGGAATCCTCGTAGACGGACCAGGAGCCTGGAAGAAAGAAGTTGCTGGCAGGCGACCAGTGAAGAAAGTTTGATGGATCCAAGCCTGGATCGAAGGAAGATGACACCTGAAAGCAGAGGGGACCAAGTTCGTGACTACTAGCCAGTAGTCAGGTGGCACCAGGAGGGCACCGGATGGTAGTCACCTCGACTAGGTGAGTGGGTGACGCTGTGCTCGCAGATCTCACGGACCAGGAGGCGTTGTCGGCGACCAGGATGGAGGAGCGAGCTGTCCCACGATGGATGAAGCTGTCGGCGTCGCTGGACCCAGGATTGGGCAACAAAGCCTTGGCAAATTCAAGCCCACGCGGTGGACTCAAAATGGCGTCTGGAGTGGACCAGGAGGGTCCGGGGTGCCTCTCTTGAAGAAGGAAGCAAGGGCCAGTCTGGAGCAACCAGACCAGCAGCAGTGATGTCGTCGGGCGTCGTGTAGAAGGCCACAAGCCAGCCGGCTAGTAGCCACACAGCGCGGTGAGCACGCAAAAGCAGAAGGGCCCCACGCAGATCGTGGAGATGCTGGAGGGCTGATCTTCGGTGCTGGAGCTGCTCAGGGTTGGGGCTTCTCGGACCCCAAAGCACTCACCAGTGAAAGACTCGGTGGGCTTGTTGCAAAGAAGTCGTGCAGTCTTGGCGATCGTCGGTCCCTCGAGGTCTCGTCGCACTCACAGTTCTCAGCTTTGCTGTAGAGGTGAGTAGAGGTCAGAGGTGCCAGGGAAGCCGGGTCTCGTCGAGCTGGGTCGTCGGATTCGTGAAGAAGGACTTGCAGCAGACCGCAGTGTTCTTAGGATGGTGCCCGCTTGATGCAGGGTGACTACTCCTTAGCCACAAGGGAGAATCTTGAAGAAGAAATCTTGATATCCTTTCGAAGAAAGTCGTGTCTTGATTCCAAAGATGATCTAATTTGAACAGGGGGCCCGCTCCCATCTTTATACTAAAAAAGGGGGCTGACCCGGTGACTAGGTCCTGCCTATGGGTGGGACTAGGAGGGGGGTGGTTACACCCCTCTGCCATGCCGGACTTTCCCCAGGCCAGGGGCTGGTGTGCCCCTGGAACTGGTTCTGACCGGCCTATGCGTAGTGAGCACCGGGGTGCCACTCAGCAGTCACCTTCCTGTAAAGCCCTGCCTACCCAGGATACACAAAACCATGTCTGGGATGGTGCTAGCACCGCCCCGGACAGGAAACCCTTTGTCCAAGCCTCCCTCGCTGGAAGGACTCCCAGCAGCAGGAGGTCAGACTCGTGTCTGTGGTGGCAGCATCCATTTTGTGGAGCTGAGGCTTTAGTTAACTTTAACCGGGGTTCACAGTTACATACATGTCGTGTCCCTCTAGAAGGGTGGAATGCTAACCCCGTCGCCAGAATTGGCGAGGGGTTAGTATTCCAATTCGTATGACACCTTACTCGACATGTTTTGATAAAGCAATACCAAAGTTAGCATTTAACCGCGACGATTATAATGCACTTAAGAGTATATGGTATGCGATATCATGGAACAGCTATTAGGACTTGGTTCCGCCAGCTGCAGACAGGCTCAGCTCATGCCAGAGCACCATCTCACACGATTCCAAGCACTCTGCCTTCAGGATTGTCAAGGCCTGCCATAGGAGTGACTGATAGGAATCTGTGTGTCCATTTTAGGGTTAGGTATAGGTATACTGCACCTACAGCAAAGGGTGATTACACGACTTTGCCCCAGCTGTCATGCAGCCAGTTGTGTCAAATTTAGGAGGCCAGCCAGGGGTGGCATAATACATGCTGCAGCCCCTGGTAGCCCTGGGTACACCTATGCCCTGAGTTACAGGGTCTGATAAGGTGGCCCAGTACCAATTGGTAAATGCACCTAGGGTACATGTTGTAATTTAGAAAGAGAACAGCCAGGCTGTGGGTCTGATTGGCAGGCCCACAGCCAGAGAAAGTCGTAAACCAGTGAAACAAAAGCAAAAAATCTGGGTGATCATAGGATTGAAGACCCTACTCTCCTACATGACCCCCCCCCCAAACTTTGGGACAATAAGCTAACCTTGACCAGGTGAGTCTTCTTGTTCTAAGTGGAAATATCTGGAGAGCCCATCGGCATTGCCATGATCAGTACCAGGTCTATGTTCCACTGTAAAGTCCATCCCCTGTAGGGAAATGGACCACCTAAGCAGTTTGGGGTTTTCACCCTTCATCTGATTTAGCCACAAGAGGGGCTTATGGTCGGTCTGAATCTTGAAGTGAGTGCCAAACAAGTATGGCCTCAGCTTCTTCAGGGCCCAAACCACAGCAAAGGCCTCCCTCTCAATAGCTGACCAATTCTTCTCTCTGGGGGTCAGCCTTCTGCTTATAAAAGCAATGGGCTGGTCTTGACCATCAAAATTCAGTTGAGAAAGAACAGCTCCCACACCCAACTCAGAAGCATCTGTTTGGACAATGAATGGTTTGGAGTAGTCTGGACTCTTAAGGATAGGTGCTGTGCACATGGCCTGCTTTAGGTCATCGAATGCTTTTTGACAGCCTGCTGTCCACTGAACCTTTTTTGGCATTTTCTTACTTGTCAGTTCATTTAATGGCGTCACAATTGAACCATAGTTCCTGACAAACTTTCTGTAGTATCCAGTCAGGCCCAAGAAAGCTCGAACCTGAGTCTGGGTGGTTGGAGGAGCCCAGTCCCTGATTGACTGTATTTTGCTCTCCAGTGGTTGAACCTGGCCTCCACCTACAAGGTGGCCCAGGTATACAACCTGTGTCTGCCCTATCTGGCACTTGGTGGCCTTGATAGTGAGGCCTGCTGCTTGCAGAGCCTCTAACACTTTCCTCAGGTGGACCAGGTGATCCTCCCAGGTGGAGCTAAAGACAGCAATATCATCTAGATATGCTGCACAGAAGTCATCCAGCCCAGTAAGGACTTGATTCAGCAACCTTTGGAAGGTGGCAGGTGCATTTTTCAGACCAAAGGGCATTACCACAAATTGATAATGCCCACCAGGGGTTGAAAATGCTGTCTTGGGCTTGGCATCCTCAGCTAACCTGATTTGCCAATACCCAGCTGTTAAGTCAAATGTACTTAAGTAGTTGGCAGAAGCCAATCTATCTATAAGTTCATCTGCCCTTTGTATTGGGTGGGCATCAGTCTTAGTGACTGCATTGAGACCCCTGTAGTCTACGCAGAACCTCATCTCTCTCTTACCATCTTGGGTGTGAGGTTTTGGCACTAGAACTACTGGACTAGCCCAAGGGCTATCTGAGGGTTCAATGACTCCCAACTCCAACATTTTCTGCACTTCAGTTTTTATGCAGTCTCTAACATGATCAGGCTGCCTGTAGATTTTACTCTTGACTGGCAGGCTGTCACCAGTGTCAACCTCATGGGTGCACCAATTGGTCTGACTGGGTGTCAGAGAGAACATATGTCTGAAAGACTGAAGAACCTGTTTACAGTCTTTCTGTTGATGCTCAGAGAGGCTGCCACAAAAGACAACACCATCCACTGACCCATCATCAGGATTCTGAGTGAGCAGGTCTGGGAGAGGGTCACTCTCTTCCTCCTGTCCCTCATCTATGGCCATGAGCAAGCTCATGTCCTTCCTGTCGACATATGCTTTGAGCCTGTTGACATGGAGTACCCTGTGGGGGCTCCTGGGAGTTCCAAGGTCCACCAGGTAGGTGACCTCTCCCTTTTGCTCAAGAATTGTGTGGGGCCCAGACCATTTGTCTTTGAGTGCTGCTGGGGCCACTGGCTCCAACACCCACACCTTCTGTCCAGGCTGGTAAACAGTCAGGACAGCCTTTTGGTCATGCCAAGCTTTTTGAAGTTCTTGACTGGCCTTAAGGTTTTCAGATGCCTTCTCCATATACTCAGCCATCCTGGAGCGGAGACCAAGTACATAGTCCACTATGTTGGTTGCAGGCTTTTTGAGAGGTCTCTCCCATCCTTCCTTCACCAAACACAGGGGGCCTCTCACAGGATGCCCATACAAGAGTTCAAAAGGGCTGTAGCCAACCCCCTTTTGTGGGACCTCTCTGTAAGCAAACAGAAGGCAGGGAATCAGGACATCCCATCTACGCCTGAGCTTTTCAGGTAGTCCATGAATCATCCCTTTCAGGGTCCTGTTGAACCTTTCAACAAGCCCATTGCATTGTGGATGATAGGGTGTAGTGAATTTGTAATTGACACCACATTCCTTCCACATAGCAGTTAAGTAGCTTGACATGAAGTTTGCACCTCTGTCAGAGACAACCTCCTTAGGGAAGCCCACTCTGGAGAACACTCCAACTAGGGCCCTTGCCACCGCAGGTGCTGTGGTGGTCCTAAGTGGAATAGCTTCAGGATACCTGGTGGCATGATCCACTACCACCAGTATAAACTTGTGCCCTGATGCTGTCTGGGGTTCCATTGGACCAACAATGTCAATCCCCACTCTTTCAAAGGGCACCCCCACCACAGGCATTGGTATAAGGGGGGCCTTTGTTGTGCCACCTGACTTACCACTGGCTTGGCAAGTGACACAGGAGCGACAAAACTCCTTGGTATCCTCATTCATGTGAGGCCAGTGAAAGTGTGAGACAAGCCTGTCCCAAGTCTTTGTCTGGCCTAAGTGACCTGCTAAGGGAATCTCATGGGCCAAGGTAAGTAGGAAACCTCTCTGAGACAAGGGTACAACCAGCCTCCTGGTCATGCCAGGCTTGGGGTCTCTTGACTCAGTGTACAGGAGTCCATCTTCCCAGTATACCTTGTGGGTACCTGTGGCGTTCCCAGCAGCCTCAGCAGCAGCCTGCTGTCTGAGGGGTTCAAGAGAAGGGCAGTCTAACTGGTCCTTCCCCAGGTCTTCCCTTGAGGGTCCCCCTGAACCCAAGAATTCAACTTGATCAAGTTCAAACTCTCTAGGCTCAGTTTCCCTCAATTCCTGTAGGTCAGCCTCCTCTGAGACTTGATCCACAACCTGGGGCAAGGGGGAAGGCACAGCCTTAACCCTACTGCTCTTTTTCTTGGAAGGTGTCTGGTCCATTGTTCCAGGATCCAGCACCTGTTCAGTGGGGCATTTCCTGACCTGTAACCTGGTCACAGCAAACACATGTGCTGGCAAGCCTAACATTTCCATGTGAGTCCTCTGCTCCACTTCTGACCATTGTGATGACTCCAAATCATTGCCCAACAAACAATCCACTGGGAGGTCTGAACTAACTACAACCTTCTTTTGGCCAGTTACCCCTCCCCAGGAGAAAGCTACAATTGCCATACTGTGATTGGTAGTGACATTGCTTGCATTGGTCACCAGGAATTCTGTACCTGGCATGATCTGTCCAGGGTCCACAAAGTTAGGTGTCACCATTGTGACACTGGCACAAGTGTCCCTATAGGCCTGAGCCATTTTTCCATTAATGAAAGGTGTCGGTCTGTATTTGCCCAAAGTATTGGGACTTATATCAGGGGACATATCCACATCCCCTGTACAAACAAGGACAGCCTGAGTGAGTGTACCAACTAAGTTGTCACACCCCTCAGAACCCAGGGTTAACCCTACTAAACCCTTGGGAGGTGCACTGCCACTGCTGACTGTACTAGGGGGCACAGGTGCCTTAGGGGCTGCAGTGGCAGGAGTCTGCCCTCCTCCTTTCTTGGTGCACTCACTAAACCAGTGAGTTTTACTTTTGCAGTATTGGCACCACCTTTTAGATTGGCCTTCTTTCTTCTTTTGGGGAGCCTGACCCCCACCCTCTTTGGGTTGTTGGGGACCTGTCGAAGACTTCTGGTCATTTTGTTCCCCCTTAGAATCTTTACCCTTCTGGTCTGCTTTCTTCTGACCACCTTGATTCTGGCCCTGGTTCTGTTTAACTCTTGTTCTGACCCATCTGTCTGCCTTCTTTCCCCATTCTTGGGGAGAGGTCAGATCCGAGTCAACAAGATGCTGATGCAACAACTGGTTCTGACAATTGTTTAAAATTTGTTCTCTCATCATCAAATTGTACAATCCTTTATAATCAGTAACCTTACTGCCCAGCAACCAGCCCTCAAAAGCCTTAGTGGCACAATCTACAAAGTCAGACCAATCTTGAGACTGAGTTTTCTGGGTATCCCTGAACAGCACTCTGTACTGCTCAGTGGTTAGACCAAACCCTTCAACCAGTGTGTTTTTCAAGACTTGGTAATTGTTAGCATCCTCCACTCTTGTAGTGAGGAGCTTATCTCTACCTTTGCCTTCAAAGGAGAGCCAAAAGATAGCTGCCCACTGACTCTGGGGAACACCCTGCACAGTGCAGGCCCTCTCCAGAGCAGTAATCCATTTGTGGATGTCATCCCCTTGTTTAAAGGGGGGCACTATCTTACCTAGGTGTTTTGTATCAAAACTCCTTTCCCTATTGCTAGGTACAATGCTGCCACCAGTGGGGACTACCCCACTTAACTGTTGCTCTCTAGCAAAGGCAAGCCTCTCTTTGGCCAGGGCAAGTTCTTCCCTTTCAATCCTCAGATTGGCTGCCCTTTCTTTAGCTTCATACACTCTCCTCTGAGGGGATGTCATCCCCTTCTGAGAGGAGTGTTGAGAGCCATTGGTTTGAAGGGATCTGCCAGAGCCTCTGGATAGAGACCTAGCTCGTCCATTCCCAATGTTAAGCTGACCTGAGAGTGGCCCCAGGGGTCCCCCAGTACTCATCTCATGTCTGCTTAAGTTGGACCTGGTTAGTCTGCTGACTTCTACCTGTCCCTTGTCTGCCTCATCCCCAGAGGGATCCTCATCCTCCTCCCCCTCTTCAGTCTCAGCTGAGAGATGGATTAGGTCAGGGTCTCCTCTGGTTCCCTCAAGGGGAGGCATACCTCCATCTGGATTAGAAGAGCTAAGAAGTTTCTCAGCTTTTCTGGCATCATAAGTCTCTAAGAGACCAATCAGAAAGGAAGTTGTGGGGTTAGACCCCTGCTTAATCTTCCTAGAGGTACACACTTGTCGTAACTCATGGAAGCTAAGCACAGTATATCTGGAAGGGAGGACCTGTGGAGGGTCCACTGACACAAGGGGAGACTCAGAGTTTCCTCCTTTGTCTGACATACTGTTTCTAGTGTGGTGTAAGTGATGCACCTACCTACACTATGTGTTTGCCTACTGATCCCTTGCTAAGAGTTGCAGCCAAGGTGTGCTAAGCCTTGAGGAGCTGCAACAGCTGGTTCAGTAGAACTCAGAGTATTCTAAGCTTAGTTATATGTACCTGAAGTACTTATGTGATCTTTCAACAAGATATTCTTAGGATACGTGTGGTATAACAACAGCAAGCTCAAATCCCAACCGCTGCTCACCAATGTGAGAAGGTGGCCTGATATGCAGTGCTCACTATTCTAGTGAACACTATGTATCAGTCCAGCAACCCTTATTGATGATTGGTTGTAAGTCAACCTTATAGACCAGCTATCCTAGTAGCGTGGATACGAGCAGTCTAAGGCTAAAGACTCGAGAGGGCGTGTTAAGCCAGCTGTTTACCACACATATACCCCTTGAATACCAAGTGAAAGGACACCACACAAGTGTTATGAAAATAACAGTTATTTATTAAGATTCACAACAGCCCTGTACTCTTTATGAGGACAGGGTACTAAGCACAAAACAAAACTCTTATGAAAATACTTAAGTTAGCACAGTATATACAAATGCCCGAGGGGCACGGAAAACCATATACTCTGAAAGTGGAATGCGAAATTACTAGCAGGTAAGTACAGTACTAATAGGCTTTGGAATCGCTAGATCTTGACTATAGAATCTTCAGATTACTTCTAGGAGACCCAGGGGACTCGGGTGCAGAGTGTGCACTCTCACGCGTGATGCGGGACAAAGTCTATGGTAGCTAGTAAGGGCAAAGTTAGTGTTCTCGGGCGAACCCGACCTGGTAGGAGGAAAACGAAAGTGGATTCTGACCCTTGGATAGTGAGGCTATGCTGGGGCACCGAAATGCCGAAGTTACCTAGCCCAGGGGCTGCAGCTGCATAGGTCTCAAAATACGTCGGGAATCCTCGTAGACGGACCAGGAGCCTGGAAGAAAGAAGTTGCTGGCAGGCGACCAGTGAAGAAAGTTCGATGGATCCAAGCCTGGATCGAAGGAAGATGACACCTGAAAGCAGAGGGGACCAAGTTCGTGACTACTAGCCAGTAGTCAGGTGGCACCAGGAGGGCACCGGATGGTAGTCACCTCGACTAGGTGAGTGGGTGACGCTGTGCTCGCAGATCTCACGGACCAGGAGGCGTTGTCGGCGACCAGGATGGAGGAGCGAGCTGTCCCACGATGGATGAAGCTGTCGGCGTCGCTGGACCCAGGATTGGGCAACAAAGCCTTGGCAAATTCAAGCCCACGCGGTGGACTCAAAATGGCGTCTGGAGTGGACCAGGAGGGTCCGGGGTGCCTCTCTTGAAGAAGGAAGCAAGGGCCAGTCTGGAGCAACCAGACCAGCAGCAGTGATGTCGTCGGGCGTCGTGTAGAAGGCCACAAGCCAGCCGGCTAGTAGCCACACAGCGCGGTGAGCACGCAAAAGCAGAAGGGCCCCACGCAGATCGTGGAGATGCTGGAGGGCTGATCTTCGGTGCTGGAGCTGCTCAGGGTTTGGGCTTCTCGGACCCCAAAGCACTCACCAGTGGAAGACTCGGTGGGCTTGTTGCAAAGAAGTCGTGCAGTCTTGGCGATCGTCGGTCCCTCGAGGTCTCGTCGCACTCACAGTTCTCAGCTTTGCTGTAGAGGTGAGTAGAGGTCAGAGGTGCCAGGGAAGCCGGGTCTCGTCGAGCTGGGTCGTCGGATTTGTGAAGAAGGACTTGCAGCAGACCGCAGTGTTCTTAGGATGGTGCCCGCTTGATGCAGGGTGACTACTCCTTAGCCACAAGGGAGAATCTTGAAGAAGAAATCTTGATGTCCTTTCGAAGAAAGTCGTGTCTTGATTCCAAAGATGATCTAATTTGAACAGGGGGCCCGCTCCCATCTTTATACTAAAAAAGGGGGCTGACCCGGTGACTAGGTCCTGCCTATGGGTGGGACTAGGAGGGGGGTGGTTACACCCCTCTGCCATGCCGGACTTTCCCCAGGCCAGGGGCTGGTGTGCCCCTGGAACTGGTTCTGACCGGCCTATGCGTAGTGAGCACCGGGGTGCCACTCAGCAGTCACCTTCCTGTAAAGCCCTGCCTACCCAGGATACACAAAACCATGTCTGGGATGGTGCTAGCACCGCCCCGGACAGGAAACCCTTTGTCCAAGCCTCCCTCGCTGGAAGGACTCCCAGCAGCAGGAGGTCAGACTCATGTCTGTGGTGGCAGCATCCATTTTGTGGAGCTGAGGCTTTAGTTAACTTTAACCGGGGTTCACAGTTACATACATGTCGTGTCCCTCTAGAAGGGTGGAATGCTAACCCCGTCGCCAGAATTGGCGAGGGGTTAGTATTCCAATTCGTATGACACCTTACTCGACATGTTTTGATAAAGCAATACCAAAGTTAGCATTTAACCGCGACGATTATAATGCACTTAAGAGTATATGGTATGCGATATCATGGAACAGCTATTAGGACTTGGTTCCGCCAGCTGCAGACAGGCTCAGCTCATGCCAGAGCACCATCTCACACGATTCCAAGCACTCTGCCTTCAGGATTGTCAAGGCCTGCCATAGGAGTGACTGATAGGAATCTGTGTGTCCATTTTAGGGTTAGGTATAGGTATACTACACCTACAGCAAAGGGTGATTACACGACTTTGCCCCAGCTGTCATGCAGCCAGTTGTGTCAAATTTAGGAGGCCAGCCAGGGGTGGCATAATACATGCTGCAGCCCCTGGCAGCCCTGGGTACACCTATGCCCTGAGTTACAGGGTCTGATAAGGTGGCCCAGTACCAATTGGTAAATGCACCTAGGGTACATGTTGTAATTTAGAAAGAGAACAGCCAGGCTGTGGGTCTGATTGGCAGGCCCACAGCCAGAGAAAGTCGTAAACCAGTGAAACAAAAGCAAAAAATCTGGGTGATCATAGGATTGCAGACCCTACTCTCCTACACAGTCAAACATTTAATACGAGATGTCTAACTATGTATTGGCTGCACCAAAACCAGTCATTTTTGGTATCAAACATGTTGGAAACCTACACCAACACTTATTCCGGTGTTTAATGTAGGATCTCATCTACTGGGAGCTTCCCTAGGGTGCCAGCCTTTAAGGGCCTAACAGCAAGCTAGTGTTGGTGCCGACTGCATGACACGATTCTTCCCTCCTGCGGATGAGCCAAGCTCAAGCAGGGGATGGTAGAACAATAGCTTTCACATGAAGGTGTAACCACCTCCCAGACACGACTTAGTGTAGTAGGATGTGGTGAGGATGCTTGCCAACTCCACTGGAACGCTTAGGAGGGCCAGTTCAGGGAGCAGTAGGCTCCCGCCCTGGTGCGTAACTGGAAAAAGCACATGAGAGTATCCTCCCTTCTGTCCAGACCCTCCTTTGGGCGGACCCCTGAATCGTCCCTACCCTTTCCTTTGTGTACTTAAGGGTGGCTCTACAGATTCGTCGTGGGACAAGGTTCAGATCTGAAACAACTTCATCTTCAAACCATCTGAGCCCCATGGACTTCGTTGGACTTCGCTTTGGGAACTGAGATTGCAACTGAAAGACTCCTGCACCTCCTGTCTCATCGTCCTGCCAGTCTTCTGCGTCGTCTGTGCCCGTGCTCTATACAGATTCTTCTTCAGGCTGTTGGGCATCCCAGGCACCCAAAATAATTTCCCTTTGAGTGAAGGAGTCACTCCCCTGCATCTGCAGACACCGCAACCAAGCTGATCGGTCTGCTGCTCATGAGCTTCCACGGACTCCAAGAGGTTCAGCAATACAGGTGGTAGTTCTACAACTCCCTCAAGGCCTGCACTGTCATGTCACTGAGTTTGAGGCCAGTATCCCTCGTCGGAACCACTGGAGCAGTACCCCTGTGCACTGCGTAGACTTGCCGCTGCCAAGGCTTGTTGCCTTTATTCTCTAGAGACCTTCGGATTCTAAGAAGCTCCAGCCTCCAACATCTCCTGCTACCAAGATCTTTGTCCTCACCGAATTCTCTGCACCATGGCCTGCTTTCGTGGTGAGCTGCTCGAGGTTCTCTTGAGACTCCTATGCCTTTGGCCTGTGGGTCATCTTGAGGTTCTTCTTTGGCTCCAGATGGCTCCCTTGATTGCTCATGTCCTGCTCTGACTCTCCTGCACTTGGTGAGTCCCTTGGACCTTACTGGTCCCGACACTGCACCTTCTTCACTTTCCTTGTCTGTTGCTGCTGCCAAAGCTTGTTGGTCCTCCCGCCAGACGCCAACCCCCCGGCACTCGACTTCCGACATGGGACAGATTGTGAACAGTTCCTCTTCTTCCACAGTGTCCCCTGGTCCTCCCAGCTACAGCGACAAGGTCACCATCAACTCTCCTGCATCTTCGTTCATTGGTGGTCATTGGTCTTCCATGCCTCCTGGTCACTTCCAGATGGCACAGACTCTGTCCCATTTGCTTGCAGGTACTACTCTTTAAATATGCACCCTTGGATTTCACAGGACTCTTTCATCTTCTTCGCCAGCGGCATCTTCACTTAAGTCCTCCATTGTGGTCTATGGCAGGTTCTGACATCATTTCACCTATGCACCCAGATTCCCTGGAGTAGGTATCCTGGTTCCTGGGTTATCCACGGGTGGGGTGACTTTCCAACCTTCCATCTTCCACTGGGTTTCTTCAGGGTCCACTGGCAGAGGTCCTTCTTGAAAATTGGCACTGCGACTGTAGGAGAGTAGGATCTGCTGACTATGGTTACCCCCACTTTGTGCTGGTGTTTCACTGTTTCTAGACTTTAGTTTAGCTGGGGCCCTGCTAACCAGGACCCCAGCCTAGCTGCTTCCTGTCTAAAATTATTGCATGTACTTTAGGTACACTCCAGATTGGTTACTGGGTTACCCTTGTGAGTCCATAGTATATGGTACATTAGGTATCAAGGGCATAGGCACCCCAGAGTCCACCCCTGGGAAACCTTCCAAAATGGCACCACAGGTCTGCTACTGCAACCTGGGTAAGGTGGTGCATGCACCCCTTACACAGATATAGGTTACCTATATCTACCTTTAATCACTGACACATATAAACCTATAAGTCACTCCTATGGCAGGCCTTAATATTCCTTAAGGCAGAGTGCTTGGTTTTGTGTGAGAGGGTGCCCATGCATGAGCAGGACCCCTCTGCAGCTTTCGGAATCTATTCTCTGAGGCTGTTCTGTGATGCAGCCAGACAATATACTCTTAAGTGCATTATAACCTTGCGGTAAATGCTAACCTAGGAATGGCTGCATGGAAACATGTTGTGTTTGGTGTCAAACACTTTGGAATCCTACTCCCCCCCCTTCTAGAGGGATGGACATGTACACACTGACCTAACCGGTAATAGTTTAAAAGAGCCCTAGCATCACAAAATGGATGCTGCAGCCACAGAGAGGGGTCTGACCTCCTGCTGCTGGACAAAATTCCGGCAGGGGAGGCCTGGACAATAGGTTTCCTGTCACAGGGAGGTGTAACCACCTCCCAGACGGCTTTAGTGTATTGGGTCTGAGTGGGTGCATTCAGAGAATGCGTTTCAGACAGTGCTGGGGGCAGACTTGGTGTCCCTGTTCATACCCCAGTTCAAACAGGTTGCAGGGGCACTCAGGCCCTGCTCTGGCACACAACTGGCCAAAGGGAAAGGGGTGTAACCACCCCTCTCCCCAGACCCTCCTATAGTTCAAGTTTAACATTTGTATAGCGCACTACTCACCCAGAGGGTCTCAAGGCGCTTGAGGGAGGGGGGTACTTTATTTATCGAATATTCAAGTTTTTAGTTGTTTTCTGAAGGAGAGGTGGTTCTGTATAAGGCGGATGTGGGTGGGGAGAGAATTCCAGGTTTTGGCCGCTAAGTAGGAGAAGGATCTTCCCCCCATGGTGGATCTATGGATGCGTGGAATTGCGGCGAGGGCATGATTGGACGATAGAAGTTGGCGGGTGGGGGTGTAAAAGAACAGGCGCTTGTTGAGGCATTCGAGTCCTAGGTCGTAGAGGGCTTTGTGTGCGTGGGTGAGGAGACGGAACGTTATTCTCTTGTTGACGGGGAGCCAGTGGAGGTCTTTTAGGTGACCGGAAATGTGAGCTTGGCGGGGGATGTCAAGTATGAGTCTGGCTGAGGCGTTTTGGATGCGTTGGAGTTTTTTCTGTAGTTTGGCTGTGGTTCCGGCGTAAAGGGTGTTTCCGTAGTCCAGTCTGCTTGTGACCAGTGCGTGGGTGACCGTCTTTCTTGTTTCGGTGGGGATCCAACTGAAGATTTTTTTGAGCATACGTAGGATGTTGAAGCATGATGATGAGACGGCGTTGACTTGTCTGGTCATTGAAAGGGAGGGGTCCAGGATGAAGCCCAGGTTACGTGCGTGGTCCATAGGTATGGGTGCGTTTCCCAGGGCTGGTGGCCACCATGAGTTGTTCCAGGCGGAGGGAGATGAACCTAAGATGAGGACTTCCGTTTTGTCCGAGTTCAGTTTTAAACGGCTGTTATTCATCCACTTGGCTACTTCATTCATTCCTTCGTGTTGGTTGGTTTTGGCGGTGTTTGGGTCTTTGGTGAGGGAGAGGATCGGCTGGGTGTCGTCTGCGTAGGAGATGATGTTGAGGTTGTGTTGGCGCGTGATGGATGCGAGGGGACTCATGTATACGTTGAAGAGGGTGGGACTGAGTGATGATCCTTGTGGTACGCCGCAGATGACTTCGGTGGCCTCTGATCTAAAAGGGGGAAGTCGGACTCTCTGGGTTCTTCCGGCGAGGAACGAGATGATCCAATCCAATGCTTTTCCTTGTATTCCGACATTGCTGAGGCGTTGTATAAGGGTGCTATGGCAGACTGTGTCGAAGGCTGCGGAGAGGTCAAGTAGGATGAGGGCAGCTGTTTCTCCGTTGTCCAGTAGTGTTCGAATGTCGTCTGTTGCTGCGATGAGGGCGGTCTCGGTACTGTGTTTGGCTCGGAAGCCGGACTTTGAAGGGTCGAGGGATGTGTTGGATTCAAGGAAGGCGGCGAGCTGACTGTTGACAGCTTTCTCAATGACTTTGGCAGGGAATGGGAGGAGCGAGATGGGGCGGTAGTTCTTAAGTTCAGTGGGGTCTGCAGTGGGTTTCTTCAGAAGGGCGCTGAGTTCGGCATGTTTCCAGCTTTCCGGTAAGGTAGCGGAATTGAGGGAGCAGTTGATGACGTCTCAGAGATGGGGTGCGATAATGGAGTCTGCTTTGTTGAAAATGTGGTGGGGACATGGGTCGGTTGGCGATCCTGAGTGGATGGAATTCATCAGGCAGATGGTGTCTTCAGTGGTGATTGGGTTCCAGGCGTAAAGGTTGTTGGAGGGGGGTTTTATTTCAGAGGTGGGTTGGGTGGACTGGTCTCTGGACTGGTTTTCAAAGCTGTTATGTATGTCAGCGATTTTGTTGTAGAAGAATGAGGCTAGAGAGTCGCAGAGGTCTTGGGATGGAGTGATGTCGTTGGTGCCGGCGGTGGGGTTGGTAAATTCTTTGACGATGTTAAATAGTTCCTTGCTGTTATGAGCGTTGTTGTCGAGTCGATCCGTGAATGCTGATTTCTTGGTGGATCGGATCAGTTGGTGGTGTTTGCGGGTGGCATTCTTGAAGGTGACCAGGTTGTCCGTGGTTGGGTTTTTTCTCCAGGCTTTCTCGAGGGTGCGACATAACTTCTTGGATTTCTTAAGGTCATCGTTGAACCAGGGGGCTTTTTTGCTACCTTGCTTGATTTGATGTTTTTTCAAGGGTGCTAATTCGTCAGCGCTGTGGGTGATCCATTGTGTGAGGTTGGTGGCTGCAAGGTTTGGGTCCGATGATTTTATAGGAGGGTTTTGGTGAAGCGATGTGAAGAGTTGGTCGGTGGTAATTTTGTTTCAGTTTCTGCAGGGGATTGGTTGTGGGTTGTTGTGGGTCGTAGTCTTTTTGTAGATGAAGTGAACGCAGCTGTGGTCTGTCCAATGGAGAGCTGTGGTGTGATTGAAGGAGATGTGCTTGCTGGAAGTGAAGATTGGGTAGAGCGTGTGCCGGCATAGTGGGTGGGGGTGTCAACAAGTTGTTTGAGTCCGAGATTGGCGAGGTTGTCCAGAAGGGTGGTGGTGTTGCTGTCGTTCTTTTCCAGGTGGAAGTTGAGGTCTCCCAGTAGAATGTAGTCCTCGGAGGGGAGGGCGTGTGGGCTGATGAAGTCCCCAGAATTATGTCCAACCCCCTTTTTTAGTAATCCGTAGGACTTTAGATTATACCTGGACGAAACTCTGAAGCTGAATCCTGGAGCTTCGACACACTATATTGACTAAAGGACTGAAGAATCTCCCTTGGGGTCAAGGAGTGACTCACCTGTTCAAACAGGCAGCAAAGAAGCATCCTGCCGGTCTGCATTTCCAAAGCTCCCGTCGGACGCCGAAGTATTTGCGACTCAGGACATGGACTTCCAGACTTCTCAGAGGCCGACACGAGATCCCAGCAAAGCTGAGACCCGCAGCCTTCACGAGTGACGTGGAAACAGAACTCCTAGACACTGTGCACATTTGCAAGTGCATCAACTTCCCGAGCTTTTCCGAAGTTGTGCATTGGGCTACTTGTAGTCCAAGCCCCGAGCACCATCTGCACCGAAGATTGTGGGTCTACACTCCACGAGTGTTCCGTGGGCCTGCTTGTAGCCTTTCCGCTTGAGGCTCCTTCGCGATCACTAGTCCGTTGACTGGTGTGTCCCCACAAAGGTAACTCTTCTGTTTCTTGGGCTTCCCTGGTTGGTCCAGACGTGGCCTGATTCTCCCTCAGACCTTGCTGGTCTGCACCAAAGCCAATCTTTGCTTTCTGTGTGGGCTGCTGTTGCCAAGGCTTGTTGGGTCCAATCCGGAAACCGACACTGCAGCACTCAACATCCTTGGTGGGACAGCGCAAATCCAGCACCTGGTCATCGTTGACGCCTCCTGGTCCTCATGGCTGAAGAGTCAAACTTCAACTTCTTCACCTGAAATCACCGACATCGGTGGGCATCCGCTCATCGCCTTCCTGGTCACTGGCAAGTGACCCAGACTCTGTCCCCTTTGCTTTCAGGTTCTTCAGATCTCCGATCCAACCTTGGATCCACCCGGACACTTTCGACTTGGTCGCCAGCAGCACTTTGCAGCAGATCGCCATTGAAATTGACAACGAAACCCGACACAAAAAGACACCTATGCACCCGGCTTCCCTGGGTGAGGTAACTCGAGTACCACGGTACTCCCGTGGGTGTTGACTCTAAAACCTCCTAGTTCTAAAGGGGTTTGCTCCAAGTCCTCTTCCAAGTGTCCTTTATCTTTAAAATTCCAACCGCGACTTTCCCCATATAAGTTAATGGTGATTCGCGGCTGTGTGCAGACACTGCAAGCGTCCCCAGTGGGTCCCCTGTGTCACTACCTTGGGTGGTTCCTGGAGGCCCCATCGGTTCAAAAGGTTCTAGGCCTTGTATCTATGTCAGTCATGGTTCTTAAACTACTTTCTTAACATATGGTTTGGTACGCCCCTAGGGCTCAACGTATATTGTGCTAATTTACTGTGTGCTAATTAAGATTACTGAATGTACTTTTGCCTCTAGCCTCATAAAGAGACTTGAGGGATGTGTTAAGAATAAATACATATATTTTATATATATACCAGGTGTGGTTCTCCTTTCATTTGGTCATTCACGAGATTATAGACTGGTAAAACAAGCTGCTTTACATTCCTTCAAGACTTAGCCTGAAGGCTGCTCTCCACAGCTACCACTATATAAAGATTGTCTTAAACCTACCATCAATAAGGGTCATTTGGACTGGTGCAAGGTGCCCACTAGAATAGTGGACAGCATATGTCAGGCCAACTTCTCACAGCGACCTCCCCACTTATATTGAGCACGTGGATGTGTTCCTACTCTGCAAATAGCCTCCGTGGGGTTTGTGGTTGGGTCCTTGGGGTCCCACCTCCTGGTCAATTCTGAGTGGCAAAGACCCTGTCCCCTCTGCTTGCAGGTTCTTCAATGCCAGAATCCACTCTTGGATTCCATCAGACTTCTTCACCTTCTTCTTCGGAGGCCTTTTCTTCCAAGTTTTCCATTATCGTCAATGGCGGCATCCGAAGTCTATTCACCTCTATGCACCTGCCTTACTTGGTGTAGATAGGAAAATGCTACTTACCCGTATGCATCTGTTCTTGGCATGTAGAGCTGCAGATTCTCACACTCAGCATTAGATCGCCATCTGGTGTTGGGTTCGGATGCTTGCACCTTGTTGTTGTCTTGGAAGAAGTCTTTTGTAGTCACGAGATAGGTGACTCCTCCCTTGGACGATAGTGCACATGGGCATGGACTCCATCTTTAGATTGTTTTTCACCATGATGGGAAATGATGGAATTAATAGAAAGAAAAAAGATGTCCATGTATGTGTATCTAATTAAGATAGATCTGGAACAAAGACAGTTTCCGGGGAGGCGGGTGGGCGTGTGAGAATCTGCAGCTCTACATCCCAAGAACAGATGCATACTGGTAAGTAGCATTTTCCGTTTGAGGCATATGAGCTTCAGATCTCACAATTAGCATAGACTATACAGCAGTATCTCCCCTAGCGGTGGTCACCTGTATCGGTTGCAGTTGTTTGAAAGAGAGTTTTAAGAACTGCTTGGCCCACAGAAGCTTGCTGCTTGGCTTGCACGTCAACACAATAGTGTTTAGTGAAGGTGTGTGTGGCTGTTTTACAGATATCTTCTAGGGGAATGTTCCATAAGAAAGCCATAGAGGCTCCTAGTTTGCGTGTGGAGTGCGCTCTAGGAGGAATTGTTAATGTGCGTTTCGCTTTTCGTAGCATATTTGGATACGTTTAACGATCCACCTTGCAATCCCAGCTTTAGAGATGGGATTCCCCTTATGCGGTGGGGAGAAAACTACAAACAACTGTTTTGTTTTGTGAAAGGATTTGGTTCTGTCAATGTAATAAAGAAGGGCTATTTTAACATCTATGGTGTGGAGAGCTCTCTCTGCTACAGAGTCTGGGGTTGGAAAAAACAATGGTAACTCTACTGACTGGTTCAGATGAAATGGAGAGATGACTTTAGGAAGGAATTTTGTGTTTGTCCTGAGGATCACCTTGTTACGATGTAATTTTAAGAAAGGTTCCTGTATGGTTAAAGCCACTTACTCTTCTAAGGGAGGTAATGGCAACAAGGAAAGCTACTTTCCATGTGAGGAACTGTAGTTCACATTTGTGTAAAGGTTAAAATGGGGGTCCCATGAGCCTGATAAGAACAATATTTAGGTTCCACACTGGAGAGGGTCTCCATAAAGGCTTTAACTGCAGGGACTCTAAACAGTGACAAGTGTTGTCTGTTTTGTAAGTAGATGTAAACGTATGGATGAATATGCTAGATTACATCGCTGCAAGTGAAGTAGGTAGCAAATGATATTCTGGATGGAGACATCCAGTGGATCAATATGGTTATTGGTGCAGTAAATGGCAAACCTTTTCTATTTTGCATCATAGCAAGCTCTAGTAGTAGGTCGTCTGGCTTCTTTAATGATGTTCATAAAGTCCGGTGGTAGGTTAAGGTAACCGAACTCTAGGACTTCAGGAGCCAGATCACCAGATTCAGCTGAGATTAGTTTGAGAGACTGTTGTCGAAGCTTGCTTACCAGTAGTGGAATCAGTGGGAGTGGCGGAAAAGCGTGGCAAATCTGCCTTACTAGTTCATCCATATTGCATTGCCCTTGGACAAGGGGTTTGGAAACCTGGCGGCGAAGGTTGGGCATTTTGCGTTGTCGATTGTGGCGAAAAGATCTTGGTAGAAGGACTTGGGGATGTAGTTCCCATTTATGAATCTGTTGTGCTTGTTGACTTAACAGATCTGCAATCTGATTGTGAACTCCTGAAAGGTGTTTGGCAAGTAGATATATATTTTGTGGGATGGCCCATCTCCAGATGTTCTGTACAAGCTGGGACAGTTGCAGAGAATGTGTGCCTCCTTGTTTTTGTATGTAGTACATGGCTGTCATGTTGTCCGTATGGATCAAGACAGCTTTGTTTTGTACATGTACTTGGAATGATTTTAGTGCTAGGAATATTGCTAGTAGTTCCATGTGATTGATGTGGAGCACATTTTGTTGAGTCTTCCATTTGCCCTGAGTTGTATGTCTGAGGAGAAGAGCTCTCCATCCTGTGAATGATGCGTCTGTTGTATGACCGAGGAGATGGGCTCCCCATCCTGTGAGTGATGCGTCTGTTGTAAGTATTATCTGTGGAACAGGTTCTCGGAACGGCCGCCCTTTGGACAAGTTTTTTGTGTTCCACCACTGCAGAGAGCGATGTGTGCGGCTGTCTACCAACACCAGATCTGTAAGTTGTCCTTGAGCCTGATTCCACTGATGTGCTAGACATTCCTGTAATGGACGCATTTGAAGTCTTGCATACGGTACAGTAAAAATATAGGATGCCATCATGTCTATTAGCTGCATGAACACTCTGGCTAGAAGAGAGTGTTGGGCTTGAAATTTTGTGACAAGGACTTGCATGCTGGCTGGACTGGGATATGCCAGAGCTGTGGAGGTGTTTATGGTAGCCCACAGATATTGGTGTATATGAGAGGGCTGTAGATGCGACTTGGTGTAGTTGACCGTGAACCCCAAGTTGTGTAATGTCTGAATGGTTTGGTGTGTGTGTTGAACACACTGGTTGAATGACTTGGCTTTTATTAACCAGTCGTCTACATATGTGAAGACATGGATCTATTGTCTTCTGAGATGTGCTGCTACTACTGCAAGGCACTTTGTGAACACTTTGGGTGCAGTGGTGATTCCGAATGGAAGGACTTTGAACTGATAGTGACTTCCTTCCACCACAAACCTTAGATACTTCCTGTGAGAGGAATATATAGAAATGTGGAAGTAGGCGTTCTTGAGATCTAGTGTGGCAAGGAAGTCGCCACACTAGATGGAAAAATGGTAGAACGACTTGGGGATGTAGTTCCCATTTATGAATCTGTTGTGTTTGTTGACTTAACAGATCTGCAATCTGATTGTGAACTCCTGAAAGGTGTTTGGCAAGTAGATATATATTTTGTGGGATGGCCCATCTCCAGATGTTCTGTACAAGCTGGGACAGTTGCAGAGAATGTGTGCCTCCTTGTTTTTGTATGTAGTACATGGCTGTCATGTTGTCCGTATGGATCAAGACAGCTTTGTTTTGTACATGTACTTGGAATGATTTTAGTGCTAGGAATATTGCTAGTAGTTCCATGTGATTGATGTGGAGCACATTTTGTTGAGTCTTCCATGTGCCCTGAGTTGTATGTCTGAGGAGAAGAGCTCTCCATCCTGTGAATGATGCGTCTGTTGTATGACCGAGGAGATGGGCTCCCCATCCTGTGAGTGATGCGTCTGTTGTAAGTATTATCTGTGGAACAGGTTCTCGGAACGGCCGCCCTTTGGACAAGTTTTTTGTGTTCCACCACTGCAGAGAGCGATGTGTGCGGCTGTCTACCAACACCAGATCTGTAAGTTGTCCTTGAGCCTGATTCCACTGATGTGCTAGACATTCCTGCAATGGACGCATTTGAAGTCTTGCATACGGTACAGTAAAAATATAGGATGCCATCATGTCTATTAGCTGCATGAACACTCTGGCTAGAAGAGAGTGTTGGGCTTGAAATTTTGTGACAAGGACTTGTATGCTGGCTGGACTGGGATATGCCAGAGCTGTGGAGGTGTTTATGGTAGCCCACAGATATTGGTGTATATGAGAGGGCTGTAGATGCGACTTGGTGTAGTTGACCGTGAACCCCAAGTTGTGTAATGTCTGAATGGTTTGGTGTGTGTGTTGAACACACTGGTTGAATGACTTGGCTTTTTTTAACCAGTCGTCTACATATGTGAAGACATGGATCTATTGTCTTCTGAGATGTGCTGCTACTACTGCAAGGCACTTTGTGAACACTTTGGGTGCAGTGGTGATTCCGAATGGAAGGACTTTGAACTGATAGTGACTTCCTTCCACCACAAACCTTAGATACTTCCTGTGAGAAGAATATATAGAAATGTGGAAGTAGGCGTTCTTGAGATCTAGTGTGGCAAGTAAGTCGCCTTGTTGCAGCTGCGGGAGCCCTTGTTGGAGAGTGATCATATGAAAATGATCTGAATGTGTATATATAGGTTGAGGGGCCTCAGGTTGAGTATTGGTCTTAGAGTCCCGTCTTTTTTGGGTATTAGGAAGTACAGCGAGTATACCATTGTTCCTTGATGTTGTAAGGGAACAGGTCCTATGCGTGCTTTTGAAGCAATGAAAGAACCTCTTGTTTGAGGAGCGTGAGATGATCTGTGGACATTGGACGTTGCTTGGGTGGTATATGTGGGGGAGTAGCTGTAAGTTCTAGGCAGTAACCATACTGGATAATTTGTCTCACCCACTTGTGGTGATGGAATTCCAGACAGGTAGGAACTATGATAATCTCCCCCAGACTGGAGTGGGATGGCCTGGGGGGAGCGGAGGGAAGTCACTGTTTTTTGGCGGGGGAGGTACGAGTGTTGTTATAACCTCAACCTCTTCCTTTATTGTTATTTCCTCGGTATCCACCTCTAAAGTATCCTCCATTGGGGGATGTTTGAGTAGTGGCTTTAAATAAAGATGAGGTGTCTACTCCTGTGTTTATGGAGGCCCCTCTATAGAAGGAGCGACGAAAGGAACTACGTGTTTGTGGAGATTGTAAAGCTTCCATGGACTTAGCAGTCTCAGTGTCTTTTTTCATTTTCTCAAGTGCAGTGTCCACATCTGGGCCAAAAAGCTGTTGTTGGTTGAATGGCTGGTTAAGGATGGTAGTCTGGACTTCCTGCTTAAAGCCTGAGATGCGCAGCCAGGCTTGTCGCCTAAGGAGCACACTGGTATTGATGGATCTAGAGGCAGTGTATGCAGCGTCAAGTGCGCATTTTTATTGACGCGTTTGAAATTAGCTTGCCCTCTTGGATAATATCATTTGCTTGAGTTTTATATTGATCAGGCAAATGTTGTAGTAGGGTTTCTAACTGGTCGTAGTGAGCCCTATCATATATTGCGAGCAGTGTCTGTGTGTTGGCTATGCGCCATTGATTGGCTGCTTGCGCAGCTACCCTTTTACCAGAAGCATATTTGGATACGTTTAACGATCCACCTTGCAATCCCAGCATTAGAGATGGGATTCCCCTTATGCGGTGGGGAGAAAACTACAAACAATTGTTTTGTTTTGTGAAAGGATTTGGTTCTGTCAATGTAATAAAGAAGGGCTATTTTAACATCTATGGTGTGGAGAGCTCTCTCTGCTACAGAGTCTGGGGTTGGAAAAAACAATGGTAACTCTACTGACTGGTTCAGATGAAATGGAGAGATGACTTTAGGAAGGAATTTTGTGTTTGTCCTGAGGATCACCTTGTTACGATGTAATTTTAAGAATGGTTCCTGTATGGTTAAAGCCACTTACTCTTCTAAGGGAGGTAATGGCAACAAGGAAAGCTACTTTCCATGTGAGGAACTGTAGTTCACATTTGTGTAAAGGTTAAAATGGGGGTCCCATGAGCCTGATAAGAACAATATTTAGGTTCCACACTGGAGAGGGTCTCCATAAAGGCTTTAACTGCAGGGACTCTAAACAGTGACAAGTGTTGTCTGCTTTGTAAGTAGATGTAAACGTATGGATGAATATGCTAGATTACATCGCTGCAATTGAAGTAGGTAGCAAATGATATTCTGGATGGAGACATCCAGTGGATCAATATGGTTATTGGTGCAGTAAATGGCAAACATTTTCTATTTTGCATCATAGCAAGCTTTAGTAGTAGGTCGTCTGGCTTCTTTAATGATGTTCATAAAGTCCGGTGGTAGGTTAAGGTAACCGAACTCTAGGACTTCAGGAGCCAGATCACCAGATTCAGCTGAGATTAGTTTGAGAGACTGTTGTCGAAGCTTGCTTACCAGTAGTGAAATCAGTGGGAGTGGTGGAAAAGCGTGGCAAATCTGCCTTACTAGTTCATCCATATTGCATTGCTCTTGGACAAGGGGTTTGGAAACCTGGCGGCGAAGGTTGGGCATTTTGCGTTGTCGATTGTGGCGAAAAGATCTATGTCTGGTTGGCCCCACATGTGGAAAAATGGTAGAAGGACTTGGGGATGTAGTTCCCATTTATGAATCTGTTGTGTTTGTTGACTTAACAGATCTGCAATCTGATTGTGAACTCCTGAAAGGTGTTTGGCAAGTAGATATATATTTTGTGGGATGGCCCATCTCCAGATGTTCTGTACAAGCTGGGACAGTTGCAGAGAATGTGTGCCTCCTTGTTTTTGTATGTAGTACATGGCTGTCATGTTGTCCGTATGGATCAAGACAGCTTTGTTTTGTACATGTACTTGGAATGATTTTAGTGCTAGAAATATTGCTAGTAGTTCCATGTGATTGATGTGGAGCACATTTTGTTGAGTCTTCCATTTGCCCTGAGTTGTATGTCTGAGGAGAAGAGCTCTCCATCCTGTGAATGATGCGTCTGTTGTATGACCGAGGAGATGGGCTCCCCATCCTGTGAGTGATGCGTCTGTTGTAAGTATTATCTGTGGAACAGGTTCTCGGAACGGCCGCCCTTTGGACAAGTTTTTTGTGTTCCACCACTGCAGAGAGCGACGTGTGCGGCTGTCTACCAACACCAGATCTGTAAGTTGTCCTTGAGCCTGATTCCACTGATGTGCTAGACATTCCTGTAATGGACGCATTTGAAGTCTTGCATACGGTACAGTAAAAATATAGGATGCCATCATGTCTATTAGCTGCATGAACACTCTGGCTAGAAGAGAGTGTTGGGCTTGAAATTTTGTGACAAGGACTTGTATGCTGGCTGGACTGGGATATGCCAGAGCTGTGGAGGTGTTTATGGTAGCCCTCAGATATTGGTGTATATGAGAGGGCTGTAGATGCGACTTGGTGTAGTTGACCGTGAACCCCAAGTTGTGTAATGTCTGAATGGTTTGGTGTGTGTGTTGAACACACTGGTTGAATGACTTGGCTTTTATTAACCAGTCGTCTACATATGTGAAGACATGGATCTATTGTCTTCTGAGATGTGCTGCTACTACTGCAAGGCACTTTGTGAACACTTTGGGTGCAGTGGTGATTCCGAATGGAAGGACTTTGAACTGATAGTGACTTCCTTCCACCACAAACCTTAGATACTTCCTGTGAGAGGAATATATAGAAATGTGGAAGTAGGCGTTCTTGAGATCTAGTGTGGCAAGGAAGTCGCCTTGTTGCAGCTGCGGGAGCCCTTGTTGGAGAGTGATCATATGAAAATGATCTGAGTGTGTATATATAGGTTGAGGGGCCTCAGGTTGAGTATTGGTCTTAGAGTCCCGTCTTTTTTGGGTATTAGGAAGTACAGCGAGTATACCCCTGTTCCTTGATGTTGTAAGGGAACAGGTCCTATGCGTGCTTTTGAAGCAATGAAAGAACCTCTTGTTTGAGGAGCGTGAGATGATCTGTGAACATTGGACGTTGCTTGGGTGGTATATGTGGGGGTGTAGCTGTAAGTTCTAGGCAGTAACCATACTGGATAATTTGTCTCACCCACTTGTGGTGATGGAATTCCAGACAGGTAGGAACTATGATAATCTCCCCCAGACTGGAGTGGGATGGCCTGGGGGGAGCGGAGGGAAGTCACTGTTTTTTGGCGGGGGAGGTACGAGTGACGCCCGCACCGTGGTGGAAAAACCGCCGTTGTTAAGGTGTTAAGGTGAGTTTCTATTATTGTAAATCTGTTTTACGCGTGCATTCACGTGAAGGAATGTAGCCCTGCGTCCCCGAAGACACGAACATGAAAACTAAAAGGTTATGGAAAACCAAAACCTACGTGAAGCACAGCTACTGGCAAAAAATGTCTTTCTTAAAGTACACACATTTTAAGAAAATATGAGTCAAAAACACCTACGTGTCTATTTGAAATGAGCAAAAATCATATGTTATTTAATTGAAGACATTGTTTTGGAGAGAAAATCAACCACCCAAAAACTTTTTTAAGCAATTTTTTGCACTCTTAGCAATTCAAGTAATATTAAAGAAAACCATTACTTTAGATCAACAGGTGACAAAACATAATTAGAGCAATATGTAGCCTATTTACAAAACACAATTACAACTGAATCCCAATGCATTTTGGGTTAAAATGAACCCTTCATCAGGGGATACACAAATAATCGTTGTAAATTGGTAATCTCTCTCTTGTCGTCCTCCATGCAGTGCTACAGCACAGAATACATGTATGATAAGCAACAAATATATTGTGATCACAAAAAAATACTAATAGGATTTGCATTCATAGGCAAACATGATGAACAAAAGGATAGCGAAAGGAGGGGTTGTGAGGGAATATGTGGAAAAAAAAGGTTTCCACCGAGCATGGTAAACGTGCTGCCGCCGTGATTAGATATGCCAACGGAGAGCTACAGATGATATCATCTCACCTCTGTGTGATTATCAAATGCAAAAGTTACCAAACTAACTTACCAATACTCCCATGTGAATACAACTACATGAAATCAGTTGAACAGCTGAGGGTGAAAAAACAACTGTCAAACGGTTTCCGCTTCATAAGCGATACCAACTAAACTAACAAGCTTGCCCAGATAGTAATGCCGAGTATCTTACCCGTGGAGGCTCTGTCACTGTTCTAAATGCTACCGTTATCAAATGCAGCGCAATGCTGTGAAGCACGACCATCAAAGCAAAATCTACAATAGAAGGCGACAAAGTTGCCAATGACCTTCATAATTGCATACAGTCGAAGGTATCTTATTCCTGCCTGCAAGACTCACCGCGTTAGAACCAACAACTGCCCACTTCCGTATACTGCAAAGGACGTCCGTGGAGTACGTAAAGTACGCTCGTAACATATGGAGACCCTTCTCTGCTATTTAAGGAGCCCATAATCAAATGTTCCTTCAACATGATTACGGAGTGGGCTCGCCCTCAGTGTACTGTGTCTGTCCCCCTTTCTGGGATAACGTTTTGCTTACAATTCGTTTTTTCCACAGACATTCTAGATAGCGGGAGGACTTTTTCTATGTCCATGATTATGAGCTCTTTAAATAGCAGAGTAGAGTCTCAACACGTCACGAGCGTACTTTACATACTCCGGTTGCAGAATATGGAAGTGGGCAGTTGTTGGTTCTAATGCGGTGAGTCTTTGGCGGTGAATATGATACCTTCGAGTGTATGCAATTATGACGGTCATTGGCAACTTTGTTGCCTTCTATTGTAGATTTTGCTTTGATGATCGGCTTCACAGCATTGCGCTGCATTTGATAACGGGAGCATTTAGAACAGTGACAGAGCCTCCACGGGTAAGATACTCGGCATTACTATCTGGGCAAGCTTGTTAGTTTACTTGCTATCGCTTATGGAGCGGAAACCGATTGACAGTTGTTTTTTCACCCTCAGCTGTTCAACTGGTTTCATGTAGCTGTATTTGTAATGTTGGTGGTGCCCCCAATGAAAACGCTGCAGCCACTGTGCTAGTTAACTTATTTATTAAGTTATTAACGTCCCTAAAGAGCGCCGAGTCTATGCTGCTCGTACCGTCTCTTCGCGCCACTGAAACGCGATGCGCGCGCAGCCTAACATGGCCGCCAGCACGTCACGTCCCTTACGTGACGTGCGTACACTAGACCGCGCTACTACATATCTCCCTTTTTTCCCAACACAGAAACAATATACTTATAGTCCACTGTTCATATCATAGTCTCTGTACCTGGCTGGCTTGACCACCACTCTACCCCTGCGGGTCAGTCTTACCGGGGTGTTGGGGGTCTCTCCTTCGCTTCTTCCTCTACTCACTGGCACAGCGGCGCCTCCGTCTCCTCCATTCAAACCTTCTCCAGCCATCTGCTCCTGGTCACTCATTCCAGTCATTTGGGTTTGTCGGTCTTCTCCGTTCCCATCAGGTTATGTCTCCGGATGTTCCTGCTTGGCAGTTTCGTTTCCCTCATCTTCTAAGTCCGTTCCGCCTTGGTCCCAACTTAGAATCTTGTTGCATCTCGCCATGCGGTCCTGCGACCTTACGTTCCCGTCGCTCAGCAGGGCCGCTCTGCCCAGAACTTCCTTCACCTGCATGGGCTTACTATATTTGCTTTCTCCTTTCCTCTGCATCGTGGCCAATTTTACTCGTACCCATTCCCCTTTCTCTAGTCCAGTGCTCTTTACATTTCTCCTGTTGTCGTAGTGTTTGGTGTAGACTGCTTGTGCCTTCTCCAAGTTGGCTCGCACCACTGCTGGGGACCACTCGCTCATTATCGTTTTTTCTTTCCACACTCTGTTGTCTTGGGTGAATGGCTCACGTCCTCTCAGTATCTGGAACGGGCTATATCCTGTGCTCATGGGGGTAATCCTGTATGCCCACACCATGTGCCATAACTCTACTTCCCAGTCCTTGTTGTCGGATATGGCAGCTTGAACCGACCCCATCACCACTCTATTGAAACGCTCTACTAGACCATTCCCGGCGGGGTGGTATATGGATGTGTGTCTGGCTAGGATGCCGTTCCTTTGCATGAAGTTGTTCCATCTCTCCGATCTGAATTGGGGCCCATTGTCGCTGAGGATCGTTTTTGGAATTCCTTCCCTCACAAACGTATCGGGCAGAAATTTTATGATGGTTTCTGCGTCCATGGTTTCTTCTATCTTCAGTTCTGGCCACTTCGAGTACCTGTCCACCAGAACACTAACATACTTTGGGATTCCCCATACGTCCAGGATCGGACCCAGGATGTCCATGGACAACTCCTCCCATGGGTTCTTCGGGTGGTCAAATTGTCCCAGTGCTGGACGCAGGGGCTTGAGGGCTTTGTCGGCACCTTGGCATCGAGTGCAGTTTCTAACATGTCTCTCGGCTCTTATGTCCATTCCTGGCCACCAGTAATCTTGTCTGGCCCTCAGTCTCAGTTTGCATATTCGGAGTTGCCCCTCATGGAGCATGTCCAACAGTTTGTTGACGATGTTTGCCGGGGGAATCCCTTTCTCCCCCCTGTGCACAAATATTCCCCGATCGCCCAACGACAGCTCTTCTCTGACTTCGAAGTATGGTTTGAGTTCTCCACTGATCAGCCTCTTTTTTCGGCCATCCTTGGGTGATATGCGATTTCACTTCCATTAGGGTCTGATCTTCCTCATACGCCTGTCCCCACTCTTGGAGGCTGATGGTGGTCTCTTGGTCTTCTGTCAGCGCTACCCATTCTTCTGTTCCTACTTTGTCTTCCTCACTCGGTTCCATGGCTGCCGCTCTGCTCAGATAGTCTGCCACTCTATTCTTGCTTCCTGGGATGTATTCTACGTCGTACCTGAACTCTAGTAGTTTTAGTGACATCTTGGAGATCCGGGGCGTAGCATCGGCATGCCCACTCGACGTTAGCACCTTCTGCAACGGCTTGTGATCCGTTCTTAATTGGAACCGTGTGCCCTACAGGAACTGCCTGAATCTGGTCGTGGCCCACACCACCGCCAACATCTCCTTTTCTATCATGCTGTACTTCTTTTCCGTGTCGCTCAGCGTGCGGGATGCAAAACTTATCGTGTCCATCTGTCCATGTCCCCGGTCCTGCATGAGGACGGCACCCAGCCCTTTGTCGCTGGCGTCTGTGGTCAGCACTGTCCTTCCTTGAGGGTCTTAGCCTTGGAGTGGGATAGCTTCCGCTATTTCTTTCTTGACCACCTCAAATTCTCCTTGTGCCTCCTCTGACCAGTGGAATTCCGTGTTTTCTCGTGTAAGTTGCCTCATATGATGTGTCTTAGAGGCGAAGTGTTGCACAAATTTGCTGTAATATTCTGCCATGCCGATAAAAGACCTGACTTCGTCTTTGTTGGTTGGTGGGGGTATTTCACATATTGCTTTCACATTTTCTGCCTTTGGGATCACTCCTCGTATTCTGATCTCGTGCCCCAGGTATGTCACCGATTCCATCCCTATCCGGCACTGGGACCATTCTGCCGTGAGGCCTTTCCTTTCTAGGATCTGTAGCACCTTTCCAAGTTTCGCGTCGTGGTCTGGTCTATCACGACCCATCACTAGGATGTCGTCCTGGAAGTATTGGACTCCGGTGGCCTTCTGGAACAGTTGGTGCATCAACTTCTGAAAGACTGCTGCCGCCGAGGCCAGCCCGAACGGCATTCGGCGGAACTGATAACATCCGAATGGGGTGATGAACGATGTGAGGCGGCGGCTTTCCGGGTGTAGGGCAATTTGGTGGTAGGCGGAGGTCAAATCGATGGTGGAATACCATTTGATACCTCTGGTGCTGGCCAGCATCTCCTCTATTCTGGGTAGGGGGAACCTTTCCACTACTATGTTCTTGTTCAGTTCGCGTAGGTCGACGCACAGCCTGACCTTGCCGCTGGGTTTCTTGACTACCACCAAGGGCGCTAGCCATTTGGCGCACGTGATTGGCTCGATGATTCCCTTCCTCTCTAGGTCCTGGAGCTCTTCCCGGACTGCTTCACGTACTGCCAAGGGGATATTCCTCGCCTTGTGGGCTACTGGCACCGCATCGTCCTTTAGAATTATCTTGTGTGAGAATTTTTCCAACTTTCCCACCGTGCCTCCAAATACCTTGGGGAATTCGCTCTTCCACCTGTCCAGGTCTGGTCCATTTCCTGGTTCCGTCAGTAATATCTGCTCTTTGCCTCCTGGGTCCAGCTTGTTGCCTAAGTCGCCTTGGTCTAACCATCCCAGGACTGAGGGGCCCTTCTCTGGCACGTAGAGTTTGCAGCAGGCGGATCGGCCACGGAACTCAAAGTTTAACGGTCTGAACCCCGCCATTGGTATGCGGTCCCCGTTATATGTGACTGGGCGGATGTCTAGCTTTTCCAGTTCCGGGCTTAGGTGCGGTGCAAATTTCTCCTCCCACACGGCTCTGTGGACGATGGTGTATGGTGATCCCGTGTCGGTTACCACGCTGATTGTGATGCCGCCTATTGTCAAATCTAGGATGGGCTTCATTGTTCTCTTTCCATCGATGCTTAGGACTTGCCCATCTACGCTCAATACCTGGTCGTATATACAGAGTACTGTAACCACGTCCTCCTCCGTCGCTTCTTCTTGGTCTTCGTTGTCTTGGCCTACATATCTTACCGTGCCCTTGGAGGCGTTTTTTCTACACACCTTCTCATAGTGTCCGATTATTCCACAGTACATGCATTTGGCGCGAAACGCCGGGCATTTTCTGTCGTGTGCCTTGTGCGACCAGCTTCCGCACCTGTAGCATGACCTCCTGTTGCCTCCCGCCTGTTTTCCCGGGGGACCCACGTTGCCTTGCCACCTGTTATGTCCCTTATCTGCTGCCTTCTTATTCTGGTGGTCCTTACGGGGCTCTTCGTCGTCTACTCTGTTTACCATGGTGCTGGGCGCCGTCTCGACCGGCTTCCAGCTTCCGCACCTGTAGCATGACCTCCTGTTGCCTCCCGCCTGTTTTCCCGGGGGACCCACGTTGCCTTGCCACCTGTTATGTCCCTTATCTGCTGCCTTATTATTCTGGTGGTCCTTACGGGGCTCGTCGTCGTCTACTCTGTTTACCATGGTGCTGGGCGCCGTCTCCTTCTTTGTCGCATCTGCGCACCTTCTTGCCAATTCTGCCCTTTTGACGATGACCATCACGTCTTTTAGGGTGGTGTCTCCGCTGGCCCATAGTTTGTCTTGTACGGACGTGCACGTGGTGTGCATCACCACCTGGTCCTTGATGAACTCTTCTTCCCAGTTGTCGTATTTGCACGTGGCCGCAATTCGTTTCAGTGCTGCCACACATTCTTCTACCGTCTCTCCCGGACGCTGTTTCCTTTGTTGGAAGTTGAATCTATCCACTGACACACACACCGCCGGCCTGAAGTGTTTGTTGAGGTCATCGATTGTGTGGGCGTATACGTCATCGTCCGTGCTTGCTCTCTGCTTTGGTACTAAGCTTTTATAAACTCTCAGCCCTTAGGGGCCTAGGTTCAGTAACAAGGTGTGTTTCTTTCTCGAGGGTTTGAACACTTCTTCATTTTCGTCTTCAAAGACTCCTATGAAGTTGTCTATATATTCCTTCCAGTCCTCCCACTTCATCAGTGGTTCTCCGGGCCTGGGTAGGAACTGCACCGGCCCCATCGCATATCCTGCCTGTGCACTCATCTTCTCGCTCTTGACCGTGGGCTGTGCACTTGCTTGGCCTCTGGGTCTCCCCGGCGTGTTGTCTTGTTCTTCCTTGCTTGCATGGTTCTGGGGACTACCTGCGTCAGCCCCCTCGCTCTTTTGTGAGGTATCCAGCTCGGTTCCCCTGGTTTAATGGGTGGTGGCTTCATCTGGCGCGCTTCTCGTGCTTCCCCGGGGTCTGTCCCTTCCTGTGGCGACTGTCCTATCCCTCTGGGTGCCCTTGGGCTCTGCCGTGCTCTTTAGGGTACCTGTGTGGTAGCCGTTGTCTTCTTGGCTCTCTGGTTCTCTGGCACGTGCCGTGGTACTGCTTGGCATTGGTTTCTCCTGCCCATCGATGTGTTGCTGTTTCCCTCAGCGTAGTTTTCTTGCTGTGGGGGGTTGGGGGTCGACTATCCCATCCTCGTCGCCATTGTAATGTTGGTGGTGCCCCCAATGAAAACGCTGCAGCCACTGTGCTAGTTAACTTATTTATTAAGTTATTAACGTCCCTAAAGAGCGCCGAGCCTGTGCTGCTCGTATCGTCTCTTCGTGCCACTGAAACGCGATGCGCGCTCAGCCTAACATGGCCGCCAGCACGTCACCTCGCTTACGTGACGTGCGTAGACTAGACCGCGCTACTACAGTATTCACATGGGAGTATCGGTAAGTTAGTCTGATAACTTTTGCATTTGATAATCACACAGGGGTGAGATGATATGACCTATAGCTCTCCGTTGGCATATCTAATCACGGCGACAGCACGTTTACCATGGTTGGTGGAAACCTTTTTTTTTCTTCACATATTCCCTCACATCCCCTCCTTCCGCTATCCTTTTGTTCATAATTTTTTCCTACAAATGCAAATCCTATTAGGTTTTTTTTGTGATCACAACACATTTGTTGCTTATCATATATTTATTCTGTGTTGTAGCTCTGCACGGAGGACGACAAGAGACAGATTACTAATTTACAACGATTATTTGTGTATCCCCTGACAAAGGGTTCATTTTAACCCGAAATGAATTGGGATTCAGTTGTAATTGTGTTTTGTAAATAGGCTACATATTGCTCTAATTAAGTTTTGTCACCTGTTGATCTAAAGTAATGGTTTTCTTTAACATTAATTCAATTACTAAGAGTGCAAAAAATTGCTTACAAAAGTTTTTGGGGGGTTGATTTTCTCTCCAAAACAATGACTTCAATTAAAGAACATATGATTTTTGCTCATTTCAAATAGACACGTAGGTGTTTTTGACTCTCATTTTCTTAAAATGTGGTACTTTAAGCGAGGCAATTTTTGCCAGTAGCTGTGCTTCACGTAGGTTTTGGTTTTCCATAACCTTTCGTTTTCATTTTGGTATATCTGTTGGGACAGGGTACTCCCAATCATCTGAGTCAGTTGGATACAAGAAAGGGTCATTTGGATCACCACCCACACCTAGGTTATCATCATCATCATCTGGGGGTGTAGGGGGTGGAGAAGTTTCAGGCTGAGGTGGTGTAATAGATTCTCGCCGATCTCTGCGCCATGATGTGCTGCGAGCCCTTCGATCTCAAATAGTCTTTTTCGATCGGAAGGATGCGCAGGCTGGACAGCTGGACTCGTTGTGTTCAGGTGATGGGCACAGGTTGCAGACCTTGTGATAGTCATTGTGCAGGAATTTTGCTTCACACTGGGGGCATTTATCAAATGGCGTTCTTTCCATGAGCCATAGACCTCACGGCGTGGATAGGCCCAATGGCCCGCGTCGACGACCGGAATTCAGCCGATGAAAGTTGTGTCGAAGATGAAGATGTTCGAAGTGAATCCGAAGAGTTGTGGAAGTTTTTCACGTCAAAGTAGTTTGAAATAGAGTATTTAAACCGGAGCGCAAAAGTTGCATCTGAACCCAATGGCGGAAAAAAACAATCTATGGATGGAGTCGATACCCATGCGCACTATCGTCCAAGGGAGGAGTCACCTATCTTGTGACCACAAAAGACTACTTCCAGGACAACAACAAGGTGCAAGCATCCGAGCCAAACACCAGATGGCGATCTAATGCTAAGTGTGAGATCTGCAGCTCATATGCCTTGAACACCTTGTTCCCGGGTTATCACGTGTGGGGTGGTCCTGCAACCTTCCTTCCTCCAAGGGAATTCTTTGTGGTCCTCTGTGAAGGGTCCATCTTCTGCAAAACTGTCACTGCTACTTCCTCATTGACTTGTATTGAGTATGCGGCCGTGTTTCCACTCTTCACATGGCCTCAGTGTAGTTCCTGGGTACTTACCTTGGGTTTTTTCCTTGGGTCCCTAGCTGTTCTAAGCCTTCTAGGTCCAGTCCCTACTTCGGTTGCGGTTTGCATTCCACTTTATTAGTAGATTGTTTGGTCTGCCCTCTGGAGACTACTGTGTATTCGTGCTACTTACCTGTTCTACTATTGAAGTATTGTGTGCATTGTGATTATATCTCCAGGTAGGAGACATCCCTAAGTGTTAGTGTTTATAATAAATGCATACTACATACATAGTAACAGATTACCCTTATGGTGATTTTAGTGGTCTTAGACAACCATAGAAAGCTCTCTAAGTGGTAGCTGTGGAGAGCAGCCTTTAGGCTTAGACCAGAAGGAGTGTTAAGCAGCTTGTTTTACCAGGACTAATCATATAGTGCAGTTTAAACAAAAAAGAACCACACAGTGTAGTTATAAAAAAATAGGATAATAAGTATACACTCTCACTAACACATTGGTATATCTCCTACTCGGAGATATCAAAATAATACACACAATATTTCAAAAGGAAACAGGTAAGTAAGCACAAATACAAAGTAGTCTCCAGGGGGAGACCAAACCATGCGATCTGCAACCAAAGTCAAGACTTGGACCAGAAGACTTAGAAGAGAGTCACATACTCAATGCAAGTCAAAGGGACAGTCGCAGTTGCTTTTCAAGAAGAAGGACCCTTCCCAGAGGACCCTGAAGAAACCCGGTGGAAGATGTTAGTTTGGAGAGTGCCCTCAACCGTGGATACCCCAGGAACTAGGATACCTATACCAGGTGACATCGGGAACCGCCGTAGACCGCAATGGAGGGCTTTAGTGAAGATGCTCCTGGCGAAGTAGGTGAAAGCATCCTGTAGAATCCAAGGCTGGATTCTTGAAGAGGAGTAGCTGCAAGTAGAGGGTCAGAGTCTATGCTACTCAGGAGTGACCAGGAGGCACAGCACCAGATGAGGGTATTATTGTTGCTGCAGCTGTGAGGACCAGATGACGCTGTGGAAGACCATGAGTCGTGCATGATCTGTCCCACGTCGGAAGTCGAGAACCAGGGGGTCGGTGTCCTGCTGGAGCACCAACAAGCCCTGGCAGCAGCAACAGTGGTGGAAAACAAAGAAGGTGCAGTGTTGGGACAAGCAAGGTCCAGGAGACTCACCAAATTCAGGAGGCTCAGAGCAGACCCTGAGCAAGCAGGGGAGCCCACTGAAGCCAAAGAAGACCCTCAAGAGGATCCACTGGCACAGGAGTCGCAAAAGGACCTCAACAGCTCACCAAAGATGCAGGCTCACGGTGCAGAGGATGCGGTGAGGACGAAGACCTTGGTAGGAAGAGATGCTGGAGGCTAGAGCTTCTTGAAGTCCAAAGATTTCTGAAGGACAGAGTCAACAAACCTTGGCAACAACAAGTTGACAAAGTGCACAAAGGTTCTGTTCCAGCAGTTCCAACAAAGGATACTAGCCACAAACTCAATAGGAAGACTGTGCAGGCCTCGAGGGAGTTGCAGAACAACCACGTATGTTGCTGAGTCTGTGGGACGTCAGGAGTAGCAGACTGGTCAGCTTGGTTGCGGTGCCCACAGATGCAGGGGAGTGACTCCTTCCCTCCAAGGAGATTACTTCGATTGCCTTTGATTCCCATAGACCTGGAGGAGAACCTTGATGAAGCACAGGCGACGCAGAAAACTTGCAGAACAGTGAGATCAGGAGCAGCAGGACTCTTCCTTGGTGCAGTATCGGTTCCACGAACAATCCAGCGAAGTCCACAGTGCCCTGACGGTTGAAGTTGAAGTGGTTTTGGATCTGAATCTTGTCCCACGACGAATCTGAAGAGACACCCACAGGTAACCCCTTAAGTACCCTAGGAAAAGGGTTGGGGTGATTCAGGGATCCCTCCCAGAGGATGGGCTGGACAGAGGGAAGGATGCTCTCATGCCCTTTGTCCAGTTTTGCACCAGAGCGGAAGTCAATGGCTCCTGGAGCCGGTTCCAAATTGAGTATGCAAGGAGAGTACCAAATGTGCCCTTCCGAGCAGTCTGATGGCACTGGCGCACAAGTTACTTACCTTCGGTAACAATATAACTGTAAGAAATGGTAGTTAGTATTAGATTCCTTACCTTAGAATGTCTCCAGGCGTCAGACTGGATCCGGAAACTTTTGCGTAGCAGTACCCTTGAGCGTCGGTAGGCATCCCCTGCGGCTCCGCGTCCGTTATCAGCGTCGTTGGCGCCAGGATGACGTCGCCGGAGTACTTAGACGCCGCCCTCGCGCGCTGACGTCAGTTCCTATACATAGCTTTTCCGCGCCAGAAACGCAGAGCCATGATAAAAACCAACACTGGTGCCATGAAACTAGGGCCCTGAAAGGGGATGACCTTAACCCTAGATATCGGTTCGCAGAACGGGGAGGATGGGTGGGGCGGTAAGGAATCTAATACTAACTACTGTTTCTTACAGATATATCGTTACCGAAGGTAAGTAACTAGTGCATCTGAAAGAAACAAGTTAGTATTAGATTCCTTACCTTAGAATAGATACCCCAGCAATACCAACCCCGGTGGTGGGTCGGCGAACCAATGATCACACCAGAAAGTCCTGGAGAACGGAACGGCCGAAAAAGCCATCTCTCCGGACTTGGCTGTCCAGGCAGTAGTGTCTTGCAAACGTGTGTAGCGAGGCCCACGTAGCTGCCTGACAGATGTCCTGCAAGGGGACTCCCCGACCCAGGGCAGTAGTAGCCGCCGTGGCCCGAGTGGAATGGGCACGTAGCCCCACAGGAGGCTCCTTTCTAGCCAGAGTGTAACAAGCCTTGATGCACAAGACGACCCATCTAGAAATGGTTCGCTTGTGCGCCGCCCGACCCTTCTTAGCGCCCACGTAACCAACAAAGAGTTGGTCATCCACCCGGAACTGGCGTGTGCGATCCAGATAGAATGAGAGCGCACGTTTTGGGTCCAGACGGTGGAGCCCTTCTTCCTCTTTCAAGGGATGCAGAGGTGGAAAGAAGGTGGGCAAGGTGATGGACTGCCCGATGTGGAAGGCTGTGACTACCTTGGGCAGGAAAGAGGGTCGCGTCCGCAACACCACTTTGTACAGATGGAGGTTTAGAAGAAAGAGCCTGGAGCTCACTCACTCTCCTGGCAGAGGTGATAGCAACCAGGAATGCAGTCTTAAGAGTAAGGAGACGAAGAGGACAGTTATGAAGTGGCTCGAAGGGAGCGCACATCAGACAAGTCAGAACAAGGTTCAAGTTCCACTGAGGCATCACGAAAGGAACAGGAGGGAACATATGAGTGATGCCCCTCAAAAACCTATTTACAACTGGGGACATGAACAAAGAGAGCTGATCAGGGAGCCTTAAGAAGGCGGAAATGGCAGAGAGGTAGCCCATCAGAGTGCCCAGAGCCGAGCCCTGCTGGGCAAGAGAAAGAAGAGAGAGGAGAACGTCCGAAAGAGGGGCAGAAAGGGGATTCACAGCCTTTGCTGTGTACCATGCCACAAATTTGTTCCACCTGCAGGCGTATACCGATTTTGTGGAGGGACACCTGACTGCCAGAATCACATTACAGACTTCGGGAGGCAAGTCAAATGGCCTCAACTGCCGCCGCTCAATCTCCACGCATGTAAGTGGAGACTGGACAGGTTCGAGTGGAGGACCGTCCCCTGCTGCTGCGACAGAAGGTCCTCCTGAAGAGGCAGACGAATCAGGGGATCGACAGACATACAGAGTAGCTCGGGATACCAGTATCTTCCTGTCCAGTCCGGAGCCACAAGGATGACTTGGGCCCGGTCGCGTCTGATCGTCAGCACTCTGGGCAGAAGTGCTATAGGGGGAAAGGCGTACAACAGACCGCAACTCCACTTGCGACAAAAAACGTCTCAGAGCGAGTGTCGCCTTGGAAATTCCAGCGCGCAGAACTGATGACATTGCGCGTTCTCTTCTGTGGCGAATAGATCTAACCAAGGCTCACCCCACTGCTGAAAGAGGCCTTGCGCCACGTCCGAGTTCAGACGCCATTCGTAATCCATCATGCACCGACAACTGAGTTTGTCCGCCCTGGCGTTCAGGGAACGTGCCAGGTGTTGAACCACCAGGGTCATGCCCTGATGTTCCAGCCACTGCCAGAGGCGCAGAGCCTCCTGGCATAGGGTCCACGACCCCACCTCGCCCTGTTTGTTGCAGTGCCACATGGCGGTGGTGTTGTCCGTGAACACCTACACTACATTCCCCCGGACAGAGGGGAGGAATGCCTTCAGTGCTAGCTGGATCGCCTGAAGCTCCAGAAGGTTGATGTGGAGCTGGGACTCTGCCGGAGACCAGAGGCCTCTGATCTCCGCCTCTCCCATGTGGCCCCCCCAGCCCTGGAGGGACGCATCCGTCACAACTACATGCTCCATTTGGGGTAGGGAGAGGGATCTGCCGCTGACCCATTCGCGGTTCGTGAGCCACCACTGCAACTGTCTTGCAGTGCCCTCCGAGACATGGTCGGACAAGTTGCCCTGATGCTGGGCCCACTGAAACTTCAGGTCCCACTGCAGAGCCCGCATCCGCCACCTGGAGTGATGCACCAGAAGGATGCAGGAGGCCATCAGCCCCAGAAGTCGCAGCGTCAACCTGACCGAAATTCTGGATAACGGCTGAAAGATCGGAATCAGAGCCTGAATATCCCGAACCCGCTGTTCGGGAGGATAAACCCGAAACTGCGCCGAGTCTAGAACCGCTCCAATGAAGAGGAGCTTCTGAGAGGGACACAGGTGGGACTTCGGCACATTGATGGAGAACCCCAGCAGGTGCAGGAGGTCGGCCGTAGTCTGGAGGTGGCTGACCACTGTCTGGGACGAGCCTGCCTTCAACAACCAGTTGTCGAGGTAGGGGAAGACTGAAACCCCTAACCTGCGCAGATGAGCTGCGACCACCGCCATCACTTTTGTGAACACCCGTGGGGCGCTGGTAAGGCCGAAGGGGAGCACCGTAAACTGAAAGTGCTCGTGGCCTACCGTGAACTGCAGGTAGTGCCGGTGGGCCGGCAGGACGGGGATGTGAAAATAAGCTTCCTGCAAGTCCAACGCTACCATCCAGTCTCCCGGGTCCAGGAGAACTAAGACCTGAGCCAGTGTCAGCATCTTAAACTTCTCTTTCCGGAGGAAGCCGTTGACGTTCCGCAGGTCCAAGATAGGGCGTAGACCCCCTTTGCCCTTCTTGGGAACCAGAAAGTAGTGGGAGTAACAACCACACCCTACTTCTGGCCCAGGAACGTGCTCGATGGCCCCATGGCCAAGAGGGCCGTAACTTCCTCTCGCAGAAGATTCAAGTGATCCCCCGACACGCGGTGGTACTGCGGTGGCATGGCTGGAGGGGTCATCTTGAAGGGGAGGGAGTAGCCCCTTCGGACGATTTGCAGCACCCACCTGTCTGATGTGCCATCGCGCTAGTGGAGGAGATGATGGCCAACCCTGCCCCCCAATGGCGTCATGTGGGCCTGAAAGCTTGGACTAGGAGGGCTTTGAGGCGGATGCTGCGGGGGTGGATGTGGACTGGCCGTGCTGTTGTCCCCGCGCATTGCCACAGCGGTTTCCATGTCCGCCACTGCGCTGGATGTTAGTCTGCGGCCCGTGGCTGGTAGGAAGTGTGGGGGCGCCCCTTCCTTGGGCACGAAAGGAGCAAAAGGCAGCAGTTTACTGGCGCGGGGCCGACAGGCCCAAGGACTTGACCGTAGCCCTGGAGTCCTTAAAGCGCTCAAGCGCACTGTCTGCCTTGTCGCCAAAGAGGCTACGGCCATCAAACGGCAAGTCCATAAAAGTGTTTTGGACATCAGCCGAAAAGTTGGCGGACCTCAGCCAGGCGTGGCAATGAATCGACACCGTCGTTGCCATCGCTCTTCCCAGCCAGTCTGTTGTATCCAGCCCACACTGGATAGAATACTGTGCCGCATCTCGACCCTCCGCAAGGGCTTGGGCGAGTTTAGTCCAGGCCTCCTACGGACATTGTGGCAGCACGTCCGTGACCGTGTCCCACAGAGAGTGGGTATAACTGCCCAAGAGGCACGCGGTGTTAACTGACCGCAACCCCAAACTCAGTGAGGAGAACATCTTCTTACCATACTGTTCGTACCTCTTGGATTCCCGATCGGGGGGAGCCATCGGGAATACGGTCTGAGGTTAGAGGCCTGTATGACCAGGCTCTCGGGAGTGGGTGGACAGGAAGCAAGGGTTGCCCGGAGCCGGGCGGTGGCGTCTGGCCACGCTCCTATCTACAGGGGGACCTGTAGCTGGCCTGGACCAGGTGCCCAGAAGAACATCAGACAAGGCCTCATTAAACGGCAACAGAGGCTCCGAAGAGCTTGCTTGCGGTTTAAGGACCTCAGTGAGGATGTTAGTCCTCACGTCCGCAACGGGGCGATCAAGGGATAGGGCCTTGGCCGCCCGCGTCAACACCACACTATAGGCAGCCCCTTCCTCCGCAGCCATGGTAGGAGGGGAGACAAAACCAGTGTCTGGCGAAGCGTCCAAACCACTGGCATCCCCTAGCTCACCTGCCCAGTCCTGATAAGACTGGCACTCAGGTGCCAGAGGGTCCTCGGACCCCTCCCAATCCACCTTGCCACCCATCTCCTGATACACAGGGTAAAATGATGGGGCCGGATCATAGAAGAAAAAGTCTTCTCTCAACGTCGAAAGCGGCGCCGCTCTGGCATCGGAACCGGGTCGAGGGGGGACCGAGGACGACGCCGTCCGTGGACTGCGCCTGGGGCGACACCCTAGGGGCCGGCGCCGGCGAGGTCGTAAGGTCGACCGGCGATGACCCGGATCCAGAACCGGATCCACCGAGGCCCTGACGGAGTCGCTGACGGCGCCGGGGCCGAAGCACCCGACGGCGCTGGGGCCGAACCACCCGGCCTGCTTGGGCTCCCAGTCGGGACCGCTTGGCCGGAAGGCGCTGCTGAACCCGACGGAGAAGTGAGCGACCTCATGGGCTGAGGAAAGCGTCGATCTCCTCCGGCGTCACGTTCTGCCTAGGGACCGGTGGGTATGGAGCAGGCCGCATCGCACAAGCGTTGGGGGGGGAGTTAGAAGAGTGATGACGCCTCTTCGACTTCTTGTGCCCTTACCTGAGGACTTGGAGCCCGAGGAATGATGACGAATCCCGGAGCTATGACGATTCTGGCCCCGTGACTGGTCCCTCGACCTCCTTCTGGACCGGGACCTCGAACGGCGTGGGGCCAACTGCCGGGGCTCGAGGCGCTTGCGGGACCGCTCCCGCCTAGCCTTCGACGTCAAGGCCCGGCAGTCGGGGCACGACTTGCCATCGTGGTCTGGCCCCAGGCAATGTAGACACCGGCGGTGGGGGTCGGTAAACGACATCCGTCGGTTAAAGTCGACGCAGAGCTTGAACCCGGGCATCCCAACCGGCACCGTCGGAGTCGTTTGACTTCGAAGAAAGATCAAAAATGATTGAAAAAGTTTAGTCAAAAATTGACTAAGGGTACCACTTTTTCCGGATCGGCGCTTGATGGCACGGAAAAAAGAAGAACTGACGTCATTGCGTGAGGGCGGTGTCTAAGTCCTCCGGCGACGTCATCCCGGCGCCAACGATGGCGGATGCGGAGCCGCAGACGACACCTACCGACGCGCAACGGTACTGCTACGCAAAAGTTTCCGAATCCAGTCTGATGCCTGGGGATATTCTACGGTAAGGAATCTACTACTAACCTGTTTCTTTCAGATAAGTGCCCCGCCCCAGCCCAATACACTAAGTCTGTGACAGGAAAACTATTTTACTACCTTTCCCTGCTCGAGCCTAGCTCAGTAGCAGGAGGGCAGAATCGTGCCTGTGGTCGGCAGCAGCACTAGCTTGCTGGCAGACCCTGAAAGGCTAGTACTGGGAATACAGGGGGGCCCACTATGGGAGCCCCCAGTACATGGGATCCTACATCCAACACTGGAATCGGTGTTGGGGTAGGATTTCAGCATGTTTGATACCAAACATAACCAATTTCGGTACAGCCAATATATAGTTAGAAATCTCATGTTTGACATGATGTCCACTATATGCATTAAATGGCTGACCGCACTTACAAAGTCTGGAGAATCTACTCCTGGGTTTGTGGGGGGTGTCCTGCTCATGCAGGGCACAATCACACCTGTAACCTAGCACCCTGTCTTCAGGATCGAAAGGCCTGCCTTAAGGGTAACTTATAGGTTTTAAGTGCAGTGACCTCAGATATAATTAAACATATCTGTGGTGATTGGTGCTAGCACCAACTCACACAGGCTGATATGGCAGGCCTGTAGTCACAGTTTGGTCTCTCATGGGTGGCACAATACATACAGTGGCCCATGGGAGACACATGGTGTACCTATGCCCTGTGTACCTGAGTACCATATACTAAGGACTTAAAAGGGTACACCGTAGCTAATTGGGAAGGTACCAAATTAGTTACCATAGTCAAATTTAGGGAGAAAGCACAGTGACTGGGGTCCTGTTTAGCAGGATCAAAGTCAGACTAGTGAGAAAACAGAGTGACACAAGCAAAAAGAGGGGGTAACCATGAAAGCAGATCCTACTTTCCTACACCTGTCAAATAACAGTTTATAATGAGCTTCCCTCAAACCCATTGAATAGTTACATTTTGGGTTGACTCCCCACAGCCAGAACCAGCTGGCTTCCGGTATAGATTTTCCAAGAGTGGTCACCCACCGCTCCATGTGAAGCGGTCTCAGTGTCATAGTGTTTAATAGGAGACCATAAAGAAAGAGAATAAACCCCTTTATCCCACAGCCTCTTAACAAATTGCTTGATAGGTGTGATCTCTCTGGTGGCTGCCTCTCGTATACTGGGGTTAAGCACCCAATGCTTTAATCGATTATAGCAAAAATGTTCCATAGCGGGGAGATTAACGTCCCGCTGACAGCGTGCAAAGTTCTAATATCCCAGCTGCGAAAGAGGTCAGAGACCACAAGGCATCCCCCCTCCCTTCAAGCCTTGAAATGTCCCAGTTGTAATGCCGGAATGAACATCAGGTTGAAGTGAATAGGAGTACAAGGCGAGGGAAACATGGTCATTGCAGCTCCTTTATGTACCTCATCCCCAACCTTCAGTGTGGTCCGCATGGGGGTACTCAGATAGGCATCGGCAGCCCTATCTTTTCTAGGCTTCCAAAGAAAATACCAAATATACTGTCCCGCCACTGCTCAACACATATGAAGCCATTGTTTGTCTGACTTTCTCACTGGCCATTCAGTAATTACCCTCAAATGGGTAGCCTGATAATAAAAATTAAAGTCCGGTAGGGCCAGACCACCAGCGGATTTGGGAAGATGCAACAATTTATAAGAGGCGCACCCTGCGGCCCTGCCAAATAAACTGAGTCACCATGATGGGAAGGGTAGGGAAAAACCTTCCAGACAATTTAATTGGAAGTCCCTGGAACAAGTAGAGCACCTTAGGTAGCACTGTCATTTAGACATTAATTCTCACAAGCCACAAGAGGTACAGGGGTGCCTATCTTCTAAACTCTGTCTTCAATTGCTGCAGCAGGAGCTGAATCTTAGCATGGTAGAGATCGGACAGTCTAGGGGTTATCTTAATGCCCAATTATGTTATTTCAAAATGGAGTAACTTCCCCAATAGGCCTCCGGTGAGGTCTGAGGCGCAGTTAGTGATAACACTACATCGTCAGCAAACAATGAGATCTTATGTTCTATGGAGCCAAAAAGTATATCTTTAATCTGCGATGAGGAGCGAATCCCAGATGCCAATGGCTCAATACTTAAAGCAAACAGCAGGGATGACACCGGCACTCATGCCTTGGCCCCCTTCTCAAGTGAAAGAGGTCAGAACTCACCCCGCCAACAAGAACCGGGGCACTAGGCATCACATAGTTCAACTTAATCATGGTAATAAATTGATCACAGAAGAAATATCTATGTATAATATTAAATACAAATGTCTCATCTACCTGGTTGAAAGACTTCTCTATACCTAGCGCCAGCAAGACCGCTGGGATATATTTTTTGGAGGCCTTCTCAATCATGTGAATCACTCTCCGAGTGTGCTTGACCCGTTTTGGTAGCGTATAGGGAGGCAAAAGTGCTCATGCATCCTCGGAGATAGCCTTTCACCATGACCAGTCTCCCCTCTTTGTAAGTCTTACATCCCATTTGGCTAAATTGTAGCATTGAGTGGAAGGGCCACTCCATTGTGCTTGGAGGGTGCGAAGGACTTATACATTATTGGGTAGTCCCTATGATCTTAAGAGCGTTTAAGGTGCATTTCTTGGAAGGCCACCACATCTTGCCTGTGGTCTAAAATATACTTCCACACTTTGGGCCAGATGTAGGTAATTCCTATTTACCGACTCTTAAATACCGAATCATACCGATTCGGTATTTAAGAGTCGGTAAATAGGAAGGGGGCAGATGTAGGTAATTCTAATTTAAGAATTACCGAATCTGTATGATTCGGTATTTACCGATTCGGTAAATACCGAATCGGTATTGCCCAATAATTCCTATGGGCCATGAAGCCCATAGGAATCAATGGGAAATACCGATTCGGTATTTACTGAATCGGTAAATACCGAATCCTGCAAGGGTGCAGGGGGTGTCACTTTGACACCCTCTAGCACCCCAAGTACAGGCTTGTGTGCCATGTGGCACACATACATGCCCTAAGGGCATGTCTGTGTGTCACATGGCACCGGTGTACATGCACAGAAGTGCATGTACACCTGAATTCGGTATTTTACCACCCAATTGGATTGGGTGGTAAAATACCGAATTCTGAAGGCCTGTAGCACTGTAAACAGTGCTACCTACATCTGGGTTTTATCGAATCGGTAAAATTACCGATTCAGTATTTTACAGAATCAGTAAATTTACTGAATCAGTAAATTTACTGATTCTGTAAAATCAGGGCCCCTACATCTCAAAACCCAATTACCTTTCGGTAACGGCCGAAATAGGCCGTTACCGACCGGTAATTGGCAACCTACATCTGGCCCTTTATGTCTCTTTGCAGGGGAGTTAAGGCCTTTCACATTTCAAGTTAGTATAGTGACCACCATGACCGAAAAACTAGAGATGTGTATCTTGGATAGCCTGAGAGCAAACCTACCCACTCTTCTCCCCTTTCTCTCTGGTGTACAGATGTAGTTACCCCTCCTTCCCTCCCTTCCACCATGAGCCTGACTAAATTAAATCCCATATACTGTGGACAAGCAAAACCTCAGAACAAAAACAGATGAACTAGAACATACTTCTAGACAATGCTTTAGCAAAAGGCGATGCTTCTTCTCAGGCATATTGGTCATCACCCGCTTAGGCATCATAATGGAAGCGTATGTCAACGGGAATTAAACAAATTGAGGGCAGCCCGCAAGAGCATTTCAATAACAAACTTAAGAACAAGACCCCCCGCCCCACTCTGGAGCCCGACCGCATCACCACACAATTTCACAGTTCTCCAACATTCCCCTTTGAGACAACAGACTAATGAGACCATCATTCAGTATCTCAAGATTTCTGGTTGATTCCCTGTTCTCTGTATACACTATGCCAACATGATGTATAGTGTGCACAGAGTCCAGTGGAACCCCAAAGGTAGGTAGAGGCTAAAGTAGATAATACCTTACTCTCTATTTGTGGTAGTGTGGGCAAGCAGTAAGGCTTTATCAGAGGGCAGTGTTAAACATTAGTGGTACACACTCAGTCAGCAAATGATGTCACACACTCAAAGACTGAACTCAGACCAATTTTGTTTGTATCAAAAATAGTATTAACTTATTTTATTTGTAGAGCCAAGCCTGGCACAGGTAAGTGAAATAAATGCCTTTCAAAATACTATGCAGTTCTTACAAGTGAATGCAAGTTCAAATTCAGTTGTTTGAAATACAGTTAAGTCAAGGTATTGAAATTACTGCACAGATTACTTTTTAGGTACTTTTGGATTACTTTCTAGAATACTTTTTCTACTCAGTGTGATATGCCTAGCTATCACACTGAGACATTTCCTAGAGAAAAGGTAAGTAAAAGCTGTTTTACACACTTGTACTCTTTTTAGGTTTCCATACAAATCAACTCCATACATACAGCAATTTTCATTAAAAAAACAGTCAATAGGTTTCTATAAAGAAAAATGAAGTTAACGGTTACCAGGTAAGTACTCGGTCTTTGGGGCTGAGTTCCAGAGGTTAGAACAAGGGTTCCCCCAGGTTCAAAGATGCACTCTTGTTACACCCTCAGCGGCACTAGGGCAGCCAGATGCAGAGTGCAGAGGTCCAATGTTATTCAATGGGTGATAAGGGGCCTCCGGTTGGTGGCTGCGTACGAGCAGGCCACTGAGTTATCGTAGCAAAGCTTCTGGTGTTAGGCTCAGGGCAAAGGGGGATCCTACTTAGCACAAAAAGTGCACCCACAGAGGCTATGGGGCGGCTGGGTGCAGAGTGCTGTTTTGGTGTTGGTACCCTGTTGGTTTCAATATGCATTCTCCAGTTTCAACAAAGACTGCAGGCTCAGGGACGGAAATCTTCTGGGGGTGACCATTGGTTGGAGAGGTAAGCTGGGATGCCTGAGGATGCTGGGGCACCGTCGGTTGAGCCACCCCAGGCCGAAGGGCTTCGGGTGCAGGGGTGTCTTTAGGCGTCGGGTTTCTCTTACCAGCTATGGTCGCCGTCGGAGGGAGTCTCCAGAAAGAGGTTGTCGGCTTCACTGGTAGATTCAAGGCAGATCAGAGATCACCAGAACTCAGGTCAGAATCGCCAGGGAGATCTCCTTGTAGTGTTGGGCCACTCAAACTCAGGCCGTGGGCAATGGATGTAGAGTTGTGCAGACTCGCAGCTTTAGCCGGAACTGGAGTCTGTGATTGAACAAGTCTGGTGTTCACAGGACAGTCTTTTCCTTGGAAGGCAGGGCATGTCCTCGGGGTTCTTAAGGTTTCTGGCTGCAGGACCCTCGAGTTTCACTTCTGCAGGTTCGAGGTAGGGACAGGCCGGTAGGGCAGGGGCCAAGTCAGTGGGTGTCCTTTTCGTCTTAGCTTCGGCACGGCGGTTCGGTCCTTCTTTTCTTCTTGGTCGTTGCTTGTCTCAGGAGTCAAGGTTCGGGGGAGCCCATAAATTCTAGATTATGGGGCATTACAGGTAAGTAATAGTGGGGCAAATGCCTGACTCTGGTTGGCTGGGTACCCCATCTGCAAGATGTCAGGGACTGAGAGTTGTGCTTCACCTCGCTTCCCCCACCTGAGGGGTGGCGTTTTTCAAGGGTTGGCACACCTCACTTGGTTTTCCCGCTGGTTCTCCCGCCCAAAGTGGGGGTCAGAACTGGTGGGGACCAGTTGCTGGAACCAGCAAAAGGCCTGGGGAAGCTCACAAAGGCGGCAAGCCTTTGAAGCTTCCCCTTCGTAGACCCAGATCAATCTGGGGGAGGAGGCTTGGCACCTCGATCCCAGAATGTGCATTGTTTCAGGCCCCAGAGAGCAGCAGGCTCTCGACCTAGGGGTCCAGAAACATGTCTGGTGGCGGCAGCTGGGGAGCAGCCACCCAGCCTGAGAAACTAGGGTTAGGTCATTTTTCAGGGGTCATCTCTAAGATACCCTCTGTGTGCATTTTTCATTAAATCACAGGCTGGTATCAGTGTGGGTTTAATGCGCTGAGAAGTTGATACCAAATGTCTCAGTTTTCAGTAAAGCCATTATGGTACTGTGGCGTTCGTAATGACAAACTCCCAGCACTATATACTCTTAATGGTAGTACTGCACTTACAATGTCTAAGCATTTGCTCAGACACTGTAGGGGTACAGGCCTCATGTACCTGTACCCTCACCTCTGGTTTAGTGCACCCAGCTAGAGGGTTGGCTGATCTATGCCGGGGCAGTGGGTTGAAGGCATGGCACACAGGGGTGTATGCCATGTCAACTCTTCCCTTTGTTCTGCACCAAAACATGCAGCCTGCAAAGGCAGTATCTGAGTGGAAAATTACAGGGCCTCTAAGGTTGGCACAATAAATGCTGCAGCCCTTAGAGGCCTTACCTGGTCACAGTGCCCTGGGTACCTGGGGTACCATTTACCAGGGTCTGACCTGTGGCCAGAGAGTGCCAATTGGGTTTGGTTTTCAATGCAGTTTTAGGGAAAGAACATAGGCCCTGGGTACCTGATTGGCAGGAGCCCAGGGCACACTCAATAAAAGTACATCAGCAGTTCAGCAAAAAGTGGGGGATGAGCAAGAGGAGGAGCTGGCCATCTGCTACTTTCTATTAGCAGATTACACATGCCCTGTTCAAAGAGCAGTGGCTCGTTGCTAAGATTTTGCCTTTATCCACTTTCCTTCGGCCGCACCAGCCTCAGGCCTGGCTGGAGAGGAATCAATACTATCATCATCTGCATCACGCGCTGCCCTGTGTCGGTATCATTGTCTGCTGCCGCCTTGTGGCACACAGAGGCTCAGTAGAGCGCATATCTGGCTCGTCACGAGGCAGGTGCAATGCCAAAGACCTGTATTGCTTCTTGCAGTTCCGTAACATAGGGCGCTTTATTTTGAAGTTCATACACCAGCTCAAAGCGGTTATTTCAGATATACCTAATGTTGTCTTGCCGCAGATTATTGGTGATCAAGGCAAAACTGTAGGCGACGCGCCAACATAGCCGGGGCAATGTCTTGAAAGATAGAACAAGAAGCACCTAGAAAGAGACCTCCACTCACCTCCTTGCAACTTGAAGAATGGCAGCTTTCACTTTGAAAGAGTGGAGTTTGTCAAGCACATCCCTTGGGCGTTTTTTTCTCCCTGGACTGCAGTGAGCTGACTCTGTGTACCCTGTCAATTCAGGAGGGTCTCCCCCAATAATTCACAGAATGCCCAACCACACAGGCCTCTAGATCTGGGCCTTCCGCCCCTTCTGCCAGATTATGAATTCAAATATTGTCTCTGCAGTATCTGTTTCCCAAGTCTTCCCATTTCAGTATGAAGGACTTAAGTTGCCTCTTGAGAAGTTTTACCTTTTTAGGTCTCGGAACTGCGAACAGATTGCAAAGCAATCTGTCGTTCCGAGACTCTATTGCAATCATTCTGGCTTTCAAGGAGTCAAGGGAGACAGACAAGTGAGGTGCACGCGCATCCTTGGAACTGGGATCAGGTCGCGCGCGCTTCCTGTCTCCCATGGCTCCTTGGAAGCAGACTCACACGCACGCACACACATACAGACCCCCCCCCTGCCGCACATACACACACTCACACACACACATACAGAACATCCCCCCTCGCCGCAGCGCATGCGCATGCGCACGCACACACAGAGACACACCCCCCCCCTTCCTACCTCGTCTCGGCGTGTCTTTGCGCTCCATGGTGACATTCGCCAAATGAGGGTGAGCACTGGACAGACTGTCTTGCACAAGGACGGGCAGGTGCACAGTCGTCAACAGGCCCTCAACAAGTCACCGAGCGCCTAAGGAGGGGCACCCTCTTTCAACAAGACACACCGGCTTGCCCCAGTCGCGTGCCGTCCCTGCCTCTCAGATTGCGTGCCAGTGCTCGCGTGCAGCCGGCGTTCACGGCTGCGCGCGCCCCCCGCAGCTGAAGCAGCAGGCCTAAGGTCGCCGGTACGTAGGGAGAAGCGGGTTGCTTTGCTAATTGTGCTGGTGCTTAGCACCGGCACTTACCTATCAGGGCCGGGTCTACGTGTCTACTGCATGTCACATTTATTCACATGCTATTTATTACCTCACTGACTGTTGTTCTGGATGTCTCCCGACTCATGGTGAAGAAGAGTGACACCTGAGCGCCGGTTCTGCTGCTCCCATGGCGCTGCTGCTTAGTGCTACAATATTTACTCTTTTTACCCCTGCTGGCTGCATTAATTGAAATACCGCACCCTCGTGGCGTGGATGTCATGTCCTTGGCATAAGGCTCAGGAATGCGGTTCGGGGGGGATCAGGGGGCTGGGGGGGGCACAAAAAGGTATAACAAGCCTCAGGGTTGAAATATATACAACTATTAATACCTTTATCATGCCTAAGACTCTTTGGTTTGTTGACTGGAACAGTCTAGGATTTAAAGCGCTGAGTGCTATATTCGGGCTGATGCTCTGGGGTAAAGCGCTGAGTGCTATATTCGGGCTGATGCTCTGGGGCTGACTCACCCTGGTTGTACTGGGTGTCACTAGCCTGGGCATGGCCCGACAAAACAGCCAATAAAGCTATGGGCGGGAGAATGGGCTCTAGGTCACAACAGGAGGGTCGCTCTACTTGATGATGCAATGGGAACTTTAAACAAGGTTACTGACCAGCATAACAGCGGGTGTCAGGCTGTTTAAATAGTAGTACAGACCCCTGTACAGACTCACGTTTGGCAGTATTGGAAAACAGACAATAGTGCTTCCCTCGCGTTGCAATGAGACAAGGGGCACACACGCTATTAGTGCGCCCTCTGTCGGCTCCCAGCCGCTACAGCATTGATGCCGCCCGACACGATTACTAAGTACCGCTGGAGCGATGAAGAAATGCTCCCGCTGTGTCACTTAACCACCAGAATCAAACTGAGCTGAAACACGGGTTACTTAACTGCTGGCGAGCGGGAAAAGAAAGATGAACACTGACTCACTGCCCAATAGTATGGAGACCCGGGCAGTGGTTATGTGTGTCGTGGCTGTGACCTCGCATCCTCCTCTGGAAGGAAGTGAGGTCGGATATTCAAAAAGTTGCTGGACCCTCTCAAGTGAGTGGTGTGCTCTTCACGTCCTAGCATCCGGCAGCATTACCGGCAGCAGTAACGAGGCATTCTGGTGACAACCAACACATCTGATTGCAAGTAGGTTCCATGCACACGTACACCACCACTGCCATGCACACACAGACACCACCACTGCCATGCACACACGCACACCACCACTGCCGTGCACACACGGACACCACCACTGCCATGCACACACGGACACCACCACTGCCATGCACACACGCACACCACCACTGCCATGCACACGTACACCACCACTGTCATGCACACGCAGACACCACCACTGCCATGCACACAGACACCACCACTGCCATGCACACACGCACACCACCACTGCCATGCACACAGACACCACCACTGCCATGCACACCACCACTGCCATGCACACACAGACACCACCACTGCCGTGCACACACGGACACCACCACTGCCATGCACACACGGACACCACCACTGCCATGCACACACGGACACCACCACTGCCATGCACACACGGACACCACCACTGCCATGCACACACGGACACCACCACTGCCATGCACACACAGACACCACCACTGCCATGCACACACAGACACCACCACTGCCATGCACATACAGACACCACCACTGCCATGCACACACGCACACCACCACTGCCATGCAGAATAGTGAGTAGTGAGTGCAGAGTAGTGAGTGCAGAGTAGTGAGTAGTGAGTACAGAATAGTGAGTAGTGAGTGCAGAGTAGTGAGTGCAGAGTAGTGAGTAGTGAGTGCAGAGTAGTGAGTGCAGAGTAGTGAGTGCAGAGTAGTGAGTGCAGAGTAGTGTGTGGAGAGTAGTGAGTAGTGAGTATAGAGTAGTGACTAGTGAGTGCACAGTAGTGGGTAGTGAGTGCACAGTAGTGGGTAGTGAGTGCACAGTAGTGAGTAGTGAATGCAGAGTAGTGAGTGCAGAGTAGTGAGTGCAGAGTAGTGAGTGCAGAGGAGTGAGTGCAGAGGAGTGAGTGCAGAGTAGTGAGTACAGAGTAGTGAGTGCAGAGTAGTGAGTAGTGAGTGCAGAGTAGTGAGTGCAGAGTAGTGAGTGCAGAGTAGTGAGTGCAGAGTAGTGAGTAGTGAGTGCAGAGTAGTGAGTAGTGAGTGCAGAGTAGTGAGTGCAGAGTAGTGAGTAGTGAATGCAGAGTAGTGAGTAGGGAGTGCAGAGTAGTGAGTGCAGAGTAGTGAGTGCAGAGTAGTGAGTAGTGAGTGCAGGGTAGTGAGTAGTGAGTGCAGAGTAGTGAGTAGGGAGTGCAGAGTAGTGAGTAGGGAGTGCAGAGTAGTGAGTAGGGAGTGCAGAGTAGTGAGTAGGGAGTGCATAGTAGGGAGTGCAGAGTAGTGAGTGCAGAGTAGTGAGTGCAGAGTAGTGAGTGCAGAGTAGTGAATTCAGAGTAGTGAGTTCAGAGTAGTGAGTTCAGAGTAGTGAGTGCAGAGTAGTGAGTGCAGAGTAGTGAGTGCAGAGTAGTGAGTTCAGAGTAGTGAGTTCAGAGTAGTGAGTTCTGAGTAGCGAGTGCAGAGTAGTGAGTGCAGAGTAGTGAGTAGCGAGTGCAGAGTAGTGAGTAGCAAGTGCAGAGTAGTGAGTGCAGAGTAGTGAGTAGTGAGTGCAGAGTAGTGAGTAGTGAGTGCAGAGTAGTGAGTGCAGAGTAGTGAGTGCAGAGTAGTGAGTGAGTGCACAGTAGTGAGTGAGTGCACAGTAGTGAGTGCACAGTAGTGAGTGCACAGTAGTGAGTAGTGAGTGCACAGTAGTAAGTGCACAGTAGTGAGTAGTGAGTGCAGAGTAGTGAGTAGTGAGTGCAGAGTAGTGAGTTGTGAGTGCAGAGTAGTGAGTGCAGAGTAGTGAGTGCAGAGTAGTGAGTGCAGAGTAGTGAGTGCAAAGTAGTGAGTGCAGAGTAGTGAGTGCACAGTAGTGAGTGCACAGTAGTATTGAGTGCAGAGTAGTGAGTAGTGAGTGCAGAGTAGTGAGTTGTGAGTGCAGAGTAGTGAGTGCACAGTAGTGAGTGCAGAGTAGTGAGTGCAGAGTAGTGAGTAGTGAGTGCAAAGTAGTGAGTGCAGAGTAGTGAGTGCAGAGTAGTGAGTGCAGAGTAGTGAGTGCAGAGTAGTGAGTGCAGAATAGTGAGTAGTGAGTGCAGAGCAGTGAGTGCAGAGCAGTGCGTGCAGAGCAGTGAGTGCAGAGCAGTGAGTGCAGAGTAGTGGGTGTGCAGGGTGAACAAATCCAATCCATACCACATAATTTCATTACACACCACATGCATACACTCCATAACACATGGCTAAAAGACATTGCCATTTACAATGCCATTAGCTCTAACTCAAATAAATCCGAGACCTATTGCATTTCCAATGCTTGTTCTCTACTTGGTCAGTATGTTGTTCTAGCTCCTGCAGCTTGGTTTCCATGTCCAGAGTCCTTGTGCCCACCAAATCAACACCCTTTTGAAGGGTTGCTAAGTATTGTGAAATGTCTGATATCAGCAATTCCAGGGAAGTAGCCTTATCCACCTGTAGCTCCTCACGAAGTTCTCTTTTAAAATCTTTCAGAGTGCTAAGGCGATCTTCTTTGGTTAGAGCCATGGCCTCTGGTGTATGAGGCTCCGTGGATATGCCGCGAGGCTCCACCAGGGTGAAATAGCTAGATACCCTGTTATTGCGCACCTTCAATGGTGGCATGGACACTCCCACAGCCCGAGCAGGTTGGCCCCTTAAGCTACAGATTGTGACGAAACCTATGCACAGGGTCTCTCCTGGCTATTCCCCAGTGAGTTCAGCTTATGATGGGTAGCTACCAGCCCCCGTACCTGGTTGTCCGTTATCTTAGCTCAGTGTGAGATCCAAGCAGCAGGTGGTTACCAGACCAACAGTGCCTTGGTCATGCTGGAGGACTGGTCTTGAAGTGAGGGGCTTGTTTAAAGGTCAACAAAGCATTCCCTTCGGTCATCATTTCTCTCCTAGGACCAACACGGATATTTCTATTTCCCTAAATTTGGTGGAGTGTTAGGCAGCAATGAGGGCAGATCTTGGGCACATTCAAAGTTCAGGTCCTGCTAGAGGCTCAGTTCGCTGCGGAGAGCAGGGTGGCAAGCAGTCATACAACTCCCCCCTCCTGCAAGGCCTCTAGGTGACTCACCCTCACTCGATCATTGCTAATTAAAGCTGTAGTGTGTGCTCCGAAACAGTGCTCAAGGACCGGGAAAGCTTCTCTGCGACCCTCCAGGCCTCCACCTTCGGATCAAGCATAAGGTGCTGATTGCGCATTCCACAGCTACTGATAGCGGCTGCCCCTCTCCTCTCCCGTCCACCTCCCTGGCCCCATCCCCTGACACAAAATAGCTCTGTCTGACTGCTCAAGGGGAGACCCCCTGACTCAGCCGCCTACCAGCCTTTCGTGGCAGGCCCAGCGCCAGTCAGGGACCTATTCCACCTGGGGGAAGGTCATGCAGCGTCAGGGGTTTACTAGGTGCCTCCCTACCTTTGCTGCTTCACCACCATCCAAGAAGAACCCTAGGACCCTGCTCAGCCCTGTGATGGGACCCCGACTCCTCTGGCAGTTCTCCTAGTTAAGGCCCCGGCAGAGTCTCTACACCGACAGGCCCGTCTCACCACTAGTCCCAATCCTCCTGCATCCGCAGGACAGCAGCCGTTTTCCATCTCCGCCCGGTGTCCTGCACTTTTCAGAGGCTTTGGCAGTCCCCTCGCGCCTCCATTCCCTTAGATGAGCCTAAATATCCTTGTATTTCATGGGATGCCACAGAGCCCTTGTGCATCAAGTCCACTCGGCCATATTGTTTGGCCACGCCCCCCACAGGTGGTGTTTTTCAAAGGGGATAAATATCAATGTGTTTTCTTTTATTGTTCATCTTAAATACTAGGACTTATGTCCAATTGCTAACTGCAAACCGGATAATTACGGGTTTTCATCAATAATATATATGAACACATTATTTTGTAATATTGCAAATGATTTTAAGTAATCGCGCAATAAAAACTTTTCATTCATTCACTGCAAATTTACTGCTACTGTATTTTCAATATCACTGTAAAGTATTTGTATTGCTTATGCACATCCATCTTACTGTACTCAAAAAGTATTGCTATTTTAAAACTGGTACTTATCTGCAACTGAGTTTCTCTTGGTTCTAGAAATAAAAGTAACACAGTAATATTTTTAACAAACAAATTGGTCTTGAATTCAGTCTTTATAGTGTGTGTAATCATTTTCTGCCTGAGCGTGTACAAAAAATGCTTAACAAAGCCTCCTGATAAGCCTAACTGCTCAACCACACTACCACAAAAGGGAGTAAGCTATTATCTACATTAGCTTCTGAGGATCCGCTTGAACTATGTGCATACTATACCTTACTTTGGTATAGTATATACAGAGCCAGGTTCCTACACTGGTGGCAACGGTGGGATCTGCTACTTTGCATTTTCTCGACCACCTTGTCAATGAGTGAGCACACAACTAAAATCCTAAAATTGCTTTTAGAATCAAGTGTATTATTGAATTGACAATGTTTCCCTAATTTTTAAAAGTCTAGTCAGGACCTTGGTTAATTCCCTGAAGTATTTCAAAAGTGTGATTTAGTTAGGGGTAAAAGTGCTTAGAAGTTTCTGTTAGTCCTTTTTAAAATGGCCCCAACTATTAGTAAAATAATGGAAAATACAGAAGATATTGTTGTGGAACTCAATCTGACGCTTTAGCTCCATCTTGGCTGGAAAGAACTAAAGACCCTCTGTAAACTTAGAACAATAAAACCTGGTTCCAATACTACTAAGGTTAAGCTCCAGGAGCTCTTAACAGAAAATGCAAAGTAACACCATTCTGAAGAAGATGACCTGCATCCAGAAGGAGAAAGTAGTGATGAGGCGGACAATTCCCACCCTCCTCACCCACATAGAGAGGATGTGGCCCACCGGTAGGACAGGTACCCCAAGTGACATTGAGGACAGCCTCAATGAAGAAGATATCATTTTAGCATGTTTGACTAAAAGACTAGGACTGAAGGCTAAATTCATAGCAATAGATGAACAAGCGACTTACCTTTGTTAACAGATTTTCTGGTAGAGACAATATCTTGCTGCAGATTCCTTTCCTTTGAATTCCCCAGGCGTCAGGCTGGATCCAGAAACCTTTGCATGAACAGTCCCTTGCACACGATCTCGGGTGTCTCCCTTTGGCTCCGTGTGAATTTGGAGTAGTTAGCGTCGATTATGACATTGCAGACTCCTATATAGGTGCCGTCCAGGCGCACGGAAGTCAGTACTTTTCACTTTTCCACGCCAGAAGCACAGAGGCATTAAGTTACTGACTTGACTTAACTAGGGTCCTGAAAAGAGATCAACCCTAGCCCTAACAAATGAGTCAGCAGAGCGGGGAGGCATGGGTGGGTCTGTAAGGAATCTGCAAGCTAGATATTGTCTCTACCAGATACTGCATTATCAAAGGTAAGTAACTTGTTCATCTGATACTTCTAGCTGCAGATTCCTTACCTTTGAATAGACACCCCAGCCATAACATCCTGCCTGCGGACAGATTTGTCTTACTAAAAAGTCCTGCAGGACTCACTGGCAAGGCAGTAGTGCTTGGCAACTGGGTGAAAAGACGCCCACATTGCTGTCTGGCAGATGTCCAGGGCAGGAACTCCAGAGCTAAAACCATGATCGCAGCTTTCCCCTGGTGGAATGGGCTCGTAAGCCCTCACGTGGCTGCTTCTTAGCCAAGGCTGCCACATAGCCCACAAAGAGTTGGTTATCCACCCGGAACTCTTTTATGCAGTCAAGGTAGAACAACAATTCTATTTTTGGGTCCAGACGATGGAGATGCTCCTCTTCTTTAGAGGTATGCAGGGAGCAAAAAAGGTGGGCAGCGGGATTGATTGACCCAGATGGAATGGGGTCACTACCTTCAGTAAGAATGACGACCGAGTGCGAAGTACCACTTTATCTGCAAAGAGCATCATATAGAGAGGCTTGGATGACAAAGCCTGCAACTCGCTCTCCCTCTGGGCAGATGTTATTGCCACTAGAAAGGTTGTCTTGATGGTAAGTAGCTGGAAGGGACAACTATGCAAAGGATGGAAAGGAGCATGCATGAGAAATGTGAGGACTAAATGAAGGTCCCATTGAGGCATGACGAATGGTGTAGGTGGAAACATATGAACACGCCCTTTTAAGAATCTATTTACAACTAGAGATTTAAACAAAAAGGTTGGTTTGGCAGCCGCAAGAAAGTGGACAGATCAAAAAAAAAACTCTTGACAGTGCCCAAAGCAGAGCCCTTCTGGGCAAGGGTAAGAATGAAAAGAAGGATAGTAGATAAAGAAGCAGAAAGAGGGTCAATAGAACTTTTTGTACAATATATTGTACCAACTTTTGCCAATGGCAGGCATATACCATCTTAGTGGAGGAATGCTTGGCTGCCAAAATAACCTCACATACTTCAAGAGGACGGTCAAAAGCTGTCAACTGTTGCTGCTCAATCTCCAAGCATGGAGGCAGAGAGCTGACAGGTTCGGGTGGAGGACCCTCCCCTGCTGCCGTGACAGAAGATCCTCCCGAAGGGACAGCCTGATCAGAGGCTCAATGCTCATTTTCAGAAGCTCTGGGTTCCAAACTCTCCTTGTCCTGTCTGCAGCCATAGGAATGATTTGAGTCCGGTCATTCTTAATATTCTTGAGAACCCTGGGCAGCAGTGGTATAGGCATTAAGGAATACAGGAGGTCTGAGCACCACTTGCGTTGAGAATAGCCGCCTTGGAAACACCAACTCGCAAAACGGCTCACATTGCATGTTCTCTTCGAAGGCGAACAGATCTAACTAAGGCTCTCCCCACTGCTGAAAGAGATCTTGTGCCACCTCTGACTGGAGACGCCATTCTTTGATCCACTAGGCATAGATGGCTGAGTTCATCTGCCCTGGCAGTTAGAGAACCCGCCAGTTGTTAAACCACCTGTGTTATGCATTGCTGTTCGGCCATGCCGAGAGACGCAGGGCCTCCTGATAAAGGGTCCATGACCTCACCCTGCCTGGTTTGTTGCAGTACCACATTGAGGTACACTAACTTTCCTTTGACAGAGAGAAAAAATGCTTTTATGCCAATCGGATCGCTCGAAGCTCCAACAAATTGATGTGGAGCCCTGACTCTGCCAGAGACCAGTGTCCCCTGATCTTCACGTCTCCCAGATAGTGGCCCAACCCCAGAACTGATCCATCTGTCACTACTGTGTGATATGGTTGGGAAAGAGAGAGGGGTCAGCCTCTAACCCAATTGCAATTCATTAACCACCGCTGCAGATCACTTGAAGTGAGAGGAAGAGGCCTTGGAGCTCCAGGAGCAGTCCTGCGACCTCCTCTTCTTTGATGGGGACTGGAATCTCTGCAGAGTCTTGGTGGCCAGTGTTGACTGCCGCAAGAAGCTTCATAGCCCGCTCCTGCAAGGCCTTCAGAGCCATGGCCCGACAATCCGAACACAACTTCGAGTCGTGGTCGTGCTCGAGACACAAAAGACATTCAAGGTGGGGGTCGGTTACCGACATAGCACGGTGACAGGCGCAACACGCTTTAAACCCTATCTTTCTAGAAGACATCCCTCAACACACCTAACATGTTTTGGTCAACAAAAAGTAGAAAAAAACCTGACAAAAAGCGACTGAGGGGAAGCTCTTACCAGATTGGCACTTGACTGGTGCAGAAAGTAAAGAACTGATGTCTGCGCGCCTGATTGGTACCTATATAGGTGACTGTGACATCATAACCAATGCTAACAACATCACGCGGAGCCGAATGGAGCCACCCAAAGGCGCAGGCAAGCGGTACTGCTCATGCAAAAGTTTCCAGATCCAGGCTGATGCCTGGGGAATTCAAAGGTAAGGAATCTTCAGCTAGAAGGCTCTGTCAGTAAGGAAAGAGCAGAATTAGATCTATCACCCATAAATGGTGGCAGCACTGTAATACCTAGGGACAGAGAAAATTCTTATGACCTTAAAAGCCCTTGGGATGGTCTCCAATTATAAGGAAGGTGATGACATCACCAGATGGTCCATAGCCTTTGAGAGGGCCTGTGGAATAAGAAAAGTGAAGAAGTTACACTGGGGAGCTTTGCTTTAGGAACTGTTCACTGGTAACTGACCTCGTGAAGGGTACACTGAGTGAGGGCTTTGGACTCACCATTGAGTAATATTGAATTAGAATTAGATTCAGGGGGCCTCACAAAACCTCGAGTCAGTCCTGGGTTGACTCCATAGACTACTCAGTGAAAAGATTAGATGGCTGGTTAACTGGAAGTAAAGTGCATGAATATGATAGGCTTTATAATCTGTTTATGAAAGGACACATTTTAAGTAGGGGTGGGCAGAATTTGCAGAGTTGCCCTATGCAAAATTCTGCTAAACGGCAAGAAATCTCCGCGAGGACACGGAATTTTACGTGCTCACAGAGATTTCTTGTTGCGCCCGTTGTAAGGGGCTGGTGTGCGAGAGGAGAGAGAGGGGAGGGACAGAGGCTCATAAGTGGTAGAGGGGGGCGAGGTGGTAAACTCAGACAGAAGGAGGGAAGGAGAGCAGAGGGATAAAGGTGTGAGAAAACTCAGAAAAGGTGTGGCGTGGGGGAGAGCAAATGTTTCTCACGTGGAGTGACGCTAGAGAGAAAGCAAAACTAGGCGAGAGAAGAAAGTGACAGGCGGTGTGCCTTGAAGCTCCGGTGCAGGTGGTGGGAGGGCCACTGAGGGGAGAGAGACAGGCTGCAGGGAGCAGAGATGAGGAGAGTGAGGGAGGGGGTTAAGATAGCCCCCACCCACATACACACACACACACACACACCAATAGTGCAACAGCGTTGCGGCTCGGGAGCTGTTGTCGTCCGCGCCGGTCCTAGCCCACACACCCCCATGCACACATGCACTCATACATACCTCATGCACACGCGTTCACCCCCTGCTTCCCCAGCTGCACATTCTCCAAGGGTCTTTGTCTTGAGCATGGTTTCTCCCCGGTGCCCCCTGTGCTCTCCAAGACCCCGCTTCTGTGAGAACCGTGCGCCGTGCCTGTTTGTCTGCAGCTGGGGGTAGGAAATTTGTGCCGGCACTGTGATCCGAGACAGAAATGTGAGGAAAATGTATTCTTTATTGCTAAATTTGAAGTTTACATGGGATTTGGGTAAGAAAACATTGAGGGATCCATGCAAGCCACTCCTCTGTGGACTTCCCCGGGTGTCCAGTTTTCAGAAATGTGTGGGTTTGGTAGGTCCCCCTAGATAGCTGCCAAGCCTGGGGCCAAAAACGCAGGCGACTCCCTTGCAAAACCAGATAGTTTTGTGATAGATTATTTTGACGTCTCCACAAAGTTTTGGACAGTTTCCTGTTGCAGGCACTAGGCATCTCAACACAAGTGAGATATCATTTTTATCGGAAGACTTATAGGAATGCTGCAAGGGTTTTTAAACCTGAATCATTTTTAACTTTGTGTATGCTTAAAAATAATTGTTGTTACCCTGCCAGTTCACGCGCTGACTCCCCGGTCCACCACAGCAAATTCATGCTGTTTGTGTGGAGGGAGGTAAAGCGCCAGTTACTTTCTGGTTGTCCCTCAGCGGGCGGCCATCTTTAGAGGGTGACGGTCTAGTCTCCCCTCCCTCCCTGACTACATAGGGCTGGGAACCACTCCCGCTCGGTTAGACTGACTAATAGCACCGTAGCGCTTGGGTGTGTTTCTGAATTTACTGCTGCAAGGGTTTTTAAACCTGAATCATTTTTAACTTTGTGTATGCTTAAAAATAATTGTTGTTACCCTGCCAGTTCACGCGCTGACTCCCCGGTCCACCGCAGCAAATTCATGCTGTTTGTGTGTAGGGAGGTAAAGCGCCAGTTACTTCCTGGTTGTCCGTCGGCGGGCGGCCTTCTTTAGAGGGTGACGGTCTAGTCTCCCTTCCCTCCCTGACTACATAGGGCTGGGAACCACTCCCGCTCGGTTAGACTGACTAATAGCACCGTAGCGCTTGGGTGTGTTTCTGAATTTACTGCTGCAAGGGTTTTTAAACCTGAATCATTTTTAATTTGTGTATGCTTAAAAATAATTGTTGTTACCCTGCCAGTTCACGCGCTGACTCCCCGGTCCACCGCAGCAAATTCATGCTGTTTGTGTGGAGGGAGGTAAAGCGCCAGTTACTTTCTGGTTGTCCCTCGGCGGGCGGCCATCTTTAGAGGGTGACGGTCTAGTCTCCCCTCTCCTCCTAACCTATATATCCCTGGCTTGCGCGCGCAGCGGTAGCCCCATAGAAGCGCCGAAGAGGCGCCAAAGAGAGGCCAGTCTGCGCCAGTCCGCGTCCAGACGCTTCCAGCTTCCTGCATCTCACTCGGCCTGTCACCATTTATTTATTTATTTATTTTTTAATATTTATAAAGCGCTGCTTATACCCGTGGGCGTCAAGGCGCTAAAACCAATATTAACTAAGGAAATATGAGGGCATGAGTGAATGGATCAGATAAGACGGAAGGAAAGAGATTACTGAGAGAACAGCCAGGTTTTCAAAAGTTTGCGGAACTGAAGCAATGTAACACTTTGTCTGATATTGAGAGGCAAGGTGTTCCAAAGTCTAGGGGCCGCCACCAAAAAGCGTCGGTCACCCCAGGAAACTTTTTTGGTACGAGGAACAACCAATTGGCTGAGAGTGGCTGATCGTAAAGCTCTTGTGGGTTTGTAGGATTGTAGTTGGTCTCTTAGAAAATGTGGTCCTTGATTATTGATTGATTTGAAAACTATACAGAGTGCTTTGAAATGAATTCTTTTTTGTACAGTCAGCCAATGAAGATCTTTTATGTTTTTGGAAATGGATTCGAACTTTGTTTTGCCGGTGAGAAGGCGAGCTGCTGCGTTTTGTATAGTTTGAAGTTTTGCAATTACTCTGATTTGAGCATTGAGGAATAAACCATTACAGTAATCCAGGGATGAGAGGACAAGGGCAGAAACCAGTGTCTTAATGGCAGAGTCAGGAAGAAAAGGGCGTATTTTGCGGATCATTTTTAACTTCAAGTGCGCTGTAGATACTGTTTTGTTGGCATGGTTCATGAAATTAAGTCCATCATCAAAGGTGACACCCAGATTCCTGACCTTCGAGGTCGGCATAGGAGGAGTACCGAAGGTCTCTGGCCACCAACAGGTGGACCAGGCTGGGGAGAGAGGACCAAAAATGAGTACCTCAGTTTTTTCTGAATTCAGCTTTAAGCAGTTTGTCGCCATCCAATATCCTATGTCTAGGAGCCCTTTCTTAAATTTTTCAGCTACTTGCTCTCCGTCGCCTTTAATCGCCAACACTAGTTGGGTGTCGTCGGCGTACGAGGTAAGGCTCATCCCATGTGCTTTGATGGTCTTAGCTAGGTCCGACACATAGATGTTAAAAAGTGTCGGACTAAGGGATGAGCCTTGAGGAACTCCGCAGGGGGCAGAGAGTTGAGCTGATTGAAAGGGTCCCAGGATGACAGCCTGCGTTCTTTTGGCAAGGAAAGAAGCTATTAGGTATTTGGCAGTGTGGCAGATGCCAAGTCCTTGGACACGGTCGACCAAGGTGTTATGGTCGACCGTGTCAAAAGCCGCTGATAAATCTAACAGAACCAGTATGGCAGTGCCACCCTGGTCCCTGATGACCCTGATATTATCAGCGGCTTTGATCAAGGCTGTCTCGGTCCCATGATGTTTTCGGAACCCAAACTGCGTGTTGTCAAGAAGCTGGTGTTCTTCAATAAACTCGGAAATCTGGGTATTCATGATTTTTTCAATCGTCTTTGCCATGAAAGGTAGACTGGCAATTGGTCGGTAGTTTTTTAACTCACTTTTGTCCAGTGAGGGTTTTTTTAGCAGAGGTTTTAATAATGTGTTTTTGAGAGAATCCGGATAATTGCCTGACTGCAATATTAAATTGCAGACCTGTGTGAGTGCCGGTATGATGACATCCATGACTGGTCTGAGTACAGATAGAGGGCAAGGGTCCAGGGGTGAACCTGATTTGATGGTCAATAGTGTGTTTTTTATTTGATCCTGGGTGACTGGTTGGAAGCAAGGGAAGGCATTAGCTGGAGGGGGGGTGATAGCTGAGATTAAGCCTGGAGGTGATTTGGAGGAGAATGCTTGGTAGATGTCATCTACTTTAGTGTAGAAAAAAGAGGCAAGAGAGTCACACAGAAATTGTGACGGGGGGGAGTGAGGTCAGGGGAATTGCCTGATAAAGCTTTGGTGATTAAGAATAATTGTTTGCTGGAGTTCTTGGCTTTCTCAATTTGGTCACTGTAGTATTCTCTTTTTGCTTCCGCTATCATGTTTTTATATAGTGCTAAGGATTCCTTATAGGCAGACTTACTACTAGCATCGTAGTCTTTTCTCCAAGTTCTTTCCTTGCTACGGTTTATCTGTTTTTGTGTCCTTAGTTTATCATTATACCAAGTTGCGGTGGGTTTAGCTCTATTACTAGAGTGTTCCTTGGAAGGGGCTGACTGGTGTGTTGCCTGGCCAATCCAGTCGTAAAGTTGCTGGAGAGCTAAATTGGGTTCTGAAGCGAACACTGGGCGGGTTTGTTCCAGTATGAGCTTCAAGTCTTCTAAATTTATATTTTTCCAATCTTTAAAAGATTGTTTAGGTACAAGTTGAGGGTTGTTATTGCAATGATTGTTGGTGGCAATATTAGCAAAAATTGCAAAGTGGTCTGTCCAAGGCATGGGCAAAATATTGGTGATTTGCAGTCCTTCTAGGTTGGAAAAGATAGGGTCTAAAATGTGGCCTGCTTGATGGGTGGAGGATGTGACAAGTTGTTTTAGCCCTAGGTTACCTAGATCAGCGATGAGGGCGGCAGAGTCGGCTAGGTGATCTAGATCTAAGTGAAAGTTCAGGTCACCTAGAACCGTGAAGCTGCTTTCTGTGGCTACAGATTCCATCATGGTATTTATGTTAGACAAGAAGGTCGTTTTTGATCCCGGAGGCCGATATATTAATATACCCTTGAAATTAAACAGAGGGGAGATGTTGATAGCAAATTGCATGGCCTCACAGGAGGTGGAAGGAATAGATGTCGTTCTGACAGGGTAAGAATCTCTGGCAATTATAGCCAGCCCACCCCCTCTTTGTTTGGGCCTGTCCTGACAGTAGGCTTTAAATCCCTGTGGAACAGCGATGACCAGGTCTGGCTGTGAGGTATCATCTGTCCAAGTTTCGGTGATAAACAGTATATCGAGAGAGTAGTCAGTTATCAAATCAGATATTTCCTGCCTATGCTTACCGAGTGAGCGAGCATTTATAAGGGCTATGGAAGTGATAGCACCTACATCATGTTTGATTGAAGTACCGTTAGTTTGAGGAAGTATTAGAGGGATAGTGTAATGACAATGAGGGCAGATGATGGCAGTGTCCTTATGGATCTCTGAGGGTTTGATTTTTAAGCATTTGGGCATATTGAGTGGTCGAAGCGCATGTAGGTTATGGCTGGCGTATGTTGTAACATCTCCTGATAGGTTTTGGACAGGGGTTATGGCCCTGGGCCCGGTCCCGGCGCGGACGGGCGCAGACGGGCTTGCCTCTGGCGCGCCGCCGGCGCGCCCGCTGCGCCCGCCCGCTGCGCGGACGGGAAGTGCCTTTACTTTTATACATCGAAGGGGCGGGAAGGGGGGGAGTGCTGGATAGACTGGAGCGCAGCCCTTCCCTGCTCAAGATGGCGGGTGAGGCAGGAGTAGTCACGTGACCGCGACCGAAAGGGCAGCGCTGTTGGGGATGAAAGCTGCAGTCGCGCAATGCAGCGCGCGATGAATTTCTAAAGGTGAGCACCAAGATTTAGCCACCAACAATGTATTTAAAAATACATCTAACTAGTTATGGCCCTATGCACGGACAATAACAGCTGATAAGTGCAAATACAAACTTTTAAAAACAGAGGATAGAGAGAGAGTCTCCCGGCTTCCGCCTCAGGGGAGAGCAATATTAAAAATAAAGGTTTTGCCGATGGTGAAGGAAAACGCCCCTTAAGTAGACTCAGAGGGCGGGAGCGCTGGATAGACTGGAGCGCAGCCCTTCCCTGCTCAAGATGGCGGGTGAGGCAGGAGTAGTCACGTGACCGCGACCGAAAGGGCAGCGCTGTTGGGGATGAAAGCTGCAGTCGCGCAATGCAGCGCGCGATGAATTTCTAAAGGTGAGCACCAAGATTTAGCCACCAACAATGTATTTAAAAATACATCTAACTAGTTATGGCCCTATGCACGGACAATAACAGCTGATAAGTGCAAATACAAACTTTTAAAAACAGAGGATAGAAAGAGAGTCCCCCGGCTTCCGCCGGTAGGAAATCGCCTCTGTTATAGTTCTTCTTCCCTGCATTCGCTAGGTCCCCCCGCCAACTCTTCGTGCCTCCACTCGATCCTCCCGTCCAATACTAAGTTTCATTGTACTTCATGTGACTGGAGTTTATCTCCCGCACACACCGACAAACCTCAACCCTCACATAAATGGAGAATGTTTCTCCTTAACTGTCGGTCTCTACCAAAACACCACACAGAGCTTTCCATGTTGATTGAAGAGCTCAATCCTGAGGCTCTCTTCTTGACAGAAACATGGCTTCAGCTGGAAAGCGATCCATCTACTGTGTGGGCGACCCCTCAAGGCTACACCATGAAACGCCTCGACCGCCAGATTGGCAGAGGTGGCGGACTTGCCATCATTTATAGAGACACTTATAAATGCCGCATCACCTCTTCCACTATACCAACGTGTGAGAGCTTACATTTTACCCTAGAGTTCTCTCCTACCACTTCATTCTCCGGCATGTTGGCCTATCGCCCTCCTGGCGCCCTTAGCAACTTTGTTTCTAACTTGACAGATATTGTCGATAGCGCCCTGTTTTCCTCAGCGAATTTTACGTTGCTGGGTGATCTCAATCTGCACCTGGACGACCCGTGTGAAACTTCAGCCAACAACCTCAGGTCCAACCTTCAGGCTATTGATCTTTGCCAAAAGGGTTTTCTTGCGACCCACAATAAGGGCCACCTTTTAGATCATATCTACAGCAACTTAGAAAATCTAAAAGTTGAGACCCCCATTCCACTTCCGTGGATGGACCATTTCTTAATACCTTTCACTTGGTCCATAAGTTCCCCCCCTATTTCTCATAATCCTAATAAGCACCGGGGAAGGAAATGGTCCTCACTTCCGTTCCCTGAGTGGGAACTGGCCCTCACTGAACATCCACCTCAGAGGTCCACTAACCCCAATATTGCCACGACCAACTTCGATAACTGGATCTCCAGTACCCTCGATCAAGTTCTCCCTTCTACCTCCCTAAAATCAATAACAAGATCTAGGGTTGCCCCGTGGTACACACAACCACCCTTAGAGCTATGAAGCAAACATGCCGCAAACTTGAGAGAGCTTGGAGGCAGGACCATTCTCAACAGAGGAAGGCCGATTATAGAGCCGCCATAAAACTCTATAAAAAGGAAATCTATGCCACACAATCTTGCTTCTACGATATGAAAATTAATATGGCTGCTAATGCGCCCAAGGAAATTTTTAAAATAGCTAAATCATTCATCTCCCTACCCCCTGAGTGTCCATCATCAGACGGCGCACAAACCCGGTGCAACAATCTTGCTACTTTTTTCTCCCAGAAAATCCAGGCTATCTATTCTTCATTTACCACAGGTGATGACAACATAGAACCCACCTCCCCTCCTGTTTTTGATCCCCCCACCACATGTATGCTCGAAAAATTCCCTCTTCTTGACCCCTCCTCATTAGATAGGTTGATCCTTAAGATCACCTCGGGATCCCCTAATGACCAGGCACCCCCCCAGACCCTCATTAAGGTCATAGACGTTATTCGCCCGGTCATCTTAGATGTCCCTAATGCCTCCATTGCTTCGAAAACAGTTCCGCCTCCATGGAAGTGAGCGATGGTTAAAGCTTTGTTGAAAAAGCCGACTTTGGACCAGAACAACTTGGCCAACTATCGCCCCATCTCCTTACTTCCATGGATGAGTAAGCTACTTGAGAGGCATGTTAATAACATCTTAGTGGACTATTTCGAGTCCAATAGCCTGCTCCGTGCCTCTCAGACAGGGTTCCGCCCTCAGCACGGAACCTAAACCGCTCTTGTGGCGGTGACGGAAGAAGCTAGAGCTGTGCTGGACCAGGGAGGTAAGGCTGCCATCATACTACTTGACCTCAGTGCCGCGTTCGACACGGTCCACCACTCTACACTATTACATCGGTTGAGTGGTCTGGGCGTGTCGGGCGCGGCCCTGGAATGGCTTGCCTCCTTCCTGGATAATAGATTCTTCCAGGTGTTTGAGGGCGAGGCGCTCTCCCCTAAACATCCTCTCAGTTGTGGGGTACCCCAGGGCTCCTCCCTGAGCCCCACTCTTTTTAACGCCTATATGGAGCCCCTAGAGAGGATAGTCCATCCCTTCGGTGTGCGTATTGTTACCTACGCAGATGACACCCAACTGGTGGTCTCCCTTGACCACTCAGCGGGATCATCTTCCACCTTAGGTCCCTGTCTAGAGGCTGTTGCCAGATGGATGCAATCCTCATACCTCAAACTTAATGGGGAGAAAACAGACATTATGCTGTTGGGCAACCCCTCTCCATCTGCCCTAGCATTCATCTGGCCTCCATCTCTTGGCCCGCCTCCTCCTCCCAAACCCCAGATTAAGAGCCTGGGAATCTGGCTGGACAAAGCGCTTGATTTTTCAGCCCAAGCCACTAAAACCGCCTCCACTTGCATCGGGATGATGAAAATGCTCCGTAAAGTGCTTCCCCTGCTCCCATTCCAGGCCAGGAGGATCATGGTCCAGGCTGTGATCCTCTCTCGCCTGGATTATGGGAATGCCCTCTATATGGGAGCCCCAGCTGCAGTGACCCATAGGCTTCAGGTCACACAAAACTGTGCTGCCCGTTTATTGTACAACATCCCCCGCTGGCAGTCAGCTAAGAAAGCTCTGAAAGAGCTTCATTGGCTCCCAGTAGTGGCCAGAGTGCAGTTCAAGGCCATGTGCATTGTGCACAAATCTTTTCACCGTACTTGCCCAGCAATTCTGCACCCTATAGCTACACCCTATGCTCCGTCCAGAGCCTTACGCTCTAGTTCTCTGCAACTTGTAACCGCCACCAAAATTAACAAAGCCAGTTGGGGCGGTCGTTCCTTTTCCCATACCGCGGCCAGGCTTTGGAACTCCCTTCCCCTCTCCCTTCGAGAAATCAATAATCACTTGTCCTTCAGAAAGGCTTTAAAAACGCACTTGTTTGCAAAGACGTGCTGATCTACCATGAGCCCGCCACCAGTATTCAGTCTAAAGCGCTGCGAGGCCTTCGGGTAGTTACGCGCTATATAAGTGCAATTTTCATTTCATTTCAAGGACGTTTTTGGCTCCCGGTAGATTGCAGAACTTTCCATATCAGAAATGTGAGGAAAATCCAATTTATTTTTTTAACAGAATTTGAGATTTGCAAGGTATTCTGGATAATAGAACCTGATGAGAGCCACACAGGTCACCCTATCCTGGATTCCCCTAGGTATCTAGTTTTAAAAAATGTAGAGGTTTGCTAGGTTTTCCTAGGTGCCGGCTGAGCTACAGCCCAAAATCCACAGGTTGGCACATTGTAAAACAAGCATTAAAAATGCAATAGGTCTCGCCTTTTATTAAGTTAAAGCCATTTGCTTTGCCATTCAATACCATTTTCCATGCTTGTTTTTATCTGTTTTGATAATGAACACAAAAATAAAAGGCATTGTCATTTACAATGCCAATAGCTCAAACTCTAGTAAATGCAAGACCTATTTTATTTCAATGAAGCGGGTGCCAATGTCCGGGTCTGCTTGGAAAGTGAAAGCGTGTGAGGTTGTCAATTAAGCTTGAAGAAACAGAAATACAAACACTGGGACGATAGGTCAGAGGGCCTTTAACAGCCCTTAGTGCCCCTTCCCCATGATATTGTTATCATTAGAGCCTACATCATCAAACAAATGTAATAACACGAGCATTAATAACAAATGGATAAAATTACCCCATATCACAGGGATATTGAAAGTCACCAAAGAGAAGAGGACCATTTAGATGAACAGGCCCGCAGGTGGAATTCCTGTAACTCTGTGCACGCTCTGGTGACATATATAGCATAACATGTGTGGGAATACGTAGAAACACAAGCAGGGAGTGTGTTAAAGGTCAGAGATCTCCCGAGGGTCTTGAAAGATAAGGTATGGAGAGGGTAGGATGCCTGACTTCTTGTAATACAGTGTTCACAACTCAACATACAATAGACTAGCAATGTTGTTTTATTTCAGAAGAGTAGTGATGTTACAATTGCAATGTAATGAGAAAATTACAGGCAAGCGTTATTAAAAGCTTCCCTATCTGACCAGAATAATACATGTAAAGAGGTGGTGTAATACTCCCTCTGAGTATATGTGTGCTTTTACAAAAACATTTTTTTAATTACTCATTCGTTTTATCAACATTGGAATGATGAAATCCTGAGTCAGTTTATGTGAGATTGAAACCTGCAGGTTGGTTCCAGGCAGTTGTGTACCAATGTGTGCGTTTAAGAATGAGATAACACAACTCTTTTCTACTTTGTTACTGATAACTAAGAAATGTGTTACTTACCTGTAACTGCAGTTATCCAGTATTGGTGTCTTTCATAGATTCACATGCCTGAATCATTCCCCGTCGTCGAGATGGGAGTCCCCGGTACATAAATAAGTAATGTCCCATAGACATATAGAGAATAGTAGGCCATAAGGCCTCACTTTTTTAAGATATCTAGGTCCTTTTGTAAAAAGGACCAAACTCTAGAAAAGAGCCAATCAGCTGTCACCTCCCTCTAGAACCTTCTTAGCAGGAGCCTCAGTCCCTCAGATTTTCGTACGCACTAAGCTAAGTAGGCGTGTTACTGAGAGAATTAGGTGAGTCCTTCCAGGGGAGGCGGGAGGGTTGCATGTGAATCTATGAAAGACACCAATACTGGATAACTGCAGTTACAGGTAAGTAACGCATTTCTTATCCAGTATTATAGGTGTCTTTCATAGATTCACATGCCTGAATCAGAGTAGCAAGCAATACAGAAAGCACATTTCGTATAGTTCAGTATATGCAAGTTATTAGATAATAACATATCCTGCAACTAGCAACAGCCCATAGATGCAAACAATACCTTCAGCAAAGAAATGTGCATATAACAGAAGGATGGAGGGATGAAAGAAGGCTCACCTCAATGAAACAGATGGCGTAGTACTGCTTGTCCCACTGATGCATCCTTCATCAGCTCTGTGTCCAGGCAATAATGCCTAGTGAAGGTATGAGGCGACCTCCATGTTGCCGCCCTGCAGATGTCAATCACTGGCACCCTTGCAAAGAGTGCCATAGAAGTGGATATAGCCCTCGTGGAGTGGGCTCGTACCTTAGAGCGTAGCGGCAGTCCTGCTTGTTCATGACAGAAGGCGATGGCTGCCGAAATCCAGCGTGAGATGCTCTGCTTTGTAAGTGGGAGACCCTTCCTAGGTCTGCTGTAGGCCACAAAAAGCTGATTAGATTTCCTAAACTCCTTTGTCTTGTCGATGTAAAATTTCAAGCATCGCTTGAGGTCCAGAGAATGTAATGCCCTCTCCGCTGCTGTACTGGGATTTCGGAAGAAGGAACGCAAAACCATAGGCTCATTAAGATGGAAATCCGACGGAACCTTTGGGATGAACTTCGGATTGGTTCTAAGGATCACTCTGTCATTTTTAAATTGCATAAAGGGATCCTAAATTGAAAATGCCTGCAGCTCACTCGCTCTCCTTGCGGAGGTGAGCGCAAGAAGTAGCGCTGTTTTCCAAGAGATGTATTTCAAGTCAGCTCTGTGCACCGGCTCGAATGGATGCTTCATGAGTTGGTTAAGGACTACATTCAGATGCCATGTAGGTGGCAACATCCTCACTGGAGGGAAAGATCTTTATTGTCCCTTCAAGAATTGTTTGATTAATCTGCTTGACCAAAGGGAAGGTCCCGCTGCAGTTCTTGTATAACGGGATATCGCAGCCAAGTATACTTTAATTGAAGAGTGGGCTAGGCCTGCCTTTGCCAGATGTAACAGGTAAGGTAGGATTTGTTCCGGCGAAGAAGAGAAGGGATGTATTCCATGATCTGCACACCAAACATAAAACCTCTTCCATTTCAGGGAATACGTTTTGGTGGTGCTATCTGCTCGTGCCTTGGCTAGGATGTCTCTACAATCCTGTGGAATGTTTAAATCCCGAAACTCTCGGAACTCAGGAGCCAGGCGGCTAACTTAAGAGACTTCAGATCCGGGTGTTGAATTTGCCGGCTGTGCATAATGAGTAGAGATGGACTCTGCTTCAGATGGACTGGCGGTTCCACGGATAGAAGGAGTCGCTCTGTGAACCAATGCTGTCTTGGCCAAGTTGGGGCTATTAAAATGAGAGTACACGGCTCCACCTTCATCTTCCTGAGGACTCTGGGAAGCATCGCGAATGGCAGAAAGGCGTACGCAAAGACGTTGCGCCATGCAATGGAAAATGCATTCCCTAGAGACCCTGATTGGGGATGCCAACTTGCGAAATGTGTGTAAGAACAACAGGAGAAAACCCATGAACCTCGTTGGGATGGGAGATATCATGTAAGCAAAAACAATTCCCAACAGGTACTATTCGAAGACAGTTTTAGTAGTGTATGCAATATGCATTACAGACAAGGAAAAACCAAGGAGTGCAATGTGCAAGTGCTAAAAAACAGCAGTGTGGTCGACGCATGAAACAAGATATTTACATCAAATAATGGCTTCTCAAAACAAATTGTAATCACTCAAAATACAATTATTTAAGTAGAAGCGCAAAACGTGATATGCGTCGTATCATTCAAGCTGTACAGTCGACGGCATTTCGATCCCCTTTAAATCGGGATCGTCATCAGGACAGGGTTGTCGATAGGAACAGTGCTGTGGGCAGAAAGGGCAGATTGAGCGGAGGAACCCTGGTTAGGACAGGGCGGGGGGCGGGGGGGAGGGAGGGGGGAAGAGTGAGGCAAGTGGATTGGTGATTAAGTTACCTACAGGATGGTGAAAGTGTGAATGAGGTGTAGTGGGAGTGGTGGTCGACCACGCTGCTGTTTTTTAGCACTTGCACATTCACCATCACTAAACTGTATATAGCACCTTGCACCAAGTGTCACTGGGTTGTCACATGATCCACTCTGTACAGTGCTGTTCTAACTGTATTGTCATGTGAGATTTCCCTTTTGCTTCTTGGTAAATAATACCACTTTTGTTGAAAATCAATTGACTCCTTGGTTTTTCCTTGTCTGTAATGCATATTGCATACACTACTAAAACTGTCTTCGAATAATACCTGTTGGGAATTGTTTTTGCTTACACAAACTTGCGAAATGTGGGCATTTGGCGTTGATCCTCGTAGCGAAGAGATCTATCGGTGGTGTGCCCCATCTCCAGACGATTTGGTTGAGAATCTTCTGGTCTAACTCCCACTCGTGAGGTGATGATTTTTGTCTGCTCAACGAGTCGGCGAGTACATTGTCCATCCCTGGGACATATTCCGCCTTTAGGGCTACATTGTTCATTATCAACCAGTTCCAGATTTTTTGCGACTCGCGCAAGAGTGTCAGCGAACGCGTCCCTCCCTGCTTGTTGAATGCCAGAAACCGGTCCTCGGAAGCTTGTTTCCGGTCCAGGGAAGGCATGGCTTGGCAGTTTGGGCTGGACTGTTCCCATGAGGCACAGGGTCAGACTGATTTGCATATGGCCATGTCTGAACTGGGGTGGTGTGGAGTGCAAAGAAACGATGGATTTGGGCCCAGATCTCTGTACTGGGGTGAATGTTTGACATTTTTCTGCATTCTGTCCATCAACTGTGGTTTTTGCATTTGTCACCCCGAGTGGGATGGGTATGCTCAGACGTGAGTCCCATGCTCTCCACACCAATGGATTCAAGCAAGCCGGGCTGAAGACGGCTGAAATGCCAGAAACCGGTCCTCTGAAGCTTGTTTCTGATCCAGGGAAGGCATGGCTTGGCAGATCGGGCTGGACTGTTCCCATGAGGCACAGGGTCAGACTGATTTGCATATGGCCATGTCTGAACTGGGGTGGTGTGGAGTGCAAAGAAACAATGGATTTGGGCCCAGATCTCTGTACTGGGGTGAATGTATGATATTGTTCTGCATTCTGTCCATCAACTGTGGTTTTTGCATTTGTCACCCCGAGTGGGATGGGTATGCTTAGACGTGAGTCCCATGCTCTCCACACCACTGGATTCAAGCAAGCCGGGCTGAAGACGGCTGGAATGCCAGAAACCGGTCCTAGGAAGCTTGTTTCCAGTCCAGGGAAGGCATGGCTTGGCAGTTCGGGCTGGACTGTTCCCATGAGGCACGGGGTCAGACTGATTTGCATATGGCCATGTCTGAACTGGGGTGGTGTTGAGTGCAAAAAAACGACGGATTTGGGCCCAGATCTCTGTACTGGGGTGAATGTATGACATTGTTCTGCATTCTGTCCATCAACTGTGGTTTTTGCATTTGTCACCCCGAGTGGGATGGGTATGCTCAGAGTGAGTCCCATGCTCTCCACACCACTGGATTCAAGCAAGCCGGGCTCAAGACGGCTGGAATGCCAGAAACCGGTCCTCGGAAGCTTGTTTCCGGTCCAGGGAAGGCATGGCTTGGCAGTATGTGCTGAACTGTTCCCATGAGGCACAGGGTCAGACTGATTTGCATATGGCCATGTCTGAACTGGGGTGATGTGGAGTGCAAAAAAACGATGGATTTGGGCCCAGATCTCTGTACTGGGGTGAATGTATGACATTGTTCTGCATTCAGTCCATCAACTGTGGTTCTTGCATTTGCCACTGGGGAGAGACATTTGGTGAAGATGCAGGGCGCAGACTTGAGTCTAAAGGGCAGGACACAGAATTGGAAATTCCTGCCCGCTACTGCGAATCTCAAGTACTTTTTGTGATTTTTGTGAATTGGTATATGGAAGAAAGCGTCTTGCAAGTCCAATGACGCAATAAAATCCCCCTCCTCCAGAAGATGCAAAACTTCCTGGATCGTCACCATGCGAAACAACTGTTTCTTCCGAAACTTATTGAGAGCCCTGAGATCTAGGATTGGTCTCCATTTCTTTTCCTTCTTTTGGATTAAAAAGAAACAGGAATAAAATTGTTTCCCTCTTTGGGATGGTGGAACTCTCTCTATCGCACCTTTCTGCAACATAACAGAGATTTCTTGCAGAAGCAGTTGTAGGTTTTTGTGATGCATTGGGCGAGGCGGGGTCCGTGGAGGGATGCTCATGAATTCCATAGAGTGGCCGAATTGTATTAATTGAAGGTTATCTTTTTCCAATTCTTTAGAAAATAGGTAATTTTTCCTCCAATTTTTTATAAGGGATACGAGGTATGGACTCGCCGAATTAAGAGGTCATTGTCTTCGCCCGTTGCTTCTTCTCTGTCCTCTGCCTCGAAAGGACGACTTTCCATACGAGGACTGTTGGCCTTGTTGTTGCTGGCGTTGTTGATACTGCGGCCTACTCTGGTTGGACGAATAAGAGGATCTGTACTGGAAACCTCCTTTGTAGGAATATTGTCCTTTTCCCCTATTTCCTCGAAAGGACTGATTTTTATACTGAAGTGTGCCCAAGGCCCTTGCGGTGTCCGTATCCTTTTTTATGATTTGTAACGCCTCATCAATTTTGGGGCCGATTAGTAGCTGGCCGTCATATGGCATGTCCAAAATTTTTGTCTGCACCTCAGGACGGAATGAGGTCGCTTTCAACCATCCTTGACGTCTTAAAACCGCTGCACCAGCCAGCTGCCGAAATCCTGTCATAGCAACATCCATAGCAAAGTCAATAATCTCTGATGCTGATGTTTCCCCTTCTATGAGTATTTTCTTCACCTCTTCCTTGGATGCGTCAGGTAATTCAGACAGGTACGGCGCTATGTCTGCCCACAGCAGTCTATTATAGCGTCCAAGCAGCGCTAAGGTATTTGCAGCCTTGACAGTCATTGCCGACATTGATGAAAAACGCTTTCCTATGTTGTCAAGCTTTCTTCCATCCTTATCCGGTTGAGCGGATTCAGGAGAAGAAGGATTTTTAGAATTTTTCTGGGCCGCCTGGGTCTCCACAGAATCCGGTTTAGGATGACCTGTCAGGCAGGCCGGTGCCGAATTTGGAGCTTTGTATTTTTTGTCCAATCTAGGGATTACAGGTGAAACTGAGGCGGGATTCTGCATGATCTGCTCCCCCTGTTTCCAGAGATAATCGATCATAGGAATTGTTCTCGTTGACCTCTTTAATGGCTCCTTAAAATCATACAGGAAACATTCGTGCTCCTGAGACTCCATTGTAATCTAAAACCGCTTAGCGGCCCTTTCCACCACATTATGGAAACCACCTATATCAAAAGGCGGCAAATTTGATGAAGCAGGTTCTGGAGATGCTGGTGAAGCTGTGACATAATCCTCCCAGTCATTATTGACGGATTGGTCATCCTGCAGCTCTCCTTCCTCTTGCTGTTCCTCCTGCTCTTCTTCCTCTTCTTCGCCCTCCGAAGATTGAGGACATGGTATATCCACCTGTTCCTTCTGAATGATTAGGGGCGGGGGTTTTGGTCTCGGCGATGGAGCCGTCATGGGAGCTTGAGGTGCCGGAGATTCTGGGAACCTCTGCTTGTAGTCTTATATAAGGTATCTTAGATCCGTAACCAGGGATGCTGGCAGGCAGACCATAGGTGTAGGTGGCAGACGAACCACCTGCTCCTCAACTTCCTCCTCATCCGAGCTTTGGCATTTGACATTTAGCTCTGATGGGCTAGTCGCCAATTGGAACATATCCCCATCATCAGAATTCTCATCCTGAAGTAGACTTGCTGGTGGTAATAGCTGCAGATGGCTTGGGGAAGTTAGCTCTGGCGTTAGCGTCTTCCTGGTATTCTTCAGACACACAGAAGCTGACTGAAGGTCCGGTGAGATCGTCGACGGAGTAGCGACGACAGTCGTCGTCATGGACGATGTTGCCGTCGACGGTGACTTCGTCGACGGCGCCTTCGTCGACGGTGCCTTCGTCGACGGTGTCTTCGTCGACGGTATCTTCGTCGACGGTGTCTTCGTCGACGGTGTCTTCGTCTACAGCGACAAAGTCGACGGTGATGATCTCATCGTCGGCGTTGACGTCGACGAGGCTATCGTCGACGGGATCTTGGTCGTCGACGAAGATCTTTTGATTACAATCGTCGACGATACAGCCTTACCCGCCGTCAACGATGGGGTTGTCGTCGTCGATGATGATAATGATGACGACGACGCCGTCGTCGTCGAGAGAGACTGTCGTCGTTGACGTAAATACATAAGCAGGAGATACTGCTTTCTTCATCACCAATGATGTCGTCGACGATGCCGTCGTCGTCGACAGTGCAGGCTTCTTAAAGGTGTGAACCTCCTTTTCTGAAGCTGTTTTTGCCTTGACCTCTGAAGACTTTTTAGCTGTCTTCTTTTGAGGAGTATCCAAGTATCCAAGGTGCCAGGGGAAGCTACCCTAGGTCTTTTGAGAGAGGATTTTGAAGAGGTTGAAGAACTCACTTCCCTCAGAGGAATCCAGATTATCTCTATCCTTAAGCCTTTGGAGCCAGATCAAAAGGCGTCCCTCTCGGTCTTTTAGAGTCTTAGTAGAAAAGGTTCGACATACCTTTCAGTCCTTAGCCACATGATCTGGGTATAGACAGTGCAGGCAGTCCTTATGCTGGTCATCAAATTGTAACCTCTTTTTTCTCTAAATAGTAAATAGCTTTCCTTGAGGAGAAAACAGGAAACAAGTCCCAAAAAACTGTTGAAAAAGCTATAATGCAACAAACCTGAGCAGAGCTCAGGGGAGACTCCCTTAGCACAACATGCGGTAGAAAATCTGAGGGACTGAGGCTCCTGCCAGGAAGGTTCTAGAGGGAGGTGACAGCTGATTGGCTCTTTTCTAGAGTTTGGTCCTTTTTACAAAAGGACCTAGATATCTTACAAAAGTGAGGCCTTATGGCCTACTATTCTCTATATGTCCATGGGACATTACTTATATATGTACCGGGGACTCCCATCTCGACGACGGGGAATGATTCAGGCATGTGAATCTATGAAAGACACCTATAATATTGGATAACCAGTGATGCGACCAACACTTTAACATGATACAACGCCTCACAATCTGTATCGTAAGAATCAACAATAAAATGTTTTTAGCAGGATTCAAGTACCACACATCTGTGGCTCGGCCTCAACTGTTCCTCGAGTGAGGCAGAACTTCCTGGATGTAACAAGCTGATAAGGAAGCAGTTTAACTAATTGCCCCCGGAAGTAAGATTCCAACTACTTTGGCTTTCCTCAGTGATTTGCAAGATCCAGGATGTGTGCAGCGCAGCAACGTTACAAGCGGCCGGCCACAAGCTTAGACGCAACTCTCTGTTTCTGCACGCTTGCTCCAGCTTGGTTATGAAGCCTGAGACTCCTCCCACCCACCACTTAGCCCTGCTGTGCAGCGACTGGCTATTCCTGAGCACTAGACCGTGACTGTAACCGGAAGTGCTCAAAGCAGGAAGTGAGGGCGCGCTGGGAGCGAGATTGCAAACCACAAGTGCAAAGGTACAATTATACAGGTCTTTTTAAAAGATTAAAAAGGTCCAACAATTAAAAAATAGCAGCGTTTTTTTATTGGCAAGCGCAGCAGCATTACAAGCAGCCCACCACAAGCATAGGTGCGACTCTCTGTGTGGACCCAGCAGGGATTCCTTCCTGTACCTGCTCTATGGATAGTGTGATATTTAACACTGCAGCTTTAATAGAATCTCAAGGACATCACTAGCCATGTCACTGTATGTGTCATAGAAATGTTCTATTTGATGTCAGTTGATGTCTGCTGGCATTGTATGTGGATGGGATCTTAAATTCCTGGATTAAACTTCATCAAATGTACCTTCCTGTATCTTGGAATTATTAATGAAGATACTTCACTGGCGTAGTCGGCATTGGAAACTTTTGAAAGGAATATATGGATCCCAACAACAGTTTTTGTGAGGAGAAGAACTTCTGAACAAGTCAATCTTTCCTTAACTGGCAACCAGCATCAATCAAATTTTCAACATCAACAATCTTGACTGTGAACTTCGTGAGTAGACATTATGTTCTGCTAAACTTTAAATTAACTCTCAACACTCTGTTCTACTCAAGCCCTTATTTATCTTCTGACCTGCGAGCTGCGAATTATTTAAATTGCTTAAACCCCTTGCGTTATCAGCCTGTATCCCTGTTTAAGTCTAATCTCATTTCGCCTGCATTCAGCTATCTTTAACAATTAATTCTTGACTATTTGACACTGTTTTGACCTTAAAACGTGAGGATTCAGCGGTGTTTAACAAATAGTATCGTGCGCGAGAGGCGCGTGGAATTCGGTCAGCTGTTATCCCTGCCAGTGCGAGTTTTAATTGAAAGTAAACAAGCGCGAGCAGCCGCTGCCGTCCCTGAAGGTTCTTAATACCGCGACCCAAGCGCGAGCAGCCAAGAGTGAATAAGCTCAATTACTCGAATACTTGAATATAAACAAGCATGAAGCTTTGACCACGAGCACAGTCTCTAATTGAATTTAAACACGCAACTCAACACAAGCGGCGTCATGGTTTCTATCTTCGCTCGCGTGCTTGCTAATTGACTGTGATTGAGCTTTAAGCACGAGCACGACCAGCAGAGCGTTGAAAGGCTGTCATCGCATCGTCTCTCTGAATATAAACAGCTCAATGTGAAAAGCGTGTGTAGCTGAATTTGAAGAAAGCTTACATCCGTCTTTTCCTTTTATATTAAACAATTTACCATGTGACAAAAGCGTGTGCAGCCAGGCTTGAAGGGAGTTACTACTAAGTGCAGTCAAGCTTGAAAGAAGCAATTATCACTGAAGGAAGCAATTAGCCTTCACTACACTTTTACATGAAATAAACTTGTGGTGCATTTAAACTATTTTTTTTTAAAAAGGAACTCACTATAACCAGCATTTACAAAGTAATAACTATTATTTTGAAGGATTTTGAATCTTACCTTCTCTTCTTTGGTATCTTCAGCCATCTGCAGCTATTTTGGAAGAATTTCAAAACTAAGATTTTGATTGGGTTATACATTTTTGGTTTGTGTATTTTGATTGGGTGTTGTACTTCCTGTATATTTTGTTAAACAAGGGCAATAGTTTGCAAAAACAAGTCATAATATTTTTTTTTTTACTGAATTTAACAAAATGCAAAATGTTACAGCTGCTCCATTCTTTTTGTCTAGCCCTGGTGAACCTCCAATTAGATGGAAAAAATGGAAAGTGGTCTTTGAACGTTATGCCAAAGTCTGTGGGACTTCTCTCAGTGCTGAGAGAAAATGTTCTTTATTGCTTCATTGTTTAGGATCTGAAGGCCAAGATATTTTTGATGGCTTGCCTGATCTTTCTCCCGCAGACGCAAATGGTTTAAATGAATATGAGATTAGTATAAAGAAATTAGATATACACTTTTTGCCCAAAGTTAGTACTATTCTTGAAAGATATCAATTCACTAAATGTATGCAAAATGATGAAGAAACCATTGAATCTTATGTAACTCGTTTAAGGAAGCTTGCATCCTCATGCAAATTTGGAGCTTTAATTGATGAACGTATTCGTGATCAATTTATGTTTGGTTGTGCGATAGAAAAAGTTCGAGATGAGTTATGGCTAAAGGATGAACCTTCCCTTGATGAGGTATTAACTATTGCCAAGCGTATTGAACATGCTCTTAAATGTGTGGCTATAATCAAAAAGAATGCTGAAAAAGAAAATAAAGTCCAGGTGGTAAGAACTAAAAATGATAAATATGTTAAAGATGCCACTAGACCAGAGTTCAAAAAATCTGGTTCTGAACTTAAATGTTTCAGATGCGGAAAACCAGGTCATCTTGCAAATGACAAGAAATGTCCTGCTCTAAAACAAACATGTTCCAAATGTAAGTTAAAAGGTCATGTTTCTTCTTTGTGTAAAACAAAAATTAGATCTAAGGTAAAGGAGGTAGATATTTTTGAAAAAACTTCTTCAGGATCTGATTGTGATATCGAAGTGGTCCAAGCTATTGGCGATGGTGGGGTCTCACGTAAAAAACCTGATCCTATTGATGAAATATTAGTTGAGGGTGAAAAAACTAAAGTGTTGTTCGATTCTGGTGCCAAAATTACCATCATTTCTGATGAATTTTTCACCAAGAAATTGAAAGGTAAGGTATCTCTTATGAAAGCTGACATCATTCCATTGGGATATGACAAAAAACCAATAAAACTACATGGTTATTTTATGGGTCTTATAGAGTACAAGTCTAGGTATGTGGCTGGTAAAGTGTATGTCTCAAAGAAGGGTGACAGCTTAATCAGCTGGTTTCATTTAGGTGATATGGGTGTATATTTAGATCCTAATGCCACTCCTTGCATACAATTGAGAGACAGAGTTCTCAATCAATTGAAGGGAAGTCATTAGAAGACAAATTCACATGTGAGTTAAAAAAGAAATTTCCCAATGTTTTTAAAGAAACTCTAGGTTGTCTTAAAGGTTATCAACATAAGATAAGGGTAAGGGATGACTCTGTTCCTGTAAGCTGTAAGGTCCGGGGTGTACCTTTAGCTATAAAAGAAGATATGAAAATAGAAATTGGGAAACTCATTGAAAATGGCATAATTGAAGAAATAGAGGGTTGTGAATGGATGGCTCCAGTAGTCGCAGCGCGAAAACCGAATGGAGATTTGCGTTTATGCATTGATCTCAGGCAATTAAATAAATGTGTAATTGTTGATAGATATCCCTTACCTAATATTGCAGAGTTATTGGTTTTGTTAGGAAATGCCAAAGTCTTTAGTACAATAGATCTTACCTCTGCCTATCACCAAATTGAATTGGAGGAGTCTTGCAGAGATCTTACTTCTTTTATTACGCCTTTTGGCACGTATAGATTCAAGAGGATGCCATTTGGCTTAGTTTCTGCTTCTTCTGTGTTTCAGCGGGTTATGGAAAAAGTGTTAAAAGATGTTACTGGGGTTTGTATATATCAAGATGATGTATTAATCTTTGCAGATAATGTGTCTGATCATGATACAACATTGAACATGGTATTAGAAAGATTCAGCAAACACAATCTCACTGTAAAAGCAAGTAAATGTAGATTTAGGTCTGATTCTATTAATTACTTAGGACATAATATTTCAGGTGATGGTGTAAAACCTAAATCCGAATTGGTAGACACCATAAACAAAATGGTGGCACCGGAAAATAAATCTGAACTCATGAAGCTGTTAGGCATGATAGAATATTATGCAAAATTTGTCAAAGGCTTGCTGAGGTGTTTGTTGAGGAAAGGTGTGGAATTTGAGTGGTCCGAGGAATGTGAGAATGAGTTTGTTGAAATCAAACAAAGATTAAACAGTGCTCCTGCGTTAAAAAGCTTCAACCCTAAGTTCAAGTCTATTCTAGTCACTGATGCGAGTGAGAAAGGATTGGGTGCTGTGTTGAAGCAGAATGGTCCAGAAGGCATGCAAACCATAATGTTTCTGTCTAGGAGTTTGAGGGATGCTGAAACTCGGTATTCCGTTGTAGAGAGGGAAGCATTGGCTGTGTTTTGGGCAGTGAGGAAGCTAAAGAAATTTCTTTGGGGTCTGGTCTTCGATGTCTATACTGATCATAAACCCTTAGTGGAAATTTTTAGCAAGAAAGGTTTGGATCTGGTATCTGGGAGGATATCAAAGTGGGTTATTGGCCTACAGGAGTATAGTTTTGGTATTCAATACATTCCAGGTGCTTTGCTGACTGGAGAGCACTCTGCCGGGGACTTACTTGTTTTGCCTGTCATCCCACAGCTCGCGGAACCCGCTCCGCGGGCCCCGCATCGCGCTGTGTGATCCTCTGCAGCCCGGAGTTTGGAGGAACAGCTGGGGGAGTCTACTGTCGGGGCTGCGAGCGGCGAGCGCTCAGGAGGGACTTCAACTCCCAGGAGCGCCTGCCTGCCCAGAGGACCAACACCTGGGCCGCTCTCCCCGACCCCTCCCACCCTTCCACCGACCGTTTTTAAACAGCATTTCCCTGTGGGCGAGTGGGACGCTTTGCTGACTGGAGAGCACTCTGCCGGGGACTTACTTGTTTTGCCTGTCATCCCACAGCTCGCGGAACCCGCTCCGCGGGCCCCGCATCGCGCTGTGTGATCCTCTGCAGCCCGGAGTTTGGAGGAACAGCTGGGGGAGTCTACTGTCGGGGCTGCGAGCGGCGAGCGCTCAGGAGGGACTTCAACTCCCAGGAGCGCCTGCCTGCCCAGAGGACCAACACCTGGGCCGCTCTCCCCGACCCCTCCCACCCTTCCACCGACCGTTTTTAAACAGCATTTCCCTGTGGGCGAGTGGGACGCTTTGCTGACTGGAGAGCACTCTGCCGGGGACTTACTTGTTTTGCCTGTCATCCCACAGCTCGCGGAACCCGCTCCGCGGGCCCCGCATCGCGCTGTGTGATCCTCTGCAGCCCGGAGTTTGGAGGAACAGCTGGGGGAGTCTACTGTCGGGGCTGCGAGCGGCGAGCGCTCAGGAGGGACTTCAACTCCCAGGAGCGCCTGCCTGCCCAGAGGACCAACACCTGGGCCGCTCTCCCCGACCCCTCCCACCCTTCCACCGACCGTTTTTAAACAGCATTTCCCTGTGGGCGAGTGGGACGCTTTGCTGACTGGAGAGCACTCTGCCGGGGACTTACTTGTTTTGCCTGTCATCCCACAGCTCGCGGAACCCGCTCCGCGGGCCCCGCATCGCGCTGTGTGATCCTCTGCAGCCCGGAGTTTGGAGGAACAGCTGGGGGAGTCTACTGTCGGGGCTGCGAGCGGCGAGCGCTCAGGAGGGACTTCAACTCCCAGGAGCGCCTGCCTGCCCAGAGGACCAACACCTGGGCCGCTCTCCCCGACCCCTCCCACCCCTTCCACCTCTTGCTACATTAATCCAATACTACTCCCGCAGCGCGGGAGAGCGCGCGGGAGAAGCCCGGGACAAGGGCGGGACCGTCTGTGGCCGTCCGGGGCCGCAGGAGGCCGGGCAGGGCCACCCATCTAACATTTATTCTTTCCTAACTGTGTTTTTTATCTGGTTTTAATATTTGGTATTTTTTTATCTTGAGGTATATATCATGTATATTCATTAATTGCTTATTGAGACCCGTGAAATTCTAGATTCTTGTTAACTTACTTTACAAACATGCCCCTAAGGTCGGGTAAAGAAAGACAGGTTCAGGTTTCCACTTCTAACGGCACCTTCACCGGGACTATTGACCAATTCTTCACACGTTCTACTGCCGTTTTGGAAAAGGAGATAGCCTTGGTTGAAAAGCGACTTTCGCTTGATATTATTACGGGTAAACGTTCCTCACTTGGTAAGATTAGTGCGGACGTCCCCCCTGTCCCACTTACATTGCTGACTACAAATAGTAACGATATTAATGCGGAGTCGTTATTGTTAACTGCTCCCGATAACTATTCTGTGGAGGCAGTGGGGACAAACCAAGAAAGCGTCTATAACACTGCACAAGGCAACCTATCGAATGGTGGGACCACCGTTTTAGACCTGGTTAGTGAGAAATCGGGCCTTTCGGACTCGCCTAATCTTAATGTCAGTATTGAACATATGGATTCCACTTTCAGCTCACAACATATATCTCCCCATAATCGTGGGAAGCGTAAAAGGGTAGATTCACCAAATATTGATGTACAAACTGAGGGTGCGGAAAACTTTATATTATCATCTCCCCCGCAGCCACCTAATACTAATCTGACTGTCCATCCTGAGGAATGTAATCCTACAATTAACATCTCTGAAGAAATCTTCCTGGCCAAGACTGAGTTACTACTTAAATCGCTTCTTTTACCACTTTTTGAAAGGACTAGATTGTTAAATGATAAAATGGATGCCTTAGACAAATTGGTTAAAGATAATATAGTGTCATCGAATAAAATCCTTGCTGGCCTAGTACCAAAAGGATTGAATTCCCTTGCCCCTCCCACTAATATGCCTACTACTACGGCCAATAATAACATAGGGACCAATAATAATCATGGTAATAATAGTAAAAATACCTCCAAAGTGGGGTTATCTATCTCCAAATCAGCACAAAATAAAACTGCACCAGTTCCCAAAAAAGTAACCACGGTGAATTCAACTGGGCTAAAATCTGCTGTAAATTCGCAGAATCAGAGAAACCCAACTCCTACACAGAATAAGGCTTCAAGTCATCACCCCAAATTTATCCCAAAGAAGCAATGTGTGAATCTCCCTCCGGAATCAGTGCCGTATACTATTATTTTAACTGGTGTGGCTCCCCTTAGTAGTGGCACGAGAGAAACACACAAGGATCTTTACAATAAGGTCATATTTTGGCTTAATAAAAACCGTCCGCTTCCCCCTGATCTTAAACCTGAAATCCTTAATGTAAGGAGGGTGGACTGGGTAGGCTTTGAGAAAAAAGACCTTGAGGGTGACTGTGTGGTTATTAGTTTTAGAGACCCATGGGTTGCTGAATTAATCGGTAGGGAAGCAAGATTTGGACGAGTTGGAGATGTGCAAACACTATCACTGCATTATTTTTATCCTACCTTATATGCCACTAGACCTCAATCCCCAATCCACCACAATAGAAGGGATAGGTTTAGAGGCAGATTTCAATCTGAAACTCCGATCTATCCAATGTTTTATCCTCGCCTCGCAAATCGGTTTGCACCATTGTTTGGGCTAGAAGGTGTAGATTGACAAAATGCTGATTCTTTAGATATTGTGGTACCTGAAGTTGTAGTAACCCAGTCCCCAAATAATTTGAAAATCCCTGGAATGGAGATTGCTTTAGGATCCATTAATGTAATACAGAGGGAGGTAGAAAGGGATATATACCCTAATTGTACACCTAGCCCTCTGAATATTGTAGAAACTATGAGTCCAATGGTACCCATGGGGGAGATTCCACCTCATATTCTGACAGTCTTATCATGGAATGTAGCGGGATTGAGGGGGAAATTGTCAGAGGCTGAGTGGTGCTCCTTTATAGACTTACACGATATAATTGTTCTGCAGGAAAGTTGGTCTACAGAGCCTATCTATCGAGTTGGCTATCTTAACTATTATAAACCTGCCTGCAAAGGACTGAAGGGACGTCCATCGGGTGGCTTGGTCATTTGGATAAAACAATCCTTAGCCTTTGCAATAACAGACCACCCTACTGTGAGTAATGATGTTCTGGCTTTGAAATTATGTGGTGTAAATAAACAGGTTTTTTTCCTTATTAATATTTATGCAAGAGGGTTACCAGGAGGGAAGCCCGCGAGTGTGATAGCTGAACTGGATTCTGTATTAAACAGTATTAGTAGAGATAAATGTGTTATGGTGGCAGGTGATTTTAATTGTTCTTTTGAACCTTTTCCTAGCCTTGTCGATGGGGGTTATGGGGAGATTGACCAGTTATGGAATATCCCCCAATTAACTATTCCTCCAGTTAAGAAAGTCACTGAGGCTGCTATGCAGTGGTTAGGTCTGTGCCTTGACTGGAATTTGCGTGCAGCAAATGGTAGGACCAAATCAGATATAATGGGAATGGTCACATTTGATAATTCCCTGCACTCTAGTCGCATTGACTATTTTCTGTTAAGACTAGAATATTGGAAATTATTGGAGGATATGGTGGTGGTCACGAGACCTGAAAGCGATCACAATCCCCTGGTCGTCAAGCTATTATCACAGGAGGGTTTGTTTTTGGATCCTGCAACTAGCATCTATACAGCAGAGGCTGGTCTTACGAATGACTGTAGAAGGGTAAGATGGGCCAGGTTACTAGATAACCCCTCTATTATCAATAAGGTTGCCGATGAGGTCAAAATTGCAACAAACCTGATAGTACCCTTATTAGAAGAAGGAATCTTACCTGATCAAATTGGGGTGATTCACGAGTCTCTTTTTAATAAAATTAAATCTTTTTTTATTGAACCAGTTAAAGGAAGGATAATAGTGCAATCCAAGTCTAAGTGGTACGACAAGTCTTGTCGAGCCGCCCATAGCTCTTTGTTATCTGCTATTAAATCTAAAATAGCCAGGGATATAAGGTTGGCTAGGGCAAACTACAGGAAAATACTTAAAGAGGCCAAAACTAGATGGGATGACCAGCGTTGGTTGGATTTATACCAGGCAAGTACCTCATCCAACCAAACAAAATTCTGGGAGGTTGTTAAATGGGGTGGGACGGGTGATATGCATGTTCCTGTTAATTATGTTCCAGCTGAGCAATGGGTCAAGCATTATGAGGCACAGTTTAGTGTCGCGGAACGGATCTCCCTTAATAATAGGGAAGATGCCAGCGTACAGTTCCCTGTGCCATCTTATGATCCCATTGTTTTCAGTGGCGGCTGGTGACATTTGAAAGTGGTGGGGCGGAAAGTGGTAATCACACTGCACCGTAGCACCCCAGGACCTCAGGACCTCACACTCTGCTGCCTGCTGTCTCCAGGCCTCTGGGCTCAAGCCCTCAAACCCAAGACCTCAGGCCCACTCATCCTGGAACACAGACCCTCACACTCTCTCTGTAGCCCTCTCACCCCGGACCACAGACCCTCCCACCCTCGGACCTCAGTCAGCCCCTCTGACCCTCTCAGACCTTAGACCCTCACACCCTGGCTGCAGCCCTCTCACCCCCGGACCTCAGACCTTCACACTCTCGGACCTCAGCCCCTCTCCGACCTTAAACCCTCAGGCTCACACCCTGCAGGCAGCCCTCTCACCCCCGGACCTCAGACCCTCACACTCTCGGACCTCAGCCCCTCTCACCCTCTCGGGCCTTAGACACTCACACTCTGCAGCGCTCTCACCCTGGACCCCAGCCCCTCTCACCCAAGACATCGGGCCCTCACACTCTGCAGCCCTCTAACCCCCGGACATCAGGCCTTCAAGTTCTCACCCTCAGGCAGGCCCACGGACCCTGCCGTGCTTGGCTGAGTGAGAAGCGATCACAGTGGCGCGTCCGACTTTGTGTTAAGACCAGTCACGGCACTGACATTGCTGACAGCATAGTAAAGGCACTAAGGCAGGCATGTTTGATCTTTACAAAAGGTAACTACAAACAGTAAGGAAGGACTGGACCATTCACATATTGTTCCTATTAAAGTGGCAGAGGCTCAATGGTTGCAGAGTTATTGTCACATACAATGCATAAAGACAGTGCATCTTCTCGTCATTCTTATCATGCAGTTAAGTCTTTAGTAGTTACATGACTTCCCAAATTTCATTTCAGCACTGTCTTAATTTAGCGTCTTTTATTCATTTCACAATACTCGAGACGGACCACAGTAGCCACAACGACGATTTGTTCTTATTTTATTATCAGATCCCAGACCTTACCCGTTTCATCTTTGGTTTACTGTTTCATTCCATCAGTGTCTCTTCAAAGCCATTAAAGAATTCTTTTCCAAACATGGCAAAGACATTTGGTTTCAGTTGATGTCACGGAGATGTTGCTCACATTCCCAACATACTTGTCACATAATTCGTTCGTAACTTGCCTTTCTTCCATGTCCTTCAAATCGCACGTCGTGCTAGGGTAAAATACCCCTACAAACCCTGGCCGGTCCATTAAGTTTTTAAAAATAGAGGCGGCCCTTACAATCATACTCTGTCCGTGTCCTGTTGTTCTTATTTTCATATCAGAACCCTAGATCTGGATCTATATATCCATTGTGTCTGTCCTGCAACCAAACCCAGCTACATCCACCTCTCGGGCTGGTACAAATCATCGGATACGGGTCCCATAGTACACTCATAGCAGTCATGGACAGGCAGTTGCTATGAATGCCGTCAGCTGGTACCTGCAGATTAAGGACGACCGACGAGAATACATTTTATGCAAGAAATTCACAATTTGCACCCAAGCATTCCAGTGTTAATAGCAAAAAAAATTGCTTTCAGTCGCTAAAATGGAGAAGCTCTGATAGTAATTTGAGGCAGTGGGAAACAGTACTACCCACTATGCGCATTCTGCCCCCAGTGCATCATCGCCGGCGCCGCCAGTTAAACGCAGACAGTAACTCTGTACATGTAAGCATAGTAAAATATGCGATAACATAAACCAACCAATGGTAATAACGCACCACCTGATGATTGCGGGGATGTTACCACATCGAGGTATTACCAATGTGGTAATACCTCGATGTGGTAACATCCCCGCAATCATCAGGTGGTGGAATGAGTTTACTGACGACGCCCTCTAAGAGCGGTATTGAAGCATGATTCTTAACTAATGCAACGAGGTGCAGTAAAACATTCAGAGTCCAATCAGGGCTTTTACCTCAAAAGAAAAATAACTTTAATCATTCACTACTACATTATGTTAGCGCACGTGTACATAAACAGTATCACAATCACGTACAATAGGCCTAAAAATACCATTTGCCATAATGTAGGACAACAAACAATACTCACCCCACCCCACAGACCTAAAAAGTTCTTTGTTGTGGAGCAAGGAGTAAACAAGAATGCCAGGAATACTTCCAGACTGTTTATTCTGAGAGCCTCTAAGCCTGCAGGCAGGGAGAACGCGTAAAGCTATACTGCAGGCTTTCTAACTTGGCAACTCAGAACTGGCGCAAGGGCATTGTCTGGCATACACTCGAACCGGAGTGGGTGGTAGCGTAGCAGGCAGGCGCAGAGGCGCGGGAGCCATCCTGTGGGTATTTATTTGAAGAACACAAGATTTTTGCACTTGTGGCGCCTCCGAGCCTGTGGGTCTAATGCGACTCTCACTCTTCATTCTGGTCACAAGACAGTCCCACCCCACAGTTCACGCCAGTTTTCAGCCTTCTAGTAGAGTTCTCAGTACAGAGAGTTCTGGACTGGTATGCGGTCATCAGATTCAGCAGGGTAGGTTAAGTTTAAATTAGGGTCACACAGGCCGAGTGCAGCCGACTACTCACCTGCGGCAAGTTACAGTAAGTAACACTAACACATTTCATTCACATTATGCTAACTGTAGCAGCAGCCTACAGGCAAAAGCGCGGGGGGCGTCTGTAACATGCAGGTACAGGTGAAACAGTACTCGTGAAACAGTGGTGTGGTGTGCGCTGCTACTGTCTGTGCTGTGCACAGTAAAAGACTTACGTCGTAGATGGTGGACGAGGTGCCGTGTCACGGTGGTCGTGAGGTCCGGTCCGGGTCCGTAGGGGCACACTGGGCACACACACTCTCAGTCTCTCACTACTCTGTAACCAGGCCAGGGCAGGACGACGACGACGGACGGACTCCTTGTGAGTTGTGAGTGACTCTAGATTAGAAGACACACTCTCTCTGACGATGACGAGTCTACTTCTTCTACTTTCACTTAGTAGACTTGTTGTTAGTTTCGTATTCTGGTTGTTGTTTTGGTGCGCCACGCGTGGTAATGGCCAATCACCTCTACTTTGCTGGATAATAGCCACAGGTGATTGGTCATGCAGTGCGGGCCGCAGCAGAGCAGCCAACACCCACGCCGCGTGGTACCATCCTGCTGCAGCAGCCAATCCTGGCGCAGCGTTAAGAGCGCCACTGCGCCAGGATTGGCTTACGAGCAGACTGCTATTTGCCCCTAATGAGACCGGGGCCCGGGTCCCATGCCTGTCTAGTCTCTGAGTGATATGGGGGGTGGGGGGTGGATGGACCACAGTACGCATGCGCAGGCCAGTCAAAATATCGAGGCCTCCTGGATTTCACTTGCGCTGTGTGTACAGTTACTGTAGTACACACTGCGCATGTGAAACCCACGAGTCCTCAATATTTTGACTGGCCCGCGCGCAGTTACTGCCAGTGCCAACGCTATTCTGCTTGCGCCGCCCCCCGCACGGCCCACTCCCTTATGCGCTGCCCGATTCTGTCGGGCTTCTCCCGGCCGGGGACGGTAGCACGCTGCTCAGATTAATCCCGTTCTGAGAACGTTCTGACTTCGTTTTTAAATTATGCATGTTGTTGTTGTTGGCAGGTGCGTCCATGGCTAGTGGGGCAACGCCCCAACGCCCCCAATGGACGCACCGCCACTGATTGTTTTTACCAACTCAGAAGCTATCACCGCCCTTAATCAAGTGCAGAACGGTAAAGCCCCAGGTATGGACTGCATTCCTGCGGACCTTTTTAAATATGATCAATTGCATTGGGTCCCGTATATAACTCTTCTGGCAAATGCAATAGCTAGAGGGACTGAGATTCCCATCTCATGGAAAGGGGCAGAGATTCTGCCCGTGTTTAAAAAAGGGGACAGAACAGATGCAGGGAACTATAGACCCATCAGTCTTATTGATGCCCTTCAAAAGGTTGTAGCTCGAATGTTGTTAGGAAAAATTCACACTTGGATGTCTGAAGCAGACATTCTGTCTCCTATGCAGGCGGGTTTTAGGGAATACACTAGCACAGTTGACCAGATATTAAGATTTGTTATGATTTTCTGGAAAACTGTATTACTGAGAGGTGGCACGATATATGCTGCATTTGTGGACCTCAAATCAGCATTCGATTTGGTCCCAAGAGCAAAGATGTGGTCAGCCCTGAGAAGGATGGGTGTGCCTGCCGCACTCCTTGATCTCACAATCAGGATGCATGAGGGAAATTTTGCCAGGGTTAGATGGGGGCGGCAGGGTCAGGTCACAGACACCTTCCCCGTGACACGTGGAGTGAGGCAGGGCTGTGTCCTGGCTCCTACCCTGTTTATACTCTTTATCAACCAGGTGGTGAAGTTTCTCACAGACACTCCGACTGACGCCCCTTCCTTAGGTGGGACTAAATTTCCTCTTTTAATATTTGCTGACGATACACTCATACTGGCTAAAACTCAGAAGGGCCTGCAAGTGGCTATAAATAAATTTGTGGATTTCTGTAATGAGAATGACCTGGAAATTAACATCAATAAAACTAAGTTCATGGTCTTGACAAAAAATAAACCGAAGAGGGGGCATGTTATCATGAATGGGTCTAGTTTGGAGCAGGTTGAAGCTATGACATACCTTGGGGTTTCAATCGACTATAGATTAAGATGGAAAGAACAAGTGGCTGCGCTTAGTTTGAAATTTGCTCGCCTGTCCGGTTGTTTAGTGAAGGAGCAGCGATGCTCTCTCACTAAAAGAGTTTTACCGGCTCTTAAAATCTATAGCGCCAAAATTAGTTCAGCGATTTTATATGGGGCTGATATTTGGGGCTATGTGGACCTGTCTGTTTTAGATAGGATTCAGAGAAAATTTCTTCGAAACCTTGTCAGCCTGCCCCCTTCAACACCAGTCCTACCATTATTAATGGATATGGGCCTGTATTCCATCAAACTCCAAGCCCTCTACAGGATGGTAGCTCTGTGGAGGCGCATATGGTCTACACCAGAACTTGCCATGTTTGCCCGAGAAATACATGATGTGAGAATGCAGCAGGGGGCCGGTGACATACCGTGGTTTAAGCAAATTAAGACCGCTTTGATCAAAATGGGTCTCCCTTTGCTCTGGTCCGAGCCGGGCTCTAATACCTTCCCTACAAAAAAAGACTTTAAGCTGCTTTTCTGGTCAACGGTAAAAGTAGATCATGTTGTTCTAACGGAGAAACAGAACTTGACAGGTCAGTTTCTGCTTCATAAAATAGTCCCTCACATAGAGAACTACTGGGATGTTATTCCTAAAACTTTAGATAGAAAATTATACCATCAGTTTCGTGTAGGAACACTCCCTTTGAGGGCTTTTACTAATGGTTGGCAGAAGACAGAATCATCCCTTTGCCCCTGTTGTACCGTTTGCAGAGAAACATTGGGTCACTTTTTATTTGTATGTACAGCTTACAGCGACCCACGATGTAAATGGTTGAAACCAGTATGTTCCAGACTTAATACCCGAGTAAGTAGCGAAGCTTTGCACATTCTGAGAACAAATACTGCCGAATGGCTATCCATTGGAATGGCTAAATTTCTTGGATGGGCTTGGCTAATCAGGATCAAGTCAGTTCGAAACTTATCGTCTTAAATAATTTTGTATAGTATGCATCTGCAATATACTATGGTCTGTCCAGAATTGATGTCCAGTTTTCGTACATATACAAATGTATACTTGTAAGTTTTTCCTTGTATATTTTTAGTAATTTTTTCCTTTTTGACGTCTATTAATGTATGTTTAATTGGGAATTTTAATCTAAACAATTACTGTTACTTTTTATTTGCTTGTTAGTATTGCTTTGATATTTTGAGATTTTGTCAAATTAATTTGTATTGATTGTTTTGTATGTGTGTCTTTTATGAATAACAATTCGCAATAAAGACGTTAAAAACTGAACTGATAATGGAATAGCAGATGTTCTCTCTCGTTTAGTTCCTGGTAGAGAGTTGGAAGACGATTGTTTGGACTTAGATGATGAATTGGTGTGTGCTGTGGATTATGAATTTCTATCTGAGAAGAAATGGTCTGAAGAGTTAGCAAAAGACGTTACTCTATGTGAGGTTATATCTTTATTGAGAACTGGTTGGGTCAGTTGCAAAGTTGGTTCTGCTTTGACTAAGCCTTTTTGGACGGTACGCAGTGAATTATCTGTTGATAATGATTTGTTGTTTCGTGGGACGAGGTTGATCCCTCCATCTAGTCTCAGAAAGGATTTGATAGATTTGGTCCATGTTGCTCATTCAGGTTTATCCAAAAGTAAGGAGAGGCTTCGCATGTCTTATTGGTGGCCGGGAATGGATAAAATGGTTGAAAGGGTAATTAGGGATTGTATTCATTGTAATGTCAGTGACAAGTCTTACAGTCCGCACACACAACCTATGTTCTTAAGAAGAAGACCAAATGGTCCTTGGCAGGACATAGCTCTAGATCTTGTGGGTCCCATACAACATAGAGATTCTCAGGTTTTCATACTAGTGGTTATAGATATGTACTCAAGATGGCCAGAGGTGTTTTTTTTGTCAGGAATCGATTCTAGTAAAATTATTCAATGTTTGAGTGAGTTATTCTGTAGAGAAGGTCTTCCGGCAACCATTTTATCAGATAATGGTGTTCAATTTGTTTCCAAAGAAATGGAACATTTTTTATCTTCTAAGGGTATTACACACAAGACCTGTTCTCTTTACCACCCCGAGGCCAACGGTATGGTTGAGAGATTTAATAAAGTAATCAAGGACACTGTTAGTTTAGCCAAAAACTTGTCATCTGACTGGAAGAAATGTGTTTTGGCAAAAATAGAAGAATACCGTTATACTCCTCATGCCACAACTGGTAAGACTCCATTTTTGTTGTTTCGTGGGAGAATTCCGAACACGCAGGTTGAACCTTTCTGGGTTAATAAGTATGAAGTATCAAAGGGTAAAGAATGTGTGTGCAACAAAGATGAAATTCTTGAAAATGAAAAGGATAAAGCAGAACGTAGAAAAGCATATTTTGATGTTAAAAAAAATGTCAAAAAAACTGTTGTCTGTGTTGGCGATATGGTCATGGTGAGACGACCTGGCATGGTGGGCTGTTCTGAAACAAAGTTCATGAAGCCTATCAAAGTAATCAACATTTTCAACAATGCAGTGCAAACTCAAGATCATCGTATTTGGAACTTAAATAGAGTTGTCATTGTTAGAAGGAAATTGCAAGATGGACTGATTTTTGATTCCAAGGAAAAGGATTTGGAGAATAGTAGAGCAATTGTTCCTGGAAATATTAGGTCTTCTACACGTGTGTCCAAAAGGCCTAGTTATCTTACTGATTTTGTATGATATGTGTATCTTGTTAATATTGTGTATTTAGCATAATTTATTTATTATTCATTTTTCTCTTCTTTGTTTGTTTTGAGGGAAGAGGATGTGTGATATTTAACACTGCAGCTTTAATAGAATCTCAAGGACATCACTAGCCATGTCACTGTATGTGTCATAGAAATGTTCTATTTGATGTCAGTTGATGTCTGCTGGCATTGTATGTGGATGGGATCTTAAGTTCCTGGATTAAACTTCATCAAATGTACCTTCCTGTATCTTGGATTTATTAATGAAGATACTTCAGATAGCCTTTGAGCCTCTGCACTAGTGGAGGGACCACTGGCAAGGAGCTCATCTCCATAATGAATTCAGCCAGCACCAGAGGTGTGCCATAAAGGAGTCATCTAGCGTCGAATGGTGCCAAGGGCGAATCTGCCATAGTAGTCCAAATGAAACCTCAAACGGTCAATGGGGCCCTGAGGCACAACAGTGGGGACCACTGCATTCCTGAACAATGCCAACATGCTGTGTAGTACTTCACCAGAGCATAACTGGCTGCAAGGAGAGGTTCCTCACACAGAATGATGTACATAAGCTTCTGCTCCGAGGAGGACTATGCTGGAGGAATAGAGCACTGGGGTGACAAACTCAAACGACATAGTGGAGAGTCAACGTTCCTTCTCTTCTTGTGCTTCCTCCATTTTTCATTGTAATACTTAACTTGGAAAGAAATGCTACTTTAAAGCCAATCTCGACAGCAACTGAGTCGGGCCATAAAGAGTTTGGCCTTCTAATCCTTAATGGCCTTTGCATGCATGAGGCTCCATTGGTCAAACTGCTTCAATTCGAATTTCGTCCCTAAGCACTATAGCCAGACCATATGGCCAGAGACTGCCGGAGGACCCCCACTCTTTCGTTAACCAACATCATCAACAAGACGTGGGAGGAATTTATTTGGAAGGCGGGGGATCTTTGGACCCCCGGCCGCCCTTTGGCATGGGTAGCCTTGTGCACATGTTGGATACAGTTCATGCCTGATAGAAGGTCCGTGAACTCGACGGAGCTGACAATCTTGTGTGTATCAGAGGGCCAGTAATTGAAATCTCAGAGAATAATTATCCTGGCATGGTTGATAACTAACTGGGAGATTAATTTGCCTAGTAGTTGAGGGAATAAGGGCATGTGATCAGGAGGTCGTTAGAAGAGGGCACAGATAAAGGGGGACTTGGGGGATTCAAATTTTCAGATGAGGCTGTCAACCTGAGGTATACCACTGCTCTCTAGAGCAGTAAATTTATGTTTCTGTTGGATAATAGCTGAGACTATTATTAAGTTTTAATTTTGAAATTCTTAGCGGTCAGATGTCATTTTGTGCTGTAGAGATCCAAGATAAGAGTTTCCCACAGTGTTGTAATCAGCAGGACAAATGCAACGCTTAATAGTTGATCATCCTTCAGGAAATGACTGTCTGCCTTCCCTAACTTTAAAAACAGTTTCATGCTTTCCGAAATGCAGTTGTCAGCATGCATGCTGGCTGTGTTGTCTGATGTATAAGGGTTGGGCATTTGAATCATTGTGCCTCATTCCTTCTTTTTCTTTTCTGGTTGGGCCTAGTACATTCATGGTGCATGTTAGTTACCGAAAGGTGAAAGACACAGATGGGAGGAGAGAAGTTAGGCTGTATGTACTGCTATATTATAGTTTAAATGCTTATAAAGTCCCAAAGGCGAGACCTATTGGCTATGCCAATGCTTGTTTTGTAATGTACTTGTGTGGCTCTCACCAGGTCCTGTTACCCAGAATCGCTTGCAAACCCTAAATTTTGTAAAACAAAATATAAAAAAACAATTTCCTCTCATTTCTGTGATGGAAAGTTCTGAAATCTGCAGGGAGTCACAAACGTCCTTCCTCCCAGCATTCCCACAAGTCTCTCGACAAAAATGGTACCTCACTTGTGTGGCTAGGCCTAGTGCCCGCAACTATTCTGTAGTATGCAGAGAGAGGCAGACACTCGGGTACCAGAAAACATAACACCAAAAACTGATCTTCTGCATGGACTCATGGAGCAGCAATGCATTGTTCGGATTTTACATGCAATCAGACTTTACTTTACAGATGTTCCTTCTGTGAAGACTTCTTTTTTACGTGCGTAGCTCAATGAGTGAAATTGATGGGGTTTGTATAGTAAAAGCGGGCTGAAACACTTTATGTATCCGAAACAACGGTTACCCTTCTCACATGGAACCCGGATATCAATCATATCAGGGAGCAATGGTTCCTGGGGCCTATGTATTAGATGCTTGATAAATAAAAAGCCCAATGGCATATATTTATGTGGGAAGTGAATGTCAGAAAAGGAAACTGAATCACACACTGGGTAGAATTTTCAAAAGACGCTTTTACTGGGTTGGTGATATTTTGTAAACAAAAATTGCGGACAAACAAGTGCACGGTTTCCAAAGTGAAATAGAACCTTAGAAAAAAGGGGGAGTGTTACTGAGTAGTATAAAAGGTTTCTATGTATAACAAATGACCACAGTACAATATGTTTAAATAGAAAGTCAGAGTTCTAGTACAATGCTAAAGGGCTGCAAAGGTATCATCAAGGCCATATGATATTGAACACCTAAAATAAAGTGATAAGGGAAAATTACTTGAACTGCCAAAACTGAAAAAGGGGGAATTATACATGGCTCAGTTGGCCCCTGTTTGAAAAAATACCTGGATAGTGCCACTGGACCTCCAATGTGATCGGTGGAAACACTAGGGAAGTAATGTGGTTCAAGACAGGGTTAAGAGAATGAAGGAAAAAGGACACTCACAGTGGGGTCCAGCCTGGCACTATTGGTGAGAGAAAAAGCAATTGATCAAAACAAATATATTTTCCCAAACTGTTTTATATAGATTATTCTAGTTTCAAAAAGGCTCTCACCCCACGATAAGGCGGGTATGAATTTGACAGTCCTGTGCGTTACGCAGGGGTGGTTCCATCCGATCATGGTTTGGAGTCAGTTACTTCCCATCTGATTGCAATAGAAAGATAGTTAGAGAGACAGGAAGGGTGCATAGATCTATCAAAAAAGTAAACTAATCCTTGAGTACCCACACCAGTGGGGCAGGTTGTAACCTCAGGCTAGAGGCCCTGATTATGGTAATGGTCACAAGCAGCAGTCCCCTAGTACAAAACCTGTGTGGAGACGGATGCAGTGAGTGACCCTCTTTGCCATATCTGGGGAGTGAGTAGGCTGTCTTGTAAAAAAACAAAGAGAATATTTCCCCTGGGCAAGGTAAATGCCAGTGTGGAGGTCGGAAGAGCTATAGATTAATATGGGGCCTGGTTTAGAACCTGTGTAGAGAGGGATGCAGTGAGTGACCCTCTCTGCCATATCTGGGAGGTAAGTAGGCTGTCACTGGTGTTGTTTTAGAGGTGCACTGGCACGTATAAGTAGACCCCTTTTCATGTTGTAGGAATGTAGCATTGTAACATTAAAATCACATCTAGAGAACTACTTCAACAGTTATCATGCTCCCCTTGCATCGAACGATGTAGCTGGTGTATACAAGAATTGGGTGATCAGTGGAGTGAGGCTCCAGAATAAATAAAACATAGGAGCTGAAGTGCAGACCTCTACATATGCCCATTATCTGAATCAGGAGCCCCAAGAAAAATTATTTTATAAGATGTGAGCTAGCGGGAAACCCGCAAGATGTGAGCGAGCGGGATACCCGCAGTTCTCTTTGTGTGCCTTTTGTATGAAATGGCAGCCCAGGACATTCATTATATCCCGTAGTTACACCCGCAAGCAAACAGGCTTCCCCCGCGTGGAGGGAAGGCTTACGTGTAGATGCCAGAGGGGGCACCTACACAGATTCTTGAAAGGCTTACCGGTGTGATTGTATTACGACCAGGCCGCAGATGTCAGCCGGTCTGGAGAGGAGACGAGAGATGCGTCTATCTTTTCCGGAGTTTTTTCTGCAATGAGTCAATTACCGGGCCGCACACTTGAGGCTAATTCAGAAGCCTCTCTCGGAGGCCCTTGTGGTGTGCCATGTCAATGCAGTGTGGAAGGAGTTAGGATTATTCAAACCAGTACAGATGGAAAAACAAACAAGCATTGGCCGCGTGGCTGTGAAAGTGACTAGGCCGCGCGGCCGCGATAGTGAAAGTAATGGCCAGCGATGCGGAGAAAGAGATAAGAAAGGCAGATGGTGGGTGCGCGCATGCACGGAAGCGTGCAGGCAAGCTTGAGGCCAGCAAAAGCTTGTGGGTAGCACTTTGAAAACCCCCTTACTAAAAGTCGAGCATGCAGCGCATGAGCTGTTCTAGGCTTGACCTAAAAAAGGATCTGTTCTCACTGGAAAATTTTGATCTGATAATGATGCGCTTTTGGGTGTTTCCTGTCATGAGCACTAGGCCTCCCCACGCAGGTTCCAGAACTTTCCGTCACAGAAATGTGAGGAAAATGTGTGAGGATGAAAGCACAAAAAATAGGAAAAACAGCTAAGTCTCAGTAAAATGCCAAAACTGTGTAGAAAATGTTGGTGTGGCTCAAGTGAAGTAGTGTGGCTCACTGGTTAGAGGCGGCAGACCCGAGAGCAGAGGACGGCCCGGGACCAGGGTTCGATTCCCGGCGCGGCAGGTTTCTGGACCAGGGTCAGCGGACTCGATAATTCTCTCGCCTCGGTGCCCACTCTGATCAGCGATCACACTCGGCAACTCTGGGCATTAGCTTGCCTCATCTTCACTAACGGCCCCACCAGACCACCGGGGATGCCTGGTCTCACCCTGGAGATACCCATTAAGGGACCATCTCTCAGGGAAGCCAGGAAGGGTTTCGCAGCGGTCGAAGCGCCTTGGGACCCTACGGGTAAGTAGTGCGCTATATAAATGCCTATACATTTTTCTGTCAAAAGTGTGCCTGTTCCTGAAAGCCGGGAAGATGGTGTTTTTAGCAGTGAAAAACCTTTGTTGATATCATTTGTAGATTAAAAAACAGACGCTTTCTTCTGCAGCACGTTTCCCATTTTTTTTTACAAATGGCTAATTTCTCAGTCCCCTCCAGGTGAATCCACAAACCGTGGGTACCTTTAGAATCTTCAGGATGGTGGGAAAAAAGGACGTACATTTGGCGCGGATGCCTTATGTGGACAAAAAGTTATGGGGGCCGGACAGCACGAACTATGCCAAACAGCCAAAAAATATGTGGCACTGGAAAGTGGGAGGATGGGGCCTGGCAGCAAAGGGGTTAAAAAGACCCTAAAATGGGTAAACTGGGATAAGGAGGTCACAAGTTATAAATACATTTAAACATAATTCAGAGAACAGCATTAGAAGCCAAACAAGGTTATTCAGTGTTTGATTGGATCCTAAACACGTTCCGCAGTCGACCACCAATGCAGTGAGGTCAAGCAAAATCTCAGATGTCTTCCAGTCAACTGTTTTACTTTTTTTGAATTCTAATTTCCAGCAGGGCAAGGATGAAAGATCTAGCCTATCAACACTTTGCAAAACGGCATATCTTGCTTTTGTGGGTAAGTAGCAGGATGGAACATCATACTCAAAAGCGCAGAAAAGGGCAAAGTAGGAACATGTAGAAGCTGGGAATATGTAATATGTAATCATTGGATAAACATTCATCCTTGTTTCAGTCACTCAGAGATTAAAACATGTTCAAGTGTCGTCCATTCCTACAAGTTGTAAAACATCCTTACTGGTGCTCATAATGTTGCCACACTTTTAGAAAAAATGCTTGGGCAAGGGGAACAAAGTTTTCCGACTACCTACTTCCAAACAGATCCACAGCCAAAGATTGTTCTTACAAGCTGCCTAGGTTTCTTCCACAGTACCCCAAGAGAAACAAGTCCCAAAGCAGACAAGTTCCGATGAGAAAGATTTGGCCATTCATAGCCTTGGAGGTCAGGAAAAGGCCAACTCATTTGACTCATTTTGGCGGAAACCTCTTAGTTCTCGAGAATCAAGATAAAGTAGGAGTTAACACTCCTGTGTCCGTAGCAAGAGAGTAAATCTTTCACGCAAGCGGTCTTCCTTCTCCTTCCCAAGCAGTTCTCAGCATCTTTTCCCAAGTGAAGCGAACAGTAGCTGGCAAATCATCCTTTGTGAATCAAGTCAGCATCCCTGCAATTACCATCCTATCTTTTGCAGCACCATAATGGAGTTCCAGTCTGTTCCAGCTAACCAATGCTTTATTTGCCAGTTTTACAGAATGGTAAACCAAGCTTGGTTATGGGTCCTCTCCCCTGAATCCTCTAAAGGCCAAATTCCTTCAGTCCCTATAGTCATAAAGGAGATCCCTTCTAAGTATATCTGCTTTCTCCACTTTTGGGGTCTCATTTACAAGAAAATGAGGCAGCTTGGCGCCGCAAGCCATATGGCTGCCCCAAGCTGGTTAATTTACGAAGCACACGGGTGAAAGGTATTAACAACAATACGACGCATCTGTTTGCTTTTCCCTGCGCTTGCGCACAATTGGCTGCCATTCACCGCCACAGGCACCCATGCGACATTTTGCAAGGACAATCACTGATGGCATTTACCTCTTTCTATGGGGAAAAACGGGGGAGAAATAAAAGTTTCTCCTTGTTGCATCACTCCTATGCCTCCCCTAGGGAAGCATAAGATTCTGACCCATTCCCAGCTTTTCAAAATGTTGTCCATGTGGAAATGTGTCAGGTTCCATGGATGATGCATATGAAAACTCACAGCAACACCCATGGAATGCGCTTTTCACGCAGAGTGACTTTACGTGGCCTTGTAAATATGGGCAAGCCCATTGGGTCGCTGGTGCGTCATAAATAGCGACGCACCGGCGGCGCAATGGGCTTGTAAACGAGACTCATGTAGTATTATTATTCTATGTACTTGGTGTAGGAGAGTAGGGTCTGCAATCCTATGATCACCCAGACTTTTTGCTTTTGTTTCACTGGTTTACGACTTTCTCGGGCTGTGGGCCTGCCAATCAGACCCACAGCCTAGCTGTTCTCTCGCTAAATTGATGTGTGTACCCTAGGTGCATTACCCAATTGGAACTGGGCCACCCTGTCAGACCCTGTAACTCAGGGCATCGGTGTACCCAGGGCCTACCAGGGGCTGAAGCATGTATTATGCCACCCCTGGCTGGCCATCTAAATCTGACACAACTGGCTGCACGACAGCTGGGGCAACGTGGCGTACTCGCCCGTTGCTGTAGGTATAGTATCCCTATACCTAACCTTAAAATGGACACCCGAGTTCCTATCAGTCACTCCTAAGGCAGGCCTTGACAATCCTGAAGGCAGAGTGCATGGAACCGTGTGAATTGGGCTCTGGCACGAGCCGAGCCCGGTTGCAGCTTGCGGAACCAAGACCCAATGGCTGTTCCATGATAACGCGTATCATATTGGTAACTTCGGTATAGCGTTATCAAGACATGTCGAGTAAGGTGTCATACGAATCGGGATGCTGCCCCCTCACCAATTCTGGTGACGAGGTTAGCATTCCACCCTTCTAGAGGGTTACAACATGTACGTAACTGTGAACCCCGGTTAAAGTTAACTGAAGCCTCAGCTCCACAAAATGGACGCTGCCACCACAGACACGAGTCTGACCTCCTGCTGCTGGGAGTCCTTCCAGCGAGGAGAGCTTGGACAAAGGGTTTCCTGTCAGGGGCGGTGTTCGCACCATCCCAGACAGGGTTTGTGTATTCTGGGTAGGTAGGGCTTTGCAAGAAGGTGACTGTGGAGTGGCACCCCGGTCCTCACTACGCATCTGCCGGCTAGAACCAGTTCCAGGGGCGCGCAGCCCCTGACCTGGGGAAAGTCCGGCAGGGGAGAGGGGTGTAACTACCCCCCTTCCTGGTCCCACCCCTAGGGCAGGACCTAGTCATGTACCCACCCCTTTCTTTAGGATAAAGGCCGGAGCGGGGACCCTTCCAAATTAGATCATCTTTGAATCAAGAACTACTTTCTACGAAAGGACATTCGAGACTCTTCTCAAGATTTCTCCCTTGTGGCTAAGGAGTAGTCACCCTGCATCCGCAGGCACCATCTAAGAACTCTGCGGTTTGCTGCAAGTCCTTCCTCAGGAATCAGACGACCCAGCTCGACGAGAACCGGCTTCCCTGGCACCTCTGACCTCTACCCACATCGTCAGCTCAGCTGAGATCTGTGGGTGCGACGAGACCTCGAGGGACCGGCCATCATCAAAACCTGCACTCTTTCTTAATCCAGCACGACCACCGAAGGAATCCTCTGGTGAGTGCTCTGGGGTCCGAGAAACCCCGACCCTGAGCCGCTCCAGCACCGAAGTGCAGCCTCCCAGCATCTCCACGATCTGCGTGGGGCCCTTCTGCTCGCCGCTCAGCATGTTGTCCGATCACTAGCCGCTGGCTTGAGACCCTCTTGACGACATCCAACAACCAACGCTGCTGGTCTGGTTGCTCCAGACCGGCCTTTGCTCCCTTTTACGAGAGGAGCACTCCGGACCCTCCTGGTCCACTCAAGACGCCATTTTAGGCCCACCACGTGGCCCTGAAATCTGCCAAGGCTTGTTGCCCGAATCCTGGGCCCAGCGACGCCGACAGCATCAACCTTCGTGGGACAGCTCGCACCTTCATCCTGGTCGCCGACAACGCCTCCTGGTCCGTGAGACTGCAGAGCCTAGCGTCGCCCACTCACCTAGTCGAGGTGACGGCCATCCGGTGCCTTCCTGGTACCCTCTGACTACTGGCTAGTAGTACGAACTTGGTCCCCTCTGCTTTCAGGTATCATCGATCTCTGATCCAGGCTTGGATCTCTACGAACTATTCTTCACTGGTCGCCGGCCAGCAACTCCTTCCTTCCGGCTCCTGGCTCGTCAGCGAAGACCCGCGACGCCTGTAAGACTTGTGCAGCCGCAGCCCTTGTGGCTAGGTAACTCCGGCACTTCGGTGCCCGCATAGCCTCCTTACTTAAGGGTCCTGAGTCCCTCGCTTCCGACTTGCCTTATCGGGTCCGCCCGAGACCACTAAACTTTCCGTGCCCTCGGGCACTTGTATTGATTGTGCACTTGAAGTATTTTCCTAAGAGTTTTGTTCTGTGCTTAGTACCCTGTCCTCATAAAGAGCACAGGGCTGTTGTGATTCTAATAAATATACTGTTTATTTTCATAACACTTGTGTGGTGTCCTTTCACTTGGTGTTCAAGGGGTACGTGATGGTATAACAGCTGGCTTAACACGCCCTCTAGAGTTTAGCCCGAAGACTGCTCGTATCCACGCTACTAGGATAGCTGGTCTAAAGGTTGACTTACAACCAAACACCATAAGGGTCGTTTGGACCGATGCATAGTGGTCACTAGAATAGTGAACACTGCATATCGGGCCAACTTCTCACACTTGGCATCTCATTTCTTCAAGGCAACCAACAAATAGTCAGGAACTCCCTTTGACACTTGCCTGGCAATACAAAAGGGCAGTAACAGGAAGAAAGACTTTAGTTTGAGAAAAGTTTTGCTCAGTGTGAGTGGGATACCACTTCTGAGTATCAAGTGTGAAAGAAACCAAATTGCCTGGTGAGCCACAGGGGCTCAGCTTTACGAAAGAGATGAATTTCATTTTTAACACGCGGGCCCAGTTTTGAGAGGTATACAGGTCTGTTCCACAGTCGATGTTACAGTGTTTGCACAAGATATGAGACACTAAAACGTTTGCTGGAAGCACACTCTTGCAGCTTGCATGGATGTATTAGGTGATTCTATAAGGCGACTTACAAATAATCCAAATATACACAATAAATAGAAAATATATATTTTCAGGTTTTGAGGAAAAGCAGGTAAGAGTTGTCTGGCATAACAGACTGAACGGATCAGAAGTTAAAAAGAAAATCATGCTATCCAATACAACATTGGAACTATAATTATGAACATTCTTATCAAATAGAAGCATGACAAGACCAAGTGCAAGACCTGTAAAATTAGCTAACCTTGATTCCACCCCATCCTTGGTTTGAGAGAAAATCCACTGGAGAAACAAGACCAGCTTTAAATGGAAAGCGTAAGAGAAAGTCCAGTTCAGCAGGTTGCACCTCCTTCTTCATTATCAATATCTGGAGAAATATTGAAACAAAAAGGAGTTTTCACTAAAGCATAATGTTATACATAAAGAAACCAGGTAAGTAAGGGGGAACATATTCAAATATATATAATATAAGTGCATAGTGCAGGTGGGCCTCACCTGAAATACAACTTGTGCTGAAAAGATGAGCTTGTCTTTTTCAAAGAGTCCACGTGTTGTATAAATGAAGACGGAATATGTAATCTCATCTGTTAGATTGATCACCCGCTGCTTCACCTCATCTGCTGGAGCAGTGCGGAATATGGCTCGCTCAAACACCACACTAAAGGCCTGCAATAATACGAATTAAAAAGAAGTGGATACTAATTTAAAACTATTTTGAAAATATAATCAGCTGTGATCATTTGAAGTACTTTATTTTAAAAATGAAATGTCTAGAAGCAATTAGAAATGACGTGTGGGGTGGATGCCTTTGAGTGGCATTTCGGGTATTAACAAAGGAGACCCACACCAACAGGAGTCAGGCTTGCCACGGTCCACCACTCCTTAAAATAGTGAAATGCCTGGACTACTTTAATTAATTCCCATCACGCTTTTTCTTCTCTTTCTTTTTACAGTCCCAAAAAGGCTCTTATGAAGCCACTAGCTCTAGTTTTCCAAAAAAGTCTACCCTTGCACTGATTGTCTTCACCTTCCAGATTTCACCCTTTTGGGCCTTATAAGAGGGTATGACCCGCCAAGACAAATCCATTTTCAATACTGGCTCCTGAAAATTAGAGAGGAGTGGGGTGGCTTATAAGGATAAAGGGAGATCTGGGAGAGTGTCCTATTCTGTACCGCCCATCATTCTGTACAACCAGATCCATGAACATTAAACCAGGATTCATTGACTACGGCAGGAATGCTCAGAGTCAATCACAGCGGCGGCCGCTCCATTAGGGCGTTGAAGTGCCGCTCAACTGCTTTCTCGCAGTGCGAGAAACAGAAAATAAAATGGTATTTTAAATACCATTTTATTTTGTGCTTCTCGCGCTGTGAGAAAGCAGAAGGCAGGGGTATGCCTGGTTGGGGGCAGGTGAGAGGGTATGCCTGGTTGGGGGCGGACGGACGGGTCGGGCAAGGAGTATCTTGCACCACTCTGAGTGCCCTGACTGCTTGGTTGGCCTGGGGGCTGACCAAAGCATTCATGTGCACTCTACATTTTCTCTATTTAGGCTACAAATGGCCTCCATACAGGTGCCCAGCTGGGCGCTGGCCGGGACTCCACACCAATCACAACGCTGCCATTGAAGCGTTGTGATTGGTTACAGGAGGGGAGGGAGCATGCCTGTTCCTGTTCAGGTCATTATAAAAATGGGGTAACCCAATAAAGGCAAAAGACCTGGGTATTGGTCGGTATAAAGAACAAATGGTCCTAGACTAACGTAGCATGAATTTCTAGAGTCGTAGCATTCACTAGCTGAAAGATATATGTATATATCTACTAAGGCACGTACAGTAAGAAGGCACTATAAATTTAAATTCAAAAGGCCACTAGGGTAATGATTGAAAGCGCAGTTTTAATCAATCATATGTGGAATTGTATCCAAACAGACACATAATGGTTCATGAAGGAATATACAATGTTATACCCACATGGTTATCATCAGGAGAGAGAAGTGGTATGTGAATGATCAGTGCTCTTGTGAGAGAAGATAGAAAAAGGGCAGAAAAGAAAGGCAATAATTTGTTTTCAAATATCTTCTGGTATATGAGATCCAGTAAAAAATAGAAAACGGTCTCTCATCAAAATTCAGGCCTACCCCTATATGTACAGTAAGATATAATATTTGTTTAGACTGTTATTTTCACAGTGTAATCTCTTCTGTTTTCCAAGTGTAGGGGGACCTGTGAAGGGTGTGGGCCTATTCTGGAGGCGTCGACGTTTCGACCCTGTAGCATAAGTGTTAATGTAGTCCTCAGCGGCGGGTCTTCTTCAGGACGGGGACAAGGGGTATCCACTGTATGAAGAAACGGCGCGTGGGCGTGGTGTGGTAGGAATCATGAATGACATCAATCTTGGTAAAACGTGAGTGATCGTATAAATGAAAAAACGCGCTGTGTCCGTCAGCCTCGCTGAGAGCGGGACAGTCCGGCGTTTATACTGTTCCTGTTCAGGAGCAGCAGAGGCGGCGCGGACTCGGTCAGGTAAGTTTTCAATATTATTCCTCCCCCCCCCCCCCCCCCCCCCAACACCCGCGTGAAACCCCGTGCGACCCCTCCTTTGTATTGCGAGCCACTACTGTATATTGCTGTCCAAAACAATTGCTAGAGCTTAAAACATGGTTGTTTGATCAAAATTACGTTTACTACATTAACCTAGTATACATACAAATATTCGCACAATAACCCTTGGTGTAAATGCTAATTGGCTTTATCTATTGCAAAAAAAGTTAAAATGGTAAAAAGTAAAAACAAAAAGTAACATCGTTTCGCTAATAATAGAATAAAAGCAATGTTTAGTTTCACGACAAATCGTGTAGAAACTGTAAAACACAAGTATAAAATATTTTGGACAGCAATTTCTTCCAATAATTGTAAGTTTTTGTAAGTCGATATCGAACGAGAAATGGTTAAAGGTTTAATTTGCGTGTGTTTTGTTAGTTGTCATTTCTTACTTCTCATCCCTCCATTAACTGCGCATCGCGAAATCTACAGCCGCCCTAATAAATATCGCCTCTTTTTAGCACTGCAAACTAACGGCACTGGCTGAAAGGTGTGGTTTGAAGTTGACGCAAGCTCCGCGGTGACTCCACCACTGCAGACAACAGTTTTTAAATGTGTTCATTGCTTGGCTACGTCATTACCCGACCGGCTTTGTCACTGTTCATCTGTAGGGTGCAGTTAAAAACATACCTTACTTTACAGATGTGTCAACCCTCTTGAAACACCACAGATATTCTTTGCATTTTCACCTTTTGTTATTAGGAAAATGGTTGGTTATGATGACTAAGGACACACGTTAAGTGGAGAGAGGATATGGCATTCTGATCATAGCTGCCTCCTTTATAATTTGTGAACCGGGTTTGAGTCGGCTCAACATCCTGTGATTCTGGGCAAATCATTTAATCTCTCCGTGCCTCACAAAATGACTTGTCCCGGTATAATGTGAAGGTACTGGAGCGCTCTGAAGCGCTCCAGTACCTTCAGGTCGAGTTCGCGCTATATTAAACAGCATAAAAAATATAAAAGTAGGATTAAGAGTTTGATACTTTTTATACAACGCTCTCTGTGCCACAAACAGCTATCAGATGCTGTCCAGAGAGCCGACATGGCTCGCTTAGGTAATGAACAAACATACACTTCTGACACATGATAGTGCTCACAGTCATACTGCTAACTGCCTGTCAGGCGAGGCCCCTGAAAAATGCATGGCAGTCAATAACATGAACACAATTGGTTCTCTTGTACACTTTTGCCGTGCATGTCCTCAGGCGTCAGTAACATTAAGTGAAAGCTACCTTCAAAATTAGCCTTAATGCCCACTGTGTGTTTTTAACTGTCTCAAGTGAATTTCAACAGTTTGTATGCAGTGCGGGGTGGTGTTGCCGTTGCATTTACCTGTAACATTTGCTACAATTTATATATAGATAGGGTGACCAGACGTCCCGGTTTTCCCCGGACGGTCCCCGTTTTTGGCAAAGTGTCCCCGTGTCCCGACACTTTTCCCAAAGTTAGTCAAATGTCCCCGTTTTAGACCAGTGTCCGGGGCAAACAGAGAAATGTCCCGGTTTTTTAGTGCTCTGGTTGCACGCATGCTCTGTTCGCACTGCGTGTGACTGTGACTTCACTGAGGTGAGCCGTAGCAGGGGAACTCCTTTGAAGAGATATTTTCTCTCGGGATTTCCCTTCTTTGTCCACGTCGCAGCGCCACCTACGTCATCGTTGCGTTGCACCATCGCACAGCAGCTGGTTAGAACCACCGGTGACCGGCATGACCCTGATTTTACCTTCAGTCTCCTGCTGTGCCTTAAAGCGAGCGAGGGCCGGACATTCTTTCTCTGACTAGAGCAGAATCCAGCAGCAGCTTCGTGACTCTTCCCCAGCCCAGCCGAACCAGCACCGTCGTCGGGACCCGCTACCTCCACATCGGACCTGCCTCAGCCTGGAGCCAGAATCATCTCAAGCCACACAACGAGACTTGCCCTGCCAGCCTGCAACGTGTGTATTGTAATCCCCTTCCCCGCAGAAAACCACCTATGCCCGACTTTGTTTAAAGAGATGAAGCCAGAGCCCAGCTAGGGAAAGATTGCAATGTGACGACTGGTCCAATAAACGTCCTCTAAACACCTGACAAAGACCGTTTCTGATTAAAAACATTATTTCTTGACGGCACATATTTCACTTTAGCACATTATTCTACGTCACTGCCTGGCATCTGTAAAAAGTAATAACTTTTAATCCTGCACTTTTCCCGCCCCCTGTGTCCTGACAAATCTGCCTCATTGGACCACGTGCATCGATAAAAGAAACATTATTGCTGGGGCAACTGGAATTATTTGATTCTGGGTCCCAGCGTTTTCTGTATATTTATAGATGTACTGCACTTGCAACATAATTCTCCACCTGCCGCATAATATGCAGATAAAAAAAAATGATCAAAAGTTACTAAACCACAGCAACATATGTTTCTCCACAGTGGAAGGTCCTTCGCAAGGGTTAACAGGTCACCTTTCAGTTATTTATTGCTTTATGTTGGATGTTGAACTGTGTTAACCTGTGTAACAAGCATGGGCAAAGATATAAAAGATCTCCTCTTCAAGGCCTATTGAGTCTGCTGATGTCTTCACACTGTACAGCATGAACGCAGACGCTGCACAGATAAAAAAAGCAATTAAAAGTAAGCAGAATGAGGTGGCTGCTGGGTGTGACATTTGTAGTTACACAAATGTGTGAATGTCATTGAGTGGAGGTATAGATTGGCGAGGTAAATAAACGCAAGGATTGGCGGATCAATAAATGCATAGGTACATGAGAAGTATAAAACTTGATATGGTTTCAAAATTTGTGACAATTGTGGCTACACAAGGATTCAGGGAATCAGTAGCTATCTGTGCAGGGCTATAAAGTGACGGTGGACAACACATGTCCAATTACTTAGCGGTACTCTTCATTACTCCTGGTCCGGGTCAAAAAGCTGCATGGCAAGCCAGTAACACGCACCAAATAGGCGCTGCTCAGAAATGGCCTCTAGTGACAGCTCCCCACTGACATGATGTGTGATGTGTGGCAGAGAGAGCCGTTTCAACTAGAATATTTCCATGCTTCTTTATTGATAAATGTGCACCCTCCTAGGCTTCCTGGCAGCTTTTAGCACAACAGGCAGCCGTTTTTCACACAGTACTGCACTTGTGTGAAAACATTAGATTATTGTTCAAAGACAAGTGTTCGGTTCTAGTTACTTAAGGAGCACCCCCACCCGGTGCTGCCAGTGTGCCCAGATCTGCCCTGGCTAAAGGAGAGAGGCCTGGGGAGACAGACACTCGGAAATTGAACTGTATCTTCCATAACAAGCATTTACAATGCAACGGTCTCACCTTTGAAAAAGTTAGAGCTATTGGCATTGTAAATGACAACATTTTTATTTATGTGTTGGTTTTGAAAACAGATAAATAAATGGCACTGTCATTTACAATGCCAATAGCTTAATTTCTTGCAAATGCCACACACAAACACAGACCCACACAGAGTCCCACACACATACATACCTACAGAGCCACATGCAGAGCCACACACACACACATACACAGAGCCACACACACACATACACAGAGCCACATACACACATACAGAGAGCCACATACACAGACACACACACAGCTACAGACACACACACACATACTTCATCCACCCACTAAGTACATCCACCTAGCCACCACTCAACTCCATTCATCCACTGACTCCATCCACCCAACCACACCTTGTCAGGGGAAACCTAAAAATGCAGATCTGCCCTCCTAAACCCCTTCTCTGTTTGCACATCCTACTACCTTTTATGCTTCTCTACATTTCCCCTTCTCAGTGCTCTCATACAGTCATTTATACATATTTGTTCTTGAATTTTTTTACATTGATTTCAAAATAGTGCTAGCACACAGCAGTTAGCAAGTTGAAAATCATATTTACTACATTAAAAAATGGAAGGGTTGCAGGACCTCACTCTGCAGATAAATCATTAGAGTTGGGACTTAGTGGAGTATTGTGTGATTCTCAAAGCTGACACAACATTGTGCACTGCGAAGCCAGTCTCAGCCAGTGGATAAGCCTTTCATCAAACCTCCTACTCTGTGGTGGCTGGCCTCTCTTCCCTTGGCTGCCGAGCAGCAGTATCTGATTTTGACGACAAACAGTAGGTATATATATAATATATCATAATCGATAGCGATGCACTCGTTCACTTCCTTGCGGCAAAAACAAGAGCACAAACTCCTCTTAGATTGTGCGATTTTCTTTATCGTTCAAAGTTAACAATGATAATATACACTTATTTAATCAGCAAACATACATGGAATTTCAAGGCAAGGGTGGTCACCAACTATAGCAAATGTTGAGGCAAAGTGTGTTTAAATGGAATTAATGGTTACTGCTGATAAAAGACCTCTGATTTGTCATCTGTAATGCTACATCTCAGTTTGTGGAGGGAACTGTCATTGTAGTCCCTTTTCTATGTCTATGACAGCTGTGAAATAGTCCTACTTTTATGGCGATGGTTTCTGCAAACCTTAGTCCTACTTCTATGTCTATGACCTGTCCCCGTTTTTTGTTTTGAGAATCTGGTCACCCTATATATAGACTCATGGAAAATGAGTACTCGGAGATCGAAAGAATCATTTGCCGTTTCATAAAGATTAATCAGATTAATCAGACAGATCAATCTTAGAGTTTTCTTTCTCGGCACACTGATCTTATTAAACAGGTAAGGCAGACTAGAAGCAGGCGTCTCTTGGCGAGGTGTATGTTCCTAATGACCTGATAGCATTTTATTTGATGACAGAAGATACAATGCTGACAGCCAGCCACGCCAAGTGCTAGAGAAACAGCCTGTGCGCCGAAAGACATGCTAAGTTGCAATATACAGCCGCGGCTCGCAATACAGGGGGTGGGGGGGGGGGGGGGGAGTCGTGCTGGCTTTACCGCAGGGGGAGGTTGGAGTTGGAGGAGGAAGTTAAAATAAAATAAAAATTTGAAAACGTATCTGACCGGGTCCGCGCCGCCTCTGCTCCTGGGCCTGGCCCGCACTGCCTCTGCTGCTCCTGAACAGGAACAGGCATGCTCCCTCCCCTCCTATAACCAATCACAACGCTGCAATGGCAGCATTGTGATTGGTGGGGAGTCCCAGCCAGCGCCCAGCCGGGCACCTGTAGGGAGGCCATTTTCTCTATGTAGGCTACATGCAGCCTACATAGAGAAAATGTAGCGTGCGCATGACTGCTTTGGTCGGCCCCAGGGCCGACCAAGCAGTTAGGGCACTCAGAGTGGTACAAGCCACTCCTAACCAACCCACCCGCCCCCAACAAGGCATACCGCTGCCTTCTGCTTTCTTGCAGCACGAGAGGCAGAAAATAAAATGGTATTTAAAATACCATTTTATTTTCTGCTTCTTGCACTGCGAGAAAGCAGTGGGGCGGCGCTCCAACCCACCACTGGTTAACACACCCCTGTGGCAGGCCTTGCAGCCCTAAGGCAGGGTGCACTATACCTATATGAGGGTACATCTGCGAGAGTGGCTATGTTCCAGTGATATCTAAGTTCACCCTTAGATATTACCAGTGCACAGGGAAACCATAACGAGTACATGGGTTGGACATTTATCACTACGAGTTCCCCAGCTACATCATGGCTTCACTGTCCCCCAAGGTGTTTGGTACCAAACACCTCATCTTAATAAATTAAACACTGATGTCAGTGCAGGATTTATTAATAAATGCACACAGAGGGCGCCTTAGAGGTGTCCCCTGAAATCCTACCATCGCTAGTGTGTCAACTGACTGGTCTCCACCAGCAAGCCATCAAAGACAGGTTTTGTGACATCATGAAGTGAGGGCCCTCGCTCTCAGAGGACAGGAACAAAGACTGCTGTGGGCGGAGGTATTCACTTCTCCTCCAAGCATGATGGACATTCCAGGGTGGGAAGCTTCCAAGGCTTCAAAGATTGGAGTTTGCACCCCTCTCTCTTGATCCCACGTTTTGGTGGCAAGACAGGTGGAAAAATGAGTTAGATTAGGAGGTGTGCCCACATTCAACCAGAACCATACATAAATTGGGCCAGCTGATGAGGAACCCACTTTTCAGATTTCTCCATGTTGCTTTGGACAGACTTAGCCTTCTAGGGTCAGGGTTATGCCCACTGTTAGACCTGGTACCATTGGCGTGGGTCTCCCTTCCATTGTTTTACTGATTGCCCCCTCTGTTTTTTAACTGTTTTGCTGGTTTAGATGCTTTGAGCACTGTGTCATTGTTATTCAGTGCCACAGTGCAAGTGCTCCCTATGTTAAATTAATGTATTGATTAGTGACTCCATCATTGTAGTTATTTGATATACTTGTCAGACCCTAGTAAAGTGCACAATGTGTGCCCAGGGCATATAAATCAAATACTGCTGGTGGGCTTGCAGCACTAGTTGTGCCACTAATGAAACCAGCTTGTAAAGTATGTCTCAGGCTTGCCATTGCAGAGCCTGTGTGCAGTCTAGTACTGCCATGTCAACTTGGTAAGTGCACCCACTTGCCAGTCCCTAAACCTTCCCTGTCTTCATATCAGACTCCCCTAATGTAGGCCCAAGGGCACAGTGCATTGTAAGTATAAGGTAGGACATGCCCTGGTGTGTGTGGCATGTTTTAATAGTAAATTACAGGCATTTTCGTTTTTCACTATTGCAAGGCTACCTGTATCATCTTATAATCCTAACTGACCCAGGGAACATGGTAGAAATTCGAATTTAGTATGCATGAACTCAGAATGATTAAATACATCTTTTAGTGAAGTTGGTTTTAACATTCTATGTTTGAAAATACCACTTTTAGAAAGTAGGTATTTTCTTGCCTACCCATCCGGCCTGCCTCTGCTAGCTTGTGTATTATATGTCTGGTTTGTGAGTGACAGGGGCTGGGGTGGCTCCAGGAGACAGGGTGAGTCAGCTCAGGGATAAATAGACCTATCTGCATGTAGAGTGCTGGGAAGAGTTGCAACTGGGCCTGAATAGGGCTGTGCCTGCCTTCCACAATGCTGGCTCCACCTCCAGTGGTGTGTCTGATGGCCCTGGCCCACCCTGCCAAAGGAAAGAAGGAGTCATGTAAACAAAGTGCTCCAGGACTGCACAGAACTGGTTTGGACTAGGTGCAGGCCCCTCTGCCTTCAGAGGACAAATAATTTTGCAGTATAAATAGGGGGACCCAGACCCCAAGACATTAGATCACTTCTGGAACAACAAGAAAAACCTCTGCCAAGGAGAAGAACCAAGGAACCTGTAGGAGCTGGACTGCCCCCCTGCCAGTGCGCTGTGTTGGCCTACAATGGTGCCTTCAGTACCAAGGAGAAGAGAAGGAACTTTCAAAGAACTTTCATCATCTTGAAGAATATTACTCCAAGGGCTTGAACTTGTGCTTGCCTCCTGCTGAAGTCTCAGGGACAAAAGACTTCACCACCGGCTCCCCTCTGAAGTTCCTTGCTTGGAATTCTGTCTGCAGAAACCTGCGTGTCACCGGGAGCTGGAAGTGCGACCCAACGAGAAGAAGGGTGTCGCAGTCGCAGCTGTTGCATTGCCGGAGTAGCGTGTTGCAGCCGCAGAGGTCACCGCTGCATCACCAGAGAAGCACACCTTCGTCAAAGCTGTTACCTGACGCATCACCGGAGAAGCGTGTCACTGCCGCAGAGGTCGCCGTCGCATCATCGGAGAAGCATGTCGCAGGGCCTGTCATGGCTCCAAAGTTACAGAGTTCGCCGCCCGGCCGCCCAGCCGCCCGGCGTGCAGGCATCTTCTTCACGTCGTTGCATCAAGGGCGCCATCTTACTGCATTGCACTGGATTGTCGCATTGCATCAAGGCGCCATCTTGCCGTATCGTAACCGGGCTGCAGTACGAGAATCTACGTATCACCTCCTCTCCGGTAAGGACCAAGATGCATCCCCTACTCTGCGCAAGTATTGAGGCGCGACGCATCGTCTCTCCCGAAGCAAGAAGCCGACGCATCTCCAACTCTGCAAACCTTTTGTTTGTTTTGCGTTACGCATCCAGGTATTTTTGTGAGAACTGTGTCACATTTATCATCAATTTGAAATAAGCGACTTCTACCATATTTAAGTCTATTTTAAGTATTTTTGTTGTTTGTGGTCTTGTGTTAAGTCTATATAAAGAATACTCCTTTTTATAAAACCTGTGTTCTGTCCATCTGTGGTGCTTTCACTGTATTGCTTTATGTGTTCACAAATGCTTAACACACTGCCTCTGAGATAAGCCTGTCTGCTCGTGCCAAGCTACCAAGGGGGTGACCAGAGGTTATCCAGTAGTGTAATCCCCTTTCCCTGACTTAGAAGCAAGGGTCCCTATTTGGTCAAAGGTGTATATCATTGCCAACTAGAGACCCCCAGTTCTAACATTGGTCGTCAGCGGTGAGGTTTTGGACTTGCATTTGTGACTCATATACAGTGATTGGTGTACACTACTAGTGAGTGCAGACCGAATGCGACCACATACATTTTTTGTTAGAACCTTTTCCTTGGTCCGGTATTTTTCTTGAGAACTGCCAATTCTTACTGCCATGAGTGGACCAGCATTTGTTGCATCTATGGATCTATATTTGGAGGAAGAGAGGTTGGAAACCTACAATTTGAAACAGCTCAAGCTTCTCTGCAGAAAATTGAAAGTTTCTACTGTGGAAAATCGTTACGGTTTGGTGAACATCGTCTGCGCCATCTTGCCTTTTTTCCCGATGCCACACTTTTTGTCATACGTTCCCACCATTTTAGCTGTTTTTGATCAGAACCGCTCTCTGCACGTCCCTGACCCCCAACCCGGTTCTTCACCCTCGCCAGCGCCCCCATGTACTAGTCACCCCCGCCCTCACATACCTTGCGCATAAGCGGCAGCCATTTTAAGCACCATGGCCTCCCTGTCCCTCGCTGATAGCCAGCGCGTCTCACTCTCTCTTAACCTCACAGGCATCCCCCGCACGCTGACAAACCCCCTCGCTCTCACATGCCTTGGGTCATAAACCCCTCTTCAGCGCAGATCTGCCTCAGAATCCCATCCTGTTCCCAGCGCGACACCTCCCTTCATTCCTTTCATAGTCTCAGGCCCTTTGATGCAAACCCCCCTTTTCCTGTGTGCCCGTCTGTCTTCCTTGTTCCCAAGCCACCACCTGGCCCTGCGGATACTGTTTATTACCCCGTACAGTAGGAAACCTCCCCTCCCCATCAAAAGACCCTCGAGCCGATCAAAAGCCCCCCACTCTATGAGATCCGATCAAACTCCACACATTCCGTGAATCGGCGGAATGTCCAGCTGCGCGATAATCATCACCTGTTGTGACCGGGGTGGGGAATTCAACTGTAAATGTATGTGGGAACGGGCCTGAAGGGGAGATTCCGAGGATGTTCTTTCACATATCAAAGTGTTGCAAGAATGTGTTACGTGCAATAAAGATCATAAACCTGTGTATAAGAGGCCAGGCCTCAGAGATGCGGTTAGAGCACCTCGTGACGATACTTGCTGTCTGAATTGATGTGTTCTCCTCCGGAGAGAATAAACCCTCGTTTCCTGCCTTTCAGTCTCCAGCGCCTGCTTCTTCATTGATTAATATTGGTGGGTCATTGAGGCGACACCGCCGGGCAACACTAAAGGGTCTTTGGTCACTGGTTGTCTTTGCACCCTTTTACAATTGGCGTCCCAAGCGTGGGGCCCATCAGCGACTCGTGGATCCAGTGGGAGAGGTCCTGACGACAGAGTGAACGACTGCAACGATCGGAAGGTACCCTGTCCGATAGACCCTCGTCTGACAGCCGATCATCCGAACTTCACTGGTTCCGAACGGACCTCTCTCGAGTGATCTACGGTCCTGACTGGGAACCATCAGGAGTGCCACGAGGAGTACGAAGAGAAGAGGACGATCGGGCGCTGGATTCGGAAGACAAGAAACTGTCCATACGGTCCGGGTAAGGTCGTGTAAACACGACGAATTGCGGAATGATTGATGATTGATGGAAAAATACTAGTATTATTCTTTGTTAATTTATTTGGAGTTTCGCTGTCGGCAAATGGAGAAACAACCGGCTCTCTCTTTGCAAGCAGTGAAGGATAGGTAACGCACCCGTCGTGCCTATCTTTCTCCCCCACTGATCAATTGCCCCTCCCCATTGATTAACTGTTACAGATCATTTTTCTGGAGATTCTCTGTCTGCAAAAAGGAAAGAATAGGTCCCCCTCTTTGCAGATAGTGAAAGGGTAGGTGACGCAGACCTTTGCGGGCCTACTTATTCTCCCCATTGACCATTTTTTACTTTTTATTTATTGACCAAACACTGATTGCCCGATATTGGTTCTTGAGGTATTCACTGCCTGCAAACAACGTAGAATAGAAATATTCTGTCTAGTCTTTGCACGCAGTGATAAGATAGGTAGTGCTGACTATTATCCCCATTGTGATCCGTCATGCCTGTCTTCTCCCCACTGATGGATAGCTGGTTCAGCCCGGACCGTTTATTAGAGGTGGACCATCTAGCCCCGCTGTAAGGCACCCCTAATAAAGACATGTTCACAAAGTATGGATTAATTACCATAGCCTATAGTAAGCTATGGCACAAGTATACCAAAGCAAACCAAGAGAAACAGTGGCCACTGATAGGATCCTTCGATTTAGACAAAATAGAAACGGTAGAAATAGCCCTTCGTAATAATAAGACAACGCCTATTATGCTCGATAGTCTCGGTATGTGGCGCAAAGAAGCTACGCAACGAAAGGAAAGAGACGAAGTTAGAGTAGGTAAAGAAACGCGGCAGACAACCCTCCAAACGTCTGGTAGGCAAAAGGAAGGGCCAGCGACGACACAGTTCCGAGGATTAGACACAAAAAGAGAACGGTGTAAAGGGATGTGCCGACAGGACAACCCCGAGACCCAACGACCCAAAAGTAATCCCCCAACACTATGCACAGGACGAACAGATTTAAGGCAAAACCAATGTGCTTTTTGTAAATGTCTCGGGCACTGGAAAGCCCAATGCCCGACTCTACAGAACATAGGTAAGAGCGGAGGGTCGACAGAAATAACAGGCCGGCAGAAAGGGAAAAGGCGCAAGATAAAAACAAATCAGACTAACACGGACAGGACGGATAGAACCACCACGTTTGATTATGCTCGATGGCACAGATTTCGTCAGACCAATTTCAACGACATGTTTGAGTTCTGGGACTGATTGCTCCCTGTTGCCCCCCGCCCCCACTCTGAAAAACAAAAGCAATTACAGGCCTGCGTAGACAACCCCCCGTTAGAAAAAGGACTCAAGGAAGCCAAGCATCTGTTATATAATTTAGGATTTAATTACGATAAAGATAACACACAACCAACGATAAATAGAAAAACTAGTAAAACATTCTTTAAAGTAAACTGTACTAATAGGAACAATACAAACATATTACGCTCACTCCGGAAGTTCTCAAAATGTAACACGTCAACGGTCCCGCCCATCCGGAAGGTGAAACACACAGCACGTGTGGGGCGGGGCCAGCCATCAGCCATAGACCAAAAGAAATCGCCGACGAGAAGGTACAGGAGGCTCCATGGGCCGACATGAAATGGTCTTCCCATACTCTCCTTCCTGGGGTGACGTCCCTAATTCCTCCATCGAACTGATGCAGGGTGGGCTGGGAGGGAGAGGCGACGCGGACGAGCCTCTCCCACCTCCACAGGTAGGAGGTCCCCCAGCCCTGGCCCGGCGCCGAAGTCCTCCAGCCGGGCGATGGACCCATATTTACGCAGCACAGAACATGCAATGTCCGGCGGGCATAGTTCCGCAGCACAGAACGTGCAGTGTCCAACGGGCATATACTTGCGCAGCACCGAACATACAATGGTCCCCCAAGAGTCGGAGTCAGGGGTGTAGGGTGGTCATCATGTGCACCCCTGATTCGAAGGGACGGCGTGGGATGCGCTGGGAGAGGGAGGCGGCGCGAACGAGCCTCCCTCACCTCCCCAGGTGGAGGCTCCACAGCTGCACCCTGGCGCCCCGAACCAAATGTCCTGCTCCAACAGCATGGTGTTCTGTCTTTGTCGCCACAAGAAGTTTCTTCCACTCCTGAAAGACACGACGAAGGGCGGCGGCTGCAGGGTCTCAAAATGGCGTCTGGGCCCTCTGGAAGGCGGGTCTAGGCCGCTGGAGTAACTTTGTCCGGAATTGCAACTCGGGCACTTGCCCACCTGGGCACAAGCCCCCACCTTCGACAACATCCCCACAGCTTTGAAGATTCTACCAAAGTCCCGGGAGCCCTCGGCCCCTACAGGTTTCCGGAGGGGAACAGCTGCATTAATCACTAATGAAATAACCACTACACAGCCACAAGATGGTGGTGCTCTCGTGACAGCGCCAGCTTCAGTCTGAACCACCCAGGAACATTATGGGCTAACGAACTCGAGTAAGTTCCGGCTGAACATCAACGTGACCCGGTAAGAAAGATTCTACCTCCCTCCCCCCCCTTTTTGATTGACGGTCCACACCACCAGCCCCTCTGTTATCACAGGTTTTTGAACTGCCGAAAGGGACTCTGGTCCAACCGCCAGTCGTCGGAGACATTTTGCCCCTGATGCTACTTCCGGACTAAACCGGCCTCGCCCAAAATGGCGCCGGTATCAATAGGAACTAACGGACACCTCGTGGTGTTCTTTAGCTAATGAGACTTGATGTACTAAGATATATATGTGAACCTTTGCACACTTGACGAAAAAGGGAGGAGGGTTCACTTGGCGAACATTTGAAAGGGGTCCCGTCAAAATGTTGATTTCAATGAACGATTTATTTTGATATTTATTGTAACTGGTACATAACGTCGCTTATGATGCACACCCACGGTATACATCTAGGAAATGTGATTACAATGAGCTTGACTGTGTTTCCATTTATGAACTAAAATGCCCCTGATCCCTCATCACTTAATGAGACGTTTTTAGTTACTTGCAAATAATTAATTAGGCCTTTTTAACATGTTCTTATGCTGCAAAATAACCCCCCCTACTGTATGTGCTTCCACCGTCGCCATGTCCGGCCAAAATATGATTGCACTCTCACATTTTACGTACTGAACGATTATGCAAATAAAGGTTTTCCAAACTATGAATGGGTATCACATACTTTTGTAAATGTGGGAATTGGTGGGAGGACTTTTCTGTGCACAACCGTTTTGCTCTCTATTTAAGGTTATTAGAAAATGGTTGGTCGGCCCCGGATGGATGATTGAATCTAAGGTATGATACGCTGCCTCCAAATGTGCGACTAGGCTCAGGAACTAACACAGGAAGAGGGACCACGACTTCTGAGAACGGGTAAAGTGAAGCGGTACGAATGACAGAATGCTATAAAGGTATGATACTCGAAGGTGCTAAGGAACAGGGTCGGCCGAAGAACTGATATGCCTTAAAACATCACAGCATTGAGGATGATTTAAGGGTCCCGATAGCTAGATACACCTCCAAAAACCAAATACCTTGCGCCAGGCGCCCCTGGTTTCTTCTTAGCGTTTCCCTACACACGATCTAAAATACCACGCTCGGACCGTCTCCCCCATGAACAACCTATCGCTCGCCACCCTTACCACACTGCCCACCCCTTTGACTTCGGAAACCGAGACCCCAGGGATTATATCCTGAGGGGATAAGACGAGTATGTGGTAAGTAAAGGACTTTCGTGCCCGTACATTTGATATGCTCGAATGTTGTACCCCCTCCCTTTCCCTCTTTTTCTCCCTCTGCAGGTTACAATGGAATCACGATTAGGGTATCGTAACAGATCTGGAGCCACGTCACGTCCGATACATGAAACGGACTAACGCTGCAAGATGACACCAAAAGGCGCCCAACTCAATGCACGTCCTTCTTGTACCTGACCTAATGCTCTTCCGTCCCAAAACTGCATGCTTTCTACATCCTAACACAGACCCGAAACGTCTCATATTGGGTAATGCACTGAATAGCCTAAATAGTACACAGTCACTCTCCAGGACACATGTGTATCATTTAGCCTATCGTTGCACATCTCTCTCTCTCTCTCTCTCTCTCTCTCTCTCTCTCTCTCTCTCTATCTCTCTATCTTTCTCTCTCTCACTCTCTCTCTGTCTCTCCCTAACGACTGGCACCTAATTGGCGAACCCGGTGTACCACCCAATTGGCTCCAAATACCACAAGTATTTGCACAAAACTCGTTTTTAATAAAATTGCATTGATGCCATGTTAATACCTCTCCTTTTCTGCTAAATATTGATGAAAACTAGATTGGCCGAAAAGAAAGGGATAGGTAAGACGACTACGGTTCCCTAATCTGACCCGTAATGAGGGACTACTTGTCAGTGGCTTCTATGATAAAATGTCTCTGGTAACGCGACCTTCCCCGTCCCAAATTGTCTCAATGCCCCAATCAGTAAAAGCGATCGAGACATACCCGCCTTCCCAGGACACCATCAGTTTTGTATCGGCTGCCCCAGACGAGAATTTGAAAAATGTCCCTTGCTCCAATTCGCTGTGTTCCTAGTTGTTTTCCATAAGACCCCACTCACCCCAAAGATGAGTTTAATGGTTATCGCAAGCCCCCCGAGTTTTTAATGAAGTAGCCAGGTTGTAAGAAACGATGTAGAAATTAGAATGATGTTTACAAAGTTAAAATTAGATCGAAAAATGAAAGAACTTGTTGCAGTAAACCTTGTTGAAAATAAGATGTTTAGCTAAAAGATAGGACGCATTGATGTAATGGAGAATAGTTTAGCCTATGTTCATTCCTCAGAAGGATGCCTATCAGACTATGGTGAATAACACGTTGCACTTTTCCGTAAAATACAAAGCCCTGAAGACCGGTCTAGCCTTGCAAGACTCGTACTAGGGAAATGGGTCTCTACCAGGAGAACTGACATGACTGTAATAAACGAATGCAATGAATGGGTATCAGACCTCGTACCACGACAAATGAATGTAATAACCAACAAAACGCCAAAGAAATAGCCACAAAGGGAAGTTGTTGGGAATCCAGCAAACCCATCATCAATTGTTTATACGTTGGCTGCAGACCTCAATGTAGCGGATGTTTACCCCAGTTGCTTGGTGTTGGGAGAGAAATAGATTTACGTAATTACCTTCCTCTGCAAAATCTCTAAAGACTGTCTTTTCAAACTCATTTAAGGGTACCACTGTCGGAGGAGAAAGAGACCGGATGTGGGAGCACGCGGCCTGACTGCAGATCGTGGAACCTCAGCGACGGAGGCCAAGGCGAGACCACAACAGTAAGGAGTCGCAGGACGAGGCACTGTTTCCGACAAAACTAAAGGAAAGGGCTGACCTGAGGCCCCTGCTCTATGATCGACGTGTGCCGAAAAGTCCCCGCTCTCTGAACCTGGTCATGGACCCGCCTGTCAAAATTTTCCGTCCCCCTGATCTGTTCCCGACTTGGCCCTGCTCCATCCCCGCCTCCTCCGACCTACCATAAGGACTACTCACACACACCCCCCTTCCACCTGAACTTTCAAAATCCTCTAAATCCTACTGAACCATCCAGAGAAGGGTATTTCCTGCGACTAAAGGGAGGGAGCTCCGACTAAGTAGACCACGAACTATGTTAATCTCAGAACGGTGACCTAAACTCCACCAAGGGTCGCTCCAAAGAGAAGATGAACGAAGTATGTGGTTCTACCCGCTGCTGAGCGCCTCGACGATGATGGAAGCAACAGGAAATACCCACCACAGAGACCCAAGAAACAAACAGACTCCACAACTCAAAGACAATTGCACTTTCCATCGCAATCCTTTTCTGCCTCCTAATAACTATGCTCTGAGTTATGGAAGAAAATGTACGTGCTCCAAAACCATAACGCATTTCTCCCATGAGGTCTGGCGAAACAAAAATATACTCCAGCCCGCAGACCTCCAACGACTCAATCCACATGAACATTCATGTTGACAGAACGAATTGTAATACAGGTGCTTAACAGTGCCAACAGAAGACGACAAAGAATGCTGAGAACTCACTAATGCTGGTCCATGACCATAAGACACTGAGAACTCTGATTATTATTTTTATTATATCTCATTTCTCTCCCAACCACCATTGAATTTGACTATGCTCCCACCGAGTACAAAAAGGGCTTACTTATATGATAACTTACCAGTTCCTATTCCGAATGACTATAAGCATCTATGATCTGTACCCAACGCCCTCGCTACATAATTCTAGTCTGATATTGTATTACCATGACTTTTTCTGCAACAAGCTTAACGATGAACCCGCCTACTAGATGACAAGATTTTCAAATGTGATGTTTATAATGTGATATTTATGTACAGTTCCTTTGCCTAGGTCTCCATCCCCTTACTTATGACCACCGCAGTAGAGATAGATAGGAAATAGGCCAGCAAGATGTCTTGGAAATGTTAAAGGGAGGACTGTGGAAAATCGTTACGGTTTGGTGAACATCGTCTGCGCCATCTTGCCTTTTTTCCCGATGCCACACTTTTTGTCATACGTTCCCACCATTTTAGCTGTTTTTGATCAGAACCGCTCTCTGCACGTCCCTGACCCCCAACCCGGTTCTTCACCCTCGCCAGCGCCCCCATGTACTAGTCACCCCCGCCCTCACATACCTTGCGCATAAGCGGCAGCCATTTTAAGCACCATGGCCTCCCTGTCCCTCACTGATAGCCAGCGCGTCTCACTCTCTCTTAACCTCACAGGCATCCCCCGCACGCTGACAAACCCCCTCGCTCTCACATGCCTTGGGTCATAAACCCCTCTTCAGCGCAGATCTGCCTCAGAATCCCATCCTGCTCCCAGCGCGACACCTCCCTTCATTCCTTTCATAGTCTCAGGCCCTTTGATGCAAACCCCCCTTTTCCTGTGTGCCCGTCTGTCTTCCTTGTTCCCAAGCCACCACCTGGCCCTGCGGATACTGTTTATTACCCCGTACAGTAGGAAACCTCCCCTCCCCATCAAAAGACCCTCGAGCCGATCAAAAGCCCCCCACTCTATGAGATCCGATCAAACTCCACACATTCCGTGAATCGGCGGAATGTCCAGCTGCGCGATAATCATCACCTGTTGTGACCGGGGTGGGGAATTCAACTGTAAATGTATGTGGGAACGGGCCTGAAGGGGAGATTCCGAGGATGTTCTTTCACATATCAAAGTGTTGCAAGAATGTGTTACGTGCAATAAAGATCATAAACCTGTGTATAAGAGGCCAGGCCTCAGAGATGCGGTTAGAGCACCTTGTGACGATACTTGCTGTCCGAATTGATGTGTTCTCCTCCGGAGAGAATAAACCCTCGTTTCCTGCCTTTCAGTCTCCAGCGCCTGCTTCTTCATTGATTAATATTGGTGGGTCATTGAGGCGACACCGCCGGGCAACACTAAAGGGTCTTTGGTCACTGGTTGTCTTTGCACCCTTTTACACTACCACAGGCATTTCCAAAAAGGATGACTACCAAAAGGCGCTGAGGGCCTGGGTAGAAGCACGAAATGCCCCTGAGCTGGTGGTGGAGCTAGCTTGTGAAGCAGATGGGTAGCTGGATAGGCCAGTGTTTCAAGTTAGGAAGGGGTGCCATCCCCGCCTGGCAGTAGAGTCCCTTCCAAAGATCTGTCCCCCAGAGCTGGAAGATAGGGAGAGAAATAGGATGCACACGCTGGAAATAGCTAAGATTAAGATGGAGTGTGAGAGGGAAATAGAGAATAATAGGTTGTCCTTCGAGAGAAAGAGAATGTGAATGGAGCATGAGAGAATGTTGAGGGAGTTAGAGATCAAGGCAAAAGGCTTAGAGATCAATCCCTCTGGTGGCAGCACACCATCTGTGCCTTCAGAAGGCAGGGTATATATCCCCAAGGATGTCATCAAAGATTTCTATAAGCATGAAGATATTGGGCAGTGGTTTGCAGCCTATGAGATAGCAATATTGGCCCTCCGGGTCCCTGAGAAGGATTGGGGAGCGGGGTTGTGGGCCCGCTTTGTGAGTGAAGGGGGGGATACATTGTTAGACCTACCCAGTAAGAATAGGATGTCTTATGCCCACATGAAGGAAGCTCTATGGACAGAGGTTCAGGAATTGTAAGAAGCTGGAGGCAACCACTTGGGTAGAATATGTATCTTTCTTTTGCAGAGCTATGGATGATTGGGTGAAGGGGATCAAAGGGGATACTTTTGAAGCGCTCTATGATTTGGTTGCATGGGAGCACTTGTCTGCTAATTGTTTTCCAGAGCTATGCCAGCACCTTATTGGTAGCAAGTTAACTAACCCTAGGAAGCTTGCTGAGGAGGCAGATCGCTGGGTCAGTAAAACGGTCCACAAGGGTCATGTGGGAGACTCCACCAAAGGTGGGCAGAGTCCCCAGCAGAAGAGTGGCGGGGGCAAGGGTAAATAGAGGGAGTTCTAGAAAGGGCCCCAAAGTAATTCCCAAGGGAACCAAGGGAAGGGTTCCCAGCCTCCCACTGAGAAAAAGCAAGAGGCCCGACAGGTAAACCTGTTCAGAGGGGCCCCCACAAGTGTTTACGTGTGGTAAAGTGGGCCACCGTTGGTATGATGCACAGTGTCCCCTGAAGGATTCCGAAGCACCACCACGTACACCACCCCATCAGAAGGTGAGTGTAGCCCTGGGAGGGGAGGAGATGGGTGCCCAAGGTGGGTGGGGTCCCACCGAAACATCCTTTGTCTCTGTAGGAGACTTTGAGATGGTCCCTAAAGCTCACCTGCCTAATAACACTAAAAAATACAGGCAGTGGGTGACCATCAATGGCCATAGAGTGGAAGCTCTTAGAGACAGCTGTCAGGTGTCACTTGGTGTCTGAAGAGCAGGTGGTCCCCAACTTCTTCTTCACAGTTGTTGCCGCTGTCAACACAAAGAGCCGCAGAGGTCGCCGCCGCATCACTGGAGAAGCATGTTGCAGGGCCTGTCGTGGCTCCAAAGTTACAGAGTTAGCCGCACGGCCGTAGGGCGTGCACGCATCGGCTTCACGTTGTCGCATCAAGGGCGCCATCTTATCGCATCGCACCGCATTGTCGCCTAGCATCGAGGCGCCATCTTGCCGCATCCTAACCAGGCCGCAGTACGAGAATCTACGCATCACCTCCTCTCTGGTAAGGACCAAGACGCATCACTTACTCGATGAATCATCTCCCTCGAAGCAAGGTAACCGATGCATCTCCAACTCTGCGAACCTTTTGTTTGTTTTGCGTTACGTGTCCAGGTACTTTTTTGTGAACTGTGTTGCATTTATCATCAACTTGGACTAAGTAACTTCTACCATCTTAAGTCTATTTTAAGTACATTATTGTGGATTTTTGTCGTTTGTGGTCTTGTGTTAAGTCTATATAAAGAATACTCATTTTTATAAAACCTGTGTTGTGTCCATCTGTGGTGTTTTCACTGTATTGCTGTATGTGTTCACAAATGCTTAACACACTGCTTCTGAGATAAGCCTGCTTGCTCGTGCCTTGCTACCAAGGGGGTGAGCTGGGGTTATTCACTAGTGTAATCCCCTCCAGACCAATTGCACCACATTAAATAAAATCAGGCTTCCACAATATACTAGTAATATTTTATCACGTAAATTTCATACATTAGCTGGGCCTGCAGGCCATGCTACGAACCCCCCAGCATAATATCCCCAGATTGCTTTCATCCCTCACTTACACGCTCTTAAACCAATTGGGGACCTACAGGACTCTCTGTACAGTGTAAGTTGTTTTAGTATACTATATAGAGAGCGAGCTACTTACAGTACTCATTGGGCATTTTATTCATCACATTTGTCAGGACCTGAACAAATCAGCCTGAGGGGCTAGGGCTCGAACCATATTCTACATGTCAGTACTCTTGTTAATATTTGTGCATGTTATTCATTCAAATGTACACAATGTTATTTATTTTGCACAGTTTTTTTGGTCATTCACCACACAAGAATAATAAACATCAACACAACTATACACAGAATTAGAGACGGAGGAGGAGCAGGAGGAGCAAGGGAACAGGGCAGGTGGCTCAGGGGCTGGTCGGGAGTGACCCCCGAGGGAGAACCTGCACGGCCCAACGAAGGATTGCTCACCGTGTAGGGATGATCTGAACTCGATGACCCCCCTCACTCTCACTTCTGGGTCCCTGTGGATTTCTCAGCCCCCATTCTGGTGGATATTCAAGTCAGAGAACCCACGCTGCTGCATGGTGGCAGTGTTGCTTCAGCGTGTCCACTCTGCCTGGGGCACGTCCCTGGGAGGTTGCAGCGGCATTGGGGATGTCGTGGGCAGAGTCAGCACCCGTTGCGGAGGCGTCCAATGCAGACTGGATTTGGACGCAAGTAGGAGCAAAAGTGTAAGAGAAGAAAGAGGTTGCATATGTAAGTGCAGACATGCCCTAATGGACGTCAGAAGGTAAGCCCTCCCTACCTACTTGCCACTGGCAGGGAACGGTAGCAATGGGAACAAGGGTGGCTAGCACATTTCAGGTGGGGGGGTCAAAGGGAGGCTGAAAGCTGGTACGCTCTAAGGTCACATAACTCTGAATGGATAGAAAACTGCGAGTGAGCAGGGCCTGGGAAAAAGAGCTCCCACACATCGGGGAAGGTGACAGTTAGGCACATAAGACCCAGGGCCAATAAGCAATTAAAGACTCCACCAGAGCCGACTTAGCCTCCACCAGAGCCGACTTAGCCCTGAAATACAAGGAAAAGCAGGACCAGATAGTGTCCAAACCCCCAAAAATGACTCCCTCGCTGAAATCCTATTTTAAGGTCAGGGCGGATCTGTGCAAGTAGAAGAGGAAGAGAAGTATAATTAATGCTAACCATGGCCGGGAGTGTGGGAGCCAACTGGATCCCCAAGTACAGGATCGCCTCAGTCGTCCACTGGAAAGAAAATGATCCCTGCAAAAACTCCTGCATGGGCCCCTCTAAGGACAGATCTTGCACCATGGACTTGCTCATATTGACCTTAAAGCCTGCCGCCTGCGCAAAAGCCTCTAGGTAGTCAAGACATGCCATCAGCGACTCCATCGGGTGGGACAAGGAGAGCAAGACATCGTCAGCGTGAAGACTGATGGTGTGAACATAGCCTCCGAACTTAATCCCTGTACCTTCGGGTTAAGTCGCAGCCTCTGTGCCAACGGTTCCATGTATAGAGCGAAGAGTAGAGGCGACAGTGGGCACCCCTGCCGCGTGCCCAGCTCTATAGCAAACCGGGGGGGAAGTATGACCATTAACTCGGACTGTCGCGGTTGGAAATTTTATAGCAGTTCATGACGTAGGTACGGAACTTCTCCCCCATCCCCGCCTTTTTCAAAACTCATTCCAGATAGGGCCAGTGGACCCGGTCGAACGCCTTTTCGGCATCAATTGCTAGCAACATCAATTCCCCCATCGTACGTGCAGCTTTCTCCACCAGGTGTAGGGCCCTCTTGGTATTATCAGAGGTTTGGCGTTCCAGGATAAAACCCGCTTGATCTGGGTCAATCAGGCCACCCATGTGAGGCGCAAGTCGGGCCGCTAGACTACCCGTATATAATTTGAGATCAACATGAAGGAGAGATATGGGGCGATATGCCCCACATTGCGAGCGATCTTTCCCTGGTTTAGGAATGACAGCAATAGTAGCGTCCAAAAGGTCCCTGAGGATGGCTCCCGATTATGAGAAAGAGTTAAAAAGGGCCGTAAGAAGGGGAGCCACCTGTGCACAGAACGTTTATAGAAGCTCGCGGGGAAGCCATTGGGCCCTGGCGTTTTCGCCAGCTTGAAGCTGGAAATAGCTGCGATGACTTCCTCCAGCCTGATGTTACACTCTAAGTGATCTGCTTGCTCTTAGTAGCGTCCAAAAGGTCCCTGGGGATGGCTCCCGATTATGAGAAAGAGTTAAAAAGGGCCGTAAGAAGGGGAGCCACCTGTGCACAGAACGTTTATAGAAGCTTGCGGGGAAGCCATCGGGCCCTGACGTTTTCGCCAGCTTGAGGCTGGAAATAGCTGCGATGACTTCCTCCAGCCTGATGTCACACTCTAAGTGATCTGCTTGCTCTTTCGTGAGAGCTGGAAGGGGAATGGAGTCAAAGAAGGACTCTCCAACAGATGCCTCGATAGAGGACCCAGCATAGAGTTTGGCGTAAAAGTCGCTAAAGGCAGCGGCAATGTCAGCATCCTCTGTGACACGCCCGACCCCTGCCGCAAAATCTCCTGCACAGTCTGGTGCTGCCGAGCTTCGCGCAGCTTGTGACCTAACAAGCGCCCACACCGATCCCCGCCAGTGTAATATGCGTGCATCAGCCTTAGGGCCGCATATTCTGCCGGGTCCTGATCTATTGCCGCCAGCTGTTGCCGCACTGCCTTAAGCTGCCTCCAATCCCGGGGAGCCCCAGTTCTTGGTGCATTTGCTCCAACTCCCGTGTCTGCTGTGTGAGTTCCTCCCTTTTACACGCGCACTCAACATTGTCAGCCGCTGATATTGCAATAAGCTCGCCCCGTAGTACCACTTTCAATGCTGCCCATTGTGTTGCCAGCGTAGTGTCCGCATTAATATTGTGTGTGAGATAGTCAGCTATAACTCGCTAGATTCGCGTAAGGACGTCAGTTTAGGACGGGATTTTAACATTCTCTTAGATAACAATCTAGACCGATCCTTGGTAAGAACACAGATTAACTCCCCTAGAATGAAGACATATTTGGTTAATATGATGGAAAATTACAATATGTGTCATGTTTTACCTAAAATAAAGGGGAATTGCAGGGACTGTACTTTTCACAGTAAGAAAAACAGCAATTTTTCCAGATTGGAATATTTCTTCATGGATAGGAAGGTGGAGAGAGTGTTAGGCATGGAACATTTCCCTATTCACCTCTCAGACCATGCAGCCATGTCTTTAAAAATTTAATTGAGGGTTTCACGGGTGCCTGGGAGATGGACTGCGAATGGAAGGATTTTACTCTCAGATGGGATAGTTGCAAAATTGGCACATGACTCAGATTAGTTTTTTTCCTGGAATATGACATCAATGCCCTAGCATGTGATTGGGGACACCTACAAAGCCTGGCTAAGGGGGACATTGAAAAGTATATCGATAAACTGGGCAAGAAGAGAGAAAATGGAATTCTCTAGATTACAGTAAGGGATAGGGAGAATTGAGATGAGATTGAAAAGCAGGTCTCTGGGTGCAGAAGAGAGACAAGATAGCTGTAACACTAGGGGGTCGATTCCGATCTGTTAAAACCCCCCACGATTCACTGTACAGAGCGTTTTTCCTGTACGATTCGTACACCTACAATGTCCTCGTCCGTACAATGAAGTACGATCCTAACCCAAAGCATATCTACATACGAATCGTATCAAACACCATATGAACAAAAAATACATACAATGCATATCCGGGTCACGCTGTACGCGCCGTCCATACGTAAACAGGCAGCAGTTTCCGGCCCAGCAAGTACGATTCGTCTCGGCGACACTCTGTACGACCCTATTGCTACCGGAGCTGAAAACTACGGTAAAAGCAGAGTCCAGCCCGACCCGCACCCAGGTACGCAACAGACACGCCATGAACCCCATCGGCCATGTCATCCCAGTCCTGTATGCCCACGATCTGGTACACAGAAACTGACGACGGCGCATACGGTGGGAAGAACGTACCGCAACAACGGAAGTGTACCTGTACGGTGCGTCACAGGCTCGCGTATATCACCATTGCAATAGTGATACGAGCCGCACACACGCCATTAATGTTGTGGTACGGTGCGTCACATCATAGGGGTGTGTGGATATGACTCCCAGCAGTACCCAGACATAGGAGGGGTGTGTAGATATGGCTCCCAGCAGTTCCCAGACATAAAAGGGGTGGGTGCACAAGACTCTCGCCCAGACATAGGAGGGGTGTGTGGATATGACTCCCAGCAGTGCCTAGACATAAGAGGGGTGGGTGGATATCACTCCCAGCAGTGCACAGACATAGGAGGGGTGGGTGCACAGGACTCCCAGCAGTTCCCAGACATTAGAGAGGTGGGTGGATATCACTCCCAGCAGTGCCCAGACATAGGAGGGGTGGGTGCACAGGACTCCCAGCAGTGCCCAGGCATAGGAGGGGTATGTGGATGTGACTCCCATCAGTGCCCAGACATAGGAGGGGTGTGTGGATATCACTCCCAGCAGTGCCCGGACATAGGAGGGGTGTGTGGATATGACTCTCAGCAGTGCGCAGACATAGGAGGGGTGTGTGTATATGACTCCCAGCAGTGCCCAGACATAGGAGGGGTGGGTGCACAGGACTCCCAGCAGGGCCCAGACATAGGAGGGGTGGGTGGATATGACTCCCAGCAGTTCCCAGGCATAGGAGGGGTGGGTGCACAGGACTCCCAGCAGTGCCCAGACATAGGAGGGGTGTGTGGATATAACTCCCAGCAGTGCCCATACATAAGAGGGGTGGGTGGATATCACTCCCAGCAGTGCCCAGACATAGGAGGGGTGTGTGGATATGACTCCCAGCAGTGCCCAGACATAGGAGGGATGTGTGGATATCACTCCCAGCAGTGCCCAGACCTTGGAGGGGTGTGTGGATATGACTCCCAGCAGTGCCCAGACATAGGAGGGGTGTGTGGATATCACTCCCAGCAGTGCCCAGACCTAGGAGGGGTGTGTGGATAACACTCCCAGCAGTGCCCAGACATAGGAGGGGTGGGTGCACAGGACTCCCAGCAGTGCCCAGACATAGGAGGGGTGTTTGGGTACGACTCCCAGCAGTGCCCAGACTTAGGAGGGGTGTGTGGATATCACTCCTAGCAGTGCCCAGACATAGGAGGGGTGGGTGCACAGGACTCTCAGCAGTGCCCAGACATAGGAAGGGTGTGTGGATATGACTCCTAGTAGTGCCCAGACATAAGAGGGGTGGGTGGATATCACTCCCAGCAGTGCCCAGACATTGGAGGGGTGTGTGGATATGACTCCTAGCAGTGCCCAGACATATGAGGGGTGGGTGGATATCACTCCCAGCAGTACCCACACATAGGAGGGGTGTGTGGATATCACTCCCAGCAGTGCCCAGGCATAGGAGGGGTGGGTGCACAGGACTCCCAGCAGTGCCCAGACATAAGAGGGGTGGGTGGATATCACTCCCAGCAGGGCCCAGACATAGGAGGGGTGGGTGGATATGACTCCCAGCAGTTCCCAGGCATAGGAGGGGTGGGTGCACAGGCCTCCCAGCAGTGCCCAGACATAGGAGGGGTGTGTGGATATGACTCCCAGCAGTGCCCATACATAAGAGGGGTGGGTGGATATCACTCCCAGCAGTGCCCAGACATAGGAGGGGTGTGTGGATATGACTCCCAGCAGTGCCCAGACATAGGAGGGGTGTGTGATTATCACTCCCAGCAGTGCCCAGACATTGGAGGGGTGTGTGGATATGACTCCGAGCAGTGCCCAGACATAAGAGGCGTGGGTGGATATCACTCCGAGCAATACCCACACATAGGAGGGGTGTGTGGATATCACTCCCAGCAGTGCCCAGGCATAGGAGGGGTGGGTGCACAGGACTCCCAGCAGTGCCCAGACATAAGAGGGGTGTGTGGATATCACTCCCAGCAGTACCCACACATAGGAGGGGTGTGTGGATATCACTCCCAGCAGTGCCCAGGCATAGGAGGGGTGGGTGCACAGGACTCCCAGCAGGGCCCAGACATAGGAGTGGTGTGTGGATATCACTCCCAGCAGTGCCCGGACATAGGAGGGGTGTGTGGATATGACTCTCAGCAGTGCCCAGACATAGGAGGGGGTGTGTGTATATGACTCCCAACAGTGCCCAGACATAGGAGGGGTGGGTGCACAGGACTCCCAGCAGTGCCCAGACATAGGAGGGGTGTGTGGATATGACTCCCAGCAGTGCCCAGACATAGGAGGGGTGGGTGCACAGGACTCCCAGCAGTGCCCAGACATAGGAGGGGTGTGTTAATATGACTCCCAGCAGTGCCCAGGCACAGGAGGGGTGTGTGGATATGACTCCCAGCAGTGCCCAGGCATAGGAGGGGTGTGTGGATATGACTCCCAGCAGTGCCCAGACATAGGAGGGGTGTGTGGATATCACTCCCAGCAGTGCCCAGACATAGGAGGGGTGTGTTAATATGACTCCCAGCAGTGCCCAGGCACAGGAGGGGTGTGTGGATATGACTCCCAGCAGTGCCCAGGCATAGGAGGGGTGTGTGGATATGACTCCCAGCAGTGCCCAGACATAGGAGGGGTGGGTGGATATCACTCCCAGCAGTGCACAGACATAGGAGGGGTGGGTGCACAGGACTCCCAGCAGTTCCCAGACATTAGAGAGGTGGGTGGATATCACTCCCAGCAGTGCCCAGACATAGGAGGGGTGGGTGCACAGGACTCCCAGCAGTGCCCAGGCATAGGAGGGGTATGTGGATGTGACTCCCATCAGTGCCCAGACATAGGAGGGGTGTGTGGATATCACTCCCAGCAGTGCCCGGACATAGGAGGGGTGTGTGGATATGACTCTCAGCAGTGCGCAGACATAGGAGGGGTGTGTGTATATGACTCCCAGCAGTGCCCAGACATAGGAGGGGTGGGTGCACAGGACTCCCAGCAGGGCCCAGACATAGGAGGGGTGGGTGGATATGACTCCCAGCAGTTCCCAGGCATAGGAGGGGTGGGTGCACAGGACTCCCAGCAGTGCCCAGACATAGGAGGGGTGTGTGGATATAACTCCCAGCAGTGCCCATACATAAGAGGGGTGGGTGGATATCACTCCCAGCAGTGCCCAGACATAGGAGGGGTGTGTGGATATGACTCCCAGCAGTGCCCAGACATAGGAGGGATGTGTGGATATCACTCCCAGCAGTGCCCAGACCTTGGAGGGGTGTGTGGATATGACTCCCAGCAGTGCCCAGACATAGGAGGGGTGTGTGGATATCACTCCCAGCAGTGCCCAGACCTAGGAGGGGTGTGTGGATAACACTCCCAGCAGTGCCCAGACATAGGAGGGGTGGGTGCACAGGACTCCCAGCAGTGCCCAGACATAGGAGGGGTGTTTGGGTACGACTCCCAGCAGTGCCCAGACTTAGGAGGGGTGTGTGGATATCACTCCTAGCAGTGCCCAGACATAGGAGGGGTGGGTGCACAGGACTCTCAGCAGTGCCCAGACATAGGAAGGGTGTGTGGATATGACTCCTAGTAGTGCCCAGACATAAGAGGGGTGGGTGGATATCACTCCCAGCAGTGCCCAGACATTGGAGGGGTGTGTGGATATGACTCCCAGCAGTGCCCAGACATATGAGGGGTGGGTGGATATCACTCCCAGCAGTACCCACACATAGGAGGGGTGTGTGGATATCACTCCCAGCAGTGCCCAGGCATAGGAGGGGTGGGTGCACAGGACTCCCAGCAGTGCCCAGACATAAGAGGGGTGGGTGGATATCACTCCCAGCAGGGACCAGACATAGGAGGGGTGGGTGGATATGACTCCCAGCAGTTCCCAGGCATAGGAGGGGTGGGTGCACAGGACTCCCAGCAGTGCCCAGACATAGGAGGGGTGTGTGGATATGACTCCCAGCAGTGCCCATACATAAGAGGGGTGGGTGGATATCACTCCCAGCAGTGCCCAGACATAGGAGGGGTGTGTGGATATGACTCCCAGCAGTGCCCAGACATAGGAGGGGTGTGTGGATATCACTCCCAGCAGTGCCCAGACATTGGAGGGGTGTGTGGATATGACTCCGAGCAGTGCCCAGACATAAGAGGCGTGGGTGGATATCACTCCGAGCAATACCCACACATAGGAGGGGTGTGTGGATATCACTCCCAGCAGTGCCCAGGCATAGGAGGGGTGGGTGCACAGGACTCCCAGCAGTGCCCAGACATAAGAGGGGTGTGTGGATATCACTCCCAGCAGTACCCACACATAGGAGGGGTGTGTGGATATCACTCCCAGCAGTGCCCAGGCATAGGAGGGGTGGGTGCACAGGACTCCCAGCAGGGCCCAGACATAGGAGTGGTGTGTGGATATCACTCCCAGCAGTGCCCGGACATAGGAGGGGTGTGTGGATATGACTCTCAGCAGTGCCCAGACATAGGAGGGGGTGTGTGTATATGACTCCCAACAGTGCCCAGACATAGGAGGGGTGGGTGCACAGGACTCCCAGCAGTGCCCAGACATAGGAGGGGTGTGTGGATATGACTCCCAGCAGTGCCCAGACATAGGAGGGGTGGGTGCACAGGACTCCCAGCAGTGCCCAGACATAGGAGGGGTGTGTTAATATGACTCCCAGCAGTGCCCAGGCACAGGAGGGGTGTGTGGATATGACTCCCAGCAGTGCCCAGGCATAGGAGGGGTGTGTGGATATGACTCCCAGCAGTGCCCAGACATAGGAGGGGTGTGTGGATATCACTCCCAGCAGTGCCCAGACATAGGAGGGGTGAGTGCACAGGACTCCTGGCAGTGCCCAGACATAGGAGGGGTTTGTGGATATGACTCCCAGCAGTGCCCAGACATAGGAGGGGTGGGGGATATCACTCCCAGCAGTACCCAGACATAGGAGGGGTGTGTGGATATGACTCCCAGTAGTGCCCAGACATAAGAGGGGTGGGTGGATATCACTCCCAGCAGTGCCCAGACATTGGAGGGGTTTGTGGATATGACTCCCAGCAGTGCCCAGACATAGGAGGGGTGTGTGGATATCACTCCCAGCAGTGCCCAGACATAGGAGAGGTGGGTGCACAGGACTACCAGCAGTGCCCAGACATAGGAGGGGTGTGTGAATATGAGTCTCAGCAGTGCCCAGCCATAGGAGGGGTGTGTGGATATCACTCCCAGCAGTGCCCAGGCATGGGAGGGGCGTGTGCGCAGGACTCTCAGCAGTGCCCAGACATAGGAGGGGTGTGTGGATATGACTCCCAGTAGTGCCCAGACATAAGAGTGGTGGGTGGATATGACTCCCAGCTGTGCCCAGACATTGGAGGGGTGTGTGGATATGACTCCGAGCAGTGCCCAGACATAGGAGGGGTGTGTGGATATCACTCCCAGCAGTGCCCAGACCTAGGAGGGGTGTGTGAATAACACTCCCAGCAGTGCCCAGACATAGGAGGGGTGGGTGCACAGGACTCCCAGCAGTGCCCAGACATAGGAGGGGTGTGTGGGTATGACTCCCAGCAGTGCCCAGACTTAGGAGGGGTGTGTGGATATCACTCCCAGCAGTGTCCAGACATAGGAGGGGTGGGTGCACAGGACTCTCAGCAGTGCCCAGACATAGGAAGGGTGTGTGGATATGACTCCCAGTAGTGCCCAGACATAAGAGTGGTGGGTGGATATCACTCCCAGCAGTGCCCAGACATAAGAGGGGTGGGTGGATATCACTCCCAGCAGTACCCACACATAGGAGGGGTGTGTGGATATCACTCCCAGCAGTGCCCAGGCATAGGAGGGGTGGGTGCACAGGACTCCCAGCAGTGCCCAGACATAAGAGGGGTGGGTGGATATCACTCCCAGCAGGGCCCAGACATAGGAGGGGGTGGGTGGATATGACTCCCAGCAGTTCCCAGGCATAGGAGGGGTGGGTGCACAGGACTCCCAGCAGTGCCCAGACATAGGAGGGGTGTGTGGATATGACTCCCAGCATTGCCCATACATAGGAGGGGTGGGTGGATATCACTCCCAGCAGTGCCCAGACACAGGAGGGGAGTGTGGATATGACTCCCAGCAGTGCCCAGACATAGGAGGGGTGTGTGGATATCACTCCCAGCAGTGCCCAGACATAGGAGGGGTCGAAGCACAGGACTCCCAGCAGTGCCCAGACATAGGAGGGGTGGGTGCACAGGACTCCCAGCAGTGCCCAGACATAAGAGGGGTGTGTGGATATGACTCCAAGAAGTGCCCAGACATAGGATGGGTGTGTGGGTATGACTCTCAGCAGTGTCCAGACATAGGAGGGGTGGGTGCAAAGGACTGCCAGCAGTGCCCAGGCATGGGAGGGGTGTGTGGATATCACTCCCAGCAGTGCCCAGACATAGGTGGGGTATGTGGATATCACTCCCAGCAGTGCCCAGACATAGGAGGGGTATGTGGATATCACTCCCAGCAGTGCCCAGGCATAGGAGGGGTGGGTGCACAGGACTCCCAGCAGTGCCCAGACATAGGAGGGGTGGGTGCACAGGACTCCCAGCAGTGCCCAGAGATAGGAGGGGTGTGTGGATATGACTCCCAGCAGTGCTCAGTTATAGGGGTGGGCATTATCATCATCATACAACAACTACATGGGTGTATGTTTACATCCCTAACCTGTGACAGTCCTGATAGTTGCATACCAACACATCACTTACAGCAGTGTCCCACTACACGGAGGATGGATTTCTGTCACACACTGCGTGACACACCACATGTGGGTGTGATGTCAGATCCAACATGCATATCCACCCATGGAGGTTGCAGGCACCCTACACACCCTCCCATCATGACTCAATAGTGTATAGTCATGTAAGAGCCCACCAAACAAATAGAGCAAAAATGAAAAACACACTGTCGTGTACAACCCGGGCCTGATATGAATGTCCAGGTGGTGAAACATGTACTCTCTCATTGAAGGAACAGGGTTGAAACCCCTTAGATACAAAGCACTAAATTGTGAGTCGTGTGCACAAATACCCTGCAAAACAAATCCAAACATAAGGGTTAGGCTGTGATCATACATCTGCATAGTGTGAAAAAGGCTGATGGTGTCCATGAAGGCATTACTACATACTACAAACACAAGCACAGTGTGTAGCATGGATGGCACAGACTAATGAGCAGAACTCATTTGTGAGCAGGCATGGCCATTGCTGGAGGGAATGTCCAAAACAATAGGAAATCTGCACAAAAGTCACCACAACAATTGTGCAACTGTCTGTAGTGAAGATCTCATGTGTCACTGAGGAAGGGACACTCTTTCGGACAATGTCTGTAGGCAAACTGAACACACACAAGTCAAGATAATTTGCTGCTACATTGTGATGGCACATAGATACCATGGTGGACCTCATTACCATCAGAAAATAGACATCTTTCACAATACCAAAACATTACCATGACACCAACTCCTAGGCACACAGCACCTAAAGCAAGTACCTGAAATGCAATAGCGTAGAATGAAAAATAAAATGCTTTATTCAGCTCCAAAAGGAAAATGAGTTCAGAAATGAGTCCTGGCTCAAAGAAGGCCAGCCCAGAATAAAGTTTTTTTGGGTGGTACGTTGGGGAGGTTGTCACCCCAAAACGTGCCTACTACACATGATGGAGTTAAAGGTCTGTGGACCCATGGGAGGAATCATCTGGGTCAGTGACCAGCACCGCAGTGACAGTAGAGGGAAGGGTAGGTGTTGTGGGTACATGGGGGGAGGAATCCTCCTCAGTGGCTTGTGCAGCGCCAAAGGTGGAAACATATTCAGCGCTGCACACTTCTGCCAGTTCAGCCAGACCTTTACCTGCTCCCGGGGACACAATGGGAGTGGAGGTAGAGGGGTCTGAGTCTTGCATACTTTGTCTGTGGCTGCGTGCCTGCCGTCTGACCCCAGTCCCTGTGGATGTGCCTGCATCGCCCTGAGATTGTGTGCTTGGAGATCTGCGCCTAGACATCCGTGGTGGTGTGCGGGTGGCTCTGTTGGTGTGCATGATCTTGTGTGTCTGCGTGTTCTGTGGACAGGTATGGGAGAGGGGGATGTGGATGGGTCTGATGGAGTGGGGGGAACGGACCGTTGCAGGAGTGCAACTGCTGCCGTCAGTGAGGAGTCTATGGACAATAGACTCCGACGTTGGTCAGACATGTTAGCTGACATGCCCTCCATGAATGATGACAACTGTGTCAGTATATGAGTTTGGCCATGGAGGACAGTCAGCATTGATGTCTGACCAACATGAATCTGCCACAGTAGGTCCACAGACTCGGCACTGAGGGCAGCAGGGGAGACAGAGGCAGGGGCTGCGGTGCCGGGGACGAAGGAGACATGGGGGGCAGCACAGACAGAAGGGAGACTAGCAACTGGGAGGGTAGAGATGGGTCTGGAGGAAGTGGGGACAGACACAGTGGTGGAAGATGCTGTCGCTGCGTATTCCCCCTCCTCCTGGGAGTTAGAAGCCGAGCCGTCCACATGATAAGAAGTGTCGGCTTCCAAAGGTCCGGCCGCCTGACTCCCCTCACCCTCCATGCCACTGGCTCCCTCCGACTCCTCAGCGCTAGTGGCACTGCGGCTGGGTCCCTCCTCCTGATTCGTGCTCATGTCTCATCCTGTGTCGCTTGATTATGGTGTTGGCAAGGAGAATAAACAAAAATACATCAGTCACCTGTACACATCTGACACATGACCACAAAATTATTTGGGCACATTGCAAATCATGGCATGCATCATGATTAACAGCCACATAACTCAGCACATATTTAAGACTAGTACTGTACAGTTGGTATAGACACAATGCTACTTGGACACAAGGATCCAAATAACAGACCAGGCCACAACTTGAGTGAGAGTCACACTGAGGAGGTTCTGTTTGTTTACATGAGAGCTGATCTATACAATGAAGTTATTCCACCGCAAGTTCAGAAATAAATAAACAGTTGTGTTGCCCCTCAGTGCAAACTAGCACCCCTGAATTCCCCAAGGTTACACCACACCTAGAGCCCAGGAAGTACTGTTTGGTGAAAAGTAATGTCATAAAATCTTGGCATCTTGGGACTCTGCATATTTCACATATTCAACTTGTATTGCATGTGCAAATTATCCATCTTGTTAACATAACACGTATGTGCCTGCATGAAAGATCTCTCACAAGAATATGCACACAAACAACATAGACACATTTATTTAGACAGCTTGCACACTTCAAGATGAAACACTCTTAGAAACAAATGGCGTGGACCATATACCATATACATGGTCCAACGGAGGTCTTGATTGATTGACACACATTAGTCTGTACAATTGACAGCAAAGGAGTCTCAAGCACTCAAGACCACTGTGGGGACATGTCTATGTAGATCAAGGCACACCATTAACCACTAACACTGGCCTCATTCAAAACCTACCAGCTTATTCAAAAACATTGCACATGCTGTGTGGTGTGCACTACCTTGTGAGACAACTATAATGTAGACACATAAGTGTAACCTACACAATTTGTCATTTGCACACATTCCAAACATTACCAACTCTCAACAAGTGTTGGGAGTGCCTGGGTACATTCATCAATGTGATATCACTTCAAATGTGTCACTCCTCACAGGGGCATCTATCACCAGATCATACAGTTGCTAGCTCATAACACACACTGGCTGTCATGTGAAGTGGCCCACATGTCCCAAATCAGGACAATGCTTAAGTGAATGTGCCTGCAATTGTGAAGATCAAAATCATTGGTGCATTGTAGACACACCCTTAATCCATCATCCACAGGAACTCCATCCGCATCACGACCATCACCGACGACACCCTCGCTGTTGCTGAGCACCTGCACTTCCAGATCCACATCGACCCCAAGACCACCCTCAGAGGCACCCTCGTCTACAGACCCCCGGGACCACGCACACAATTCAGCGAGGACATCGCCAACTTCATCACCCCGCACGCCCTTCCCTCCGCTGACTAGATCCTCCTCGGGGACCTCAACTTCCACCTGGAGAACAACAACGACCGCAACACCACCACCCTGCTGGACAACCTCGCCAACCTCGGTCTCAAGCAACTGGTGACCACCCCCACCCACGACGCCGGACACACACTCGACCCAGTCTTCTCATCCAGCAAGGACATCGCCTTCAGCCACGCCACCGGACTACACTGGACGGACCACAGCTGCGTCCACTTCAGCTTCAGAAGGACCACGATCCACCACCACCAGCAACAGGTGAGACGCAGAAGCTGGAACAAGATCACAGCCGAACAGCTCGCAACTTCCCTGAACGAGAGCCCACCCACCAGCGCAACGAACCCCAGCCAAGCGGCCACCAACCTCACGAAGTGGATCAGCGACTGCGCAGACGACCTCGCCTCTCTGAGGACCCCGCCTAGCAGACCCGGCAGCAAGAAAGCCCCTTGGTTCACCGACGAACTCAAGTGCTCCAAGAAGAACTGCAGAGCCCTTGAGAACGCCTGGCGCAGAGACCCCACCCCGGACAACATGACTGCCCTCAAACTCGCCACCCGAAAACACCACCAACTGATTCGCACCACCAAGAAGACGGCATTCAAGGAACGACTGGACAACAACGCACACAACAGCAAGGAACTCTTCAACATCGTTAAGGAGCTCTCCAACCCCAACGCCGGAAACAACGACATCACCCCTTCGCAAGACCTCTGCAACTCCCTCGCCTCCTACTTCCACAACAAGATCACGGACATACACAACAGCTTCAGCACGCAACCGACGCACGCCACAACCGAACTACCGCCCCCCACCACCACCCTCCGCGCCTGGACCACGATCAGCACCGGAGACACCATCCGCACGATGAACTCCATCCACTCCGGATCTCCGACCGACCCCTGCCCCCACCACGTCTTCAACAAGGCTGACGTTGTCATCGCACCCCACCTACGGGACATCATCAACACCTCCTTCATCACCGCTACCTTCCCGGAGAGCTGGAAGCACGCCAAGCTCAGCGCCCTACTGAAGAAGCCATCAGCCGATCCCACCGACCTCAAGAACTACCGACCCATCTCGCTGCTCCCGTTTCCCGCAAAAGTCATCGAGAAGACCGTCAACAAACAGCTGGCCGCCTTCCTCGAGACGAACGGATCCCTCGACCTCTCGCAGTCTGGCTTCCGAGCCAACCACAGCACCGAGACCGCCCTGATCGCAGCAACCGATGACATCCGAGCCCTGCTCGACAACGGAGAAACGGCGGCCCTCATCCTCCTAGACTTTTCCGCGGCCTTCGACACAGTCTGCCACCGCACCCTAGTACAGCGCCTCAGCAACGTCGGAATCCAGGAGAAGGCACTGGAGTGGATCATCTCCTTCCTCGCCGGAAGGACACAGAGAGTCCGCCTCCCCCCGTTCAGATCAGAAGCCACCGAAGTCATCTGCGGCGTTCTTCAAGGCTCCTCGCTCAGCCCAACCCTCTTCAACGTCTACATGAGTCCCCTCGCAGCCATCGCACGCCAGGACAACCTCAACATCATCTCCTACGCCGACGACACCCAGCTGATCCTCTCCCTCACAACGACCCCGCCACCGCCAGAGCCAACCTAAACGAAGGGATGAAAGAGGTAGCCGAATGGATGAAGAACAGCCGCCTGAAACTGAACTCTGATAAGACGGAAGTCCTCATCTTGGGATCCTCACCCTCCACCTGGGACGACTCCTGGTGGCCCCCCGCCCTAGGCAGCGCACCCAAACCAACGGACCACGCACGCAACCTGGGCTTCATCCTGGACTCCTCCCTCTCCATGACCAGACAAATCAATGCCGTCTCCTCATCGTGCTTCAATACCCTACGCATGCTACGCAAGATCTTCCGGTGGATCCCCACCGAGACCAGGAAGACGGTCACCCAGGCACTCGTCACCAGCCGACTGGACTACGGCAAATCCCTTTACGCCGGAACCACCGCCAAACTCCAGAAGAGACTCCAGCGGATCCAGAACGCCTCAGCACGACTCATCCTGGACATTCCCCGCCGCAGCCACATCTCCGGACACCTGAGAGTCCTGCACTGGCTACCGGTCAACAAGCGAATCCCCTTCCGTCTCCTCATCCACGCACACAAAGCCCTGCACAACCAAGGCCCAGGATACCTCAACAGCCGCCTCAACTTCTACGCTCCCAAACGCCAGCTTCGATCGACCAGCCACGCCCTCGCCGCCGTCCCCCGCATCCGAAGAGCCACCACAGGGGGAAGGTCCTTCTCCTACCTCGCCGCCAAGACCTGGAACTCCCTCCCGACCCACATCCGCCTGACCCAGGACCACCTCGCCTTCAGGAAGCAGCTCAAGACCTGGCTGTTCGAGCAGTAGCGGGCCCCCTCTCCCCTAGCGCCTTGAGACCCCCCGGGTGAGTAGTGCGCTATACAAATGCTTTGATTGATTGATTGATTGAACCACATGGGAAATGTGAGCACTGTAGTGTGCGCACTAAGATAAAACAGCGTAGCACAACAAGTAAATACATATTGTAAATATCTTTGAGGCACAACCATCTCTGTAAGCAAACAACATAGCATGTAAAGCCCCCAATGACAGCACTGTCCAGCATCACAGGGGAAGTGCATGGTGATAACTCTACCTCACAAATTACATCCACAGCTCACAACTGACAAGGTCAAACAGGCAGGCCCATCACACCTCTCCTACACAACACCCCCATCACTCCGTTAATGTGATTGATACAGCTCAAGAAGTGAAAACTCTGAATTAGGGTATCAAAAACTGTGCAGCAACTTTAAAAAAAGTAAACCAAGGTCACCTCGTGTTGCTGGCAATCCATATTAGTCACAAACAACCAGCAACAGATTCTTGTGAATAGGCACACAGGCACTGCCCAGTGTGAGTATGCACAAGCCAAATCTTGTATCCATGGACAGTGTGCACATGTAGCTAACACATGATAAATACAAAGTATGGCAGGGACCAATGCCACTGAGGCACACCCATGCTGAATCCACATAGTATGTGCACAGTGTTGGATGACACACATGATTAGGAGGCCAGGGTGTTGTGGGGGACTGTAGTGGGCACACAGATCCGTGGGTCTTTAAATTGCTGACTGTCTCATGATTAACCGTCTTGTCACTATGCATATCTTGCAAATGATGTACATCATGTATGAGTATGCAACATGGGTCATGCATGCTGCTAGGGTGCGCATTTTTAAATTACACTCCTATGTTGAGACTCATGATCAGTGCAAACAAATATGAAGGCCAAACACAGTGCACAGGTCGTGGCACAGGCAAGGTACCAACACATGTCACAGACCTCCATCCCACATGATGCGCTGATCAATGTGCAGTCTAATTACCTTGCACCCTAGAAGTACATGTGCAAAATTTCAAAAAATACAAATCAGGGGACACATGTGGAGGAGGGGAAGGGATGGAAAAGAGCATCAGCTGAATATGGGTAATTGAAACTACAATGCACAAATAGCCTGTCTGACCAGACCCCCCAACTGTGGGAGTGTTTCCAGGCTTCAGAGCACCTCAAGTAGCATGTGACACACAACACTACAAACAGACATGTACCTACCCCCTCCTTGCTACTGTCTGTCCTGCAACTGCCTATGGAGGTCTGGAAAGACCACTTCCAGGACCCGGAGCCTGTGGGGGGTGAGGTGACAGCTGCCACCATGCCGGCGTGGAGCTTCCAGCTTCAGCTGGACCCGGGCGATACCCCAGGTCCAGCACCAGATGTCCTGCCACCTCTTCCTGATGTTGCTCAGCCGCCGGCGAGGGCCCCCACAGACCTGACAACATCCAACCAGATCTCCCCCTTCTCATAGACAGTTTCCTGTCAGGAAGACAAAGTGAAACAACATCACTACACCTGCTCCATGTCCCAGAGACACACACTTGCACTACATTGCTGATGTGAACAGGGCATACGATGCTGACAGGACTTGCATCATTGTCCATGTGAATTTGGCCTGTGGGCAAACACAAATGCACTACATACCTTTGAAAGGCAACAGATGGCATAAGGGGTGCAACACACTCACTGATCATGGCACACACTGTACAACACATGCAACTGCAGGGTGTTTGACAGCACGTGACATGCTGTCACATATCCCACTACACCTAAGAACCCTCAGCAGACCTCACATACACACCCTGGCACAGATCACTCGCCTGTCAGTCTCAACAGTGTATACAACTCTCACTTTGCACATGTCACACTTGACAAAAGAGGTGCCACAGGTGTTGGGCTAACTGTGCAAGTCATGCACACAACACTGCATACTTGTCACATCAGATGGCTACAGCTGCTGCACACGCCATGCAGCTGTGGTGCTAAACATCACATACACACTCACCCAGGTGACAAGGAACATTCACACTCTTCAATGTCCATGAGTTCAAACACAGCATTTGTACAACATCACCACAGGTCCCCAAAAACCATAAACATATGTGAGTACATTCAGCTATCCCTCTGGGAGGAACAATATTACACCTCAGTGAATTATGGCAATAAAACCTGCAAAGTGTGGCACAGCAGAATGTGTAATTCTGTATGCATTGAATGTCACACTCAGCATAATGAAAGTAAGGAGTGAACACACTTTAACTATATCATGCTCTGCCAACGAGCCTGCATTCTGGGCCTACTACTCGTCCCCTATGTATTTTTTGCGATCCACACACATGTACGGTGCGTTTCACGTCGCGCATGCCACATTTTTAATTGTGAAACGATGCGCACACATGCACGCAATGTCGGGGTATGGTTCGCTTGCGTATGGCACCATTACAATGGTGAAACGATGCGCACACATGCACGCAATGTCGGGGTACGGTTTGCTCGCGTATGGCACCATTGCAATGGTGAAATGATGCGCACACGCGCACGCAATGTCGGGATACGTTTCGCTCGCGCATGGCACCATTAAAATAGTGACAACATCACCACAGGTCCCCAAAAACCATAAACATATGTGAGTACATTCAGCTATCCCTCTGGGAGGAACAATATTACACCTCAGTGAATTATGGCAATAAAACCTGCAAAGTGTGGCACAGCAGAATGTGTAATTCTGTATGCATTGAATGTCACACTCAGCATAATGAAAGTAAGGAGTGAACACACTTTAACTATATCATGCTCTGCCAACGAGCCTACATTCTGGGCCTACTACTCGTCCCCTATGTATTTTTTGCGATCCACACACATGTACGGTGCGTTTCACGTCACGCATGCCACATTTTTAATTGTGAAACGATGCGCACACATGCACGCAATGTCGGGGTATGGTTCGCTTGCGTATGGCACCATTACAATGGTGAAACGATCCGCACACATGCACGCAATGTCGGGGTACGGTTTGCTCGCGTATGGCACCATTAAAATAGTGAAACGTGGCACACACTCGCACGCAATGTCGGGGTACGGTTCGCTCGCGTATGGCACCATTACAATAGTGAAACGAGGGGCACACACGCACGCAATGTCGGGGTACGGTTCGCGCGCGTATGGCACCATTACCATAGTGAAACAATGCGCACACACGCATGCAATGGCGGGGTACGGTTCGCTCACATATGGCACCATTACAATAGTGAAATGATGCGCACACACGCACACAATGTCGGGGTACGGTTCGTTCGCGTATGGCACCATTACAATCGTGAAACGAGGCACACACAAGCATGCAATGTCGGGGTACGGTTCGCTCGCGTATGGCACCATTACAATCATGAAACGAGGTGCACAAACGCATGCAATGTCGGGGTACGGTTCGCTCGCGTATGGTACCATTACAATAGTGAAACGAGGCGCACACACACACACGCAATGTCGGGATACAATGCATTTTACACAGTGCATTTCACACGCTGTTGTGAATGCAGGGTACGGTGCAGTCAAACCCGGGGAACGGTACGTTGCACACGCTCGCGTATGGCAGCATTACAATAGTAATACGAGGCGCACACATGGCAGGGATGTAGCTGTACGGTTAACACAAGGATGTCTATCAAGTTCTTGTCATTGCATACTTACATGAGCATGCCCTAGGTGTTCCAGGCACTGATATAGCACAAGATATCAGATCTTGTTGCACTATCGATGTGTGATGACCTGTTGACACATGTGATGTGTGATGGGGCAGTATGTGGTACACATCATCTTTCCACTTGTCCCATTGGTATCATCATGCACATGTTGTCAGGCACATCAACAGTGGGATGGCACAGTCATCACTACGGGCACCTGTCTCATGATGCCAGGGACCGTGGCACTTTCTCACTTGACAATTTGACGCTCATCATGTCCCTATGTGACAATGTAATGTGTGTGTCATGTTAAAGATTGAATTTGCTGTTTGTGTCCGTAAAATGCATCTGTTGTTGGTGCATCTATAATGGGTCTGTGTTGTGACTGAAATGGTTTAGCATGTACGCACACCAGGCCACATGTGCTTTTCCAATGGCTTTTGGGTCTGATGGCATCATACATCATTGATCCCCAAGCATACATGTCTGCATCGTGACAATTGCTGTGGTGTTGCGTTGTCACATACATGCCTTATTAGCAAGTTGTCTGATATGTCCAATAGATATTCCATGTGACCTGGGTGTGTGCCTTGTAGTCAGCTGTCTGTATGGGATGATAAAATTTCTAATGCAGGTCTGAGGACGTGTGTCACTCCAGTGATATCTTGCTCTGCTCACTCATAGCAGCCCAGCAGCTCTTTTGTGTGCATGTAATGTTTAGTTCACAAACAACAGATGTATCTGTTTTTTTTTTGGAGTGCCAGGAAGCTGGCATATGTGTCCAGGATGTATTGCTTACGCCAGACCCCATAGTAACTTGATGTGTAGTAGCAGTGTTGCATGTGCTATGTACATTGGAATCGTTGTTGGCTGACAGTTGTTCTCCATTCTTCCTAAATATGTCCTGCATGGCACCGCCTCTACCAAGGCCTTTTCCAGACTTGGAGACCATGAGGGAACGTGATTGCATTATAGATCTTTCGATCTGATTCAGAACTTGACGGACAGGCTGGAACCACATCTCCAACCGCGACACAGATATCCAACTGCGCTGACACCAAAGCTAAAGATGATGGCAGCCCTACATTTTTTTTGCCACAGGTACGTTTCAATTTACCATTGCTGATGTGGGGGGTAGTCCCAAACCATGTTCAGCCATGTCCTACGTGATGTGTTAGCTGCTATGTTAGAGCACATTGATGAATTCATCAAATTTCCAAAACCTAAAGAGTTAACCGATGTAAAGGGTGAATTCTATGCCCTGGGAGGGATGCCACATGTCATTGGGTCCATTGATGGTAAACATGTGGCTTTGGTGCCACCACAGGCTCAGGAGCAGCCTACCGCATTAGGAAACATTACCACTCAATAAATGCCCTGGTGGTGTGTCTTGCTAAATGCTGATTTCCCATGTTTGTGCACGTTTTCCAGGATCATGCCATGATGCATTCATCACGAGGCGTAGCAGGGTACCACAGAGGATGCTGCAGCTGCACAACCAACTGGCATGTCTTGTTGGTGGGTATACTCTGTTTATCCTGTATGTCTCATTTTTTGTTTGCTCTGACGGCATGTCATTACCCAAATTTTTGCACGATGTATATTTGTAGGAGACGCGGGATATCCCAACATGCCGTGGCTCATGACACCACTCCGCAACCCAAGAACAGATGCAGACCAGCGGTAAAACAATGCACACGAGCAGACCAGGCGAGTGATTGAGCGAACGTTTGGACTCCTGAAGAGCCGACTTCGATGCCTTGATAGGACCGGCGAATCCCTCCCATAAGCCCCGGTCAAGGTATGTAACATCTTCATCGTGTGCTGCATGCTGCACAACATGGCAGTTGAGAAGGCCGTGCCACTCATCCGGGATCCTGAGGAGCTGGAACATCCACCCGTTGAGGACCAAAGGGCTTGGCCACGATGAAAGTGATGAGGAGGAGGAGGATGATATCCGGAGTCAGCTCATACGCAACTTCTTCTCCTAATGGCGAGTCACTGGGAATTTGTGTGCAAGCTTGTGGCATAGAGTGCCATGTGTTGCATACTGTGTGTCCAGCTGACTGTATGCGAAGTCACTTTGATGTTTGTTGTGATGTGTCACACAAGTGGTGATGGGATGACACACGCATATGTGCAATGAGTGATTTTGGAATGTACATGTGTACTTTTACATGACCATGTCTGTATGGAAATCTTTTTAATGTGTCCCCTTGTGTGCCTGTCCTTCACAGGTTGCTGTGCCTGTTGTCTGTTTGTGTCATCTTGGTACTCCTGCTATTTATCCTGGTGATTGCAACGTGTGCTGAATCAGCCTTCCATGCACAGACATGTGGAAATGTCTGTTTGGGTGAGATATCTAAACAGGCTTTTTCGGGTTGGTATGCTTTGGGAATATGTGGTAACTGTTTCTGTGCATGTTGTAGAACCATACATTCATGTGTCATTAACATGGATCAAGATGCATGTTGCAACACTCCCATGACTGCACAGTCACCCTTCTTGTCAGTCATCTGTTGTTGAGTGTTGACTCTGGTGAATGCATCAATGTGTGGAAACTTTGGGCCAGACACATTGTGGATTTCACCGGTTGACATTGTGTGTGACATCACAACCACAGGCTCTGTGTGGAATTGCAGCCTCACTGTGTGTAGTAGGATGTGTCTGGCTCATCACATTAATCTTGTGGCCCAGTACAGTTTGGTTTACCTAAAGACATGTTGTTAAGGTGTGGGTTAGTGTATGCCCCACATGTTCTGACAACTGTCCAGTGAGTCTGTTCGTATGGATGCATTGCCCCTTGTGCCAGTATGTAAAGTCACTGTAACATCGCAACATCAGTGCCGGTGGAGAACACTGCTTTGCAAGCCGTCTTGGTAAGTTTATGTTAACTTTATATTCCCATGATTCCAGGAATGTTGCACTGATGACCTACCAACGTAGTGCTGTGGCAAATGTAAACACTTCCGTTACACCAGTCGGTTGATGTTAATCACAGCAATCTCTTGTGCCGTGCTGCATATCCTGGTCACTGTAGGGGTGGTTTAGTAGCTTTGTTCCTCATCACTCTCTGTAGAGTTACGTCACACCTGCTTGTCATGTTCGGCATTGTAAGGCACAGTTGGAAGAGCCAATGACTGGCTCTTGGTAGGCTACCTTGTGTTCCAATAATTCCCTTACTCGTTGGATGAGCTAAGTACGGCTCTTGCAGGTGATGTGTATCTTACATTCATGACCCTCACTGATTTCCAGGGCTGACTACAGTTTTTTTGTCTTTGTGTGAGTAGCACTGCTACACATTCAATTCACTGTATTTTTGAGCCTCATTCATACACTGTGACTAACTTGATGAGTGCATGGTTCTAATTGCATTGAAGCAGCCTGGTGAGCGTTAGACCCCCTTCACTTAGGTGACAAACTCTGCTACCTTTTATGTGTCCCTGTTCAAACCTCAGATGTAGTGTCATTTCAAAACCTGTGCTCACAAATTGGATACAGTGGCTGTGGTTAAACTACACAGGTGTAACTGTTACTGTATACGTCATGAGATATTATGTGATTCAGTGCCAAGAAGTGTTGAATTGTTATGCTTGTTTACCTTTGTTTCAGATCTCCCTTCCTGCTGTTCCCATCCTCTCCTTCCCTCACCTGATCACCCTTTTGAGTCTGTTATTCATACTCAGACCAAGGGGCTATCTGGAGATGGGCGCCTTTCAGCATCGCACAAATCTGAGGATCAAAGGTACCGACAGTCCCTGGCAATCGTGTAGAGATTGTTTCACCAGCATTACAGGTACCCTCATTGCATGACAATTATTTCCTTCTGACCAATGGCACTGGCCATGTACATTGGCTAAAGCAGCATGGCCTCAGAACAAACTTTAACCATTTCTGTAGTCAAATTTTTCCCAAGTGTACCTTGTGCCCCATTACTGTCACCGCAGATCTCTTGTCAGTCTGCATGCGTCATCTATGGCATATTTTACAATGATTGTGCATATGTTGTTATGTATACTGGGTCAACATGCATGGTGTTTGTAATAGGTCATGGTCCATAATGTTATTGACATACATGGTTGTGTATGTATTGTTTTAGCTTAATACCCACAACGGTCATGCAACACCTGCTGACGCTGTTTGTCCTGTGACCCGCTTGGCCTTTTTGTGCCTGATCCTGTGGCCGTCATATTTGGTGATTGTTCACCCATTTTCTAGCAGTGGCCCATGAGTAACCAGACACTCCTTCCTTTCCATACACTTGTAACATGGTGCCTTGCAAAAATCCTTGTATTTGTGTGCTAGTTTTTCATGGTGTCTCACACCTTCTGCCATCATGTGTTCACACATTCCTGATGCAGCCTCCCCAGTGACACCGCAACACCCAGTGCCGAGATTCTGCAACACACACGCCTCCAATATGCTCCTCCATCGGGACGGGACTCCTGAGGGTTGACAGTGGTGGTGTTGTCTGCCACCTCCTGGGTGCCCGGCAAACCTTGTCCCTCAATGTCAGACTGGCTCAGTTGTGGATTGTGGGCAGGGCTCCGAGCTGTCTGCTGGGATGTGGCAGGAATGGGTGTGGTGGTTGGCGCAGATGCCCCTGATCCAGCTGCTGCACGGGTTTGGGATCCAGAGGTGCCAGGTTGGTCAGGGTCATCCATGGAGTGGTGAGAGGCGTCGCTGTTGGTGGGATCAGGGTCCTGTGGAACCTGGGACTGTGATCCATCTCCCCCTTGGTTGTGGATAGATTGTGCACGTTGCCCTGTGGGTGTGAGAGACAAACGATGTTAATGCCATTTAATGCAAAATCTAATTTTCATATACATTGTCGTTATCACTGTTACACTTGCTTTGGATTTTTCACAATGTTCACTTGTGGTGTCAGAATGATCTGTGTTCTGGACTCATTTTAATGTGAGGGTCTATTTACAATGAATCGCACAGCCAGGCATATCAGCAGGGATTTGGCAGTCATTGTGCACTACAGCTATGCCAGCATGGATGAAAAACATTAACACTGTGGTTCACTACAGTGTGATAACAGTACAGCTGCGTCTCGCATCTGTGCCATGAAAGTGGCACATTGCTAGAGTTGTGTCGCTGGTGCAACGCAGATCCAGCAATGCTCTGTGTGGCACTATCTGCACAATGCTGTGTCAATACTTACATCTGCTTCAGGCATGCACAGGGTTTTGAGGCAGCATGCCATGCGTCCATTCTTAAGGCAGGCCGCAGCTTGCACCACCTCCATGACAAAGGCAGGACCATCAGCGCCTTCAACGTGAACAGTGCAAGGCCCTGTGGTTATTCAATTACACAGGTTACACAACAGACTCATGCTCCTGACACCCTACACACAGTGAACAGCAGACAATCATCCACCTGGTATCAGGCAACCCCTAGGCGCACACATGACAGCTTTGCAGGCTGTGTGTGCAACTCATACTGCGAACACCGCACTGCCACACATAACAGTGCATGTCCGTACAAGAAGGTCATGTGCCTCGTACTGCACACACACTACTGTCGTAAATATTTAATTTACCATCTTAATTTCTATGCAGGTAAGTACTTAATCAATAATAACTCAATCGGAAAGAAAGAAAACAGAGTCCGTGGTGTTAGAGTTCTTAGGGGTTTTATTCCTTAAAAAGGAATCGTTCCGGAATTGGATATCATGTTCCTGCAACCACACAGGGTTCAGGAAGGGATAGAGCAATGTTTTATTGACAATACATAGCTTATATATTTAATTTACATCATAGAAAGCAATATAGTAGGCGTAACAGCTGAGAGTAGACAAGATAACAGCATCCACGTGTTACTAGTACGTAATCAGAAGGCGTGGACTAGGCGTAACTGGAGGTGTGCTTTAGAAACGTCACAGGTAGGTGTCACATGTGGGTGGCACTAAACAGAAATGTTGCAATGTCAGCAGAAATCGGAGGCTTGGATGCGCGCGCAGCTGCATGACGTGTGATTGGCGTGAAACTGGAGGGTGCAGGGGGCTTGACATTTACACTGACGGAAAGAGACAGAAGTCTGGCATGTCAGATCAACTTGTGCTTCTATCATATCTGATATCTGATGTTTAGGAACTGAGCTATCTGGGCGGAAAGGTCTCTGGGGCAGAAGCTATTCTATACTGACTGTGAGTGCGTGTATAAGCGCCTGAGTGTCTGCATGAGGAGCGTGGGGGCATGGGCCTTCCATGGGAGCATGGTAACAGAGGCTATGAATTACTTGCACGGAGACAGGCCGGCCCTTCGGCTCTGCAGCTGGGTGATGTTTACTGAAACTAGTAGGCAGGAATGTATCTTCGAGGAGCGGAACAGATAACTCGAAGGTTGTAGTCAGTCTTGGCAGGCAGCAGGCTGAGCTAAGCGTGGTGGGCCGCGCTGGAAGTAAGGCAGAGTTCACAGATACGGGGGCAGCCTGGGCAGCCTGGGCTGAGGCTTTCAGAGTCAGAAGGAAGAAAAAGGCTCGATGGCAGAAATTCAGGGCCTACTTTGCCAGAGCTGAAAAACATGTAAAGTACACTACAAAAAGACGTTGGCATAGCATACTTAGGAACGGACTATTCAACCCATTCAGGGTGGGTCTGAAAGAGGACATGTTAACGGTGGACGCAAATGTATTTGCGTCTTCATAGCTGGCACAGGAGGGAAGTTACATGCACTTTAACTCGTACATGGAGACGGTGGGGTACACGATAGGGAACATAACTTGACCAAAAATTTATATTTCCTCATTCCCTCCTTGTTCCCTACGGACCCTTCATGATATATCGATCATCATGAATTGATTAGTTTGTTCTTGTAACATAATTTGTTCGTCTCTCTTCCGTTGTCTGTTTGAGAGAAAACTGGAATGTTCAATGCACGATGTGGCACACAGTCCACATATCGCCGGCCCACACTGTAGGCACAGGCAGCAGCTGAATACTATGACAAGGCCAAAGCCTAGGAAGGATAGGATCTTCCATCCCCAAGCGGACAACGTTGTCCAGAAACAACCGGACCAAGTCCAGGTGCCTGGATTCTGATGTATTAAACTTGCAATTTTGTGAAGACGTGTAATAGCTTTGTATACAGATGGCGCGTTTTCTGGAATGAAAACACAGCAACTTGACCCGATGACCTTACAGGCTCCACCTCTATCTGCCAAGATGACGTCAATAACAAGACGATTCTGAAGGACAACAACCCGCATGGCGGACTGCTCCTCAGTTAGGTTACCTAAGGCGGAGGCAGTTTCATGTACTACAGCTTCAAGGGTTCTAGTTAATCTACGTATTAATTTACTGTTTTGGACGGGGCCTAAAAAGAAAAAGAATCCTTTATTAAAATCGGTGTATTGTTCCCATGCCGTTTCTGTATAGTCGACAAGCGGGATATCTCTTCGGAGTCTATTCTTTACTAGATTTGTGTTTCTGTGATAATCAGGAGGGGCTAGAAAGACAGGTGGCAGAAGGAAAGCAATATAACAGGTACCATCCCAATCTGGAGGCAGACGTATGTATGCGGTATGACCACAAACAAAATAAGAATGACGGGTAGCTTTAAAGGATGATTTACCATGATCACTGAATTCGACCACAGTAGTACATTTACTATGACCTAAGTGTACTGAACCTTTCTTCCTGACACACAATTCACCAGTGACTGGTAATACTGACATAGCGGGCAGAGCTGGTGCAGCTTCGGATTCAACAGTAAGAATCATAAGGTTAATTGTGTAATTACTTAATCCATATACTTCATTTTCTAGATCAGTTCCTATTCTAATGGGGAGTCCCTCCTTATCAGGGTAACAGACGTCGAGCAGGACTAAGTTCAGGTTTCCCCAAACCCAGTTCCCGTTGAAAACAGCAATATCAGGATCTAAGGAATTAATTATTTTGAACCATGCACCACAGGAGCCGTTGTGAGTGAACGGGTACGGAAAGAGGGGCAGAGCTCCCTTGTAATTCTGGTAAGGAGGGAGTCGACCACATATCCAGCAGTTTGTAGCGTTATTAGTCTGATGGGAGTGATGTAGCATACTAATGAATGTGTTGTTGCGCAGCGCAAGTCTGTAAGAAAGTTCATGTGGAGGTAACTCACTAAAAGAATGTTCAGCAGAAACATTGTAAGCAGATTGTTCACGCTTGAAAATAGGGCAATAGATTGGAAGAAGTACACTTGCAACAATAATCAGAATACTTAGAAAAAACATAATTAATAATGTCACTATACAGTGACTACGCAGTGATTTGCAGTATGTACGTTTCTTGAATTGTCTCTCTCTCTCTCTATCTCGATCTAGGGGATACATGTCAGAAACTATTTAACCGATTCACCTAGGGGAGGACTTAAACAATTAAACTGTCTGACTTGCTAGATCGAAGCTTTAGTCGGTACTCCTCTTGGGGAGTTTTCTCTCGTTCAGGTATTTTAAAGTCACTAGGTTTAATACAGTCTTTGGTGGGGGTGGGCGAGTCAAGGTCTGGTTTCAGTTCGTTGCATAGTTTGATATGACTCGTACGGACCCACCCCTTTCTGCCCTCCAACTTCACTGCGGTCCTCGTAGTAAGAAGGACGGTCTTCGGCGCTTTCCAGCGGGGCTCCAGCTGGCTTTTCCTGTCAAAATTCCTCACTAGGACCATGTCGCCAGGACGGACATCATGCGGCTTTACATCAGTGTTGTCAGGAAAGGCTGCGGCAACCTGTGAACGACATGATTGGAGTGCAGACATCAAGGAGGCAAGGTAATCTGTCAACATGTTACAATCAACATCGGTAATTTTCTTAGGAATGGGCGTCCCCCACATATTCGGTGGTCTGCCAAAGACCACTTCGTACGGGGATAGTCCTGATCTCGAATGTGCAACCATTCTCATATAGAACAGTGCAACTGGCAGGGCGACTATCCAGTCGACCCCTTTCTCCTGGCATATTTTGGCAAGGCGGATCTTAAGTGTCTGGTTATGCCTCTCTACAAGGCCTGCGGCTTCAGGATGTCGGACACAATGGAATTTCCACTGATATCCTAGCAAAAGGGAGACATGCTTCATGAGTTCGGATGAGAACGGCTGTCCGTTATCTGAGTACACGACACGAGGCAGGCCGTATCGTGGGAAGAATTCTCGAACCAGCTGCTTGGCAGTGGTCGGGGCAGTGTAATCTGAGACTGGGTATGCTTCGGTCCAACGAGAAAGTGCACAAACAACTACGAGGACATATTTGAATCCTCGACAACGGTCCATCTGGATATAATCCATCTGGAGGACTTCAAAAGGGTGATCGGGAGGATGAAATCCACCTTGCTCTACAGGGACGCTTTTACCTGGATTGAACTGACAACAGATCATGCAAGTACGCACTTTCTGTTTTGCTGCCGCTCGCAAGTGTTTGTTGTACCAGAGATTCTGTAAACTGTCTAACATAGCTTTTTCTCCTAGATGTGCAGGACTATGTGCTGTATTTATCATGATTTGAACCATTGAGTCGGGGAGGAACCATGTAGGTTTTCCCTTTGTGACCCATCCTTGATCTGTCTGGATCCCTCCTAGTTCAGTCCATTTCTTTATTTCATCTGAAGTGGCATGTGTCTGAATATCGATTACGTCTAGGGTGGGATCCCTGACTGACATACACTGAGTTGGTACTATTGTCTTTGTCACATCAGTAGTCTGGGTGTGAGTCAATGCTGTATGTTTTGCTGTCTGATCTGCCAGGTCGTTACCCTGGGAAACAGAATCTGTAACCTTAGTATGTGCTTTACACTTCATGACTGATATGCCCGAGGGCAAATGTATTGCTTCTAATAGTGCTTGAATGAGGGGACCGTGTTGGATCTTGGCACCATGAGAGGTCAAAAAACCTCTTTCTTGCCATAACATGCCGAAGTCGTGTACGACTCCGAACGCATAGCGGGAATCAGTGTATATGTTAACATTTCTGTTCTTGGCTAGAATACAAGCTCGGGTCAGAGCGATGAGCTCCGCCGCTTGAGCAGACAATGTGTCAATACGGTGTGTTTCTTTAACTTCAGTTTCAGTGGTCACTGCATACGCGGCCACTAATTCTCCTGTACTTGTTCTCATGCATGAACCGTCCACATAAAGTGTCAGGTCTGGATTTGTCAGTGGAACATCTGTTAGGTCTCGTTGAGGTTTTGTTACTGTATTAATGATCTCTATGCAATCATGCGGTGTTGGATCTGTCATAATTGCAGGTAACAATGTTGCGGGGTTCAGGATGCTACAGCGTCTGATTTCTATGTGTGGCTGGAATAGTGTCAATTCATAACCTGTCAATCGTGCTATGGTCAAGTGTTGAGTCTGGGTTCTGTTTAAAAGAACCTCTACAGAATGTGGAACTTGAACTGTTAATGGATGTCCTAAAACAATTGAATCGCTCTGTCTGATTGCTAATGCTGTTGCTGCTACTGACTTTAAGCACGCAGGGAGTGCCTGGGCTACTGAATCCAATGTGCTTGAAAAATAAGCGCAAGGCTTATATGAACCTGCTTGGTCTTGAGTGAGGACAGACAGTGCTGTACCCTCACGTTCTGTAACAAAAAGTGTAAAAGGTTTGCTGTAACATGGTGTCGCTAGAACTGGTGCTTGGCATAACGCTTTCTTTAATTCCTCAAAGGCTTGTGTATGTTCCTGAGTCCAGGGAAGGACAGTCGAAGTCGCTGCCTCCTGTGTTGTTAACTGAATGAGTGGTTTGGCTAGAAATGCATACTGAGGAATCCATTGTCTGCAGTACGAGGTGAGGCTTATGAAGGCCCGCACTTCCTTTTGTGTCTGGGGTTGTGGCATATTTACAATTAACTGAATGCGATCGGGAGTGAGCTGTCTCCCCACTTTGGACAGCAAGTGACCCAAGTACACAACTTGCTGAACACAGAATTGTAGCTTCGAAGGAGACACCTTGTGTCCCTTGTCGGCCAGAAAATGTAAAACTGTCAGTGACGCTTGTTCACATTCGGGTTCATTTCGTGCGGTGATCAGCAGATCATCGACGTATTGCAGTAAAGCGGTGTTAACTGGCATTGTGATACAATCAAGTTGTCTTTTCAGTGCTTGGCTATAGATGCTGGGGCTTTCTGTGAATCCTTGAGGTGCGCGTGAAAATTTGAAACTGCGTCCATTTAAACTGAATCCGAAGAGATATTGGCTCTCTGGATCAATAGGTACGCTGAAGAAGGCGTTCTTGAGGTCAATTACAGTAAAGAACGTCGCTTCTGAATCAATAGCAGTCAATAAGGATGAGATGTCGGGAACCACAGGGTACTGTGGAATAATGCATTTATTCAGTTCTCTTAGATCAATCACCAGCCGATATACTGGCGGTGCATTGGGATCAGTACGTTTAAGAATCGGAATGATGGGTGAATTACAGATATTGGAGTCGGTCTGTACGACCACTCCCTGGGTAATGAGCTCTTCAATGATTTCCAGTAAAGCCACTACAGCATCGGGTGGTAACTTGTATTGTCTGATTCTGGGTAAGACTACACCTTGTTTGAGTGTAACACGGTATGGGGTAATGTGCATACAACCTACATCAGTTGGGCCTTTTGCCCACAAGTGATCTGGTACATTTTTCAATCTGACATCAAACTCACGTAACATATAATGACCCTTGAAATCCCGCAGAAAGAGTCTGACTCCCTCCGGGGAACAGCAGATCACGGCTCCTAGAGCCTTCAATGTCTTAATTCCTAACAGATTTTCTGGACATAATTTCGTAAGTAACAAGTCTGTAACACGTGATAATGGACCCACAGCCAGGGGAACTGGTTCTGATACCTCATTTACAATGGGCTGTCCTGAAAAACCAAGGGAAACATTCTGTGAGCCTGAGAGGGGCGCCCCTGGAACTTCATCATGACTAATCGTGGTGCGACTTGCCCCTGTGTCAATTAAAAACTTTCTGTCTTTTCCCAATACTTGACTATGTACATAAGGACCCTCTTGATCTACAGGAATCTCAATAAGAGGCAAGCCACCCTCCCTCTCTAGGCTGTTTCATGTATATCGTGGATAATCGGGGTAAGCAGACTGGGCATACTGGTACATCTGTTGTGAAACTTGCTGGGTTGCGGCAATGGGCTGCGGCTGTGATACCGCTACTGTCTGTGCTGTAGGTGATGAAGCATGCGTAGGCTGTGTATTCTGCATGGGCTGTATATTCTGTGAAGACTGATGCTGGTTATGGTCTTGTCTAGGCGGATGCGGTCTTTCTTTAGTTTTACCTGTTGCTATGTTATGTTTCAGAACTGGGCATTCGTGTACGTAGTGACCTGGCTGCTTGCAATAGTTGCATGTCCCTTTAACGGGAGCTGCGGTGTGACCTGTCTGGGTCGTACCCTTTCTGTGGCCGTCGGTTGGGACCGATTGGGCTACTAGCATTTTCATTTTCGTGTCTTTCATACGTTTCTGTTCCTGATCCTGCTCTTCTCTAATTCTGTTCTGATGATATTGTAACATTTGTAACATCTGTGATGGCGTATTGGCTTGCCATGTACTCTCGACCTTGTATACACGGTTTTTAACTGCCAACAGGGAATTCTTGACTAACTTTGATACAAAAAGATGCGGGTACGACTCGCTACTTGGTTTAAGACCACTATTAATAATGAAACATTTCTCGAATCTTGAATAGAAGTCACTAGTATCTTCGTCGGGTTTCTGTTTACAGGCTGATATTGCATCCCAGTCTTCCTTTCTAGTTGTCAATAATCTTGGCAGAACCTGTACTATCAGACCTGGTAATGCTTTAGTTTTCTCCCCAAGGCCTACCCCTGGGACACGTTTGTTCTCTTCGTCTTCTATTTCTGCCCATACAATCTTTTTCTCTCCCACCTCCCATTCTTTTTCTTTTAGTTTCTCGTAGATGCCCGTGGGCAGCAGTACCTTTAACATTTTCGTGATATCTTCGTACGTATAATCCCCCATCAGTAACATGTCTTTAAGCTCTCTATGAAAACCTGCAGGGTCTTTATCATGGCACGGGACTAGTTTCTTCATTTCTAACAGTTCTAACTTAGTCAGAGGCGTGTGTACATACACTCGTTTCAAGTTATGATCGTCACCCATAACTGGATGCACTTCTCGTAAGGGGTTCTGACTTTCAATGCCATGCCGACGTTCCATATGATACATTTTCCTTTCTGGGGGCGGGGCAGGAACATATTCGGAGCTTATGAAAGTGTCATATCTATGGCGTTGTTCTAGAATTATTTGAATTAATTTGGTACTTAAACCTCTCCATCTGTCCATGAGTAGTTCTTCTAATGTTTCGTGTAAGGGACCTGGATCAGAATGTTGATTTCTGTATTTCGTGAGGAGGTGTTGAATCATGTATACACCTGCTAATTTCTGCTCGTCTGGGGAAAGGTTCAGGAATGTCTGTGCTACGGTGTCATCATTGTATATATCCGGATTGTCAGTCCATAATATGGCTGACCGGGCTAGTTCTTGTTCATCCATAGAATTGAGTACATGGTACCCTACTCGGTCTCGAAGCCTTTTATCAGTTTCCTGGAACTGATGTTCAGCAGAATTCGGGTTTGTTAAGGCAGAGAGAAAAACTCTCTTGCTTTCTGGACGGATGCCTTTCCTAAGGTAAGTTCCCTTACCTACATATGCTATAGTGTCTGTAGTCTTTTCTGGTTCTTCAGGTTCTTCTTCCCCCTCGGAGGAAGCCTTTTCTTTCTCTTCTTTGTGTACGTCTATCACTGCTTTTCTTATTTTCCTATACATACTGGCTATACAAGTCCCCTTGTCGTGTTTTCCTTCGGATATATTTTGACCCCACTTGCTGAGGGCGTCTAATTCACCCTGATTTGTCTCGGGCCTGTCTCGTTCTCTTATTAGGCAATTTATGAAAAAACGTAGTATCTGTCCTTGAACGTCAACTTTCTGATGCTCCATGGCATCCTTAATACTGTCGGGGTCTTTCCCAGTCCGAATAAACTGATATATTCTATCTAGGTGCTCTTTCATTCCTGGAAACATCAGCAGGAAATCAGTAGCAGATCGTAACCGTAGTGATGCCATTATCATTCTATCGTCTTTGCCGGGTACTGGATCATATCTGCAAACTGTAAGTTGTCCTTTGAGTATATCGAGACGGGGTGATTTGAACGTGTAGGGACTCTGCAAGTCCCCGAGCTGTAACCTGCGTGTTAATGGCGGAGTCTGGAGACCCCCCATCGCACCTCCTGAGGCGGAAGCTTGGACATTATCTCTCTGTGGAGTCTGTATCTGTACTTGAATTTGTCCTTTAGTAGGGTCAGGTAGACGTGGCTTCGGTAGATTAACTTTAGGTATGGGAAGTGGTGGAGGGGGTGGAACAGGGGGGATCTGTTGTGGTACTGGCGGAATGTGATCTTGGGGCGGGTTACCACCCCCGTCCCTGTCGTTAGGCAGGGCGCGGACAGGCAGATTGGTGTAAGCGGGTGCTACATCCTCTAGATAAGAATTCAGGAATATGTCTTTAGTGGTCCTGTGAGTTACTTTAGTTGGAACCAATGGTGACGGCAGATTTTTCGGTATTTCTGAAATGGCCTCAGGCGAACCCTCGGCCGCGAGATATATACCGTTTACGAGGTTATTTCGTGCACGGTCTATTTGTTCTGATTTTACTCGGATCCCCTCAGTAATTAATTTGTTTTCTTGGGCTTTCTCTGATTCTTTAAGTCTGTCCTCTCTACGTAGTTCTTTTTCAGTACGCTTATGTGATTCCTTACGCCACAGCTCTATGGCGTCTTTCTGAGATTGTCTGGCTTTCTTTTTCCATAATGCTTCTTCTACCTTCATGATGCACTCGGCATCCCATGTTCCAGTAACTGGCCATCTGTGTCTCTCGTCTAGATGCTTAGTATAATCGGCCCATAAATCTAGATACACTATGGCATCTATGCCATGCTTGTGGTACATAAAGTTTCCAGGAGTGTCCCTAGGGGGGATAGGAATTTCTTCCTCTAGTATCCCTTTCCTAGTTCCTATCTGCTTTAACTTGTTGAAAAACGGCATCCTGTTTACTTAGTACTGAACGCTCAATCCTTGCTACTTAATACTAGATACTGCTAGTTATACAAGAACACAATAGTGCACATTAAAAACAGTCACACTCATACCACGACATTAATCACATGAAGAAAAACATTTAAGAACACTTATTACTACCCCCTATATCAGATGTACTGCTAAACAGCACAGATACACTGCTGAGAACAGTGCAAGAACTTGAATCATCGGATGTACTGCTAAACAGTACAGATACACTGCCTAAAACAGTGCAGACCGGACTTGTGTACCCAAACCCGTCTAGATACGTCCCAGCAATGGTACTCACCGGGAAGCACGGAAAACAGAAGGCCTCGGAAAACTTGACTGGACTGGACCGGACTCGACTCGACTCGACACGTGGATACTTCGGAAAACTGGTGGGCCTCTTGACACCTCGGACCTTGCTTCTTTCGGCTAGGCTCTGGTCGGGATCCTCCGCACTCCTCACCGCCTCGTCTGGGTACTGATCGCAATCTTCGTCACCTCCGTGGGCCAGAGGGAGATACAGGAAATCCTGCCGGTACGCGTAGTTTCCTTCTAACTGATGGCAGGGGACAGAGATGCAACGCACCAACCGGCGCGTGAGGTGGGGGAGGGGTCCCTGTTCGGGCGCCAAAATGTCGTAAATATTTAATTTACCATCTTAATTTCTATGCAGGTAAGTACTTAATCAATAATAACTCAATCGGAAAGAAAGAAAACAGAGTCCGTGGTGTTAGAGTTCTTAGGGGTTTTATTCCTTAAAAAGGAATCGTTCCGGAATTGGATATCATGTTCCTGCAACCACACAGGGTTCAGGAAGGGATAGAGCAATGTTTTATTGACAATACATAGCTTATATACTTAATTTACATCATAGAAAGCAATATAGTAGGCGTAACAGCTGAGAGTAGACAAGATAACAGCATCCACGTGTTACTAGTACGTAATCAGAAGGCGTGGACTAGGCGTAACTGGAGGTGTGCTTTAGAAACGTCACAGGTAGGTGTCACATGTGGGTGGCACTAAACAGAAATGTTGCAATGTCAGCAGAAATCGGAGGCTTGGATGCGCGCGCAGCTGCATGACGTGTGATTGGCGTGAAACTGGAGGGTGCAGGGGGCTTGACATTTACACTGACGGAAAGAGACAGAAGTCTGGCATGTCAGATCAACTTGTGCTTCTATCATATCTGATATCTGATGTTTAGGAACTGAGCTATCTGGGCGGAAAGGTCTCTGGGGCAGGAGCTATTCTATACTGACTGTGAGTACGTGTATAAGCGCCTGAGTGTCTGCATGAGGAGCGTGGGGGCATGGGCCTTCCATGGGAGCATGGTAACAGAGGCTATGAATTACTTGCACGGAGACAGGCCAGCCCTTCGGCTCTGCAGCTGGGTGATGTTTACTGAAACTAGTAGGCAGGAATGTATCTTCGAGGAGCGGAACAGATAACTCGAAGGTTGTAGTCAGTCTTGGCAGGCAGCAGGCTGAGCTAAGCGTGGTGGGCCGCGCTGGAAGTAAGGCAGAGTTCACAGATACGGGGGCAGCCTGGGCAGCCTGGGCTGAGGCTTTCAGAGTCAGAAGGAAGAAAAAGGCTCGATGGCAGAAATTCAGGGCCTACTTTGCCAGAGCTGAAAAACATGTAAAGTACACTACAAAAAGACGTTGGCATAGCATACTTAGGAACGGACTATTCAACCCATTCAGGGTGGGTCTGAAAGAGGACATGTTAACGTTGGACGCAAATGTATTTGCGTCTTCATAGCTGGCACAGGAGGGAAGTTACATGCACTTTAACTCGTACATGGAGACGGTGGGGTACACGATAGGGAACATAACTTGACCAAAAATGTATATTTCCTCACTACTTACACCAGCCCAACATTGGACTCTGTTACCTCATCAACACAACAGCACAACACATCACCTTCATTACTGTGACCTGGTTGTACGTAAGCCCCTCACACTACATTTACATTGCCATCACAGACGGATACTAGATCACCCGCAAGGATGACACCAACATTCCAGGAGTAGGATTGTCAATCCTTTATGAGGTACACAACACCAAGGACAAATTTTGGTGATGGTCAAAAAATGCAGCTCTGACTGGATTTTAGGTGATTAGAAGCAGAAGATCCTCAGCATATGATATCATTTAGACTTCAGACATGGGAAGCGATTCAGCCAGCAGGGTTAAGTAAATATTACAAAAGTCTGCGGGCTCTGAGCAGAGACCTGCGGCATACCCCACTTCTGTGGTTTGACTGTGGAGTAGAATGTGCAGGTGCAGACCTGATGTGTGCAGTCAGATAGTTAGGACAATATCCTGTTCAGCACTGAGGAGATCACACACCTATGGTCTTCATGCGGTTCTGAAGAATGGGATGGTCTACGGTGTCAAATGCTGTAGACATGTCTAACAGCACCAACGCCGCCTTGGAACCTCCGTCTACCTCCAAGCGGATAGATTCTGCCATTTGTATGAGGGCCAACTGTGTACTATGGGTGGGATGGAAGCCGGATTGCGAGTCATGAAGGAGGCTATTATCTTCAACAAAGTGAATCAGTTGCTGCCAGGAAAATTTCACTGAAATCTTCGCCAGGACTGATAGATAGATTTTGGTGTATGATTGGAAGGTTATACAGGATCTGTGTTGCCTTAACTTAAGATGTGCAGGAGGAACGTGTGTCTCCACACATCCGGGTTAGAGACCAATCTGAGGTAAGGATTCCACATGACGTTTAAGTGTTGATAGTGAATCTTTGCAAGGATGTTGTATTGCTTTGTCGGCAGGGGGTCAGTAGGGGAAGTGGATTAATATATGCTAATCGAGCTGAGAGGTTTCCACATAAATTGTGTCAAAATCTGAGACCACTTAGCTGGTACACCACTTTACTGATTGCTCCTCAGATATTGGACTACTACTTTAGCACGCAGGTCCACACCTACACAGGATAAATGGGTCAGGGGTAGAGCAACTCCTGGCTGGAGGACACACACACCACCATCTTGCATTGGTACATCAATGTTTGCATCTAGTTCTCCAAATCCACACCATCGCTACCTCAGGCTGCAAGACCATCCACAAGCTGGAAATGACCTTCAGATAGATCAAGACAGACAGCCACCCAGGTCCACAACAGCAGCCGGCTCAACTACGGCAACAACCTCTACACAGGAAGAAGAGCCAGACTCCAGGAGGACATGTGCACACCCAGGGCGCATGCGCACACCTCATCATCAACATCCCCTGCCACAGCCACATGACCGTCCACCTGAGATACGTACTAGAGTCCCACTGTCAACTGCAGAATCACCTTCAGACTCCTCAGCCACACTCAGTAGGCACTCCACAACCACAGCCCAAAAAACAAATATGGACGTCTCCCATCCAACACCCCGTTGCCTGTAGTCCGTCCAGCCACCCTTGCACACTGGGCAACATTCATCACTTCCACAGTACAACTGCATGTGGGTGATAGTTCTCCCACATCAACAAACAGACCTGGTAGTCCCTCCCTGGATGCCGACACATTACCCATGACCTGTACACCTTCATGAGACTCTTACGTAACTGTCTGTCAGAGCAGTATGGCAAGCCAACCCCCCCCCCCTCAGCAGATAGTGACCATCACATGTGAGTATTTCCCTCCATGGATGTAGTTGATCATACATTGTGACCTATGTGTGTCCACACTACTGTAGGGGAAAGTCCACCCACACGGATCAAACAATGGCTCATAAGGAGTCCAATAATCTCAGTGCACAACAAGGAGCTCCCCAAGGGGCGGAAAGTGGGTCACGGGGTGAAAAGAATTTCACATATAAATGTACAAAATCTTTATTTTCTTTTTTTCATATTTTAGTCTGCACACATTTTTTCAAAACACATTAGATAGTATAATACATAAATTAATAGGTAGATAAAGCATACATTAATAAATACACATAATATAAAAACCCCACATCAACCTCTCAATATACATACACTCTCTTCTCATTCAATCACACACACTTATCCACTAGTACAAATTCCTCAACGTAATCCCCAGAGTGACACAGGAATTGGATCCTGCAGAGTCTTCGCAGCAAGCTGCCAGAGAGTCCAGATCGATAGGGCAGGATCCAAAAGACGTAACGCCTACGCGCGTTTCGGTGCGGGGCCCAGATCAACGGGCGCACCTTCATCAGGGCTTTCAGGCCGAGGGAGTGGGGAAGACACAGCACATTAGTGATACACCCGTGGCCAATCTATTATAAACAAAAGCTGAGTTTAGATTAAAAAAACCTACTAAACAATTCACCAGTTTACAAATTTAAATTCAATATACAAACGGTCTCTAATTGAGCCTAGCACTTTTCATAAGGTCCACAATACCTTATAACATTTATGCAAATTTCATTTGAATAAAATAGACATGTATGGTTCCAGGTTTTTCAAACTCAATGGGTCGATTTTTGTTTTGAAGCTTTACCCCACCCACGGTGAGCTCCAGTATTGCTAAAAATGAAATAGAGTGATGAGCTAAGAGAAAAAAGCAATCGACATACACATAGGAATCCCTAGATGCAAGAGACATCAAACATTGCATTCATCACACTTACTTAAAAAACATCCTCCTGTTCATGCATATTCGAGTGATCAGATGGCAACCCCCAGTAAAATTTTGTGTAACTTTAACGTAAGACCCAGCATTTCTATTATTTTTGGACAGGAGAGACCAATTCCTTAACAGAACACACAATCGGGTACCAGCCAGGTCTGACCCTAGTTGGACTTTTAATGTAGTTGTTTTACCTCTGACAACGGTTCATAGATCGGAAGATCGCAGCTGGTTCGTCACAGCCCAGCAACGATGACGTGGATACCAAACTAGTCCGTTGGAAACCTGTTTAGAGTTCGACAAGAATAAAGTCATTTCCTCAGGGTTCGAAAAAGAAGAGAAAACACAGTTCATTCAAGAAGCCGCCCACACGCGGCATTTCATCAAGGCTTACCCGCTATGGAAAGTTAATTGCACCAGAAGTCTTCCGTTGGTCTCATAAAGATCGTGACCTCATGTCTCAAACGGCCCCGGGTCCGAGTGCCTGAACATAATATATATCAATAAATAATGCATAATGGTCTGCCGTTTACCAATCGGAAAAATAGTTCAACACAATGGTATTTATGCGGGCTCAAGGAAAAACAAGCTGCGAGATAACCTGATTCTATATATTTTTTTAACAGGACGATAAACTCGGTGATAATAAAGTCAATAACAGTTTCCAATTCGAATGGATTCTCATTAGTACACTGAAAGAGTATAAGTATCGAATTACGCCTACCATAACATGATTGACACGGAGAATAGCCGCAATTTCAAGCCCACGATGGAGAGAGTCACCCGGCGTTTCCGTATACAACTCTAAGTGCCCCGAGTTCTACGAGTGATATAAGGAACACGAAAGACCGATCAGAGTCATGGGACAAGATACGGATTTTAAAAACACTTGGCGGGCACAGGTATTTAAATGGAGCAACCTCTGTATCAACATAGCCCATTAAGTAAGGATTAAATTGAAAAAAGGAAAAACCCTTTCGTCTAAAACATTTTTAACAAAATTGTAATTCCTACAAAAGCCAAACGGTTATGGACTAGTTGCATAAACAATAGCAGGTATGGAAAATCCACTAACAGCCAGTGTGTCCTCCTTACCTAAAAGCATTTAATGAAAACAGAACTCTCCTCTCGTCATAGCGTCCTCACGGCAGGTCAGCGGGTTTCAACAACCTCGACTCATATCTTCCCGCCGTTTAAAAGGTAGAGGGCCCGCCTCTAATCTCTAACCGGAGACACCTGGCCAACCCCTCCATGATTCACACGGCCCGTTGCAAAACCCGGTAAGGATCCGGCTGCTGACTAGGCGGAAAGCACGCACCCACAATCGGCTCGCAAAAAGACACAAATCCGAGGAAAGTAAAGGGATGGATAATACTACTCCCTCAATAGAATAATAAGGAGCAGTGCCTCCAGATGAGGTTTTAGACATCCTTGGCAGTGTCAAATATTTAGAAAGCTCGCAATAAGGCTCCAAACTTATCCTATCATCGGTACAACCTCGAATAAGAACAGCCAGAATATTTTGTAAAAGCAGAACTTTCCAAGACCCACAGATGGCATCAGGGTCACACCTCGTTCACCCTGGGGTTCACCTCATAATAAATATGAGATAACAACATTTCCTCTCCCAGGTAGAATCATACTTCGGACCATTGTCTCATAGGTAAATAGTACGGTAAATCCATTTTACAGCACAGTGTGAATTACTATCAGGGCTGAAAAAATAAATTAAAAGAGGAGTCGTCAAATAAAACCGGGAGGAGAGGAAAGAAAAGAGTCCGAGAGAGGTTCAAGATAAGAGACGACGATCGTCTAAATCAGAGATCAGCCAGGTGAAAATGGAAGGTCAAATAAGCCATTTCAAGATCTGTCCAGATGGAGAATGGATATAGCCGCAGAGGACACAGGAATATTCAAATAGGTTCCTACCTGCCTACCTACATAGCATTTTCGGTAATTTTACCGAATCGGTATATATTACCGAATCGGTAATTATTTTACCGATTCGGTACATATTACCGATTCGGTAATGATACCGATTCGGTAAAATTACCGAAAATGTGCCCCTACATCTCAATAGCCATTTACCGATCGGAAACGGCCGAAAATCGGTATTTTCGGCCGATTCCGATCGGTAAAGGGCTACCTACATCTGGCCCCTAGAGCTGTATACGGAAACGCCGGGTGACTCTCTCCATCGTGGGCTTGAAATTGCGGCTATTCTCCGTGTCAGTCATCTTATGGTAGGCGTAATTCGATACCTATACTCTTTCAGTGTACTAATGAGAATCCATTCGAATTGGAAACTGTTATTGACTTTATTATCACCGAGTTTATCGTCCTGTTAAAAAAAATATATAGAATCAGGTTATCTCGCAGCTTGTTTTTCCTTGAGCCCGCATATATAGCATCGTGTTGAACTATTTTTCCGTTTGGTAAACGGCAGACCATTATGCATTATTTATCGATATATATTATGTTCAGGCACTCGGACCCGGGGCCGTTTGAGACATGAGGTCACGATCTTTATGAGACCAACGGAAGACTTCTGGTGCAATTAACTTTCCATAGCGGGTAAGCCTTGATGAAATGCCGCGTGTGGGCGGCTTCTTGAATGAACTGTGTTTTCTCTTCTTTTTCGAACCCTGAGGAAATGACTTTATTCTTGTCGAACTCTAAACAGGTTTCCAACGGACTAGTTTGGTATCCACGTCATCGTTGCTGGGCTGTGACGAACCAGCAGCAATCTTCCGATCTATGAACCGTTTTCAGAGGTAAAACAACTACATTAAAAGTCCAACTAGGGTCAGACCTGGCTGGTACCCGATAGTGTGTTCTGTTAAGGAATTGGTCTATCCTGTCCAAAAATAATAGAAATGCTGGGTCTTACGTTAAAGTTACACTAAATTTTACTGGGGGTTGCCACTTGATCACTCGAATATGCATGAACAGGAGGATGTTTTTTAAGTAAGTGTGATGAATGCAATGTTTGATGTCTCTTGCATCTAGGGATTCCTATGTGTATGTCGATTGCGTTTTTCTCTTAGCTCATCACTCTATTTCCTTTTTATCAATACTGGATCTCACCGTGAGTGGGGTAAAGCTTCAAAACAAAAAGTGACCCATTGAGTTTATAAAACCTGGAACCATACATGTCTATTTTATTCAAATGAAATTTGCATAAATGTTATATGATATTGTGGACCTTATGAAAAGTGCTAGGCTCAATTAGCGATCGTTTGTTTTTTTAATCTAAACTCAGCTTTTGTTTATAGTAGATTGGCCACGGGTGTATCACTAATGTGCTGTGTCTTCCCCACTCCCTCGGCGTGAAAGCCCTGATGAAGGTGCGCCCGTAGATCTGGGCCCCGCACCGAAAAGTGCGTAGGCGTTACGTCTTTGGGATCCTGCCCTATCGATCTGGACTCTCTGGCAGCTTGCTACGAAGAAGCTGCAGGATCCAATTCCTGTGTCACTCTGGGGATTACGTTGAGGAATTTGTACTAGTGGATATGTGTGTGTGTGATTGAATGAGAAGAGAGTGTATGTATATTGAGAGGTTGATGTGGGGTTTTTATATTATGTGTATTTATTAATGTATGTTTTATCTACTTATTAATTGATGTATTATACTATCTAATGTGTTTGAAAAAATGTGTGCATTTTTTTTTAAAAAAAAAAATGTGTGCAGAACCCGGAGGAATGCAAGTAGTGGGGCAAGATGGCGGCGGCACACTAGACCGCTGTGAGACACTCTCCCGTGCCTGAGTCAGCTGAATGGGCTAGTGGAGGGGACTAGAACCCGTAATACACATGAAGACATCGCGATAAGATTGATAATAGCTGGCACAACAAGGACGAAGCTTCAAAAAAATTTTTTCTAGCCGTGCAAGGGTTTAAAAAGATGAATAATGAGCGGCGCCTGCTCTAAAGCACTTGGAGACTCTTCACCCTTACCTGAGCAGCCACGCTCACGGCTTCATTATATCGCATCAGCACTCGGCCTCACGGTGCTAAGGCTCTCTATTCGGATTCACGAACAGTCCTGTGCTTCTGGCGTAGACTTTCCCCAAGTGAAGACACCGATGGCTCCAAAAAATGCTGCGGCGGTGACAGCCGCCTCGAAAACCCGTGCAGCCAAGCAAGCGCTTCGAGACCAAAAACTTGCTGCTAGGCGCGCAGGGTCGTTGACAGATGAAGCTGCCGGCTCTGATGGGGGGCAAGCCCAGCTCCAACTCCGACCAAAGCAACCAAGAGCTACGAGAAACACTGGCACTCCAGGGCCGGGACCCTCTGTGGTGGACCTGCTTCGTGGAACGCCGGCCGGAGCCGGAGCCGGAGCCGCTCCCTCCCTTTCCAAACTACACGCAATAAGCGGAGCGCTGATTGCAGCTCCGCTAGCTACTCCTACGGCGCTTCCCGGCGCGGATTCGCCAGCAGCAGGGGCTGGATCTGAAGCACTAGCAGGTCTAAATCCCTCAATAAGCTCCACGCAGTCAGACACTGCTGTAACTCTAACTGACTCGCTATTATCGCCATTACCACTGCAGTGTGCAATTGTAATTGCAGAAGTGCCAGAAGTGCTAGGGGGTCTCATTGAAGAGTCGGCGGCAGCAGAAAATCCCACAATAATTACCACGCAGCCACAACAGCAAGCGCCAGAAGAAATACGTGCTATAGCTGAGCCTACAGCAATTACTATTAATACAGTGGCTTCTACAAATGGCTTAAACGACGCAAGTGGTGTAACAAACATATCCACGGATCCCCAGCCTGAAAGTCACTTGTCATTGCTAAATCTGGTCAGCGAGGAGGATAAATTAATATCACCCTCTATAACGCAAACATCTGCTCAATCTCAAGGCATCTCTGCACCAATTGGTGAAGGAAATGTTGAAGAGCCAACATTGCTTGGGCCAGACTACGCAGGTGGAGCTGGAATCGCGTCTGACACAGACCTGGAACCTCTTGAATTTTACACTATTTCCGAGGGTCGTGAGGACCCAGGCTGGCATCATGATTTAGACTCTGATTTAGATTCCCTTTCCGATCTGCATACTGGCTCTAGCACCAGCACCCAAGATTGTGATGCGGATGAGCTATTAGGTGAAGCCACAGCCGGAAGACACACAGTGATCAAAAAAAAGAGAAGCCATCATAACCCAGCAGGCCCTTATCGTGATGGCATTCCCGCATCAGCTTCTAGCTCTCACGGACCCTCTTCTTCTTCAAAGGAACAAGACACTACCTTAACCGCGGTAATGGATACGGTGTTGCAGGCAATCGCATCTCACAGAGAACAGACGTCTAAGGATGGTCGGAAAGCTCAACAAGCTCTACAAAAGGTACAAGGGGTGGTACGTAAACTTTCAAAAACAGTGGCAGCATCCAATGCTAGAATGTCGGATATGGAAGATCGAATTGTGGTTATTGAGGCTGAAGCAACTGTGGTGAAAGAGCAGGTCGATGCCCACGACGCTGAGATGACCGATGTAAGATGGAAGCTTGAGCAAATGGAAAATCGAATGCGTCGCAACAATCTCCGAGTCCTGGGAATACCCGAAAAAAGTGAAGGGGATGACATACGCGGCTTTGTGATCCAACTTTTTAAAGACACCTTTCCGGAGTTATCTTCATGGAACTGGGAACTGGAAGTCCAACGTGTTCATAGAACCCCTGCTACACTGCGTTCTGCCAACTCGCAGAGCAAATATCCTAGGGCAATCCTGGTCTATTTTGGTAACTTTTTGCTACGTCAAACCATTGCGGAGAAAGCGAGACCTGAGGCCCATCGGATCCGTGGTGACATTTCATATTTTGTCAGGCCGGACTTCTGCCATACAACTGTGGAGCGGAGATGGCGTCTTCGTCAGTTAATTAAACCATTTTTGGACAAAAAAGCTAAGGTTTATTTGAATAACCCCGCCACACTCAAAGTGCTGTATAATGGTCAGGTAAAATTTTTTTCCTCCGAGATCAAAGCGAAGGCTTTTTTAGATAGCCTGAACTAACTTTTGAGACAACATGTTTTTCTTTAAAGAATACTAAATGCAACGTTTATTTTTTCTACTGTTTGATTAGTAACTTAGAAAGTATAAGCATATTTCAACTCTTATTTTTTTTTTTTTTTTTTTGGATATATCGCTTTGAATACGACTAGAATATGCTGTATAATCTGGTACAATAATCTCTTATCGTTATAATGAATTTTTTTCTCCCAGCATTTATGGGGTTCTACGTCTGAGTCAGTGGGTACCGTGTAGTTCTAGGATGATTATTCTTTTACAATTTCGCATATTTCTTTTATTTTTTTTTACATACCCTTCCACTAGCCTACACATGTGTTATTTGAAGTATATAGAATCAACGTTCAGGCACGGTCACAGGGTGTCTCTCCATCACTCTAGACTCTAGTGAGAGTCTACATGCCTCAAAGGGTGGAGTGTGGGGGGAGGGGTTGGGGGGGGGGAAGGCCTTGGGGGAGGCCTTGGGGAGGGGGTTGAGGAGGTGGGGAGGGAAGGGGGGGAACCAAAAAAGAAAAATTGGCAAATTCAGTCTTAAACTATGTTGTATAGGGAGCAAAAGCTACAGAAAAGTTAAAACAAAGCAAAACCGTACTATGCATCTTAAGGAGAATGGTGGTCCTAAGCATATTGGGCTAGGTATTCACCTGTTACAACGCATTTTTTACAACGCACTACCACTACAACGCAGGCATTACAACGCATACCATTACAACGCATGGCGCTGGGGGGCGCTCTAGGATAAGAGGTAAGTTTAATTTACTATCCAACACCTTCCCTAGGGTCCACGGGGACTGGAGTTAGAATAGTAAATTATACTTACCACTATCCAGCACCCCAAAGCGCTATGCGTTGTAGTGGTATGCGTTGTGAATACCGCGTTGTAATGGTATGCGGAGTAAAAGTATGCGTTGTAACGTCATACATCCATTGGGCTAGCTTTTCAAGTTAATACATGGGGAGAGTAAGCCTATGTACCTGGAATGTGGCAGGCCTCAACCATAAAGACAAAAGGGGTCAGCTATTTCAATTAACACAACAAAACCCGGTTGATATTTTATGTCTCCAAGAGACACATATTGCATATTCTGATAGGAACTTACTTAAACTACCTGGTTACAATTTAATGGCAGCTACTTCCCAAACATCTAAAACTAGAGGGGTAGCTATCTTCGCTAAACCTATAATAGGTCCTCCAATTCGTAAATCAGCTGATAAACATGGCAGATGGGTCATCATTCAGCTTCAACTGGGTATTACTATTTGTGTAATCTATGGCTCAAATTTAGACGACCCTGCTATTTTTCACGAGCTCGAAATTGAATTGGCCTCTTGGACTTCAACATTGACATAGGGTTATCTTCTGGGAACTATTTATCTCAAAACTATAAAGGACGTAAACCAAAGGTATACAGTGCATTGGATCAGATGATGAAAAGCCATAACTTAGTCGACGTCTGGGGTTTACTCCGGGGGCCAAATGTTGATGGTTATACATATTTTTCTTTCCCCCACAACAAATATGTTAGAATTGACTATATTATGTCAAGTATAAATCAGAAGGATATTATAGAAATAATTAAATCCCCGAAAACCTTATCTGACCACAATGCACTGACCTTTACCTTTGATACGGTTAATTTAACTAAGCCAATTACACAATGGACTTTTGATAGGAGATTATTGGTTAATCCAGAATACATAGTTTATACTAAATCATGGAGCCAGTCCTTTTTTGAATGTAACCAGTTTAGTGCACCCCGTATTATAGTATGAGACTGTTTTAAAGCAGCATTGAGAGGAGAAACCATTTCATTTGTTGCTAATAAACGCAAGCTCGAAAAACAATCTAATATGGAAATGACGCAGCAGCTGTCCAATCGTGAGGCCCTTCATGCCTCCCAGCTAAATCTGTCTCGTAGAGCACAAGTCGATCCTACTTTAGATCCTGGGAAAACCCTAAATAAAATAATGATTTTAAAAAATGAGATTAATAGTACGCTTATTCAAAAAGCCGCGGAAACCTATCAGGCCAATAAGGATAGTCTGTACGAATCAGGGGAAAATGTGGGGAAGCAGTTAGCACTACGTACTCGACAAAAGCAATCACGTAGTAATATTAAAAAGATAGAATTTGAAGGAAATGAGTATACTACCCCCAAAGACATTGTTAAAGTATTTCAAAAGTACTATCAAAAACTTTACAGTAGCGATATCTCACACCCTGTTAATGAAGTTACATCATTTCTAAATAATTGGCTCCCAGACCACACTCATCATAAAAGTATCAACGAAGAAAGTAAGATTTACCTGGATAGAGAGATCACTATCACTGAGGTGGAGATTGCATTAGCCGAGATGACTAATGGTAAGGCGGCCGGACCGGATAAAATTCCATTGGATCTATATAAAATCCTTGGTAATCAGATAACTCCTTTTCTATTTGATTTGTTTCTTGGAATCCAATACCACACAATTCCCCCTGAGTCTTGGAAACAAACAAATATAATAATTTTCCACAAGAAGGGTAAACCACCCCACCTGCCTTCTTCATATAGGCCCATATCTTTGATTAACTCCGACTCAAAGTTGTACGCTAAAATGTTTGCAAATCGCCTGAGCGGGGTCATCAAACGGCTTGTATCCCCGTGGCAACACGGTTTTATACCCGGCAAAGGCACTACAGACCATACCCGTAGAGCCATAACCCTACTTGACATCATGGGTGCCACGGGGGGCGAAATGTCGATGATCTTCCTTGACGCCGAAAAGGCATTCGACCGAGTATCATGGCAGTTTCTCTGGAACATCTTGGAAAGTAAAAACTTTGGAAATACTTTTATCAATGCCATTAAAGCCATTTATACTAACCCCACGGCAAAAATTTGTGTAGCAGGTAATGAGTCGGAAGTTATCACGATCCAGAGAGGTACAAGGCAGGGTTGCCCGTGCTCCCCGGTCCTTTTTGCACTCTATATAGATCCCCTTATTCAAAAATTAGTAATGTCAACTTCCATACAACCAGTATTCACAGGGTCCTTTTCCACCAAAGTTATGGCATATGCGGACGACATTACCGTAATAACCACTAAACCATCTGAAGCAGTTCATGAAATCGAGTTAATTACTCGAGATTTCGGGAAGTACTCAGGGTACTCTTTGAATAGGGATAAGACTATGGTATTATCCACTAGTAATACCCAATACGAAAGCACACTTAGGGTTAAGCAGGCCACTTATCTAGGTGTAGCGCTCTCAGCAGATATAAGTAAGATTAGCGATATTAATTATCTCCCCCTCATTGATAAAATTAAAAGCGATCTAAGAAGGGTAGACAGTCTACACCTCTCTATCATAGGTAGGTCCAATTACGTTAAAATGAATGTATTCCCGCGTGTTTTATATTTTTTCAGAGCAATCCCTCTTTTACCTGGGGAGCACTTTATAAAGACCATAGACTCCCTCATAGCAAAATTTATGTGGAGCTATGGAAAAATAAGGCGGGCCCTCCCCCTGCTAGCACTTCCTCAAAGTAGAGGCGGCTTAGCCCTACCAAATTTAAGATTATATTTTTGGGCATCATTATTGCAATACATGGATCCTCTTTTGACTGCAAAACCAGGTGGCCCAACCTTTATAACTCCATATATACCATCGATATATGAGCTCAGTCTAGGTAAAAAACATAAGGGACTTTTTCTAAGGCAGGTTGAAGCATCCTATTATAAAAAAAATTAAATTAAAGACTGTTTTAGATGCTCGTTCAGTCTGGAAAGCTATTGGTAAACATCTACGCCTTCCTACATATACGAAATATACACCGTTATGGCATTGCAAAATTTTTCCTAGTATCCTTAATGACAGCAGATTCAAGAGGTGGGAGCTCCTTGGTATTAAAACAATTGGAGACTTTTTTGGTAATAATCTCCCATTTTCTTTTGAGCTCTTTCAAGTGAGATATAATGTTCCCGCGAGTGACTTTTTAAAATTTTACCAAATATCAGTTAGTATCTATAATACTAAACCTAAAATCCTACTAGATAATATCCCAATTTTTGATATTATAGGGAAAAAATCTACCAAAATTGGGGTTCTATATCAGCTACTTTTAGCCAACACTCCTGATGATTTAGAGCGCACGGAACAATCTTGGGCTCTAAAATTATCTAACCCAAATGTAGATTTAGATCTCTCATTAGCCCTCTCAACTAGATATTTTATAGCCTCTAACTTAAAGGCTCAATATTATAGAATCATCTATAATTTATATTACACGCCGGCTAAATTGTTTGCGTGGGGGCATAGGACTGATGATAACTGTCCTAGATGCAAACAACCACTCGCAAATCTCCTACACATGGTTGCTGAATGCCCTACACTTGTAACAATCAAAACTATGATGCTGGAATTCTGGACCCAAATTTTTGGGCATCGCATTAATGATTCAGTAACATTGCTCCTACTGGGTCATGATGACTCTTTGAAACATAATAGAGAAGAACAGGCAGTATTATTTCTGGGATACGCCGTGTTACGGATAATTCTTGCAGCTAGGTGGAAAGATACAGAGCCTCCTACATTTAATATGTGGCTTAGTCGTTTTATAGCTATCTATAAACAAGAAATCTCAATATATGCCACAAGAGGTAGGAAAATGAGAGCAATAGGAAAACAGATATGGGAACCTATTACCAGGTGGTATAATGAAGAAAGGGGTAATCAGTTATAGGGTCTTTGATTGATTGATTCTAGTCTTGATGTTATCCTTCCTTTCTTTTCCATTTTCTGTCTTGTTTTTTTTTCTCTTTTTGTATTATTATTCATTGGTATTTCAGTGTTCCTTCTCTTAATCGTCATATCTTTCCCAGAGGTAGAATTTTGATTATTTATATTTGTGTATGTACCTTGTAATCCATGTATACCGTATCACTCCATATTGTTTATTCTGTATATTCATGTTTTGTGTTCTGAATTTGCCAAAATAAAAAAAAGAAAAAAGAAAAAAATGAAAAAATGTGTGCAGACTAAAATATGAAAAAAAGAAAATAAAGATTTTGTACATTTATATGTGAAATTCTTTTCACCCCGTGACCCACTTTCCGCCCCTTGGTGAGCTCCTTGTTGTGCACTGAGATTATTGGACTCCTTATGAGCCATTGTTTGATCCATGTGGGTGGACTTTCCCATACAGTAGTGTAATTTTCACCTGCCTTCCGCCCTAATCCGTGGCAGAGGCCCCTTTTGTATTGGTCTATGTGTGTCCACAACCAGACTCAGATCCCAGTGTATGGATGGTTTGAGTTTGTTCAACATTCTGGCATACTTTGACATATCCCGACATGTATGTTGTTGACTCAGGGAACAAATACTTCAACATCAATACGTATTGTGTTTGCTATTTTTATTTCTCCATCTTGTGAGTGAAATGTGAGTAGGTGTTAGGTGCTGTACAAAAATGTGGGGAAACTAAAGTTCACAGAGGGAGATGTGATGCCTTGCGGTTTTAGTCAACAGAGTTCAGACCACAGTGTTTGGCATCATTGGTAACACTGCGACTAGCAAGTCCATGTGGGAGAGTCAGACAGTCAATAAGGTGATGCTGTTGCACAGAAAGGCAAGAAGCCAGACCAGGTGACCTGGGAGATGCGCATGCCCTCTGCCTCTCAACGTCTTCTCCGTGGACGACCCACCTTCCTTGGGGGACCCTCATATGCATGCCTTGACGATGCCTGGGACTCTCCGTCGGATGATTCCACCTCCTCCTCCTTACCTGTGCCTGTTGGCAGTCTTTGCCTCAATGTTTCTGGCCTGGTGACACAGGGTTGGTGCTGCATGTTGTCAGCAATCCGACAGAGTGAATGGCTTATGTCCCTGTGCACCACCAAGAGCTCAGCCAGTCTTGCCTCCATCCGTCCTTGGTGTCGTCGTTGACTGGCGTGTTGCTCGGCCTGCTAGTTTTTTTAAATCGATGAGGGCCCCCACTCCCTGGCTAAACTCCCTGGTGTCCCGCGGTATTCCTCCATGATGTTTCTGAGTTCAGATATACCGGGCCCGGCAGCTTGCGGGTCAGGTTCTCGTCTCCGCCTTGTGCCACTCCCACCACCCCTGCCCACACGAGCCTGGACTGCTGTTGTGGGCACATCGGGTCGACGGGACCCCTGAGGGTTTACAGTGGTGGTGTTGTCTGCCACCTCCTGGGTGCCCGGCAAACCTTGTCCCTCAATGTCAGACTGGCTCAGTTGTGGATTGTGGGCAGGGCTCCGCGCTGTCTGCTGGGATGTGGCAGGAATGGGTGTGGTGGTTGGCACAGATGCCCCTGATCCAGCTGCTGCACGGGTTTGGGATCCAGAGGTGCCAGGTTGGTCAGGGTCATCCATGGAGTGGTGAGAGGCGTCGCTGTTGGTGGGATCAGGGTCCTGTGGAGCCTAGGACTGTGATCCATCTCCCCCCTGGTTGTGGGTAGATTGTGCACGTTGCCCTGTGGGTGTGAGAGACAAACGATGTTAATGCCATTTAATGCAAAATCTACTTTTTATATACATTGTCGTTATCACTGTTACACCTGCTTTGGATTTCTCACAATGTTCACTTGTGGTGTCAGAATGATCTGTGTTCTGGACTCATTTTAATGTGAGGGTCTATTTACAATGAATCGCACAGCCAGGCATATCAGCAGGGATTTGGCAGTCATTGTGCACCACAGCTATGCCAGCATGGATGCAAAACATTAACACTGGTTCACCACAGTGTGATAACAGTACAGCTGCGTCTCTCATCTGTGTCATGAAAGTGGCACATTGCTAGAGTTGTGTCGCTGGTGCAACGTAGATCCAGCAATGCTCTGTGTGGCTCTATCTCCACAATGCTGTGTCAATCCTTACGTCTGCTTCAGGCATCCACAGGGTTTTGAGGCAGCATGGGCATAAAAGTGATTGAGTGAAATGTTTAAGATTTCACTCAGCCACTTTTGGGAGGTGTTGCTGCACCGTGACGGGCACCCACCGCACACCACACCACGACCACACCATGACCAGTACACCTACTTCTGGCGCAGGGCTTTAGAACATGGCACATCTCCCAGGTGCATCACCTTGTCAATTCCCAGCACCATTGCAGTAATATTTGTGCGTCTGCTGCGTCAGTAAGGTGTAGCTACGGCATCTTGATATAAGTGCAAGTGACTTGTGAATCAGCCCTGTGATTGTTTTGCTTCATTGCTTCATCAGATCACTATTTGTTGTGTTACATGACGATTGTGACAGTGGGGCACTACATTGCCTGTCCCAGCTGGCTATGTTTATGTAAGGGGTGTGATGACAGGCCGTGCTGGTAGTTGGAGTGTGAGTTGGAACTGGGCCTCACTCATGGTGTGGCTGTCCCCCCATGGAGCATGCTGCCATGACCGTGGTTGTGAGTTCATGTGCAAGATATCTGACCTTGTTGTCCTGAGGTTAGTGTTTGCACTGGTCACAGGAGGGCCTTGTGCTGCATACACCATGGCCCAGTGTCACCTATGTTGTCAGTACTTTCTCACTCCCTGTACATTGAGCATAGTCCATAGGTGTGTACCTGGGCCATATGGGATGAGTGCAATTGGGCCTGTGCGTACACAGTATTGGTGATCGAGGTGACCAAAGTTTGATCTTTTTCACCATCCCCCTTGCACCCTCCTACCATCCCCCTTGCAGCCTTCTGGCCCTAAGCTTGCACCCACCCCCATACTGTTCCCCACTGCTAGGAGTCACATCCACACACCCTTCCTATCTCTGGGCAGTGCTGGGAGTCATATCCACCCACCCACATTGTATTGGGCAGTGCTGGAAGTCATATCCACACACCCACATTGTATTGGGCAGTGTTGGGAGTCATATCCATACACCCCTCCTATATCTGGGAACTGCTGGGAGTCATATCCATACACCCCTCCTATGTCTGGGCACTGCTGGGAGTCATATCCACACACTACTCCTATGTCTGGGCAGTGCTGGGAGTCATATCCAGCCACCCCTCCTATGTCTGGGCAGTACTGGGAGTCATATCCACACACCCCTCCTATGTCTGGGCAGTGCTGGGAGTCATATGCACCCACTCACAGTGTATTGGGCAGTGCTGGGAGTCATATCCACCCACCCACATTGTATTGGGCAGTGCTAGGAGTCATACCCACACGTCCCTCCTATGTATGGGCACTGCTGGGAGTCATATCCAGCCACCCCTCCTATGTCTGGGCAGTGCTGGGAGTCATATCCACACACCCCTCTTATGTCTAGGCAGCGCTGGGAGTCATATCCAGCCACCCCTCCTATGTCTGGGCAGTGCTGGGAGTCATATCCACACACCCCTCCTATGTCTGGGCACTGCTAGGAGTCCTTTCCACCCACCCACATTGTATTGTGCAGTGCTGGGAGTCATATCCACACACCCCTGCTATGTCCAGGCACTGCTGGGAGTCATATCCAGCCACCCCTCCTATGTCTTGGCAGTGCTGGGAGTCATATCCACCCATCCACATTGTATTGTGCAGTGCTGGGAGTCATATCCACACACCCCTCCTATGGCTGGGCAGTACTGGGAGTCATATACAGCCACCCCTCCTATGTCTGGGCAGGGCTGGGAGTCATATCCCCCCACCCACAATGTGTTGTGCAGTGCTGGGAGTCATTTCCACACAACCCTCCTATGTCTGGGAACTGCTGGGAGTCATATCCAGCCACCCCTCCTATGTCTGGGCAGTGCAGGGAGTCATATCCACCCATCCACATTGTATTGTGCAGTGCTGGGAGTCATATCCACACACCCCTGCTATGTCTGGGCAGTACTGGGAGTCATATCCAGCCACCCCTCCTATGTCTGGACAGTGCTCGGAGTCATATCCACACACCACTCATATGTCTGAGGACTGCTGTGAGTCATATCCACCCACCCCTCCTATGTCTGGGCAGTGCTAGGAGTCATATCCCCCACCCATATTGTATTCTGCAGTTCTGGGAGTAATATCCACACACCCCTATTATGTCTGGGCAGTGCTGGGAGTCATATCCACCCACCACATTGTATTGAGCAGTGCTGGGAGTCATATCCATAAACCCACATTGTATTGGGCAGTGCTGGGAGTCATATCCACCCACCCCTCCTATGTCTGGGCAGTGCTGGGAGGCATATCCACACACCCCTCCTATGTCTGGGCACTGCTGTGAGTCATACCCACCCACCCCTCTTATGTCTGGTCACTGCTGGAAGTCATATCCACACACGCCTCCTATGTCTGGGCACTGCTAGGAGTCATATCCACCCACCCACATTGTATTGGGCAGTGCTGGGAGTCATATCCACATACCCACATTGTATTGGGCAGTGCTGGGAGTCATATTCACACACCCCTCCTATGTCTGGGCACTGCTGGGAGTCATATCCACCCACCCACATTGTATTGTGCAGTGCTGGGAGTCATATCTACACACCCCTCCTATGTCTGGGCAGTGCTGGGAGTCATGTCCACCCACCCACATTGTATTGTGCAGTGCTGGGAGTCATATCTACACACCCTTCCTATGTCTGGGCAGTACTCAGAGTCATATCCAGCCACCCTCCTATGTCTGGTCAGTGCTAGGAGTCATACCCACCACCCCTCCTATGTCTGGGATCTGCTGGGAGTCATATCCAGCCACCCCTCCTATGTCTGGGCAGTGCTGGGAGGCATATCCACACACCCCTCCTATGTCTGGGCACTGCTGTGAGTCATAGCCACCCACCCCTCTTATGTCTGGTCACTGCTGGAGTCATATCCACACACCCCTCCTATGTCTGGGCACTGCTAGGAGTCATATCCACCCACCCACATTGTATTGGGCAGTGCTGGGAGTCATATCCAGCCACCCACATTGTATTGGGCAGTGCTGGGAGTCATATCCACACACCCTCATGTGTCTGGGCACTGTTGGGGGTCCACCCATGTAACATGAGTTGTTTGTATACTCACCGGGCTCCATGGCTCCTTGAATTCCATATACTCCCACCAGTGGTAGCAGGGCCATGACCTTCTCCTCCCAGGGCTGGTACTGTACTGGTCTGCAGAGACCACCACCTCAAGTATACTGGCTCTGGGCGTAGTCCTCATCCATCTTGCGCTTGACCATCCTCCGCAGATCATACCACCCTGCCTGGCAATTCTTCCTGTGCGCCTGATGGGTGCAACAGCATTGACCCTATTGACTATCCTCTCCCACAGCTGCGTTTTGTCAGTTATGCTGGTCTGTCTGACCAATGCGCCAAACAGCTGTGGCTCTACTCTGAGGAATTCTTCTACAAGGATCTCCATCTCCTGGTTTGTGAACTTTGGATTCTTCTATGCTGACATGTTGTGGGGTGAATGTGTTTGGGGGTGTGACTGTGTGTATGGATGGGGGGTTGTGGGTCTGAATGTGAAGGCGGAGTGTGGGTCTGAATGTGATTGGGGGTATGTGTGAAAGTGGATGTGTGCAGTTGTTGGTGTGTTGTCAGTCTCTGTAGGTAAATGGGTATGTTGCAAAGGATGCTGGTTTGTGTGTGTGGGCCCTTTTTATTGGTCCATTTGTGGGTGTGGCTTAGTTTGAAATTTTGGTGGGTGTGTTATAAGGAGCTATTGCAGGAAGCTGTTTTTCCATCATAAAAGGGTTGAGAATTTTTTTTGATTTACTCCCCCTAGCTGACAGAGGAACGGTAGCGGTGGCACTCATTACATCCAGACTAGACTACTGCAATAGTTTGTATGCAGGAGTTCAGAAAACTGACCTTCATAGGCTCCAGATGGTTCAGCATGCGGCTGCTCGCTTGGTGCTCAGATGGCCGAGAAGATCCTCAGCCACAGCAGCACTGGAGGCCTTACATTGGCTTCCCATTCAAAAGAGGATCTTGTTTAAGGTCTTAACGATCACCTATAGAGCGTTTCATAGGCAAGGGCCACTATATCTTCGCAAAAAATTTGCGAGATATTATCCCTCTAGAAACCTCAGGTCAGCCACAGCAAGTCTACTCATTGTCCCTAAATTTAGACTCTCTACGAAGGGAGGGAAATCCCTGGCTGTGATCGGTGCAAGGGCCTGGAATAAACTTCCCGATCACCTGCGCATGATTACAACTGAAAAGGGATTTAGGAAAGCTCTTAAAACGTGGATTTACGGCCTGTCGGAACAGGCCTGTAAAGTCCTGATTTAGCCCTTTTTTTCTTCGCAGGCGGAATGGTACAGCTGTCGAACATCGGCTATGAGTTTCAGCGCCAAGATACTCTATGGAGTGTAAGAGCGCTATATAAATGGACAAAAATATCAAATATCAAATAAGGGGTGGGTCTGAGTTGGGTCCTCTGTTTGCCACTTTGGATTTGGCCAGGACATTGCTTTGCAATGGTTTGTACACAGGAGATATGTTTTGTGGTGTTGTGCGACTCGTTTGCACACTCCTTGTGCTGTTTTAGGGGTATACGTGTGTTTTTTTAAGGGGGGGTTCGTTTCGTACTTTATTATGTAGCTCTCTCATACACAACGTTATTTCGGGGTTCGCATGCGCTTCGTTGAGGGAGGTTCGTTTCGTACTTTATTGTGTGGCTCTCTCATACGCAACGTATTTACGGGGTGCACGTGCGCTTCGTTGAGGGGGGGTTCACTTTTTATTTGATTGAGCGGCTCGTTCATATGCGATGTTTTGCGTACAAATCGCAGTTCATACGCGACAACGTTTTCCCGTACGAATAGCGTTCATGGTCCCTGGTCCGGATTGTACTTAGCGGGTCATACGGCATGTTTACAAATCGTACGGTTCACTAGCCGAGTCCGTATCGTACGGTTCTTCGCCTGTTTTTTGTACGGTTCGTAAACATTCGGACGGGTTCTTTGAAAATGGATCGTAATACACAATTCGGACTGCTTTGTACGAATCGTTCGGAAACGGCTACGAATACGAATCATGGGACGGTTTTCTTTCCCGAATCGGAATCGACCTCTAGATAACCTACAACCAGAATTTAAAGCAAAGATAGAAGAGAAGGTTCAGCAATCTTGGAAAGCCAGCAAGGCCAGAGATATAGGGCCATATGTATGAAGGCAATTTTGCGATCGCAAACGCCGAAATTTGCCGAATTTTGGCGTTTGCGCTCGCAAATCAGCAGTGTCCAATGTATGACACAAAACACTCCTTGCAAAATAAGGAATCGCAAATTGCGATTCCCTAAATGCAATGTAAGAAGCACAGAAAAAGTGCAATTTGGACTTAAGGAATTGTAAGTTACCACCAACTTCAAGTTGGTGGTAATTTGCGATTTCTTTGAAAAATGCACTTTTTTGCATTTTTTAAAGGGCCATGTGACTCACATGCATGACCTTAGGGGATGTATCTGAGCCACATCTGCACCCATGCTCATTTCAGGGGTGCAGCAGGGTGTCCTTTTAACACCCTGTCACCCTTGAAATTGCATTCTCAATTTGCGATTCTCTAATTGAGAATCGCAAATTGAGAATGTCTTCCTATTCATTCCTGTGGGCCTCTGGGCCCATAGGAATGAATGGGGAGATATTCCTTAATTGCGAATCGCAATTTGCAATTCCCAATTAAGGAATATGTAGAATTTGCAAAATGTATTGCAAATCCTACATACATAGCGTTTTGAGATTCTCAAATAGCGATTTGCAAAATATCGCTATTTGAGAATTGCAAATGAACATTTTCATACATATGGCCCATTGTGCAGGGCGAGTGCTGTGGAAAACTGCCAGCATGGAAAGAAGCAAGGTTAGAGAGGAATCAAAACTATATAAGGAAGATTGAAGTGGGCAATGTTGGACAGATTACGGAAGAGAGTAGTAAGATAAGAGAGGTTTTAAAGAATTGTTTCAAGAATTATACACAGAAGAAAAAATAGAGCCAGTATGGATGCTTGGCTTCAAGACAAGCATCTCCCTAAATTGTCCCTGGAGCAACAAGGGTTCTTTGGGGAGGAAATAACAGGGGGGAAATATTGGCAGAAGTAAAGAAAATAAAAAAAGGCAAAGCAGCTGGCCCTGATGAACAAGTTACTTACCTTCGGTAACTCATTATCTGATAGAGACTCTAGCTGCAGATTTCCTACCTTTGAATTTCCCAGGCATCAGGCTGGATCCGGAAACTTTTGCTGAGCAATAACCCTTGCATGCAACATAGGGAGGCTGATCCGCGAGACATCGTTAGCTTCGATTATGATGTTGCAGTGCATTTACAGGCTCCATCCAGCCACGCGGACGACAGTACTTTTTGTTTTTTTCCAAGCCAGAAGCGCAGAGCCACGAAGTGACTGACGTAATCGTATGAAAAACTAGGGCCCTGAAAGGGGAGTAACCCTAGACCTACTAAATCAGTCCGCAAAGCCGGGAAGCATGGGTGGGGCTGTAAGGAATCTACAGCTAGATAGAGTCTCTACCAGATAATGCGTTACCGAAGGTAAGCAACTTGTTCCTCTGATAGAGACTTCTAGCTGCAGATTCCTTACCTTTGAATCAGATACCCCAGCCATACCATCCCGGGGGTGGGTTGCCGACTCATGACCTAGACTAAGAAGTGTTGCAGGACCAAACGGGCAAAGTGCCAATCCCTGCACACTTGACCATCAAGGCAATAATCTTTTGCGAACGTGTGCAATGATGCCCACGTCGCTGCCTGACAGATGTCTTGGACTGGGACACCTTGAGCCAAGGCCGTAGTCGCAGCCTTTCCCCTGGTGGAGTGGGCCCTTAATCCCTCAAGGGGTTGCTTCTTTGCCAAGGCATAACAGATTTTAATGCAGCGAACAACCCAGCAAGAGTTGGTTATTTTCTGCACTGCCCTTCCCTGCTTTTCTCCCACATACCCCACAAAGAGTTGGTCATCCACCCGAAACTCTTTTGTGCGGTCAAGGTAGAACGACAATGCTCTTATTGGGCCCAGCCGTTGGAGACGCTCCTCCTCCTTAGAGGGATGTGGGGGAGCAAAGAAGGTAGGTAAAGTAATGGATTGGCCCAGTTGAAATAGGGTCACAACCTTTGGTAAAAATGATGCTCTGGTGTGATGTACCACCTTGTCCAGAAAGGACATGAGATAAGGAGGCGAGCTGGATAATGCCTGCAATTCACTCACCCTCCGGGCCAATGTAATCACCACTAAGAAGGCTGTTTTGATGGACAACAGCCGGAGGGGACAAATGTGTAAAGGCTCGAAAGGAGCGCACATCAGGTAAGTGAGGACCAAATTAAGGTCCCATTGAGGCATAATAAAGGGCATAGATGGAAATAAATGAGCCAGCCCTTTTAGAAAACTATTTACAATAGGAGATTTAAAGAGAGAAGGCTGGTCTGGCAGCCGCAAAAAAGCAAAAAGAGCAGAGAGGTAACCATTGAGCATTCCCAAGGCAGAGCCCTGGTGGGCAAGGGTTAGAATGAATAAAAGGACAGTTGAAAGAGGAGCAGAAAGAGGGTCAATGGACCTTTCTGTACAGAATAATACAAATTTCTGCCAACAGCAGGTGTATACTGACTTAGTGGAGGGACGTCTGCCTGCAAGAATACCGTTACAGGCTTCGGGAGGGAGGTCAAAGGCCATCAACTGCTGCCGCTCAATCTCCACACATAGAGGCGCAGAGTTGACAGGATCGGGTGGAGAACCCTCCCGTGTTGCTGCAACAGAAGACCCTTCCGAAGGGGCAGCCTGATGGGAGGATCGACACTCGTGCTCAGGAGCTCTGGATACCAAACTCTCCTTGCCCAGTCCGGTGACACAAGGATGACTTGGCCACGGTCGCTCCTGATCTTCTTCAGAAACCTGGGCAGGAGTGGTATGGGCGGAAATGCCTACAACAGGCCTGAGCTCCACTCTCGACGAAATGCGTCACTGAGCGATGGCCGCCTTGGGAACTCCAGCGTGCAGTACTGCTGACATTGCATTTTCTGTTCGGAGGTGAACAAATCAAACCAAGGTTCTCCACACTGCTGAAAGAGACCATGAGCTATTTGTGATCCTGAAGGCATCGACGGCTGAGATCGTCTGCCCTGGCATTCAGAGAACCTGCCAGGTGTTGAATCACTGGGTTATGCCCTGCTGTTTCAACCATTGCCAGAGACGCAGGGCCACTCGACAAAGGATCTTTGACCCCACCCCACCCTGCTTGTTGCAGTACCATATGGCGGTGGTGTTGTCGGTGAACACCTGCACTAACTTGCCCTTGACAGGGGGGAAGAAATGCTTTCAATGCCAACTGAATCGGATCAGAGCTCCAACAAGTTCATGTGGAGTCCCGTCTCCTCCAAAGAACAATGACCCCTGATCTCCGCCTCTCCCAAGTGGCCGCCCCATCCCAGAAGTAATGCATCCGTCACAACTATGAAATCTGGTTGGGGAAGGGAGAGAGGTCTGCTGCTGACCCAATCGCAGTACGTTAACCACCACTGCAGTTCCTTTGCAGTTCCTTGCAAGATCTGAACCATGCCAGTGAGATTTCCACAATGCTGTGCCCATGGGAACTTCAAGTCCCACTGTAGAGTCCACATACGCCACCTGGCATGTCTTACCAACAGGATGCAGGAGGCCATGAGACCCAAGAGCCTCAGAGTCAACCTCACCGAAATCCAGGATAGAGGTTGAAATATCGTAATCATAGCCTGAATATCCTGGACACGCTGCTCGGGAGGATAAGCCCGAAACTGCACTGTGTCCAGAACAGCTTTGATGAAAGAGAGCGTCTGAGAAGGAGTCCGGTGTGACTTTGGCACATTTATATAGAACGCCAGCAAATGCAGGAGGTCTGCCATAGTCTGAAGGTGGCAGATGACTGACCGGGGCGAGGAAGCTTTCAACAGCCAGTCGTCTAGGTAGGGGAAGACTGAAACTCCCAACCTGCGCAGACGAGCTGCAAACACCGGCATCGCCTCGGTGAACACCCGAGGGGCACTAGTGCGACCGAAGGGGAGCACAGTAAACTGAAAGTGCTCGTGGCCTACCTTGAACCGCAGGTAACGCCTGTTGGCCGGCAGGATCGGAATGTGAAAATATGCATCCTGCAGGTCCAACACCACCATCCAGTTTGCTTGGTCTGGGGCAGACAAGATCAGAGCCAATATGAGCATTTTTAATTTCTCCTTTTTGAGGAAGAGATTGACGTTCTTAGGATCTAAAGTGGGGAAAAGCCCCTTGTTCTTCTTTGGAATCAGAAAGTAGCGGGAATAACAGCCACCGCCTACTTCTGAAGCTGGGGCCCTTTCTATAGCTCCCTTGGCCAAAAGAGCTGTAACTTCCTCTTGGAACAACTTCAAATGATCCTCCACCCGCCATTCCCGAGTTGGTGAGCAGGGGGAGGGAAAAGAAATGAAAGGAAGAGAATAGCACTCCTGGACGATCTGCAAGACCCATTTGTCTGTTACAGATCTCCAGCGTGGGAGATGATGACCAATTCCCGCACCCACTTGTGTAGTGTGGTCCTGCAGAATCAGCCTAGGAGTGCTTGGAGGCTACGGCTGCTGGGGGCAGTGTTGCAGACGACTTCTGACCTCCATTCAGAGGACAGGATGTACCGCGTCCACGTCCAAGCACGGCTTGGGTAGTTTGAGCGGGACGGTGGCTAGAATAGAGTTGATATGGCTGGAAACCCAAGGCTCTGGCCATAGCTCGGGAGTCCTTGAACCTGACCAGGGCAGAGTCTGCCTTTTCCCCAAAAAGGCGCGTTACATCAAAGGCATGTCCATCAAATTGGCTTGGACATCCCCAGAGAAGCCAGTTGTACGAAGCCAGACGTGGCGCCTCAAGGCCACCGTTGTTGAAATTTACCTGCCCAGCGAATCGGTTGTATCCACACCACACTGAATGGAGAGCACAGCCCGGGCCTCCTCCGGGACTTGAAGCAGCACTTGCGCAACCGTCTCCCAAAGAGAGTGGGAGTAACCACCCAACAAGCATGCAGTATTCACCAACTGCAATGCCAGGCTGGAGGATTAAAACATCTTCCCAAACGAGTCCGGTCTCTTGGATTCCCTATCTGGAAGGGCAGAAGTGAATGCGCCCTGGGAAGAAGAGGCCAGCACCACCAAACTTTCTGCAGTGGGGTGTTGGCTGAGGAACTTTGGGTCGCCCGGATCCAGGAGATGGCTGCATGCAATCGTCCTATTCACAGGAGATCCTGTGCTAGGCTTGGACCATGTTCTTAGAAGGTCGTTCATAAGAGCCTCATTTAAGAGTGATAGTGGTTCAGAGGTGGAAACCCCAGGTTTAAGCACTACGGTAAGGAGATTAGATCTGCCCTGCACTGAGGGCAGCTCCAGTCCAAGGACCTCAGCTGCCCTCTTAACCACCATGCCATATGACGCCCCTTCCTCCGTAGCCACAGTAGGTGGAGAGGGCATGCCAGTGTCTGGGGAAGTATCCAGATCACTGGCTTCCCCAAGTTCCTCATACCAGACCATAGTTTCCTCAGAGACAACCTGGTTCTCTAATGGGTCTCCAGACTCCTCTCATTCCTCGCCTGAGCCCAGCACGTCCACAAAGTGCTCAGCCAACAACATAGAACTCCAGGATTCTATCAACATCGGAATCTGCGTCGCTCGACGCTGTTCCAGCTCTGTGTCGTCAGGGATGAGGATGGGGCTTGCGCCACTGACGGGCACCCTTGACGTTGCAGGCACAAACTTTGGGTTTGACGCTAGGGGAGGTTGTGTTGGCACAAACGGCGCCGATCCAGAATCCGATCTCTGAGTCCCCACCAGCGCCGTGGCCGAAGCCGACAGAGTCATACCCGATGGGGCCCAATCAGACCCCGTGGGGCCCGAGGGCTTACCAACGGGGTTGTTCCGCTCAAATACGCAGAGCATGGCCTCGTAAAAATCTTTAGTTTGAGCGGAAGGGTGGGAGGTGCGAATTCGACCCAGGCTCTGGCTCAGCACAACTGTGCCTACAGCGTCAGTGCTTCTTACCTCTCTCGATGACGGATGTCAGTTGAGGTGAAGTCAAAGTCCACTTGAACTTCTTCTTTTTCTTGTGCCTCTTTCCCGAGTGTCCAGACGACCTTGAATGGGAGGAAGAGAACTTCAGGGTTCAGTGAGCGCTCCCGCAACCACCTCTTCTTCGAACGGGACCGTTACCTCCTCGGAGTCTCACTTAATGGTGTCGACTGCCCGGGCACGAGCAACTTCATGACCCACTCCCTCAAGGTCTTCAGGGCCATCGCCCGACAGTTTGAACATGACTTAAAATCGTGGTCCTGTTCAAGACACCTCATGATTTTTACAGGATATTGGAGACTTGATCACATCTACCCGTAAAGCCCTGCTCATCATGCTGCACAGTGGAGCTGTGCTCATGACGAGCTGAACTTGTCACGGCTCCGCCCACTCCTGTGAAACGGCCGCACAGGTGAGGAATTAGCCCCCCATGGGCGTTACGCGGCAGTTATGACGAGCTCAGCTCGTCATGAGCACAGCTCCACTGTGCCTCATGACGAGCTCAGCTCGTCATAAGCGTCGAAGGTGATAAAATCAGGCTTCAACAGCATACCAGTTAATATTTAATCAAGTACATTTCATACATTAGCGGGCCTGCAGGCCAGGCTAAGAAACTCCCAGCATAATATCCCCATATTGCTTTCATCCCTCACTTACACGCTCGTTCACACACAGGCCCAAAGGATTCTGGACGGCTCACAGAGCAAGCTAATTCTGTTAACTCAACTTTTGTCAATATGGGTTTACTCTCCATAACGATCAGTCCCTATTGTTTAAAACAGAGCACTGCTGAGCCAACATGTAGGAACCAACAGTTCAAAATTTAAATACATATTAACCCCTTGCGTGCGGCGGGAATTCCCCGCCCATGCTGACTCCGCCTTGCGCGGGCGGTGTCATGACGGAACGGTTCCGTCATCAGCACAGCTCACCCGTAGCTGATGACGGAACCGCTCCGTCATCAGCATGCAAGGGGTTAAGCATTGTATTATAAATGCCATTACCAACATGATGAAATGTATTCAAGGGACATTTTATTCATCACATTTTGAGGATTGCATGCTACTGAGTCCAGTCTCTTGCAAAAGTACGTTTAAAATAAACAAAGGGTGCTAAAGCATTTAGCAGACATGTAGAATCAAACTAATATTTAAACAGAAGGCCATGGAAAACCTAAGTACTCAGACAAAAGCAGGCCTCTACCTCCTTTTTTTTTTGTAAACATCTTTTTATTGCAGCAGATTAGAAAGTACAATCAGATAATTTGTGCCATTCCAGCCGTTGTCCATTATACATATGATTCTCCATTACATGTGTCACACAGCCATTTAGCTCACACCCCGGAGGTCGAGCGGCGCAATAGTGGAGAAAGTCCTGTGCTGGAGAATACAGCATGGCCCATCGACAACCAGTCGTCTGGAAAATGGCAAGGCTGTTTTTCGGTCCTCACATTCCCCCCCATGTTTGTAGTGCCTGAACAAACCCGGCAGTCCCTCTACTCTATTCCTGAACAACATCCCCCTTCCCGCCCATTCCTCCCAACCCCTCCTACCCCCCTCCCCTCTCCTACCCCTACTCCCCCCACCCCTATCCCTGCCCCCCCCCCAGGCGTGTCAGAGTACCACCAGTGCGAGTTTGCATCCATCCCGACTAATCCATACCCGAAGCAGACCATCAGGAGCAATCAACAGAAAACTGCCAGTCATCACGTAGGAAGTAGGGAAACAAGGGAGGGAGACTAGGCCACCACCCCCCCCAGGCGGTGGTTCTGCTGGAGCAGGGCTATGTACAGGGGTGTCCTCATCCTCCATGTCCAAAAGCGTGAGGTCTAAGACCAACCTCTCCCATGACCTGGCCCTCTCCAGAGCTGCGTCATTGCCTGCCCGAAGCGCAGACTGCATACGGAGCTCCCCTTCACATCGGACCCATTTGTGAAGTTCAGCCTTCCATCTCTCTACAGTGGGGCTCCTATTCACCTTCCATTGGGATGTTATGGCCCGCTTCGCTAGAAGTAGACCCAGGCCCAGAAACTTGCTAGTAATTTTGTTCTTTGACGTGTGTGGGAACCAGTGTAAGATGCAGTGTGCCATGGTGAATTGCAAGTACCTCTCCGTAACCTCCCTGAGGGTCTCCACTACCTCCCGCCAAAAGGAACACAACTCTGGGCAAGACCAGAACATGTGCTGGAAATCAGCCAAATCTGCTGGGCATCGCGGGCAGGCCGCCGGATGGGTCGGGAAATATTTATGTAATTTGTCAGGAGTCAGGTAGGCCCTGTGTAGGACATAAAAGTGCACCAGCTGGAACCTAGCTTGCGCGTCCCGTTCCGGGCCCGTTCCACTATGCTAGACCACACCTCCTCAGGGATCTCCGTTGTCAGGTCAGCCTCCCATCTCGCCTTCAGGGACAGTAGTGGGGTGACAGTCTCCGAGACCATGCGCCTATATAGACACGTGACACGTGACAGCCTTGTCCCCGCCATCATCACCACGTACTGGCAGCCCAGAGACAGTTGCGGCTCCGTCAAGCCTGTCTTCCAATGCTTGCGGATCGCCGACATTAGTGCCGCGTGAAAGAGGAAGTCCCCCCCACCAGTTCGAAGCGGTCTCTCAAGAGGTCAAAAGGTAGCAGCACTCCGTTCTCATAGAGGTCCCCCATGGACGTCAGCCCCTGTAGCTCCCAACTTTCCAGTCGGTGCCATGAGCCTCCATGCGGTAGTGCCCCGCACAGCTTTAGCGGGATCTCGGGTGCGTATGGGACTGCGATACGGCCCCTCTGGAGGTATCTATTCCAACATTTCCGGGCCGCCGCAAATTCCTGGGTGAGGTGGAAATCTCCCAACGGAAGCCTCAGAACAATCCGGTATAACACCTGAACCGGTCCCGCCGGCTCCCCTGATCCGTCCTCCTCTTTCCTGGCTCGCGCGACCCATTGCGTCAGCCATTGCAGCTGAGCCGCCAGGTAGTATAGTTCGTAGTCTGGCACCGCTAGTCCTCCTTTTGCTCTAGGACGGAGAAGTGTGTTGTGTGCCACCCTGCGCCTGCCCGCCCCCCATAGAAAGCTGATCACCATCGACCTCAGCCGCCGGAAGTAGCTCGCCGGGATCCAGATTGGGAGGGTCCTGAAGAAATAAAGCAGCCGCGGCAGGGTCACCATCTTAAGGAGCGCCACTCTCTCCATTAGTGATAATGGGAGCGTGCTCCAGAAGTCGAAGTTCACCTTAGTGAGCCTGATTGCCGACCCAATATTTCCCTCAAGGATGTCTGCTTTATCATGGAAGATCGAGGTACCTAGGTAGCGAAGCCTCCTCTCCTCCCACGTCACCCCTTCCGTGGACTGTGGACATATTCTGCGCTGGCGGGTCGGGAACAGGAAGGACTTCGCCCAGTTCACCCGCAGGCCTGAAACCCTGCTCAATGATTGTAGGAGGGACTTAGCTCCACGCAGAGAGGCATTTGAGTCTGCCAAGAACATCAGCAGGTCATCTGCATACAATGCGATATGGTGTACCTGTCCATAGACATCCAGCCCCTGATATGCCCGCCCCAGCCGGGCTCACGCCGCGAGGGGTTTGACGGCTATGGCAAACAATAGGGGGGAGAGAGGCCACCCCTGGCGGGTGCCCCTACCCACCGCACACATCTCAGAGATTACTCTTCCAGTTCGGACCTTCGCCGTCGCGTTCCGGTAGAGCAGTGTCGTCCAATCCACGAAGCCCTCGCCTAGGCCCAGCGTGCGCATGACATGGAAGAGATAAGGCCATTCCAGGCTGTCAAAAGCCTTCTCCATGTCTACTGTGAACACTACCGCCTCATCGCCGTTATAGGTGTCAGCCTCCAAGACATGTAGGAGCCTTCGTATGTTAAGCGCCGTGTTGCGGGCCGGGATAAAGCCGGATTGGTCCGCGTGGATCAACGTGGACATATGGGGGAGCAAGCGCGTCGCCAAGATTTTACTCAAAATCTTATAGTCCCGATTGAGCATGGACAGTGGACGATATGCCGCCCTGTCCCATGGCTGTTTGCCCGGCTTTAATAGCGGGACGATAAGCGCTTCACCAGTGGTCACCGGCAGGCTGCCCAGCCGTTTCGCCTCATTATAAAGCCACATCAGTGGGGGTGCAAGGAGGTCAGCGTAGGTGAGATAGAATTCCGTTGGGAGCCCGTCGGAGCCCGGCGTCTTGTTCCTCGCCATACTCTTGATGGCGACTCTCACCTCCCTCTTCTCAATTTTGCTCCTGAGTAACTTTGCGTCCTCCTCCCCCAGCTCCAGCAAATCTAGGCCCTCCAGGAAACCCTGGAATTCGTCCACCGAGGGCAGGACCCTGCTACGGTAAAGCTCCGTGTAGTAATCATAGAATGTCTCATTAATTCCCTGCTGGTCAAACCGCGCCACTCCCGAGTGATCTCTGAGCTCAAGGATGACTGAGCTCCGGCGAGCCGGATTGGCCAGCCAGGCCAGAAGAGCTCCCGTCTTATCGCGCTCCGAGTGCGCACGTGTGAGATAGGCCTTGTAGTCGAAGCACCGGAGGCGCTCCACCGTCGCTGCCACCATTTCCCACGCCGCGAGTAGGGCCTCATGTGTGTCCGGTCGCTCAGGCCTTGCTCTCTCCAGCCGCCGTAGTTTCTCGTCCTCCTTTGTAATGTCCTCTAGTAAGGTCCTCCTAGCGCCCGACGCCATCGCAATGCATTGCCCCCGCATCACTGATTTGAAGGTGTCCCATTCAATCGCGGCGGAGCCCGCGGTGCCCTCATTGACCTGAAAGTACGCCTCGATGTTTGAGGCTATTGTGGATTGGAAGAGGTGATCATCTAGCGCCTCTGGGCGCAGCTTCCAGGCAGGGATTCGTGGGCGGCGCTGCGACCAGCGCAGCTGCACAAGTAGCGGGTTATGATCGGAGATTGTGCGCGTAAGATACTCACTGTGGCACACCTCTGCATGCACGTCCTGGGAGCACAGGAAGGCATCGATGCGGACTTGTAAATCATGAAGGGTGGAGAAAAACGAATAGTCCCTGTCTGACGGATGGTTAGCCCTCCACGAGTCGACCAGACCCCATTGGCATTGCCAGGCAGAACGCGCAAGCGCAAGTCTGCCAGCCGGTGCATTCGGTAGGGGGGGATGCGATCTGTCCAGGGCAGTGTCAGTCACGCTATTAAAGTCCCCGCCAAGGAGCAAGGGTTCCACTAAAAATGGGGCCAGCTTGCGGGACAGCAAGGAGAGAAAGGCAGGTTGTTCTACATTCGGGGCATACAGACAACCCAATGTCAGGTCCCTCCCATGTAGCTTGACTCGCACCATGACACACCTCCCCTCTGGGTCAATTAATTGCTGTGTGCATTGGAACGGTACTCCCGCCCATACCCAAATGGCCACCCCCCTAGCATATGCGGAGTAACCGGTGTGGTAGACAGGTCCCCTCCATCTCCGTTGTAGCGCCTTCCCCTCCTTAGCTAGTAGGTGTGTTTCCTAGAGGAAGGCGAAGTGACACTACTCTACTATATCCACTTCATGGTAATAAAAGCATGAAATAAAATGTTATTCTTAGTAGCGGCCGGTGTACTGATACAGTGAGTTGGCGGGGGAGGAGGGCGATTGGGGGGGATAGAGCGAGGAAGGACAAGACAAAAAAAACACTTACCTACATCGCCGAATCTGCATCGCGCCCACTCTCTTCTGCAGACACAGCTCTCAGAGTGCACTGCAGCCAATCCTGACGTTGCTTTCATGACGCTGAAAGCAGCACCAGGATTGGCCTGAGCACTGAGGAATTGCGTTCGCTGTTAGACTGGGAGCCTGTGCATGCTCTCTCCAACCCAGCAATGCAGCTCGCGTTGGAGAGAGCTTCAGTGCTCACAATGGTTTGGACGGCCCAAGACGGTCGGCCAGACCAACATGTGCACTGACAACAGTGCCCAACACTCCCCCTCAGTGCCTGTCATTCCCTTGGCCCAGCCCCCAAGACCACACAGTAGGAGAAAAATAAAACAAAAAATATGGTTTATTATTGTTTTATTTTTCTGGTTTTGCAGCTGCTGCTGGCAATGGCGGCGGCTCTCCTCCACCATGGAGGAGGAGCCGCCGCTGGCTATTCTACAAATTTTCAAGATAAGAACAATTGATCACAGGTTTTTACACAGGCAAATGTAAAAAATACACATTTTAAACATTACATAATGACGCTAACATGCTAATGTTTAACTTAACAGCAGAGGCGTTTTCTCCCCTATGGCAGGTACGCTTTGCCCCCTCTGCCAGCAGAAACAGCTCTAAAACTTGAAAAATAAAACGATAATAAACTGTAGGATCTGCTTTCATGGTTCCACCCACCTTTTGCCTAGTTTCAGTGTGTTTTGACTTCATCGTTTGGGTTCCTGCAAATCAGGACCCCAGCATCTGTGCTCTCCACCCTAAATTGGCTCTGGTAAGTACTTTTGTACCTCCACAACTGGCTACTGGTGTAGGAGGCTGGCTTAGTATGTGGTGCACAATTATTTAAGTAAAGCATCTTGCACTAATCAAGACCACACTTAGGGTGATATAAGTGGTCTTAGACAAACACAGAAAGCTCTCTAAGTGATTGCTGTGTAGAGCAGCCTTTAGGCTTAGGCCAGGAGGAATGTTATGCAGCTAGTTTTACCAGAAGTACTCATGTAGTGTAGGTTGAACGAAAAAGAACCACACAGTGTAGTTATAAAAATAAGTATATTTATTAAACACAATCACCAACACATTGATATTTCTCCTACCAGGAGATATGAACACAATATTCACAATATTTAAAATGTAAATAGGTAGGTAAGCACAACTACATACCAACTAGAGGGTGGTTATGGAAAAGGAAGTCGCACTTCGTAAAACACACACATTTGGTGGGCAGAGTGGTGCCAATAAACATGTCAAAATAACTGGGGTAAGTCATGGTGCCACTCAGGGAAATAACACACCCCACTACCTTGGGTGTGAGTACAGGACGAACAATACCCTCGTACTACAACATATTACACAAATATACCCCGGCACTCCAAACATTTGATGCTATTCGAGTGATATATGTTTAAGCCGCTTAGTTATATAAATAGTTATATTTATTATACACACACAGTAACACATTGGTATATCTCCTAACCGGAGATATCAACACAATACACACAATATTTCAAAAGTAGAACAGGTAAGTATCACAAATACCTATCTCACAAAATATGTATGGGGCAGGTGACAAAAACCTAAGATAAGGACACTAATGGGCTCAGAAGCACTGCTGTTTAAAGACGAGAATGCTCACTCACCCTAGGGTGACATGCTTCATCATTGGGTCCCCTCTACACACTGGTACTGCAAGGTACCCAGTGCAGGCTATAACTGCCCGAGCGGAGGGATTTTTTAGTATGTCAACCCTATTATCAAGTTTATGGAGGGAGGGAGGGGCAGAGTGCAAACAAAATGTGTGAATTAAAACTGTCTCTTGGAGGGTAAAGACAACTTTTATTCTAGTACCCCCAGTGGATAGGATTAAAAATAAGCAATGTGAAATAGGGATATGGATGCTCTCCTACTTCATATTATGCTCAACTTGTTTCTGTGTTTCTGCCTAAATTGACCCCCTGGTGGATGGCATTCGTCAGGACCAAAATGATGAGTCACTCTGCTTGTGATAAAAGTGAAAAATGAAAATTATACTTTCAATCATCTAGTAGCTATCCTGTGGTATCGTCATATAGAAGGGTCCACAAGGTGCTTGAAAAAGAATAGAAACAGATTAAAAATGCAACTAATAATGTCTCCATTATATCACCCAATGGGATCCATCACCAACACTCAAACCCACGTGTGATAGGCTGTCATAGTCAACTGTAATTTCCTTACGATTTATAACCTTTATACTAAGCCCGCCTTCATCAGTCACTCCATGGCGGGTCAAAGCTGAATACGATATATAAGCATGGTATCTAGATTAATTCAACTGTGATTGGATTCAGTTTATATCAATTATAATCTCAAATTTCTCATCTCCCTCACACACTGTGAACACAAGGTTCTCTAGTTATATGTGGACAACAAAAAGGGGACTGGGCTGTTCCTATAGGAAGGAAGGAGGGAACGGTCACTAAGGTGCAAGGGCTAGTGCTCAGTGGAGAACTACCCCTGGGTATCCAATTTGTTGGATATAATGGCCTCACACACCCTTGCGAGTGTCATGCTTCATCATAGGCAATTCTCCTCGTTGGGTAGGCGGTGCAATGCCCCATGGGCACACCTCAAAGAGGGGCTCTTTATCGGAGATCTTTTATCCAACTGCGTATGGGTGAAGTGTGGGTGAGGGGCCAGGACAGAGTAGATGGTGTGGGTGAAGATAAAATGAGGCACAAGGTACCGGAAAACCAATAATATTCTGGTGGTCCTCTGCCGCAAGTAAAATCAAGAATAGCCTGTAATCGCTGGAACTTAGGTTTCCAAGGCCGATACAGTACTACGGTGCGAAGGGTGTGGTCAACATGTTTCTCGCTTCAAGTTCATTGACTGCAATTCTTCAGGACCTAATGAAAGACTACTATCTACCAGCCTTGTTTTGTTGTGAGGAAGAGAAGGTGGACCCTGTGAGACTTACCTTCTGCCGTGAGGGGAACTGTTCGCTGTTGCACCAGGTCCCGCACTCCATCGCCGTGAGGGGAACGGCTTTCAGCGCCTGCACCATCGCCGCCGCGAGGGCAGGGACTTCAACTCCCAGGTGACCCGGCAGCCGTGGCGCGCAAATGACGCCATCAGAGTGCCCGGAGGCGTGTGAAAAACAGCGGAACGCCTCTCGCCCCGCGAGTCGCGCGTGGGAGGGCCCGGGCGAAGCCAGGGTCAGGCCAGTTTAAGCCCGTTCAAGTCCGGTCTAGGACAGGACGGGCCACCCCCCTTTCAGCTGATGTGTGTCATTGACTTGTGAGTACATTGTATCTTTCTCTATTGTCATAGACTTGCCGGGTAAGATTGAACAGTACCTAAAAAGGATCAAGCGTGACTTTAAGGGAATCGCTAATTCCCTATTAAAGGATGCTACTCCCATGGCTACCCAATCACTAGCTAAAGCCAGTGGAACTAATGCTCCAGTTGTCCCGAAGGACGCGGTAACATTGAACGTTGCCCATAAGGCTCCAGTTGCACCCCCCAGCAAGGATCCAATAGCTGCCAATGCAAGCAAACCTTGCCAGCATAATGTACATCAGGTCAGTGAGGGTGGAGGGGTTCCCTTAGCACAGACTCCCAAGGGGAAAAATATTATAAATTTACCCCCGGAAGTATGTCCATTTGTGGTAATCTTAGCAGGGGTTTCAGAATTGGGCAAGCATGAGGTAGAGTCCCCTACAACATTGAGGAACAGGGTTGTTCATTGGTTAAACATAAACAGACCACTGCCCTTACATATTGTGTGTAAAATACTTATGGTCCGAAGGGTGCCATGGATTGGCCATCTGGCCAAAAACATAAGGGGGGATTGCATTCTGGTTAATTTTAGTGACCCCAGATCTGTTGAGTATATTTGCAACTGGAGATACCCCAGCCCAGGAGCGACTATCCGCTCCCTTCCACTTTCTTATTTCTATCCCCCAGGTCATTTTACTTCATTAGCAGATGGCTGGACAGTGGTGCAGCGGAATGGGAGGGGTCCACCCCGTGGGGGTTGGCCAGGGCCGTTCTTATCCTTGGACCCCATCCCTACTCAAAATGGTTTCACCTGTCTGGAGGCTGTTGATTGACTCCAAAATAAGGTAGGAGTACTGACTAGCTCCTCTTTCCCCCTGAGTGGATGCTCCCCCTTTCCCTCTGTATCACTTCAGTCTCCGGACCCAGAGTTACCAACTCCTGTTACAGCACCTCTGAGGGCTAATAACATTGGTATTCAGGATTTACATCAATCTCCATGTGCTCTGATTTCCTGTAAAGATCCCACCAATATTTTAAACTTGTCTCGTGGAATGAGGCAGGACTGCGAAATAAGCTCTTATTACCGGACTGGAATGATTTTATTGATGGATATGATATGTGTTTTTTTCAGGAAACTTGGTGTCTTGAACCTCTTTATAAGCCTGTTTTTTCTTGTTTTCATGTACCTGCTATTTTGGTTGGCCGTGGTCGACCCTCTGGTGGGCTTATGGCATGGGCAAGGATAGACCTTAACCTTGAGATTACTCACCACACGTGTCCAACATTAGATGTTATGAGACTTTCCATCAAGGGCATGAATGGCATTACCTCTTGGGAATTTTTTAATGTATATGCCAGAGGCACCCAAGGGGGGGCTAAATCCTCCACCATTTCTGTTCTCTCTGACTTGCTCCAGTTGTCTCCTTCTGATTCCTTAGTTCTGGTTGCTGGTGACCTAAATTGCTCGTTTGAGCCTCTGGCAGTAGATGACATCCTCGGAGTTAATGAGGAAGATGCCAGATGGGGCATTCCGTCTCTGTCACTTATGCCAGTCAAGAGATGGTCACCTGTTGTCATCCAATTGAATGCTCTAATGATAGAATCAGGTTTGAGAGCTGTAAATGGGCGCACTATCTCCGATGCTCGGGGGGGGCAAACACATATAATAGGGTTTCCTGCGAAAGCAGAATTGACTAGATATTGGTGGACAGGAGGGCTTGGAAGTTAGTGGAGGATATGGTTGTTATTCCATCAATAGACAGTGACCATAACCCCCTGTCCCTCACAATGGTGGACCTGTGGCATAGGAAGGAGCACACCCCCTCTACTAGCTTGAGATTATTAACTAAGACAGTTGTTCCATCCAATTGTAATAGGTTTCTCAAATGGGCAAAGTTTATAATGGACGAGCAAAGATTGGGTGCATTGGAAGAAATCCTTAGTGAACAGACTCTAAAGCTCTCTGCAGCATGTAAGGACGTGGTTGGACCTGTGGCGGCAGAAACAATCTACGTTGATACGATAGATCAGATTGGTGTTCTGTTTTCAGTTCCCAGTAAAAAGCGCCCAACGAATGTCAAGCCAGTGCAGAAGTGGTTTGATAGAGAATGCAGAACGAAAAAAAACAGTCTGATTCTTGCCATTAAATCTAGCAATCCAGTTCTTGTTCGGCAGGCAAGATTACACTATAAACAAGCCATCACAATAGCTAAGAGGGAGTGGGAAGAATCCCATTGGGATAGCCTTAGAGCAGCGAGTAAATCCAAAAATGGTGAGCTATTTTGGACTTTATCAGAAGATCCAATGGCTGCGATCCAGATCAAGTCCCCAACCACATAACGGACAGGGAGTGGTTTGAGCACTTCAAGAAACTGTACGGGGGTGATGAGCATTTGAGTACACCAGGGCCCCCTTATGGCGCCATGGTTACTGAGTCTACCCAGGTTCCATTCACTAGAGTAGACAAGAAAGAGGTGCTGGCTGCATTAACCAAGATCGTTCCCGTTAAGGCCCCGGGACAAGATGGTGTACCGGGTCACCTTTTTAAAGCCATCATCGAAGGCTGGGCCTCCTACTTTGCAATTCTTACGAATGCCTTGTTGGAAGGCTCACCGGTCCCGAATTATTGGAAGGGGGCCGAAGTGATCCCTATATACAAAAAAGGGCCCAAGGGGGGACCCTGCCAACTATCGCCCAATAAGTCTTATAGATGCTGGGCAGAAATTGGTTGGCAGGGTTCTCTTGGAGAGGATTCTCTTGTGGGCGGATGAAAATAGTATTATATCAAATATTCAGGCGGGCTTTAGGGCTTGCACAAGCACGATAGACCAGGCATTCAGGCTAGTGCTTCTATACTGGAAGGTGGTTACCATTGGCAAAGGCGGTCTTTATTTGGCATTTATTGATCTGAAGACCGCCTTTGATCTGGTCCCCCGAGACCGCCTATGGCTGGTCCTGGAAGAGATCGGGATTCCTTTGCCCATTCTGAACCGGTTGGCTCGTATGCACAACGGAAATTATGCCCGTATTAGATGGGGAGTGTAGGAAGGTACATCCTGACTATGGTTGCCCCCAACTTTTTGCCCTGTGTTTTAGCTGGTTTTGGACATAGTCGACCTGGGACCCTGCCAATCAGGACCCCAGGCCTACTGCTCTCTCTTTAAAATGGATTCCATGTACCCTAGGTACATTACCAATTGGTACTGGGCCACCTTATCAGACCCTGTAACTCAGGGCATAGGTGTACCCAGGGCTGCCAGGGACTGCAGCATGTATTATGCCACCCCTGGCTGGCCTCCTAAATTTGACACAACTGGCTGCATGACAGCTGGGGCAAAGTCGTGTAATCACCCTTTGCTGTAGGTGTAGTATACCTATACCTAACCCTAAAATGGACACACAGATTCCTATCAGTCACTCCTATGGCAGGCCTTGACAATCCTGAAGGCAGAGTGCTTGGAATCGTGTGAGATGGTGCTCTGGCATGAGCTGAGCCTGTCTGCAGCTTGCGGAACCAAGTCCTAATAGCTGTTCCATGATATCGCATACCATATACTCTTAAGTGCATTATAATCCTCGCGGTTAAATGCTATCTTTGGTATTGCTTTATCAAAACATGTCGAGTAAGGTGTCATACGAATTGGAATACTAACCCCTCGCCAATTCTGGCGACGGGGTTAGCATTCCACCCTTCTAGAGGGACACGACATGTATGTAACTGTGAACCCCGGTTAAAGTTAACTGAAGCCTCAGCTCCACAAAATGGATGCTGCCACCACAGACACGAGTCTGACCCCCTGCAGCTGGGAGTCCTTCCAGCGAGGGGAGCCTGGACAAAGGGTTTCCTGTCAGGGGCGGTGCTAGCACCGTCCCAGACATGGTTTTGTGTATCCTGGGTAGGCAGGGCTTTTCAGGAAGGTGACTGCTGAGTGGCACCCCGGTGCTCACTACGCATAGGCCAGTCAGAACCAGTTCCAGGGGCACACCAGCCCCTGGCCTGGGGAAGTCCGGCAGGGGAGAGGGGTGTAACCACCCCCCTCCTGGTCCCACCCATAGGCAGGACCTAGTCACCGGGTCAGCCCCCTTTTTTAGTATAAAGATGGGAGCGGGCCCCCTGTTCAAATTAGATCATCTTTGGAATCAAGACACGACTTTCTGCGAAAGGACTTCAAGATTTCTTCATCAAGATTCTCCCTTGTGGCTAAGGAGTAGTCACCCTGCATCCGCAGGCACCATCCTAAAGAACACTGCGGTCTGCTGCAAGTCCTTCATCACGAATCCGACGACCCAGCTCGACGAGACCCGGCTTCCCTGGCACCTCTGACCTCTACTCACCTCTACAGCAAAGCTGAGAACCGTGAGTGCGACGAGACCTCGAGGGACCGACGATCGCCAAGACTGCACGACATCTTTACAACAAGCCCACCGTGTCCTCCACGGGTGAGTGCTTTGGGGTCCGAGAAGCCCCGACCCTGCGCAGCTCCAGCACCCAAGGTCAGCCTCCCTGCATCTCCACGATCTGCGTGGGGCCCTTCTGCTGTTTGCTGTGCACCGCGCTGTGTGGCTACTAGCCGGCTGGCTTGTGGCCTTCTGAACGACGCCCGACAACATCACTGCTGCTGGTCTGGTTGCTCCAGGCTGGCCCTTGCTTCCTTCTTCAAGAGAGGCACCCCGGACCCTCCTGGTCCACTCCAGACGCCATTTTAGGTCCACCGCGTGGGCTTGAATTTGCCAAGGCTTTGTTGCCCAATCCTGGGTCCAGCGACGCCGACAGCTTCTATCTTCGTGGGACAGCTCGATCCTCCACCCTGGTCGCCGACAACGCCTCCTGGTCCGTGAGATCTCCGAGCATAGCGTCACCCACTCACCTAGTCGAGGTGGCTACCATCCGGTGCCCTCCTGGTGCCCACTAACTACTGGCTAGTAGTCTCGAACTTGGTCCCCTCTGCTTTCAGGTGTCATCTTCCATCGATCCAGGCTTGGATCCACCGAACTTTCTTCACTGGTCGCCTGCCAGCAACTTCTTTCTTCCAGGCTCCTGGTCCGGCAACGAGGATTCCCGACGTCTTTTGAGTCCTATGCAGCTGCAGCCCCTGGGCTAGGTAACTTCGGCATTTCGGTGCCCCAGCATAGCCTCACTATCCAAGGGTCAGAATCTACTTTCGTTTTCCTCCCACCAGGTCGGGTTCGCCCGAGAACACTAGCTTTGCAATTTCTAGCTACCATAGACTTTGTCCCGCATCTCGCGTGAGAGTGCACACACTGCACCCGAGTCCCCTGGGTCTCCTAGAAGTAATCTAACGATTCTATAGTCAAGTCCTAGCGATTCCAAAGGCTATTAGTACTGTACTTACCTGCTAGTAATTTCGCATTCCACTTTTCAAGTATATGGTTTCACGTGCCCCTCGGGCATTTGTATATACTGTGCTAACTTAAGTATTTTTGTAAGAGTTTGGTTTGTGCTTAGTACCCTGTCCTCATAAAGAGTACAGGGCTGTTGTGAATCTTAATAAATAACTGTTTATTTTCATAACACTTGTGTGGTGTCCTTTCACTTGGTGTTCAAGGGGTACATGTGTGATAAACAGCTGGCTTAACACGCCCTCTCGAGTCTTTAGCCTTAGACTGCTCGTATCCACGCTACTAGGATAGCTGGTCTATAAGGTTGACTTACAACCAATCATCAATAAGGGTTGCTGGACTGATACATAGTGTTCACTAGAATAGTGAGCACTGCATATCAGGCCACCTTCTCACAGGGAGCACAGGAGCAAAAAACAGATAAAATCCCTGTGAACAGAGGGGTTCGTCAGGATTGCGTACTGGCTCCTACACTCTTCACGCTATTTGTGAATGGTGTAGTCTCCTTTCTGCTCGAAATCAACGCTGACGCCCCAGTCTTGGCGGGTGATAAAGTCCCCGCATTACTCTTTGCGGATGATACGCTCCTAGTATCGAAAACTTCCGCAGGTTTGCAGAAGCTGTTAGACCGCTTCTGCTTGTTTTGTAAGCTGAGGGGCCTGGCCATAAACACTTCCAAAACCAAGCTTCTTTATTTTAGCCCGAGTAGATCATCCAGATCTACCTTGTTTCTTGACGGGGTGTCTCTGGAACGTGTAAAAGAGTTTGACTACCTGGGGATTAGAATTTCTGATAAACTTAAATGGCAGCCACATATTGATAAAATGGCGCTGAACCATAAGAGGGTAGTTGGAGTTCTGGGGAGGGAACATCGTGCCTCCACCTCTAAGCCCGTTGCTCCTGCCTTGGAAATCTACGCTGCAAAAGCTGCAGGCTGCGCCCTATATGGCGCAGAGCTTTAGGGCTTCGAATGTGTGGATGCCTTAGTTACCGCAGAGAACAAGTTCTTTAGAGAGCGTGTCTCGCTCCCAAGGTGTACCCCAACTAAGCCACTCTTGAGTGATCTGGGTCGTCGTTCCATCAAGGACCTAGCTACTCTACGCCCTCTCTTATACTGGGCCCGACTATGGCGTACCCCGGAGCTTTTAAGGTACACAGACGGCCTATAAGAGGTCATGAACCTTCAAGGAGCTCATAAAATTAGTTGGCTAGTTAATACAAAGAAGCTTTTGCTGGCAACTGGCCTTTTAACAGCTTGGGAGTCTGTGGCACTGCTATCTAAGGCAGAAACTAAGCGGGCCTACTGGGCATGGGTTGATGACCAAGAGCAGAGGGACCCAAACCAAGGTAGGCTAACTGAGGCTTTCCGTCAGCACAAGCCTAAGCCTCGCCTGGAGCCCTATTTAGATTTTATTATGAAGCCTAGAGACAGATCTCTCTTTATGCAGTTCAGGGTGGGCACTCTTTCGCTTCGCGATCGTACTAGCAAGTGGAAGCCACCGCATCAAACTCCCCCTGACTGTCCAACCTGCAAAGGTGTTATTGAAAATATTGCTCATGTGTTTTTTGTATGCCCAGCCTACACAAAACCTAGACAGAAATGGCTTAAACCTGTGTGTCTGTTGCTCGGAACCAGCGACCACTCGGTCGCACTCAGAATACTTAAGGCTGATGCTAGTACAACCTTAGTGTGTGGGGTGGCCACATTTTTGAGTTGGGCTTGGCTGATTAGACTGAAGGCCATACGATGAAATAAGCATAATCAAAATATCTTTTTATATATCCATATATTCAAAAAGCTGCTATAGTTTAATGCATTTTTAACTATTTATTGTAATATAAAAGGTTTTTATCCGTAATTTCTTTTAAATGTACTGTTAATGAACTGTGTTTTAATTGTAAATGTGCTTTTATGATATTATACATATCGAAATAAAGCTTTGATGATGATGATGAAATACTATCTACCAAAAACATGACCTAAAATAGTATCAGTTTATAAACAGCACATAAGTTGTACTACCTGTTTGACACCTGCTCTTGCTTAAAGTGGGAGACAAATGAGATCATTACCGCAGGTAAGTGACAACATGTGAACCCTGTAGTGACCGTGAACACACTGTGACGTTGTGACAAACTAGTGATCATTGTGACTAGTATGTGGCTAAAAGCATATGTGGAAAATCCAAAATGGATATATAAAACCAATAAAAACAATGGGTAGCAGCAGCATTCATAATGATGAAATATCCGAAGCATTAGGCGTAATGTTACTCACCTAAAAGTTAAAATGAAAAGGTGTCAACAGTACCCGGTAGGTCTGACATCATGGGAGAAGCCATAGTGGTTGAGGCTAGGGAGGGGGGCTACATGGTTCACATGTTGTCACTTACCTGTGGTAATGATCTCTTTTGTCTCCCACTTTAGGCAAGAGCAGGTGTCAAACAGGTAGCACAACCTATGTGCTGTTTATAAACTGATACTATTTTAGGTCATGTTTTTGGTAGATCGTAGTCTTTTATTAGGTCCTGAAGAATCGCAGTCAATGAACTTGAAGCGAGAAACATGTTGACCACACCCTTCGCACCGTAGTACTGTATCGACCTTGGAAACCTAAGTTCCAGCGATTACAGGCTATTCTTGATTTTACTTGCGGCAGAGGACCACCAGAATAAATTGGTTTTCCGGTACCTTGTGCCTCATTTTATCTTCACCCACACCATCTACTCTGTCCTGGCCCCTCACCCACACTTCACCCATAGGCAGTTGGATAAAAGATCTCTGATAAAGAGCCCCTCTTTGAGGTGTGCCCGTTGGGCATTGCACCGCCTGCCCAACGAGGAGCATTGCCTATGATGAAGCATGACACTCGCAAGGGTGTGTGAGGCCATTATATCCAACAAATTGGATACCCAGGGGTAGTTCTCCACTGAGCACTAGCCCTTGCACCTTAGTGACCGTTCCCTCCTTCCTTCCTATAGGAACAGCCCAGTCCCTTTTTTGTTGTCCACATTTTCCGGGGCTGCGAGTGTTGCTGGACCTTCCATTCTTTTTCCTTGAGTGGTAATCTAAGCCCCACTGGATCACAATTGATCCATCCCTTCCCCTCTCTTTTGTTACATCTCTAGTTATATGGACATAATGAGGCTCTTAATCGTCCGATTTTCTCTGACATACATATATATATCAATATCGCAAAGAGCCTAAGACTTGTTATATGCCTGTAATTGAAAGATAAATGTGATCTTTCACCTTGTTAAAAACTAGAAACATACAAAAAGGAAACCCAAGAGAAAAGTACAATAAGCTCTCGCCTCCTAGAAAACTAAAATATCACGAAAAGAAACAAAGAAGGTTAAATAATGTAGTGTATGTGTACCCTAATGTAACAAAGACTAGCCAAACATGACAATAATATTCCAAGTTACTGAATACTATGGGCAATATATAAACTCAATATTCGCAAATTGTGTTCAAGTGCCTTTATAAATACCCACAACTTCTTGCTAAACTCCTGTGGTTCAATGTGTCAGATCAGGATGAGTGTAAAGGTTTGTGTATCAGAATACCACTACTGTAGCAAAACTATTTAGTCAAACAACCAAGATCTCATGGATGTCACCTTCATGGTCCGATAGATCTATTAGCTCACAACGCCGGCTGCAACATCTCAACCGAAAAGTTCTCGACCGCAGCATACAGGAGGACCGGCAGAGACGAGGTTCCGGGAGACTGTACTCTTTCAGCTTCAATGACCGGAAATGACGGACAAACGTCAAGGTCATGACCTGAGGAATCATGGAAGTTGCAATACCAAATCTGACACGACCAAGTAAAAAAAAGCAGAAAGGCAGGCTATGATGAAGGAAATACTATTAATTTTACCTGAATTCAATCATAAGAAAAAGAAAAAATCATAAATAAAAATTCAAATTAAAATTTTATTTTGTTTTATATAACACTCTTAAAATCCATATAATTCTAGTTATATCAAGCCACAAAGACCAGTGGCTAAACGTCTTGAGAATATATAATGTGGCATCAGAAGATGGTATGTAAAAAGTGTAACAGAAATTAAAATAGTTCATTATGGACAATTGTACAAGTTACAATGGTTTCAGGAGAAAGCTGCTGTTAAAAGTGTGGCATCAAAGTATAGCGCCTAGTATCACATCATAATCAGTGGATAGTGCATAAACCTAAAGGGAACACCACGGGATGTCATCGAGTCCCTTCTTATGGCTACCTATCCTAAAAACCCAATGTTGTTCTCTCTTAAAAAGGGGCACATTTGTATATCATAGTTGGGTTTGTCTAGAATCGCCCAAACTAGCTCATTCTCTTTGTGGCCTAACTTTAAGAAATGCCTTGTCGATTTCGTGTTGTTCTTTTTACACCTAACAGAGCTGCGATGTTCAACGATCCTTTTTCTCACTTTAAGGGTAGTCATTCCCACAAGCATCAGGGCACATGGTCATTTGATCAAGTAAATCACACCACATGAATTACAATTGGTATGCTTTGCCAAGAGCCAAGTTGCCTTCATCTCTACTTCAACCTGTTTGTTTTGTTGTGTAAAAGCACATATGTAGCAAGATCCGTAAGGAAAATGCCCTATTACAGAGAGGCCACTAAAAAGTGATTGTTGGGCTATTAGTCCATGTCCAACTCGTGGCCTTGTGTGGACCAGGATGTCCCTCAGATTGTTGCTCTGCTTCAAAGCAAAAAGAGGTTTGTCTAGAGTCTTATCTCCTTTATTGAGAACATGCTGCCAGTTTGTGTTTATAGCCTTCCTAACTGTATTTTGGCAAGTGACTATATGTACTTACACAGACTATCCTGTTGGTTTTATTTTTTGGATATGACTCCAAGAGGGCATCCCTGTTGTTATTACATGCCCTTTTGGATGACCTACGACTCAAATGCTTTGGATTCTGACGTATCTGTAATTCATTGCTCAAATTTGCAGCATGCATTTCTGTACAATTAATCTAACCTAAGTTTTTGTAAAGCGCATGTTCACCCCAAACGGAGTATGTTGGCGCTGAATAGCAGATGTGTATGTTACCCAACTCAATGGTACTCATTTTATCGACCTTGGATGGATGAAAGGTTGAGTGGACCCGCCGGGATTTGAACCTTTGAGCATGAGGTCGAACACAGGCCCCTGCAGTGGATGCATTAGTCCACTGAGCCACCAGACCTGGCAGACAATTCTTCCGCAACCTAAGAAATGTGCCCACAGGGAGATTGTTTAATAATGCTTGTGGATGGAAACTTGAGTAACTTAGTAAAGAGTTCCGTGCCATCGGCTTCTGATAGAGTTCAGTACGTGAAAATACTCAAGAGATGATACATCTCCCTCCCAGATGACCAGGATGTTGTCAATATACCTCTTCCATAACCTAAGGTTCATCTGGAAGGGATTGACTGCTAAGTAAATGTGTGTGGTCTCAATTCTGTGCATGTAAAGGTTTGCCATACTAGGGGCGCAGGTACTGCCCATAGATGTGCCGGTCACCTGCCAGTATAGCTGGCCTTCAAATGTAAAGACATTTTTTTTCATCGCAAGACTTGCACAATCCATAATGAACTCAATCGGCATTTGATCATGTTAAGGGTGCTGTTCTAATAAATTATTGACAGTGTGGAGAGTGTCATCTTGTGGAATATTTGTATATAACAATTCCACATCGTACGATACCAAAAGATGTATATTTGATAAAAAATAACACTCTCAAGAAAAGTATGCACATGCTTAGTGTCCTGTAAATATGACGGCATTTCCACCACAAGTTTCCATAGGAAACAGTCTACACACTGTGAGAGAAGCTCAAGAATAGAGCCTATTCCAGAGACAATGGCTGCTCCAGTTGGGAAAGAAACCACGCCATAAGACAATGTACGTTTCAATAATAAATGAAAGAAAGAGAGAGTGGGGGGGAGGCAGAGAGGAAGTAGACTACCGTGTCTGTGAAGACCTAAACCGTACAAGAAATGCTCGGCTAGGGAGACTGCGACATTTCCGGACTATCTACAAGAGGAGGAGTACACACCTCCCCTTGGTATGAATTCCATTGGTCCCAAATTTTACCATATTTCCCCGAAACATGCACCAGTTCACGCTGTGACCGTGGGTGCTCTTTGGGACCCCCACAATTGTGCTATGTCTCTCTTAGCTATCATGTTCCCAAGGGTAGCCCATTGAGTCAGTGCTACATTATAATCATTCGGTTCCCAGACATTCAGCAGACAGCGCCGGGCTTCGGGCAACAACAAAACTCCTGTAACCTCTTCCATAACTGCATGTACACTGTTCCAAAACACAACCACTTCCAGGCATTCCCATATGATATGAAGGAAAGTACCCATTGAACCACATCCACGCTTACAAAATCCATCCACAGAATAACCCATACGGAGTAGATGGGGGCCCGTTATATAAATCCGGTGTAGGATTTTGAGTTGCACCAGCCGGAGACGGGTCGGGATCACGACCTCTTTAGGAGAGGATATCGCAGCCTGCCAATCCTCATCATCCAATTCCAGCCCATCGCTGGTCTAAACCTCCCGGAGTCGCACAAGTAAATCCGTACGGTCATTAGTTTGTTTTTTATATATCAAAGAAATGGTGCTGTCCGGAACATGTCTGTCCAGCACCCGATCTTCGAGAGGGGAAGATTCCGGAATCGCAACCCTGGCCGGAAAAACCGAGCACAGTGCATGGCGGATCTGCATATAGTGAAAATACTCCCTGTCACTAAGCTCATATTCCACCTTTAGCTCCTCGAAGGTCTTAATCCTATCTTTATTCCAAAGATCTCCGACCCTACAAATACCGATGAGATCCCACTTCTCAAAGCCCTTCGTCTTCCATAAGTTACCCAGTCTGTCAGCGACGTAGAGCGTGATCGCCCGGGTCAATCTATTCGACCACCCCATTGCTGCGTTGCACTATGCCACACTCGTACTGCAATCTTAGTGGGTCCCAATAGCTTCCTTCCGACCGATTTAGAGTAAAGCGCCTTGTTGTAATCTCCACCCTGCAACTGCCACTTATCCATTTCAAACGCAGGATTTGGCATGGGGCCATACATTGCGTGATTGATTGCGCACAATTGAGATGCCCAGTAATAGCGCCTGATATCCGGTAGTGCGATGCCCCCGTCATACCAAGGCAATGTCAATTTAGCCAGGGCGATACGAGGACGTCCGCCCCATATTAACTGCCTCCGTAAACTCTCTACCTCACGGAAATAACTCGCCGGTACGAGATCAAGCATGTTTTGAAGTGCGTATAAAAATCGTGGCAGAGACATCATCTTAAAAAGGGCCGCCCTCCCAAGAGGGGACAACGGCAGGCCACACCAGGCCGCCACGTCGGATTTCAGCCGCCGGAGCGGGGGAAGCAAGTTACGCTCATAGCGGACAGCAGGGTCCAGTGAAATGAAGATCCCCAAATATTTAAAACCAATCTGTGATACCTGTATCGGGCAAACACACGGCAAGGGGGGAACATCTCCAGTAAGGACATAAACACAGGATTTAGTCCAGTTAATCACCAGACCAGAATTCTTCCCGAATGAGGTAAGCACGTCAAACAGTACTATTAATGACTTCCGAGGGGATGTGAGGTACAGCAAAATATCAACCGCATAGAGCGATATTCGATCTTCAAAATCAGAGGTCCACCTAATACCCTTAAGCGATGCCTCCCACCGCAGCCAAGCGGCCAGGGGTTCCAAGGCAAGGGCGAAAAGCAATGGAGACAATGGGCAGCCCTGCCATGTGCCCCTCCCGAGAACAAAGGACTCCGAGACCCTGCCGTTTACCACAACCTGGGCCAGTGGTTCCTCATAAAGGAGTTTAACCCAGCCAATAAACCCTGGGCCAAAACCAAAGTTTGCAAGAGCAGCCCACAGATATGGCCATTCCACTGTATCAAAGGCCATCGTGGCATCCAAGGAGACCAAGATGGCCGGCTCACGCAGCTACTCCGCTCTCGCCAGGACGCCATGAAGATGACGCAGGTTCAATGCGGTATTGCGATGCGGAATAAACCCCGACTGATCCGGATGTATCAAATCGCTGATCACCTTTATTAGTCGGTTTGCCAGCAATTTTGCCAAAATTTTAGGTTCTGCATTCAAAAGCGATATCGTCCGGTAAGACGTACATCGGTCCCGAGGTTTCCCCTCTTTATGGATCACAACAATGGATGCAAGTCGTTGATCACGGGGAAGGGAACCAACGTCTCGCGACTCCAAGAACATCCCACAGAGATACAGCGCCATTTTGTCTGGACGTAGCTTGTAAAGCTCGATGGGGATACCATTCGGGACCATAGCTTTTCCGGAGCGGATGGAGCGGATGGCGAGTGCTACTTCATCGGAAAAATCTGCATCCATCAGCTCTCTATCAGAATCGGATAGACAAGGCAACGTGATATCTCGTAGCAACAAATGCGAGTCTTCTTCCGGTCTGTCCGAGACTGGTGTATACACCTTTTGAAAGTGTTCAGCAAAACATTCCACTATCTCAACTGGGTCCACAACACGCACACCATCCACTCTCTCAATCACGGGAACCACACGACTCAATCTCTCCTTTCTATCCAACCAGACAATCAGCTTCCCCGCTTTGTCTCCAACATCATACAGCCGTCCCTACTGCTCACGATTCATAGCTTTAGCCGCATCAGTCACCAGGGCCCTATAGTCAAGTTGTTTGAGGTTGAGAACGTGCAACTTATGTGTGATACTAGACTCCAATTCTCCCTCCAGCTCAGTTATTTCGGTCTCCAGCCGTACCACCTCCTCATTCTTTCTTTTCTTTGCACAAGCAATCAACGACAGTGCCTGACCACGGATTACCGTCTTGAAGGCTTCCCACAGTGAGATTGAGGAGGACACTGACCCCACGTTTTCGGCAAAATAATGGTCTATAGACTTGACCAAGCCAGTCCGGGTCTTAGGGTTACGAAGATGCCAGGGATTGATCGGGGCCACTCGACCTTCGGCGCCCAGCTGTATATCAATAGAAAGCCACAGTGGGGAGTGGTCCGAGATACCCCTAGCCAAGTGCCTAATCTCCCTCACCGAGGCGGCCTGTGCCGCCGGCATTAGGACATAGTGAAGCCTAGCGAGGCTACCATGTGCACCTGAGTGAAAGGTGTATTGTGTCTGTCCCGGGTGCATCAGTCTCCAACAATCCACCAGACCCAGTGTCTCCAAGAAGCTACCCAACCAAGACTGCGATCTTGCAAGATCACTGGGGGGGGCTGCAGTCCTCCCTACCATAGACAACCGAGTTGAAATCTCCGCCCATAACAAGAATGCCCTCAGGAAATCCCAACACTATTCTTCCCAAATCAGCAAAGGTCATTGTTTGCAAGCCTGGCGGAACATACACAGAGAGTAAGGAGATCGTCTTCCCTTCCCACCTACCCGTGATGGCGGCATAGCATCCCCTGTCATCCAGAATTGAATCATCTAATTCCAGGGGGAGGGAACTCCTAACTAGGATACCCCCCCCCCCTAGATCAAGTAGTTAATCCCGAGTGTGCAAATAAGGGGTAACCTCACCGATTCATGGCATGGCACGTATTTCCGACCAAGTGTGTTTCCTGCAGTAATACTACATCCGGGGAAAGATGTCTCAAAAGCTGTAATACTACTCCTTGTTTTATCCTGTCACCCAAACCGTTAACATTCCAACATAGTACCCTCAACCCCTTACCCCCCATTCCAAAAGTAAGGGCAGGTTCCACCCTACAGCGAACAGGTCACCCAAATCAGAATATACAACAATGCATTGCCTCTAGATGAAAGAAAACCAAACAAAGTCCCTCCCCCCACCCCCAAAGGAATCCACTGAACACATCCCCCCACCCTGCACCCCTGCGTTAGACTAAATAGCCACCCCAACTTGCAGTGTGCCTGTCGCCCTGACATAAAACTAATCTACAAGAAGAAAAACCCCGGAAGGAGTGAGAGTTCCGTCCCCCTCACCACCTCTGGGTATTACACCAGTTGCATTCCCAAATACGAAAGTCAGCGAACCACAGCTGTGAGTTCCATGTACTACTCGGGCCGGTTACCACTCCTCATTCTTGTTCCAGCGGGCCACCCTCCGCGCCCCCAGAGTGTTCCGGGCGGTCTCGTTGCGTTGGCAAAGTGTCAAGCCAGTCACTAACGTTCTCAGGCCGATCGAAGAAGAACGTCCGTTCGTTGTACTCAATACGAAGCCGAGCAGGAAAAAGCATTGCATACTTCAATCCCATGTCTCTCAGTCTCCGCTTCACCCCCAGGAATCCCATCCTTTGTTTCTGAACGGATTGCGTGAAATCCGGGTAGAAGCAAACCGTTGTATTCTCGAATTTCGTGGGGCCACTGGCCCGCGACGCCTGCAGGATAGCGTCTCTATCTCTAAAGTTAAAGATTCTGGCTATTATGGGCCGTGGAGGGGCGCCTGGCTTATGCTTTCCAACCGGAACTCTGTGCGCACGTTCCACAGCAAAAAAGTTACTGAGGCCCTTGGGGGCCAGATGATTCAGAATAAGATCTTCCAAGCGGAGGTCTGTGGTCAACTCGGTGGACTTCTCAGGAACTCCGATGATACGAACTTTGTTGCACCTTGCCCGACTTTCAAAATCTTCCAGTAGGCGGGCAAATAAGTTGTTGGAGGACCGTAGATTACGAACCTCCGTTTGTAAATCGGACACGGCGGTCGCAAGGCTGGCGGTCTTTATGTCTAGAGACTTGACCTTTTCATTGGTCTTCGCCAGGTCCGTCCTGATCAGGTTGACGTCTATAGCCACTGTATCGAGCTTTAGGGCCAATGTCTCATATTGTTGGCCTATGGATGTCTTCATGCTCTCAATGGCGCCCATGACGTCTCGTAAAGTCAAATCATCCATTGCGGCAGAGCCATCTCCGCCTCTTCCAGAGTTCTACTTGCACCACTGGGGGATCCTTTAGGCTGGGTGTAGCGATCCATAACATTTGATTGAATGGTGCCCCCTCGGTGTGTGATTTTGGTCTTCCGCTTCTCGCTGTCTGGCTTGCCCGCCATGTTGAGCGATGTGCCTCGTAGGGGTCTCTGGGACCTGGTAAGAATGGCTCCACACAAGTCAGTCCAGGGAGAGTCTTGATATGAGACGTGACAGGCGACCACATAATCCGGCAAGTTAGATCGTCAGTACCAAGTGTGATTACAAGGTTTAGTCCGTGGGCCACCAAAGCTGGGCGGCGGTACGCTTCGTTAGAAAAATCCAAAAACGAAACCGAAAGTCCACCCAGGGGCACAAGTCAGCTCCCGCTGGCCGTTGTTGTTCAACTACCACCTGGGTAACACGGAGACTCGAGTCCCTGGCTGCTCCCTGGAGTAGGCCACCAATATTCGGAGTGGCATAAATCCGGTTCCCGGCATCCAAATCGATTTCTGAAAACAGCTATTATATCAGCTGGGTTATATCCTTAATAATCCGTCGTCGTCATCAGGATTAGTGACAGGATATATGCGGGAGGCGGCGAGGGTCTCGGGAGCCCTGTGCTCATGCGACCATCTTGGTTGCGCGCTAAGCTCCTCCTTATTTTTAAGTATTCTTGTGTGTATTTGTAATTTCTCTGGGTAAGATATATACCAATGTGTTAGTGATAGTGTTGTGTAATAAATAGACTTTTTTTTATACAACACTGTGTGGTTATTTTCCATCTACTTGACGTAAATAATTAATTTACTCTCTTAATTTCTATGCAGGTAAGTACTTAATCAATAATAACTCAAAATAAGAAGAAGGAGACAGAGTCCGTGGTGTTAGAGTTCTTAGGGGTTTTATTCCTTAAAAAGGAATGGTCATGGCCAGGATATCATGTTCTGACCACCACAGGGGTGTCAGAAGGGATAGAGCGCTACATTTTATTAACAGTACATAGCTTATATACTTAATTTACACCATTGGAAACAGTATAGAAGGCGTAACAGCTGAGAGAAGACAAGATAACAGTATACACGTGGTACAAGTGCGTAATCAAGAGGCGTGAACTAGAGGTGGGTGCTAGAAACGTCACAGGTAGGTGTCACAAAAGGGGTGGCACTAACAGAAAATGTTGTAATGTCAGCAGAAATCGGAAACCTAGATGCGCGCGCAGCTGCATGACGTGTGATTGACGTGAAGCTGGAGGGTGCAGGGGACTTGACATTTACACTGACGGAAAGAGACAGAAGTCTGGCATGTCAGATCAACTTGTGCTTCTATCATATCTGGTATCTGATGTTTAGGAACTAAGCTATCTGGGCGGAAAGGTCTCTAGGGCAGAAGCTATTCTATACTTGCTGTGAGTGCGTGTATAAGCGCCTGAGTGTCTGTATGAGAAGCGTGGGGGCATGGGCCTTCCATGGAAGCATGGCAACAAGGGCTATGAATTACTTGAATTACTTGCATGGAGACAGGCCGGCCCTTTGGCTCTGCAGCTGAGGAAGGATGTTTACTGAAGCTAGCAGGCAGGAATGTACTTTCGGGGAGGGAAACAGATAACTCGAAGGTTATAGTCGATCTTGGCAGGCAGCAGGCTGAGCTGAGCGCGAGGGGCCGCGCTGAAAGTAAGTCAGAGTTCACGGGTACAGAGGCAGCCTGGGCAGAGGCCCTCGTAGTCAGAAGCCAGAAAAGAGGCTCGGTGGCAGAGATTCAGGGCCTACTCAGCCAGAGCTGAAAAACGTAGAAGTACACTACAAAGAGACGTTGGCATAGCATACTTAGGAACGGACCATTCAACCCATTCATGGTGGGTCTGAAAGAGAACATGTTAACGGTGGACGCAAATGTATTTGCGTCTTCATAGCTGGTACAGGAGGGAAGTTACATGCACTTTGACTCGTCCATGGAGACGGTGGGGTACGCGCTAGGGAACACATCTTGACCATAAAATTTATATTTCCTCATTCCCTCCTTGTTCCCTAGGGACCCTTCATGATATATTAATCATCATAATTTGGTCAGTTTGTTCTTGCAACATCATTTGCTCATCTTTCTTTCTTTGACGGTTTGAGAGAAAACTGGAATGTTCAATGCATGATGTGGCACACAGTCCACATATCGCCGGCCCACACTGTAGGCACAGGCAGCAGCTGAATACTATGACAAGGCCGAAACCTAGGAAGGATAGGATCTTCCATCCCCAGGCTGTTAACGTTGTCCAGAACCAACCGGACCAAGTCCAGGTGCCTGGATTCTGATGTATCTGATTTGCAATTTTATGCAGACGGGTAATAGCTTGATAGACAGATGGTGCATTTTGTGGGATGAAAACGCAGCAACTTGACCCGATGACCTTACAGGCTCCACCTCTATCTGCCAAGATGACGTCAATAACAAGACGATTTTGAAGGACAACAACCCGCATAGCAGATTGCTCCTCTGTTAAGTTACCTAAGGCGGAGGCAGTTTCATGTACTACAGCTTCAAGTGTTCTAGTTAATCTACGTATTAGTTTACTGTTTTGGACAGGTCCTAGAAAGAAAAAGAATCCTTTATTGAAATCAGTGTACTGTTCCCATGCCGTTTCCGTGTAGTCGACAAGTGGGATATCTCTTCTGGGTCTATTCTTTACTAGATTCGTATTCCTATGGTAATCCGGGGGAGCTAGAAAAACAGGTGGCAGAAGGAATGCAATATAACAGGTACCATCCCAATCTGGAGGCAAGCGTATGTATGCGGTATGACCACAAACAAAATAGGAATGATTGATAGCTTTAAAGGACGATTTACCATGGTCACTGAATTCGACCACAGTAGTGCATTTACTATGACCTAAGTGTACTGAACCTTTCTTTCGGACACATAATTCACCAGTGACTGGTAATACTAGCATATGGGGCAGAACTGGAGTAGCTTCGGATTCAACAGTAAGGATCATAAGGCTAATTGTGTAGTTACCTAATCCATATACTTCATTTTCTAGATCAGTTCCTATTCGAGTAGGGAGTCCTTCCTTATCAGGGTAACAGACGTCGAGCAGGACTAAGTTCAAGTTTCCCCAAACCCAGCCCCCATCGAAAACAGCAATATCAGGATCTAAGGAATTAATTATTTTAAACCATGCCCCACAGGAGCCATTGTGAGTGAACGGGTACGGAAAGAGGGGCAGAGCTCCCTTGTAGTTCTGGTAGGGAGGGAGTCGGCCACATATCCAGCAGTCTGTAGCATTGTTCGTCTGATGGGAGTGGTGTAACATACTAATGAATGTATTGTTGCGCAGCGCAAGTCTGTAAGAGAGTTCGTGTGCAGGTAATTCACTAAAAGTGTGTTCAGCAGAGACATTGTAAACAGATTGTTCACGCCTGAAAATAGGCCAGTAGATAGGCAGCAGAATACTGGCAACAATAATTAGAATACTTAGGAAAAACATTATTAACAACGTCACTATACAGTGACTACGCAGTGATTTGCAGTATGTATGTCTTTTAACTTGTCTCTCTCTCTCTCTATCTCGATCTAGGGGATACATGTCAGAAACTATTTAACCGATTCACCTAGGGGAGGACTTAAACAATTAAACTGTCTGACTTGCTAGATCGGAGTTTCATACGGTATTTTTCTTGGGGAGTTTTTTCTCGTTCGGATACTGTAAAGTCTTTTCCCTCAACACAGTCTTTGGTAGGGGTGGACGAGTCTCGATCAGGTTTCAGTCCAGAAAATTTTTTCACATGACTCGTGTGGACCCACCCCTTTCTCCCCTCTATCTTCGCGGCGGTCCTCGTGGTGAGAAGGACGGTCTTCGGAGATTTCCAGCGGGGCTCCAACGGATTTTTCCGGTCGAAATTCCGGACGAGTACCAGGTCCCCAGGACGGACCTCGTGCGGCTTTACATCAGTGTTGTCAGGGAAGGCTGCGGCAACCTGTGAACGACATGATTGGAGTGCAGACATCAAGGAGGCAAGGTAATCTGTCAACATATTACAATCGACATCAGTGATTTTCTTCGGAATGGGCGTCCCCCACATATTCGGTGGTCTGCCAAAGACCACTTCGTACGGGGATAGCCCTGATCTTGAGTGGGCGACCATTCTCATGTAGAATAGTGCCACGGGCAGGTCGACTATCCAGTCGACCCCTTTCTCCTGACATATCTTTGCAAGGCGGATTTTTAGTGTCTGGTTATGCCTTTCTACAAGGCCTGCTGCTTCAGGATGTCGGACACAATGGAATTTCCACTGGTAACCTAACAGTAAAGAAACCTGCTTCATTAACTCGGAGGAGAAGGGTTGTCCATTATCTGAATACACGACATGGGGCAAACCGTACCGTGGGAAGAATTCACGAACCAACTGTCTGGCAGTGGTCGGAGCAGTATAGTCTGGAACTGGGTATGCTTCGGTCCAACGGGACAGAGCACAAACAATTACAAGGACATACTTGAATCCTCGACAACTGTTCATCTGGATATAATCCATCTGGAGGACTTCAAAAGGGTGATCGGGAGGATGAAATCCACCTTGCTCTACAGGGACGCTTTTACCTGGATTGAACTGACAACAGATCATGCAAGTACGCACTTTCTGTTTTGCTGCTGCTCGTAAGTGTTTATTGCTCCAGAGATTTTGTAAACTGTCTAACATCGCTTTCTCTCCTAGATGTGCCGGGCTATGTGCTGTATTAATCATGACTTGAACCATAGAATCAGGGAGAAACCATGTAGATTTTCCCTTCGTCATCCAACCTTGATCTGTCTGGATCCCTCCTAGTTCAATCCATTTCTTCTGGGGTAGCATGCGTCTGGATGTCGATTACGTCTAGGGTGGGATCTCTAACTGCCATACACTTTGTCGGTACTATTGTCTTTGTCACATCAGTAATCTGGGTGTGAGTCAGTGCTGTGTGTTTTGCTGTCTGGTCTGCCAGGTCGTTACCCTGGGAAACAGAATCTGTAACTTTGGTATGTGCCTTACACTTCATGACTGATATGCCCGAGGGCAAATGTATTGCTTCTAACAGTGCTTGAATGAGGGGACCATGTTGGATCTTGGCCCCATGAGAGGTCAGGAAACCTCGTTCTTGCCAGAGGACTCCGAAGTCGTGTACAACTCCGAATGCATAACGGGAGTCCGTGTATATGTTAACATTTCTGTTTTTGGCTAGAATACAAGCTCGGGTCAGAGCAATAAGCTCTGCTGCTTGAGCAGACAGTGTATCAATACGATGTGTTTCTTTAACTTCAGTTTCAGTGGTCACGGCATACGCGGCCACTAATTCTCCTGTACTTGTTCTCATGCATGAACCGTCCACATAAAGTGTCAGGTCTGGATTTGTCAGTGGGACATCTGTTAAGTCTCGTCGTGGCTTTGTTACTGCATTAATGATCTCTATACAATCATGCGGAACTGAATCTGTCATAATTGTAGGTAACAGTGTTGCTGGGTTCAGGATACTGCAGCGTCTGATTTCTATGTGTGGCTGGAATAGTGTTAATTCATAACCTGTCAATCGTGCTATAGTTAAGTGCTGAGTCTGGGTTCTGTTTAACAAAACCTCTACAGAGTGTGGTACTTGAACTGTTAACTGATGACCTAAAACAATTGAATCACTTTGTCTGATTGCTAACGCTGTTGCTGCTACTGACTTCAAACATGCAGGGAGTGCCTGAGCTACTGAATCCAATGTACTTGAGAAATAAGCGCAAGGCTTATGTGAACCTGCTTGATCTTGAGTGAGGACAGACAACGCTGTACCATCACGTTCTGTAACAAAAAGTGTAAACGGTTTGCTGTAACATGGTGTTGCTAAAACTGGTGCTTGGCATAATGCTTTCTTTAATTCTTCAAAAGTTTGTGTGTGTTCCTGAGTCCAAGGGAGGGCAGTCGAAGTCGCTGCCTCCTGTGTCGTTAACTGGATGAGTGGTTTAGCTAGAAATGCATACTGAGGGATCCATTGTCTGCAGTACGAGGTGAGGCCTATGAAGGCCCGCACTTCCTTCTGTGTCTGGGGTTGCGGCATATTTACAATTAACTGAATGCGATCGGGAGTGAGCTGTCTCCCCACTTTGGACAGCAAGTGACCCAAGTACACAACTTGCTGAACACAGAATTGTAGCTTCGAAGGGGACACCTTGTGTCCCTTGTCGGCCAGAAAGTGTAAAACTGTCAGTGATGCTTGTTCACATTCGGGCTCACTTCGTGCGGTGATCAACAGATCATCGACGTATTGCAGTAAAGCGGTGTTAACGGGCATTTGAATACAATCTAGTTGTCTTTTTAGTGCTTTACTATAGATGCTGGGGCTTTCTGTGAATCCTTGAGGTGCGCGTGAAAATTTGAAGCTGCGTCCATTTAAACTGAATCCGAAGAGATATTGGCTCTCTGGATCAATAGGCACGCTGAAGAAGGCGTTCTTGAGGTCAATTACAGTAAAGAACGTTGCTTCTGAATCAATAGCAGTCAATAGGGATGAGATATCGGGGACCACAGGGAACTGTGGTATAATGCATTTATTTAATTCTCGAAGATCAATCACCAGCCGATATACTGGCGGTGCATTGGGATCAGTACGTTTAAGAATCGGAATGATGGGTGAATTACAGACATTGGAGTCGGTCTCGACGACCACTCCTTGGGCAATGAGCTCGTCAATGATTTTCAGTAAAGCCACTACAGCATCGGGTGGTAACTTGTATTGTCTGATTCGGGGTAATACAACACCTGCCTTTAGTGTAACACGGTATGGTGTAATGTGCATACAGCCTACATCGGTTGGGCCTTTTGCCCACAAGTAATCTGGTACATTTTTCAATCTGACATCGAATTCTCGCAAAACATAATGACCCTTGAAATCCCGCAGAAAGAGTCTAACTCCCTCCGGGGAACAGCATATTATAGCTCCTAGAGCCTTCAATGTTTTAATTCCTAACAGATTTTCTGGACATGATTTTGTAAGTAACAAGTCTGTAACACGTGATAACGGACCCACAGCCAGGGGAACTGGTTCTGATACCTCATTTACAATAGGCTGTCCTGAAAAACCAAGGGAAACATTCTGTGAGCCTGAGAGGGGTGCCCCTGGGACTTCATCATGACTGATCGTAGTGCGACTTGCCCCTGTGTCAATTAAAAACTTTCTGTCTTTTCCCAATACTTGACTGTGTACATAAGGACCTTCTTGATCTACAGGAATCTCAATAAGAGGCAAGCCACCTTCCCTCTCTAGGCTGTTTCATGTATATCGGGAATATTCGGGATAAGCGGACTGGGCATACTGGTACATCTGTTGTGAAACCTGCTGAGATGCGGCAATGGGCTGTGGCTGTGGTATCGCTACTGTCTGTGCTGGAGTCGAAGAAGCATGCATAGGCTGTGTATTCTGTGTATTCTGTGAAGACTGATGCTGGTCATGGTCTTGTCTAGGCGGATGCGGTCTTTCTTTAGTTTTACCTGTCGCTATGTTATGTTTCAGGACTGGGCATTCATGTACATAATGACCTGGCTGCTTGCAATAATTGCATGTCCCTTTAACGGGAGCTGCGGCGTGACCTGTCTGGGTCGTACCTTTTCTGTGACCGTCGGCTGGGACCGTTTGAGCTACTAACATTTTCATCTTCGTGTCTTTCATACGTTTCTGTTCCTGATCTTGTTCTTCTCTAATTCTGTTCTGGTGATATTGTAACATTTGTAACATCTGTGATGGCGTGTTTGCTTGCCATGTACTCTCGACCTTGTATACACGGTTTTTAACTAGCGGTAGGGAATTCTCGACTAACTTTGATACAAAAAGATGAGGGTATGATTCGCTACTTGGCTTGAGGCCACTATTAATAATAAAACATTTCTCGAATCTTGAATAGAAATCACTAGTATCTTCATCATGTTTCTGTTTACAGGACGAGATGGCGTCCCAATCTTCCTTTCTAGTTGTCAATATTCTGGGCAGAACCTGTACTATCAAACCTGGTAATGCTTTAGTTTTGTCCCCAAGGCCTAACCCTGGGATCCGTTTCTTTTCTTCGTCCTCTATTTCTGCCCATGCAATCTTTGTGTCCCCCACCTCCCATTCCTTCTCCTTTAATTTCTCGAAGATACCCGTGGGTAATAGTACTTTTAACATTTTCATAATGTCATCATATGTGTAATCCCCCATCAGTAACATGTCTTTAAGCTCTCTGTGAAAACCTGCAGGGTCTTTATCGTGACACGGGACTAGTTTCTTCATTTCTAACAGTTCTAATTTAGTCAGAGGCGTGTGTACATACACGCGTTTCAAGACACGATCCTCACCCATAACAGGGTGCACTTCTCGTAAGGGGTTCTGACTTTCAATGCCACCCCCGCATTGCATGTGATACATTTTCCTTTCTGGGGGCGGGGCGGGAACATATTCAGAGCTTACAAAAGTATTATATCTGTGTCGTTGTTCTAGAATTATTTGAATTAATTTGGTGCTTAAGCCTCTCCATCTATCCATGAGTAGTGCTTCTAGTGTTTCGTGTAAGGGACCTGGATCAGAATAGTGTTTTCTGTATTTGATGAGGAGGTGCTGAATCATGTATACACTTGCTAATTTCTGTTCGTCGGGGGAGAGGTTCAGAAATGTCTGTGCCACTGTGTCATCATTATATATGTCTGCATTTTCGGCCCATGATACAGCTGATCGGGCTAGTTCTTGTTCATCCATAGAATTGAGTACGTGGTACCCAACTCGATCTCGAAGCCTTTTATCAGTTTCCTGGAACTGATGTTCAGCAGAATTCGGATTTGTCAAGGCAGAGAAGAAAACTCTCTTGCTTTCTGGACGGACGCCCTTCCTAAGATAAGTTCCCTTACCTACATATGATATGGTACCTGTAGTCTTTTCTGGTTCTTCAGATTCGTCTTCCTCCTCAGAGGAAGCTTTGTCTTTCTCTTTCTCGTGTATCTCTATTACTGTCTTTCTTATTTTCTTGTACATACTAGCTATGCAATTTTGTCTATCATGTTTACCTTCCGATATATTTTGACCCCACTTGTGGAGTGCCTCTATTTCATCCCGATCTGTCTCAGGCCTGTCTCGTTCTCTTATTAGACAATTTATAAAAAAACGTAATATATATGCTTGAGTGTCAACTTTCTGATGCTCCAAGGCATCTTTAATGCTTTCGGGATCTTTTCCAGTCTGTATAAACCGGTAGATTCTGTCTAGGTGTTCTTTCATACCTGAAAACATTAACAGAAAATCAGTAGCGGCTCGTAACCGCAATGATGCCATCATCATTCTATCCTCTTTTCCGGGTACTGGATCATATCTGCAAACTGTAAGTTGTCCTTTGAGTACATCAAGACGGGGTGATTTGTACATAGTGGGACTCCGCATGTCCCCTAGGGATAATCTGTGCGTTAAGGGCGGGGTCTGAAGACCCGCGGTCGCACCTCCTGAAGCGGAGGCTTGGGCATCATCTCTACGTGGAGTCTGTATTTGAATTTGTCTTTTAGTAGGATCTGGTAGACGTGGTTTCGGTAGGTCTGTTTTGAGTGCAGGAAGCGGCGGGGCTGGCGGAACAGGGGAAGTCTGTTGTGGTACTGGTGAAGCATGATCTGGGGGCGGGGTGCCACCCCGGTCCCTGTCAGTAGGCAGGGCACGAACAGGCAGATTGGTGTAAGCTGGAGCTACATCTTCTAGATAGGAATTCAGGAATATATCTTTAGTGGCCCTATGAGTTACTTTAGTTGGAACCAGTGGTGGCGGCAGATTTTTCGGTATTTCTGAAATGGCGTCAGGTGTACCCTCGGCCATAAGATACATGCCGTTTACTTGGCTACTTCGGATGCGATCTATTTGTTCTGCTTTTACTCGGATTCCTTCAGTAACTAGTTCATTTTCCCGTGCTTTCTCTGATTCTTTAAGTCTGTCTTCTCTACGGAGTGCTCTTTCAGCACGTTTATGTGATTCCTTACGCCAAAATTCTATGGCGTCTTTCTGAGATTGTCTGGCTTTCTTTTTCCGTAATGCCTCTTCTACCTTCACGATGCACTCGGCATCCCATGTTCCATTAGCTGGCCATCGGTGTCTTTCGTCTAGGTGCTTTGTATAATCGGTCCATAATTCTAGATACAATATGGCATCTATGCCATGCTTGTTATACATAAAGTTACCTGGAGTGTCCCTAGGGGGGATAGGAATTTCTTCCTCTAGTATCCCTTTCCTAGTTCCTATCTGCTTTAATTTGTTGAAAAACGGCATTTTGCCTACTTGATACTGAATGCGCGATCTTTGATACTTAATTCTGAATATAACTAGTTATACAAGAGAACACAATAATGCACATAAAAACAGTCACATTCATACCACGACATTAATCACATGAAGAGACATTTGAAACATAGATGAATACCCCCTATACCGGATGTACTGCTAAACAGTACCGATACACTGGTGTAACAGTGCAGAAATTCAGAAATTCGGAATACTAGATATACTGTTAAACAGTACAGATACACTGCCTAAAAACAGTGCAGACCGGACTTGTGTACCCAAACCCGTCTAGATACGTCCCAGCAATGGTACTCACCGGGAAGCACGGAAACAGAAGGCCTCGGAAAACTCGACTGGACTCGACTCGAAACTTCGGAAAACTTCGGGAAACTTCGGAAAACTTCGGAAACCTGGTGGGCCTCTTGACACCTCGGACCTTGTTTCTTTCGGCTAGGCTCTGGTCGGGATCCTCCGCACTCCTCACCGCCTCGTCTGGGCACTGATCGCAGTCTTCGTCACCTCCGTGGGTCAGAGGGAGATGCAGGAAATCCTGCCGGTACGCGTATGGTCCATCTAACTGATGGCAGGGGACAGAGCTTGCAATGCGCCAACCGGCGCGTGAGGTGGGGGAGGGGTCCCTATTCGGGCGCCAAATGACGTAAATAATTAATTTACTCTCTTAATTTCTATGCAGGTAAGTACTTAATCAATAATAACTCAAAATCAGAAGAAGGAGACAGAGTCCGTGGTGTTAGAGTTCTTAGGGGTTTTATTCCTTAAAAAGGAATGGTCATGGCCAGGATATCATGTTCTGACCACCACAGGGGTGTCAGAAGGGATAGAGCGCTACATTTTATTAACAGTACATAGCTTATATACTTAATTTACACCATTGGAAACAGTATAGAAGGCGTAACAGCTGAGAGAAGACAAGATAACAGTATACACGTGGTACAAGTGCGTAATCAAGAGGCGTGAACTAGAGGTGGGTGCTAGAAACGTCACAGGTAGGTGTCACAAAAGGGGTGGCACTAACAGAAAATGTTGTAATGTCAGCAGAAATCGGAAACCTAGATGCGCGCGCAGCTGCATGACGTGTGATTGACGTGAAGCTGGAGGGTGCAGGGGACTTGACATTTACACTGACGGAAAGAGACAGAAGTCTGGCATGTCAGATCAACTTGTGCTTCTATCATATCTGGTATCTGATGTTTAGGAACTAAGCTATCTGGGCGGAAAGGTCTCTAGGGCAGAAGCTATTCTATACTTGCTGTGAGTGCGTGTATAAGCGCCTGAGTGTCTGTATGAGAAGCGTGGGGGCATGGGCCTTCCATGGAAGCATGGCAACAAGGGCTATGAATTACTTGAATTACTTGCATGGAGACAGGCCGGCCCTTTGGCTCTGCAGCTGAGGAAGGATGTTTACTGAAGCTAGCAGGCAGGAATGTACTTTCGGGGAGGGAAACAGATAACTCGAAGGTTATAGTCGATCTTGGCAGGCAGCAGGCTGAGCTGAGCGCGAGGGGCCGCGCTGAAAGTAAGTCAGAGTTCACGGGTACAGAGGCAGCCTGGGCAGAGGCCCTCGTAGTCAGAAGCCAGAAAAGAGGCTCGGTGGCAGAGATTCAGGGCCTACTCAGCCAGAGCTGAAAAACGTAGAAGTACACTACAAAGAGACGTTGGCATAGCATACTTAGGAACGGACCATTCAACCCATTCATGGTGGGTCTGAAAGAGAACATGTTAACGGTGGACGCAAATGTATTTGCGTCTTCATAGCTGGTACAGGAGGGAAGTTACATGCACTTTGACTCGTACATGGAGACGGTGGGGTACGCGCTAGGGAACACATCTTGACCATAAAATTTATATTTCCTCATACTCTACACTGCTGATTAAAAAGGACGCAAATCCTCGGCGCTCAGGCCAATCCTGGTGCTGCTTTCAGCCTGTGCTTGCAGAAGAGAGGGGAGCGATGCAAATGCGTGCATGAAGGTTATTGTTTTTTGGGTTATTTTTTATTTGTCTTGTCTGTCTTTGCTTCCCCCTGTCTCTCTCCTCTCCCACCCCCACACCCTCTGCCGCAGTATCAGTACACTGGCCAGTGCTGCTTAATAGCTTTCTTCAGGGAAACTAATAGCTTTTCAAACATGCTCTTGTGACAAAACAAACTTTCCAGCTCAGTACAGCTCACTTTTGAAAATATAATAAAGATATAAACTATATCCACAAAAGTTGATTGATATAGAGGTGTAAAAAGGGGCGTGGCCTCATTACACCTCTCTCCAACACAGTCCCCTGGCGCATTTCCAGAGGGGGAACTAAATCCCCTTGAATACTGGAGGTCCCTGGGGGCCAACTAGCCCACCAGGAACCTCCAGTATGCGCCAGGGGGCTGCGTTGCTGAGAGGTGTAAAAAGGGGTGTGGTCTCATTACACCTCTCTGCGACCGCCAGTAGCTAATATATATATATATATATACATACACATACATTATTATATCCATACACATACATATATATATATATATATATATACACATACACACATATATATATATATATATAATAGATACACACACATATATATATATATATATATATATATGCACACACATATATACATACACATACATTATTATATCCATACACACACACATATATATATATATATATATATATATATATATTCACTGAAAAAACCATAGGTTTTAGCCCATATATAGTTAGGGATTAGCATTTACAAAACCTTAATTTACTCGCACAAAACCATAGAAATTCGCATATATAGTTAGATGCAATAACTATATATCGCGCACCCGCAACCCACTGCTGATGATGTCACATATTACATCATTCATGACATGGTCAGTGACATCACTGATGACATCACTGATGACATCTCAAATGACATCACTGATGACATCTCAAATGACAACATCCAGTGACTGTATGTTTCTGTAAAGTTAAAATATGTCTTACATATTGAAGAATGAGTGGATGTATAAGTGTTTGGATGAAGGATTTAGTAGGTGCATGACTGACTGTATGAGAGAATGATTAAATGTGTCTCACTGAGTGCATGGGTTAGTGACTAAACTGTCTTAATTTGTGCATCATTATTACTGTAGTTCTGTAAACTGCTGCATGTGTTGATCAGTAGCTATATGAGTAACTATATGGGTTATTGATTGGTTGCCCAAATATTTGTATGGGAGACTGAGTGTGTGTGTGGGGGTGGCTGGGAGGTGTGTGACTCTGTGCATAGATGTGTGAGCAGTTGATTCAGTAGATGTATGGGTTCAAAAGTGCATGTGAAAACAGCTGTATGGGCGGTTGACTATCAGCATGAGTGCATTGGTGAGTAATTGGATTTCTCAGTGCTACATGTCAAAGTAAGTACATATGTAAAACACAGTACATGTAAGAGTTGACATATATAAATAACTGTGCATAAGAGCCAGTGAATGTGTGAGTGGCTGTATGGATCATTGTGAACTTGTATCAGGGATTGTATAAGAGAGTAAATATGTGTTAGTATATGTTTGATTAAGTAAGGTGTGTATAACTGTATAGTTGAGGAAATGGAGGTGTGATTGATTCTTTGCATGACTGACTAGGTGTGTGAGTAACTCCATGGATGAGTGACAGTCTGTGAGAGTCTGTTTACACTGATTGTATCTAAGGTTATATTAGAGTCTGAAGAGGTTGATCGTATTATCACATGAATGATATCATCAGTGATGTGATCAGTAATGACAAATGAGATGTTATCAGTGATTTTACAAGTGATGTCATTTGAGATGTCATCAGTGATGTCATCAGTGATGTCACTGACCATGTCATGAATGATGTCATTTGAGATGTCATCAGTGATGTCTTCAGTGATGTCACTGACCATGTCATGAATGATGTAATATTTGACATCAACAGCAGTGGGTTGCGGGTGCGCGATATATAGTTATTGCATCTAACTATATATGCGAATTTCTATGGTTTTGTGAGAGTAAATTAAGGTTTTGTAAATGCTAATCCCTAACTATATATGGGCTAAAACCTATGGTTTTTTTCAGTGAATTTCAATGGTTTTTTAATAGCAAATATCAAAAGCTGTCAAATGTCAAGTTCGTGATAGGTAAAAACTTTTTCGTGTTTATGCACGCTGATGTGCTTTGAACGCTGCCCCCCCCCCCCTCTTTTCTCTTAGTAGTACTCTCTCTTTGCAGATAGTGAAGGGTAGTTAACGCAGGCCTTTGCACCCGTTGTAATCCGTCGTGCCTGCTTGTCTCTCCATTTGATTGATTGTTATCCAAGCATTTACTGTTTTAGAATTGATTCTCTTTGGTTCATTCTCTATTTACAAACAAGCACAAAGTCGCAATACTCTGTTTAGTCATTGCAGATAGTGAAAAATCGTGTAAAACAGCTGGAAAACATCCTTCCATTACATATAAAAAGAACACTTCCCTGCAAAACTTGCTAGTAAAAAGCCACTTTCAGATGCAAGAACAACCGAAATGGTGGACCGAACAAAGTGTGGGCTTCAAACCATGTACTACATGCAAAGCCTGTAAGATAGGTAAAAAAATGAAGAATGTAATGGAACCCAACGGAAAATACATGCCAATCAAGCAATACATTACATGTACATCCAAAAATGTAGTTTATGCAATTGAATGTAAATGTGGCATGAAATACATAGGTTCAACAACATGTATGCTAAAAAAAAAGAATCTTGGAGCACATCCGAGCTGTCAAAAACTCCAATCTGCTATATGCTACAGTCAAACATTTGAAACCTTGCCAAAATGGGGATTGGCGAGCCATGAGTTTCTATGGATTAAGAATGCTGACAAAACTTGAAAGAGGAGGAGACACAGTACGTCTCTTAAGACAAATGGAATCCCGTCTCATAATCCAATTCCGAACGAAACATCCCAGAGGCATGAACTTTGGAGAAGATCTCCACATACATCTGGAGTGATACAGAACCCAGCATGAACTTTGATTAACTGTAAAAAGGGTACTATACCCAATGACAAAGCATTATGAACTGTAAAGTAATAAGCCCTAAGTGAAAACAACTTAAGATGCTTTGAGTACTATACTCATATAACCATAGCACACCAGTCCTTTGTTTTAACCTTATTTTTTATTTTACTGTTTGCAACATATTGCTTGTTGAACTACATATCCCATAATGCCACTTAATGGCTAACATGGGGCAGTATATAAACTAAAAGCAAAAAAGGACTTGCTGACCGTGAAAAAAGCCGTGAGGCTGAAACGCGTTGGTGGAGTGTTTGTGTGTGAATAAAGCTTCATAAAGTATCCAGTTGTGCCGCCCCCTTTGTTAAAAAAAATAAAAATATATATATATATATATATATATATATATATATATACATATATATATATATATTCACTTAAAAAACCATAGGTTTCAGGCCTTATATAGTTAGGAATTAGCATTTAAAAAACCATTGAAATTGCTCCTATATAGTTAGTTGTACTAACTATATTTCGCGCACCCGCAATCCACTGCTGATGATGTCACATATTACATCATTCATGACATGGTCAGTGACATCACTGATGACATCACTGATGGCATCTCAAATGACATCACTGATGACATCACCTTTCGCAGGGTACGCGCACGGTACGAGTACCGTACGTGTACGGTGCACGTACCCCGCGATATTTTTGAATTTTTTCTTTTTTTTTTTGCCCTTGGGGGTCCTTTTGGGACCCCCTGAGAAGGGCTAGAGGGTTGGGGGGTGTCTACCCTGCCCTCTTTTTGTGTTTTCCACTCTTGTTTTGGGCTCTCTTGTGCCTCAGTTCTCCTGAAAAACAAGATGGTGGCCAACACTTCCTGGTTTGGACAGTTTGGAATGTTGACAGTCGACTGCCAGCCCATCAGAAACTCGATCGCGCACGTAAGGGTACGCGCACGGTACGTATACCGTACGTGTACGGTGCGCGTACGGTGAGCGCATATAGATATATAATTTGCTCAAATTCAATTTTCTCAACAACTACTGGAGGGATTTTCACCAAATATAGAAAAGCACTACTGCATACCTGTCCCTACCAATTTGCCAAGTTTGGTGTAATTCCGTTCAGCCGTTCGGGCTGTAGCCGTGTCTAAAGGTCCCATAGAAAATGCCATTAGAAAAATTTCAAATTCAATTTTCTCAAGAACTACTGGAGGGATTTTCACCAAACATAGCAAATGCACATCTGCATACCAGGCTTTACCATTTTGCCAAGTTTGGTGTAATTCCATTCAGCCGTTCGGGCTGTAGCTGTGTCTAAAGGTCCCTATGGAAATTAACATGGGGAAAACACGTTTTGGGACCCCTCTTTCGGCCCCCGCTTGACGAATCCCCCCGAAACTTTCAGGGAAGGAGCGGAGCGGAGCTGGACAAAATTCTGGAAAATTACACACAGATTCCTCAATCAGCACCAAAGATATTCCCAATAGAATGTTGAGCGCATATAGATATATAATTTGCTCAAATCAATTTTCTCAACAACTACTGGAGGGATTTTCACCAAATATAGAAAAGGCTCTACTGCATACCTGTCCCTACCATTTTGCCAAGTTTGGTGTAATTCTGTTCAGCCGTTCGGGCTGTAGCCGTGTCTAAAGATCATAGAAAATGCCATTTGAAAAATGTCAAATTCAATTTTCTCAAGAACTACTGGAGGGATTTACACCAAACATACAAAAGGCACTGCTGCATACCAGTCCCTACCATTTTGCCAAATCTGGTGTAATTCCGTTCAGCCGTTCGAGCTGTAGCCTTGTCAGAATGTCCCCATGGAAATTAACATGGGGAAAACATGTTTTGGGACCCGTTTTTCTAGGCCCCCGCTTGACGAAGCCGCTCGAAACTTTTAGGGAAGGAGAGGAGCGCAACAAGGCAAATTTAAGGAAGATTACAGGCAGATCCCTCAATCGGCACCAAAGTTATTCCCAATAGAATGTTCGGAATTTCCTATGGTAACTAGGTCCTAACTATATATACCTACTGGCGACCGCCAGTAGGTAATATATATATATATATATATATATATATATATATATATATCAAACCACAATCCCTGACAGCGCAGCACCTTCCCTCCCAGCAGGCACAAATCAGGAAATGGACGACAAACGGCAAGTAATATATTCTGTGCTTTATTCCATTTCAGCAGACATGACGCGTTTCAACCGGGGAACCTGGTCTTGATCACATGACATTCCGTTACCCCCCATGTCATTAAATACTTTTCATTTCGTAACATGCTCCTCCCATTTGAATATAGATATGGAAAACAGACTATTGGTAAATTTTTACATTGAGACCATTTTGTTTGAAAATAAACACATTTATGTATGAATACACAGATTAGAAATAATGGGCAAGTGCCCTTAAATGTATTAAAAATACACAATTTATCAGACTAAACCTACTAGTCATTAGATCTCATTACACAACTGTTTTTCCAAAATTCTTTGTTGAAGGCATGTTTTAAACAGTGAAATCATATTATCGATGTGCTATACCCAATGTGAAAATAATCATATTCATAGTAAAACAAGTGCAATTTTGTTCATTTTATAACCAACATTTGCTTTATGAATTTGTACATATAAAAATATACAGTTAGAGGTTCTATCTGACCATTAGACTACTCATTATTGTACCTATTCATTAAAGTGCTAGATGCCTGAAAAGTGACGCGTGCATTAAAGTGCAAATAACATGTAAACAATTACCACAACTCAAGTTGAATCCATATAATATATCCCATATGGACATCATGATTTGATAAGCTTGTACAAACAGCAAAATGTAGACTCACCACCCACAGATACCAGATAAAAACTAGTAAAACCAGCAACCCAGTTAGACCAGCTTAAATATCCAGTATAAATAAGGTAACAAAGCCCACATAAAACTATATACACAGCTAAAAAATCAAATCATCAATTACAAAAATTAATTACAGTTTGAACAGCATAAATTTCATTATCAATTCAGAATACAACTATAGCAGCAAACAAGGATTTATATAACATTCAATTTATAAGAAATTGTAAAGATTATCTCCTGTATTTAACCCATTACGCATTTTGGTGTCGAATTGTACAATATATTTACTTTCCAGCTGGCGTAATTTTCTCTCTCTATTGCCACCTCTTATAGACTTTGGCACGGCATCAATCACAAAATAATTGAGATCATTAAGATTATTGTGATGTACTAATGTAAAATGTCATGCCACTTGGTAGCTAGAATCAGAATTGACAATCGCACGTAAATGCTGGAAAATACGATTAAAAACTGGTAATTTCGTACAGCCTATGTATTTTAATTGGCAAGTGCATTCCAAAATGTAAACAGCAAACTCTGTTTTGCATGTAAAAATCCTTTCAATTTATATGGTTCTAGGGAGAATGCATCCTGCACTTCCCTTCTATGGACACCAAATTTAGATGCTCTACAGGAGCTACACTTAAAGAAACTGGTTCTTTTGGACAGCCAGTCAGTTTTCTTTTGGACTTCAGGACTTGATCTATCTAGAGCATCCCTCATAGAGGGAGCTCGCCTGAAAGTAATGCTGGGGGAGTCCTCTATTTCAGGAGCTATTGTCATAGACTTTAAAATAGGCCAGTTTTTGGTAATAATCTGTCTGACCTTTTTATGATGACAATTATAAGTTGTTATAAGTCTGATAAGGACCTTTTCAGTTTCAACCACCTCCCCATGCATTCTTGGATTAACTTCCTGGTTGTCACCTAAAATTTCTACATTCTGTGAGATGTCTATATTAGATAAAGCTTTCTTCAGATCCATCATTTTGTATCCTCCTGATAAAAATCTCTGCACCGCCTCATCTAGGCAAGTAGTTAAATCCTCTTTATTGCTGCATATTCTTTTAATACACAAGAATTCCCCATAGGAGATACTCTTGACCAGGTGTCTTGGGTGGGTACTGCTAGCATGGAGGATTGAGTTGTCTGCAGGTTCCTTTATATGTAGTTTGGTATTTATGATGTTATTACAGATATATGCCTCTACATCTAGAAACTCGACCCTCTCCCTGCTGATATTGGCTGTGAACTTCAGGTTTAAATTATTGTCATTAATGATGTCAAGGGGGCGTGGCTTGGGCGCCGATGGCGATGGTCGCCTGAGAGCTCGGCTCCGGGACTGAGCCCGGTATTATCCTGTAATTCGGAGGCTGCGGGGCACCCCAGACCCCGCATTCTGCTGAGCGGACCGACGAAGACCTGCCGGGGCCCCTGAAGGGGCTCGGACGAGGATTACTCCGGAGTTCAACCGAAGTTTGCGGAGTTGCGGAGTGCGACCCAACATGGCGCCCGGACTTCTTTGTCCCCCTGGTCGGACCCTCTGACTTGGAGGAGCGTCGCGAGCAGCGAATTGCTCCCGACTTTGCCATCCCCGGCTGCTCTGTGCACTGGCTGTCTACTGGATCGGACTTTTCACAACGAGTTTGCACTCGGTTGGGTGACCGGGCGGATGCCCACGTTATAGGGGACCCCGGGAGCGGACGCTCTGTGATCCAGGCGGTGGCCCGACTCACGACTCCGCACCTAGCTACGTCTTCCCGGCCAGTCCACTTCCATGGGAGGCGCGACACTTTGGCGCCACAAATCGTCCGGTGGAGTTGGTGACCCTCACCCCGGGTCTCTAGCGGGTGAGCGGGCCTGCCCGACTCGGCGACGGTTGTCTCCGCCCCCTCATCGGTGCCCTCGGACGCCGTGGCGGTGGCGTGAGCCGAAGCGGAGAAGTCTCCACAGGCCCTGGAGAAGAAGGTCTCCCACACTCGAATTGAGGACCAGTAACCGGGAGGGTCGTGATCGACATCTGCACCCGGAGACACCTACTCCGGGACCTTCACGGAGTGCCCCCGGCGACATGGGGAAACCTAGAGGAGCCAAGGGGACTACCCCGACCGCCTCGGACTCGGAAGCCCAGGACAAAGAGGAGCATGGGGACCCAAAGAGTTTTGGTGGCGCGTCGATGCAACAACAGTTCGACCGCGTCCTGGAGGCGATAACGACCACGAGATCGGCCCTCCAACAGGACATTGCCCAGGTGGCGACGAGCCTGGGCCTCCTCAGAGCGGACCACGGCAAACTTTCGGACCGGGTCAAGGAAGTGGAGAGCTCGGTGAAAACCTTAGAGCCGGCGCAGCGAACCTTGGCTGCGACGATGAAGGATGCCCTATCCCGAATTGCGGCCCTGGAGCAAAGGGCGGAGGATGCGGAAGGCCGCAACAGGAGAAACAACATTCGTGTAGTGGGCCTCCCGGAAAAGATCGAGGATGGCGACATGGTGGCGTACTTAGAGACCTGGCTCCGTGACACGGTGGCCCCGGAGGGGCTATCCTCCTTCTACACTCTGGAGCGGGCCCACAGAGTCCCGGCACGGCCACCGCAACAGGGACGCACCCCGAGGCCGGTGGTGGCGCGCTTATTGCACTTTCGGGACAGGGACTTGATCCTCAATGCCGCCAGACATAATGGTCCATTCAAAGTAGCGAACAGTCAGGTGAACATTTTTCCGGACTACACCTACGAGACTCAACGCAAGCGTTTCTCCTTCCTGGCGGTCAAGCGCGAGCTCAGGAGCGAGGGCATCCAGTACTCGCTCCTCTACCCTGCAAGGCTCCGCATCATAGTCGATGACAAAACTCAGTTCTTCGACACCCCGGAGGATGTCTGTGCCTGGCTTGAACTTTACAGGACAGGGAAAGATGGCTTCGGCTCCTCGTCCCAACAGGCAGATGAGCCGGAACAGAGACGGCGATCCAGGAGGATCAGGAATCGCCGCGGCCGCACGGGTGGGCCCTCAACTGCAGAGACGTCGTCGGAACGGAGGGGAGTGTTGGAAGTACTGTCGGAGTTGTCGGGTGCACGGGACGAAGCCGTTGAGGAGGAAGGAAACCTGGGTGAAGAGGAGGCACCATCGGACTCGGAGGACTCAGTGACTGATAGTGGCCACACACCGGTGATCACACCGAAATCGGTGGAGGACCTTTTGGATGGACAAGGGTAACGGGGTGTGCTGCCTTATTTTGGGAGGGGGCCCGGCAGGGGGGAGGCGGTTGCCGTCCATTGCTGCTGATAGACAGGGAGGGAGGGGTGGGGTGCCCCTGTTTCTGCCCCGAGAGGTTTTGGCACTGTTTAGGGCTTGTTATAGTCCTGGTGGCCTGGGCGTCGAGGGCCCACTGCCTCCGCCCAGCCCGCACCTGGCCCTTAAGGCCTTCCTACGGTGGCGACCGTGGGATTAGTAGGGGTTACTGGGTGGATGGAAGGCGAGGTTTGGATGGGATCTAGATGGTGCAGTTTGGGTCCTGTTCTGGGGTGGGTGGGTGAGGGTTTGGTTCGTTCTTGGGTTGTTTGGTTTTGGTTGGGGAAAATGGCCGCCATCAGTGCTGGGAGGAAGGTTGTCCTTTCTTTGTTGGGACCCGGATGGGGAGACTGTGCAAGAACAATATGGGACAATGGCTGATGTCGCTAACTTGAAATGTGTCACTTGGAACGTAAGGGGGCTTCATACTATGTCCAGGCGCCACAAGGTCCACACTTATTTGGTGCGTAGGGGAGTGCAAATGGCGCTGCTGCAGGAAACTCATTTGAACAAGGCGGAAGGGGCGGCGCTACAGCGTAGATGGCGGGGGCAGGTCTTTTCCACGTCGTACTCCGCTTATGCCAGAGGGGCACTAATATGGATCAGGGCAGGGGTCCCCTTTCAAGTCACGAGAACAGTGATAGATCCTGAGGGGCGTTACGTGGCCATCTCGGGCACTCTAGGAGGGAGGGACTTGAATGTTTGTTGTGTGTATGCTCCTAATATGGACCAGACTGCCTTCCTTTCCAGGCTATCGGGCTCGTTGGCCCACTTTTTCTCCGGGCCCCTTCTGCTTGGAGGAGACTTCAATTCTGTAGTGGATGTGGATATTGACCGCTCGCATCCACCGCTTCCGGATTCTCCGGTTCGTCGCACGGCTAAGGGTCGTCAGGATTGGCAGACCCGCTGGGGTTTGACGGACATCTGGAGGGCGCATCACCCCGCATCTAGGGATTATTCATATTTCTCGAGCCTTCATGAGTTGCATGTCAGACTAGATGGCTTTCTTGGGTCGCCCGAACTGGTTTCGGCAGCGGTCCGATCTGAGTACTTGTCCAGGACCATTTCGGACCATAATCCCCTCCTGCTAGACCTCCGTTGGTTCCCCGGGACGCCGGCGGTGCCCACCTGGAAGCTGCAACCCGAGATCCTTGAGGACAGTGTCTTCAGGGCTGACCTGGGGGACAGGATATTGGAATATTTTGCATCCAACGGCGGCACCGCGAGTACTAGAGCGTTAGAGTGGGACGCTTTTAAGGTGGTGGTGAGGGGTTACTGTATTTCTAAGAAGGTGGGCATGAGGCGCGTTATCTTAGCTGATTTAGATGCAGCGGATCGGAGACTCCTCGAGCTTGAACTTAACCGCCCGGGACACCCGGAATTGCAATTACGAACGGCGGAGGCGAGGGAGAAGGTGGCGGCAGAGGTCGAACGGCTCCGCTGTTTTGACTATAAGGCCTATACGGTCCGATCCATCGCAGAGGGAGACAGATCGAGCGCGTTATTGGTGTGGTTGGCCAACCCTACGCGCCAGTCCCAATTGACGACAAGTATGCGTGAGGCAGACGGAACCGAGGTACACACCCAACCGGAGATTCTTAGCTGCTTCCGGCATTATTACGAATGCTTGTACCGTAGTCGCTCCGCACGAGACCCTGACCGACTTGATGATTATCTACGTCCGCTGGAGCTCCACACAGTGGAGCAGGAAGTGGCGAAAGCCCTGGGATCTGACATTGAATTGGGAGAGATCCGCGGGGCCATTAAACGGATGGCGAGAAACAAGACCCCGGGCCTGGATGGCCTGCCGGTGGAGTTTTATGCAGCTTACGCTGACCTCCTAGCCCCTCGATTATTGGTGGTCTACAGGGAAGCGAAGAGGCTGGGGCGACTCTCAAGCTCGATGTGTGAGGCGTTGGTGGTTCCTCTCCTCAAGCCGGGCCGAGACTCGTCCGACCCGGGGTCTTACCGTCCCCTATCGATGTTGACGGTGGACTATAAAATACTGAGCAGCATCTTGGCCTCGAGGCTGCTGGGACACATGAGTTCCCTGGTGCATGAAGACCAAGCTGGTTTCATCCCAAGGCGGAACACAACTATGAATATTCGCAGGTTATTCCGTTTGTTAGGGGAACCATTCGTGGATGCCCCGTCCCCGGTCGTCCCGTCGGTGGACCTAGAGAAGGCTTTTGATAGCCTGGAGTGGGACTACCTCTGCACGGTGCTGCGGAGATTCGGCCTTGGGGAGGGCTTTGTCAGGTGGACCGCGGTTCTCTATGCCTCTGCTTCGGCCAGGGTCCGGGCGGGGCCACTGATTTCCTCGCGGTATCCGGTAGAACGAGGCACGCGGCAAGGGTGTTCATTGTCCCCACTTCTCTTTGCGCTGGCGGTGGAACCACTCGCGCTGCAACTTCGGTCAGGAGCCCACTACACGGGCTTGTGGACGCCTGCGGGCCCGCATTATGTGTCGCTGTATGCGGACGACCTGTTGCTCTTCCTGGAGGACCCGCTCGTCGCTTTACGTGGGGCGGCGGTGGCGCTCACAGAGTTCGGGGAGGTCTCGGGCCTCCGAGTGAATTGGTCCAAGACCTGTCTTTTTCCGGTGCGCAGGGGTACTCCCGCCCCTGCCCTCAGTGGGGAGATTCGGTGGGAACCCGACTGCTTTAAGTACCTTGGGGTGTTTGTTTACCACGACCAACCCGACCTCCTAGATGGGAACATTGCCCGTGGCATTCGAGCACTCCGAGGCTGCATGGCCTTTTGGGCTACGCTGCCGCTTTCGGTGGCAGGACAGATCGCCCTACTTAAAATGGTGGCGCTTCCCCGGCTATTATATTACTTCCGGACTCTACCGGTCTGGATCCCACCGGCCACGTTTCGACTGTTACGCTCCATGGTGGTCGGATTCCTCTGGGGGACGGGCCGCCGGCGGGTGGCCCTCAAAACCCTGATGAGGCCGAAAGACGAGGGGGGGCTCGCGGTGCCGGACTTTGAAAAGTATTATCTGGCGGCGCAGCTCCAGACCTTCACCCAGGAGATCGCCAGGGAATTCCGGGGCCCGGAAGACGGGAGGGGGACGGGCATGGCCAGGCATGTTCTCTCCTTTATAGCGCTGCGACAACGTTTGGCCCTGCGGGACTTGTCGATGGAGGAGCGGACTGTCCGCCTGTGTTGGAATCGGGCCCACGCCCGAGGCCAACTGAGGATACCATATGCGCCTGAAATACCGTTGGGGATGCTGACGGCCCTCCCCCATGGAGGGGATTGGTCACGCCTGGCGGCCTGGGAGGATGCCGGCTTACAGCTGGTTGGGGATCTGTACGAGGACGGAGCACTTTTGTCCTTCCAGGATCTTATTGACCGCTTCGAGATCCCCCGTGGTGACTTCCTGCTACACTCGGCCATTGTGCGAGCGATCCAGGCACATTGGAAGAACGGGCAGGAGGAACCCCCCTTATCTCAGGTGTGCCAGTACGTGATGATGTCGGCGGGCACGGTGAAGGCGGTCACTTGCCTCTACGGCAGGTTGATTAATGAAGGGTTGGCTCCTCTCACCACTCTAAGAAACCGCTGGGAGGAGGACATTGGTAGGGAGATCCCGGAGACGACTTGGTCCCAATTGGTGAGACGAGCCTGGAAGGGCACACGCAACGCCCGTTTTCAGTTGGTCCACTATTATGTTCTCCATAGAGCGTACCTGACCCCGGTGAAAATCAGGCGATATTTTGCCACGAACTCGGCGGCATGCCCTAGGTGCCCAGCTCAGGAAGCGGACCTCCTACATATGTTATGGGCCTGTCCAGGTCTGTCATCTTACTGGCAGGAAGTAGAAACGACCCTGGAGGAGGTGACGGGGAGATCCTTATCATTTGATGCGGCGGTGGGGCTCCTACACTGGTTCCCCCACACCCCCAGGAATAAAATCTCTAGTAAATTTGTCGACCTAGGGCTCCTCCTTGCTAAACGAGAGGTGACCAGGAACTGGAAGGCACGAGTTGGTCCGACAGGCAGCAGATGGCGCAGTGAGCTTTTGAAGTGGGCAGCGGGGGAGAGTGCGCTGAGATATCAACTAGCTTGGAGGCAGCGTAATGAGAAGGCGCAGGAGGCCGCGTTGGAGTGGGAAATGTTAGTGCAGGCCCTCAGGGATTATTGTGCCCCCAGCGACTCTGAAGGTGAAGAAGCGACTCGCCCCGAGTCCCGGTAAACGTTTGTACTGATGGTCCTATTGCTTTCCCCGTGGGTCCCATGGCAGATCCTGTGTCGGTAGCTCCCTGGCGCTGGTGGTGGGGTTGGGTGGGTTTCTTTTAGTTAGTAGTCCTTTGCGGGTGGGGGTTTTCCTTTGGGTTTATAGGCTTGTTTAGAAAAGCAGATGACGGACAGTGAATCATCCGGACCAGCTCAAGCATCCTGCTGATCCCCCATTGCATTTCGCCGCCCGACCCCAGGGTTGTGGGCCGGATGGCTGTGTACGGAACTTACGGGGGGGGGCCAGAGGGTCTTATTCTGTTGATACCGCTTATGATACAATGCTGGTCGATATTGTAACGATTTACTAATTCCTGCAATAAAAATATATTTAAAAAAAAAAAAAAAAAATTAATGATGTCAACGAATCTGTGAGCTGATTCGACAGATCCCTGCCAAATCACACAGACATCATCGATGAAACACCACCATGTGATGATGCTGTCAGGAAACCCTTCCTCCAGGACGTGACTGAGGACATGCTCCTCCCACCAGCCTACATGCAAGCATGCAAAACTAGGGGAAAACATGCCCCCATTGCCACGCCGCGGAGTTGTTGGTATACTGCTGAATTAAATAAGAAATAATTGTTCTTTAGACATATGTTTATAATTTTTAACAGCATCTTGTTGTGTTCATAAAATCTAACCTCTCTATATGAGAGATATTGTTTAGTAACTTCAAGACCCTGTTCATGATTTATACTGGTGTATAATGAACATATGTCCATTACAATGAAACAATAGTTGTCGTTCCATGTGATTTTTCTGAGCTTTTCTAGAAAATGTCCAGTGTCTTTAATGCATGAGGGGAGGGTTTCCACAAATCCCCTGATAAAAAAATCTACATATTTAGACATAGGTTCTAAAAGCCCTCCCTGTGCAGATATAGTAGGACTACCAGGCACAGGGTTGATCTGTTTATGAACTTTAGGTATAAAATATAGAGTTGGGGTGATGGGATGGTCAGTTTAAAAAAATATATACTCTTCCTTGTTGATTAAACCCTCTCTTTTCCACTGAGCAAACTCTTTAAACACTGTTCCAGGACACCCCCACGCCGCACAGCCCACCAGCTGTAGGCACGGCTCTCCCTCAGCGCCACAGGTCCATCCCTGGCCTCAGGTGCCCCCTCGCTGCGGCTCGCGATTTTCGCCCGTATTTTTCAGCTTTTTGCCCTCTGTGCCTGTATTTCGACTGTATTTACTGTTTAGTACTTCTTTTTCTGTAAGTAGAATTATTGCGCCTTGTTATTTTGTCACGGTTTCACCCTGTGTGATTCCCCCCCTCCGCTCCCCGCTTCCCGCCGCTGCTCCCTCGTGGCCCGCCTCTTTTCATTTCTGTCAAACCCCATTAGCCCCCCCGCTCCCGCCTCACAGCTGCTCCTCCTTCCCACTTGGCCTTAAAGGGTCCCCGTGCGGCGTAGGTGAGTGTGACCTGTTCCAGAACACCCCCACGCCGCACGGCCCACCAGCTGTAGGCGCGGCTCTCCCCCAGCGCCACAGGTCCATCCCTGGCCTCAGGTGCCCCCTCGCTGCTGCTCGCGATTTTCGCCCGTATTTTTCCGCTTTTTGCCCTCTGTGCCTGTATTTCGACTGTATTTACTGTTTAGTGCATCTTTTTCTGTAAGTAGAATTATTGCGCCTTGTTATTTTGTCACGGTTTCCACCTGTGTGATCCCCCCTCCGCTCCCGCCGCTGCTCCCTCGCGGCCCGCCCCTTTTCATTTCTGTCAAACCCCATTGGCACCCCCGCTCCCGCCTCCCAGCTGCTCCTCCCTCCCACTTGGCCTTAAATGGTCCCTGCTCGTACGCGCAGTGTTCATGCGCAGCGGGCGCGCCGATTGTGCGCCCAAGGCGCGCCAAAGGCAAGCCCGTCTGCGCCCGTCCGCGCCTGGACCACGCCTGGCGCCAGGACCCCTGGCCCCCGACGATGCCAGACCACACGACAGACCTACGACGCCGCCACCCTTCACGCACTCAACGCCGGCTGAAACCCCGCCTGCTACCGAGCCACCCCGAAACGCACCCATGGACCCTTCACCTGCCAAGCCTGCAAATTCACCTGCCTCCGGACCTGCACCGCACCCGACAAGCCGAACACCAACAACCACCTCAAGTGCATCCTGCTCAATACCCGCTCCATCCACAGACACGCCGTCGAACTCTGGAACCTGCTCGACACAACATCACCTGACGTTGCCTTCCTCACAGAAACCTGGATGAACGCCTCCTCAGCGCCTGACATCGCCAAAGCCATCCCGGTCGGATACAAGATCACCCGGAAGAACCGCGTCAACCAGACTGGAGGAGGCATCGCCATCGTACACAAGAACACCATCCGCATCACAACCAACCCCGACAACACCTTCACTGCAGCCGAACACCTCCACTTCCAGATACACACCGACCCCAAGACCACCCTCAAAGGCACCCTCATCTACAGACCCCCGGGTCCACGCACCTAATTCAGCGAAGACATCGCCGACTTCATCAGCCCGCACGCCCTCCCTTCCGCTGACTACATCCTCCTAGGGGACCTCAACTTCCACCTGGAGAACAACAAGGACCGCAGCACTGCCACCCTGCTGGATAGCCTCGCTAACCTCAGACTCAAGCAACTGGTGAACACCCCCACCCACTACGCCGGCCACACGCTTGACCCCGTCTTTTCCTCCAGCAAGCACATCTCCTTCAGCCACTCCACCGGACTCCATTGGACTGACCACAGCTGCATCCACTTCAGCTTCAGAAAAACCACGACCCACCACCACCCGCAACAGGGACCTCGCAGGAGCTGGAACAAGATCAGCGCCGAGCAGCTCACCACCTCCCTCCGCCAGAACCCTCCCGCCAGCACAACGGACTCCAACGAAGCAGCCAGCAACCTCACACAGTAGCTCACCAAGTGCGCAGATGACCTAGCACCACTGAAGGACCCTCCCAGCAGACCCGGCAGCAAGAAAGCCCCCTGGTTCACCGACGAACTCAAGACCTCCAAGAAGAACTGCCGCACCCTCGAGAAAGCCTGGCGCCACAACCATACCACGGACAACATGACGGCCCTCAAGCACGCCACCCGCAAACACCACCAGCTGATCCGCACCACCAAGAAGACAGCATTCAAAGAACGACTGGACAACAACGCCCACAACAGCAAGGAACTCTTCAGCATCGTCAAAGAGTTCTCCAACCCCAACGCCGGAAACAACGACATCACTCCCTCGCAAGACCTCTGCGACTCACTTGCCTCGTTCTTCGCAAGATCGCCGATATACACAACAGCTTCGGCGCACCAACCACGCACCCAACCACCGAACCAACGCCCCCCACCACCACTCTCTGCGCCTGGACCCCAATCAGCACCGAAGACACCACCCACACGATGAACACCATCCACTCCGGATCACCAACCGACCCCTGCCCCCATCACGTCTTCAACAAGGCCGACTCCATCATCGCACCCCAACTCCGGGACATCATCAACACCTCCTTCAACACCGCCACCTTCCCGGAGACCTGGAAGCACGCCGAGCTCAGCGCCCTCCTGAAGAAACCAACAGCGGACCGCTCCTCCCTTTTTCTGCCAAAGTCATCAATAAGACCGTCAACAGACAGCTTGCCGCCTTCCTCAAGACGAACGGATCCCTCGACCCTTCGCAGTCCGGTTTCCGAGCCAACCACAGCACAGAGACCGCCCTCATCGCAGCCACTGACGACATCAGATCCCTGCTCGACAACGGGGAAACAGCGGCCCTCATCCTCCTGGACCTCTCTGCGGAGTTCGACACTGTCTGCCACCGCACCCTAGTACAGCGCCTCAGCAACATCAGAATCCGAGAGAAGGCACTGGAGTGGATCATCTCGTTCCTCACCGGAAGAACCCGAAGTCATCTGCGGCGTACCACAAGGGTCATCACTCAGCTCAACCCCCTTCAACGTGTACATGAGCCCCCTCGCAGCCATCGCACGCAAACACAACCTCAACATCATCTCCTACGCCGACGACACCCAGCTAATCCTCTCCCTTACCAACGACCCCGCCACCGCCAGAACTAGCCTACACGAAGGGATGAAAGACGTCGCCGAATGGATGAAGAACAGCCGCCTGAAAATGAACTCAGACAAGACGGAAGTCCTCATCCTGGGATCATCGCCCTCCGCCTGGGACGACTCCTGGTGGCCCCCTGCCCTGGGCACCACCCCCAAACCAACGGACCATGCACGCAACCTGGGCTTCATCCTGGACTCCTCCCTCTCGATGACCAGACAAGTCAACGCCGTCTCGTCATCATGCTTCAACACCCTGCGCATGCTCCGTAAGATCTTCCGATGGATCCCGACCGAAACCAGGAAGACGGTCACCCAGGCACTCGTCACCAGCTGACTGGACTACGGAAACACCCTCTGTGCTGGAACCACAGCCAAACTTCAGAAAAGACTCCAGCGCATCCAAAACGCCTCCGCACGACTCATCCTGGACATCCCCCGACACAGCCACATCTCCGGCCATCTGAGAGACCTGCACTGGCTCCCCATCAGCAAGAGGACCACGTTCAGGCTCCTAACCCACGCACACAAGGCCCTCCATGACCTGGGCCACAAGTACCTCAACAACCGCCTGACCTTCTACGCACCCACCCGCCAGCTACCATCAACCAGCCTCGCCCTCGCCGCAGTACCACGCATCCGCAAAGCCCCTGCCGGGGGAAGATCCTTCTCCTACCTGGCAGCCAAGACATGGAATTCCCTCCCGATCCACCTCCGGCTGACCCAGGATCATCTCTCCTTCAGGAAGCTCCTCAAGACCTGGCTCTACAAGCAGTAACGGACCCCTCCCCACCAGCGCCTTGAGACCCTTCTGGGTGAGTAGCGCGCTATACAAATGCCCATGATTGATTGATTGATAGATCTTTAACTATTCCCAACTCATTAAAAGAAACCTTTTTGTAACATGATACATCATTCAAGTGTCTACCGGCTTCTTCTATTTAGGCAACCCTGGGCCAAAGGACAATATTTCCCCCTTTGTCTGCATTTTTTAGAATGATGTTATCATTCTCATTGATCTTTTTTATGAGTTTAGTGTATTGTTGTTCATTGTAACTTCTATTTTGTTTTTTGTTAACAACATCTCTATTCAATTTCTTCAGATCATCTATGACACAATCACTGAAAATATCAATGGCATCACGTGGCATGACTGGAATAAAAGTAGATGGGGATCGGAACGGACTGATGGCAGAACTAGTGCTTATAATTCCCATCCCACCAAGTTCTTGTTGTGTGTTCTCCATATTTTCTTCTGTCAGGCCTGCCAATGAGTGTGCCTCTCTCAGTGTTGGCACATCCGTACCTGCACCCTTGGTTGATTTTCAATTGTAATAGTCAGTGCTGTTTTATTTGCTTTATTCAGTTTATGAAATTTAACCAACTTGAGTTTACGGATAAATTTAAACACATCTATTCTTGATTGAACATATTTGAAGCCGCATTTCGGATAAAAAGAAAGACTGAAAGATAAGTGTTGGATTTCTGCAGTGTCCAGGTTGAGGTCGGTCAGATTAATGACCGTATTATTTACAGCTGGATCATCTGCATTTATTGATCCATTTGGGTTTTCCCTTTCCCTCTTCTCCCTCTCCAACTTCCTCTTGCGTTTGCGCCTTTGGTTGCGGCACTTGTTTCGTTTGGCCCTTTTGGTTTCAATGGTATCCTGGGTCTCAGGGTTTGTCTCCGATCTTCTATGATAAATCCCAGTTCTTCCGAAGGAGTGAAACTGGTAGACTGCTCCGCCCCTTCATTTCCCGTGCTACCATCATCTGATCCCGCACTGCTTATCATGGAACTTGCCTCCGTATCAGTTAAGATGCTAATATCCTGGGTTGGTATTGATGTAGTTATTGTCTTAGGAATCAGGGCTTTTCTTTTCACTCTTTCAAATTTTTTTGAGAATGTAAAAATTCTCCCAGTTTCATAATCCTTTTTGTCCCTGGAGAATTTAAAAACCTTACGCTCCTTGATTATATTTATTATGTTTTTCCAAACGTTTTTTGATGCTTTCTTTTTCTTTCTTAATGCTCCAATTCTTGATTTATTATGTCAATTTTCTTTACCACCTCTGCCCTATCTATTTCAGCACATTTTATTAGGATGCATACCATGTTCATCGATGCATCCAAGTTGTTGGTGGCCCATTCCTGCAACATTAGGGGTTTGGGGTTTTCAAAAGATGGAGCAATTAATACTCGCAGCCCCCTTGGAACCCTCCCGGCTTCTTTCTATTTTTGTAGGGACTTACTTTCCCACCACTTTGTCAATTCTGTTCTTTGTAATTTTTCAAGTTTTTTCAATAAAGTTTTCATATTTGTTTGTTTGTTATCTGCATCTGCACCACCACTTTCCTTATTTTTTGTAGTTGCAGGTAAGCTAGAGAACAGTGCGTCCGCAATTGCCTCACGGTCACAAAGCATGTTAGCTGCTGCCGCCATTACAGCGTGTTAGGATTTAGGAATAGTTATGCACTTATTGAACGCTCGTCGAGTGTATTTTTTCGCACCCAGCTGCTCCGTAATTTCTCTCCTCCGTAACTCCTCTCCCGGTGACTTTAATGAAAGTTATACTGCACAGTCAATAATAACGACACGGCTCACCTCAGAAAGACGGTGGGTGCCCGGTAAATCCTCTGATCCTTCCCGGCTTCCACACTATTTCCCTTCAGGATACGCTGACGCCGTCATTCACTGTTGCCTCTGTCTCACGTGACTCTGGGGGGCTGGCTCACTCTACTCCTTCCGAGTTTACCAATTCACCACAAAGCGGTATCCTCTGCACTCGAGCCGGCCAACTTGCGTGGAGGGGTCAGTTTAAACGACGGATACAGCAGACAACCGCCGAAATATATGAAACCACAATCCCTGACAGCGCATCGCAGCGCCTTTCCTCCCAGCAGGCACCAATCAGGAAACGGACCACAAACATCAAGTAAATATATTCTGTGCTTTATTCGATTTCAGCAGACATGACACGTTTCAACTGGGGAACCCGGTCTTGATCACATGACATGCCGTGACCCCCCATGTGAATAAATACTTTCATTTCGTAGCATGCTACTCCCATTTGAATATAGATATGGAAAACAGACTATTGGTAAATGTTTACATTGAGACTATGTTGTTTGAAAATAAACACATTTCTGTATGAATACACAGATTAGAAAGAAAAATATATATATATATATATACATAAATATACATACACATATATATATACATACACATATATACATACATATCTATATATATATATACACACATACATATATATAGATACACACATATATATGCTTGAGAACTCAGTCCAAAGCCCGAGGCCCCTGTCCCAGGGACGGTACGAAGACCAGAAAAGAGTGGTTGACCCAAAGGTTGCAGGTGAGCAGTTAAAGATTTATTTCAAACAAAGCGCACCTTGTCAGCATGACGTTTTGGCCTGCTCAGAGGCCTTGATCACATGACGCCATGGGGAGAGGAGATGACTTTTAAAGTGCAAGTGCTAATTTAAAAAAGCATGTAATTGGTTGAGACAAACCGAGGCACATTTGAAAATGAAAGACATACTTTCAAACTGGGGTTGCGCTCAACAGTAAAAAGGAAAAGAAAAGACCACAAACAAATACCAGCAGACTTTAGGTACAAGGGTTGTCTCTGACTGTACAAATTTAAAAAACATTGTATTACATGATTAAATTCATTATAGCAGCCAAGTGACATTTCTATCATAGTCAATTAAACATTTTACTGTGCAAATACGCAAATTTACTGCCATATCAAAAACCGCCCTTCCCCTTAAAAAACTGTTCCGTATACATGTGTAATACATGAAGACTTTTCGTGCCATCAGAGAACTTGAGTTCATTACCAAAACGTCCATTGCTAAAATATATGTCTCTTATTCACATTGACCGACTAATTGGACTAATGCCATTTTAGAACCAATGAATGTGATATGTTGTTCTCAACCGTTATATTCAGATATGTATTACTGGTGAGACCACGTGATTGGTGAAGATTAAAAAAAACATTTATAAAAAAAATTTATGCTAGGGACCACAGCTATGGAACCAGAGCAGAAGTCATGTACATCCTGGCACAGAAGATTGGAATTCATAATTTATGCCAGGATTGGTGGCTCAAAAACCATGCACCAACACAGAGATTGCTAACATTAGGGATCAGACTACATCAATGAAGCAAAGCTGGCTTAAGTTTAATTTAGAGGCAAGTATGGAAATCTTCTGTTGAGTTAAGTCCAAGGGGTGTCTTGCTGTCTAGTTCTAAGATGTATTTGGTTTCTATTGCTCGCAAGATACCCTCCCTCTTGCCTCCTCTCCTCAGGATCCTACGGCATCAATCACAAAATATCTCAGAAGTTCACTTTTATTATCGTGATAGTCCCTAAAGTGCCGGGCAACCGGGTACGCGGCATCATTGGTATTAATAGCCCTTATGTGCTGGAGTATCTGCTTGTGGACCTGCAACTTGGTACTCCCAACATATTGCAGGCCACAAGGACACTCCAGCACATAGACCGCATACTCGGTCTTATAGGTCAACTGTTTGGCTATTGTATGGGGGTATCTGAGAAGGGTGTGGCAAACTCCGTCTTGCTGACCCCATGTGTGCAAGCCTTGCAACTGGAGCATTTTCTAAACCCTTTGCAAGCCTGTAGCCATATTTTGGGAGTAACCACTTCAGGGCTGTATTTAACAAGCTGTCTATATCAAGTTCCCTCTACCCTCGAGCCAAAAACTGGTTTTACTCGCCTCTTGTGCCAGATTACATTGGTAATCTGTGCTGCAAACACGTCTGATACGCAACATCTCCCCATAGGGAATACTGCATATCAGATGTGCTGGGTGGTGACTGGTAGCATGCAACACAGTATTGCCTGCTGTGGGCTTCCTAAATAATTTAGTTTCCAGTTTGCCATTGTTGATCCCAATCTCTATGTCAAGAAAATGTCCATTGGACTGGCTGATGCTAGATGTAAATGCTAAATTGAAGGCATTAGAGTTTAGGACTTCTACAAAAGTTACAGCCTGAGAGTGTGAGCCACGCCAAATTAAGAATTTATCATCGATATACCTATACCAATGGACAATATGTTCAATGCAGACGTTGTGATGGCCACCATGGAGGACCTGGCTCTCCCAGTAGCCCATATGCAGACAGGCATAACTCGGAGAAAAGCAGGCCCCGATGGCGACACCCCTGACCTGCTAATAGTATTGAGTGAGAGTCCCAAGTAAAATTGTTGATCTTCCTTAAGAAATCACTGGAGTCCTGTATATAAGATGGCAATCCACACACATATTCCTGCAAAAAAGAATCAATATACACCGTGGTGTTCTCCATCAAACCACCACACGCAGAAATAATAGGTCTGCCTGGTGGTCTCACGAAGTTCTTATGAACTTTGGGAATAAGGTACAATACAGGCGTGACAGGGTGGTCGTTTTTCAAGAACTTGAATTCGTCTGCACTCAAAAGTCCAGAGGATCGCCATCCCATTAAAAGGGAATAAAATTCAGCCTCCACCTTTCTCACAGTGACGGCATCACATTGTTTGTAGCATTTGGGGTCATTTAATTGGAGAAGAGCTTCCTCCATATACAATGTCCGTGGCCATAGAACGATGTTGCCTCCTTTGTCTGACTGTCGGACTATGATGTTACTGTCGCCTTGAATTTTCCTAACTAGACTGACATATCTGCTATTTAGTATGCGATATTGAGGAGTGGTTTTTAATGTCTTTGCATACAATGCTTTAACTTCTTTGATAGACAGATCATGGAAGAAATCGATATTATCATGTAACATCAATGGTGTAAATGTGGACCGGGGTTTGAATTTGGTCAGACCAGCAGAGGTTAAAGGTAATGGTTCCGCTGTACTTTGTGAAGTTGATTGCTCAATTCTTAATGCCTCCAAGTCATGCATCAGTGGTAAATCATGAACGGTAAGACCTGGTACCGTGTTGTTCCAGGTGGTCTTGCCACACATACACACACATATATATACATAAACATATGTATACTGAGTTCCACAAGTTGCCAATTTAGAAAGCACTCCCCAGAAGGTTTTCAAATGCACTGGGACAGTCTTCGTGCAGCACAAGTAATTTAATCAACACACGCCTTGCCTGACGCGTTTCAGAGTAAACACTCTTTCTTCAGAGGCAGCATGTAAAACAACGTTCGTTACGTGAAAACTCCAACTAACAAATTCCCTCTAATTAATCTCCTGCCCAGCTGGGCCTGAAGCAAAGAATCACGGGAGTTGGAGTCATGTTTAAATCCCAAGTGGGTCCGGACACAGAACCTGTAAAATATAAAGTACATATTTTCCTTTTTGTTAGCATTTCTTGCACAAACATCAAAAGATTGTCCCAAACTCAAAGCGCCACTTGACGCTCCAAGGCGTCACTCATGCAGAATGTCACTGGATTTGCATAGTATAACTGCAAAGGTGCTATCCCCGACCTGGCAGGCCGTATTACATTGAGTTGCACTAGTTGCCAATTTAGAAAGCACTCCCCACAAGGTTTTTAAATGCACTGGGACAGTCTTCGTGCAGCACAAGTAATTTAATCAACACACGCCTTGCCTGACACGTTTCAGAGTAAACACTCTTTCTTCAGAGGCAGCATGTAAAACAACGTTCGTTCCGTGAAAACGCCAACTAACAAATTCCCTCTAATTAATCTCCTGCCCAGCTGGGCCTGAAGCAAAGAATGTGTGTTGAATGTATTTCAAACATCATTTAGGGCATGGATGGCATTGGATTGAGTTGCAAAGTGTTTTTTGGGGGGTTATTTCTGTTTTTGGGTGTGTGTTAAAGAAATGCCTTTGTTGTGGGTGTGTGTGTGGTGTGTATCTTAAAGACCTTGTTTTGCCCTGTGGATTTTCATTTTTGCATTAAAAAGGTAAAGCAGTGTGGTTTAGCGGGCATCCTTTGCCTGGCTTTTATAGGCCTTTTGTCAGTACATTGTTTCCCAGGCCTCCTGCTTGTTGCTTGTGATTTGTGAGTGTCCATGTGGCTGGTGGCCATTTCTGGTGGGAGTTATTAGTGTGCTGGGGATGCTCAGACGTGAGTCCCAGGCTCTCCACACCACTGGAGTCAAGCTATCCAGGCTGATGAAGGCTGATAGCCAGAAACCGGTCCTTGGATGCTTGATTCCGGTCTGGGAAAGACATGGCTTGGTAGTTCGGACTGGACTGTTCCCATGAGGCACAGGGTGAGAGCTGATTTGCATATAGCCAGTGTCTAACCCAGGGTGGTGTGGAGTGCAAAAAAATGATGGATTTAGGCCCAGATCCTTGGACTGGGGTGAATGTATGACATTGTTCTACATTCTGTCCATCAACTGTGTTTTTTGCAATTTTCACCCCGAGTGTGCTGGGGATGCTCAGACGTGAGTCCCAGGCTCTCCACACCACTGGAGTCAAGCTATCCAGGCTGATGAAGGCTGATAGCCAGAAACCGGTCCTTGGATGCTTGATTCCGGTCTGGGAAAGACATGGCTTGGTAGTTCGGACTGGACTGTTCCCATGAGGCACAGGGTCAGAGCTGATTTGCATATAGCCAGTGTCTAACCCAGGGTGGTGTGGAGTGCAAAAAAACGATGGATTTAGGCCCAGATCCTTGTACTGGGGTGAATGTATGACATTGTTCTACATTCTGTCCATCAACTGTGTTTTTTGCAATTTTCACCCCGAGTGTGCTGGGGATGCTCAGACGTGAGTCCCAGGCTCTCCACACCACTGGAGTCAAGCTATCCAGGCTGATGAAGGCTGATAGCCAGAAACCGGTCCATGGATGCTTGATTCCGGTCTGGGAAAGACATGGCTTGGTAGTTCGGACTGGACTGTTCCCATGAGGCACAGGGTCAGAGCTGATGTGCATATAGCCAGTGTCTAACCCAGGGTGGTGTGGAGTGCAAAAAAACAATGGATTTAGGCCCAGATCCTTGTACTGGGGTGAAAGTATGACATTGTTCTACATTCTGTCCATCAACTGTGTTTTTTGCAACTTTTGCCATATAGGCCTGCATGGTATTCCTTTGTGGACTAGGCTTCTTGTTGTGGGCCTGGCCATGAGGCTGGCGGCAATTTTGAAGACAGGCAGTGTGCTTTTTGCAATATGCCTGCATTGCTGTCTTCTGTTTCTTGTAGTTGTGTGTGGGCCTGTCCATGTGACTGGTGGCCATTTTGAAGCCCAGTAGTGTGCTTTTTCCATTGGCCTGCAAGCTTGTGTGGCCTAGTCTGCCAATAGGTCTTTCATCCAGTAGGGTCAGAGGTTAAATTGAGTTGCAAAATGTGTTTTTTGGGGGTATTTGTTTCTGTTTTTGGGTGTGTGTTAAAGCACGAGTTACTGACCTTAGATAACGATATATCTGTAAGAAACAGTAATTAGTATTAGATTCCTTACCTTAGAATATCCCAGGCGTCAGACTGGATCTTGAAAATTTTGCGTAGCAGTACCCCTGCGCGTTGGTAGGCGTCGTCTGCGGCTCCGTATTGGTCGTCGGCGTCGTTGGCGCCGGGAGGACGTCGTCGGAGTACTTAGACGCCGCCCTCGCGTGCTGACGTCAGTTCTTATACATAGCTTTTCTGCAACAGAAACGCAGAGCCATGATAAAAACCAACACTGGTGTCATGAAACTAGGGCCCTGAAAGAGGATGACCTTAACCCTAGATATCGGTTCGCAGAACGGGGAGGATGGGTGGGGCGGTAAGGAATCTAATACTAACTACTGTTTCCTACAGATATATAGTTACCGAAGGTAAGTAACTTGTGCATCTGAAAGAAACAGGTTAGTATTAGATTCCTTACCTTAGAATAGATACCCCAGCAATACCAACCCCGGTGGTGGGTCTGCGAACCAATAATCACACCAGAAAGTCCTGGAGAACGGAACCGCCAAAGAAGCCATCTCTCCGGACTTGGCTGTCCAGGCAGTAGTGCCTCGCAAATGTGTGCAGAGAGGCCCATGTAGCTGCCTGACAGATGTCCTGCAAGGGGACTCCCCGACCCAGGGCAGTAGTAGCCGCCGCGGCCCAAGTGGAAGGGGCCCTCAGCCCAACAGGAGGCTCCTTTTTAGCCAAAGAGTAGCATACCTTGATGCACAACATGACCCACCGAGAGATGGTCCGCTTGTGTACCGCCCGACCTTTCTTAGTGCCCAGGTAACCAACAAAGAGTTGGCCATCCACCCGGAACTGGCGTGTGCGATCCAAATAGAATGAGAGCGCACGTTTTGGGTCCAGACGGTGGAGCCTCTCTTCCTCTTTCGAGGGATGCGGAGGCGGAAAGATAGTGGGAAAGGTGATGGACTGCCCGATGTGGAAGGCTGTGACTACCTTGGGCAGGAAAGAGGGTCGTGTCCGCAACACAACTTTGTCCGGATGGACAGAAAGGAAAGGAGGTTTAGAGGAAAGAGCCTGGAGCTCACAGACTCTCCTGGCAGAGGTGATGGCAACCAGGAATGCAGTCTTGAGAGTAAGGAGACGAAGAGGACAGTTATGAAGTGGCTCGAAAGGAGCACACATCAGGTAAGTCAAAACAAGGTTCAAGTCCCACTGAGGCATCACGAAAGAAGCAGGAGGAATCATATGAGTGATGTCCTGCAAAAACCTATTTACAACTGGGGACTTGAACAAAGAGGGTTGATCAGGGAGCCTTAAGAAGGCAGAAATGGCAGAGAGGTAGCCCTTGATAGTGCCCAGATCAGAGCCCTGCTGGGCAAGAGAGAGAAGTAAGAGGAGAACCTCTGAAAGAGGGGCAGAAAGGGGATCCACAGTCTTTGCTGTGCACCATGCCACAAATTTGTTCTACCTGCAGGCATTTACCGATTTTGTGGAGGGATGCCTGGCTGCCAGAATGACATTACAGACTTCAGGAAGCAAGTCAAATGACCTCAACTGCCGCCACTCAATCTCCACGCAGGTAAGTGGAGACTGGACAGGTTCGGGTGGAGCACCTTCCCCTGCTGCTGCGACAGAAGGTCCTCCTGAAGAGGCAGACGAATCGGGGGATCGACAGACATGCTGAGTAGCTCGGGATACCAGTATCTTCATGCCCAGTCCGGAGCCACAAGGATGACTTGGACCCGGTTGCGTCAGATTTTCTTCAGCACTCTGGGCAGAAGTGGTATAGGCAGAAAGGCGTACAACAGACCGCAGTGTTGCGTGCTTATCTAGGTTCCTGATCGATACTGTGACCTTATGCCCCTATTCGGCTATAAACCCATTTATTCCCTATATTGGCATAACCGTTCAAGTGCGATTTTCTGAAAAGTCATCTCTGGCCTCACACGAACAGAGCCACATTCCAGCATGACTCTCTGCTACTTCCTTTGCGACCAATTAGTGCAATGACAGAGCAGCAGTCACTATCTGATATTCCTAGATAACACTCCGAGTTCTTCAACAAGATAAAAACTTAGCAAACTTGGAAATCCCCGCTTGCTATGTTTTGATTAGTAATGGAACTCTAATGAGCAACTGATAACTATCACTTCCTAGTGACATCTTTAATTGACGTCTTATGTCCAGCAAACTTGCGTCAAACCCGGCACCTATCAGGTATAAATATTACCAACGTTGCCTTAAGCAATGCGAGCGAGAACCTGTTGCTGATGCCAGCTGCCTGCAAGACTCCGTGTTGGTAAAAACTAGCACTCTGTCGCTGCAGCCTGCTATCCTGTGGTGGTGAAGCTGCTGATTACCATTATCGCCGCTACAGCGCGAACTATGGTGCAGTACGCTTAAGGAGCTGAAACAGCCGTCCTCTGCGAAGACATCCAGCCCAGCTGCCCGCGGACGCTGTCCCCCGCCTCCTTCCTCGACGCGCTGAGAGAAGCCGCTGCCTTTCTCGTGCAGAGAAATCCAGTCCCGGCGCTTCCGGTTTACCCTCGCGGGTGACTGGGATATCGAGAGCGACCCCTGAAGGAGATACCAATCCTCCATCATTCTATTCAGAGGTATGGTGTTGACTAAACCCTTAGACGAGAATTCTTGAAACAAACCTTGGCAAAACCAACTTAACTTAAGCTACTTACTTACTCCCCTTCTCACGTGTTAGGCTTAGGTCAGGCACACTGGGGTAGGCTTAGTTAGAAGCACCAGTTGAGTATGTTAGCCTAATGTATATATGACTGTATATATGTTTTATTACTTTTAACCATTGTATGGCTAAGAAACCATATCAATGCTTTTACAGTTCTATTTCGCAATACTTATCTTACTGTACGTACTTTTTATAATAACAGTTATTGCAATTGTGGCAATTCATTTCTCTTGTACGAGAAGAAAGATTGTTCAATAAATGTTACCCTTTATTGATACACGCCCGTCTCTCTATTCTCTACATACCGTGAAAGTAAACTGCACTAGACTGACTGAGTGAAATCTATGTCTATTGTTTCACACGACCCTAGAGATTGACTCTTGATCTGAGGAGCAAAGTTGTCATGTTGCACGGTTGTTGGAAAACTGAATCCCTTCTTGTCTGTGCCAAGGAAGCTGATCACTTCCTATGCAGAGAAGAAAGTTTCCAGTGACCTCTGAGCTAGTTGGTAACACAACCCAATTAAGTTTAGCATAGTCAGTGGAGGCCTGGAATATAAGCAGTTCCACGTCGATACTACTGTTTATGTTATTCCAATGCGCAGGGCCTAGTGGGAAACTAGGAACTACACTACAGCAGCTCCACTCGCGACGAAAAGTGTCTCCGAGCGAGTGCCGCCTTGGAAATTCCAACGTGCAGAACTGATGACATTGCACGTTTTCTTCTGTGGCGAATAGATCTAACCAAGGCTCTCCATGTCCCCACCCCGCCCTGTTTAATGCAGTACCACATGGCGGTGGTGTTGTCCGTGAACACCTGCACTACACTCCCCCGGACAGAGGGGAGGAATGCCTTCAGTGCAAGCCGGATCGCCCGCAACTCCAGAAGGTTGATGTGGAGCCGGGACTCCACCGGAGACCAGATGCCTCTGATCTCCACCTCTCCCAAGTGGCCCCCCCAGCCCTGGAGGGATGCGTCCGTCACAACTACATGCTCCAGTTTGGGTATGGAGAGGGATCTGCTGCTGACCCAATCGTGGTCTGTGAGCCACCACTGCAACTGCCTTGCAGTGCCCTCCGAAATCAAGACATGGTCGGACAAGTTTCCCTGATGCTGGGCCCACTAAAACTTCAGGTCCGTCTGCAGAGCCCGCATCCGCCACCTGGCGTGATGCACCAGAAGGATGCAGGAGGCCATCAGACCCAGAAGCTGCAGCGTCAACCTGACAGAGACTCAGGATACCGGCTGAAAGATCGGAATCAGAGTCAGGAGGCCATCAGCCCCAGAAGCCGCAGCGTCAACCTGACCGAGACTCGGGATAACGGCTGAAAGATCGAAATCAGAGCCTGAATATCCTGAACCCGCTGTTCGGGAGGATAAACCCAAAACAGCGCAGAGTCTAGAACCGCTCCGATGAAGAGGAGCTTCTGAGAGGGACACAGGTGTGACTTTGGCACATTGATGGAAAACCCCAGCAGGTGCAGGAGGTCGGCCGTAGTCTGGAGGTGACTGACGACTGTCGTCGAGGTAGGGGATGACTGAAATCCCTAACCTGGGCAGATGAGCTGCGACCACCACCATCACTTTCGTGAACACCCGTGGGGTGCTGGTAAGGCCGAAGGGGAGCACAGTAAACTGAAAGTGCTTGTGGCCTACCGTGAAAGGCAGGTAACGCCGCTGGGCCGGCAGGACGGGGATGTGAAAATAAGCGTCCTGCAAGTCCAACGCTACCATCCAGTCTCCCGGGTCCAGGGCAGCTAAGACCTGAGTCAAGGCCAAAGTCAGCATCTTGAACTTCTTCTTCCGGAGGAAGCAGTTGACGTTCCGCAGGTCCAAGATAGGGCGTAGGCCCCCTTTGCCCTTCTTGGGAACCAGAAAGTAGTGGGAGTAACAACCACACCCTACTTCTGGCCCAGGAACGCTAACGATGGCCCCATTGGCCAAGAGGGCCGTAACTTCCTCTCGCAGAAGATTCAAGTGATCCTCCGGCACGCAGTGGTACTGCGGTGGCATGGCTGGAGGGGTCGCCTCGAAGAGGAGGGAGTAGCCCCTTCGGACGATTTGCAGCACCCATCTGTCAGAAGTGATGTTTCGCCAGTGAAGGAGGTGATGGCGAACCCTGCCCCCACTGGCGTCATGTAGGCCTGAAAGCTCGGACTAGGAAGGCTTTGAGGCGGATGCTGCGGGGGTGGATGTGGACTGGCCTCGCCGTTGTCCCTGGGCACCGCCACAGTGGTTACCACATCCGCCACATCCGCCACCACGCTGGATGTTAGTCTGCGGCCCGTGGCTGGCAGGACATGTGGAGGCACCCCTTCCTGGCCACGAAAAGAGCGAAAGGCAACAGGTTGCTGCCGCGGGCCGATAGGCCCAAGGACTTGGCCGTAGCCCTGGAGTCCTTAAAGCGCTCAAGCGCACTGTCTGCCTTGTCGCCAAAGAGGCGACTGCCATCAAACGGCATGTCCATATGGGTGTTTTGGACATCAGCCGAAAAGTTGGCGGACCTCAGCCAGTCGTGGCGTCGAATAGCCACCGTCATTGCCCTCTCTCTACCTAGCGAGTCCGTTGTATCCAGTCCACATCGTAGAATACCGTGCCGCATCTCGACCTTTCGCAAGAGCTTGGGCAAGTTTAGTCCGGGCCTCCTCTGGACATTGTGGCAGCACGGCCGTGACCGTGTCCCACAGAGAGTGGGTATAACAGACCAAGAGGCACGCGGTGTTAACTGACCGCAACCCCAAACTTAGGGAGGAGAACATTTTCTTTCCGTACTGTTCGTACCTCTTCGATTCCCGATCGGGGGGAGCCGTCGGTAATGTCTGGGAGTTAGAGGCCTGGATGACAAGGCTCTCGGGGTGGGTGGGTGGACAGGAAGCAAGGGCCGCCCGGAGTTGGGCGGTGGCGTCTGGCCACGTTCCTATCTACAGACGGACCTGTAGTGGGCCTGGACCAGGTGCCCTGAAGAACGTCAGATAGGGCCTCATTAAACGGCAGCAGAGGCTCCGAGGAGCTTGCCTGCAGTTTAAGGACCTCAGTGAGGAGGTTAGTCCTCACGGCCGCGACGGGGAGTTCAAGTGATAAGGCCTTGGCCGCCCGCGTCAACACCACACTATAGGCAGCCCCCTCCTCCGTAGCCACAGTAGGGTTGGGAGACAAAACCAGTGTCTGGCGAAGTGTCCAGACCACTGGCATCCCCAAGCTCACCTGCCCAGTCCTAGTAAGGCTGACAATCACGTGCCAGAGGGTCCTAAGACCCCTCCCACTCCTCCACGCCACCCATCTCCTGATACTCAGGGTCAAAGGATGGGGCTGGGTCATAGAAGTAAAAATCTCCTAGCGGCGTCGAATACGGCGCCGAGCGGCGCCGCTCCGGTGCCGGACCCGAATCGAGGGTAGGACCAGGGTCGGCGTCATCCTGGGACGGTGCCGGGGGCGACACCCTGGGGGTCGTCCCCAGCGAGGTCGTAAGGTCGACTGGCGACAACCCGGATCCGGAGCCGGATCCGGCAGGGCCCTGCGGCGCCTGGACCGAAGTCGCCGACGGCGCCGGGGCCGAAGCATCCGACGGCGCCGGGGCCAAAGCACCCGGCCCGCTTGGGGACCCAGTCGGGGCCGCTGGGCCCGAAGGCGCCGCGGAACCCGACGGAGGAGCGAGCGACCTCATGGCCATGAGGAAGGCCTCGATCTTCTCCGGTGTCGCGTTCTGCCCAGGGACCGGTGGGTATGGAGCAGGCTGTGACGCCTGCAGCTCCGGCGGAGCCGCGTGGGCGGTGTCGCCCGAACCCCCGGCCGCATCGCATGAGCGTCGGGGGGAGTCAGAAGAGCAATGACACCTCTTCAAATTCTTGTGCCTCTTACCTGAGGACTTGGAGCCCGAGGAATGATGTTGACTCCCGGAGCTATGACGATTCTGGCCCAGTGACCATTCCCTTAACCTCCTTCCAGACCGGGACCTCAAACGGCGCGGGCCGACTGCCGGAGCTCGAGGCGCTTTTGACGCCAAGGCCCAGCAGGCGGGGCACGACTTGTTGTCGTGGTCGGGCCCCAGGCAATGTAGGCACCAGTGATGGGGGTCGGTAACCGACATCAGTCGGCTGCAATCGACGCAGGGTTCGAACCCGGGCATCCCTACCAGCACCGTCAGAGTTGGTCGACTCGAAAAGCAGATCAAAAAGATCCAAAAAGTTTAGTCAAAAAGTAACTAAAGGGTACCACTTTCTCCGGACCTGCGCTTGCTGGCGCGGAAAAAAGAACTGACGTCAGCGCGCGAGGGCGGCGTCTGAGTACTCCGACGACGTCATCCCAGCACTAACGACGCCGACCACGGACGTGGAGCCACAGACGACACCTACTGACGCGCAGGGGGACTGCCACGTAAAATTTTCCGGATCCAGTCTGACGCTTGGGGATATTCTAAGGTAAGGAATCTAATACTATTCAGATGAAATACCTTTGTTGTGTGTGTGTGGTGTGTTGGTGTGTACCTTGCAGGCCTTGTTTTGCCCTGTGGATTTTCGTTTTTGCATTAAAAAGGCAAAGCAGTGTGGTTTAGCATGCATCCTTTGCCTGGCTATTATAGGCCTTTTGTCAGTACATTGTTTCCCAGGCATCCTGCTTGTTGCTTGTGATCTGTGAGTGTCCATGTGGCTGGTGACCATTTCTGGTGGGAGTTATTAGTGTGCTGCTTTTGCCATATAGGCCTGCATGGTTTTCCTCTTGGCTTACTGCTTCCATCCATCCCCTTTGCCAGCAGCAGCTTCCTGAATGATGTGATGATCAAATAATTTAATGCCAAACAGGGTCCACTTCCATTATATTTGTATTTTGGTTGTTGTTCTTATTCCTTCCTGAGAGTGTAGTGTGTACATAGTAGTATACCATAGCCCTTGTTGACAAAGTCTCACAAATGACTATACTATATCTTTTATTTGTTTGTTTGTACTATTAGTAATTGAACCACAACAACAAATGCAACATTTCACTGATGTTCTTCTCCTGGCTTCTTTGCTTTTAGGTGCACAAAAAGAAAGAAGAGGAGGTATCATCATCACCTGTTGTACTGCAGACAGAAGCCCTGCTGCGCATCACATCACATCCACGTGTGACCACAGACATCTCAGCAACTTGTGCACCTGCGTCCTGCCTGACATCTGAAGAAGATGGCCCCAAAGAAAGGCACCAGGTCCTCCAGTACCAAGAAAGTTGCTGGTGAGAAGAAGGAGGAACAGAAAAAGTAAGGGCCACTTACAACGACTGGTGTGCCGGCCAATGTGTTTTATGGGACCAAAAAAATTACGCCTGCAGCAGCGATGTCCGGGGGCCAAGCTGGGAGCAGCACGTCCGCACCAGCCGGCCAGCCCCACCAACCTAGGTCTAAGCACATGAATGTTACAGAGGTAGCCAGTCTACTAAAGAGCAGCGATGTTGAAATGTCATTATCACAAAGTAGTACACAATCAACGCAGTCAGAAACTCAGCAGATAAGTGTGTAGCAGCAGGGGCAGCCGCAAGAACAGCAGCAGCCGCAAGAACAGCAGCAGCCACAACAACAGCAGCAGCCACAACAAGAGCAGCTGCCACAACAACAGCAGCAGCCCAACAGCCTCAACAACAGCCCACAATAGTAGTTGTTCCTCCTGAAGTAGGGGCATTTCAGGAAATCGAGCTTCCTGTAGACAAAGTGGAGCAAGCCACTGTTTCAGAAGATCCATTGTCTTCCATCACGAACATCACTCCCGGCCCAAATTAGATGGAGACCAACATTATTACCCTATCCAAAATGGCTGCGAGAGGGGGCGTGGCTACGCGGCAAACCAGCATGGCCGCTTGCTACGGCTACTCCGGAGCCCTCCTCTCATATATCACCAATCGGTCTCCCATAACTGGCTCAAAGGTGCAAAATCGTCAACCGGAGATATTGCGGGGCCCGACCCTGCAGCCCTGAGTGGAATCGGAGATCGGGGGCTGAAGATATCAGTATTGGCGGTTTGGGGCCTGTGGCAGGGGGAAGCCAGGGCCTCTGGTGGCAGAGCCGGCCGTGGTTGACATCGAGGGTGCTGGCGTGCCCCCCTCCCACACTCCCGGGAGGCCAAAGACTGCACGCTTGCGGCTTCGGGAAACACCTCCAGGTACTCCCAGATCCCTTCACATTGCGGCTCCAAGAACTCGCCCGACGAACATAAGCTTTGAACTGAGCTCCGTATAGCAGAGCGGGACCTCTCCGCCGCAAGAAAGAGCTCTGGACCGCCATCAACAGCGTTGTGCAGGGCAGCGCTACGTGACAGGCTCTTTTCCCGGTGCGGGCTGCTGCCTAGGATGCACAACGTACCTACACTGTCGGTAGGTGTGCACCAGGGCCCTCAAACTGCCTTGAAGTCAACATTTGCATATGGCAGCACATGAGGGCTCTCTCTGCCGAAGACCTGATGTGGTGGCATAGACCAAAATAAAAATCCAGCAAGAGCCGGTGGGCCCCCTGTGTGTAGACATCGTAGTGAGGTCCCAAAATTATAGAGTTTGACGAGGCCAGCTGTGGGTGTACTCCTGGGCATCATTACACTCGTCGACCTGCAGGCCACTCTTTAGGGCGAACCATAAGACTGACTGCACATAGAAGCCCTCAAGTGCTTGGAGAGCTTTAAAGGGTCTTGGGGGGGGATGGGGCTGGGGCTGGGGCTGGGGCTGGGGCTGGTACTTCTCTGACACTTAACACCACTGTTCATAGCTGCCTGAGGCCCCAGAGTTGATGCCCCCGGACCCACCCTCCCCCCATTCCTCAGCACATCATTAGCCCAAGAAGCTGGGCCATTACAGTTGGACCTCTCTCACATAGAGAAGCCAATCACTACCACCTGCATCCCCTCCCAATCGCATCAGTCTCACCTTGAGAAGGTGGAGTGGTCTGTGGATGGGATAACTCCCACAGCGATCACTGGAAAAAGTGCGAATATTACCCACAACTTCCAGGCGCCCTCCACTGCCCAGCCCTACCTCATTGTCTCTAACAGATACCGGGGAGAGGCAGATTATCGCTGATGATAACCTCAACTAGCACGTAACTGGCCTTACACTCAGGACGGATCCTCACCATGTCGAACGCAAAGGGCCTCAAAACATCGCAGCAAAGTCGGCTTGATTGCTACACATAAGGCAGACTTGCCCGAGCGGAAGGGAGTTGGCGTCAAGACGCAGAGTAGTGAGTAACAGGAGCCCGCGGAACCTACAATGAAGGACTTGATGGCAGCTATCATGGGGGTCCACACATCTATCGACGCCCTATCCTCGGAAGTGGCACTGATCAGAACAGACCTCATAAAATATTGAGAAACGGTCAAACAGCTGGAGCTTATCACTGTCAGCCTGGTGGAAGACACTTCGCAACTGCAAACAGAGGCCCGGGAAAATCAGGCATTCTGTAAGTACACGGAGGACAAGTTGGACGACTATGAAGGACGTCTGCGACGCAACAACATCTGTGTTGGGGTGCCGGAGAAATCGGAGGGTCCCGCCACAGACCTGTTCATTGAAAACCTGATCTCAACAAGGCTGCAACCGAAGGGCCTATCCAAACTGTTTGTTATCGAGAGAGCACACGGAGTGCCTGGGGGTCGCCCGAAGCCGGGAGCCCTCCCCTTCCGATACTGGCCCGGTTACTCAACTATAGAGACAGGGACACAATACTGCAAGCTGCAAGAGTTGCACCTCGGATTCGCCTTGACGACTCTGAAATTACTTGCTTCCCTGACTTCACCCGAGCAGTGCAAATACATCGACGATCGTTCATGGATGTCAAACGCAGGCTGCGCGAAAAAGGACTGAAGTATGCAATGCTTTACCCTGTGCGGCTGAGAGTCAAGACCGATAGGAGAACCCCCTATTTCGACCTCCCAGAGGTGGCATCTGACTGGCTGGATAGCGTGAGAGCATCACCGGAAAGGCACACGGATGATCAGCAGCACAGATGATGAAACCTCCAGTGAAGGGCTCTGGTGCCTTGGGACTGCCTGTTTCCTCCACCACTTGAGTTACGGCCATTAACTGTTGCCATATGCAATTTCCACACTTCTCACCAGAGTATTAAAATCTCTCATCCTTTGTAGACTTGATATCCATTGTGTACTGCACCTGTAGTATGTAACAGTAGGAAGGGGGCTCATGGGGCACTAAGCCTCCCCACGTTCTTCTTTTAGTAATATAGTTGGGCAACAGGCACTTTGCATTTTAAGGATCATGGGCAGTTTTGGTCCCGGAGTGCAGGGGAGCAGGGTGGGGGTTTGCTGGGAGGGATTGTTTTTCCTGTATTGTTGTTTTCTATGTAATCTCGACAGTTCAACGCTTAACTGTGATGCCTACTCAATGGGGTTGCAACGCAGCAAAGAAGTTAAAGTTTTAAGTTGGAATGTTAACGGGCTGGGGATAATTTTAAGAGAAGTATTGTGTTGCAATATATCTAGAGACTGTCACCAGATATGGTGCTGCTCCAAGAAACCCACCTCATAGGTAAAGCGTGCAAAGCAATGCACAGATGGGGTTACTCCATGCTAGCACATGCAGGCTTTACTTCTAGCTCTAGAGGGGTAGGCATAATGCAAAGGAAGACCTTTCCTCTAGCAAGCACTTCCATATGCACAGACAATCGAGGTAGGTACATTGGGGTTACGGGCACTTGGGAGGGTCGAACCATCACTTTCATGTCAATATATGCACCTCCAGGGCTGCAGGCTGTGACATTCACTGACCTTAGTGCTGTACTGCTCACATTACCTGACGGACACCTCATACTCGGCGGCGACTTTAATTCCATAGTATCGGGTTCACTTGACAGGCACCCCCCCTCGTACACTCCCCCAAGCTACACACATTTTCTCTAGTTTTTTGGAGGCGATGGGGCTGGTAGATGGATGGAGAGCATACAACCCGGACAAAATCCAAATCACTTTCCACTGGGGCGCACAACAGTCTTTCCCGCCTTGACTATATAGTGGTCCCAGCTCCACAAATAGCGGACATACACAAAATCCGACACCTTCATACAGGCATCTCTGACCATTCCCCTCTATGGGTCCACATGGTGCTAGTCCACACTCAAGTGGGACGTATTGCCCCAATCAATCCCTGGTACCTAAAGAACCCAAAAATAGTGAAAGACTTAAATAAATCTATCAACAACTATTTCTTAGAGAATGAGCACACGGTTGAGTCCCCTCAAACATTATGGGAAGCCTTTAAAACAGTGATCCGGGGGCAGGCCCTTTCCCTGATCGGGGGATCCAAGAAAGACAGAGTGAAGGACATTTCTGACAAAGAACAAGAACTCTACCGCCTTGAACAAGACTCTAACTCATACACCACTCCTGAGGCTCTCCATTCACTCCGCTTGCACCAGGAAGAATTCCGGGCGCTGGTCACAGACCGTGCCAAATTAATGGGACATGACAGGCTGGGACGTATATATGATTGGGGCGATAATGCTGGCAAATTGATTTCCTGGTTGGATACAAAGGAACAGGCGAGTAGACTTGATACAGAGCTTAGAGGCGCTGACTTGCCCCTTGTTACGGACCCACAATACATAGCTGATCACTTTGCAGCTCACTTCTACACAGTATACAACTGGGTGGCACCATACCCTGAGGCTGAATTCTCTGACCTCATTAGAGATATCCCCCTTCCAAAGCTCTCGGATACTGACTGCCCATTTATGGATAGTGTCCTTACCGCTGACGAAATGGCAACTGGAATAAGAGATTTGCACTCAGGGAAAGCCCTAGACCCAAATGGTATCCTATCGTCCCAGGACACCCCCGCGCCGCACGGCCACCAGCTGTGTGTGTGCCCCTCGCCCTCTGCTGCCCGCAGCCTCGTTGGGACTGCCTCTCTGCTCCCAGACCCTCCGCAGTATTTATCGAGCGTGTGTTGTGCCAACTCTGTTAATTCTGTGTTTTAACCTTGTTTTTTTCCTTTAATAACTGCTAATTTGCCTTTCTGTATTTTGCCACTGCCAGGCTTCGTTGCTGTTTCTTGTCCCCCTGTGCCCGCCCCGCTCCCCGCTTCCCGCCGCCGTCCAATCGGCCACGCCCCCTTTTGTTTTGTGCCCTCCCTGCTCCCGCCTCCCAGCTGCTCCTCCCTCCCTGCCACTTCGCCATTAATGGCGACCGCGCACACGCGCAGCGGTCACGCACAGCGGTCACGCGCAGTGCGCGCGCCGATTGTGCGCCAAAGGCGCGCCAAAGGTAAGCCCATCTGCGCCCGTCCGCGCCTGGACAGCGCCCAGCGCCAGAACCCCTGGCCCTCACTGCCGCAAGACGACCCGACAGACCTACGACGCCGCCGCCCTCAACGCACTCAATGCCGGACGGAAACCCTGCCTGCTGCCGGGCTGCCCCAAAACACTTCCACGGACCCTTCACCTGCACAACCTGCAAGTTTACCTGCCTCCGAACATGCACCGCGCACGCCAAGCCAAACCCCAGCAGCGACCTCAAGTGCATCCTGCTCAACACCCGCTCCGTCCACAGACACGCCGTCAAACTCTGGAACCTGCTTGACACCACATCACCAGACGTCGCCTTCCTCACTGAAACATGGATGAACTCCTCCTCAGCCCCCGACATCGCCATCGCCATCCAGGATGGATACAAGATCATCAGGAAGGACCGCGTCAACCAGACGGTAGGAGGCATCACCATCGGCCACAAGAACACCATCCGCATCACGCACGACGCCGACGACACCTACACCGCCACCGAACACCTCCACTTCCAGATCCACACCGGCCCAAAGACGACCCTCAGAGGAACCCTCCTCTACAGACCCCCGGGACCACGCACACAATTCAGCGAAGACATCACGGACTTCATCAGCCCACACGCCCTCCCCTCCGCTGGCTACATCCTCCTAGGGGACCTCAACTTCCACCTGGAGAACAACAAGGACCACAACACCGTCACCCTGCTGGACAACCTCGCCAACCTCGGACTCAAGCAACTGGTCAACACCCCCACCCACTACGCCGGCCACACGCTTGACCCCGTCTTTTCATCCAGCAAGCACATCGCCTTCAGCCACTCCACCGGACTTCACTGGACCAACCACAGCTGCGTCCACTTCAGCTTCAGAAAAACCACTACCCACCACCACCCGCAACAGGTTCCTCACAGGAGCTGGAGCAAGATCACCGCCGACCAGCTCACCGCCTCCCTCAGCCAGAACCCACCTGCCAGCACACCGGACCCCAACGAAGCAGCCCGCAACTTCACGCAATGGCTGACCGCCTGCGCCGACGACCTCGCACCACTGAAGAACCCCCCCCAGCAAACCCAGAAGCAAGAAGGCCCCCTGGTTCACCGACGGACTCAAGGACTCCAAGAAGACCTGCTGCACCCTCGAGAAAGCCTGGCTCCTCGACCGGACCACTGACAACATGACCGCCCTCAAACACGCGACCCGCAAGCACCACCAGCTCATCCGCACCACCAAGAAGAAATCACTGAAGGATCGACTGGACAACAACGCCCACGACAGCAAGGAACTCTTCAGCATCGTCAAGGAGTTCTCCAACCCCAGAACCGGCAACAACGACATCACCCCTTCACAAGATCTCTGCAACTCCCTCGCCTCGTTCTTCCATCGCAAGATTGCGGACATCCACAACAGCTTCGGCACACCATCCTCGCACCCAACCGTCGAACCAACGCACCCCACTGCCACCCTCCGCACCTGGACCGCAGTAACCACCGAAGACACAGCCCGCACGATGAACACCATCCACTCCGGATCTCCGACTGACCCCTGCCCCCACCACATCTTCAACAAGGCCGACTCCAACATCGCACCCCAACTCCGAGACGTCATCAACACCTCCTTCGACACCGCCACCTTCCCGGAGAGCTGGAAGCATGCCGAGCTCAGCGCCCTACTGAAGAAACCAACAGCGGACCCCACCGACCTCAAGAACTTCCACCCCATCTCGCTCCTCCCTTTTCCTGCCAAAGTCATCGAGAAGATCGCCAACAGACAGCTTGCCGCCTTCCTCGAGACGAATGGATCCCTCGACCCCTCGCAGTTCGGTTTCAGAGCCAACCACAGCACCGAGACCGCCCTCATCGCAGCCACCGATGACATCCGAGCCCTTCTCGACAATGGGGAAACAGCGGAACTCATCCTCCTGGACCTCTCCGCCGCGTTCGACACTGTCTGCCACCGCACCCTAGTCCAGCGCCTCAGCAACACCGGCAACCAAGAGAAGGCACTGAAGTGGATCATCTCGTTCCTAGCTGGAAGAACACAGAGAGTCCGCCTCCCCCGTTTCGTTCCGAAGCCACTGAAGTCATCTGCGGCATCCCGCAAGGATCATCACTCAGCCCAACCCTCTTCAACGTCTACATGAGACCCCTCGCAGCCATCGCACGCCGACACAACCTCAACATCATCTCCTACGCCGATGAAACCCAGCTGATCCTCTCCCTCACCAGAGACCCCGACACCGCCAGAACCAGCCTCCACGAAGGGATGAAAGACGTCGCCGAGTGGATGAAGAACAGCCGCTTGAAACTGAACTCAGACAAGACGGGAGTCCTCATCCTTGGACCATCACCCTCCGCCTGGGACGACTCCTGGTGGGCCCCTGCCCTGGGCCCCGCCCCCAAGCCGACAGACCACGCACGCAACCTAGGCTTCATCCTGGACTCCTCCCTCTCCATGACTAGACAAGTCAACGCCGTCTCCTCTTCATGCTTTCACACCCTCCGCATGCTCCGCAAGATCTTCCGATGGATCCCGACCGAAACCAGGAAGACGATCACCTAGGCCCTCGTCACCAGCTGGCTGGACTACGGAAACACCCTCTACGCCGGAACCACAGCCAAGCTACAGAAAAGACTACAACGCATCCAGAACGCCTCCGCCCGACTCATCCTAGACATCCCTCGACGCAGCCACATCTCCGGCCACCTGAGGAACCTGCACTGGCTCCTCATCAACAAGAGGATGACGTTCAGGCTCCTCACCCACGCACACAAGTCTCTCCACAACCTGGGCCCCAAATACCTCAATGACCGCCTGACCTTCTACATGCCCACCGGCCAGCTACGATCCGCTAGCCTCGCCCTCGCCGCTGTACCACGCATCCGAAGAGCCACCGCCGGAGGCAGATCCTTCTCCTACCTGGCGGCCAAGACATGGAACTCCCTCCCCATCCACCTTCGGCTGACCCAGGACCACCTCGCCTTCAGGACACAACTCAAGACCTGGCTGTTCGAGCAGTAGCGGCCCCCTTCCCCCAAGCGCATTGAGACCCTTCCGGGAGAGTAGTGTGCTATACAAGTGATATGATTGATTGATTGATCGAACTTTACAAGCTCAGTCCAGATAAATTGGCCCCTTACCTAAAGTGCATGTTCGAAGATAGTCTTCAGCAGTGATCACTCCCATATGACCAGAGAATTGCAACTATTGTTACAATCCACAAAGAAGGGAAGCCTAAAACAGACTGCGTCTCTTATCGGCCCATATCCTTATTAAATGCGGAACAAAAAATCTTAGCCAAAGTGATTGCCATCAGGCTGATTAAGGTTATAGGGGACCTAGTACACCCAGACCAATCAGGGTTCATGCCCAGAAGGAACACTGCTTTAAACGTGCGTAGATTGCACGGGGTCCTGGGTAGGGTACAGACGATACGCGAAGATGCCGTTATAGTCTCCCTAGATGCCACCATGGCATTTGACACACTGGAGTGGCCCTATCTATTTGCTGTACTCACTAAATTGGGAATTGACCCTACTTTCTGCCGCTGGGTTCGACTATTATATACAGCGCCGATGAATCAAATAGTAGTGAACAACATGAAATCAGAACCTTTCGAACGTAGCCGGGGGACCCGCCAGGGGTGCCCCCTCTCTCCCTTATTGTTCGCTTTGGCTCTCGAACCTCTTGCAGCATGGATCCGCAACAATTTAATGATCCGTGGCATGCGGTGGTCGACAGAGTGAGAGGATCGAATATCACTTTATGCAGACGATATTCTTCTATATCTCACATCCCCGAAAAGATCCCTGATTGCAGTCTTAGATAGCCTTGCCATCTTTGGTAGGTATTCTGGATTTCGGGTCAATTGGCAGAAATCGCTGGTATACGTCCTCTGGGGGGACCCCCCTCCTTTACCCTGAAACTGACCTATACCAATAATCTCAGAAGGCTTCATATACTTGGGCATCTTCATCTCTCTTGACCCTTCTGTCAGATACCCGCAATCTAGCACCCCCCCTGAAGAGACTCAGAAGTGATATAGCAAACTGGAAATCACTCCCACTTTCACTGTTGGGCAAGGCGGCATTATTTTAAATGATGTCTTTGCCCGGTTTCTTATATGCCCTGCAGAACTCTGCTAATAATGTTCCAAACTCGTACTTTTGGAAAATTGATGGGCTTCAGCGAGATCTTCTTTGGGGGGTGGGGGGGCGTGTATTGCCTTAAATAAGCTCACACTCAGCTGGTATGATGGTGGTATCAGTTTGCCCGACATCAAAAAATATTACTGGGCAGCTCACCTCACAGCCATAAATCACTGCACCTATGGTCGCCCTGACAACCCGGGGTTCCTTATGGATCACTGGATTCTTCCCAATGGGGCTTATTCCCATGCAATATATTCCAAAGCGGGCAGATACCCACTTACTGGCCCCACCAACCACACAGTCAAAATTTGGCACTCTGCAACTAAGTCTCTTGGCTGGCACAAGAGGTTGACTCTTGCCACACCTCTATGGGACTCACAGGAACTTGGATATTTAGGCAATACCAAGGGATTTGACAAATGGAACCTAATCAGTATTTTCCATGTTAGGGAACTATGGTGCACCGAGGGCGTGAAAACTCTCCAAACCCAATATGCGCTGGCGGAATCAGAGTTTTTTCAATACTTACAAATCCGGCACGCTCTGCAAACAGCATTGTCTAGCACCACGACTCTGCCGGATGCCTCCACATTAGAGGGCAGACTGCTTGACGGTCACCTACCTGAAAAGGCAATTTCCCTAAAATATCGAAAGCTAATCAACAATATGAGGACCCCCTGCGAACACTACAGGATAAATGGACTGAGGACGGAATAGAACTAGACGATGAAAGTTGGCAGAGAGCGGTTTCCTCCCCTAAAACTGTGGCTATCCCGGCGCGACTCAGATTGGTGCCGCTCAAAATCCTTCACAGAATCTACATAACGGGCCCCCAGTTGATGCATATGGGTGGGCTGACGGACGGGTCTTGCAGGCGGGGATGCACACAATTAGGCATGTTCATTCACATACTGTGGCACTGTGAGCCGATCCAGGAGTATTGGCGTAACATACATGGAGGTAGAAATCAAGCCAGAGGTCCCCAGATGCCTTCTTTACATCTGGGAACCTACCGACCTTAGCACTTATTCCATGCAATGGGGCACACTAGGCTGCATGATCCCTAAGAAAAATATAGTGCAGTAATGTACTGAAGGCCATGGCGCTTGGTTCCTATTTCAGGGTCTCTTGTTTGGGGCACTGCATTAACATTATAGTTCAAGACTTTCTGAAAAAAGAAGCCATAGTCAGCAACTTACTGACCACCTGCTGAAGAATATGCACTCATTTCAGCCATTCTTTTAAAGCTCGGAAGCAGATGAGGAGCATTCAACGTGACTATAGAATGCCAGTCAAAGCACTCAGCCAGGAGGTGGCAACACGTTGGAATTCAACTTATTACATGCTTGACCGTCTGTTTGAGCAGTGCAGGCCAATCAATGAATATGTCATGTGAAGAGGGGATGCTACTGTGAAAGGCATGACCCTTCAGATGGACCAATGGTGCCTAGTTAGATGCCTGACTGAGATGCTTCTACCTTTCGAGGTCTTCACACGTGAAGTCAGCAAGGAGGACTGTACTATGGGCCAAGCTATCCCATTGTTGCAAATGGTAGAGCAACAGCTGAAGGGGGTGTCTGAAGCGTACAAAGGTTTAGAGGGAAAAAAAGCATACGAGTTGGTGGAGAGCTTAGCCCGTCGCTTAGTTGACAATACAAGGGTGCAAAATAAGATTTTGCCACAAGAACATTACATTTGTGCCACAATTCTGGATCCACAGTCAAAATTAAGTATGGTAGAAATTTTGCGAATCAGCGGTTCGCGAATTGGCCAAAAAATCAGCAAATTTGCGAATTTCCCCGCAAATCGTGGATTTTTTTGCGATTTTGCACCATACTTAACTGGAGTACTTTCTACTGGCTAATCAGTAAATGCTACCTCATTGGGTAAATGTATAGTGCTTTTCCTGCACTACAGCTGCGTAGGGCCAGAAGAGTTGCCTCCAGTGACCATGTGTGTGTAACTTTGCCATTGCACCGAAGGGCGCCGGGGTCCCTCGAGTGAGCTGTCCATCATAGTGTGTAAAGGGCGGGAAGACTGTGCACACCGCTAGTGTGTGGGGAGGACAAACAGGGGGGGCTTCTTTGCAAGTTCACATGCCCATTGTGTGTATAAAAGGTCAGGCACAGATCAGAGCAGCAGATGAGGAGAAAGAAGCTACTGGTTACAGGAACTGCACAGGGATTGCACTCGTGAAAGTCAAGGATGCAAAGGCCTCCATCAAGCATCATAGCTAATTTTCAACTGTAGATATGGGGAGAAAGCACACCTGCCCAGCCTCGACAAAGCTCACAATTTTTTGGGGCTGATTAAATTTGCCATCACGCCGAAGGGTGCTGGGGTCCCTCGAGTGAGCTGTCCATCATAGTGGGTAAAGGGCGGGAAGACGGTGCACACCGCTAGTGTGTGGGGGGGGGCTTCTTTGTGAGTTCACATGCCTCTTGTGTGTATAAAAGGTCAGGCACCGATCAGAGCAGCAGATGGGGAGAAAGAAGCTACTGGTTACAGGAACTGCACGGGGATTGCACTCCTGAAAGTCAAGGATGCAAAGGCCTCCATCAAGCATCATAGCTAATTTTCGACTGTAGATATGGGGAGAAAGGACACCTGCCCAGCCTCGACAAAGCGCACGATTTTTTGGGACTGATTAACTTTGCCATTGCGCCAAAGGGCGCCAGGGGTCCCTCGAGTGAGCTGTCCATCATAGTGGGTAAAGGGCGGGAAGACGGTGCACACCGCTAGTCTGTGCGGGGGCAAATGGGGGGGCTTCTTTGCGAGTTCACATGCCTCTTGTGTGTATAAAAGGTCAGGCACCGATCAGAGCAGCAGATGGGGAGAAAGAAGCTACTGGTTACAGGAACTGCACGGGGATTGCACTCCTGAAAGTCAAGGATGCAAAGGCCTCCATCAAGCATCATAGCTAATTTTCGACTGTAGATATGGGGAGAAAGGACACCTGCCCAGCCTCGACAAAGCGCACGATTTTTTGGGACTGATTAACTTTGCCATTGCGCCAAAGGGCGCCAGGGGTCCCTCGAGTGAGCTGTCCATCATAGTGGGTAAAGGGCGGGAAGACGGTGCACACCGCTAGTCTGTGCGGGGGCAAATGGGGGGGCTTCTTTGCGAGTTCACATGCCTCTTGTGTGTATAAAAGGTCAGGCACCCATCAGAGCAGCAGATGGGGAGTCAGAGTCAGAGTCAAAAACACTTTATTCGATTAAATTAAAATCATAAAAGTATGCTATACATTCATAGTTGATCATTGGAGTATACAAATTTTTTTTATATAAATAACTTAAAAACAAGACACATTATATACAAATACAAGTTTCATTAATACCACGATATATTTACAAAGGTTTTAGAGGTATCAAAAAGTTTAGCATCATTTCTGCACTGTCTGTAGTTTCCCACAAAATTTCTTTTCGTTTGTAAGGTTTATAATATGGGGTTTGTTTGATGGTCTATTTACAGTAATATTTACAAACCTATAATACAATCATTTAACAGTGCTACCCCGCCTGGGCGTACAATTTTTAACAAAGGCTAGATCAGTTAGTCAGTGACTGGGGTCTTTTTCGACGAGACCTAATAGACATTGTGAGAAAATTTGCTACCCCATACATGATTAGAGGTGTTTCCATTAACTGTAAAAACAGAAAAGCCGGTTTGACTTGGGTAAACATTTGATCTTTTAATATGGGCTTAATATATTTCTCTCTTGCAATTCTGAATAATGGACAAAAAAAGAAAAAATGGAGAGAATCCTGGTCTTAGAAATCGTCACACTTGCAGGGGGCGTTCTCATGGGGTTTACACCATTTACTGTATTCACCCAGCAAGAAGTGAGACTGATTAAAGCGAAATTTGGTGAGAAGCCACCGGTGGAAAGGTTTGTTTACTATCGCCAAGTATGGTTCGATAGCTAATGATGTGATTGTCAGAAAGTGTGACCTCACGGTCGGCTTCATAATTTCGCGTGTTTCTCTTTCGGCTTCTCTTTTCTTTGTATATTCCAGTTTTGCCCAACTAATGTCATCTTTTTTTAGGCCTTCAGGGTTGGTATATAGATCGGGGCGGCCCAGGTATTCTGCAATTTTCTTGATGTAAGAAAGCCACTCAATCTCTGCCACACGATCCCGCCCCATGCAGTCTTTAATAATCGTGTGATTTAATGTTAAATTGGGATTAAGCCAAGTTTTAATCCATGCCCTTAATGGTGCGAGAGACAACATATCTTCAATATAACCCACCCCTAGTTCCATATGTATTGAGAAAGCAGGTGTGGATTTTGGTAAGCCCAGAACGGATCGCAGGAATATATTCTCTGCCCTTTGGATATGGGTTGTGTTCTTATATCCCCAAATAGAGGCTCCATATCTGGCTATTGCCAGGGTTTTGGCTTTGTATATGGATAATATAGCCTCTGGTGGTTTGCCGCCAAGACGTTTGGCGAACCCCAATATAGCAGCAGATGATCGTTTTACAGCTGCGGTCTTGTTCTGGATTTGTGGTGCCCATGTCCCTTTCTCGTCGAACACCACTCCTAAATATGTGAAGGTTTTAACCTTAGTAAGTGCGGCACCATTGCAGGACAGGGTTCTAGTGTTACTTTTAGAATTACCCACAGCCATGACATGCGACTTTCCTGCATTAATCACTAAATCCAAATCTTGCATAAATGCCCCAAATGTATTAAGTAGGTGTTGAAGACCCCTGGGGGTCCTTGACATCAGTACCGTGTCGTCGGCATATAAAAGTACCGGCGTCACGGAACCACCCATGCACGGCACGTCTGCAGAGGCAGTTTTTAAGGACTCACCCAGGGAGTTAATATAAAGGGAGAAGAGCATAGGTGCCAAAATGCACCCTTGGCGCACTCCCCTTCCCGATTTAAAAAAGGCGGTACAGTTCCCTTCTTGGGACATGCGGATAGTTGCCCTTAAATCACTGTGGAGTCGCGCCAAAAAATCCACAAGTGCACGATCCAGTCCCTTTTCTAGGAGTATTGTCCACAGCTTTGACCTATTAACTAGGTCAAAAGCTGTGGACAAGTCCATGAAGGCCAAGTACATCATCCCCCTTGATGCTACAGTATATTTGCTCAGTATAAGGTGTAAATTAAGGCATTGATCTTCTGTACCTCTGGCAGATCTAAACCCATACTGCGCTTCACACAAGATGTTGTTATCAGTGGACCAGGCTGAGATTCTTTCTAATATTATTTTGCCCAAGATTTTAAATGAAGAATCTAGCAAAGATATGGGTCTGTAGCATCTAGGGTCCCCCCTTTGACCCTTCTTAAATATGGGGATGATGACAGCCTGTGACCAGGTAGTTGGAGGTCTTATTTTGTCTATACCGACTACATTGAAGACATTAGCAAGTACAACTGACCACATTGCTGAGTTTGTTTTGTACATATCGGCGGGTACGCCATCTGGCCCGGGGGCCTTCTGTGATGTCATATCATCAATTGCACTCTGTACCTCTTTAATAGTGAAACTTAGAAGGGGGACTTGAGTGTCAATCGGTGTTAGATTAGAAGGTCCTAAGTCGAGGTTGCTGCCATAAATTTTTTGGAAATGGTCCAGCCATTCCTTCTCAGGGATATTTACCTCCAGTGGCGCATTTTCTTTCCCATTGAACAAAGGTGTATTAACAATGGTCCAGAATTTTGCGCTGTCCCTCAGGGTAGCTTTTTCATACAGATTATCCCACGCCTGTTTCTTAATTTCCTTTTTCCTCGCTTGGATATCCTGATTGTACTGCTTCCTAAGCCTCGCCACCTCCACTCTATCACGGGGTACCTTTTTCAGTGCTTTATGGAGTTCACGATGTGATTTGGAGCATGCGTTATTAAACCACCCCTCAGCCTTTCTCTCTCTGTTTGTGGACTTACATTTTAGGTCCTCTGCCACCTGGCGACAGATGGCTTCAAAGGACCCAATGATATTCCCTTTGAATCTCAATGGCTCCCTGCAGACATTAATGTCGCTGCCCACTTTCTCGTTAAGGGAGTAAAGGAACTCCTCAGATATGATTTTACTCCATTTCACCCGTCTCCCTTGATCCTTTGTAGTGATATCGACGACGATATCTACTTCAGAGTTTTTATTAAACAGAAATAAAATATTATCCTCCATGTTCAACACAACCGGGTTGTGATCACTATGTGTGGTATGTATAGCATTATAAAAAATAACATTCTGCAACATAACTGGTGAGATAAATATATAATCAATGATAGTGTTGCAATCCCTAGCTCTGTAGGTTGAGACCCTTTCTTTACTATCAAAGAACTCTGGTTCGTAAAGTTCATTTTCAAGAAGCAGATCTTCTAGGGCCGACCCTTTAACAGAATGTTCAAAGTGTGGGGGTTGGAACATGTCTACATTCAAATTATCTATTAAATGACAGTTTTGCTGGCATAAATGTACATTAAAATCTCCCAACAATATAAAATATGATGGCGTGGTTTGACTCTCTTTAAAATTACACAAAAACTTATTCAAGGAATTGAGATTTTCGATGTCACCGGTGCTTTGGGTAGCGTTATAGAAGTTAATGTAAACACATTTAGATTTATTAGTCAATGTGACTTCCAAAGCTAGAAAATTTTGGGATAGCGTGTTTATTACTTTCGCTGTTCCATTCATTTTGACTGATAGTAAAAACAGTAAACCTCCTTTGTTGCGACCAGAGTTTGAGGGTTGTGCAGCAAGGAAGTAAGATGTATACCCATCTAACCAAAAATCACAATCCATATCCCATGTCTCCTGCAGCGCTATCACATCATATTTTTTCAGTATATTCAACCAATTTATATCTTCCCTTTTCGAGCGGAGTCCTGCGATATTCCAACTCATTAGGTTAACAGTAATACCCCTTACGTTGCTATTATTAGTTGTAGACAATGGGTCAGTAATACAGTCACAGGTAGCTAGTCAATCAATTTCCTCCAGATTTGATAGTGCCGAAAACATATTTGATAGCTCCAGACCATTTCTTAATTCACATCCCTGGTTTACATGGATTTTAGGTAACATACCAGTTGTTTGTGTCGCCCAAGGGCTAATACGATGGGTTTTGGTTGGAAGAATATTGCGACTTACCCTTTCAGGAAGCTTTTTTGGTGGTGCTGGTGGGGGGTAGAAGAAACCTAAGGGGACTGCTCTTATCCTATCCTCTCTGATCTCGGTTGCATCCCAAAATAAACGGGAGGCCTCATGGGGTCTGTTAAAGTTAACAATTAGACAATCCCCAGAGAATTTCTTCTTTGTATATCCCACCCAATCCACACGTCTACCTGTCTGAATGTATTCAGAGATATTGTTAGGGCCAGTACAGTTTGCATTGCACCATGTTTTTATATTGTCCAACTGTGAGTCATTAGACTCAATTTCCCCTGGTTTTAATACTGGTATATTCACCAAAATTGCAACAAACGGTGTAGCTTCTGGTGGGAGGTGAACTGGTGGTCTCGGGCGAGGTCTTCTAGGCCCTGCTGGGTTAAACCCATCTTGGGTAGATGCCAGGGGCATTGTCTGTGGTGGGCAAGGTTTAGGTGCAAAAGGCAGCTTAGTAATAATTGTGCTGTCCCCTTGCCCCGTTCCGCGACCAATTAACCCTAACGGTGGTGCAGGTGGAATCTGGGGATAGGCTAGTATGGTATTTCCCTGCTCCATAGGGGATTGGGGTTGCCTCTGTGGATTAGAGGGGGACTGTGGGGTGATTTTGGGTGGTGGGCACCGCGAATCTTTCTCAAAAGATGTTACAAATTTATTTATCCTGTCACATTTCTTTAGAATATCGGAAACACAATCCCTTAAAGTATCAATAATATCTGTGGAGATTTGTATGAGTACCCCTTCAAGCTTGTCAACCAGGACCTTCTCCACCATGTCCTTGAAAGAGGTTTCAAGGGCACTCAATGGGGTATTTTGTTGCTTACGACGCTGTGCACCCTGTGTCCTTTGTTTATTAGTGCGCTTGCTAATCTGGGGTTCAGGCTCAGGCTCCTGGGTACAGTCATGAAAAGAGTGTTGTTCGGCTTGGCTATCGATCACTTGTCCCTCTTGGCCTTCTTGTACCAGTATATTATCTATGTCTGTGTCTGGTTGCCTAGTAATGGGTGCTTTTTCAACCAAAATTACCGGGTCCAAAGGGATTGGTTGTCTGGACAATGTTGGCAGAATTTGACTATCCGATGATATGGGATCCAAGCCTAGTTCACGCTCTTTATCAGCAATTTCCTGGTTTAGCTTACCGACAGCTGAGGTCAGGAACGACATAATGTTAGATGATGCAGGGGTTTTTCGCGCAATTTTAGCCTTAGTTGTACCTCCGTTAGCAGATGTTTGTAATTTGCGCTTACCCATTGTCCGGTGTGCAAATCGAAGGGGGGGTGCCCGTCCCGTCCCCTGTAGTCCCCTGACGGCCACAGACGGCCCGCCCTCTGCCCGGGCTCCGCCCGGTGCCGCCCGCGCGCGTCCGCGAGGCGGAGGGGGCTGTCGCCTTTTGTTGCGCCTCCTGGCGCTTGAACAGGAAGTGGGCGGTGGGAATCAGCAAGGCACGCTGGGAGTTGCGGTCCGCTCCGCTCCGCCGCCGTGCGATGGCGCTGCACAGCGGCGGGGGCGGCCACAACGTCAGGGACCCAGTGGCGCTGAGGCAGTGCTGGTGGTGTAGAACGACCCCTCCTGGAGCCGGTATGTAGCAAAATGATCCCCGCTCCTCTCCGGGTGCTGCCGCCTTTTGTTGCGCCTCCTGGCGCTTGAACAGGAAGTGGGCGGAGGGAATCAGCAAGGCACGCTGGGAGTTGTGGTCCGCTCCGCTCTGCGGCCGTGCGATGGCGCTGCACAGCGGCGGGGGCGGCCACAACGTCAGGGACCCAGTGGCGCTGAGGCAGTGCTGGTTGTGTAGAACGACCCCTCCTGGAGCCGGTATGTAGCAAAATGGGGAGAAAGAAGCTACTGGTTACAGGAACTGCACGGGGATTGCACTCGTGAAATTCAAGGATGCAAAGGCCTCCATCAAGCATCATAGCTAATTTTCGACTGTAGATATGTGGAGAAAGGACACCTGCCCAGCCTCGACAAAGCGCACGATTTTTTGGGGCTGATTAACTTTGCCATTGCGCCGAAGGGCGCCGGGGTACCTTGAGTGAGCTGTTCATCATAGTCGGTAAAGGGCGGGAAGACGGTGCACACCGCTAGTGTGTGGGGAGGGCAAACGGGGGGGGCGTCCTTGCGAGTTCGCATGCCTCTTGTGTGTATAAAAGGTCAGGCACCGATCAGAGCAGCAGATGGGGAGAAAGAAGCTACTGGTTACAGGAACTGCACAGGGATTGCACTCGTGAAAGTCAAGGATGCAAAGGCCTCTATCAAGCATCATAGCTAATTTTCAACTGTAGATATGGGGAGAAAGCACACCTGCCCAGCCTCGACAAAGCGCACGATTTTTTGGGGCTGATTAAGGAGTTACTGAATTTGACCTTCAACTCAGGCACCTGCTTTATCTATATCTGTAAGTGCTTCCTGTTCACGGAGCCTCGTTGTCTACTTGTAACTATTCTCTGACCCTGCTTCGAGGGTTAGCGCAGGGTCAGAGAATAGTTGCAAGTAGGCAACGAGGCGCCGCTCAGGAAGCACTTACAGGGTTACAGCAGGTGCCCAAGTTGAAGTTAATTTCTTTGTAACCATTTTGTAAATGGTTACAAAGAAATTAGCTTCAACTTGGGAACCTGCTGTAACCCTGTAAGGGCTTCCTGAGCAAAATTCGTCCTGCTCGCGAATACGCAGATTTTGAAGCGATTTTGCACGATTCGCGGATCACAAAATCACGGAAAATCCACAAATTCCAGGAGCGGAACAAATTTTCCGCCCATACTTAGTCAAAATTGGCACTGAAAAGTAAGACATTAATTACTTTTTCAGAAATGGATGTTGCCCGGTACAAAACTTGGATATCTGAGTTAGCCAGTTATTTGGAAAATGAACGCCTGCTAATTAAAAGCCCGCTAGATAAACCCACAACAAGTACTGCAGCAGGGCATCCGGCGTCAAGTTGAACATTCGGAGCCTGAGGGCAGTGCGTTTGGCTCAGAAAACTCACCAACACTATCGACAACAGCAAGAAATGGATCATTAGGCCAGGTACAATTATTAAACGATTGGTATTTATAGCTAGGAATTGGTAGATTCAGTGCTGATGCAAAGACAAAAGAGCCCGAAAAAAGCGTAGCACCCCTGAACATTGAGTGGATTGTCCAGGCCTATCTGGACGACCCAACAGAGGTGTACATTGATCAAAACCCATTGCGGTATTGGTATGGGAAAAGGGACCAATGGCCACTGCTCAGCATGCTGGTGATAAACTATCTGACTTGCCCTGTCGGAAGTGTCTCTTCTAAACGTGTTTTCAGTGCTGCTGGTTCCATTGTAACAGTGAGAAGGACCAGTCTCTCGCCCAAAGACATGGAGAGGTTAACCATGATCAAAATGAATCAGCACTTTATACCATAGAATTACACAATACATGAATCAAGGGAGGACGATGAGGACATCGGCTCAGGTGACGGAAGTAGTGTGTTAGATGATGACTACCTACTCCTGGTTGAACCCCTATAGTTTGAGGATGAGCTATACTTCCCTGACAATTAGGCTTACACTTCTTATTGTCTTCCTTCCGTTATTTTCTTTTTTTTGTGTCTGCCTTTCTGGTTAGAAACTTCGAATCACAACAAATCCATCACCACCGTCTTCTAGTCTTTTTATTGCCGTATATGAGTTTGAGCTGTCTGCATTTCACAGTCCACTCCTCCGAATCCTGCTCCTCCATCCTCCTGAATCTCCCAAAATTCATTGCCCTCAAGCCAGATGATGCAAATAGAAGAAAAAAGAAAATCTTTCCTCCTTGAGTCCCTCCTAAAGAAGTGGAACATGATTATGACTACTATAGCTATCCTTCTTTCTGAGCCGAGAGAGACTGCCCATTAACCCCTTCACTGGGGCGGCTATTCCGCCGCAGTGCTAAGGGGGCGGGGCGGAAGAGCGGCGAGCGCATGCTGGTGACGGAACCGCTCCGTCACCAGCGTCGTTTGCGCTGTGCTTATGACGGAGCGGTTCCGTCATGGCCCCGCCCGCTCAATAGAATGCTCAGGGCAGGCCCGGAATTCGCGCCGCGCATGAGCGGCGGGCGGGCCATGACGGAACCGCTCCGTCATCGAAACAGCGCCACCGCAGCTGATGACGGAGCGGTTCCGTCATCAGCACTTAAGGGGTTAACTAAAGATGAGAAGGAACAGGTAATGAATGATACCATGCATTGGACGCTGACTGAGTAATTTTGTTGTTGTTTGTTGTGCATGAAGTTAATTCATTGTGTACTGTATGTAATCTATACACTAAAAGTAACTCGAGGTAATTTTTCCCTTCTTGTATTTTTAATAACAAATTTTGAATATAGAAAGGGGACTCAATTTGTACACTGCACACTGAGTAGGACAACACCATGATGATGAAGGCGAGGGAGACTGCCCCTTTCACTTAAGATGAGAAGGAACAGGTAATGAATGGCATGCATTGGACAGTGATAGGTGTTTGTGTTGTTTGTTGTGCATGAAGTGAAGTCAAAGTGTACTATTATTCTACACACTAACAGTGACTCAAATCAACATTTCCACTCTTGAAAATTAATAATAAAATTGCACTTCTACTGCAGGCCGATCCATTGCATTTTTGAATATGGAATCTGGACTCACTAGGTACACTGCAGACTGAGTTGAACAACACCATCATGATGACGACCACAGTGATATAGTATCTTCGCAGTCACTCAGCAGGATCGGAGATGACTGATGGAATAAGTCAGGGCTTTTCAGGAGTGGCATAAAGGGTAAACGAGTCAACAACAACCACAGCAGTCCTAAATGTCTGTGTAGCGGTGGAGTCGAGTGTAGTGTGGTATGACTGCGTTGCATTATTTAGTCACTTAAATTGTAAAATGCTACGTTGCTGGATATGTGCTTTATCCAACTCTTTCAAAAAATGTTCGCTAAATGGCCTGCTCTGTCCTGTTGTTGTTGTAGGTTAATGCTGGAAACAGACTAGAGTAGACATGATGCCTCCATGCCGCCTCTGAAAGTGTTCTTGTTGCACTACACCATAACTTGTGTATTTTTTTCGACTTGGTTTCTCAATATCCCTTTTGTTATTCCATCTACAATTACAGTCCGGGCCTTACCCTGTGCTATACTTGGGAAAACATTGCACACTTACCTTACCAATGAATCTACATCTGCCAGGCAGGCAGTGGAGTCACCCAAGATTGATGGACGGAGCAGGACCAAGAAGAATGCCGAGATGCAACTCCCCCTTTTGACCAGGATAACACAGTAGCAGTATCAACTTTCAACATCTTTTAAATAATTTGATGAATTTTTTTGTCTACAATCATTACTACAGTTTGTTGTTGTTATTATCATTATGTTTGCTCTCTGTTTATAATTCATCTCTACAGATATTTTTACATTTTCTTTTCTATCTTTAAAAGTTAGCCCGGTACAACAGAACACAAACTGTATGTAATCCGGGTCTCCTTATCATCATCATGCATGCATTTCCTTTTTCTCCCTTAACAGATTGATATGGATATGGTAGTCTACAAAGATTGTGTTTTGTTGTTTTTCCATGCGTACTGTTTTTCTTTGTCAATCCTTTCCCCAAACCCCACTTCCCAACCATTCAACAAACCCTAACCCTCTTCCCCGGGGCTGCGTGACTTATTGAGATGTGACTAAATTAAACGTACACCAATAATGGAACCTAATACATCAGCATTAATTGCTGGCATCGATTGGATTTGTTGTCATCCTCCTACACAGCACTAACGGTTACGCTTGTGTTCAGTATACTGTAGGCCCAGTCGAGTGACTCGACACAACTAGAGTTTGTAACTCTATGTACTAGGCTATCCCCACCACCATTATGTTTTATTGTATTTTTGCATATTATTGTTTGGCAGTACGTTCTGTACTGTACTTCATTCTACTACTCCTCCAAAAGTCTCTCTTTTTTTGCAAATGCTACTGCCAGTGTCTACTACTACTACTACCACCACAACCATGACAAAGAAAACCATCATCACCATGCAGCCATCGCTGTGCCTAAGTTAAACATCAAGCAAAGGTAAGCGAAGTTTAGGGGAGGCATAATTAATAATGGAAATGTTTTCATTAATTCAATTTCACGCACCCCTTAGAGTCCAGTTGCAGAATGCATAGACTAGGAGGAGAGATGACAGTACTAGTAGGACAAGTCACTCAGTGAGGGGTGCTGCATCTATCTGTTTGTGTCTTACAAAGTCAGCCAATTTTAAATCAAACACTGGCTGTGGCCCTGCACCAGCAAGGAAACAGTGTGACGTAAAACAGTAACCTCACCCACAAAACATTACCAACATTGTTTGTTAAGTATAATTATATAATTTAATCTCTAAAAAAAATAAACTATGTAAAAAAATCCCACAACAACACCTGCCCCACCGCTCTCCCTAACCCCAACCAATGTCCGTAACGAAAAAATCCAACCTAAATGAATGTCTAATTGTCGCAAAAAAGTTAACCCCAACGCCCGATTCCTACCCACCAAAAAAAGGAAATAAAAAATGGGCAATTAACAGGGTCTTATGATCGGTGGGCTTGACTCTCCTGGAAGACACGTACTTGCTCTTCTAGCCGGGCAGCACAATGCTTCAATGCGTGGCGATTGCATACATGGGGGAGGGGGGAGCAGCAGTGATGTTAAAAGAGAGGCGGGAGCGGGTGGCTGCCAAACGGGGCGCCATAACACTGGAGGGGGGTGGCTGGGGCCCGGGGTATTGGAGGAGGCTGCAGCTGCTGCTGCCGCCTCCTCCTCCTCCTCTGCCAGAAACACCAGCCGATGGTATTCCCGTTGTATGGCCTCCAGCTTCCGGCGCCAGGCATTGGCTGACCGCTTTCTGTTCGGTTTCCCTTTGGAAGGAGTAGCTAAATCAAGAAGAAAAAACAAGACTATTGTAAAATATACTCTTAGCAAAGCAGTAAGACAAATTAATTCTACACATAGTGGCACAGTAGCACTAGCACGCACAGTACATAACATTTGTGGTATGTATCTATCCTCCCACTTCCTTGGCCTTTAACATTTGTGGGAGTTTCAGGCATTCAACCACCCATGCATCAGATTCCTATCAGCCACCTATACATGAATGCATCCCACATATCCTTCTCTACCAGTCATAAAAATGTAATCTCGCCCGTCCTTCTTCCTTCCACCCTTCTTTCCCTTTTCGTTCCAGCCATTCATCAAGGTCAGCTGATCTGACTTTTAGTCTTCTCCATAAAACTTTCACAGCTGAGTTGAAGTCAGATAGAAGAGGCCATTGGTTACTCAACACTCCCGGTGCTAATGCTTTTACTAACGCTAAGTAAAGGGTGTCTTCGACTGGGGCGTTCACAACAACTTAGTAAGTCTCAACAGTACAGTATACAGTACACCCTATCAGTGAGTGTAATGTCAATAAGTAAGGATTAGAATTATAACTTACCACCACCCGGCGCTGCTGCTGGCGGCTCACCCCCTGCAGCTCGTTCTACAACTGCTGCAATTCACCCTCAGCAGCCGCGTCGCCTTCGCCGCTGGCCTCAGCACTGGTGGTCGGTAATATGCCTAGAAAAACATTACACATTTTTTTTATGTCATATACACCTCCCCGTATTTTTTCTAGCAAGATTGAAAAAAGAGTTAATACATACATATACAACATACATCACTAGTACAAATCAGGTAGTAGAGTAGACACTAGTACTTATATGGTCCCTAGGGTCATTCTAGTCTTTTATTTTTCCACACATTACCTCGCAGCTTGTTGTGTAAGACGCCTTTGAGCTCACATGAGCTCATACTGCTACTGTCTAAGCGCTGCGTACAGGTCGAACTAAACAAGCCACTTTGCTATGGAGTTCTGGTATTAGTCCATATTGCTTATCCATAAAAATGCTACACTTTATGGTACAACTGAGAAATGCGTGCAATATACTAACGTGCACCATTTTTCTCATAACAGACGACAGATTTCCCTTCTACGAACCAGAGCTTTGCAGAGCTTATGATGTAACTAGTAATAGGTTCTTCTAGGTGAGGGGTCCCCGGAATTCGCTTCATTTATAATTTTATGTAAACTATATTCCTACCAAGGGGAGGGTAGTGCTTCCACCACTGTTCAGTTCTCATGATTTAGCATTTTGTCTTCGTTCTATGAACTTTTAGTTGTTGTAAGTGTAACTAAGTGCAACAATGTTTATTGTTTTAATCTTATGCATTTTGCTGTTGGTGCTGCATTATAGAACAACATACAGAGCTTGTCAATTGAAAATAAACCTTTTGAACTTACGTAGACTCGGTGGTATTTGGTGTGAACCTACACGAATGAGTGAGCGAAAGGAAGGGTGTGCATGTGCATTGCTTCCATGACTGAGAGGTCGGGAGTGTTATGTTCTGGGTTGTCTACTCATTGGGTATCTTGAGGGGGGTTCGGAGAGCTAATAGTAATGATGAGACACTACTATCTATAACTAGTCAGATTGTGGTGGGTTCTGAATGAGGTGTGAGGAAGGTCCAGTCTCCCATCACCAACGTCCTATTTTCTTGTGCAAAGTTCTGTATATTCAAAATCCCTAGAACAGTAGTAGTATGTCCTATCCTATCAAAAATAGTAAAATCTGGTTGGGCATTTTGTTGGTGGGAATTGTCGAAAAGCCTCAAGATTAAGAAAGCCCCACGATTAAGAAGACTAGAAGTAGAAGAAGTGGACTGGACTCAATGGCTAGAGCTACTGGTGAATCTGAGTTTTATTTAAAACCTTTTAAATAAAGAGTGGCCAACTGGGCAAGCTTTGCTATAGACAGTAGTAGTACAGAGAGTCATAGCAGAGGCAGTTTGAGGCAGGGATAACAAGAATTTAGAAACAGATAGTCTAGATCGAAGGAGAATTGGTATAAAATAGCATTAGGAAATGGAAATAATACTTCGGAAAAAATATGGTGGGGTAAAATTTATGGAATAAGAATTATTAATATTAGAAACAGGAAGACTTACTGGGGCCAGCAGCAGAGCCCTCATCCTGGTCCTCCTGTCCCTGGTGTTCAACTGCTCCCGCTGACTCAGACACCGTCTTCTTGCCCCTGGATACTGATCATGAAAGATATAAGAAAGAAAGAGACAAACATTGATGATTGGTGTGAAACAAATAAAATATTTTTAAAAACTGTAAAAAAAACATTTATGTAAACAACAATTGCAATAAAATTGACCTATCTAATCTGGTCGACTAGTAGTATTGTGGTATTCGCGGACCGACTAGTTATTATTTATCAACACTAATACAGTGTTCCATTCTGATTCCAGAATACTAACTAAGCCTAAGTACCACCTGACCTAGCCCACCTATTCCAGGCGTGCCAATTGTTCATTACGTCTGCATTTCCACTTCTTTTAGTTCTCAAAAATGCATAAATGGAGTACACATGCCTACATTTTTGCATACACCATATTGTTGGTTGGTTGCTGCTGATGTTCTGCTAGTGGTAAGCCTATTTCCACTCACTGAACAAACTAGAAAAGGTTATACTAAGGACTGGGGTAAGCAGCACTCAGCAGCACGTGACGTAACAGAGGGTGTGTCACGCAGACCTCTAAAAAATTACCAACTCATACTAATAAGTAACTATGCCTAGGTATCAATCCACCACTATCTATTAGTGACAGGACAAAGGAAGGACTAGAGTCACTCTAGCATTACCTAACTTAAGCTCTGTAAAAGAAACTCTTACATAGTCACGCTAAGCGAGCACAAAGTTGCAAACAAGTAAGATTAGTAGTGCAGAGCACCTGTGTCATAACAATCACAGAAAAATATATTCGTAATATATAACACAGAGTAGAAGAACAGACACAAAGTAGTAATAATTAAATAGCTACTCACCAAGCCCCGGGACCTCCACTTCTAGGTGGTCCAGCAGGTCCTGCTCCCGGTCCAGGATATCTTACCAATGGTGCGTCAACTGGTTATGGGTGGGCGGGACACCAGAGCAGCGAAACTCTGCCCAGTGCACCTTTCTCCAACGCTGCGGACGCTCCCAGAGCCAATACCCGGACCAAGGCCTGCCGCCTGCTGCCAGGGTTAAGGGGGGTGGCGCTGCACAAAAAAAACCAGTGCGGCCAACACCACCTCCCCAAATAAGGCCTGTGCCTGCACCCCTTTTGGGCGCTGCCTACTGGAAGGAAGGCGGTTGCGGCTCTGGCTACGACGATCCTGAACCCTGTGGCCCTTTGCCATGGTTCTGGGTAGGCGGGGGCGGAAAAGAAAAGATAAAAATTAAAATAGTAAGTAAAAGAAATGAAAAAAGCAGGTAATAGAAAAAGAGTGAAAAAGTAGTTAAAACACACAAAAAGTAGATAAAAAATATAGAATCAGGAAAATAGAAAGATAGATAATAAATAAAAAAGATCAAAAAACTGTTTCCTGAAACAAAGGATTGAAAAGTAGAGGGAGGATTGAAAAGCAGGCCCCAGAATCATAGCAATAGAGTGAAAAAACAAGATGGCCTCGCCCATTGCGACCGCATGGGCAAGTTCGCGCAATATTTCCCCCCGAGCAAGCAGAACGCGTCGCGAACATGTAATACACGTTCCCGAACAGGAAATACTAATCGCGAACGGACGGGAGCATGCAATGCACGACCCGGAACAGGAAATAAGCATCGCGAGCGGGCGGGACAAGTGAAAACAAGATGACTGCGCCCATTAACGACCGCATGGGCAAGTTGGCGACAAAACATCATGAACAAGCGGGGCAAGCACTTCCGCGTCTTCGTGATATTTCCATGTGTTTGCAGAGATTTTTGCCGCTTTCACAGAGATTTGCGTAATGCGATTATGCAAATTCCGCCCACCCCTAGTCCAGACACAAGGAAGAACCCAGTATAAGTCAAAAGAATGCCCTTGCAGGCATAGAGTGACGTATACATTATGCAAAAAAGAAGCAGAGAACTCCGGGTTTAAATGGAAGGCAGCTCCTGTATAGAGCACCCTCAACACCAGCGACTCTCTGCACTGTGCTAATCCTACGCTTAAAAACTTTGTAAGACATTTGAGGCGAGCAAATTTAGAGTGTCACTGGTTTTGATGGTACTCTATACAGGAGCTACCTTCCACCTAAACTTGGGAACTACTCAGAGTTCTCTGCTTCTTTTATGCATAATGTATGCTGGTGATGGAATTGAACAAGAAGTTTCAAATCTGGCATAAAATAGGATTGCTAAGTGATCAGGAGGTTTTGTTACTAAGGAATGACACTCCAATAATACAGACCATATACTTCCTCCCAGAAGTACACAAAACCCTAATGAGACCGCTAGGAAGACCTATCATGTCAAGCTGCGGGTCATTATATGAGAATATCTCCACCTATGTGGACCACTTCATAGCACCCTGGGTACCTCCTATGTGAAAGATACCGGAGACTTCTTAAGAATCCTCATGAATAGAATGGCAAAAGAAATACCTATTGGTGACAATTGACGTAGTGTCGCTATATACGTCTATAAATCAGAACGTGGGCATGCAAGCAATCAAATACTTCCTCAAACAAAAGCCCATGGAGGAACTGCAACACTGCCAGATGGTTAATGAAATTATAGAGTTGTGTCTGATAAACAATGGGGCATATTCTCAAGGATGTATCGCCGAGTTATCAGCACTTTATCACAGCCAAAATGGTGATAAATGTATTGCGCTAAGGTAGCACTCCTCAAGCAATGAGAAGTGTCCCCCGGGCTCCTTCGAAGTCCTTATATTAAGGTTTCACCAGTAAACGTAATAAAGTAAATGAAAATATTTGTTGTTGATATGCTTATTTTTAATCCATCTTGTTGTATTCACAAGAGTATCTTTAGTTTTAACATAGTCCTCCAAATGTAAATTGTGCACTCAAACAATCCCAATGCATTTCGGCATGTCACAAATGCCTTCTTCTGGGGATTAGTATTCTGTCAACAAAGAAAAGCAATATATGTATAAGAAGTAATGTGTGTGAAAGATGTCACTGGTTAATCACAGAAAGAGTGACAGATAATACAAGGTTGTAATATCCCCCTTGCGTCAGCAACATTCGGAAATTCTTTTTGTAGCTTTGCGCCAACGTGGACGCGGACGTCACAGAGACACGGCTCCGCTCGCGACTCCGCTGACGTCACCGACGCCTACAATAGGCCCACGCCGGCGTGATGACATCAGTTCCGCCCTTTTTTCGGTGCCTTCGAGGCACACGGACGGACCGATGACAGTAGTAATGTACACAATATACACAGTATAGAAATCAAGATAACACACACAGTGTGAAGTAAATGCAATAAAACATTTAACAATAAAACAACCCATCAGAGATACTCTGGCAAAGAAGAGTGGACAACGGGGAGGCGGGTCGGTCAGTGAGGAATCCACAGGCAGATATTGTATCTACCAGAAAAAGCGTTACCGAAGGTAAGTAACTTGTTCTTCTGATAGATACATCTGCTGTGTGGATTCCTCACCTTGTGAATAGAGTCCCACAGCAGTCCCCACTCCCGGAGGAGGGTGTCCACTCTTATAGACCAGGAAATCCTGAAGAACAGAGCGCGCAAAATGACCATCCCTCCTCACTTCGGTATCCAAGCAGTAGTGCTTCGCGAAAGTGTGGAGGGAAGACCAAGTTGCGGCCCTACAAATATCCTCTACAGGCACACCTCTAGCCAATGCAGAGGTCGAAGACTTAGCCCTAGTTGAATGAGCTCTTATGCCCTCTGGAGGTTCCTTACCGGCCAAAGAGTAGCAGATCTTAATGCAGAGGACGATCCACCTCGACAAAGTCCTCTTATGGACCGCTCTTCCCTTCTTGCAGCCAGCAAAGCCAATAAAGAGCTGGTCGTCCATGCGACAGTCTCTAGTTCTGTCCAAATAAAAAGACACCGCCCTCTTGGGGTCCAGACGGTGCAACCTCTCCTCCTCCTTGGAAGGGTGAGGGGGAGGATAAAAGGAAGGGAGGGTAATGGATTGACCAAGGTGGAAAGAAGACACCACCTTCGGCAGAAAAGCAGCCCTGGTCCTTAGAACCATTCGATCAGCATGAATGGACAGGAATGGGGGCTTGGAACTAAGAGTTTGAAGCTCACTTACCCTCCTTGCCGAAGTTATCGCAACGAGGAAAACAGTTTTGAAAGTTAGGAGCCTCATGGTACATTTATGAAGAGGCTCAAAAGGAGCACCCATCAAAAATGTCAGAACTAGATTCAAATCCCACTGAGGCACAATAAAAGGGACAGGAGGGAACTTATTAACGAGGCCCTTCAAAAACCTCAAAACTATAGGAGACTTAAACAGAGAAAGCTGGTCAGGCAAACAAATAAACGCCGACAGCGCTGACAGATAACCCTTCACTGTGGCAACAGCAAGCCCCTGCTGTGCCAGAGAAAGGGCAAACTGGAGAACATCAGATAAATGGGCCCTCAAAGGGTCTATGGACTTCTCCCTGCACCAAATAACAAACTTAGACCACCTATAAGAATAGATGGACTTAGTGGAGTCACGCCTGGCTGACAAAATGACATCCACCACATCGTGAGGGAGAGAAAAAGAAATCAGGTTGCCCCGTTCAATCTCCAGGCATGAAGGTGTAAGGTCTGGAGGTGGGGGTGTAGAACCTGCCCCTCCCACTGAGAGAGGAGATCTGCCCTGTGAGGGAGACGGAGTGGCGGGTGAGAGGAGAGGTGGAGAAGGTCCGAGTACCACACCCTTCTTGGCCAATCCGGGGCGATCAATATAACTTGGGCCCGGTCTTGGCAAACTTTCCTCAGAACCCGAGGAATCAAGGGTATGGGAGGAAACGCGTAAAGGAGTTGCGAGCTCCAACTCAACTGAAACGCATCCCCCAAGGCTCCCTGCATCGAAAACTGGAGGCTGCAGAATGACAGGCAGTGAGCATTCTCGTGAGTGGCAAACAGGTCCACCCGAGGAGTCCCCCACATCCGAAAGATGTCGAGAACTACCTCTGGATGGAGCCTCCACTCGTGATCGGCAGAGAACTGCCGACTGAGACTGTCTGCACGAACGTTCTGAACTCCGGCCAGATGATTTGCCATCAGACAAATCTGATGGTCCTGAACCCAGGACCAGAGACGCAGAGCCTCTCTGCAGAGACACTGCGACCCTACTCCTCCCGGTTTGTTGATGTACCACATCGCGGTCGTGTTGTCCGTTAGGACTTGGACCGACTGACCGAGAAGGGAAGGGAGGAAGGCCTTGAGCGCCAGACGAATTGCCCGCAATTCCAGGAGGTTGATGTGAAGCAACCTTTCCTCTGGAGACCAAAGACCCTTGACCTCCAGGTCCCCCAGATGAGCACCCCACCCGAGGGTGGACGCGTCCGATACTACTGTGGCAACCGAAGGAGGAATCTGAAAAGGCTTTCCTTGTGACAGATTGCCTTCCACACTCCACCAAGACAGATCCGCTGCAGTTTCTCTGGAGATCTTCACTGACTCCCTGAGATCTCCGCTGTGCTGATACCACTGCCTGCGGAGGCACCACTGGAGTGCCCTCATGTGCCAGCGTGCATGGTTGACCAACAGGATGCATGAAGCCATCAGACCGAGCAGACTAAGGACCTTCAGGACTGGAACAACCGCTCCAGGAAAAAACAAAGGAATCATCTCCTGAATGTCGCGAATCCTTTGAGGGGGAGGGAATGCGCGACACACAGTAGTGTCCAGTACCGCACCTATGAACAGGTTGCGCTGCAAGGGCACCAGGTGAGATTTGGGTACATTTATCGAAAAACCCAACCTGTGCAACAACTGAGTTGTCACTTGCAGATGATGGAGCACCTTCTCCGACGACTCCGCTTTGATCAGCCAGTCGTCTAGATACGGAAACACATGTATCCCCGATCTTCTGAGATGAGCTGCCACCACCGCCATCACCTTGGTGAAGACTCGAGGAGCAGTAGTAAGACCAAACGGAAGAACCACAAACTGGTAGTTTTGTGACCCCACCGTAAAACGGAGATACTTTCTGTGCGACTTCAGGATGGGAATATGAACAATACGCATCCTGCAAGTCGATTGACACCATCCAGTCTTCTTCCAGCAGCGCTTGAAGAACCTGCGCAAGAGTGAGCATCTTGAACTTTTCCTGTTTCAGGTAAAGGTTCAAGATCCTGAGATCCAGGATAGGTCGAAGCCTGCCATCTTTCTTGGGGATCAGGAAATACCGGGAGTAGCACCCCTGACCCCTCTCCTGCTCTGGAACCACCTCTATTGCACCTTTTTTGAAAAGAGCCAGGACTTCTTCCTGCAGGCGAAGCAGGTGGTCCTCCGAACAAAAACCCTGGCAAGGAGGGTAATTGGGAGGGAATTCCCGGAAAGGAAGTGCATACCCATTCCCTACAAGATTGAGAACCCAAAGATCCGATGTAATTAATTCCCAATCTTGTAGGAAATGAGTAAGCCGACCCCCCACTGGGTCCACATGATCCGGAATGGCGGATCTAGGGCTGCTTTGCTGCAATGGCTGGGGGTTGGGAAGGAGAGGAGGAGGAGGATTGACGACCTCTAGGGCGGGTTCTTTGTCTGCCCCTGTACGACTTGTACAGCGTATTTTGTTGCTGCTGAGGCTGTTGCTGGGAAGGTCTGTAGGAATGAAAGGATCTTCCGAACCCCCTGAAGCGTTTACCAGTAGTTCCTCTGGACTGAAGACCCAAGGACTTTGCAGTGGCCCTACTGTCCTTAAAACGTTCCAAGGCAGCATCAGCCTTCTTGCCAAACAATCCTGAGCCATCAAAAGGTAAGTCCAACAACGCAGACCAAGGCTTGCTTACGAGCCACCTGTGATGAAAAGTCTGTGAAAAACAGTGCAACGTTAACAATAAATGGAGTGCCTTATATCGTTGCTCAAGCCCGTGATAGTGTTAAAAAACGGCGTGATTGGGGCGGTGAAATAATGGCGGCTGAAAAACTGAAAATGTGTTAAATCTAACATAAAATGGGAATAGAATGCCGAGGTGATGCTAAATGAACTGCAGAACGGGATCGTGCGGGTATATCTCAAAGTAGAACGAGCTGTGTATGGTTAGTAAATGCTTACCGTGGCGTACACGGACGAGGTGAACGAAGATGCGGCTGTTCTCTGCCGGGTCTGGGCGTGTCTGATCCCCGGAAGTGATTAAGTGCCTGTGTGTTGCTACGCAACAGGTTGCTATGGGTTAAACCTGTGGTAAACAATGTGCGGGGCATCGGTTACATATACAAACGGTGTCAAAAGGATCAGCTTCGGGGAAAATAAAGAGTGAATAAATGAAAAAGGTAGAAATGGGATCCGCGAGGCTAACTGCGTGTGTGAAAAGAAATAGTAAAGTTCGAATGGTTGAATAAGCAACCAGTTAAAGGTGACTGCCTAAATAAAACACGGTGATTACTGTGAAGATGATCAGTTACCATGACAATATGAAAGGTAAATTATAAAAAGTAAATCAAACATCAATGCTTAATTGACGAAAATATAAGGAAAATCAACATTACTTCTGTAAGAAAAAGTATCTATGTATACTGACAGGGCTAACCACTGGTCACATTCTGGAAACTGTCTACATAGTCAAGGGGTGGATTATAAGTAACAAGAGTATTCCACACGATCATTGAGACCATGTGGTTTCATACTAGACAATGTAAAAATCCAATAGTTCTCTCTTCTTAACAGTTCATTGTGATTGTCTTTGCCTTCTTCCTTCGTGATTGTTTCCAAAGCGCAATAGCGCATTTGACTGATACCATGACCTGCTTCTAGGAAATGTTGGGCGACTGCTGATTTGGCTTGCTTGGTTCTTATATTGGACTTGTGTTCATTAAGTCGTGTTTTGAGTTTTCTCTCAGTCTGTCCAACATAAATTTTACCGCATGGACACTTCAACAAGTAAACTGCGTTGGATGCATCACAAGTCGCTGTGGCTCTGATCCTTTCATGGAATGATTAATAGTTGTGCCTTTGATGACACTGTTGCAGTGGTTACAATTCCAACTTGGAACTGTTCCTTTGAATTCGGTGGAAATGGGTTTAGGGTGTTTTATGAGTTCACCCAGATTTTTAGCTCGTGTATAGGCAAAGATGGGCTCAGTGTCGAAAATATTGTTAAAATCTGGTTCAACTCTGGGAATGTCCCAGTGTCTTTTAATGATCTGTTTAAACTTTTTGCTGACTGTCGAATATTTAGAAACCATGGCAATAGAGTCTTTTTTGATTGTTGCTGTATTGGACAGTAGGTCGCTTCTGGATTTAGTTGCACAACGTTGCTTGGCCTGCTCGAGGATCTGGTGTGGGTAGCCTCGGGATTTAAAACGTGATGTCATGATTTTGACCTCTTCACTGAACTTGTTCATATCGGACGTTATCCTTTTGGCTCAGATGAGTTGGCTGTATGGCAGATGGTTTTCGAGGGGTTGTGGATGGAAGCTCGAGTAATGTACGGTATTATTCCTGTCAGTTTTTTTTCGGAATAAACTTGTTTCGAATCTGGTGCCAGTATTGGTAATCCTGACATCAACGTAGGTTATGGAATCTGTTTGTATTTCATGAGTGAATTGTATACGTTGGTCAATGGAATTTAATTGAATGAGTTCATTTTGCAAAGTGCTTTCAGGACCCTGCCATATTAGAAAAATGTCATCAATGAATCTCACAAACATTTTGAGATGTTCAATCCATGTGGTCTTGCAGAGGATGTGATCCTGCTCAAATCTATGCATAAAAATACTCGCATAGGCAGGTGCTGCCGAATTGCCCATTGAGGTTCCAGTCATCTGTTGATACCATTCATCTTTCCATATAAAATAACTGTGGAGTAGAGTGAATTCTAGTAACTCCATTAGAAAAAGTTTAAGGTCATTGTTCAATTCGGTCCTCAATAAACAGTAAGTTGCTGCCTTAGTGCATTTATTACGCTCCCAGTCGGAGGGCGATACCCCGGAGCACCATACAGACTTTGAAACTATTTTCAAAATTGCAGTGCGTCCAGAAATACCCAATTAGCACGTTGGATAAATGTATTGCCCCATTCACAAGCTGGTGTTAACAGCCCATATCACCAGTTTATCTGCGATAGCAGCCGCAAAAAACATTGCCACAGATGACCCTGGCAACTATCGCTAATGAGATGCAGAGTAGGCGTTCAAAAAGCAAAGACAACACCACTCCGCAACATTCACAATGACCAGCCAGATCAGCGATAAGAACCCAAAACAGGTGATAAGGCGCGTTAGCAGCAGGAAATTAACACCTGCTCTGACCTGGTGGAAAGTCGGACGACAGCCTGCACACAAAAAGGGAGCCCAGCCCAGAGCCCCACCTGAAGGTCAACAGATGCCTTGGAGCCACTGATCATGCAGCCCCAACACCCACCACCATCACCTACATGACCCCCCCCCCGGACTCCATGCCCCCCCTCCCCTGGACCACCACAGAGGCAGCGCTGACAAAGACAGCGACCTTCAGAAAATGCACCGACCTCACAGACCCAACACCAGAGAATGTCATTGCCCACTACAGGCTCAAAAGGACAACCACCCTTCGCATCCTGATCATCATTGCCCTCAAACTGACGGTAACAACATGGTGCACAACCAACATCCCTCCACAGACAAAGTTGCTGGCCGTGCTGCACTTGTTGGCCTCTGGTACCTTCCAACCCACAACCGCCAGAGTTGGAGGAGTCTCACAGCCAGCTCAATCCAAGTTCCTCACAACGGTCTTGGATGATATCATCAGCTTGGTACCCCACTACCTATACTTCTTTTTTTTCTTTTTAAAGTTTCAAAAACCTTTATTGATTGTCTGCACAATACAGTGTTAAATGTTTCAACAAGTATCAGATACAGCATTTTGGTATCCACATAACTCAATCTTTACCCAGCAAGGTCTCAAGAAATATGAACAGCCTCCACCCTGTCCAATCCCTAAACCAAGTACCTTCCCGCCCTGCAGCTAGCAAGATAGTAGTGTAGTATTGGGTACAGCAGCATACATTTCCAGAAATCTGAGTCCACAATGTCCTTTGGTTTATTGTACGTACATTCAGCTCTTGAGTATATAGGGTTACCATCTCATTCATATGTTAATAGCTAGCTCTATGCACCCCCAGCCCGTTTCCTACTCTCATTCATCCCTTTTCAAACTTCAGGTTCCAAAGCTGTAGCCACATCCAGAGGGCGTTGTAGGAGAGTAGGGTCTGCAATCCTATGATCACCCAGATTTTTTGCTTTTGTTTCACTGGTTTACGACTTTCTCTGGCTGTGGGCCTGCTAATCAGACCCACAGCCTGGCTGTTCTCTCTCTAAATTACAACATGTACCCTAGGTGCATTTACCAATTGGTACTGGGCCACCTTATCAGACCCTGTAACTCAGGGCATAGGTGTACCCAGGGCTGCCAGGGGCTGCAGCATGTATTATGCCACCCCTGGCTGGCCTCCTAAATTTGACACAACTGGCTGCATGACAGCTGGGGCAAAGTCGTGTAATCACCCTTTGCTGTAGGTGTAGTATACGTATACCTATACCTAACCCTAAAATGGACACACAGATTCCTATCAGTCACTCCTATGGCAGGCCTTGACAATCCTGAAGGCAGAGTGCTTGGAATCGTGTGAGATGGTGCTCTGGCATGAGCTGAGCCTGTCTGCAGCTTGCGGAAACAAGTCCTAATAGCTGTTCCATGATATCGCATACCATATACTCTTAAGTGCATTATAATCCTTGCGGTTAAATGCTATCTTTGGTATTGCTTTATCAAAACATGTCGAGTAAGGTGCCATACGAATTGGAATACTAACCCCTCGCCAATTCTGGCGACGGGGTTAGCATTCCACCCTTCTAGAGGGACACGACATGTATGTAACTGTGAACCCCGGTTAAAGTTAACTAAAGCCTCAGCTCCACAAAATGGATGCTGCCACCACAGACACGAGTCTGACCCCCTGCTGCTGGGAGTCCTTCCAGCGAGGGAGGCTTGGACAAAGGGTTTCCTGTCCGGGGCGGTGCTAGCACCATCCCAGACATGGTTTTGTGTATCCTGGGTAGGCAGGGCTTTTCAGGAAGGTGACTGCTGAGTGGCACCCCGGTGCTCACTACGCATAGGCCGGTCAGAACCAGTTCCAGGGGCACACCAGCCCCTGGCCTGGGGAAAGTCCGGCATGGCAGAGGGGTGTAACCACCCCCCTCCTGGTCCCACCCATAGGCAGGACCTAGTCACCGGGTCAGCCCCCTTTTTTAGTATAAAGATGGGAGCGGGCCCCCTGTTCAAATTAGATCATCTTTGGAATCAAGACCCGACTTTCTACGAAAGGCATCAAGATTTCCTTCTTCAAGATTCTCCCTTGTGGCAAAGGAGTAGTCACCCTGCATCAAGCGGGCACCATCCTAAGAACACTGCGGTCTGCTGCAAGTCCTTCTTCACGAATCCGACGACCCAGCTCGACGAGACCCGGCTTCCCTGGCACCTCTGACCTCTACTCACCTCTACAGCAAAGCTGAGAACTGGGAGTGCGACGAGACCTCGAGGGACCGACGATCGCCAAGACTGCACAACTTCTTTGCAACAAGCCCACCGTGTGCTCCACTGGTGAGTGCTTTGGGGTCCGAGAAGCCCCAACCCTGAGCTGCTCCAGCACCGAAGATCAGCCCTCCAGCATCTCCATGATCTGCGTGGGGCCCTTCTGCTTTTGCGTGCTCACCGCGCTGTGTGGCTACTAGCCGGCTGGCTTGTGGCCTTCTACACGACGCCCGACGACATCACTGCTGCTGGTCTGGTTGCTCCAGACTGGCCCTTGCTTCCTTCTTCAAGAGAGGCACCCCGGACCCTCCTGGTCCACTCCAGACGCCATTTTGAGTCCACCGCGTGGGCTTGAATTTGCCAAGGCTTTGTTGCCCAATCCTGGGTCCAGCGACGCCGACAGCTTCAATCTTCGTGGGACAGCTCGCTCCTCCATCCTGGTCGCCGACAACGCCTCCTGGTCCGTGAGATCTGCGAGCACAGCGTCACCCACTCACCTAGTCGAGGTGACTACCATCCGGTGCCCTCCTGGTGCCACCTGACTACTGGCTAGTAGTCTCGAACTTGGTCCCCTCTGCTTTCAGGTGTCATCTTCCTTCGATCCAGGCTTGGATCCATCGAACTTTCTTCACTGGTCGCCTGCCAGCAACTTCTTTCTTCCAGGCTTCTGGTCCGTCTACGAGGATCCCCGACGTCTTTTCAGACCTATGCAGCTACAGCCCCTGGGCTAGGTAACTTCGGCATTTCGGTGCCCCAGCATAGCCTCACTATCCAAGGGTCAGAATCCACTTTCGTTTTCCTCCCACCAGGTCGGGTTCGCCCGAGAACACTAACTTTGTCTTTACTAGCTACCATAGACTTTGTCCCGCATCACGCGTAAGAGTACACACTCTGCACCCGAGTCCCCTGGGTCTCCTAGAAGTAATCTGAAGATTCTATAGCCAAGATCTAGAGATTCCAACGCCTATTAGTACTGTACTTACCTGCTAGTAATTTCGCATTCCACTTTCAGAGTATATGGTTTTCCGTGCCCCTCGGGCATTTGTATATACTGTGCTAACTTAAGTATTTTCGTAAGAGTTTTGTTTTGTGCTTAGTACCCTGTCCTCATAAAGAGTACAGGGCTGTTGTGAATCTTAATAAATATCCTGTTTATTTTCATAACACTTGTGTGGTGTCCTTTCACTTGGTATTCAAGGGGTATATGTGTGGTAAACAGCTGGCTTAACACGCCCTCTCGAGTCTTTAGCCTTAGACTGCTCGTATCCACGCTACTAGGATAGCTGGTCTATAAGGTTGACTTACAACCAATCATCAATAAGGGTTGCTGGACTGATACATGGTGTTCACTAGAATAGTGAGCACTGCATATCAGGCCACCTTCTCACATTGGTGAGCAGCGGTTGGGATTTGAGCTTGCTGTTGTTTTACCACACGTATCCTAAGAATATCTTGTTGAAAGATCACATAAGTACTGTTAGGTACATATAACTAAGCTTAGAATACTCTGAGTTCTACTGAACCAGCTGTTGCAGCTCCTCAAGGCTTAGCACACCTTGGCTGCAACTCTTAGCAAGGGATCAGTAGGCAAACACATAGTGTAGGTAGGTGCATCACTTACACCACACTAGAAACAGTATGTCAGACAAAGGAGGAAACTCTGAGTCTCCCCTTGTGTCAGTGGACCCTCCACAGGTCCTCCCTTCCAGATATACTGTGCTTAGCTTCCATGAGTTACGACAGGTGTGTACCTCTAGGAAGATTAAGCAGGGGTCTAACCCCACAACTTCCTTTCTGATTGGTCTCTTAGAGACTTATGATGCCAGAAAAGCTGAGAAACTTCTTAGCTCTTCTAATCCAGATGGAGGTATGCCTCCCCTTGAGGGAACTAGAGGAGACCCTGACCTAATCCATCTCTCAGCTGAGACTGAAGAGGGGGAGGAGGATGAGGATCCCTCTGGGGATGAGGCAGACAAGGGACAGGTAGAAGTCAGCAGACTAACCAGGTCCAACTTAAGCAGACATGAGATGAGTACTGGGGGACCCCTGGGGCCACTCTCAGGTCAGCTTAACATTGGGAATGGACGAGCTAGGTCTCTATCCAGAGGCTCTGGCAGATCCCTTCAAACCAATGGCTCTCAACACTCCTCTCAGAAGGGGATGACATCCCCTCAGAGGAGGGTGTATGAAGCTAAAGAAAGGGCAGCCAATCTGAGGATTGAAAGGGAAGAACTTGCCCTGGCCAAAGAGAGGCTTGCCTTTGCTAGAGAGCAACAGTTAAGTGGGGTAGTCCCCACTGGTGGCAGCATTGTACCTAGCAATAGGGAAAGGAGTTTGGATACAAAACACCTGAGTAAGATAGTGCCCCCCTTTAAACAAGGGGATGACATCCACAAATGGATTACTGCTCTGGAGAGGGCCTGCACTGTGCAAGGTGTTCCCCAGAGTCAGTGGGCAGCTATCTTGTGGCTCTCCTTTGAAGGTAAAGGTAGAGATAAGCTCCTCACTACAAGAGTGGAGGATGCTAACAATTACCAAGTCTTGAAAAATACACTGGTTGAAGGGTTTGGCCTAACCACTGAGCAGTACAGGGTGCTGTTCAGGGATACCCAGAAAACTCAGTCTCAAGATTGGTCTGACTTTGTAGATTGTGCCACTAAGGCTTTTGAGGGCTGGTTGCTGGGCAGTAAGGTTACTGATTATAAAGGATTGTACAATTTGATGATGAGAGAACAAATTTTAAACAGTTGTCAGAACCAGTTGTTGCATCAGCATCTTGTTGACTCAGATCTGACCTCTCCCCAAGAATTGGGAAAGAAGGCAGACAGATGGGTCAGAACAAGAGTTAAACAGAACCAGGGACTGAATCAAGGTGGTCAGAAGAAAGCAGACCAGAAGGGTAAAGATTCTAAGGGGGAACAAAATGACCAGAAGTCTTCGACAGGTCCCCAACAACCCAAAGAGGGTGGGGGTCAGGCTCCCCAAAAGAAGAAAGAAGGCCAATCTAAAAGGTGGTGCCAATACTGCAAAAGTAAAACTCACTGGTTTAGTGAGTGCACCAAGAAAGGAGGAGGGCAGACTCCTGCCACTGCAGCCCCTAAGGCACCTGTGCCCCCTAGTACAGTCAGCAGTGGTAGTGCACCTCCCAAGGGTTTGGTAGGGTTAACCCTGGGTTCTGAGGGGTGTGACAACTTAGTTGGTACACTCACTCAGGCTGTCCTTGTTTGTACAGGGGATGTGGATATGTCCCCTGATATAAGTCCCAATACTTTGGGCAAATACAGACAGACACCTTTCATTAATGGAAAAATGGCTCAGGCCTATAGGGACACTTGTGCCAGTGTCACAATGGTGACACCTAACTTTGTGGACCCTGGACAGATCATGCCAGGTACAGAATTCCTGGTGACCAATGCAAGCAATGTCACTACCAATCACAGTATGGCAATTGTAGCTTTCTCCTGGGGAGGGTTAACTGGCCAAAAGAAGGTTGTAGTTAGTTCAGACCTCCCAGTGGATTGTTTGTTGGGCAATGATTTGGAGTCATCACAATGGTCAGAAGTGGAGCAGAGGACTCACATGGAAATGTTAGGCTTGCCAGCACATGTGTTTGCTGTGACCAGGTCACAGGTCAGGAAATGCCCCACTGAACAGGTGCTGGATCCTGGAACAATGGACCAGACACCTTCCAAGAAAAAGAGCAGTAGGGTTAAGGCTGTGCCTTCCCCCTTGCCCCAGGTTGTGGATCAAGTCTCAGAGGAGGCTGACCTACAGGAATTGAGGGAAACTGAGCCTAGAGAGTTTGAACTTGATCAAGTTGAATTCTTGGGTTCAGGGGGACCCACAAGGAAAGACCTGGGGAAGGACCAGTTAGACTGCCCTTCTCTTGAACCCCTCAGACAGCAGGCTGCTGCTGAGGCTGCTGGGAACGCCACAGGTACCCACAAGGTATACTGGGAAGATGGACTCCTGTACACTGAGTCAAGAGACCCCAAGCCTGGCATGACCAGGAGGCTGGTTGTACCCTTGTCTCAGAGAGGTTTCCTCCTTACCTTGGCCCATGAGATTCCCTTAGCAGGTCACTTAGGCCAGACAAAGACTTGGGACAGGCTTGTCTCACACTTTCACTGGCCTCACATGAATGAGGATACCAAGGAGTTTTGTCGCTCCTGTGTCACTTGCCAAGCCAGTGGTAAGTCAGGTGGCACAACAAAGGCCCCCCTTATACCAATGCCTGTGGTGGGGGTGCCCTTTGAAAGAGTGGGGATTGACATTGTTGGTCCAATGGAACCCCAGACAGCATCAGGGCACAAGTTTATACTGGTGGTAGTGGATCATGCCACCAGGTATCCTGAAGCTATTCCACTTAGGACCACCACAGCACCTGTGGTGGCAAGGGCCCTAGTTGGAGTGTTCTCCAGAGTGGGCTTCCCTAAGGAGGTTGTCTCTGACAGAGGTGCAAACTTCATGTCAAGCTACTTAACTGCTATGTGGAAGGAATGTGGTGTCAACTACAAGTTCACCACACCCTATCATCCACAATGCAATGGGCTTGTTGAAAGGTTCAACAGGACCCTAAAAGGGATGATTCATGGACTACCTGAAAAGCTCAGGCGTAGATGGGATGTCCTGATTCCCTGCCTTCTGTTTGCTTACAGAGAGGTCCCACAAAAGGGGGTTGGCTACAGCCCTTTTGAACTTTTGTATGGGCATCCTGTGAGAGGCCCCCTGTGTTTGGTGAAGGAAGGATGGGAGAGACCTCTCAAAAAGCCTGCAACCAACATAGTGGACTATGTACTTGGTCTCCGCTCCAGGATGGCTGAGTATATGGAGAAGGCATCTGAAAACCTTAAGGCCAGTCAAGAACTTCAAAAAGCTTGGCATGACCAAAAGGTTGTCCTGACTGTTTACCAGCCTGGACAGAAGGTGTGGGTGTTGGAGCCTGTGGCCCCAGCAGCACTCAAAGACAAATGGTCTGGGCCCCACACAATTCTTGAGCAGAAGGGAGAGGTCACCTACCTGGTGGACCTTGGAACTCCCAGGAGCCCCCACAGGGTACTCCATGTCAACAGGCTCAAAGCATATGTCGACAGGAAGGACATGAGCTTGCTCATGGCCATAGATGAGGGACAGGAGGAAGATAGTGACCCTCTCCCAGACCTGCTCACTCAGAATCCTGATGATGGGTCAGTAGATGGTGTTGTCTTTTGTGGCAGCCTCTCTGAGCATCAACAGAAAGACTGTAAACAGGTTCTTCAGTCTTTCAGACATATGTTCTCTCTGACACCCAGTCAGACCAATTGGTGCACCCATGAGGTTGACACTGGTGACAGCCTGCCAGTCAAGAGTAAAATCTACAGGCAGCCTGATCATGTTAGAGACTGCATAAAAACTGAAGTGCAGAAAATGTTGGAGTTGGGAGTCATTGAACCCTCAGATAGCCCTTGGGCTAGTCCAGTAGTTCTAGTGCCAAAACCTCACACCCAGGATGGTAAGAGAGAGATGAGGTTCTGCGTAGACTACAGGGGTCTCAATGCAGTCACTAAGACTGATGCCCACCCAATACCAAGGGCAGATGAACTTATAGATAGATTGGCTTCTGCCAACTACTTAAGTACATTTGACCTGACAGCTGGGTATTGGCAAATCAGGTTAGCTGAGGATGCCAAGACAGCATTTTCAACCCCTGGTGGGCATTATCAATTTGTGGTAATGCCCTTTGGTCTGAAAAATGCGCCTGCCACCTTCCAAAGGTTGGTGAATCAAGTTCTCACTGGGCTGGATGACTTCTGTGCAGCATATCTAGATGATATTGCTGTCTTTAGCTCCACCTGGGAGGATCACCTGGTCCACCTGAGGAAAGTGTTAGAGGCTCTGCAAGCAGCAGGCCTCACTATCAAGGCCACCAAGTGCCAGATAGGGCAGACACAGGTTGTATACCTGGGCCACCTTGTAGGTGGAGGCCAGGTTCAGCCACTGGAGAGCAAAATACAGTCAATCAGGGACTGGGCTCCTCCAACCACCCAGACTCAGGTTCGAGCTTTCTTGGGCCTGACTGGATACTACAGAAAGTTTGTCAGGAACTATGGTTCAATTGTGACACCATTAAATGAACTGACAAGTAAGAAAATGCCAAAAAAGGTTCAGTGGACAGCAGGCTGTCAAAAAGCATTCGATGACCTAAAGCAGGCCATGTGCACAGCACCTATCCTTAAGAGTCCAGACTACTCCAAACCATTCATTGTCCAAACAGATGCTTCTGAGTTGGGTGTGGGAGCTGTTCTTTCTCAACTGAATTTTGATGGTCAAGACCAGCCCATTGCTTTTATAAGCAGGAGGCTGACCCCCAGAGAGAAGAATTGGTCAGCTATTGAGAGGGAGGCCTTTGCTGTGGTTTGGGCCCTGAAGAAGCTGAGGCCATACTTGTTTGGCACTCACTTCAAGATTCAGACCAACCATAAGCCCCTCTTGTGGCTAAATCAGATGAAGGGTGAAAACCCCAAACTGCTTAGGTGGTCCATTTCCCTACAGGGGATGGACTTTACAGTGGAACATAGACCTGGTACTGATCATGGCAATGCCGATGGGCTCTCCAGATATTTCCACTTAGAACAAGAAGACTCACCTGGTCAAGGTTAGCTTATTGTCCCAAAGTTTGGGGGGGGGGGGTCATGTAGGAGAGTAGGGTCTGCAATCCTATGATCACCCAGATTTTTTGCTTTTGTTTCACTGGTTTACGACTTTCTCTGGCTGTGGGCCTGCTAATCAGACCACAGCCTGGCTGTTCTCTCTCTAAATTACAACATGTACCCTAGGTGCATTTACCAATTGGTACTGGGCCACCTTATCAGACCCTGTAACTCAGGGCATAGGTGTACCCAGGGCTGCCAGGGGCTGCAGCATGTATTATGCCACCCCTGGCTGGCCTCCTAAATTTGACACAACTGGCTGCATGACAGCTGGGGCAAAGTCGTGTAATCACCCTTTGCTGTAGGTGTAGTATACCTATACCTAACCCTAAAATGGACACACAGATTCCTATCAGTCACTCCTATGGCAGGCCTTGACAATCCTGAAGGCAGAGTGCTTGGAATCGTGTGAGATGGTGCTCTGGCATGAGCTGAGCCTGTCTGCAGCTTGCGGAAACAAGTCCTAATAGCTGTTCCATCTTAAGTGCATTATAATCCTCGCGGTTAAATGCTATCTTTGGTATTGCTTTATCAAAACATGTCGAGTAAGGTGTCATACGAATTGGAATACTAACCCCTCGCCAAATCTGGCGACGGGGTTAGCATTCCACCCTTCTAGAGGGACACGACATGTATGTAACTGTGAACCCCGGTTAAGGTTAACTAAAGCCTCAGCTCCACAAAATGGATGCTGCCACCACAGACACGAGTCTGACCCCCTGCTGCTGGGAGTCCTTCCAGCGAGGGAGGCTTGGACAAAGGGTTTCCTGTCCGGGGCGGTGCTAGCACCATCCCAGACATGGTTTTGTGTATCCTTGGTAGGCAGGGCTTTTCAGGAAGGTGACTGCTGAGTGGCACCCCGGTGCTCACTACGCATAGGCCGGTCAGAACCAGTTCCAGGGTCACACCAGCCCCTGGCCTGGGGAAAGTCCGGCATGGCAGAGGGGTGTAACCACCCCCATCCTGGTCCCACCCATAGGCAGGACCTAGTCACCGGGTCAGCCCCCTTTTTTAGTATAAAGATGGGAGCGGGCCCCCTGTTCAAATTAGATCATCTTTGGAATCAAGACCTGACTTTCTACGAAAGGCATCAAGATTTCCTTCATCAAGATTCTCCCTTGTGGCTAAGGAGTAGTCACCCTGCATCAAGCGGGCACCATCCTAAGAACACTGCGGTCTGCTGCAAGTCCTTCTTCACGAATCCGACGACCCAGCTCGACGAGACCCGTCTTCCCTGGCACCTCTGACCTCTACTCACCTCTACAGCAAAGCTGAGAACTGTGAGTGCGACAAGACCTCGAGGGACCGACGATCGCCAAGACTGCACGACTTCTTTGCAACAAGCCCACCGTGTGCTCCACTGGTGAGTGCTTTGGGGTCCGAGAAGCCCCAACCCTGAGCAGCTCCAGCACCGAAGATAAGCCCTCCAGCATCTCCACGATCTGCGTGGGGCCCTTCTGCTTTTGCGTGCTCACCGCGCTGTGTGGCTACTAGCCGGCTGGCTTGTGGCCTTCTACACGACGCCCGACGACATCACTGCTGCTGGTCTGGTTGCTCCAGACTGGCCCTTGCTTCCTTCTTCAAGAGAGGCACTCCGGACCGTCCTGGTCCACTCCAGATGCCATTTTGAGTCCACCGCGTGGGCTTGAATTTGCCAAGGCTTTGTTGCCCAATCCTGGGTCCAGCGACGCCGACAGCTTCAATCTTCGTGGGACAGCTCGCTCCTCCATCCTGGTCGCCGACAACGCCTCCTGGTCCGTGAGATCTGCGAGCACAGCGTCACCCACTCACCTAGTCGAGGTGACTACCATCCGGTGCCCTCCTGGTGCCACCTGACTACTGGCTAGTAGTCTCGAACTTGGTCCCCTCTGCTTTCAGGTGTCATCTTCCTTCGATCCAGGCTTGGATCCATCGAACTTTCTTCACTGGTCGCCTGCCAGCAACTTCTTTCTTCCAGGCTCCTGGTCCGTCTACGAGGATTCCCGACGTCTTTTCAGACCTATGCAGCTACAGCCCCTGGGCTAGGTAACTTCGGCATTTCGGTGCCCCAGCATAGCCTCACTATCCAAGGGTCAGAATCCACTTTCGTTTTCCTCCCACCAGGTCGGGTTCGCCCGAGAACACTAACTTTGTCTTTACTAGCTACCATAGACTTTGTCCCGCATCACGCGTGAGAGTGCACACTCTGCACCCGAGTCCCCTGGGTCTCCTAGAAGTAATCTGAAGATTCTATAGCCAAGATCTAGCGATTCCAACGCCTATTAGTACTGTACTTACCTGCTAGTAATTTCGCATTCCACTTTCAGAGTATATGGTTTTCCGTGCCCCTCGGGCATTTGTATATACTGTGCTAACTTAAGTATTTTCATAAGAGTTTTGTTTTGTGCTTAGTACCCTGTCCTCATAAAGAGTACAGGGCTGTTGTGAATCTTAATAAATATCCTGTTTATTTTCATAACACTTGTGTGGTGTCCTTTCACTTGGTATTCAAGGGGTATATGTGTGGTAAACAGCTGGCTTAACACGCCCTCTCGAGTCTTTAGCCTTAGACTGCTCGTATCCACGCTACTAGGATAGCTGGTCTATAAGGTTGACTTACAACCAATCATCAATAAGGGTTGCTGGACTGATACATAGTGTTCACTAGAATAGTGAGCACTGCATATCAGGCCACCTTCTCACAGGCGTTCCACAATCTCTACCTCTACCTCACCTGTATTCCCCACTTCCCAATCCTCATCCATGTCAGACCTTTGTGCTAGAAGGTATACATTCAGAGGCCCCCAGATATCTTTTGGTCGCGATTTCAGGGGTAACAGTGCAAATGTTCTTGCCAAGTGGATAAATCGTGTACCCATTCCTTGAACTTAGGAGCACGGACCCTTCCCTACATACAGACTATGTGGAGCTTCGCAAGCAGTAGGCCTATTGCTAGATATTTTTATGAACTGTACTTATATCTTGGGTAAGGCCCAGAAGAGCCACCAATGGGGTCAGCTGTATCTGTACTCCTATCATAGTCGGCATGCTCTCAAAAACCTGTACCCAGTATTCCATCACTTGTGGGCACTGCCATGCAAAATGAAGAAAATCCGCCCCTTCCCTCCCGCATCTTGCACATTTATCATCCTCCTGCAGGCGGAACTTATGTAGCTTGACGGGGGTATGATATAATCGATGGAAGAATTTAAAATGTATAAGTCGTAATCTGCTGTTAGCTGTAACTGCCTCCGTCTGCGTGCAACTGAATTCCCATTGCTCATCCGTCAGAGGGATCTCTAGATCTTTATCCCACTCCATCCCAGCATGTGGGGCCTGGGAAGGTGGTGCAATCTATATGTTCTTGTACAACAAGGACGTGGCGTGCTTAGGAACGTCAGCTTGCAATAGTGCATGTAGCGGTGGTAGAGTAATCCGTTCGGTAGGGAACTCCGTGGTTGCAGCCCTGACACTTTGTCTAAGTCGTATATACATAAACAGGTCCATAGTGGTGGGTCTGTGTGCACTAAAGAATTGCTCCCTGGAGCGAAACTGCCCCCCAACATAAAGATCCCCCCAAGTGCTATAGTGGAGACTATCAAGCAGCCTACAACAGATCCCCTCATATGTGATCTGCAGCAGAGGGTGGCGCATAAAATACATCCTAGGGGAGTACACCATAGGGTCCTCCAATCTATTAGTGATTCGCCGCCACACAGTGATGGTACTGTCTACCGTGGACAGGTCACGCTCCCGTTCCTTCACTGCCGTGAACAGGTAGCCCGCGGGGAGAGTTGGGGCCATATATCCATCCTCCACCGCCAGATGCGGCATAAACGGAGGTGGATGGAACCAATGGACCGCAAAGTGTGCCTGGGCACAATGGTAGTAGTATTCAAAATTAGGGACCTCAAATCCTCCCTGATGATATGGCAGCATCAATGTTGCAAGGTTGAGCCGTGCCTGTTTCCCACCCCATATGAGTCTCGTAAGGTGCAAATTTAGCATTTATAAAAAAAACTCCCAGGATGATACGGTATGTTAATAAGTAGATATAAGAATTTTGGTAAGAGTACCATCTTAATAAAGGATATCCTCCCTGCCATTGAAAGTGGTAGTTGCACCCATTTGGATATGCTGTTCGTCACTTTATCTATTGCAGACCCATAGTTTGTCCGCATTAGCGCGTCTTTATCCCTGGTGATATGTAGTCCCAGATATTTTAATTTGTCACTCTTCCATACCAGGGGGTAATCCAGTTGGTGTGGGATGGTCTTGTCCGTTAGGGGAAATACTACAAATAGTTGTGTCACATAAGTCTTATAAAATTCTATTGGTAGGCCATCCGATCCCGGCGCCCGCCCAGATTTCATGTGCATGCTTGCAGCCGTAATTTCATCTACTTCTTAACCCAGACTCAAAAATGTACGTTGGTTATCTCCCAGCCAGGCCAGGGCAGTGTCTTCAAAATACTGTGGCAGGGCAAGCGGTAGCCCCCTTTGAGAGGTGTACAGTGAACTATAATAGTCCACACATGTTTTCAATTGTTCCAGAAGGTTCCTGTGTTTCTCGCCCTGTAAGTCCTGGATTTCTGCTATATAATTAGAAACTCTGGGAGCGTGCACTGTATTTGCCAATACATTCGTCGGGCGATTCCCTTTGCCATACACTCTTGTCACATGATGTTTTCCTCGAAATTTGCACTCTCTATCTGCAGTGACCTCATATTCTGTCACTGTATCTCGCAATTTGGCTCTAGTCTCGCTTTCATCTTTTCCTGGGACAAGATCCCTCTTGAGAGCTTTGATTTCTCCTAATCTATGTAGGTCTCTTTGTATGTCTCTAAGTATGCCCCCACCTTTAGACATGCTCCAGCCCCTGGCCGTGACTTTAAATGCCTTCCATCCAGTCGGGAGACTAGACACAGTTGTTAAGTTACGCGCAAGGAAGTCCTGAATTTCCTGCTCAATTTCAGTTCTGAAAACTGTATCATGAAGGTGCAGTGGATTAAGACGCTAATTTACGTAGGGGGCCCTGATCTACCGGGGCCTGTATAACCACCATCACGGGGGAGTGATCGGAATACTTGCGGCCTAGATGAGTCACTTTTTCAAGCCAGTGTGCCATTCCAAAGGATACAATCAAGTAGTCCAGTCTAGACCATGTTGAGTGCACCGCAGAGTGGTGCATGCCCACTCTCTGCATAGGGTGTTTATATCTCCATGTGTCAAACAGGTAGTGAGTGTCAATCAGTTCCTTTAGTGTCTTTTGCGTGTTTGTGTAGTGTGCAGAGGAGACACAGGATATATCCATCTGTGGGCATACTACTGTATTAAAGTCCCCAACCCAAATAATATAGGTGGTGCCTATCGTTTGAAGCTTACTCCACAGCAGTAGTAGAGCATGTGAATCATTGGTGTTAGGGCCGTAATAATTAGCTATTGTCACATCATGTGAGTCCAGTCGCCCCCAGTTAAGGCAAAACCTCCCATTGGAATCAGTTTCTGACCCGCCCATCACAAAGTTCACTCCGCGTTTTATAAGAATGGCTACACCCTTAGAATATCCTGAATATGATGCGAAACAGCGTTGTGATGCCCATTTCGCAGCAAACTGGTGTGCGGTTGCTGGGTTTAAATGCGTTTCTTTCAATAGAGCTATCTTAATGGGTTGTCTGTCTAAATACCCTATTACCAGCCTTTTCTCCCTAGGATTGTTCAGACCACGGACATTCCAGGATAATATGATTAGTTTACCTATATCGAGGTCGGTGTCTGCTATTTCATCGTCTCATGTAAATTAAGATAAACCACACGTTATTTCCATTTGTATGTTGAGTAAAATACAATCCATCCAGGCTAGGACAACCTCCCCCCACCCACTCCGACATCCCCAACTTGTCGGGCATATATACCCTCCCAAACGTTTCGAAACTTAGTTCAAACAGGTACCAAATATCGGTAGAGAAAAATTGGGGGATCACCCTTGTGGGAAAAACACTAGGGGCACTCGACTTGCCCACTCCACCCCTCTATTTCACCCACCCACCACTCCGCTTTCGGCAGGCGGGCAGCTTCTGTGGGATGGAGGCGAGTGTACAGGCAGAACAAGATATAGTGCATCGTCTAATATAATACTTCACCAGGTTAGAACAATTTGCAGGGGGTAGCTCAAAAAATGTATTCTTATTCACACTCGTAGGAGCTTTCATCTTCAGTCTGGGTTCGACATCGGCGATTGGGACCTGGAGTGCAGGTGGGCCTCCACCTCCATAGATGATGCTCAGCGGTATTGCTTGAGATAATCTTCTGCCTGTTTTGGATTCTGGAAGAAGTGCTGCTTCCTACAATGCGTTAGTCTTAGTTTCACCGGATACATCATGGCATATGGGATCTCTTGAGCCTGCAGTTTTTTCTGTTTGCGATGTGCCTTTTGCACTGCCTGTGTGAAATCCGGGAAGAACGCTAAGGTGGTATTTTCATAGGGGACCTGCTTCTTCTCCCGGGCTAGGCGCAGAACCATATCTCTGTCCCGATAATTCAGGAAGCGCACTGTCACTGGGTGCGGCGGCGCTCCTGGGGGCGGGCGCACGGCCAGGGATCTGTGTGCTCTTTCCACTGTTAGGTGAGCAGAGAAGGAGTCTCTCCCAAACAGTTCAATCACAAGTTTTTCAATTAAATCTTCCATACGGCCCGTGTTGGTCGACTCAGCCAGGCCCAGGATGCGGATGCTATTTCTCCTGGAGCGAGCTTCCAAGTCCTCATTCTTATCCACTATTATCTTAAGAATTCTGTCCATTTGTAATACACGCTCTTAATTCGCCATGGCCCCATCCTCCAAGTTAGAAATCCTGGATTCGGTCTCTTTGATTCGTTGTTCATGTTGTTCTAGTTTGTTGACCACAGCGTCCAGCTGTGCAGTCATAGTGTCCATTTTTGCGTCTATGGATGACAAGCTTTGTTTCATGCTTAGTAGTAATGCTTTCCAATCTCCTTCCATGTGTTCCGCTGTGTCTGAGTCTGTCTGTTCCAATGAACCAGATTTTGGCGTTTTGTGTGACTCAAATGGAAGTTTTGTCTGCTTTGTGTCAGTGCGCCCCATGCTGCCTGTCCGTTGTGTGCTGGACTCTTCCAGGTGAGATTTATAGCCACTCTCCTCCGTCTACTCTGCGCCCCGGAACGATCTTCTCCAGTGACCGCTGCGTAATACCTCCACTTCTCCAGACTGTCAGAACAGGGCACTCTAGAGACCACCTTGTTAATGAGACACTAGTCCGTCAATCCCAGGAGTCAGACGCACATGAGGATATTACGCGCAAGTGACTAATTGTGGCATGACCAGGTCACACGGATGTCTTGAGCCGAGCCAAGCTGCTGCGGTGCCTTACGTACCCTCACTTATATTCCAGGCAGTACGTGACTATTTGCTTCTATGGTGAGGCGCCGTATCCTGTGAGCTCGCACAATATGCTTCTGCAAATATCTACCGGCATTCAGAAGTACCAGCTCGTCGTAGGTACTCCCGCTGTCTCCGACAGCCGTCGAAGCTGGTGTTATGTCTACCGCCGGTCGTCAGTCAATCCTGCCTAGTGTTTTGACGCACTCCTCACCCCATGGCCCGAAATGGCTGCCTCCAGTACCAGCCACTTGTTCTCTCCACTACTTCAAATCATCCGCCCAGAAAGCGCTAAATTCCACCCCAGTGGCAAAAGTCATACCTCTCAGTCTTAGGGGTTAATCATACAGGGCTGAAGATTTTAGTTTATGGGCAGCTGTTTGTGCCCCGGCCAGGTCCCCTGTGTGTCTCCAGCTGAGACTGTCTGCTAAAATGGCGGCCATTCCTCCTGATTGCGTTGGGTGCAGTATTGAGCTGTTTGCTTCAGTGGCAGGGCACCCACCGCTGTGCGATCGCTCAATATGCTGCAACTCAGGAATCTCATTGTTCAATAGCGCCAGGTCCCAGTCCGTACTCACAGCAGCGGCTGCCTTCTGCCTAGACTCGCACTATATCTCCTGCTGGCCACTGGGAGATCTTGCTCGGTGTGCCTTCTTTCCCGCAGGTCGTCTTTTGCTGCAGCGCTGAAGTGGCGTACCCATCACTCCCCTTCCCCTTGCTCGCTCACCTAAGGTGAAGGGGGCAATACGTTGTCTCAAAAGTCACAGCTGCTGCTGTTCTGCCCAGACGCTCTCTGCGCCTCCGCCGTCACAAGGGCTGGGCCTGCGATGTCCTACCCAACCACGGACTGTCCTGGGTTCTGTCTCGTCATTCAGCTCCAGCCATCTGGCTCAGTGCCCGGTACAGGGTTTCTCCGGCCACCACTTCCCTTCAATCTGCTCCCCCATGCCTTATACTTTCATCGCATATATCAGCAGCAGCTCCGGCGTTCGTTTTCGTGCTGTTCTGTCTTTTAATTCATAGCAGGATAGGGAATATGGATGTTAATCCGTCCGGCTCGGCAAGAGCTTTACTGGTGTGCGGCCATCTTGGTCGTGCACCCCCTAGCGCCCCGTACCCCACTATCTATACTTACCCACCACTGCGCAGGAACAGCTAGAGACCAAGCAAGGCATCTACGCCACAGCTGGCTTACCCCACATGTGTCAGGGGGCAACTGACTGCATACATGTCCTACTTGTGCCCCCTGGCAACACTACACACATTAACCGCAACAGAAATCACACGCATTCCATCAATGTACAGGCAATAGTGGACCACCGGGGATTCTCCACCAACGTTGTCGCCAACTACCTAGGCAGTGTGCATGATTCCTACATCTACAGACAGTCCATCATCAACTAGTGCTACCAGGATGGTACTCCTGGAAATGCACTGCTCATTGGCAAGTACCAAATGAACACACCACACACCTCAACTCCACAATAATATAACTCACAACACTGGTAATGCACACATTACAAACTCACATACAACATGCCAAACAATATGCCCACCCACCAGACACGACAGCACAACTTACTGTGGGAACCTGGTCCAGTCATGTACATAAGCCATCAATGGGATGGCACTTCAACCACATGATAGCAGATTGTGAGGAGAGGTGGGGGACAGGCATTCGTGAGGCAAGTGACCCATGAATGAGAATGTACACAATGCCAAGTGTGGCATGGATGTGCTGGCCAGACTGCGGTATGCAGGCCACACACATATCCATGTCGACATACACCGCTGGTGTATGGAGTGTAGTGGACAGTGGACGCAACCATGTCACCCCAGCCAGTGGGCAAGATCGCGGAAATGTAGCTTGTTACGTCCCCCCCGTAAGTGTTAGTGGAGTGGGCAGGCCCGGCATACGCCAGGCCAACTTAGGGGTGTAAATAAAAAGCACGTAACTCAGGTAGTGGCTCTCTTTCAGAATGCCCAACGTCTCTGCCAGGGCAGCACCTCTCACGCCACCACGAGGCCGATGCCGTTGCCGTGAGCGGTGTTGCCTGCGATCCTGTGTGCCTGCTGCACCCCAGATCACTGGTCCCCGAACCGGTCTTGCCCGCCCCTGCGCACCCAGGCCTCACTGCTCACCTACCGACACTGGCGTGTGCCAAGGAGGGCCCGCCACATACCAGTGCAAGCTCCAAGCCCGAGCTCTGCGACCATGGCAGCCTGCTCACACCATCACAGCCTCCGCGACACAGGACCGCAGTACTCCTTTCTCGTTGACGTACTCCACCGGCATACACAGCAGACTAGTAAGTCACACATTTGGAACTGAGTCTTGATTACTCCATGGCAGAGTACATTTTTTACGGCAGAGTTTATATCACTATACATTCGATGTGGTGCCACCAAGTCTGTGTATTGCAAACAAAACAGGTGATGGACCGAATGCGGCTCAATGTCACACATTCGACCCAGTCCGAAGATCTGGGCCCAAATCCATCGTTTTTTTGCACTCCACACCACCCTGGGTTAGACAATGGCGATATGCAAATCAGCTCTGACCCTGTGCCCCATGGGAACAGTCCAGTCCGAACTACAAAAGCCAGGCACTCCACACCACTTGGAATCAAGCTAGCCGGGCTGATGAGAGGTGTTACCTCGAAACCGGTCCGGTCCTCGGATGTTTGATTCCGTTCTGGGAAGGACATGGCTTTTGTAGTTCGGACTGGACTGTTCCCATGGGGCAACAGGGTCAGAGCTGATTTGCATATCGCCATTGTCTAACCCAGGGTGGTGTGGAGTGCAAAAAAACGATGGATTTGGGCCCAGATCTTTTGACTGGGGGAATGTGTGACATTGATCCACATTCGGTCCATCACTTGTTGTTTTTGCAATTGCCGCCCTAAGTGCGCTGGGGATGCCCAGACGTGGGTCCCAGGCACTCCACACCACTTGGAATCAAGCTAGCCGTGCTGATGAGAGGTGTTACCTCGAAACCGGTCCGGTCCTCGGATGTTTGATTCCGTTCTGGGAAGGACATGGCTTTTGTAGTTCGGACTGGACTGTTCCCATGGGGCAACAGGGTCAGAGCTGATTTGCATATCGCCATTGTCTAACCCAGGGTGGTGTGGAGTGCAAAAAAACGATGGATTTGGGCCCAGATCTTTTGACTGGGGGAATGTGTGACATTGATCCACATTCGGTCCATCACTTGTTGTTTTTGCAACCAAGTCTGTGTATAGCATTCCATCCACACGTATGTGTGGGCCCAAGTGAACTACTTCCCTCGGGCCACACTGCGCTCGAGTAGGTCACACATTTGGAACTGAGTCTTGATTTAGCAATGGCAGAGTTCATATAATTGCACGCAATGAGAGGTGTAAGAGGAAGACGTGTGTCAATCAGGAGGAAAAAAGGATCATTGTTAAGGAGGTGATCAACACTACCAACAACTGCCCTGGTGTCACTAACTCTGTGCATCGCGAGCCAACGACACATGGCTGTGGGCCCCTGCTGCCCGCTGCCTCCAGCCTACACTGCTTTTGAGTAGGTCACACATTTGGGACTGAGTCTTGATTTAGCAATGGCAGTGTTCAACTCATTGTACAGGCCTCATCCAGACTGCATCCTCTCTCAGCCCCGGTGCCCCTAAGTCTGTTTCCCGACATTCATGGACACTCTCTGGTTGAACTTTGGTGGCATCTGAGTCTATGGACTGGGGGTTGGTGGGAGAAGAAAATAGCTTGGAGAGAGGAAAATGACCGGTACGTAGCCAAGGTGGCCCTTTGCTACGATTTATAGATGGCCTATTTCTTCTCTGGAATGGAACAGAAACATAGTTTTAGAATACTTTGGCATACTGAATAACAATCAAGTGGGATTCAAGGTCACATATAACATCAGTGTAGTGTTCTTAGACACCAGAGTGTATGTTAAGTCAGACAAAAAAGAAACAACAGTGTTCCGCAAGAGCACAGCGACCAACAGTGTGCTCCATGGAAAAAGCTTTCATCCTGAACTCCTAAAAAGAAACATACTGTACGGAGAATTCATCAGGATGAAAATAAATTTTCAGAGACCAAAGAGATTAATCTTAAATTTAAAGACACTAAACAAAGATTTCTACAAAGAGGCTATCAGTACAATGACATCAAGCGGGTAGAAAAGAAAGCAAGATGCCTTTCGCTTGCTGAGATCCTGGTGAATTAGAAAGACAACAATACAGGAGAGCGGGGGCGTGGCCAGCGACATGGTGGAGTAAGACCTGTTCTTACTAGGCTCCCGGTGCCCTGCTGTAATCCGTCTTTTTCATTGTACCACATACTTTAAAAAAAACCTCTACTATAGAGTCGGAGAGGCTCCGTCACCTTCGCTGCCAAACCCGCCTGTGATCTTGCGGGGCAAAAGCTGTGATCGGCGCTGAGGGGGAATTTCGGCCGGCGCGGCGGAGCTGAGGCAAGATGGCGACCGGGCTGGCTCCTTCGGCCTTGGAACGGCTCTGCCGGGACCCTGTGGTCGGAGCCCCTGTGGACCCTCTGCGTCCGTGAGATCTGCACCGGAGCCCAGCTGCCGGGGAGGCGAATCTGCCCCCCCTCCCTCTCCCCTCCGACTCCCGGTGTCCGCTGCCGAGGGGGTCTCCGGCGTTTGCGGCAATCTACGGAGGCCCGGAGGAAGATCCCCCACTCAGCCGGGGCCGGTGCGACGGGGAGAGTGCCGTTCCAGAGGAGGAAGGACGGCGGGGCGGCCCTACGAGACCTGTTGCAGGAGTAAGGAGAGGGGCTGACCCATCTTGGAGGCCTCGGGGGTCCGCACCTTGTCTCCCCCTCTTCCCCCCCTTGTGCCTGCGACTTCAGCTCCCGCCGGCCCTGATCTGCCTGCGGCTGCCAGGCCGGACTGTTGACTGTCAGGGGCCCCGGCGACGAACCGCTGTTGAACATTTGCGGTCTCTCTACCAGCTGGTACGTGGAGAGGTGCCCCGAGCTCTCGCCCTCCTCCCCCCACATTCTTCCGCCGCCGAGGAGCGGAGCGGACTGAGTCCTTGGGCTGCTTCGCAGGAGACCTGCGGCCTCGGGTGCCATTGAGGGAGAGAGGGCCTCGATCGTCCTGGGACCCCCGGGCGACTGGGCCGGACCGTGCCAACGCCTGCTGCCTTGAGGCCTGAGCTGGACTACCTACTCCCTCTTCCGGAGAGATCGGGGCCGGGGACTGCGACCCGTAGTGATTGGGGCCCCTGTGGACCTTATCAAACCTCCCTGGGGGTACAGCGGGGGGCTCTTGATCACCGCTGCCTCCGCGGGGGGCCCGGCTGTGGGTGGTGTACGAGGGAGAAGGAGGGGTACGTCGTCTGATCCACCGGAGGCCCGTGCCTGTACCCCGAAATAACTCTACCCCCCCCACCCCTCCGCGCTTGCCCTCGCTCTCTGGCTAAGGAATACCGGCCCTGAGTGTTTGCTCTCCCTGTCGCCTCATCTGACTTTCTGGCTGAGCCAAGAGACTCCTGCCTAGGGCCACGCTCTGTCATGGGGAAAAGAGACCTCCCCGCCGAGACCGGCCAGACAGGAGACTATACTAGTTATGCCACGACACGATCGCAAAGGGAGGCGGCCCCGGCGCCACTCGACACATGCACGGACACGGCCATAATCATGGAGGCGATCCAGGCCTCGAGGGCAGATATTCAAAGCTCTAGGATGGCACTTGAGACCAAAATAGGTGAGGTGGGCTCCGAGGTCCTCTTGCTGCGTCAGGACTTCCGGAATCTGACAGAGAGGGTGACTGCCACTGAGACCAGAATTGGCGAGTCGGAGGATTCACTTACCACGCTCCGGAAAGAAATGGCGGAGCTACAGGCGTCCCACAAACAGCTCCTATGGAGGGTGGATGATGCCGAAAATAGGGTGCGGCGCAACAACCTTCGCTTCGTGGGCTTTAGGGAAGGCATCAAGAAGAACGACGTAGCGGCCTTTCTTCGTGACTGGTTGACATCGACATTTCCACAAGCCCAATTTTCAAATTGCTTTATTATATAAAGGGCACACAGGGCCCTGCTCATGAAACCTCCAGAAGGGGCGCGCCCACGACCGATCATCGCCCGCTTCCTTAACTTTGCGGACAGAGACCTCATCTTGAGAGAAGCAAGAAAAAAGGGGGAACTCAGACTGGAAAATACAAATATTATGATTTTTCCGGATTATAGCCAAGATGTGCAGAAACAACGCCGGTCTTATGACTCAGTTAAGGCAAAACTCCGAGACCTACATATATCCTACATGCTGCTCTTTCCGGCAAAACTGAAGGTGCTATACAAAGGCAGATCACACTTCTTTAATCGCCCTGAAGAGGCCTGGCAGTGTCTGGAGGAACGACCAATGCTCCGTGAAGCAGAGGAGGAGGGCCCCAGGATCCACTTCGAAATGGCGGCAGCCAACTTCCGGAGAAGCCCACCTAAGACGCAGAGGTCCCACATCCCGAGAATGAAACGGCACACATTTTCCCCGGCGAATTCAGGAGGGCCCGCGACAATCAGAGGGGAACGCAACCGTGATGCGACCGTGAGGGAGGATCCGGCACCGGGCTCCAGATTCAGCAGCCTGGCTCATCCTACTGTTGAAGAGCGGGAGGACACCGAAAATGATCATTCATCAGACTTGGGGGATTTGACTGACTTTTCGCTCCACCCGCTGGTACAAGTGATCTGAGAGATGGAACAAGTAGCGACTGGGGGAGCGGATGACCGTGACATGGACACACAAGATTCCCATTCGTGAAGAAGTATGGAACAGATATCCGTGATGGCAGTGCACCGCTGCTGAGGTCACGCAAGTTACAACCACTACTCTCTGAGTATAATTTGACATTATTGTTGTTTGTCTGCCTGGCTACTACCTCTAGTGGCCCTCGGGGCCGGGGATCCCTGTCCTGTTCTTGGACAGCGACGGCTGAAGTCCTAGTGTCAGGCTAGTTGGGGGGGTCAGCGGGAGGGCGACAGACCTTTACCACCTGAAAGTCCTGTGCTTTATAGATTATGAGTATGGGATGGACACGCCCACTACTGCTGGCCACGCCCCCCTCACAAGGCTATATAACGTGCGCTGAATACAAGCGCCGTATATAGAAAGCAACCTCCTGAGGCGGAAGCCGGGAGGATCGATAGCACGCTGATTTTAAAAACTGTATAAAACTGCGCTTTTGTTTTAAACTTTCCGAAACCCCCGCTCTGGGCACTCATTGTTTATTTGTACTCACCAGGCACCCCCCGCACAGCGGATTTATCGCTGACGCGGGTCCAAGATCACGATCTTGCCGCCATTCCTGGGACTCCCCAGGACACGCTCACTACTGCTGGCCACGCCCCCCTCCAACACCCCCAGCCGCCTATAAAGCATGTGTATTTTCCGGACATGCAGTGGGCGCGCCCGTTTGCACGCCGGAGGCGTGCCTAAGGCAAGCCCGTCTGCGCCCGTCCGTGGCTGGCCGGGGCACGGGGCATGCACCCTGCCGGTTTCATCCAATACACCTCTACAGATCTGATCCGATTACATCCTCATGGGTCTACCCCCCCTGCGACTCTGTCGGGCTTTGAGCCACTGGGGTTTCTCTGTACTAGAGATACATTTCCTGAGATAGTAACCTCTTCGCCCTCAGCTCCCCCTTCAATTATCATTCCTCCATCCAAAAAACGGACTCCATACCTCATTCTCACAGTGACCTATCGCAACACACGCTCACTGGTAAAACACCAGCTGGAAATCTTTGCTTTGTTAGACTCTGAGAAACCGGATATACTACTGTTAACGGAGACATGGCTTAATGAGGAATCTGCCCCCGATATACTCGCTGCAATCCCTGCTGGCTACTACATCCTCCAAACAGAGCTCCCGGCAGGCCGAGAGATGGGGTAGCAGCGATTATCAAAAATTCCATCCGGTTCTCCGCCCTGACTTCAGCCGGCATCCCCTCGGTCGACTATCTTGTGCTGAGACTGGAATCCTCAGCGAAACCATTTATCTGTGTCCTAGTCTACCGCTCCCCCCAATTTATGTCTGACTTTCCCACGATGTTTGGGGACATGCTTTCTCAACTTATCATTAATAACTCAAAAATTTTGGTCTTAGGCGATTTTAATTATTGGCCTTCTGACGTAGAGGAGAATGCTTGCTCTATCTCATTTACTGATCTCCTATCTAGCATGAACTGCCTGACACACATAAAGTCAGCCACCCACATTAAAGGTCACATTCTAGACCAGGTTTGGACATCTAACCTGGACATATCTGCCCCTCTCATCTCACCTTGCCTATTGTCAGACCATTTCATAATCTCCTTCTCTATTACGGCTACTCCCGGCCTTGGTAGACCTCTGGAAGGCAACCTCTCAGCCCGGAATTGGAACAAGGCCGATCTCAGCAAATTTGTCACCCTACTTAGAACCTCCACCCCCTCTAATCTGGGCTCCATCGACACCCAAGCCTCTGCCCTCACACACTGGCTGGAGTCAGCCAGCGACATCGTGGCTCCATTCAGACAAATTAAACTTAAACGCCTGCACGACGCCCAAAAGTGGTTCACGGAAGACCTCAAAGCCCTGAAGCTGGGCCTTAGGCAGGCCGAGCGCCAGTGGCAATGTAGCTACGCCCCAGACATGAAACTACGCTTCACTACCCTGCTAAAAGATTACAAAATAGCGGTCCTACAAGCTAAGACCACTTATTTTTCTAACAAGATTGCTGACTCCGCCACCAAAACCAAAGAAATTTTTTCTATTGGGGAGGAGCTGTCAAACCTAGACAGGGTTACCGCTAAACCTCTCCCCTCCCGCGCACTCTGTGACTCCCTAAATCTTTTCTTTGTCGAGAAGATAAACAATATCAAAAACAGTATTCTATCCTCAGCCCCGCCTCACGCCCTTGGGTCCGACTTCTCCTCGCCTTCTCCCAACCCCATGCAGTTGACCCAGATTCCTCCAATTTCGGAGACAGAGCTTCCTGCCATCCTTAAGAAGGTTGCCTCTGGATCCCCACCGACTGTTGTCCGACTGTTGTCCTCCTTTGATCCTCCGTGAGGCCTTTATAGCCTGCCCTTCCCCCCCTTTGGCACTGCTGAACAATTCTCTTTCTTCTGGCACCGTCCCCGGGTCATTCAAAAGCGCCGAGGTCATGCCCATTCCCAAAAAACCCACAGCAGACCCTACGGTTATGAGCAACTTCCGTCCCATTGCCTCCCCTACCTCAGCAAAGTCCTTGCGTCCCACGTGACTAACACCCTGATTACCTTTATCGAAGACTCTCACTTCCTCGACTCCCAACAGGCCGGCTTTAGACCCAATCATTCTACTGAATCTGTTATACTTTCAGTCATGGAGGAACTGCGGAGAGGAGCGGACTCCAACATCAGCCAGGTTCTGGTGCTCCTGGATCTGTCGGCCGCCTTTGATACGGTCGACCATGACATTCTAGTCGGTCGTGTCAGGGAGGCCGGCATCCAGGGCACTGCCCTAGACTGGGTCCGCTCCTTCCTGAGCAACCGCCGTCAGGCGGTTCGGCTTTCTCAGTTTTCTGCGGAAAAGGTCGAGCTAACCTGCGGTGTCCCGCGGGGCTCCTCCTTATCCCCTCTTCTTTTTAATTTATACCTCACCCCCCTTATTCGGTCCCTACGAGGTAGCTGTGTCACAGCGTTTAACTACGCGGATGACATCCAGCTGGTCTTCGACATCAACTCTACGGACCAATCCATCGACAACTTTCAAACTACCCTCTGTCATATCAGCGACTGGATGGGGGCGAATCATCTGAAGCTCAACCCCGACAAGATAGAGCTGGTGCTTGTCGGGGGTGCAGCCAACCCCTGGAAATCCACCTTTTGGCCCACAAGGTTGGGCCCCCCCCAACCCTGTCAGTTCAGTAAAAAGCCTTGGGGTCATTATTAGTAATGACCTCACGATGAAACACCAGATTAACGCAGTAGTTTCCGCCAGCTTTTTTCAGCTGAGAAAAATTCAAAAGATCGCCCGCTGCCTGACCACCGAGGCCCTCACCCTGGTCCTAGTGACCTTAGTCATCTCTAGGATAGACTATGCCAACACCCTTTATGTTGGCATACCGGCATACCAACTAAAGAGGCTACAACTTGTCCAGAACCAGGCCGCACGGCTCATTCATCATCAGCCCAAACACCAACACGTATGCCCTCTTTTAAAATCCCTCCACTGGCTCTCTGTTTCTGAGCGGTGTAAGTTCAAACTGGGATGCATTATTTTTAAGTCCCTTGCTGGCACAGGTTCTTCATTTATTTCTTCACTACTGCACCCATACGTCCCTTCTCGCAATCTCCGCTCCTCTCATCTGGCCTTACTCCAGACCCCGACCTTCAAACGCAAAAGACAGGGAGGACTGAGGTTCTCATTCCTTGCCCCGTCCTTCTGGAACGCCCTCCCTTTAGGCCTAAGACTAGCCTCCCCCACACCCACTTTAGGTCCCTTCTAAAAACTCACCTGTTCCGTAATGCCTACAATTAACGCATCCAGCACCACGGATTGTTTGTTTTCTTTATGTTTTAGCGCCAAGAAACCGCTAGGTGTTAGTTGCGCTTTATAAGTTCTTTTTACATTACATTACATTACATGGACGGGAGGAGAAGGTGGGGAGGGGGTGGTGGGGTTTTGGGAAGTTCAACCAGTTTTGTGGTGGGGTTGTTGGGAGGGGGTGGGATGGGAACTGGTTAGTTTATTACAGTCATGTACATGGTTGCGACATTCTACACTCATACACCAAGGACCACCCGCATTACTATGCTGATACATCAGAATGGCAAGTACACTAGACGCACACTGCGCTGACCACCACAGTCTCAGCGTCTTATCCTGGAATGTGAACGGTCTTGGTAATAAGGTTAAGAGAGGGTTGGTAAATGCCTACTTTAAAAGAATAGGACCAGATGTAATTTTCCTACAAGAGACGCACCTTAAAGGGTTGAATTGCTCCTTCTTAGCCAGGGGACGTTATAAAATGCTGGCACACGCGGGATACACCACTGACTCCAGGGGAGTAGCCATTATTCTAAAGAACACCTCCCACATTCTGCATTACCCGCACTTTGGAAGATTCACAAGAGACCTACGTAGGGGTTCAGGAGACTTGGCGTAGACGCACGTACATGTTGATCTCGGTATATGCCCCCCCCAAACTTCAGGCTAACACGCTTAAGACGCTGGCCAACATACTCCTTGAATCGGCGGACACTATTCAGTTGGTGGGTGGTGATTTTAATGATGTTATGGAAGATGGACAGTTCGGGGGCGCCACCTCCCAAAGATACTCAGACCCCACTAGCCCAATTGATTACCACAATCGGCCTTGCGGATGTCTGGAGGTGGTTACACCCGGGCCAGCTGACATACTCCTTTTACTCAGCCTTGCACAAGGTATTCTCACGGCTAGACTATATTTTTATGGCCAGAGAAGAAGACAAGATTTGACCCTAGACACCGTCGCAGAATACAGGGCCAGAGGAATCTCGGACCACTCACCGCTGTTGGTACGAGTGGGTCAGACGCGCAGAACGGCAGGGGTTACCTGGCGGTTAGATGCCTGGAACCTTAAAAAAACAACTGTTCTAAAGGGAGTACAGGCGGATGTGCGAGTATATCTGGCCGACAATGAGGGATCGGTTGACTCAGGGGTAACCTTCTGGGAAGCCTTAAAACCGGTCATGAGGGACAGGATAATCAATAGACTTGGCGAGGAAGCCTTTGACGCGGTTCATTGGCCATTTTTAGAGTGGGTACTGGAAAAATATGGCTTTGGCCCCAAATTTCGGGCCTGGGTTCGGCTCCTCTACACTGCGCCACGAGCTAGAGTACGGGTTAATGGAAGCCTGTCTCGGGAGTTCCAAATCCAGAGAGGGACTCGACAGGGATGCCCTCTGTTGCCCCTCTTATTCACACTCACCATTGAAATCCTGGCATCCCGGGTTCGACAGAACTCCACAATCAGCGGATTTAGAATAACAAACACAGATCTGGCCCAGGAGAAGTTGTCCCTTTACGCGGACAATGTCCTCCTATACATCACTAACCCGGGGACAACCATCCCAGAACTTATTCTAGAACTGGAAGCATATGGACAACACTCTGGTTACACGATTAATTGGCATAAGTCAATCCTATACGACCCTGGGTGCGGTAACCACTGGACAACGTTGCCACGACAATTAATCACCACTACAGAAGGTTTTCAGTATTTAGGGATTTATATCACACTCGACAAGTCACTCTCGCTACAGAAAAATATAGACAGGGTCTCGCAGAACTCGGCCTTAGACATGGAGAGATGGAAACGCCTGCCACTTACACTCTTGGGTCGGGCGGCCATGTATAAAATGATTATTCTTCCCAAATACTTATATGCCCTGCAAAATGAATATTATCCCCTCCCGGAGACGCTACTGCGTAAAATCCACTCGGATCTTCGGTCCTTTCTCTGGTTAGGAAAACAACCCAGAATAGCATTGACTACGCTCCAAAGACACCAGTACAGTGGCGGAATCTCACTCCCGAACCTAGAAGCCTACTATTGGGCGGAACACATGATCCCGATTAATGAATGGTTACACACACCGGCGGACCATCCCACATATACATTAGAGCGACATACACTGTCCTCCCACAACCTATTGCACTACCTCTATGGTGGCCCCACAAGACGAGCACTCCTCCCGGCGACTCGGATAACATTACATGCCTGGACTAAGGCCATGAAACGCACAGGCTGGGATAGGACTCCCACCCGACAGACACCACTGTGGCATTGTGTATGGCTACATGAACTACACAAACTAAGGGGATTTAAACGATGGGATGACATCGGAATCTCCACTGGTGGCGATGTGATAGCCAGGGGGGATCTGAAGTCCTTCCAGGCTATGAGAACCGAATTTGGACTCCAACACTCACAGATTTTCAGATATACCCAATTCCGCCATGCTTGGAGGGCACAAAATATACACCTGTCGGGAATAGCAGAATATGCCCCTTTAGAGGGGAGGCTCTTACAGGAACAGATTCAGGGGAAAGCTGTCTCACTCACCTACAAAACATTAACCAACAACATGCTGGGAGACCTAGCGAAGCTTAGAAGTACTTGGGAGAGTGAGATAGGGGCACTTGAGGACTTAGATTGGGACATGGTGTTGATGCATCCCCGGGAAGTAGCGATTAAATCCAGACTCCGCCTCACTCAATACAATGTGCTACACAGAACTTATTATGACCGGGTACGTCTCTATAGGATGGGGAAAATAGAAAACGACAGATGTCTTAGATGTCACAGGACAGGTGGGGACTTCTATCATGTAATATGGTCATGTGGGGTAATTCAAACTTTCTGGACCTGCATTTTTTCGGAACTTCAGGAGATTCTTGAGGTACCACTTGCACAGGAGCCCAAGCTGGCTTTACTAGGGATGTCCAATGATGTGGATCTGCCTCGTCCCCTCATGATCTTTCTGGTTTTAGCCTTGGTGGTGGCAAAAAGGGACATAGCGAGACGATGGGGATCTCCGATCCCCCCGGACTTGGAGGACTGGAGAGCTGGGTTAGATCTGTATATGGCGGCGGAGAGGGTGACCTACAAATCTAGAGGATGCCCTAAGAAGTTCCGAAAGATCTGGTCCAGGTGGAGACACTATCATGGACTCGATGGAGGGTTGGGAGATGGTTGAGCCCCTTCCTAATTTACTAGTCTCTGTGGGTGGCGGCGGGCGGGTCGGGGAAGGGAATTTGGAAGAAGTTTATTCATCGATCGGGCTTCTTTTTCAACTTTATAATGTGAAACATACCAACTGTATGCGATTGGGGGGAGGCGGGTCTGGGAATAGAGGGATGAACGTTGCAAAATGTATGACTGTATTGTTGAGCTTTACTCAAAATGCAAATAAAAATGTTTAAAAAAAAAAAACAATACAGGAGAGCGGAAAAAAGAACCAATACGAATGGTCATGACCTACAGCAATGAACGTTTCAAAATTCGTAAAATTCTAAATAAATATTGGAACTTCTTAACCAAAGACCCAGACATTGGCAAAAAGCTGGGTAATCAACCTCAAATAACATTTAGAAATGCACCATTGTTATCAGACAAATTGGTCAACAGCCATTTTGAATTGAAGAAGCCAAAATCCTGGTTGCAAGGACTGCAAAATAATTCAGTAAATGCAGCCACTGCAAAGCTTGCAGAATTGGCAGGAATAGAATGAAGATCACTGACCCTCAAGCAAAGACGTTTAACATCAATGAGACTATCACATATGATACCACAAACGTGGTATATCTCATAGAGTGCACATGTGGCAAACGCTACATTGGAAGAACGATATGCCCTTGAAAAAACTGATCTTGGAGCATATTAGGGCAACCCCAACAAGGATGTAACATACGCAATGGCAAAGCACATGATGACGCATGAGGGAAAAACATGGCAAGACATGACATACTCTGGTCTTGCGACTGTACCAGCACATAAAAGAGGGGAACATAGAACTCTAAAGTTAAGACACCTGGAATCAAGAATGATAATAACATTTAAAACAAAGACCCCAACAGGCTTACACAGGGACAAAGAAATGTACATACATTTGTAAGGAGAGGCAATAGAAATTCCATCAATCTGTAACTGTAGTACCTGAAGAAGCATACCGTGAGTTCATGAACCTGTGATAGTAAACATCTGATTAAAGAACCTTTGGATACATAAATAAAGAGAACATGAATTGAAATAACATAACTAATTGAGAGATGTAATTGTCAGCATGTTTGAACAATGACCCCCAGCATATGAAAAGTACTGTTTTGCACACCAACAAAAAGAGGGCACTGAGCCATAACGAGTGATAACAAATGGATGATCTCGCGAAGAACGCTATAGTTGGAAAGTCACACAACTTGGATTGCACTGAAGGGCACTTATCCATGCAATCAATATGTGTGGCAATAAACACTGAGTCATATATCCAACGCCATGCTAACGGTGACGCAGCAAGCAAAAATTGACCATTCACTGAGATAAGCTGTCCAGTTTACTTATATTTTATTATGATTGCCTAACTGACAAAATGTGTTGGGTGAGGAGAATTGTTTCATGCATATTTCGAACTGGGTCATTTGATGTATAAGATTGAAGATTAAGGATTGACATTGTTTGACCAAATAATTGAGATTTCTAATACACATTATTGGTAGGTATTTGTATTACAAACTGCCTTTCCCATAATGCACCATAATAGGCAACATGGGTAATTGGTATAAAATAGAGAAAGCATAGAGGGACTAACGCTAAACTCCGTGACCAAGACTGGTTGGTCGAAACACGTAGGTGAGGAGGAGATGGTGTTAATAAAGCAACTTTAAACACTAACCCCCCGGAGAGTACAGCGTCTATTGAATTGTTGGCAAATTGAATTTCGAGGCCGAGTCCAGCCTCGCCACATGCACCAACTGTGCAAGAGTGCACCCTTCATACATATACCGAGGTCCATCTGGCGAGTTTTGTTTTTCCCAATGAAGTTGGTTTTTCGCTTCGGACCGCCTCAATAAACCATCCCAGCATGTGGTTTTTGCTGAAGCAACCCGGATCTGACGGGGTAGCATGGACACTGAGCTGATGTTCCGTGACCCGGCTGTTGGCAGCATTGCAGGCAGAGAATCTGGGGACTCAAGGAGGATCGATTTGTCATCGTTGAGAACTTTTGAGGAAACACAACTTACCTCGAACAGGGCACGAACAGTACAAATAATTTTTTTGTAGCCCCACAGAAGACAGTTACTATCTTGAGGGCTTCTGGGAGTGGTAGTCTCGTCCATCAGACTTCGGAATAGAGACTATGAGTTCTCAAATCGGGGCCAGCTGTACTCCAATGACATGGGATGAGCCAAGAAGGTTAAAAGCAAGGGTGTTACCTCATATCTGTTTCTGAAGGCATCTGAAGAAGACTTAACCGTCGAAATGCATTATGCCGCAATTTTTCAGCAATAAAGCGATCTTTATTTATTTATTTATTTATTTATTCGCTTGTAGAGCACCTGAGTCAATTCCTGAAGGGATATCTCTGCGCTGTTGCTTGTACTGGACAGTTTTACTATGCAAATGGAGCTGTGCAGGAAGATTGCCTAGGATTATGGCAGAGTGAAGAGGTAGGTTTTGAGTTTTTTTCTGAAGTGTTCAAGATTGCTGATCTGTTTGAGTTCAGTGGGTAAGGAGTTCCAGAGGATAGGTCCTTTGTAAGACAAGGCACGCCCGCCTTGTCTAGCTCTTTTTATTTTTGGGACCTGTAACAGTTGAAGATTACTTGAACTAAGTGAGCGTCCAGGGATGTATGGGACGAATATTTCTTTTAAGTATTTTGGACTAGATCCAGACAGGCATCTATGAATCATGTTGCAGATTTTGAACTTGATACGCTGTTTTAATGGCAGCCAATGAAGTTGGCGAAGAAGAGGACGGGAAGGTGCTCTTGGAGGAGCATTGAGAGCCAGTCTAGCTGCCGTATTTTGGACAACCTGAAGTTTGTCCAGTTGTTCCTCATTTGCTGATAGATATAATCCGTTGCAGTAATCTAATCTGCTTATTATGAGGGTTTGTATGAGCGTTTTCCTGTGACTGTCTGGGAGAAATGGGAAAACACGTCGCAAGAGCCCCACCGTGTGGAGGCAGGCACCTGCCACCTGATTGGTGTGCTCCTTAAACAGGAGCGCCTGGTCTAGTTTGACACCCAGATTTTTTGCTACTGGTTTGGGGTTGGGAACTGGACCTAGCTCCAAGGGCCACCAATCGGACCACAAGAGAGTCGCCCCCCCGAACAGCATGACCTCGGTTTTGGACACATTGCATTGGAGGAAGTTCTGAGCCATCCAATGCGCCACCGCTCTCATCCCATCTGCAAAGGTGGACTGAATTGCAGGTGTCAAAGTTTGAAAGGGAAACAGGAGCTGGGTGTCGTCAGCGTATGACACCGGAGAAAATCCATATGATCTTATTAGATTTGCTAAGGGGGCCACATAAATGTTAAAAAGCGTGGGGCTAAGGCACGAGCCCTGTGGCACTCCCTTGGTTAACTCCCTAGAGGGTGAAGAGTGGGATCCCAGTCTGACTCCTTGAGTGCGGCCGGTGAGAAAGCTTTGTAGCCTTGATAGGGCCATTCCTCCTACCCCCACATCACTCAATCTTTCGAGAAGAAGTTCATGTGATACCGTGTTGAAGGCAGCGGACAAATCTAACAGCACTAAAATCACTGAGTCCCCCTTATCCAGTGACATCCTGATGTTGTCGGTCACGGAAAGGAGGGCTGATTCAGTGCTGTGATTAGGCCTAAAACCAGATTGGGAGAGCTCTAGGCCTTCCGCTGCCTCGATGTATTTTGACAGGTGGGTGTTCACATTCTTCTCGGTGAGTTTACTGAGGTAGGGTAGGAGGGAGATGGGTCTGAGGTTAGACAGGTCAGACCAGGGCAATGAGGTATTTTTCCGGATGGGATTGACCACTGCTTGTTTCCACTCAGAGGGTACCTGTCCTTCTCTAAGGGATTGATTTATGATGGTTCAGAAGTAAGGGCCTAAGAAGGAGTTTAGTGGAGCCAACATTTTTGCTGATATGAGGTCATTAGGGGAGCCTGATTTTATATGGCTGGTTAGGAGGGGGAGATCAATGTTAGAGACTGGGGGAAAGGAGAGAAGGGAAGTTTCCATTTTTTGCTGCAAAATGAGGGCAGGGTTCCCACAGTTGGTGTTGGTGGTTTTCAGGATTTTGTCGTATATTGTGTTAATTTTGTTCTAAAAAAACAGGGATATCTCATTGCATAATGGCTGTGAGAAGTCATCCAAGCTCACACATGCTGTGGGTTTTACAAACGATGTAAGTATCTTGTATAGTTCCTTTGAAGAATTTCCTGCCTCTATCAGTTGTTGGGTCAGACTGTCCTTGCGGGCTCTTCTAATGTTTTTATAATATTTTGATTGAGCTTCTAGATAGGCTTTCCTGTCCTCTACAAGGTGTGATTTCCTCCATTTCTTTTCTAGTCTTCTACAACCTTGTTTCTCCGTTCTCAATGTCTCTGTGTACCAATTCTCTTGTTTGTGTTTAGGGAATTGTTTGTACAGTTTTAACGGGGCTAATTTGTCTATGGCCTCTTTAAGGGAGTCATTGAAGTTAGTTAATGTATCTTCTACCCTGTCTGTATCCAAGAATTTGGGTTCTTTCCAAATCTTCTGCAATTCTTCTAATGTGACTTTGTGCCACGGACGCCTCCATGTAGGGGGAAGAGTTACTTTAGGTGGCCGTTTGTTTGTAATCGGGAGGTCAAATTGTATTAGGAAGTGATCTCTCCAATCCAACTGAGAAATAGCTTTACAGGAAATGGTGGGGTAGTTCGAAAGGATTAAATCTAAGAAGTGTCCCCCTTCATGAGTTGGACCGGAGTTCTGGAGTTTCAGGCCTATCGTAGACATGTCAGTGAGAAAGGATTTTGTTTCCATGAGTTCTGGGTTGTCTGCGTGTATATTAAAGTCTCCCAGAAGAACAAATTCTTCTTTGGCTCTGAGATATGCGGCAAGCAGTTCCATAAGGGCAAGGGAAAAACCCGCGCCTGGTCCAGGTGGGCGGTATATGAGTGCTCCTTTCTTGACTATTTTAGTGGAGAGATTGATTCTGAAAATCATTATTTCTAGTGTTGGGCTACATTTTTGCTCTAGTATGGTAACTTTCGGATGCTCCTTAAATATGATGGCCAATCCACCTCCTGTCTTAATGGGTCGATCCATGTTTAAGAGCTTGTACCCTGAGGGGATCCCTAACGTTATTGCAGGGGTTGTATGGGGTTTGAGCCATGTTTCCGTGAGAAAACACAGATCTGGCTGAGATGTATGAAGTAAATCCCATATCTGAAATTGATGTTTGGGCATTGAGCGAACATTCAATAATAGGCATTGTAGTCCTTGTTTTGATTTACTTGCTTCTGAGGTTATGGGTTCTGAGTGGTTTAAATGATTGGCTTGAAAACGACATGTATTACAGGAGAAAGGGCCTTCTGGAAGTGGCCATCTATCGTTAATACATTTTGGCAGGTGGGTTGGTTTTAAGCATAGTAGATCAAGGGCGGAATACCTGATTTTTCTCTGTGGGGTATCCGCGCCGAGCATAGCCCCTGGCACCTGGCACCGTCCTTCCTGCTTAATCCCCGCTGTGTCCTTTTGGGTGTCTCAAAAAGGGAGGTGCCGTTCTGACATTATTTTAAGCACGCAAGCCAGACGCGTGCGAAAGGACCCGCTCTTAAGAGTCCAAGGTACATCTTGCGAGTTTTGTTTTTCCCAATGAAGTTGGTTTTTCGCCTCGGACCACCTCAACAAACCATCCAAGCATATGGTTTTTGCTAAAGCAACCCGGATCTGACGGGGGAGCACGGACACTTAGCTGATGTTCCGTGACCCGGCTGGTGGCAGCATTGCGGCAGATCGTCTGGGGACACAAGGAGGATCGATTGGTCATCGTTAAGAACTTTTGAGGAAACATAACTTACCTCGAACAGGGCACGAACAGTACAAATAATTTTTTTGTAGCCCCACAGAAGACAGTTACTATCTTGAGGGCTTCTGGGAGTGGTAGTCTCGTCCATCAGACTACGGAATAGAGACTATGAGTTCTCAAATCGGGGCCAGCTGTACTCCAATGACATGGGAGGAGCCAAGAAGGTTAAAAGCAAGGGTGTTACCTCATATCTGTTTCTGAATGCATCTGAAGAAGACTTAACCGTCGAAATGCATTATGCCGCAATTTTTCATCAATAAAGCGATCTTCCGGGGGGCGTGGCTACGAGCCGACCGAGATGGCGGCATAGTGAAAGAGCTCTGAGACCGAAGCGGCTCTTACTACATAAATCCGTCTGCTAATCCGGCTTAAGTGAGCCTCCTGAAGCTGATCTGGAGTGTAGAGGCTGAGGGGCACTGTCCGATACTACTCCGGACAAAATCGGAAGAGGAATACTGAGGGAAGACTGTGGAGATGAGGTGGGCCCTTCCGCGCACCTGGATGCCGTCCTAACGCTGAGCCGCGGGCCGAACGGAAGTACCCTGTAGACGGAGAACATCACCGGAAGTTACCGTGGATCGCTTCGGCGGTCAGCACGGAGGAAGAGGCGGTGAGGCAGTTGCGGACGACTAGACACCCAGCGGTGCTGCCACCCACGAGACGGCGGAAAATAAATACAGAGCCCCGGCGACGAAGCGCCTGCTAGACTCGGCGCGTTCCGGGACCTGGGGGGCTTGCCAGCAGCTTTGCTGACGGGGCTCCGGGGTGGCGCCTGATCCCATCTCTCTCTGGAGGCGAATAAAATTTACCAAAAAGAGGCAGTGGTGCAAGTGATGTGCGGAGAGGGAGCTGGGCATTGTCCATAGAGACCGACGTTGCAACACTCAGTCCTGTAGTGAAGGCGCCAGAGATATCCCACGCACGGGTGGCACATGATAGAACTTGGTGGGGAATTCATCGCTCCGCTGGGCAGCCAAGACTAAGTAAAGACACCTGGACTCTGGAAGTGTCCATAGCTGGGACTTGAGGTGAGTGGTGCGGCTGAGAAGGGAATACCGCCATAAAAAAGACCGGTGGTGCCTAAATACACCAACATACTGACACACCTTGTGGCGGAGAAGGGGCTCTGGAAAAAGAGGCCATTTTGATACCGCTGCCCTACAACGCGAAACAGCAGTCTAATCGGCATACTGTGGGACGGTAGCCCAAATCCAGTAGCGAGACAGCAGCTAGAAATAATGTCGGGAAGGGGACCCAGGAGCAACACGGCACAATCAAAACTGGAGAAATACGCCTTCGATAAAACCGCCGCACAACATCCGAAAGGACGCCCATCCACGGGCAAGAGCCCTGAGGGAGATGGCGCCAAAAAAGTAACATTGGAAGATCTAATGAAAATGGTCTCCAGCGTTCAGGTGACTGTGGGTTCTATCTCTACAGATGTTGGCCTCCTAAGGGCAGATCTCCACAACATTACGGAGCGAGGGGCGCAGGTGGAAGTGGTCACAAAATCTTTAGTAGAGGACACCTCCGAACTACAGCTGGCTGCGGAGCGCATGGAAGCGGTCACCAGGAAGCTACAGGAACGACTGGACAATCAGGAAGGACGCTCGCGGAGGAACAACGTCCGAATCCTAGGCATACCAGAGTCGGAAGGGCGTGTGGAGGCTCCTCGGCGAACGGGCAGGGGTCAACACGACCAAAAGACAGAGAACCAGACGAGTCACCAGGCATCACAGGGACATAGCCAGGACCTGTTTGCGGAATCAGGTCTGGAGGAAGGAGAACATTCGGAGGAGTAAACGCAAGACTGCACGGCCAATGGTCACAAACTCTTCAGCAAACTGAATATTACACCCTTGGAATCCACTCTGTGAGAGGCGAAAGAGGACACATGGGGCTGCTGTCGAAGTCGCAGAGCTGCTTACCCCCTACAAGCAAGTACAATGGGTTGGGATGGGACTACGCGCTCTGCTAAGTTGGGGAGGTGGGCAGTTTTAGGTCCGTGTAGCAGGGAGGCAGGGAGGGGGGGAGGGGGGAAAGGGAAAGTTTGAATGTTTTAGTTATTGTATTGTGTGACCGAAACAACACACGATTTACCCACGGAGATGTGAGACACAAGGCGCGAATAAGGAAGGGTAGAAGATTTAATTCAAACACTACACGCAATGTCACAAAGCTCGCAGGAGACCGCCTCTAGTGGCGGATCGCGGCTGGGAGATACCCCACCACTGAAAATAATGACCTGGAATGTGCGGGGACTGGGCAACAAAATAAAGAGAGGACTAGTAATGCAGGCTCTTAATCGTCAGAACCCACATTTAGTACTACTGCAGGAGACACACCTCACAGGAAAGGCTTGTAAGGCATTAGACACAAGGGGTTATAACATGGTGGCACACGCAGAATTCACTTCTGGTTCTAGGGTAACAGGTATTCTCTTAAAGAAGACCTCCCCATTTATATTTATAAACCACGTAGTGGACGACCAGGGCCGCTTTGCTGCAGTACATGGGCAATGGGAGGGTCGTCTCCTCAACATTGTATCGATATACATCCCGCCAGCTCTCCTTGCAGTGGCTCTGCCGGCACTGGGAAAGTTCCTACTCGAACTCCCTTTGGGAGAGACAATCCTAGGGGGAGATTTCAACGCAGTCTTAGACCCTAAATTAGATAAATTCCCAGTTAGGACACATACACCTAGTCCAGCTAACCTGCAGGGATTCACAGGGGCAATGGGCCTGATAGATCTCTGGGGCCAACGACACCCAACTGCTAGACAATACACTTTCCACTCGGCAGTCCACAACAGTCTGTCCCGGATTGACTACTTCTTCGGGGTAGATGAGATGCGGGGCATAGATACTGTGGAGATCCTGCCCAGGGGGATCTCAGATCACTCCCCAATTATGTTAACAATGCGCTGTCATTAACAGACTCGTAGGAGACTTTACCCCATATATCCAAACCATTTGAAAATCCCAATTGTCAGGAAAGAATTAAAAAGGGTGACGACAAACTATTTTGCCGAGAATAAAGGGACGGTATCATCCCCCTCAATTTTATGGGAAGCATATAAAACAGTTTTCAGTGGACAAGCAATTGCCTCTATTACAGGACATAGAAAAACGAGTAGGAAGGAACTTGAAGAATTGGAACACTCCTTACAGGTGGCCACTGCGGCAGAGGCAGCGGACCGCACACCAGAAACATCACACACACTACAGCTATGGCAGCAGCGACACATGGAACATCTTAGACTGCAGGTGATGAATAATATATCGGCTACAGCCCACAGAGTCTATGAGGTAGGACACAAGGCAGGGAAGATGTTAGCATGGTTGGGAAAAAAGGACAGGAAAGGAAGGGGTATCCAGCAATTATACACTAACCCGGGGCTCTTACATACACATCCGGAAGAGATAGTGAATACGTTAGCGGACCACTTTGAGAAAGTATACACCCCAACTCAAGAGATCACAGAATCTGATGCCCTGCGTAGTATGCAACAGGTATAAATCCCAACAATTACACCAGAAACAGCACAAGAATTAGAAGCAAATCTCACGGTCGATGAAATCCAGTCAGCAATCCACGCGTTACAATCCGGGAAAGCAGCGGGCCCAAATGGTATTCCCATTGAGTGGTATAAACTAATGGCAGATACGATTGGACCGCATCTACTAGATATGTACAATGAGAGCAGAGACGGGGCAGCACTCCCCGTAGACCAACGGACAGCCACCATAGTAGCAATCTTGAAACCTGGTAAACCACCCACAGCATGTACGTCTTACCGCCCAATATCCCTAATCAACGCTGAAGCTAAGATCCTTGCGAAAATACTGGCCAAGAGACTGATGCCCTGCCTCACACAACTAATACACCCTGACCAGTCCGGCTTTATGCCAAACAGAAGCACTGCCCTCAACCTCAGGCGAGTGCATGGAGTAATAGCAAGGGCTCCGTCGTTACCGGAGCCAGCGGTGATTCTCTCGTTAGACGCAAAGATGGCATTCGATATGGTTGAGTGGGGACACCTCTTTGCAGTTCTGACACGTATGGGCTTCGGGCCCAAATACATAGCCTGGATACGCCTCCTTTACTCTAAACCAGTCGTGCATGTCACATCTCCCGCACGATCCATCTGGCAAGGGGGACTCGACAGGGCTGTCCCCTCTCCCCGCTACTATTTGCCCTGGTCCTGGAGCCGTTTGCAATACTGATCAGAGGTACACCGCTATTAAGGGGTGTCCACTGGAAAGATGGATGGTAGGACCGTGTGTCTTTATACGCGGACGATATGTTGGTGTATCTTACAGACCCTGAAACTAGTGTCCAAGGACCATATGCGATGACTACGGGACATACTCAGGATACACTATTAACTGGTCAAAGTCCATCCTCTATGTACTAAAGGGGCCAGATCCACAGCTCTCTGCACGATGTCCGCTGCAGCTTACCACATCCCCTTTTAAATATTTGGGTATATACATAACTAATAATCAAGCAGACTTCCTTAATAAAAATGTTATCCCACCCAAGACTCGACTTGTCGTGGATGTTAAGCACTGGGCCTCACTGCCGCTGACACTTCTGGGAAGAGAGGCGCTATGTAAAATGTTGGCGCTCCCCAGATTCCTATACGCACTGGAAAATTCGCCATTTCCTGTCCCGGCGAGCTACTTCCGACAGGTGCAGGCCCTGGTGTCCGCCCTGCTTTGGGACAATAGACCGGCGCGCATTGCCCAGGTTAAGTTAACCAAGGGCTGGTACGAAGGAGGGATCGCTCTGCCTAACCTGCAATTATATTATTGGGCTGCCCAAATTAAAATTATTAACCAATGGATACATGCACCCCGAGACGACCCTGCCTACAGAGCGGATAGGGCACAGCTGGGAGCAGAAAGCATGCTCGCATCACTATATAACAGGAGTCAAATGAACCGACTGGTGGGACCCACGAAGCACACGGTCATGCTGTGGCATGTAGCACAGGCAAAGCTGGGATGGAGGGACATCATCACTAAACTTACACCGCTTTGGGACACTAAAATACTAGGTTAATTGAGGAAGAGTAAGGGATTCGCTCAATGGGATGCCATTGGCATATCCACAGTGGGGGATCTGTGGGACATGGGCGAGGTGGTTACGTTTTCCCTTCTGCAGCAGCAGTACGACCTAGGCCCAAACGAAACCTACAGATACGTGCAGATAAGGCATGCGCTGCAGCAGGCGATACCACCAGATGGAAAGGTCCCAGAATATTCCCCGCTAGAGGATAGACTCCTTACAGACTACATGCAGCCCAGCGCCACTTCTCTCTCCTACAAGAAGCGCATAAATAACCAACCAGACCGACAATGAAACTGCAAGACAAGTGGGTAGAGGAACTGGGGGACATGGATGAGACAGAATGGAATGAAGCGCTAGCATCCCCAAGAGAGGTAGGGATCTCATCTAGGCTCAAACTAGTCCAGTTAAAAATTCGACATCGAGTGTACTATACAAGGGTCACGCTGCATAAACTACATATAGCTACACACTCCTATTGCCTCCGGAGATGCTAAGAGGAGGGTACTTTACTTCACACCCTTTGGGATTGCCCACTAATAGCCGCATACAGGGCCAAGTATTGCGCACAATGTCGCAAGCATTGAATATATCACTGACTCCTGAGCCGCTAAAATGTCTTTTGAATATTTGGGAGCCAAACGATCTATCCCGGCATGGGTTGTTGTGGTGCACTTTAGCCTTGATGGTGGCGAAGTGGGACATAGCGCAAAAATGGGGGTCCCCAGAACTTCCTACTATGGCGCAGTAGTGTAGGAATATGGATCTAATAATGATTGCAGAAAGAGCAGTATACGTAAACAGGGTATGCCCTCGTAAATGGAACAAGGCATGTCGTCTCCATGGAACTCATACAGGGGGGACCTTTGTGATCCTCTGCCGGAGGATGATGGCACAGACTCAGATGAGGAACTAGAGGAGGAAGGGGAATAGACAGTGTCCTTGTGAGCCTAACATGACTGTATGGAAAAATCCACTGGTTGTTGCCTTACGAATGTACTCCATCCATGGGTAAGCATTATTTGTCACATGTGCTGGGATTATTGTTGTGTTGAATGTCGACAAGTTTGTTTTGATTATTCAAAGTTTTATAAAAAAGTATTATGCAAAATAACTACATTGGAAAACTGCAGACCTTTTCAATACTTAAGTATACTTTCTGGATGACAGTGATATAAATCATTGCAACGCCGCCGAACCCCAGGGATGTCGGCTGTAGGGCTGCGTATTGAAAGTACTGTTTATGAAAGCCGAAAACGATGCAGCCGGCCCAGTGGGTTGTAGGCTAAAGGCTGTGTTATTCTGAAATATATGCAATAATGGTCCTAAAAAAATAATAATAATAATAATAATAATAATAATAATAAAGCGAACTTCCTGCTTAATCCCCGCTGTGTCCTTTTGGGTGTCTCGAACAGGAGGTGCCGTTCTGGCATTATTTTTAGCAAGCAAGCTAGACGCGTGCGAAAGGACATGCTCTTAAGAGTCCGAGGTACATCTGGCGAGTTTTGTTTTTCCTAATGAAGTTGGTTTTTCGCCTCGGACGGCCTCAACAAACCATCCCAGCATGTGGTTTTTGCTAAAGCAACCCGGATCTGACGGGGGAGCACGGACACTGAGCTGATGTTCCGTGACCCGGCTGGTGGCAGCATTGCAGGCAGAGCGTCTGGGGATGCAAGGAAGATCGATTTGTCATCGTTAAGAACTTTGGAGGAAACACAACTTACCTCGAACAGGGCACGAACAGTACAAATTATTTTTTTGTAGCCCCACAGAAGACAGTTACTATCTTGAGGGCTTCTGGGAGTGGTAGTCTCGTCCATCAGACTACGGAATAGAGACTATGAGTTCTCAAATCGGGGCCAGCTGTACTCCAATGACATGGGAGGAGCCAAGAAGGTTAAAAGCAAGGGTGTTACCTCATATTTGTTTCTGAAGGGATCTGAAGAAGACTTAACCATCGAAATGCATTATGCCGCAATTTTTCAGCAATAAAGCGATCTTCCTGCTTAATCCCCGCTGTGTCCTTTTGGGTGTCTCGAACAGGAGGTGCCGTTCTGGCATTATATATACATATATATATATATATATAAATATGATGAGGGCGCTACAGCCATGATGGAACGTTTGAGGGCCAGGGGCTACAGGGAGACTACCTTTTCCAAGGCACTAATAAAAACTCACCAAAGTCTCCAGAGGCGGCACATCTTGATCAATCACCCAGGCTTATTATCACCTATAGCGCCAACAAAGGCAAATCAAATCGATCATCAATAGGCATTGGCCCATTTTAAAAACAGATGGTGTGTTAAGTTCAAGAGTTTCAGACAGACCTATTGTCACCTTTAAAAAAGCCTTTAGCATGCACAGCAAGCTAGTCAAACCAAGTCCAGAGCTAGTCAGTGGCAGTGACTGGCTCACTAGGAAGGGCTTCTTCAAATGCAGTTCATGCCGTGCATGTAAATTTGGGCAAAATACTACCCATTATGACAATCCGTTTTCTGGCACCAAGACAGCAATAAAAGGCAATTTCAACTGCCGCACAGAGTTTGCTGTATATGTCCTGACCTGCACCTGCGGCTTGAGCTATGTAGGTAGCACCAGGTCGCAGGTGCACGTGAGTATATTGCAGCATCTCCGGGCAATAGTAAATCATGATTCAGCCTACCCCGTGGCACGGCACTTTGACTCGGTGCACGCCAGGGATCTGGCGTGTTTGAGTTATTTTGTCATCGATGCAGTGCCCCCTTTGAGACGGGGTGGCGACAGGGACAAACTACTTAGAAGGTTGGAGACCCAGTACATCGTGGCGTTGGACAGTAAACAACCATACGGTCTCAACGCCACAGAGGACTTACATAATTTTTTATAAGTGTCTCCCTCAGTATCGTCTTTGGAGGTGGAGTTTTTCTGTGTATTGGATTTTATAAGTCTTGGCTACCTCATTATTGTGTTTTGGATTCACGCTGTAATCCGATTCCAACATCAATAGCCCACTGAGCAAATAATTCTAATTCACACGGCAGAGGTATACTACTTCTGGTAATATTTTGAAAAACACGTGTGTTTATGGAATTTGCAACATCTCTCTTGTAAGGTTGTATATAATGCGCAAAATTAAACATTCATTATCAGCTTTATTTTTTCACAAAATAAATGTTTCCATTTTTTCTCATTCACATTTAGCACATGTACATATGAGCACAAATCAATGTAGTGGTTATTTTACATTATATATTTTTTTTTGTATAAAATTGTACATAGGTCTTGATATTTATGATATATGTAAATTCATGAATTTTGAATTTTGAATAAATATTTTAGACATTAGCTCGTGGGAATCACAAAGTGAGTTGTCACATAAATGTTTACATCACATGACCAAGTGGATCAAGGCTTTAATGTCAAGCATTAATCTGGTTGTTAGTTTACATGAATCTGCATTAGTCACTTTATATCCCTTGGGATATCTGCATTAAAGCAGTAAGAACAAAGCACCAGTCACTTTACCAGCCCTTATGTTGGGTATCTGCATTCATGCAGTCATGATATGTGTTAAGGCTATCTATGAGATTTGTGCAATGTTTTAGGGTAGGAAATAAATATATTTGATAAATGTTACAATGTACATTTTTAAAATTTAAGACGCAATACATTTTATAAAAACAAAATTGATTTGTTTTATATACTGTATTATTTTTCATGCTATATTGTGATTAAGCAATTACAACAAGAAAAGTCGTCTGTTTTCCCATCCACAATCCAGCACACATTTCTATGTTTATTTTCACTGTCATGTGATGCACGACAGGAGGTGTGGCCCTTAGGAAGGGTCAGGGAAAGAAAGCATATAAAAATAACAGGCTGACTGTTCTAACGGTGTGTGAACAAGAGTACATGGTACTCGAAACGCGTCATCTGAAAGGTCTCAAATAAAATTCAACATCTTGCCTGAAATCGTGGGGTCTGTTTTCTTCTTTCGCTACGCTGTTTGCTCTGTATATATATATATATATATATATATATATATATATATATATATATATATATATATATATATATATATATTTTGCGCTTCTTCGCAGTAATACGAAAGAAATTGGGCGCACTCCCTCTGAGTTCCACAATTAGATTTATTGCAATCTTTTCAGCATGAAAACAACACGATCTACGCGTTTCAGTGCTCCCGGCACCTTGCTCACAATCACTTTCTCATGTTTTTTTTAAAGCATTTAAAACAAACAACAGTGTTTGATGTTACATCACACCCTGTTTCTCATAGCTGGGCATTGTGGTAATTGTAGTTTTTATAGTTTTTATGTTTAAAGTTTGTAAAAAGAGTCTCACCAGAGGGATTGGAAATGATAAGAATAGCCTGGTTGGTCAGAGACATTGGAAAATTTAAATTCAATTGTCACCTAATTTTGTAAAGAGCTCTAAACGAAAATAAGGGGTTATTATTTTCTTTGCTAAATGAATGGTACAAACTCTACCTAGAGACTCTTTTTACAAACTTTAAACATAAAAAACTATAAAAACTACAATTACCACAATGCCCAGCTATGAGAAACAGGATGTGATGTAACATCAAACACTGTTGTTTGTTTTGAATGCTTTCAAAAAAACATGAGAAAGTGATCGTGAGCAAGGTGCCGGGAGCACTGAAACGCGTAGATCGTGTTGTTTTCATGCTGAAAAGATTGCAATAAATCTAATTGTGGAACTCAGAGGGAGTGCACCCAATTTCTTTCGTATTACTGCGAAGAAGCGTAAAATAGATAACAGCGAGGTTCTGCCGTAGGGTCACGCACCCACACCGAGCGCTCAATGGCCGGGTAACCTGGAACCAGCGTGTGAAGATATATATATATATATATATATATATACACACACACACACACACACACACAGAAACTCCTCTCGTAATGCAATTACCGCGGCGAAGAACAGGAGCCCGGACCACAATTTTGTGCAATTCAGTGAGTAGTTTATTGGCACCTCAACTACAAACTGTAGCCATGACGTGTTTCAGGCCCGTAGGCCCTTGATCACATGACACGTTTCACAGGTAGTGGCTAGCTTTTAAACCAGTTTTCCACCTTTTTCTTAAAGTAACAGGCGCTAGTAACATGCATGGCATATGGACATAAAAAAGTTACTAATACAAAAGTGACTGCTTACAATAAAAACACAATTTTTCAAGAATGATTGTGTAAAATACCGAATTGGCAACCACAATTATTGCAATCAATGTTTCAATACATTTTCATTATGTTGGTACATTGCCAAGTTCAATCATTTTAAAGCAGCCACTGTTGTTGAAATCTTATATCGAGTGGTAAAAGCTTTATCAAATGTTGCTCTAAAATTAATTTTGTAAAAGACTTTTTCTTAAAAATTATTTATACATCAAAACAGCAAAATTAGTACAAAAGGCATCCAGGTTTAAATACCTAAAATCACCATTATGGGTTTGTGTACTTTAAAGCTTCATATGTTCATTTAATAGGAACCATAATGCAAATTGATAAAATGTATGATGTGATATGTGCAGTTTATTCACCAATGTGACAAAAAGATAAAACCCAGAAAATTCACTGTGATGGTATAAGAGGGGGCTTTGTGCTGTTTGATTAATGCTGTGTTATGGCCTGTATTGAATTTACATCAGCTATTGTTGATATCGGGTTTTCAGAGGCAAGTATAAAGGTCTTCTGTCCTGTTGAGACCCCCTGGATATTTACTATTCAGTTCCAAGATGTATCTTGTCTCCAACTTTCTAAGGGCCTTTTCCTGATTGCCTCCACGTTAATTTAGTGGCACAGAGTCGATTAAAAAGTATGTAAGGTCTTTGGGATCCCCTTTATGGGAATCCTTAAAATTACGTGCCACGGGTAAGCCTGGTCATTGTTCTTAATGGCTCTAATGTGCTGGAGTATCCTCTTGTGGCCCGAAGTATAGTACTTCCAACATATTTAAGGCTTCTATGGATGGGTTTCTCATTATCGCTAAAGACAGTTTTATATGAGGATTTATTAACCCCATAATTGCATGCCTTACAAACCCTGCACTTAAAAAGCCCTTTCGTTGGGATAACCAGGTGGATTTGGTATAATTCCACGGATCATTGTGGACTAGCTCATCCCTCATTGATTGTGCTTTACTGTAGTTAATTGCTGCCCTAGTGGGTAGAAAATGACCTATTGTGGGATCACTCAAAACAAGGGGCCAGTTTATCTTGATGATGTTATTGATGTCCCTCGCCTGTTTTCTATAGCCAATGATAAACCGGAAAGTTTCAGGATTATCCAAATAACCTTGTTGTGTTGATGGTCTAATAGGTCTTGTTTCATTTGGCGTAGACTTAGATGTTAATAAGGTTTCTCTTTTTATGTTGTTACTTTTATTTATGGCAGTTGAAATTATGCTTTGACACAGCCTCTTTTTTGGCTAGCTAGTTGGGCTGTCCGTAGGTCACCATCATTGATGCAAATGCATCTTAACCGGAGCATCTCACCATACGGTATACTTTGTATTAGATGTTGTGGGTGTGCTCTCCTGGCATGTAGGACAGCATTCTCAGATGTTTTTTTACGATGTAGTCTTGTGGCTATTTTGTTTTTCTTAATGAAGATCTGGACATCAAGAAAGTTAACATCTTGATTACTTATGGTGGCCGAGAACTCTAAATTGACGTTGTTTATGTTGAGGTTTTCGATTAATCTTTCCGCCTCTGGCCGGGTCCCCTGCCAGATGATGAAAAGATCATCTATATACCTCAGCCAAACCTTGATGTTGTGGGTGACTTCTCTCTCATGTTCTTTGAGCAGGACCAGATCCTCCCACCATCCCATGTGGTGACAAGCATAGCTGGGGGAGAAGCTGGCCCCCATAACTACGCCTCGTAACTGCTAGTATAAGACATTCTGAAAAATAAAGATGTTATTATTTAGGTTTAAAGTATTTTATTAAGGCATAAAAAAGAACACGGGGAGGGGAGCAGGAAGTCAGGTAAACATACAATACAAGAAGCAAAACGTTGCAGCGAGTCAGAAGGAAAAGAGGGAGACAGGGTGCCCCAGAGGGTAACAAGGCAAAGACATAGGCAATAAGGCATTGTGTACGATCCCCCTGTAGGCCCCCACTCCCTAGGCAGGGTCAAGCCAAAATAACACTCCGCGACACAGTGAAAGAGAAGCATACCGTTCCACCAGCCCCTCGACCCCAGAAGGGAAGGAGAAAGAAAAGCAAAGAAGGAAAGAAGAGAAAACAATACCCCAACATCCCCGTCCGAAAGTCAGCATTAGAAGCATATAACTCCACTTCCCACCCCCAGCCCTCGGCCCCCAATCCGCACATTCACTCCGCCGCTGGCGCCGGCGGCGTCAGCCTAAGGAGGCGCAGGTACCGTGGACACGTAAGCTCGCGAAATTCCGTGGACAGCAGTGCCAAAAAGGGATGCCAAAGCTCCTCAAACTGGTCAACATTCCCAGCCACCGTTAGCGATATCTTCTCCATGCCCAGTACCTGCCAGAGCCTATGCAACCAACCAGTGATAGAGGGGGCAGTGGGGGTGCGCCAAAGTACCAGTATATTCTGGACGGCGGAGCCTAGCGCAATCGCAATCTGCCTGCCCCTGCGGGATTTCAGCGGGTACATCAAATCATTGGGGAGGCCAAGCAAGACATACGTGGGGAAGCGCGGAAGCTCGATCTCAAAATGCCTGTCCACCTCATCTAAGACTTCCTTCCAGTAGGCCGACAGCACCGAGCACTCCCAGAGAATGTGCGTGAGGGTACCCTCCTGTCCGCAGCCGCGCCAGCAACCCTTATCGCCTATTTTGCGCATCTCGTAGAGCCGCTCCGGGGTGTAGTACCAATAGGTGGACACTTTAGTGAAGGTTTCCGTCAGCCCAGTGTGGTACGCAGAGTGCCTCGCCCGATATGCAATCTTGTCCCACTCCTTGTGGCTCAGGGTCCTGCCCAGTTCCCTGTGCCAGCGCTCCCTCCCTGGGTTATGGTAATGAAACGGCGGGGGTTGGAGAAACTTATACAAATCAGTGATGAGTTTGGCGTCCGAGGCCCGGGTTACCAACCATCGCTCAAAGGGCGTAATCGAACGGGCGGCGACGTCACACACTGGGGGTTGAAGAGCCCAGTGGCGGACTTGCATGTAACGCAGTCTGTCCCCCTCCGTCAGGCCAAACTCCTGTCGGAGCTGCTGGAAGGGGAGCACGCCCTCCGGCCCGTAGATCTGGAAAAGCGCCCTACATCCCGCGCTCACCCAGTGGGAAAAGGCCCCCGGCTCCAGACCCGGGGTGAAGTCCGGGTTGCCAGCAATGGGAGTGAACGGCGATGGAAAAGTGGTGAGCTCCCGAAGCTCACACACCGCGTCCCACACTCTTAGCAGGACCCGGGTGATAAAGGAAGCGTAGAGATTAGGTGGTCGATGGATGCGCCGCAGGAACGGGACCTCCTGGAGGGTACGGCCTGCAACTGCCTGGTCTTGAAAGAGCCAGTGTTTGTCCGATTCCCACCGGCTCCACTCCACCAGGTACCGGAGCTGCGCCGCCTGGAAGTACTTCCGGAGGTCCGGGACTCCGAGACCTCCCGCCTCCGGGGCAAGCATGGAGAGGACCCGCTTCATCCGAGGCTTACGGCCCTGCCACACAAAGCGGGAGATGTCTGCCTGCGCCTGCCGTATCCAACCCACGGGGGGCTGAAGAGGCAGAGCGCGAAAAAGATACAGGATCTGGGGTAGTATTGTCATCTTCACCGCCGCAATACGGCCTAGCCACGAAAGTAGGCCCTTGTTCCATCGGCCGAGTTCCTCCTTGATCTTTTTGCCCAGAGAGGAATAGTTAGCCGCGACCATAGCAGGCAGGGAGGGGGCAAGCAAAATGCCCAGGTAAGCCACCGTGGAGGAGGACCACTGCATAGGGAAGAGACTTTGAAGGTCCCGCCTGGTGTCGGCAGAAAGCGACACATCCAGCGCAGCCGACTTGGCCATGTTCATTTTAAAGCCCGCGACGCGGCCAAAAGCGTTCAGCTCCTGGACGCAGGCAGGGAGTGACCGCCTGGGGTCATCTAGGGTCAGCAAGACATCGTCCGCGTATAAGCTGACAGTGTGTGTGTATTGCCCCATCTTCACCCCAATAGCGTCCGGGTTGTCGCGGATCCTCTGCGCAAACGGCTCCATATAAAGGGCAAAGAGGAGCGGCGAGAGGGGGCAACCCTGTCTCGTGCCTCGCTCAATGGCGAAGCTGCCGGAGCTGTGTCCATTGACACGCACTGACGCCGACGGTCGCCTATAGCAGTTAAAGACCATAGTGCGGAACTTCTCGCCGATCCCCAGTTTCCCAAGAACCAGCTCGAGATATGGCCAATGAACCCTATCAAAGGCCTTCTCCGCGTCGACCGATAGAAGCATCCGCTCCCCCGGGACGCGTGAGGCCTTTTCCAGCACGTGCGTCAACCTCTTCGTGTTGTCGACCGTCTGCCTACCGGGTACAAAACCGGCCTGATCCGCCTCCGCCAAACCTGGTAGGTGTAGACCCAGTCTGGCCGCCAAGATTCCGGTATAAAGCTTGAGGTCCACATTTAGGAGCGAAATGGGCCGGTACGAGCCGCACAAGGTCCGGTCCTTCCCCGGCTTGGGGATAACCGACACAGTCGCCGAGAGGAGGTCCGGTGGAATGGCACCCGGTTCGGAGAAGGAATTGAACAAGCGGGCCAGGAGAGGAGCAACAGTGGGACAGAAGGTCTTGTAGAACAAGGCCGTGTAGCCATCCGGGCCCGGGGCTTTACCATGCTTCAGCCGCGCGATCGCGGAGATGACCTCCTCCACGTGAATGTCCCTCTCCAGGTGGTCCGCCTGGGAGGGGTCCAAGGCCGGGAGGGTCACGGAATCCAAATAGGCCTCAGCCTCTCCCGGTGGGGAAGGCTCTGAAGCGTACAGTGCCTCGTAAAAGGAACGAAAGGTATCTGCCACCTCCGCGTCACCGGAAACCGGGATCCCACCCACTCCCACCAGCTCCTTCACCACATTGCGTTGCTGCGCGGCCCTGAGCCTATGGGCCAGGAGCTTACCGCACCTGTCCCCGCCGGTGTAAAAGGCATGTTTCAGGCGCAGCGCTGCGTACTCCGCCCGATCCAGATCCAACGCAGAGAGGAGCTTCCGTGCCGCCTTCAGTTGCTTCCAAACACGAGGAGCCCCCGTACGGCGGTGGACCTGCTCAAGCTCCCTAACCTGCGCTGTCAGTTCCTCCCTCTTGCGCTGGCGTTCCCTGTTTTCCGCCGAGGAAATGGAGATAAACTCCCCCCTGACGACTGTTTTCAAAGCAGCCCACTGCGTAGCCAGGGACGTGTCAGAGTTGTTATTGTGGGTCAAGTAGTCCTGGATGACCTCCTCCACCCGCTTCACTACCGATTTCTTATGGAGAAGCGTGTCTCGGAGCCGCCACATCCCTCTGGAAGGGGGGGCCGCCGGCCACGCAAAGACTCCGGAAACCGGCGCATGATCGGACAGGGACAAGACCCCGATGTCCGCCGCCATGGCGGCCGAGCGAAGCGGGCCGCTCACCAAAAGATAATCCAACCGCGAATAAGTGCGGTGTGCGTGGGAGAAATAGGAGTAGTCCCTATCGGTGGGGTGCATGGTGGGCCAGAGGTCATGCAGGTCCAACTCCGCAATCTGGTCCTGTACCGCCTTAGAAAGCTCCCCTGTCTGCGGGAAGCGCTGGGCTGACCTATCTAAAGTGGAGTCGAAGACCATATTCAGGTCTCCCCCCAAGATGATATGGCGATCGGGCGAGGCAGTAACGTCCACCAACACCGATTCCAGGAAACGATCCTGGTGGTCGTTTGGGCTGTAAACCGAACCAACCGTAAAGGCAACACCACCCAAGCGCATGCGATACACTAAAAGCCTCCCCTTCTGCTCAGCATGTTTATACAACACCTCCCCCCTAAAGGAGCTGGCTAGGAGAATGGCCACCCCAGCGGTCTTAGTCGCAGCAGAGGAAAAGAGTTGCGTGGGGAACTTAGCAGAGCGCAACCTATGGCAATCCCTGGAAAGTAAATGGGTCTCCTGCAGGAGGCAGATATCCGCCTGCGACCCCTCCAACAGGGAAAGGATCGCCCTACGTTTCACGGGGTTATTCAGACCCTTAACATTAAGGGTCACAACTTTCAGGGGTGGCATCGCCTCCGGGGAAACAACGCGCTATGGGGATCAGCGGAGGGGGCGCGCGGGGTAGGGGTGCAGGGAAGGCCAAAAGCGGCATCGTACACGTTCGGACAATTTCGGACGGGACCCCCCCCACAACAAACCAACAGTGAAACCCCCCCAAAACCCCCTTATGGCAACCAGCCAAAACAAAAAGCAGAAAACAACACCCCATAGTCTCAGTCCAGCCCAAATGGGCGAGTCTGCAGAAAAAAGTCAAGTGGACGTCCAGCCACACACCACCCCCCTCGCCCCCCCAGCCCCCAGCCCAGCATCGTCAAAGCTAAGAGCCTCTCCCCCCGGAGAAAAATTAGGCCGTTAAGGCCACACCAGTAGATTCAGGCAAGTTCCTGGCCGCAGTCCTCAGGGCCTCCGCCATTTCAGATCTGATGGTGGGCGAGTCTGGACGACTCGCCGGTGCTGACGATGGGCGCCTTCTCGACCTCCGTCGGCCCCGCCGCTCGGGGCGCCTCCATGCGGGTGTAGCCCCTTCCTCCTCCGTAGCAGTAAGACCCAGCACTCCGCAGACATCCTGTAAGGAGCGCAGCTGATGCAGCACCCCATTCCATCGAAAGATAAGACGGAAGGGGTGACCCCAGGAATAGGCTGTCTCGTGCTCTCGCAGAAAGTCCGTAGCGATGCGGAAGGACCTGCGCTTCTGTAGTGTGATGGCGGACAGGTCCTGATAGAGCGCCACAGGTCTATCTCGGAAGGTCAGTGGCTGCTTCCTGCGGGCCTCCGTCATGATGCTCTCCTTTAGGGGGAAATCCGGCAAGAATGCCAGGATATCAGGCGGGGGTGCTGATGACTGGCGTTGGCGGCCCACCCTATGTGCCCTGTCAATGCGGATTGGGAAGTCCGCTCCTTCCCCCAAGATGTCGCGGAACAGGTCCTGCAGGTAAGCCACCAGGTCCGCACCTTCATCCGCGGATGAAACACCCCGCACCCGGATGTTGTTCCGCCTGGACCTGTTCTCGAGGTCCTCCGAGTGGGCCTGGAGCTCAACACATTGCTCCCGGAGGCGGAGGACATCCTGCTGGAGGTGGGTTATCTCCTCATCGCGGCGTTGAGCCGCCGTCTCCACAGCATCGACCCGCTCGCCCAGGCCCTCGACCTCCCTGCGTACCTCCCGGACCTCTCCAGCCACTTCGGTCTTAAGAGTTTGAAAGTCCTCCTTGAGGGAGCTGAATAGGTCCTCCATGAAGGACCGCGTGACCGGCGGCTCGCCCACAGTTGCGTCCGTTGATGCCCGGGAGGCCCCCGGGGACGGCTGCGTCCTGTCGCGTAGTTGCTGGGACCTGCCGAGCATTTCCGGCAAAGTGCGGTCTCCTCGCGCTGCGCCTCGTCTTCCAGTCATCTTGGGGCTCGGCAAAGCCCAGGGTCAGTTGCTGTAGGCGAGCTCCGCCGCTCGTGGGCACCAGATGTGAGGCCTTCGCCGAAGACAAGGGTAGTGCGTCACAGGCAACAAAATGGCGGTCTGGGCCTGGGCAAGACGGCCCCTGGGCCAGTAGGACAGGCAGCAACGTCCGAAGTGTAGGCCTCCTGCTTCGTGCTCCCAGGGAGGGCAGCAGATGAGTTGGTGCCAGAACCAGCCGAGGCTCCCGTGCGAGAAGGACGCGTGCAGGGATCACTGGGCTCAGCCACACAAAGACAAGATGGCGGGAGGGTGGGACCCAAGAAGGCAGCCCGGGCCAGCAAGTCCATGGGCGAGTCTCAAATGGTAACGGGTCCGGAGAGCATGAAACCAATGCCCTCCTCCACCACCAGTTGATTTGTCAGGCTCGGGCACTGCTCGAACTCCGCCATCCAGCGCCTCCAGGCGCGGAGTTCGCAAGTCGTCACCCTTCGAGGCCCTGGGTAGGGGGGGGAACCGCCGGTGCAGGGCTAAGGTCCGTCGTCCAGCAATGGTGCCCGCCGCCAGGGCACCGGCCAGGGAGCCACCGCACTCCGCGGAGTCCGTCTAGTCCGCTCCCTCGGGATCACAGGCTTTCCGTTGTTCAGCACTCGGGCCAGCCGAGGCGCGCGGACAGCGCCGCACTACGCTCCGCCTTCAAGCTCTTCTCCTCGGGGCGACCCGGGCTCCACTCCTCGGAGCGATCTCAGAATGAACTTCTCGGGAACTTCCCCCGGGGCCACAGAAGCCAAAGTGGCACCAAAATGTGCCCCACGAACTCCGGCACAGTCCTCTCACCCGCGATGCAGCCGCGGGGGGAGAGAAGCGCAGAAATCGGGGCTCAAGCGGTGCTGGGCCGGAGGAGCTACGGGAGGAAGCGTCCGCTCACCCCGCCATCTTGGCCACGCCCCAAGATGTTATTATTTAAACAGAATTCGACCATGTCTTTAAGCATTTTGCTGTGATGTGAAAACTCAGATGATCTTTGATCCAAATACTAAGTTGAAGCCCTCATACCATCTTGGTGGTTTATAGACGTGTACAGTGAGCAAACATCTAACGTAATTAGAAGATAGTCATTATTCCACTCACCGTTCTGGATTTTTGATAAAAAATCTCCAGTATCATGGCTGTATGAGGGTAGACGTTGTACATAGGCCATACATACAGAGGTATATTCCAGGAGGCTGTTTCTTGCCGAAACAATCGGTCTTCCCAGCAGTGTAGCAGCATCTTTATGTATCTTAGGAATGAAATACATTATAGGTGTTACTGGATGATAGTTTCTTAAATACAGTTATTCCTGTTGCGTGAGTAAGCCTGCATTTTTCCAGGCTATCAGTTTCATCCTGTGTGTATTGTATGTGGTCCTCAGCGTTACTTGGTCACATTTGCGTTAACAATGTCGGTCCTGGAGGTGTGTCATTGCCTCTGTACTGTAGTCCATTTTGTTTCACAAAACTAGATTTCCTCCCTTGTTGGAAATGCGAATAACCAATTCCATATTGGCTCTGAGTTTTGTTATCAGTGAGCGATATTGAATTACCTTTTATTTTTCTTCGTTCTCATTGACCTCTGTTCTTTATGGTTAAATTTTTTGATATCACTCACTATTTGCTCTTGAAATATTTTGATTGCGTCACGAGGCATAATTGGGTTAGAAACTGGAGTTAGATTTAAAAGGTGTTACTTCCTTGCCTTGATCTTTTGTCTTATTAAGAGATGCATTGCGTTCTTCAAATTGTGTGGTAGTCATATTTTCATCCAAAAATTCCTGCATTGTTTGAAGCATTGGCAAATCAGATGTTATTAGGCCGTAAGGAGGATACACCTGTATACACATACATATATATACACATACATATATATACACATACAAACATATATATAAATATATACACATACATATATACATAGATACACATACATATATATACATAGATACACATACATATATATACATATGTACACATACATATATTTATCAATGCTCGAAGGTGTCCACCTTTGAGTAGCACGCGAACAGCAGCTTGGTTTATGTATAGGTGAGGACGGGGGTTCACTCGTAGACACCGCTCCGTACGGGATCTGCCCGACGCGTTTCGAAGCTCCATATGCTTCTCTTCAGAGGCTTTAACGGAAGCGGTGTGCATAACCGCTGACCCACTTCCCCATTTTATATATAACACACCCACCAATGGGAGGCTCAAATGAGACTGTGCATTCTGGGAAGTGTGGTCCGGGAAGCACACAATCAAGTCCTGTATGGACTCCACCAGTGGGCCCGTCCTCGATTCCAAGTACGACTGCTGCTTCACTTTTGAGACCCCCAGGGTAACGGGGTGGCGCATACTCCACGGCTGGACGGCCGCGTATAAATCAAGGCTCGAAGGTGTCCACCTTTGAGTAGCACGCGAACAGCAGCTTGGTTTATGTATAGGTGAGGACAGGGATCCACTCGTAGACGCCGCTCCGTACGGGATCTGCCCGATGCATTTCGTAGCTCCATATGCTTCTCTTTGGGGGATTTAACGGAAGCGGTGTGCGCAACCGTCGACCCACTTCCCCATTTTATATATAACACACCCACCGATGGGAGGCTCAAATGAGACTATGCATTCTGGGAAGTGTGGTCCGGGAAGCACACAATCAAGTCCTGTATGGACTCCACCAGTGGACCCGTCCTCGATTCCAAGTAAGACTGCTGCTTCACTTTCGTGACCCCCAGGGTACCAGGGTGGTGCATACTCCGCGGCTGGACGGCCACGCATAAATCAATGCTCGAAGGTGTCCACCTTTGAGTAGCACGCGAACAGCAGCTTGGTTTATGTATAGGTGGGGACGGAGATCCACTCGTAGATGCCGCTCCATACGGGATCTGCCCGACGCGTTTCGAAGCTGCATATGCTTCTCTTCAGGGGCTTTAACGGAAGCGGTGTGCGCAACCGCCGACCCACTTCCTCATTTTATGTATAACACACCCACCGATGGGAGGCTCAAATGAGACTGTGCATTCTGGGAAGTGTGGTCCGGGAAGCACACAATCAAGTCCTGTATGGACTCCACCAGTGGGCCCGTCCTCGATTCCAAGTACGACTGCTGCTTTACTTTCGTAACCCCCAGGGTACCGGGGTGGTGCATACTCCGCGGCTGGACGGCCGCGTATAAATCAATGCTCGAAGGTGTCCACCTTTGAGTAGCACGTGAACAGCAGCTTGGTTTATGCATAGGTGAGGACGGGGATCCACTCGTAGACGCCGCTCCGTACGGGATCTGCCCGACGCGTTTTGAAGCTCCATATGCTTCTCTTCAGGGGCTTTAACCGAAGCGGTGTGCGCAACCGCCGGCCCACTTCCCCATTTTATATATAACACACCCACCGATGGGAGGCTCAAATGAGACTGTGCATTCTGGGAAGTGTGGTCCGAGAAGCACACAATCAAGTCCTGTATGGACTCCACCAGTGGGCCCATCCTCGATTCCAAGTTTGACTGCTGCTTCACTTTCGTGACCCCCAGGGTACCGGGGTGGTGCATACTCCGCGGCTGGACGGCCGCGTATAAATCAATGCTCGAAGGTGTCCACCTTTGAGTAGCACGCGAACAGCAGCTTGGTTTATGTATAGGTGAGGACGGGGATCCACTCGTAGACGCCGCTCCGTACGGGATCTGCCCAACGCGTTTCGAAACTCCATATGCTTCGAAACGCGTCAGGCAGATCCATTACGGAGTGGCATCTACAAGCGGATTCCCGTCCTCACCTACACATAAATTAAGCTGCTGCTCGTGTGCTACTCAAGAGGTGGACAACCTGGAGCGTCAATTTACACGCGGCAATCCAGCAGCGGAGTATGCACCACCCCGTTACCCTTGGGAGTCACGGAAGTGAAACAGCAGCAATACATGGGATCGAGGACGGGCCCACTTGTGGGGTCCATACAGGACTTGATTGTGTGCTTTCCACACCACACTTCCCATAATGCACAGTCTCATCGGAGCCTCCCATCGGCGGGTGTATCATATGGAAATTGGAGAAGTGTGTCAGCGGGTGTGCACACCGCTTCCGTTAAAGCCCCTGAAGAGAAGCAGATGGAGCTTCGAAACGCGTCGGGCAGATCCATTACGGAGCGGCATCTACAAGCGGATCCCCGTCTTCACCTACACATAAATTCAGCTGCTGCTCTTGTGCTACTCAAGAGGTGGACAACCTGGAGCGACAATTTACACGCGGCAGTCCAGCCGCGGAGTATGCACCATCCTGTTACCCTTGGGGGTCACGGAAGTGAAACAGCACCGTACATGGGATCGAGGACGGGCCCACTTGTGGGGTCCATACAGGACTTGATTGTGTGCTTTCCACACCACACTTCCCATAATGCACAGTCTCATCGGAGACTCCCATCGGCGGGTGTGTCATATGGAAATTGGAGAAGTGTGTCAGCGGGTGCACACGCCGCTTCCGTTAAAGCCCCTGAAGAGAAGCAGATGGACCTTTGAAACGCGTCGGGCAGATCCATTACGGAGCGGCATCTACAAGCGGATCCCCGTCCTCACCTACACATAAATTAAGCTGCTGCTCGTGTGCTACTCAAGAGGTGGACAACCTGGAGCGACAAAATACATATATATATATATATATATATATATATATATATATATATACGTATAAACACATACATATATACGCATTCATGTATATATACATATATACATACATATATATATATATATACACATACATATATACATATATAAATACATATATACACATACATATATATGTATATATATATATACACATACATATATACACTTAAATATATCCTTACTCCTGTTGCACCTTGCTCGTGCACTCTTACACGGGTGCTGTTAATGCGGGAAGTGCTACCGCAATATATCACGCTCCTTGTCCCCTTACTGATACCAAAAGAGACACAGCACTCTCGGGGGGGAAAGTCATAGATTTTATTCGACTTTCAAACGCACCAGACGCGTTTCGGCATACGCCTTCCTCTGTGGTACAAGGGCGTGCCGGACGCGGCCAATATTTTATATGTTAACCTTGTGATCACAATTCAAAATAATAATAAACATCAACAAAGGACTAGTGCAACCTTAATACAACACACTTTGTTTGAGCGCCATATTGTAACAGTACCTGATGCATATATTTCATCATGTCATTCGATATTAGTCCTAGTGTCACTTATCGAATTTGTATCCATATGGTATTCTGTACAAGTTCATTACTACATAACGCCCTGTATGGTCTAACTTCTACCAATTCATAAGGCCCTGTATGGGCTGGTGTGTGCCTATGTCCTTTTAAATATAGTAAAATATAATAAAAACGTGCATTCCCAAATAATAAATTATAAACTTCCTTACTTAACATGATTTATGCAATTTTATACATATTTTTTGTTCAATATTACACATTAGCCCTTTCTTATTTCTCAGCAAAAGTTACACTGTTACTCATCCTCGACTACCAACCAATTATGCCATTTTCTGTTATATAATTCATTACCATGGTTACATTTACTTTTTCAACAACTTACTAAGTGGCTATTATACAGAATGTCTCACTATAAAGGATAAAGGGCCCTTTATCCTAAATGGACTGCCAGTTCCTCATGACTGTTCAAACCTTCCGGTGTCTTGGTACAGAGATCTATTATGTACCTAGATTCTAATCTGCGAAATCTCATTAATCTGTCTCCTCCCCTTACGCTCATGGGAACCTGATCTAATGCAAAATATGACAGTACCTCATTGTTGCTATCATGATACTTCTGAAAATGTCTAGCCACAGGATAGTTCGCATCCCCTTTATTTATGGCACGTAAATGTTCCAATATGCGAATTTTTGTTTGGTGAATAGTGCTCCCAATGTACCTTAGTCCGCAAGGGCAGACTAAACAATATACGGTGTAGGGTGTTGTACATGTCAGGAACTTCCTGATTTTTCTTATATTCTTTCCCACTTTGAATGTTATGATCTTTTTGCTATTTCTGCAGGCTTTGCACCTACCGCACGGGTAAAAGCCCGGTGGGGGATCACCAAAAGGTTTTGTCAATGGTCGTAATATATGATTCTTAGTCTGTGTGTCTTTTAAAGCCCTTGCCTGTCTAAATGTTACCATCGGGCGTGGGGGTAAATCGGTTCAAATTACTGGATCCGTTTTGAGCAGATTCCAATTTTTTCTTAAGATCATCCGGAGTCTATCTGCTCCCCTAGAGTGGGTCGTTATCATTCTAAATGCATTAGCATTCACTGACTTGACTGTGTCTTTCTCCTTAAGCAAATCCCTTCTGGATATATTCTGTACTTTATCCAAGGCCATATAAGGGCTTTCCTACCATAGCCTCTGGCTTTAGATCTAGCTATGCTATCTTGTGCATTGCTTTTGAAATCTTCCTCTGTGGTGCCGTTTCTTTTTATCCTTAGCAATTCCCCATAGGGGATGCTTTGTATTAATCTCGGGGGATGGCTACTTGTTGAATGTAAAATTGAGTTCCCAGCCGTAGGTTTACAGTACAATCTAGTGTTCAATTTCCCATTTCTCACCAAAACTTCCAAATCCAAAAAAGTCACAGTGGTACAACTCACTTCTGCAGTGAATCTTAAGTTATACTCATTTGCATTTAATTGTTCTTCATATTTGGTTGCTGAGTCCATTGATCCTCTCCAAACCAGGAAGAGATCATCAATATACCTATACCAGGCTACGATGTTCTGTGTCCATTCTGCATTATTGTTGGCCCATGCCACCCGTTCCTCCCACCATCCTACGAAAAGGTTCGCAAAACTCGGGGAGTAACATGTGCCCATGGCCACCCCAGCTAATTGCTGGTAGTACTGGTCCTCATATAGAAAAATGTTATTTTTTTAAGCTAAAAGACAATAGCTCTAGCAGCATCTCATTGTGTTCAGAGAATTTTGCCGATCTTATTTCCAAGAAACTTTCTATAGCTGTTAATCCTTCCGCATAGCCTATGTTTGTACAAAGGCTAGCTATATCCATTACTAGCATACAATCCCCTTCTCTCCACATGATATTTTCTATATGTGCTAAAAAGTCCTTGGTATCCCTGATATAGCTGCGTAGCATTTTTACAAAGTCAGTTAAGAAATAGTCAATATATACAAACAAATGTTCTAATAGACTTCCTTGTGCACTCACGATTGGACGTCCCGGTGGTACCTTGTTGTTCTTGTGTACTTTGGGCAAGTGATTAAAACTTGGCGTTACAGGATTCACACATCTTAAGTACAGATATTCTTCTGTTTCCAGTAACCCTTTATCATACCATTTGCGAAGCAACTGATGGCAACCCATAATGCTTTTTAAATATGCCTCTTTGTTTATTTTTCTATAGCAGTCGGTGTCTGCTAATTGTCTCAATGCTTCATCATTGTATGATTTATAAGTTTGTAGTACAACGTTTCCACCCTTGTCGGACGGTTTTACAACGATGCTTGTGTCTCGTTGAATGTTTTTAATTGCCTCCCATTGTTTTATAGACAAATTGTTCTTTTTGTTGTTGGTCACATATCCATCCCTTTTCCTCCATTTCTGCAATTCTTTCGTTACCGTTTCCATAAACACATCAATGTTGTCATTTGGCATTTGTAGAATGAAGGTTGACGTGGGTCTAAAAGGACTGTCTCCTCCTACTTGTTCTATGTTGGTGTGCATAGAGGTATTTTCTCTCTCCTGGCTCGCACATTCCACTTCTAACATATTCAGATCTCTTAGAGCCGGTAAGTCCTTAGCTTGTACCACATCCATTACATTCGGAGTTCGTGTGTTTTTGGACACTCTCTTGGGACGCAATTTATAAAATTTGTGCAACTTCAACTTTCGTGAGAATTTAAATAAGTCAATTTTCGTCTGTGTGTATTCTAGTTTTTTATCTGGGCAGAAGGAAAGTCCCAACTTAAGTACATGTTCCTCTTCCTTTGTCAATTGTTTAGGAGTCAAATTCATTATTAACTTAAATATATATACATATATACACATACATAAATATACATATATACACATACATATATATATATATACACATAAATATATTGTTCACCAAATTGCCTGTAGCATTCAGGAGGCATACGACAGGCCCCCGCCCTGCGGGCTTCATATGCAGCGCATCTCCCCACTTTGCAAATCATTAAAATGCCCGACGCGTTTCTGGGAATCACTCCCGTCATCAGGAGCTGCCATCAGCGAGACTCGTTCGTGCACCGATCAATTCAGGGTCTTTTATTCGTTCAACTCCCTCAGTAGGCGTGTGCTCAGTGCGCCGTCATACCGAGTTTGGCTGGGAGTTGTAGTCCTTTACAATGCACAGTGATTGTTTTCCTTTAAGTAAGTACAAGTGTCACTGAGAATTGAGGCATATTTCAAGCCTGTAGTAGGCTGCGTTGTGGTTCGGTGCGCTGTGAATTGATCAAAGGAGTCCTGTGCCACACCTCCAACCAGTTTGGAAGCGCCGTCCTCAAGCTGCTGTCAGACGGTTCTTGTTACAACAGCTGATGGTGCTCTCCCCACGACCAGGCGGCCGTGCTGTAAATTGTTCACCAAATTGCCTGTAGCATTCAGGAGGCACACGACAGGCCTCCGCCCTGCGGGCTTCATATGCAGCGCATCTCCCCACTTTGCAAATCATTAAAAAGCCCGACGCGTTTCTGGGAATCACTCCCGTCATTAGGGGCTGCCATCAGCGAGAATCTTCCGTGCACCGATCAATTCAGGGTCTTTTATTCGTTCAACTCCCTCAGTAGGCGTGTGCTCAGTGCGCCGTCATACCGAGTTTGGCTGGGAGTTGTAGTCCTTTACGATGCACGGTGATTGTTTTCCTTTAAGTAAGTACAAGTGTCACTGAGAATTGAGGCATATTTCAAGCCTGTAGTAGGCTGCGTTGTGGTTCGGTGCGCTGTGAATTGATCAAAGGAGTCCTGTGCCACACCTCCAACCAGTTTGGAAGCGCCTGCCTCAAGCTGCTGTCAGACGGTTCTTATTACAACAGCTGATGGTGCTCTCCACATGACCAGGCGGCTGTGCTGTAAATTGTTCACCAAATTGCCTGTAGCATTCAGGAGGCATACGACAGGCCCCCGCCCTGCGGGCTTCATATGCAGCGCATCTCCCCACTTTGCAAATCATTAAAATGCCCGACGCGTTTCTGGGAATCACTCCCGTCATCAGGAGCTGCCATCAGCAAAACTCGTTCGTGCACCGATCAATTCAGGGTCTTTTATTCGTTCAACTCCCTCAGTAGGCGTGTGCTCAGTGCGCCGTCATACCGAGTTTGGCTGGGAGTTGTAGTCCTTTACAATGCACAGTGATTGTTTTCCTTTAAGTAAGTACAAGTGTCACTGAGAATTGAGGCATATTTCAAGCCTGTAGTAGGCTGCGTTGTGGTTCGGTGCGCTGTGAATTGATCAAAGGAGTCCTGTGCCACATCTTCAACCAGTTTGGAAGCGCCGTCCTCAAGCTGCTGTCAGATGGTTCTTGTTACAACAGCTGATGGTGCTCTCCCCACGACCAGGCGGCCGTGCTGTAAATTGTTCACCAAATTGCCTGTAGCATTCAGGAGGCACACGACAGGCCTCCGCCCTGCGGGCTTTGTATGCAGCGCATCTCCCCACTTTGCAAATCATTAAAATGCCCGACGCGTTTCTGGGAATCACTCCCGTCATCAGGGGCTGCCATCAGCGAGACTCGTTCGTGCACCGATCAATTCGGGGTCTTTTATTCGTTCAACTCCCTCATTAGGCATGTGCTCAGTGCGCCGTCATACCGAGTTTGTCGTTGGAAGGACATAATACAGGTTAGTGTCCTATGCAGTTCCAAGAGTACCATTGTTCCATCTACGATTTATTTCCCTAGATGGACCGCAAGTTCATCCCCGCTGTAAAAAGGGTCAGAATGTATGAGATTCCAGGTGTAAACATGTCCAAATCCATTGAAAAGTTCATGACATGTAGCACCAACTACGCTGTATATTGCCTTGTCTGCCCGTGCGGCCTAAGATATATAGGCAGCACGATCCACCAATTAAAGGTCAGAGTCCTGGAACACCTCAGGGCGATTGATAAAGCAGATCCATCTTACCCTGTCGCAAGACACTTCGATCAAACACATAAAAGGGACAGGAGTAAATTGCAATACTTTGGCCTTGATTATGTACCGGAAAGTGTGAGAGGAGGAGACAGGTTAAAGAAGTTGAGACGCCTAGAATCCAGGTACATTATAGATTTAATGACGAAGGCACCATTAGGATTGAACAGCGGGGAAGAACTTGAGGTCCATCTAGGGAAATAAATCGTAGATGGAACAATGGTACTCTTGGAACTGCATAGGACACTAACCTGTATTATGTCCTTTCAACGACTATTGTGCTTTGATTAGAAACAGTAACATGATCTAGATCTGTAACAACCACTCCACCTACATTGTTCATTTATTTATCTGTTTATTTATTTGTTTGTTTGTCTCCTCCTTTAGACTACTCTTCTAATTTTCTTTTTTTCTTTTCTTTTTTCACTCTGTCAGCTCCCCCTCTCCCTCTCCTGTCATCGATTTAAATAATGACATTTCTGATGATTGAGACTGACAGGTGTAGCCTCACACAACTAGAAGAAATGTGATAACAGATATGTGATGAGAATTTGAGGGGAGAGAACTCAGATTGTAATCTATGAGTGAAAAACAAAAAATTCGATAAAAAATTCGATACAAATATAAGTAGAATGTGTTGTATCGAAAATGTTGGCTTGATAGAAAATCTGGTGGTATAATGCACGAAATGCCTTATCTGTAATTTAATTTGCCAATACATGGCTTCAAGGACTGTCGGAAATTTGAATTGGGAGCTGCAAGGCTTTACGCTCCTCTAACCTCCCCGTAGTGTTAAAACACGGGGCGGCATGCCGATTCACGGCGCAATGTTTTAATCATATTTCCGTTTCTGCTACATTGAGTAAACGCATGGAAAAAGAGGAAAATGTACTTAAAATGCAGATTCTATTATGTTTTTGCATGTTCCGAAATGGCGCGATGCTCAGATGTAATGCACTCAGTCCATTTACTATGTTTAGTCAATGTATGACTGCTTTAATACCCAGACTAACCTGCAAAGCGTGACTAACACTGACGAAGGCTTGATGCTGAAACGCATCTGTTAGCTCTGTAAAATAAACTTGAATGGTGTGAGCACTAAACTTGGTTCTACGAGTGTGGTTCTTCTGAGGAGTGAATTCTTTGGGAGCTGAGCGCAATATATATATATATACTCGCACAAAACCATTGAAATTCGCATATATAGTTAGTTCCACTAACTATATATCGCGCACCCGCAATCCACTGCTAATGATGTCACATATTACATCATTCATGACATGGTCAGTGACATCACTGATGACATCACTGATGACATCTCAAATGACATCACTGATGACATCACTGATGACAACATCCAGTGACTGTATGTTTCTGTAAAGTCAAAATATGTCTTACATATTGAAGAATGAGTGGATGTATAAGTGTCTGGATGAAGGATTTAGTAGGTGCATGACTGACTGTATGAGTGAGTGATTAAATGTGTCTCACTGAGTGCATGGGTTAGTGACTAAACTGTCTTAATTTTTGCATCATTATGTCTGTTGTTCTTTAAACTGCTGCACGTGTTAATCAGTAGCTATATTAGTAAGTATATGGGTTATTGATTGGTTGTCCAAGTATTTGTATGGGAGACTGAGTATGTGTGTGGGTGGCTGGGAGGGGTATGACTCTGTGCATAGATGTGTGAGCAGTTGATTCACTAGATGTATGAGTTCAAAAGTGCATGTGGAAACAGCTGTATGGGCAGTTGACTGTGTGCATGAGTGTATTGGTGAGTGAATAGATATCTCAGTGCTACATGTCACAGTAAGTACATATGTAAAACAGAGTACATGTGAGAGTTGACATATATAAATAACTGTGCATAAGAGCCAGTGAATGTGTGAGTGGCTGTATGGATCATTGTGAACTTCAATCAAGGATTGTATAAAAGAGTAAATATGTGTTAGTATATGTTTGAATAAGTAAGGTGTGTATAACTGTATAGTTGAGGAAATGGAGGTGTGATTGATTCTTTGCATGACTGACTAGGTGTGTGAGTTACTCCATGGATGAGTGACAGTCTGTGAGTGTCTGTTTACACTGAGTGTATGTAAGGTTATATTAGAGTCTGAAGAGGTTCAACGTATTATCACATGAATGATATCATCAGTGATGTAATCAGTAATGTCAAATGAGATGTCATCAGTGATGTCATCACAATATACATATACATATACGACCCATACCACTAACATAGGGACAATCGGAGTTTTATCCCTCAGAACCACCCTTTTAGCATGATGTAGCTAACTAAAAAGAAATCAGTCTAAAAAATCCCTTCATCAATCTGCATCAGGTCTGTTATTTCTTGCTGGACTAATTGAGCCTTTGCAGCCCCTGGAGAAGGAGTGGTTATGGAAGAGGCGAGTTTAGTAGTACAATAAGAACAACAAGCTGGCCCACAATGTACGCACAGGCAGCAGGCACATATAACACCCGCTACGCCTGTCAGGATCATCAAAATTTTCCATCCCCAAGTGGACAATAGACCCCAGAACCATCCAGACAAAGACCAGGTCCCTGTATCTGCATGCATTTCAGATGCCAAGCAATGTAACTTCTGGATAGCCAAATGAACAGAAGGGGCGGAGTCAGGGATATACATGCAGCAGGAACTGCCGATCACATGGCATGTTCCTCCTCGATCAGCCAAGATGATGTCTAAAACCATTCTGTTCTGAAGTGAGACAAGTCTCCCTTCATTATATCAACAAAATGTTGTTCTGCAGTTTCTGTTTGATCAATGTCAGTGGTGTCTATTTCCCTCACATTTCTGATAAGGGGTAGGCCTTGTTTCTCTAATCGATGATCCTTATGATAATTAGCAGGAGCTATATATACTGGAGGGTACAGGAAGGACAGGTAACAACGACCCACCCAACTACGAGGGAGCCAGGTGTGTGCATTTTCTCCACATACAAAATATACATTAGATGGGGTAGGCGTGGGCGGAAAATCCGTTCCGCTCGCGGATTTTGCGGATTTTCGGGAAATCCGCAATCCGCGAGATTTGCGAATTTCCCGCAAAATCCGCAAATCCGCGAGCAGCGGATTTTGCTCGCACTGCTCGCACTGTTAGCGTGAGTTCGCGCCCCGCGAATAAGTGCGAAATTGCAGAAATACGATCTTGGCAAAACTGAAAGTAACTACTTACCAGGTTCAAAAGTTCAGGCACATCATTAGTAGCCATTTCCTGTAGGGCTTCCTGAGGGGCCCCTCCAGAGTTCAGTTGCCAGTTGAAACTATTATGTGACCCTGCTCTGAACCTCAGAATAGTTACACATATGCCACAAAGGTCCTGAATTACAGCTAAGGGAGACAAGCAGGAGCCAGGCTGGAAGTTAAAATCCATTAATCAGCCCCTAATTCATTATTGTCAGTTGGGGCAGGGCAGGTGTTGTAACTAATTTTGCAACAATGAAAGCACTTAGCAAGTGCAAAAGATCACTAATCAGGGCGCACTAAGGAAGCAGGTGCCAGCTAAAAAAATATTCTGTGACACATTAATCAGCCCCAAATTAATTCAGGTCACTTGAGGCAGGGAAGGTGTGCTTTGCTTTGCCGAAAATAATGTACACTGGACAACCAGAGGGTGTAGTGATGAAACAGAGGGTGGCATGGGTGGGCCAGAGGGTGGCATGAGTAGTCAGAGAGTGGCAGTGGTGACAGAGAGTGGCAGTGATGAAGAAGAGTGTCCCAAACAGGCTGGACACGTAGAAACAACAAGTTCGCAAAACTTGCGACCCGACAGGTAAGTTCGCAAATTGCGAAATTGTAAAAACCCTCGCGAACTGGCAGAAACACGGGCGAACACAAAAAAAAAAAAAATCCGCAAATTCGCGGGAATTCGCGGATTTTGCGGATTGCGAATCCGCAAATCCGCAAAATTCGCGGATTGCCAATCCGCAAAATCCGCTCATGCTTAAGATGGGGTCAATAATGGTGGGCAACTAAAAGTGCGTAGTCGATAAGTATAATTACACTGGCTCTCTCCTACTGATATTTGTCCTGCTCCCTGAATACAAAAGGCTGAAGTACTGTTTAGTATAGGTTCTGGGATTGCCTTGTCATTTGTGACATTTCTTTCTTTAAATTGTTAGAAATACTGGGTGAAATTAAACTCTGCAAAATCCACAATCTCAGTCCTGAGCTAAGTAACATTTTCATACTCCGTGTAATATTCATACAGGCATTTGGATCTAATGACCCTTCTCCATTATTTCCCTCGGGGTCGAAACCCTGGTGCAATTCTTTGTATGCTAAAATCATCTCATAGTCTCTCTCAGAATAACAGGCAGTATCTACGGTATAGTGCATGTACATCATGGACAACAATTTAAACCAACTCACAACTTCCTAAATATGATAAGGGCAAATAAATAAATAAATCATGTCTGCGCATTACTGAGGGCAAAAGGCCACAAACCCAACAATTGGTAGTATTTGTTGCACTGTGCGTCTAATGAAGCATTTCCACAAATACATTTTTAGTATAAGTTTGACGGTGCCTTTCTTTGTGCGGGGCCAAGATATAGAATAGGTGCTCTGGGGATGGGGTTGTTGTTCCCAGGATAGTAGGCATAGGATGGTGAACTTCCAGATATACAAAAACACTAATTATTAACCTCAATAAAGGGGGACGTGGCTAGGCACGCAATGGCGGCAGACGCACACGTGTAGAGCTCCGGCCTGAGCTCCCCTTCCCCGGGCTGAAACTCCGACAATTGTATCCGTAACCGGCCCCAAATGCTGGCGGATTAACCGGACATCGTTCTCCGCCCCTCCACCGGCTCTGGTTAAATTTGGTCACCCCTAGCCGCTCCGGCCCCCTCAGAGACATTACAGCCGCATCGCAGGCCGCCTGGTCGGCGGGCGCGACTAAGTGAGGCCCGGAATAGGGCCTGGAGACTGGGCCTGGGGGCGGAGCCTGCAACGCGAGACGCCGGAGGCCCCTTGCTGGCCTAAAAGCAAACCTGAGCAGGCAAGCCGACACCCGAGGGAGCCAGCTGCCACAGGCACATGACAGCGCCCCAGTACCCAGCATTTGCAGTCCACAATTGTGAGAAATCCTGAAGCTGAGCTACGCATGACGCCTGCGAGGAGCCACTGCTGTGAGAGGCATGGACACCCGGTGAGTGCGACGGCACATCACAGGCCGGGCTGGAGCCCATTGTGAACGAGGGCATAGCGCTACATCAACCCCGCAGTAATTGCCACACGATGCGCCCATCGGAGTGCAGCTGTCGGTGAGTTGCGGGTGGAGCGCTCAGGCACTGTTCTTTGCCCCTTCGCCGGCCGTGGTACTGTGCGGATATCCCCGCCGGCTGTGGACCCTTTGCAGGTATCGTTGCCATATCTCAGGGCGGCAGGCGCAACCGCTGAAGGCTGGGTCCTGCAGCGGGGGAACTGGGCCTGGGGGCAAGGCCTACAACGCGAGGCGCGGGAGGCCTCTTAGAGACCCGCATTTACACCTGGGAGACCCCACCTGTGCCCCGAGGGTCCCGGCAACTACTGGCACGCATTGGCGCTCCCACACCCCACAGCTCCTGCCGCCTGAAGCCTGGAGGGGCCCGGAATGCGGGACTACCCCCAAAACCACTAAACCCTTACTGCGGAGGAAGGCGCAATCTCCCCGGTAGCGGGACCCAACACTGCCAATCGAGGCCGAGCCCCACACTAGCAGGGGTGAAACACGGCAACAGCCCATGCTACGGCTGCCACCGAATACTGCCATAGACACACTGTGGCCCGCCTTTGGAATTAGGCGCCACAGCAGGATGCCCCCTTGCCTTCCCCCCCGATTCCCTCGCCCACCGGGAGACGTCCAGGGCTTACAGGACTGGCACCACCATGCCAGGGAACACCCCGACAGATGCTTTGGCTTCAACAACAGGGGGGGGCAACGACTAGTGGACACTGCACGCAGGCGCACTTGCAGGAGCTGGGCACAATGCAGCGGTAGCTGACATTCTCTGCAGACGCACTAAGCAGCTATTCTAGACCCACAGGCGCACCCTCGCACCCGTAGGCGACGCCCGGCTTCACAAACCACAGGAGCCATACATATCAGAGGCTGGAGACTACATGAGGTAGCCACGTCAGGAGCGCCAACCACCTTAGAGGTCCCACAGCACCACCACACATCAGGTCTTACACTACCCGGGCCGTCCATTGAAGCGGCCCCTGCAGCTGGTGGTTCTGGCTGACACTGCGGGCTCCGTTGCCTATCACTCTGCTCATGTCAGGGGGTGTGAAGACGCGCACTGGCACTGGAGGTGCACAGCTCAAGGGGAAAATGGACAAGCTCCCGAAACCTGCGGACGCCAACCACATGGCGACTAAACTGGACACTATGCTGGCTGCCATGGAGCGGCTAGAAGAATCGCTCCAGCTCACCCGCACCTCTCTAGAGACCAAAATAGACAGCGTTGCAATTGACCTCACCCATCTTCGAGCTGAACACAAGAAACTGGCAGATCGCACCAAGTCGCTGGAGGGCGCTATGGCAGACCTTGAGCCCAGAGTTAGCCAGAAGGATAAGCAGGTGAGAGATCTCCTGAACATAGTGGAATTCTTAGAAGACCGCGCCGAGGATGCAGAAGGGCGGGCGCGGAGAAACCACATCAGATTAGTAGGCGCACCGGAACGTTGGGAGGGCAAAGAACCTACGAAGCACGTGGAAGACTGGCTGAGGACCCTGCTCCCGGGGGGCGCCCTGTCGCCACACTTTGTGGTGGAACACGCGCACCGTGTACCGACGAGGCCTCTTCCAACAGGATCAAATCCTCGGCCACTGCTCCTTCGGATTCTGAACTACCGTGACCGCGACTCAATTCTACGTGAAACCAGGAAACTTGCGGATGTCCAGATCGACAACTCTAAAATAATGTTTTCCCCCGACTATACTGTCCAAGTGCAACGCCAGAGGCACTCATTCCTTGCTGTGAAGCAGAGGCTGCGTCAAATAGGCCTCAAATATTCTCTCCTCTTCCCTGCCAAGCTGAGAGTGGTGGCACAGGACAAAACACACTTCTTCACTAGTCCAGAGGAAACTGAAGCTTGGCTGGACAGCGGCGTGGATACGAAACCCAGACGAGCACCGGGGTCCCCCACAACGACACACGCTCGTGGACCACAGCGGCGCCGCAGGCATAGATCACCAACAGCCCACCAGTCACAGGGGTCGATGGACCTCTCCCCACCTGTGGAACTGGTTCTTCTTGAGCAACAGGATGCACTCCGCAAAGTGACAAAAATCAGCGGCTCCCCAGCATCGAACCACGCCCCGGAGACCACCACTCGGGTCTTCCCGAGTGATGATGAGGCTATTTATGGGATACCTGATTCACGGATGTCCATGGAACAACCAGATGTCGCACCGCAGACAGCGGATCTGATAAACTGACAGCTGCCACTGGACCTCAACGGTGAGCATCGTAACAGTAGCACTTTTGATTCTGAACTCAACACATAGCTCTGCTGGATGGTGACCTAGCAAGTGTCTGGGGCAAGGTCCTTGCCTTACCGTGGGACAATAGACGTGGAACACAGTGAGTACTACCCTAGAAGCTTGAACAGTAACCCGGCGCTGCACTAATGATGACATTTAGCTGCCCCCGACAGCTGGGCTTTGACACTGGGCAGCCTGGCCCTCTACGAGGCGTACGAACCTGTATACCTTGCCTAATTATGACCGGCCTCGAATAGACATATGGATAGCGAGCCAGGCCATGATCGTTTGACATACATCTCGCCGGATAACGCCTGCTTCCTGCAGCCTGGGGAGGGGCGAGGCCTCCCTCGCTGGACATACTACTTAAACACCGTAGCTGTGCCTATCATAAAGCGACCCCCTGCACTGAAAGATTAATTACCTCAATTGAGAGTTTGGACGGCAGCATGTTTAGCAACCGACCTTTTGGTATTCTTTACTGGTTTAGCCCTCTGTGGCCTGTTATGCTCTTTACCCTACGAACCTTTTGTTACTTTGAGAATTTCATCCTAATGTCAATGAGCATGTTTTTGTGGATAGGCAGTGGAAATGCGCGGAGGCTCCGGGGGCGGGCTCCTGGGGTAGAAGAGTGGCGAGAAATGAATACAGGGATCACTTAGCAAAGTAATAATATGCACCTGGAACATCAAAGGGATGCACACACCGTCGCGCAGGTATCAAATTAATTCCTACCTCAAACGCCATCAGGTCCACATCGCACTCCTACAGGAGACACATTTAAACAAGTTGGAAGTGCAAACACTACGCCGCAGATGGCGTGGGCAACTCTACGCCACGGAATACTCCTCTTATGCCCGCGGAGCGCTACTATGGATGAGACCTGGGACTCCCTTCACAGTAAAACAATCCCACACGGACTCAGAGGGCAGATTTGTGATTGTCCAGGACAGGCTGGATGGACAACCGGTGGTCCTGGCTTCCTTACACTCCCCAAACATGGACCAGGGAGATTTCTTTGCGCAGCTGCCTACGAAACTAGTGTCCTGGCACGGCGTCCCCTGGATAATGGGAGGCGATTATAATTGCATACTTGACGCCACACTAGACCGCTCCTCCCTACCCCGGGCCGGCACACCAGCGCATGGTGCCATGAAGGCTCTCCCCCTCTGGGCAACACAATGGGACCTGCACGATATTACTTACAGCGCGCGCGGAACATGCGCGACTATTGGAGCGGCTTTGCCATATTAATTATGCAGCCCACTCGGCAATCACGCATCATCTCAGCGATAAGCCTGGTAAATTGCTGGCCTGGCTCATCAAACAGGAAGATAGATCAGCGCCTGTATCGGCGATCTGCACCGACAGGGGCTAGGTGGTATATACGCAACCTACAATACATGCGGCTTTCACGGGTCACTATCAGGCTTTGTACCGCTCCCAACTGCAGGTCCCCGCCGCGGACATCGCAGACTATATCTCGGACATACAGCTACCGAGATTGACTGCCGCACAGCAAGGCGACCTAGGGGCGCCGCTTGCGCCCGAAGAGCTACGCACTTCCATTTTCGCCCTGTCGAATGGTAAGTCCCCTGGCCCAGACGGGCTACCTGCCGAATACTCCAAAGCCTGCTCTGACATTCTGATTCCCAAGCTGCTGAAAATGTACGCAGCTGCCGCTGAGGACATCCGTAGGCTGTTTAAAGTGCAAGCCTACGCCACCAACCAATGGCCCAGATCGGGGTGACTCGTATTGGACCTCGAGAAGGCATTTGACTCCGTCGAATGGCCCTACATTAGGGCAGTGCTGGAGAAATATGACCTTAGGGACAACTACATCGACATGGTGGGTTTACTCTACCAAAAACCGACCATACGTGTACGCACGGGCAAGCTGTTATCTGACGCCATCCGGGTGTGGAGAGGTACTAGGCAGGGTTGCCCCCTGTCTCCCCTGCTCTTTTCAATGGCCATGGAACCTCTTGCAGCCTTGCTCAGGATGCAGGGAGAGGAGTGGGGGATCCCACTGGCAGATGGCTTACATGCGGTCTCGCTATACGCGGACGATTTGCTCCTATACATTAGAGACCTGACTCGGATACCACAGTCTCTATCTGATACCTTTCGTACTTTTGAGGCCATGTCGGGACTCAAAGTTAACTGGACCAAATCTGGAGCGTACTCCTTTAGCCCAGATACACAGGAGTGTGAGATCCGCATTAATGGCGGAAGACTTGCCTGGTACCCTACCACGTTTAGGTATCTTGGAATACACATATATAGAGCCCCGTCTGATATCTTTGAGGGAAACCTGGTCCGGGCTATCTCCTCCCTGCAAGCACAGATAGCCTTTTGGAAGACCCTTCCTCTGAACGTGCCCAGCCGAGTTGCACTGACGAAGATGATAGTCTTACCAAGACTATTATACTATTATGCGAATATCCCAGTATATGTTCCAACCCGGGTGTTTCGGGAGCTAGAAACCTCGCTCCGGAACCACATCTGGAACACCGGGAGACCTCGCGTAGCGCTGACGAAGCTCTATATACCCACGGAGGCTGGGGGCCTTGCGGTTCCCAACCTGGAACTGTACTACCTGGCTGCACAGATGCAATGGGTGACGGGATGGCTGAGTGGTAGAAACTTAGGTGACACCGCCACAGACGCTACAACGTGGACGGTGCCCTGCTTCCCTTTGAGGCGATGGCCAGGGATATGGGCCTACCAGCTGAGCAGTTTCTCTTTCATGCATCCATAGTGCGCACACTTGAACTCCCCTGGGGAGACATGACTGAAGAGCTGCAAACACACCACTTCATACAATACCTCCATGTTATGGGCAATGGGTTCCACGTAATCAATTGGCTAGCGCAGGCTCTCCTGATGCACACACAACACTCCACTCAACAGCTACGGGACAAGTGGGCGGCAGATAGGGGGAGGGTATGGACGGATAAAGAGTGGGCAATGGTACTGGCTGGCCCAGTTAATGTCCCTCGCAACTCCCGCTTTAAAATCATACAATTTTATATACTACACCTTGCATACCTGTCACCAGAAAAAATCAACAAATACTTCTCGGTTACCACTACTGCGTGCCCACGCTGCTCCCTGGTCGACGCGGACATACTACATATGCTCTAGGCTTGCCCTAATATACACACATACTGGACTACAGTGTCTGCCCTGCTACGGCAGAGTGCTGGCGAAGACCTGCCACACACGTGGGAAGCTTGTATTTTGGGACTCTACAAGAGGACGAAGCTCAACAGGGTACCGGCTAGGTTCTGGGACCTGGGCCTCGTCACAGCCAAGCGCTTACTCACCAAACGTTGGAAGAAGGGCGAACCCCCACAAGCCAAACACTGGTATGCCTAGTTTGATAACTGGGCGAGAGCGTAGAGCGTCGTACGGCAGAGGGAGGAGACGGTGGGGCACAGGAAATTCCCCATTGCGCAACTCTGGGATGACACCCTGAACTCCTTCCAACAGACGAGTTTAGATCAAGGAATCACTTAGATTATACCTCTCTTTAGACCGTCCGTGACCAGTAGGTGGGGCAGAAACCCTCATGCCCCCATCGATACCTCCCCATTTTAGATAAGTGAAAGACATAACTGATGCTTACACTGAGAGGTGCTGCTGCAGTGATGTAACAAGACTGCCGCTCAGGATCCCCGCTCTCCCCCGCCACCGGCATTTCGATACCTGTTAGACATCACTGAGCCGCTCTCCCCCCCCTCCTCTGAAATAGACCCACGCTCAACAAGGCCCCACCTGCCACACGCTCTTGCCCCGGACTCGGAGGTACACCTCCATGGACACACATTGATATTCTTTTGGAGCTACTAACCCTTTACCCTCACCCCCCCATTTTAAGTTATTCTCTTTCTCTTTAGTTTCTTCCCCCGATACCTCACAATGTTGGCGAGTCCTTTCCTTTTTATTTTATCCCGACTTCAATTTCCCCTCCTCGTTTTGTTCGGATGTCAAGGCAGTTTTACCTGTGACATGCCCGTTATACAGTTGTGAATATTATATTAGTTACTGATACCCGACTGATCCGCAACATTCTAGATATGACCATACAATGGGGGATATACTACATATCGGCTGACGGGAGTGACCTGGGGAAGGCGCGCAACAGCACGATTATGCCACCTCACACCACATCTCCTCCCCATACCCCGAGCTACACTGCCAATAACACCATACGACATCACACTCTCAGAAATATACATCCCTTCTCATATATCCTATCAGTTTTGCTGCAAGAACCGTGATATGTGTTCAATGACCTATTATGTATCATTGCTATACTGTATTGTCGTTATGGTGTTATGCAGATTATATGTACCATTTCCTGTTACATAATGCATAATTGTATACTGAAAATAAATATTGGAAAACTAATAAAATATATACAAACAAAAAATTAATAACATCAATAAAATCGTAATAGTAACCACAAAGGCTATTTTTACACGCATGGTCCAGCTAGAAAAGATGGGTACATAGGTAGGGTAAAATGGGGTGCAAAAGGTCGTTCCTCCTCAGGGACAAAACGGGCAAAGGGATACATGCTAACTAAAAGTCCAATAACTAAACCCGGGCAATGCAGTCCAACCTGCCAGAGGGTTCTTCTTTCCTGTGTCCGTCTAGAGCCTAGAGCCTCACAAGCAGGCTCCTATCGTTCATCAAAGAAAACCAAGAAACAAATACTCGCATTGGAGTTATGTCTTTGCACAACTCTGGAAGAGTACATAGCCTGGGCCCTTTACAAGAAAATCAGTCTTTCTTTCTGAACAGAGCAAACAAAGTGTTCCAGGCTCTTAACGTGTTCAGTCCAGTGTCTCGCTCAGCACCCCAGAAAGGTTTCTAACAAACCCTATTACTCAAGTCTTTCCCTATCTCCTGCCGTCTTCATCTGGGGTACCGCGTTGTCTTCTGGGCCGCAGGTTGTATCGTTGATGACCAGGCGTTTCCTGATCGGGGAATAAAACAGAGGAAGGTGCATTTCCTGCAACAGGAATATCATGGACTTGTTGATCAACAACAGGAGCAACGGAATCCGGGGCAGTTGCTGATTCAGATGCCAAAACTCCTTCTCCTTGCCCTTCTCTGATTTCCTGGGCGTCAGAAAAAGTAACAAAATGAGTGGCTCGCTCACTCTCCTGGGTCAAAATTCCTTCCTCATTTTTCTGATCATATGGAAGCGGAGGGGCACCCTTTTCACATGAGAAATGTGAATCCAATGTCGCTTGCCTTCCACTTTCACCACTGTCCGCATAGCCAGGAGAATTTGATGAGGCTTTGACCAGCGAGGGTCCAGACTAGATTTCCGCTGATAGTTTCGGACTAAGACCCACTGTCCTGGTTCCAAGCGATGTCCGGGACCCTCCGGCAGGGGCTGCAACACTGCTGACACCTGTTGATGAATGGAACAGAGATCTTTAGTCAAAGCATACAAATAATCTGTCATCATAGGGTAGTCAATATCTTGAAAAGTTCTAGGTCTTGGGACACCCCAAACATTGGCTGGCCGTCCAAAGATGACCTCCTAAGGTGACAGGCCAGACCGGGAATGTGAGGTAGTTTGTAAAGACATCAAAGCAAATGGTGGGGCATCGGGCCATTTCAGCCCAGTACCGTCTTGAATTTTGGCCATTTTTAATTTCAAAATTCCATTGTATTTCTCAACTAATCCCGCAGACTGGGGTTGCTGGGCTGCATGAAACATCTGCTTAGTTTGCAATCCATTACATATATGACTGATAAGCTCTGCATTAAAGTGTCCCCGTTATCTGTCCAGATCACTCGTGGCAATCCATAACGTGGGAAAAACTCCTTTATCAAGCTTTGGCTGTTGCTAAAGCAGTGTTTTCCTTGGTCGGGTAGGCCTCCACCCATTTACTAAAGGCATATACCACGACCAAGACATATTTCAGATTATTCACACGGTCCAATTGGATGTAATCCATTTGGAGCACCTCAAAAGGCAAAGATGGTGGTGCAAAGTTCCCACTGAGAACTGTCTCCCTTCCCCCCGGATTGTGTCGCAAACAAACCCTACAATACTGAACGAAATGGGCAGTGGTCTTAAAAATAGTGGATTGCTCCACATGGGGTCCAAAAGAGCGCAGATGCCTTTTGCCCCTATGTGTGCTGGGCCATGAGCCATGGTCACTACAGCATTAACAAATGCGTTAGGTAGCAACCACCTCTGTTTTTCAGTCAAATCAACCAAGAAATCATTTCTATCTAATCTTCCCACTTCATTTTCCCAATGAGCCAATTCAGCAGGGGTAGCTTCTTTCTGTATTTCTCTGACACTTTCCATAGTATTATCAAACATTTCCGTTTCTGAACGCATCTAGCAGAGGTGGTCAAAAACATAGATGACATTTTGGATTTTGCAATTTCCTTCGCTATCTGATCAGCAAACGCATTTACTTCACCCACTTCATCCACTACTGCTTTATGTGCGCTGCATTTAACTAAAGCCACCTTCTCTGGTAGCATTAAAGCTGTTAGTAATCGTAAAATCAAAGGACCATGTTGTATTCTTTGAACGTGGGAAGTGAGAAAACCTCTCTCTACCCATAGACGGACGAAACTGTGAGCCACACCGAAGGCGTATTGGCTATCTGTATAAATGTTTACTTTCAATCCTTCACTCCACTTGCAAGCTCAAAGTAATGCCATTAACTCAGCTGCTTGTGCTGACTGATAGGGTACTCGTGAAGCCTCAACTACATTGCGGAGAGTACACACAAGGTCTTTGCTTACCACCGAATCCTTGTTTTAACACTGAAAGCGAGCAGCCGTCCACCTCATGTACATAGAGCACAAAAGGTTTTCGGTAGTCAGGAGTACCCAAGATGGGTGCAGAGCAAAGCGCAGATTTCAAAGAGTCAAAAGCTTTCTGACATTCATCGGTCCAAGGTAAAGCCTCATGCACATCTTTGGTAGTTAAATATAGGAGAGGTTTAGTAAGAAGAGAGAAATTAGGAATCCATTGCCGACAGTAAGAGGTTATGCCAAGAAATGCACGAATATCACGCTGAGTAAGAGGTACAGACATGTTAGAAATAGTAGTCACACGTTTAGAGGTTAGTCTCCTTCACTCTTTCAACAGTAGATGACTGAGATAAGTCACCTCCTGTCGACAATATTGAAATTTGTAGAGGGATACTTTGGTACCGTTGGCTGCCAAATGAGACAATAATTTAACCGTGGCTTCCTTGCAGCCCTCTTCAGTATCGGAAGCCACTAACAGGTCATCAACATATTGGAGGAGCACGTTGCCAGGGGGTAGAGTCAACTCGTCTAATACTGCTTTCAAAGCCTGGCTATAAATGCTAGGACTCTCGGTGTACCGCTGGGGTGCCCGCAAAATCTAAAGCTGTGCCCAGATAAGGAGAAGCCAAAAATATGACGGCTATCAGGATGAATCGGAATGCTGAAGAAAGCATTCTTCAGATCGATAACGAGAAATACTTTGCAGTGGGAGGAATCATGGTAAAAATGGTAGTGATGTCCGAAACCACTGGATACTGCGGCACCACTATTTTATTGACTTCTCGTAGGTCAATTACAAAACGATAAGTATCGACATGGTCAAACTCATTTCCAACCGGGACCTTCTTTAAGATCGGTAATATAGGGCTATTGCATACATTTGCAACTGTCTCTTCCACTACACCTTTATCAATCAAATCCTGAATGATAGCAAGCAAATCCTTTTCAACAGCCTGTGAAATCTTGTACTAAGGTATGCGGGGCAAACGGGCGTTGGGCTTTAATGTAATAGAGACAGGCAGAATTTTTAATAAACTGACATCCGCATCTCCTGTCCCCCACAGAGTTGATTAAATAACAGCAAACTCTGGAGGGAGGGGTTCATTCTTGGTGAAACATTGTCGGATATGTTGCACCAGGTGATTGTGTAGTCAAATAAACACCATCAGGAGAACAATGAATTTTAGAATGCAATTTCTTTAACAAATCCATTCCCAACAGATTTTCCCCCGCAATGTGAAGTTAACAAAAATGGAGAGTCCACCGTGACCAGGCCAATCGTGAATGGAACAGGTTTAGAGATGGGGCTCACTACCGGGATTCCAGAAAATACCACCGAAATGTTATTTCACCCAGACAGAGCAGCCCCGGGACCAGTGAACGGGCAATTGAACTATTCATAGCACCCGTGTCAACTAAAAAATTTCCAGAAGTTCCCATCAATCGCCCTTTCACATAGGGCCCTTGCTGATCAACGGGTACTGACACCTGGCCCCAACTCTGTCCATGGCTGTCCAATGTATAAGCGTACCCATCGGCTCCCTCAAACACACAATCCTCATTGTAATACTGCCTTCCTCTCAAATTATCAAAGTAATTCTTTCCTGACTCACCAGGTACTACCTCTTCTCTTCGCATATCACTTCGATCCATGCCACCTCGGCCTCTTCCTCTTCCCTTCACTGCCCCGTTCCGAGCCAGCAACAATGGACACTGAGCTCGCCAATGCCCTTCCTGTTTACAGTAAGAACACTGGTTTATTCCCAAAGTAACGGCTGGACCTCCTCTTCGTCCAGTTCCCGGCCCCCTCGGGACAAACCCTCTCCCGCCTCGATCTCCGCTTTGTCCTCTTATAACTTGTTGTAGCAATACTCGTGTCTTAAGATCTTTTTCTTTCTTTTCTGACTTATCCTTACTCTCATTTTCCCTATGCTCGTAATACTGAGCCATGCTCAGTATAATAAAGGGGGTGTAAGTGGTCCAAGTACTCTCAGCGGCTTGTAGCCCTGCAGAAATCTCGGGTAATAAATTAGTCACAAAACGATTAACAAATAATCGTACACCACCTTCCACAGACAAATCCTGGCCACTAAAGTCAATAAATACCCCTTCAAATCTAGTAAAGAAATCCGACACACTCTCGTCCTTTTTCTGTTTACACGCTGTCAATTTATCCCAGTCTACCTTACGAGGCGGAATCAAGGAGTGCATGTAAGTAATAATCCGACCTGGCAAAGCCAATACTTCAAGTTTAGGCTCATCACCAGGCTTTCGTTCCTTATCCCAGTCCTTAATCTGGTCCCAAGTCCCTCCCAACTCTGCAGCATGATCCTGATCATGCACCTGATGCCATACGTCAACGGGGACTAGTAAGCCGAAAAATAATTCAATGTCAGCTAAGGTCATGACAGCTGAAGAGGCTGCCTCTGTGAGTTCCTTATAATAGGCAGTAGGATTTTTATAAGGATCGGGGAGTTGCGCTTTCAGAGAAAGGACCTCACTCCTTTTCCAAGGGGTTTAGACCCACTGCTCCTGAAACCGTGCCTCCACACGAGCTCTTGTTACCTGATTCTGATGATCTCTAAACTCTGGTATCTCAGGATGATAAATGGGATGGACTTCCCGCATAGGATACTGGGAATCCAAATTAGGACATTTCAGGTGCAGTCGCCCTCTATATTTCACTAGAGTCTCCACATTCTTATACACATCTTCCAAACCTGATTCAAATTCATGAGCCCCATCCAAAATATCATACATTACTTGCGGGGCTCTCCCGTCAGGAAAGCACTGTTCCCACAAAGAAATAAGACGTGTAGTCATATGCTCCAAAGCGTGTTGTTGCATAACAGGCTCATAATCTCTAAGAGTACTCCATATATCGGTAATAGTATACACAGGGTTCCGCATCCATTGGGATGCCTGATTCGCGACTGTCTGTTTCTCTTCCAACCCTACGCTTGACCGAGTATACAATCGCTGGGCATCAAGACCCCCCGGATCACGAAAGGAAGTTTGATCAGCTAAAGTTGGGGTCGTGCTTGAAGACTGAGAAGCCCAAATTGGAGAAGGGGAAGCCAAGACAACCGTAGCTACGGAAGGAGTGGACAAATGCGTCTGGTATTAGAGTAGCCGATCCCAATACTGAGGGAGACGAAACAGAAGTCCCCAAAGTGGCAGAGATAGGAGCCACTACAGGAGCTGAGGCCACTGGGGCCGAAGCTGGAGTCAAAGGGACTGCAGGATATATGTGTTGTGGGGCATAAGGGGGAGATGGACGCGTGTCTAACAAAACCTCTTTCTCATCCTCTTGTCCGGTCCTAGTCACATAACTTTTATCCACCTGCAACCTGTGTTGTCTATTCGCGCAATCAATATTTGACTCAGTCTGATTTTTATCATACGCTAGGGCTTTTTGTGTGATCGTCAGACTTCCTTTCAATTTGCATAACTTCTCCTCCCTAATGCGCCTGCACTTTGCTTCCTTCTGCCACATATTCAAAGAATCGAACATTGCTTGACGACTTCGTTTAGAAAATAATCGATCCTGCAGGTAATTTATTTTTTTCTCATCAAAAGACCCGGTTAGAGGCCGTTGCAGTTCCACATTATCTTTGGTATACTTGTACCATAATGTATTAAACAAAATAGGCGAAATACCATGTTTAACATACATATCATAATTCGGACTACCCTCTGGTGGGGCAGGTTGACTTTGATCCAATCGTGCGCCCTTTCGGCAACAATAGCATCCAAAACACAATTTACTAAAACTCGACATCTTTATTTACTAACAATTTAATTTCATTCAGAAAAACGATCTTTCAAACATGGCCATGTTCATACATTCTCACACCTCGTTCACCAATCAGATTTCAAACAGGACAATACAAACAGAAACATGTTCAAAGGGAAAAATTCAAAGCGACATGTCGTCTTCAATGCAAAAGAACGGAGCCCGTCGACTCCCGTTCATGGAGAACCAATCAAAACCAGATTTTCGGACCAACAGATACCATAATCAGGCAGTCCGGGGACTACCAAGATACCGTCAGGCAGGGTTTTAACCACAGACCGGCCTACAGACCATCCCGCAATCTTCCTGGTTCACCCTTGGGACTATTCTGACTAAGCCCGTTGCCTTAGCGTGGCTCCAGATATGTCCCAAAGGCTACCCAGGCACAACCACAGGCTTTTCTGAGAACAGTCCGGCTGGGTGCACATCTCACGTGTCACACCAAGGTGTCTGATCGGAATCTCTATTATGCACAAAACAAGTCCGTGGAGCATCTACCCATGCAGCCACGATGCTGCCCAGTCAGACCCCCAAAGTTCTCCGTGGTACACCGACCACCAAATAAAATACAGTTAACTGCTACGAAGCGCTGCTCAACAGCGTATTTCCAAAGAACACCAATCACAATTCACTCACCTGGTGCACACAGGTACAATTGCGTGTTCCCCACTGCCAACTCCTGGAGACAAACACGGTCAGCTCCTGGGTTACGCCCGTAGGACTCCAGCAAAGGGTCACTAGCAGCTGGGGCTCCCTGATTGCAAGAGCGGAGTAAGTCAGAATCTCTGGTCAATCCACCCACTCGACCAGAGCTCCCCTTTTCCTTTGTCCTTTTCTACTCGTGTACGTGAGAATGACCCCAACGCAGAGTCCCACCAGAGTCGCCAACTGACGTACCATAAAAAATAACATAAGGAGCTATACTTACTAATAGCCCCAATACCAATTACCCAATAACCAGTCAGTTGGCAGTGAAGAAAGTTCAATCATTTATTATACAGAATACTCTATAGAGGAGCCTCTCCCATCCTCACCCATCCAGGTGTGGAGAAGACTGCTGGCTTACATTCAAAACGACACATATATACTTTTGACATAGCGCATGAAACACCGTTGATGGAAAAACACCACTTGGCTCTAGGCCCTCGAGGAAGCACCAGATATGGGACACATGATTAGTACAAAGCTCTGCTTTAGTTATTATTGAGGAGGTCAGGAGGGGTGATTCCCATTCGTCTCAGTGCCCGGGAGTGCAGGCACGGCGCCTTCAGGAATGCGCTTATTGCACCCAAAGCCAGATGCGACCTTGAGTCCCAGGACAGACAAAGAATAACGGGTATTCAGCTGTCTCCAGAAAATCAACTAAGCTAGGGCCTGACAGCCATTGGAAGGTAGCACGTGATCGGTAGCTTCAATTCAAACTAGCACGCACTTTGGGAAATGTTAATGTAGGCATCCAAAGTATCATCCGTTAAGCCCAATGGAGGGCTATAAACATGTCCCAAAGTGCGTGCTAGCAGATATACCCACTGGAGGGTTGTGAAATAACAAAACAAAAGGACTACATCTCCCAGAGTACTAAAAATACAAATGACGTTGTCCCATCGAGGAGACGCACTAGACGTCAAGCCAATCAAATAAAAGCTCGAGTGGGAGAATGTGGAAGTTTGAATTGAAGCTGCTAACACGGGTCTCTGAAGAGAATCATAAAAGATTCGAAACGCGTCGGACCGGGGATGCTATGAAGGGATGCCAAGTTGGATGCCTTTGTAAAATAAAGTGGAATACTTACCAACTGCGGAGTGCGGTTTCTAATCTGGGCAATCTTGTTGATTAAACATAATCGCGGCGGTTCCAGGCCGCGTGGGACGACACACCGCCGAGAATCAAAGGACCGGAGGAGTGAAAATCTCACCTGGTCATGGGCGCAGAAGGCACAAAAAATGTAGGCATCCAAAGTGTCATCCGTTAAGCCCAATGGAGGGCTATAAACATGTCCCAAAGTGCTTGCTAGCAGATATACCCACTGGAGGGTTGTGAAATAACAAAACAAAAGGACTACATCTCCCAGAGTACTGAAAATACAAATGACGTTGTCCCATCGAGGAGACGCACTAGACGTCAAACCAATCAAATAAAAGCTGGAGTGGGAGAATGTGGAAGTTTGAATTGAAGCTGCTAACACGGGTCTCTGAAGAGAATCATAAAGGAGACCGGGGATGCTATGAGGGGATGCCAAGTTGGATGCTTTTGTAAAATAAAGTGGAATACTTACCAACTGCGGAGTGCGGTCTCTAATCTGGGCAATCTTGTTGTGTATATATATATATATATATATATATATATATATATATATATATATATATATATATATATATATATATATGAACGGGAACTCGCCAGACGCCGAACAGCGCCACCAATTATTACTCAACTGGAAAATGACGGAGAATGGAAACCAATTGGGTGCCAAAACAAAAGTGCCTTTATTTGTGCATATTCTTGCTCAGCATGCCGCCATGACGCGTTTTGAATGTCTCCACAGTCTTGATGACATGATGTATATATATATATATGGCTATGTGAACAAGCTCCCTAGTGGAGTGAAACGCGCCATCCTCTAATGAATAAATCGCCACTCTGCAACTCATTCGAGGTTCAATTGTGTTCTTTTGATCTTATTTCCGCTGCATTTCATTGGGGCTACTGGAGGTCCAAACCTGCTGTGTTCCGCCGAGCATTGTCGGAACAGGGACTGTTTTCTTCATATATAGAAGGATATGCAGCACTGACATTGAATACAATGCTTGTGCTGCAGAATCTATACAACGTATGAAAGCAAGAGGCTATTCGGACAAAATACTGACAACAGCACTTACTAAAACCGCTCTTAGATCCCGAGCCAGTCTGTTACCACCACCTAGAGAGGAAATAGTAGATCCTAACGACTCTCCCGAATTGATAGCCACTTCCGAGATGGACGAGTATGATCAATGTCCAAGACTGATAACAGCGTACAGTGAGAATGAACGAAAGATCAGATCTATTGTCAATAAGAACTGGGCAATAGTTTTAACTGATCCCGTGTTAAGAATGAATTTACCCCCCAGCCCTACCATTACATTTAGCAGAGCAAGGAACATGGGATCTGTATTGGATCCAACTAGTCCTGAAATAAGAACCAAACCAAACTTGCTTAAACCCAAATCTGGTTTCTATAAGTGTTCCACATGCCGTGCATGTAGATTTGGGGTGAACAAAACTGAATATCTAACTCCATTCTGTCCCACACCACAAAAAATAATGGGTAATTATAATTGCAAGACTGAATTTGCAGTCTACGTTCTCACATGTACCTGTGGTCTCAATTATATTGGAAGTACCAAGCTACAGGTACATGTGAGAATCCTACAGCATTTACGTGCAATTCTACACAGCGACCCAAATTATCCGGTGGCACGACACTTCAAACAGATGCATGAAAACAACTTTTCCTGTTTGCAATACTATGTGGTATCCTCCGTCCCAAAACAGCGCAGAGGAGGGAACAGAGAGGCATTACTTAGAAGATTAGAGACTAAGTTCATTCTCAACTTCGATAGTAAATGACCAAATGGACTCAATAACACGGAAGACATGTATACTTGTCTTTATTATTCTTGATTGTTGCTGCATGGTCCAATAATAATTGCATGTATTTAGAATGAATTAATAATAATAATAATAAAACACTTATAAAGCGCCTGGCTGCACAAACTGTGTGTCCCCGCGCTAACTGCTTATAAATCATCCAAAAGGTGGACCCAGAGCTACTAGAGAAAGGGAGTCATATCAGCTAGCTATTTAGGGAAGAGGGAACATTATTGATCTGATTGCAAATATCCTACAGCATGTAGGTTTTTAACAATTGGTTTTTGTAAGGAGATCTGGGGCTCCCTTCATAAACTTCATGAGAGCTGTTAACATCTTACCTTGCCAATTTGCACTAAGGTCAGGAAAAAGTACAGTGGGTTGTGTACTGAAGATGGGGAAGATGTAGATGCCATGGACATGTTTCTTGGTTTCAAACTGATTCTAATATCTGATGTCACAGCCTATTTCTTTCTTTTTTCGGCCTTGTCATTTCAAAATTTATTTATATTTTGAAATTATTTTATTTTGCGCACATTTTCTTGCACAGAAAAAAAGTATTGCTGCTATGCTCTATTTTTGCATATTCTTTTTAACCAGTGTCATGATTAAAGCAAGTTGTTCTATGCATTCATGCAGTTAGGAAGGTTGAATTTTTCCTGCATATAATATGTCATATTATGGATTTATCCAGAAATGTACATATGTAAAAACAGACTTTACAAGAAATGAATTGCAAATAATTATGCAATTGTATTTCGATTACGATATTTAAAAAAGACATTTTTAAACCTTTTTTATGAAATATAAACAAAAGGATTGATATTGTTATAACGGTTAGCAATGCAAGTGTTATATAAGTTTGTAACATTTGACAAATTGAGCCCATGTAGAAAGCCGTTTAGTCTGTTTACTAGCTTTATGGTGAACTTGCTGGCCATGTGACCTGAGTAGGAAGGGCATAACATTTAAATGGCTACAATCCAAAACAGCCTTTATGTGATCAAGGGCTTCTGAGCCCAAAACGCGTCATCTGTCGATTGCTGCTGTGATAAGGTTGAATAAATAATATCTTGCCTACAAAGAAGTGGTTCGCTTCTCCTTCTTCGCCGCCGAGGCTTTGGTGGAAGTGGTTGGAGTATTGCTTTTGATATATATATATATATATATATATATATATATATATATATATATATATATATATA